>NC_140039.1:8800000-10050000 GCF_963513975.1 Fringilla coelebs
TTTATATAGTAGGTTAGTTATCACTAAAAGTAAATGAGATTATGTAAATTAGTCTCCATAAAATGCTTTATTTTGCAAGTGATGTCTCTATTGTGCTGCAGATGCAGCACCCCCTGCCCAAAACACTTTCAAATATCAGATCCAGGTAATTTTATCAAACCAGAATGAAATACGTGTTTCAAAGTCAGCTCTTAGCACAGGCATTTGTGAAACCAAATATTTACAGAGCTTAAGTCCACTTACTGCAATTAATGTGCAGTTTCTTGAGCCTGTCAGCTTCAGAGGCTGCTGGTCTGAGTGCTGGGTTGATGACAGGGAGGCCGGGTCAGGCCACCAGTCTGACCATGTCACTCCCTGTGCTGCCTACAGAGCTGAAAGATTTTCTTTTCTGCTCTGGACTCACCCTTCCCACTCCACAGCCATGAAATGCTGCACAAGCAGCTGTCTTAGTCCTCCTTCCAGGGGATCAGCCAATGTCCATCTATCTTTACTTAAATATTCAAGTATCTTTTTGTCCAGATGTCTTTGTCAGAAGCTTTAAAGAGCCGACATCTCTCCCTCTTCTCACCTCCATCATCTTTTTCAAATTGCTTTTTTCTTGGCAAAAAAAGGAGATACTTTTGTTTTGCCAAAGGCAAATTCATTACTTTCCAATTCTATTAAATTCTCTTTTCTTTTTCATGGCATTCCCCTAAAAGGAGTATGTACATGTGTCTGAGGGACTTCCCTTCATTGTGGATGTGATAGAAAAAAAATACCATAGAGCCAGATTCTGCCCTTCCCTGAAGAAAATTGCCTTTTCATGTTTTATAGGTCCTTATAAGCAGTCAAGTTTTAAAAATAAAATTGAAATTTAAAATATCATGGAAATGAGCACCCTTGCATCTCCCCCTACTAATAAATGGCAGCAGCTTGTAGCAAGGCAGTGTCTGACTTCTGTGCAATGTTAAAGGGAAAGGTCAGAATCAGCTGTGCATATAAAAACAAGGTTTAATTCTCTGCATGCAGCTGTTTTAACGTGAAGTCAAAGAACAGTTCAGCCATGGGTGAAGTTCTGTTCAAAGTATCAGCCTTGCCAGCTGATTAATTAAAAAATTATTTCGTTCACTTCACTCTATATAATAGCAGCAACTTTTGTTTTACTCCACCCTCATGCATCACATCTCCTTTGAATTAATGAGAAATACCTGAAGGACTTAAAATGAAAAACACATGAATACTTAGTAAAAGCCAGCAAGGCTTGCTTCTTCTCATTTCCTACTCTGCCATGAGAGCTTTCTGCAGAGATCCTGCCTGTGGGAAGTGAGTCACGAGCGTGCTGCCTCAGTCAGGTGGAAAGGACAATCTCTAATCCTCTCCCTGAGAGAAGCTTAAACCTGGCATTCCTTAACCCAAACAGTTTCTTACTGACTTGTGAAATTACTCTGGTTATTTTTTAGAGTGATTATCTTTCAGAGAGATCTTTAGAGCTCTCTCTTTCACTGGCATTTTTGTGAGGAGATGGCTTCTTGCAGGATCTTGTCCTGGATGGGAGGTGAAGGGTAGCAAATGCAAAGCAAGCACTGGCATTCTTCAGCTTCATTACAGTGCCATCAGATGGAACAGGATGATCCCCATGTGCCAGGCTGAAATGCTGCTGAATTAAGACCTCAGCTGTAAAAGATGAAGTGCCTGCCTCTAAGCATTTGCGGCAGAAAGCTGCGTAACTTCTGCAACGTAACATTAAAAAAAAACAAGAGCATCTCTATAGTTGTATGTAAACAGCTTAACACTTAAATTTACTGGTGTCATCTAAATACTAAATTTTTTTCTCTGACATGTTTAAAGACTAAAAAAGCTAGAAAAATAAATAAGCAGCCCCCTGGAGAGATTACGTCTGTAATTCTAAACAAGCAGTGTATGTCACCAAATAGTAATATTATTTTGAAAAATGGAGACTTTCTGTTATTCTGTTCTGCTTTCTCAGGGCAATATTTTTATTGCTAATTGTTTCACCTTCTTAAAATATTTTTGTCTTATGCTAATTTTATAATATTTTCCACTTGAGAAAGGGTATTATTGAGAGGTTCAATAAGTTTCCCCTTAAGAGCATATTAACTAGGGAATATCTTCAAGTGAATTTTCCAATAAATAAAGGAGTTGCAAATTCATGGTAAATGAAATTGCTCTAGCCTTTTTTTAAAGTTTAACTTAAGCCCTATTGTGAGATTAATGTGAGTAGCAATAAGATAAGGGGTAAATTGCTTAAAACTGACTGAAGGCAGTTTATATCAATATTAGGAAGAAATTCTTCCCTGTGAGGGTGGTGAGCCCTGGCACACATTGCCCAGAGAAGCTGTGGCTGCCACATCCCTGGAAGTGTCCAGGGCCAGGTTGAACAAGCTTGGAGCAACCTGGGGTAGTGGAAGGTGTCCCTGCCCATGGCAGGAACATGGAATGGGATGAGCTTTGAGGTCCCTCCCAACCCAAACCCTTCAGTGATTAACATGTTAGTCAGAACAAGCTTAACTGTAAATACTGAATTGTACGTACTTAGAATACAGTCCAAAAGATCCTTGCCTGCCCCTAACGCTTCATATTGATACTCAGATAAACTGGAATGTGTTGGTCCTTGCAACAGAGGGGCTTTCTCATTTGGAGCTGTGGATCACACCAGAAGTCGTAATAATGTTGGCATGTGAGATGTTGTGGGGGGAGAATATAGAATATACTTGTTAGTTGTCTTGAGTCATATGTCATTCAGGGAATCTTAGATTTATGGGGAAGTTCAGGTTGAAAAAGACCTTAGGAGGCCATTTTATCCAATCTCCTCGTTAAAGAGCTTGATTTCATTATTTCTGTTATCATTCCATGACAATTCAGGGATTGATCCCAGTCATGAACTAAACTGGATAGACAGTCCAGTACATTGTCTTGAGACTGGGGCAGTGAGATAGAGGATTGAGTTTCTGTTTCTGATCTGTGAGGACTTCTAGGTTCTGTTGCAGGGAGCAAATTTCCAAGAGCACAGGAGTCTGCGTGTGATATTGCTAAGGGAGACCCCAGTAGTGGGGTTCTGTATGTCTGGACATGGCCAATGAACTGTGACTGGGAGAGGAAGGATTTTAGAATGGGCCTTTCTAAAACCAGAATTTTCTTTTCACTGAAACTTAATCTGTAAATGTGAAATTGCTTCATTATTGCAAGCTAGTTTCTATTTGTAGATAAAAGAAATTTTGAGATCTGTATAAGAAAGCAGTAATTAAATGAGAAGAATAGACTCTTCCCTTATGGGAAATGTCAAAAATACTGTTTAATTTTTGATTAAATCATAAAAACTCTGAAAGTTGACATGTAAGGTGGTAGGGATTTGCCATGACTTCTTTGCACCTCTACCTTGTTTTCAAAGCAGCACTCCAATCTTCGGTGTATTTTCTATGTCACTGTGCTAATCTGCTGTGTCAAGACTCTGATCAAAATGCCAGAGAGTTTGTCAGTCAGTGGTTTTTTTCTGCTTTATCTGCATTTGATAGAGAATTTTCCAAAGAAAGGGAAAAAGCCAAGGCCCGAGGGGACTTCCAGAAGCTCCGTGAAAAACAGCAGCTTGAAGAAGACCTGAAGGGATATTTAGACTGGATTACCCAGGCAGAAGACATTGACCCCGAGAATGATGAAGAGGCTGATGAAGAAGGCAAGAGGAACAGTACGTATTCCTTCCTCTCTACTTCTGTGGGGACGGTTTGACTCCTCCTGGGGGTGTTGCACTGCAGGGAAGGCAGCCTGGCCAGCGCTTTCCCTTTCCCAGTTTGCAGAGGTGTTGGTTAGCAGAGCAATTGTCTGTCAATATGGAGATGCTGAGTCATGGAAGGTAATTTGGAATCTTACAACAAAATTCTGCTTGGGGTGTCCATGTATGAATCACTGTCTGCATTCAGTCACTGCTTAGGCTTATAAACTTTGCTTTATTTGTGTTCTGGAAAGAGTTAGTGCAGAGAAGCTGTGTGCCATTAGGTCTCATTGTAAATCCTTAGATTGTGTTTTCCTGTGGGTGCAAGCAAGGAAAACAATAATGATATAAAGAGCTTAAAAATATGACCAAAGTTACAGTCAAGAAATAGGCTTGTGCTAATACTGAGGATTTTTTGTTGTTGTTGTTGAAGTAGGAAAACGAAATTCTGTGTCTTTTTTTTTGATGTTTAGAATACACTAGAGAACATTTTTTACTACCTGTCTTAACTGGGTGTGCAGTAAATGAAATCTTGTGGGATTTTCACTTGACACTAAGAAATATAATTTATGATGTATTTATTTAACAGTAGGCTGTTAGAACCAGGTGATTTATCTGGTAGTTTGATATTGAAGTATCTGGTTTTAAACCTACCTCTGTATTGCAGAGATAGTAGTTTTTCTGAATCTTTGAGTTTCAGAATTTTATGAGTCCTTTAGTTCCCAATAAAAGCAAAGTATGGGAGTATGGGACTGTGTTACTGACTGGAAGGACACTGATTTTATGAGAGGCTGAGAGGGAAATTGTGGGTTGGTGTTGATTCCAGCACCACTGGAAAGGAATAATTTATGTCTATTGGAAAATGTGTTGCACAAATAGAATTTTTATCTAGAATAGAGCAAAAAAAAGTACCAGAATTGACTATACTTAGTTATTACTATTAATGTATGAAGGACTGCATAAACTCTGGGTTTGAGTACTGGTATAAAACCCTAAGCCTGAGATGTAAAAGATGGCACATCTTATGGAGTAAACACATTTTGTACAAGGCTGCTGTGTAGAATTGTAGGTGAGGCTGAGTTTGCAGAGAGTGTTGGATGACTGGGTTGTCAGCTGTGGTGCCAGTGGACTGGGTTTACAGGTGAAATCCCAGGAAGTTTTTTGTCCTGTTCAAACTGGATCTTTGTTAATAGGCTGCAAAAAAACCCCCATTTTCTCTAGCATTTTTTAAAACAGCTTTGAGGTCATACAGATAAAAAATACTTTGCATATCTACTGAGTTTGAAAGAGCTTTTACGTCTAAGCTGTTAACTTAGGCATAATTTTAGGCTAAGCTAAAGGTTGTAGAAGTCTTGCAGAGTGAAAATAGAAGGAAAGTAATTAAAAGAGCTTTAAGAGAAATGCCAAGAATTTAATTTCAGGCAGACATTGTGTGGAAATTTCCAGAGAATAGGAAATCTCCTAGTACTCCTGGATTTATGCACATGTTCTTAAATATGTGGCTTGGTATTTCAATGTTAATATCAATTGCAAAAGCCTGTAAAGGAGGAAGGGTTGCCGAGTTGCTCCACCTCCTTGCATTTCAGATATTTTTAGGTAATAAATTTAGTTGAAATATATTGGTGATTTTTTTTTCTTGAGCCATCTTGGAAGCATGAAGTAGAGCTGGGTCTCAAGGTAGTCAGAATAATAATTTTCAGGCTTCTAGACAACTGTGTCCCTGCTTTGAGTATCTAAACCTCTGGGTGATCCAGATTACTGCTGGCTTATGGAGATGGATGAACACCATGGTGCTCCTCAATGATGTAGAAGAGCTCTGGGTTTAGGATACACAAGATTTCTGTGGCAGGCAGAGGTAGAGATTTCAAAGATGGTTAAGTAGGTAATTAATAGTTTCTCATGTAATTGTTTAAAATTGTAGTTGAGGCTCCTGCAATGCCCCCCCAGCATTTGAAAATTTCTAATCAGAGAAGTCATTAAGTCATTTATTTATAAATCCTATGCATTTGCACATCTCTGTTGCTAATAATGGGCAGGTATTCAATGCTGCTGAATTACAGAATACCTTTTAATTACTAGAATTGTAAACATGCCTTTAGTGAATGTTGGAAATCTTTATTGTGAGCCAATAGCTGATTATCCTGAAGCCAATGAAAAAACTTCCATTGCCTTCAAAGCACTGCGAATTTAGCTCAAAATGCGAGGACCCGTGAGAGGTGAGGGGTTTAGCTGTGACAGTTGTGCTGCCGGTGATGTCAGTCTGTTTTGCCTAACCTTGCCTGTGTTGTGTGTACGGACACGTTTTTGTTTTTTGCGTTGCGACTGCTGCCACCTCCCGCGTCACTGCTGGGATTACATGTGCTTCCCCAGGGCTTACACTGGCTGACTTAATGGAAGACAAGAAGAAAAGCAGACTTAGCTGCTTTGGCCGTTCTTCCAATAAACATGGTAAAACGTGCTCGGATTTGCAGTTGAACTTTTCTTTTGTGCCCCTACTGCCTTGGATGTGGGAGCTTTCGGGAGCACAGACTGTCTGCATTTCTCTAACCCAGGCACAGCCCTCTGGCATGGAACCCCTCGTGCATGCAGACCTTCCTCCTGGTTGAAGTGCATGTTTGAAATAGAGGTGCTGCTCTACCTCCCTAAAGCAGAGTGTTTAATCCATTCACATTTCCCCTGAAGTGTGTTTGTGGCTGTTCTTGAAGAATAGATTTTCTTTTTCAGAAGTAGGTAAACCAGACTAAAAATTTATTTTAAATTTAGGCATGAAGAAAGTAATAAAAGTATTTTACAAGTTTTGTAATCCATCATAGTGTATGCTTAGAACAGCATGATGATAATACTTACTATTTACTTCTGATGCTTTTGATGTAGAATCTAACAAAACACAACAAGCTTTTACTGTATCTCTTTTTGTTGTTGATGGTTTTGTTTCTGTAATTTGTTTTATTCGTTTTTCCCCACCCACACTGAAGATGGACAGGAGGTTTACAACATGATAGTTATTTTCAAATCTGCCTGCTTTAATACTGGCAAATGTCCTGTTTTGACGTGAGCACAGTTGCCAGTTGCAGTAGTTAGGAGATCTAGTTTTAGTCCTATCTGCAACTAAGTTATTTGACCAACTGGATTTCTTGCTGTCCTAACAATTACTCATGTGGCCCAAACTGAGGCTGAAACTCTCATCCAGTTACTTTAGAGAATGCAGAATTCTAAGTGAGAAATTGCTGGGGCCTGATAGACTCATTTTGTACAAACACTGAGCCTGCTTGAAATTGTTTGTGCAGCTGTTACATATGGATATATACATATCACTGTCTGATAGCTCGCTCAGCTCTGCGTGCTGAAATAGTTTTCCTATAAAAATGGTGAGAAGACGCTTGCAGTTTTACTTTGAGCTATGTATTTCAGCACAGCCCTTGAATGAGCAGGTTCAGGTTCTGGTGTCTGTCAGGACCAGCCTGGCACTGCCTGGCTCCTGCTGTCACCTGCTGGCAGTGGCTGCTGTGCCATGGCTGGTGCCTGACCTTGCCAGGCATCCCAGACTCACGGGCACTGACTTGGATTCCTGTCCCTTGCAGGGCAGGTGCACCTTTTGTGAGCAGGGTTTTTCCAAAGTACAAATTAATGGCCTAAGTTTATTTCTTCTTGACATGATTATGCTGACCTGAGGAGTTGAAGCTTAGACTGTCTCTGGATTAGAAACACCACACTAAATATTTTTCTTTGTATTCCCTCTACCTGTATGTCTATTAAAAGCAATATGCGTGTAGAATATGCAACATTCCCAAGGTTCTCAGTGTCATCCTGCAGGCTACAAGTGGTTGGTTCAGTGATGCTACTATAACAAAACCCAATTTATTTGCTCTCCTTCTACTGCTATGCAGCCAGCCTTATATTGCTTTTCCATGGGCTGCCTATAAAAACAGAGAGCCCATAAGAATGATCTACAGCAACATTAAATCTACACTATTAAAAAAGATTTCTTGCTACACTATCATGGAGAACATCTTCCAAGCAGACTCTCCTTAAACTGAATTTACCCCAAGAAACTTAACAGTCAGAAGAGATAGTGCCACTTTTTTCTGAAGTGTTTTCTGGGCATACAGCAGACTTGGGAAAATTTGAGAAGTATTTGCAATGATAATGTTGCCACTTTGGGGATTTTTTTTTCCCCACTGTGTTTTCCCATTTGACTACCTCAAAGATTTGGTAAAAAGGATTCAGAAAATTCACGTAATAATTTGAGAACAAATTAGGAAAATTTTGGAACCAACAATTCAAGGAGTTGGTTGGCTGTTACTAGCAAACAGAACATGAAATTTTTTGAAAGAGTGATCTAAAATTTTGCCAGTTTAATATAATGCCAAGATTCTCTGTAGTAGCCAATAAGGATGAGCTGTGCAGATCACTCCACTCCTGCAGCACTTTTCCTTCAGCACAGTTAACCACAAGGCTGCCCAACATGCGCCAGTGTGAAAATGCACAGTTGAAGTTGAAACAGGTTAAAAATTTAATCATTTACATTAGAGAGGAAAACATTTCCAACAATAATACTTGAAACCACAATTCAGTAATTCAGGTTGTAATTTAACCTGCTTCTGGATTCTACAGTGACACTGAATTGTTGTATTTCAGGATTATGGAATTTATTTCTTCTAACTCTAGCTGGCAAGGGCACACTGCTGAAGAGCATGGCAGTGGCTTGCTCTTCTAGTTATGTTACATCCTGGAGAGGAGTTGGAAATCCCTGCTCCAAAGTCTGAAACTCCTTAGAGTACCTCAAGAATACAATGGATTGTCTTTCTCATGTTATATTCTTATCCACAGAAGCAAAATGTAGTAGTTGATGTATTTGACCTGTTTTCTATCCACTCAGGAAAGTATCAAGCTGCATGCTGTATGAGTTGCTTATATTGTCTAATGCAAGCATTCTTTTGTTTGAAACCAGTTATCTTAATTGAAGAGATTATTTGATCTAGAAATCTAGATAATCTTTCCAGAAGAGTGCCAGTAAAATAAGGGCAAAAGGTGAATAAAGAAAAGACAAAAATTTGGCATCTTCCTTTCAATACTGGGGTGCTGGTTTACAGATCTCAGAGCTGACCCTGCTGAGATCAGTCTCTCCAAATTCTCTCAAAATGGTGTGCTGTGGTTGCCCCATGGACACCAGCTGCCCTTATGGAGCTATGGCCATGGAGCTGAGCTGCTTTGGGACCTGGCAGGTTGCTTGCATTAGCAGAGTGGATGTGGACATGCAGTGCTGCTCTTTCATTCTGGCTAAAGACCTGATGACTTGCTGGCATTGCTGGAGCTGGACTTCCACATGGTGCCTTTCTCAGTACTTCTGTCAAGTTTCAATTTTGACATATAAATTACAGTATAATGGCAGTTGAGTTTCTAACGTGAATTGGTTCTTTTTTTTCCCCTCTTCTGTTTGTAATACAGCACCTGCAAGTCACTAATAGAGATGCAGCAAGAGCCCTGTGGTGTCTGAAAAAAGTAACATTCTGATGTATTTAATAATTAACAGAACTGATGTTCACTTCAGTAGGGACAAAAATATTGTTACTTCGTTTTCCTTCAAATAATCATGTTCAAAAGGGGCTGGTATTTCTTATTGTGGGCTAACACATAGAGTCATGGTAGACTTGAGTTAAAATGACAGTACTTCACTTTACATGCACTTGCATTACTTACATTAAATGTAGCTTTTTTCTCACTCAGTGGAGTGACACTTTATGAAGAGTTGGATTCTAGGTACCTTTTTTTTCAAGGGACAGAAGGGTTGATACATTTGAAATACAAGTGTGGGACACATTGCACATATGCAATAACCACGGAAGTAAGCCTAGCCTGGCAGCTCTTAATGGTGTGTGAAACAAGACTTCAGCACTCTTATTTTGCAGTTGCTCATCACAAGTGCTGAAATGTTCATCATTAGGTGACTGTAATGCTGTGTTTTCTAACAGCAGTCAAGTCACCTGGCACAAGGCAACCAGTTCAGTTCCTTACCAGACAGGGTATACTTATATATATTTAGAGGTATTTCAAAAGAAACTGGCATTTAAAAATAAAAATTCTTAGTTCTGAAGCCCTGAGAATATGCTTGAAATAATTTTGTGATTTTTTTTTCTTTAACCCTTTGAAATTTTAATAGTTGAATTTGAACATCAAAGATTGTTTTCTTTACTTATGAGCGAAATTCCTTTTGAACTCTGACTGTAAGCAGTGAAGTTCTTACAGGACTAGAAAAATGAATTATTTTAAAACTGATTTATAAAGGGAAGTATGATATTAGAATTGAGACACTTGCAGGTGCTAACCAGAGTTTTAATGTATAAAGTCATTACAGTAATATTTTAAAAGAATCATCAAAACAGAAGAACCTTGTGAAAGAAGGTTTTGCTGTGCTTACTGCCTGAAGTGCTTTGTTTATTTAAACACCTGCATGGACATTTTGGATCTTTCTTTGTTATGCCACTCTGTTTAGCATTCCATATAAAAGTGACTTGCTTTTGGGGACAGATTCTCAGCAGTAGCTGAGTACCTGGCCTGCACTGACCTGTCAGTCTCCAGCTTGGATGGGACTGACGGGCACAGAAACCAAACCAGCCCTTCCCACCCCCCTCCATCTTCATGTTGGTGTCGAGGCAGTATAGAGGCTGTGCAGAGAGACTGTTCCTCACACTTAGCACTTTGTGCCTGATTTGTACACAAATCAGAAAATTCAGGGTCTGATTCTTAAATCTCATATCATCCTTTAGGCTACCAAAATAGTGAGATCTCCCTGTCAGAAGTTGGCAGTGTATTGCCCTGAGTGCTTTCAGTTCACAGACATTGGCTTAAACCCTTCCCAAGAAACCAAACCAAACCAAATAAACCAACCAAGCAAACCATCAAAACAGTTGAAGGTACACACCAGAATACCTTTAGGATGCTCTGTTTCTTTTTTGTTCTTGCTGTTTTGCAGTAATTTCAGTGCATCTTGCACCTCTGTTTTGTTTCCTACTTTAAATGGTATTTCTACTGGATAGACCAGCAACATTAATTTACCTTTTTCTTGTTCCTGAGGTTTTCCTTTCATGCTGGCTCTGCAGACATGGAAGCAGTGCTCTCCCCTAGGAAGTACTGAGAACTTCGGCTGTTTATAATTTCCTAACATTTTTTGACATAAGGTGTCCTCCCTCTATATTTCAGCTGATTTGCAGACAAATGGTGGTAACCCAGCTGAAAATGAGTTTTGTCTAAAAAACCCATCAGCTACAATTGCTAACCACTCAGTACTGCTCCACTATATGTGCAGTAATTCACTCTGTGGCAAATATACTTGTCCCCTTTTTATTAGAGGTAATTCTCATCATGCTTTGAAGGACCATTCTCCCATTCCCCTACTCCTGCCTGCTGCTCACACAGTATCTGCAGGCACTTTTACCTTCTGGCATCTTGCCTCAATAATTCACAATGTCAGTAAAAGCAAAGAGTGGTCAGTGTGACCACGGTGTGATAGCTCCTGCTTTCAGAAGTTTGATGATATTTCTTGGAATCAGCGAGCCTTTAACAGCACTTCAACTGAAAAGCACCTCCAAAGTGCTAACAGAACACTTCTCAGAGGGAAAAGTTCCACAATTTAGCTCAGGTTAATTTCTTTGCTGGGGTAGCATACTCTTTGTACAAACTTCCTCTACTTTATACTCTGCAGAGAATTGTAAGCAATTACCTTGACTCACTAAAAAGAAACAACAGAAACAAGCCACCATTCTCTCTGGAATCCCGCGTGCTTCCTTTCGGTGAGAGAGGAGGACCGATGAAGTCTCTGACTTCATCTACGACTCCTCACATCTTCCAAGCTCTCAGCAGAGCTGGAGGCCCTCCTGCCAGGGGCCAGGAGATGCCAGCTGTGCCATGCCTGGCGTGGGGCTGGCTCTGAGGCAGTTCTGTGTCCCCACAGCGAGCATGCCCACCAGCGAGACCGAGTCGGTGAACACGGAGAACGTCAGCGGGGAAGGGGAGAGCCCGGCGTGCTGCGGGAGCCTGTGGTGAGTGCACGGGGGGAGCCCAGCTCCCGCCCCACCCCAGCAGCTCAGAGCATCTCACAGGGCCCTTCTCTCCCCACTGCTGGTTTTGCCAAAAGGGCCTTGAAATAGCCAGGCTTTGTATGGCACACGCAGGAGTTTGATATTAGACCAATTGTAAGAGTATTAAAGCGCTCCTAAAATTCTCAGGTTAAGATGGTATTAAAAAATTTCAACTCAGCTTGGAGTGGAATTGGGATTTCCTGAAAGCTTTTATGAAATATGATTTTTGAAGTTTCTAATGATATATAAAACCAAATATTTTCTGTTAAATTGTGCATGACCTGGAGAATATGTATTTTTTAGACAATAACTGAATAAGGAGAGTATTTCTATAACCCATGTTGTTCAGTATTTATTTGCTCACATTTTCATGACTTCCAGGCAGTTTCTACATGTTTATTCAAGGTTTATTTACTGAGTTTTAAAGGAGATTTCTTTTCTTTCACCAAGAAAATTTGTAAGGCTTTAGAAATGTTATTTCAGAAAATAAATAACAGGCAAAAGAATTTCAGCATTCATGGTGCATTTTGTTGAAACTTTGTTTTATGTATGTGTAATGCCAATGCAAAATTCTAAAGAAAATGAATTTTTAAATTACTTTTCCCCCATTCTTAAAAATGTATTTTCCTTTTCTTCTAGTCAAACCATCTCAAAATCCAAGTTCAGGTCAGTATTTTCTTCTTATAATCACATTCTAAGGTAAATGCAAAATCTTGATGCAATTCTCATTCTTCTGGGCTGATCCTCTCTCCAGCTTCTGGAATGTTACTCTGCAATATCAGTACACTGAGTTTGAGCACAAAGTAAGTCAGGCCATAACTTATCAAGGATGTTGTTTTGAAAGTAATGTCAAAATGCCTTTGGATCAAAATAGAAAATGCTTTTCATTGCAAGCTCGCCTACCTGCTACACTACAAGTCAAAATAGAAGTTAATCTTTGGGAGCATGCCTTTACTTGTATCAATCTAATGGAGAAATTTACTGCTGTTCTCCTTTTTGAATTTTTGTTTTATTTCTGTAGGCTGCTTATATATGCTTCTGTTATTCATATACATTCATATATGTACCAGTTAGCTATACTTTCCTGTCACTGGTTCCACACATCTTTTTGGGGAAAACAAAAAAATAGCCCCATTGGCTTCAGAAAGCTTGGAGTTATGCAGTTTGAGCCTGCTTGTGAGTGCTATAAGTGAGACATCCCACCATTATTGTTCTTGTCTCGTGGACTTCAGTGGTAGTGTGGCCTGTAAGAATAAGAACAGTCAGTTTAACCTAGCCAGGGAGTGAGGCATCCTGCTGATGGCCATGGACAGCCCTTAGAGCAGGGGATTGGCAAGATAAGAATGTTCTTGAATTCCATGCTGATTTAGGGCAGGACAGGATATTTTTCCTTTATATGGTTAGAATACTGCCAAGGCTTGAAATGTCTTTGTACTGATATCTGAAACCAGTGCTGATTTCCTTTACTACGAGTACAAATTTAAGATGCACAAAGAAAACTTAGTTAATGCTTGAACAGTTCCCAGAAGTGAAGCAGAGAAATCTAGTTTTAAGAGTCCAAGGATATATCCTCACTTGTGAATCCAGCTCATATGAAGGTGCAGCCTCAGCTTGTCACTCTTATTTATTTCACAGACATTTGCCCACTGACACAATTTCAGTGCACATCAGTAGAAATCTCTAGGAATTACTAAAGAAGGTTTCTGATGTTATAGGGTAGATTTCTAAAAGGTGACCTCAGCGTTCCTATTCTTTTTAATCCTGCCAGAATTTTCTTTGTGGTTTAAAAGCCTACATTTTTAGACTGAATTTAATTTGAATTCTGCGTTGATTCATTGACTTTTCTTTATTGCTATTGTGTGTATGGGGCCTTGGAAAGATAGATATACTTTGTTACCCAATGAGATATTAAATGCAGCTTAATCGAATTATGTCACAGGCAATTGAAGTCTTCAAATGTTGTGGTTTAGAAGATGTAGCTATAGAAATCTATAAGGAAATGTAAAAAAAGGAATAACACATTAGCAGTCCCTAATCTGCAACTGGTGATGACTTACACAGCTATTGAAGTATTATACACATATTTATGAAAATACACCTGCTCACACAAATGCAATGGCACTTGTTTTCTACACAGAAGAAAACCACACTCTCCTTAAGGTCATATGTGTTTTCCATATAATAATAAATTTATTTTTATTTGAACTTTCAGTCGACGCTGGCGTCGCTGGAACCGCTTTAACAGAAGAAAATGTAGGGCTGCAGTAAAATCTGTCACATTTTATTGGCTTGTTATTGTCTTGGTCTTTTTGAACACATTAACTATCTCATCAGAGCATTACAATCAACCTGACTGGCTGACCCAGATCCAAGGTACAGTCAAAAATTATTTGTCCTGGTCTTGACTACGGGTGGTTGCGTTCTACCAGTGGCTACTTTTGTACTTTGCCATTTTGTTGTTTGCTGTCTGAAGGATATTCAGCCCAGCCAGAGGGAGATAAAAGAAGTGACTGAATGTGGTCTTTGATTTCCATAGCTGTAACACAGCTGAGTAATGCAGCAGCACAGACCTGACAATGCTAAATTGTAAATAACTGTACTTTTATCATGAAACTCGGCTTGAAAGATGAGGAGGAAGTGGGAACTGGCACAGCAGGACTTGCTGTGGGCTGGTTGCTTAAGTTACAGTGTGGATTCAAGCTGTGAGCTGAGGAACCATGAACTGCTCAACAGATTGGAAAGATGAATAGTTTATAGCTGGCAGGAAGCTTTGCATCCTTGTGTAACTTTTGCCACTTAAGCACCAACTACAGGCCAACATAAAAGAAAAGCAGTATTTCCTTTTTAGGCAAAAAGCTGCAAACTCATATAGAAAGTATAGTACTGATATGTTAAAATAAAAGTGGAATCTATGAGGCAATTCAGAATCTTTTTTTCTTTAATATTTTGTTCCAGATATCGCAAATAAAGTTCTTCTGGCTTTATTCACCTGTGAAATGTTAGTAAAGATGTACAGCTTGGGCCTACAGGCCTATTTTGTTTCTCTCTTTAACCGCTTTGATTGCTTCGTTGTTTGTGGTGGCATTGTTGAAACCATTTTGGTGGAGTTGGAAATTATGTCACCCCTTGGAATTTCAGTGTTTCGCTGTGTTCGTCTCCTGCGTATTTTTAAAGTAACAAGGTAAGATTATCTAATACTGCTAATTCTAAGGATAGCTGAAGAGTGATCAGCAATTGTTTTGTAATACTTCATCATGCACTGCTCTTTTACTGTTTTGTTTGGGGTTTTTTTGGTGTGTGTTAACACACGCATTTTAATTTATAGGCACTGGGCATCCCTGAGCAACTTGGTAGCATCCTTGTTAAACTCAATGAAGTCCATTGCTTCACTGTTGCTTCTGCTTTTCCTCTTCATCATAATCTTCTCGTTGCTTGGAATGCAGCTGTTTGGAGGCAAATTTAATTTTGATGAAACTCAAACAAAACGGAGCACCTTCGATAATTTTCCACAAGCCCTTTTAACTGTATTCCAGGTAACTTTCTTTCATCCCGTACGAGACATTTTACCTTTGATCAACAAAACTGTGTAAGTGATCATGTTGCCTGAAAATGAAATCATGAATACTATTTATTCAGTTTACTTTAAGTAGCATTCTTCTCATTCAATTCAGTACTCTGGTAACTTTGCACCATTTGTACCATTTGTTTCATACTTTCTTTAATCTATCTATGCAACATAGCTGTCGTGTTACCTCACAGAGTTAAATCTCCTTTGTCCATCAGACACATGACTAGAGGAAGAGGTGGAGTGTTATATTTATTTTGATCAAGTTCTTTTCTTTAACTTCATTAGCTGTGTAACATTTCAACTGTTCTCAAGCAAGAAAAAATAATAAGCTTTTAAAGAGTGCATATTTACATTGGGGTCATATCACTGTAACATAAAAATAAGCATTAATTTCTTTAGAGACCAGGTTTTATTAAAATCTTGATGCAAACTTGCCTACTACTAGTGAAATGGTAGGGACACACTTAGAGTACACTTTTCACTTATTTGTGATGCTTTTTTAAAGCTTATTTTTCCCAGTTTGGATACTGGAATTAGGCTATTTGTTTTTATCTTGCTCACCGTTTTCACACTTGGCTGCATACATTACCACAATATTTGGTTGCAGCCACTGTAGGTGAGAGTTAAAGCTGACCCTGCAGGATTCACCTTGATGTCAACTTTCTGTCACTTTGGTAGAAGTCTCATCTGGTGTTTGCCCAGGGCAAGCAGAAAATCTTTCAATTTAATTTCAAGATAAGGAAATATTAATGAGAAATTTCCTTATGGGTTAATGTGTTCACATTTGACCTGACACTGCCCATACAAAAACTTAAGGCTTTACTTTCCAATTCAGCTGAGTTAGATTTTATTCAGATTTTAGGCTGTCTATTTTCAAAGGAATGGAGATTCCTTCAGTTTTAGAAGACACTCAGGAGCAACCAAACTGCTGGGAGCTTACCAGCAATGAAAATTAGCTGGATAAGTTTAGCTCTCCAAAAAAGAATTTTAGAAAATGGCATGCATTTAATTTTCTTAATCAGCCATTTAATTGCTTGGAAGGAGAATGAGAATTACATATTTTCTCAGGATGGAACTGATAATTTTGGAGAAATATATGAAGTGTCCCTAAAGCCTGCATTGTAATACTCAGAATTTTTATCATAGTACAGATTTGTAGCCAGTATTTAAAAAAAGAAGAAAAAAGGAACCTTAAAATGTATTCTAACTTGATTTTTAAGTGATGGACATTTTTTGGCATTGCTACATAAGTGGCATTACTGAAAACCAGGGCTCTTTGGCCTGCCAAGATCAATAAAATTTCAATAGAATTTAATTTTTATTATTTTTGCCTTTGAAGCTCAGTCCTATAAATGCATAGCACAAAATGAAATCTGTTAGAGTTAAACCCGTGCTTTCAGGAGAGGTTTAAATGGGAATTTTAAAACAGTGCATGAAAAGAACATGGTATTGCTTTATGCATACAGAAGGTTAGTTGTGTAGTGTGGTCAGAGGAAAAGTGTTTCTCTGTTGACTTTTGATGCTGAGTTACCATTAATCTCCTGATATCTGCTCCTTAGATCCTAACAGGGGAAGACTGGAATGCTGTCATGTACGATGGCATCATGGCATACGGTGGTCCCTCATCCTCAGGCATGATCGTCTGCATATATTTCATTATCCTCTTCATCTGCGGTAACTGTATCCTTCACACTGGCTGGAAACCTCTCTGAGCGGGGCTGTGTGCCCGGGACATCCAGGAAATCCCTCTGGGAGGGGGGAAATGGCCACGGGCAAGGGCTCTCTGCACGTGCTGGGTCCTTTAAACAGAGCCTTCCTTGCTCCCTGAGGAACCACAGGCAGGATCTCCAGGCCATCCCCTTTCCTTGTTCCCTGAAGAACCAGAGGCAGGATCTCCAGGCCTTTCCTGGCTCCCTGAGGATCCAGAGGCAGGATCTCCAGGCTTTCCTTGTTCCCTGAGGATCCAGAGGCAGGATCTCCAGGCCTTTCCTTGTTCCCTGAGGAACCAGAGGCAGGATCTCCAGGCCATCCCCTTTCCTTGTTCCCTGAGGATCCAGAGGCAGGATCTCCAGGCCTTTCCTTGTTCCCTGAAGAACCAGAGGCAGGATCTCCAGGCCTTTCCTGGCTCCCTGAGGATCCAGAGGCAGGATCTCCAGGCCTTTCCTGGCTCCCTGAGGATCCAGAGGCAGGATCTCCAGGCCATCTCCTTTCCTTGCTCCCTGAGGATCCAGAGGCAGGATCTCCAGGCCTTTCCTTGCTCCCTGAGGATCCAGAGGCAGGATCTCCAGGCCATCCCCTTTCCTTGTTCCCTGAGGAACAACAGGCAGGATCTCCCAGCCATCCCCTTTCCTTGTTCCTTGGGGAACCAGAGGCAGGATCTCCAGGCCTTTCCTTGTTCCCTGAGGATCCAGAGGCAGGACCCCATGGGCAGCAATGATGCCCCCTCCCTCCCCAGGGCTCGGTGCAGCCCCGAGCTCTGGCACGGCTGGGGGTGAGCCAGGGACCCTGGGCACACACCCTGCACAGCTGGGAAAAATCTGCTGCAACATCATTCCCCTTCCCTGCCTTCAGGGATCTGGAAATGCTTCCTTGGCCCCATGTAGAAACAAGCCACTGCCACTCTCAGAAGTTCTTAAAAGGTCAGGAGGTGGTGAAAGGGCAAAACCATTGTATTTTCAGTACTGCTTGGTATTTGTATCAGTATTTGTGATTAACTGGTATGGACTGAAGAGCTGAATTTGATGGAGATTGTTGTAGACGTGGAAGACAGTGCATTATAAAAATGAATTTTTCAAAATGCCTGAACAGTCTTCACATATGATAGACAATTTCATATTCATGGACTTGCTCAGGCTAGCATGAAGCTGAATTTCATTTATTTTAAAAAATACCTCAAGCGTTCTGCTATTTAAAAACCCATGGCCCTAATGGATCTCTGCTCACTTTACAGCCAGTATCAGTCTGGTCCATTAAATATTTGCTATTTGCAGTACACTCCAGCATCACAATCCTCCATGCTGTAGGTTGGGAACATGTGTTTTATATCTCTCACATTGTCAGTGTTTATGCTGATAATAAACCACACAAGTGTGGTAAGGCATAATGTCCTTAAAATGATTTGAAATAGATATCTTGCTAAATGTCTTCTTGGCCATTGCTGTGGATAACTTGGCAGATGCTGAAAGTCTAAATACAGCTCAGAAAGAAGAAGCTGAAGAAAAGGAAAGGAAAAAGAATGCGAGGTAAAATAGATGGGCATGTTGAACCAGCAGGAGAGGGAAGGAGGAGGGTATTGAATTCTTCCATAAGGATCTTTTTATATGAATGTCCTTAGCAACTTAAAAATGTACTGGACTCAGGAAAAAAATGAAAGGGTTTGTCTAGACACTAAAATAATAGACAAACAATGTAATTTTAGATAAAAGTTAGGTAGTAATTGGGGTGAATTAAGAATGTAATGATAAACCAACTGATATTTAAACATTGCAACAGTTGGATTTATTGTGCAATTAGCACAAGAATTTATTTGTTGTTGCCAGTGCACAGCTCCCTGTGGGATCAGTTTTCTAAGCCTTATATAGACAAGTAAAAAACCTTCTTTTGAAATCAGTGCAAGCCTGTTGAAGTCAATGAAAGTTGTTTGTATGAGTCCAAGGGCACAGTTTATCCCTCTAGAAAGGAGTAATGATCATGCATTGAATGTTTTAGGGATTAACTTCTGGAATTATATTCAAAATAATAATCTTTTAAATGGATCATTGCATTCAAATGCAGTAGATTCTATTGCTCTGACACCTACAGCTGTACAAATATTTCAAATATTTTATTAGAAGGCTTTCAGCTTTTCATAGAATTGGTATAATTCACTTAAAATTGTCTGTCTTTACATGGCATGCTTTGTAATTGTTACTGTATTGTTTTGTAGAAAGGAGAGTCTGGAAAATAAAAAAAGTGAGAAGTCAGAAGGGGACCAAAAGAAGCCCAAGGATAGTAAGGTGTTTATCCTAAAACTTGTCTCTTTTCTAAGAAACAATTTTACTGATTTTGCTAGGGAGCACTTTGTATTGTGCATTGTACAATTCCTTTTATGAGCCCATCATCCCTACATTTTTTCCCAGGCAAAGGAAACTTAGTTCTGATGCTTTGCATCCTCACAGTGTCTCTTAAACCAGAAAAATCCTTTTGGTTCCAGGATATCCCAAGAGCGGAAGCTCACAGAGAACAAAATTATTAATGTTAGAAAAATGTGATTTTTTTTCTTCGGGGCCCTTGTAGGTATTTTGCTTGATAAGTCCAATGAGATCTTAGAATGTTCAAACATTCTTGGTAGATTTTATCAAAATGCGTTGGTTCTATTCTTATTGTGATTTACACAGCCAGAGAAATGTGGATACAGAAAAATAATTTTTGATAAATTAGTAATAAAATGTCACCTCTCCTATGTTCTCAGAGTTACTCTGCTTCAGAAAACTCACTTCTCTGACTTCAGAGGCTTATTTGTTTTGCTTTCTGTGGGCTTTATACTCTATATTAAAATTTATTTTTCTTCCTGTCCATCCCTTTCATTGCTGTAGGTGACAATTGGAGAATATGGAGAAGGAGAGGATGAGGATAAAGATCCCTATCCCCCCTGTGATGTACCAGGTATGTGAACACTAACTAGAAACACATTTAGGTTTGTTTGCTAAAATATCCTGAACTTACTCTTGGTGAGCACTAAATCAATTCCTTTGAAGCCAGTGAAGTTGTGCTGTTTTATCAGTGGATAAATGGGCCTAAGTATTATCTTTTTCTGCAGCTTCCTAGACAGTACAAGCAGCATTTGAGAGTTAATACTGTGAGCCTCAGGACTGTTTTGGTAACACTATCTGGATGGGAGAGCAAATTCTAAACTTCTCTGAAACATTTGGCAAAAGAAGACATTCCAGGGCTGATGATGTTTGGTCAGTTTTTTCTTGGCCCAGTGAACATACTTATCTGAAAATCAGTTCTGCCTGATTGTCTGGATGCATGGCACAGAAATCTGTCCTGAATTTTGAGCACATAGTGCTCACCCAGTGCCCAGAGCTCAGCACTCAGCTCAGGCCTGGACAGGGCTGAACTGAACTGGGGCTCCTGCAGTCCCCAGTGAGGCTGCTCAGGACCAGCAAAGCCAGTTAATGCACTCATGCACACACCCACCCATGCACAGCACCCTGTGTGAGCTTGTGACCACATTTGGGTGTTCATAGATTTTTAGAGTCGTGCTAGGAATGTATATCTTCTATGTGTATTCTCATACAAGCTATACTTTTGTATTGTTAGGAACAAAACCTTGATATTTTTTAGTTTGTAGTAAAAAGAATGTTTAATCTAAAGTAGGTGAAGATGAAGAAGATGAGGAGGATGAGCCAGAGGTACCAGCAGGCCCACGTCCCCGCAGGATATCAGAGCTCAACATGAAGGAGAAGATAACACCTATCCCTGAAGGGAGTGCCTTCTTCATCTTCAGCAGCACCAACCCGTAATATGACTTTGAAAAATATTGATTTAGACATCAGGGTTTAGCAGTGAAGGAACTGACCCCCTTCTAGGGAGAGCAGGAGTAGAAATCTAGTGCCTTCAACAGAGAAGAGATTGGCTTCCCTCCTAACATTTTCTCATTTACTTGGTAAATTAGAAGAATTAGAAAAATATCTTATTTTTCTTCCCACTGTTGAAGATAATAGTATTTTGTACATGTAGTCTGAGTTTTCACATGTCTGCAAAGTATCCTTTGAGGTGTATTATCTATGTACTATGTTAGTCTCTGGATATAAAAGATCTGAACATCTTCTGCATGAGACAGAATTTCTAGTAACCCTAGTAACCTTTGTGGAGGAGAAACCAGAAGAAGAGAAAAGTAGGAGAAAGGTTGAACATATTCCTCTTAGGGTAACAGCATTTCTCAGATTCAGACAAGCATCAAAGATAAAGACAAATTATTTCAAAAAAATCAAGAACTGTAATAGTTGGATTTTGGTGGGGGGCAGTGAATCTTTCACCACTTTAGTGTAACTCCAGAGCATTTGGAGTTCTACCCTGGTGAAGACAGCAAGCTTGACTAGTCTGTAGAAGTCCTTAATATTTATTTGGCATGGGAGAATGCTGTCTTTCAGTGGTAGAGGCCATCAAGTTTAGAAGAAGATCAAGATAAAATGTTCTGGATGCAAAATCATTAAGTTTGTTGAACATTTCAGATTGCTTTCAGCTTCAACTAACACTATGCATTCTTAGTCTAAAATGGCCAATTTGCTTAACTAAGATACACCACACTCCAATCATCTACTTAATAACAGGAGGAAAGATTTTAGCCAAGAACCTTCTGAGTCTTCAGCAGAATTTAGACAACCTCAGTGTTAGTCAGTTATGAGCCTGATCCTGCCTTTCTGTCAGTTTAATCCCAGACCTGCTCTGTATTTGTGATTGCTTTGGGCTCAGGGACTCTAAGCATATGCACAGTTACACTTCATGTCATGTGGCTAAAGCCTGACAGCTCTGGAGCCTCCAACACCCACGTGTCCTGTAATTCTGTAAGAAAATCTTTGTAGAGATTCTGATTTGAGTTGAGTCCTAAGTAGCACAAGGAGATCTGCAGCCTAAGCTGCATCTCTCAAGATGAGTAATTATGACAACTTCAGTGAGACTCAAATTGAACTGGGGATCTGGAATGATTTACTATCCTTGGTCTTTCTGACCTGTGACTGCATGTGCACAGTGCTACAAGCACTGCAGCTTGTGGTGTTCACAACCCAACAGAAACCAACCCCTCCCAGAGGGCTTTAATTGCATCTTCACTGCAGCTGAATTGGATTTTGAATTTATTTACATTCTAAGGAATCAGACCGGTGGCTTCAGGACTTTCATTGCTTCTAGCTGCTGATTGTTGCTCTGCTCCATCAGTGCTGGCAGAGTAACAGAAAGCACGTTGTGTATTAACCATCTGCTGAATTCTGAAAAATGCTGTATTTCTGTATCTTCTCTTTAGAATTCGAGTGGGATGCCACAGACTTATCAATCACCACATCTTTACCAATCTCATCCTTGTCTTCATCATGCTGAGCAGTGTTTCCTTAGCAGCAGAAGATCCAATTCGCAGCCACTCTTTTCGAAATAATGTAAGCCCTTCATTTTTGTCTGAAGCTAAATATACCCTCACAGATACAATCCTTTGGGCCTAGTGCCTTGTTTTTAGTTTTCATGTTAAAAAACATTCCTTCTTCTTTTTCAAGCTATACATTTATATTCCTTTTGCTCTAAGAAGCATAAATCTTTAAAGACAATGGACTTAATTGATGGAACATTGTCAGTATTAGAAGTGTTTATTATTTACATAATGTTTTTTCTGTGGCTATAAATATATCAGGATAAAATATTCTCAAGCTGAATATAATATCTATAGTTTTCATATTTTTCCCTACTTTGCAGCTGGAGTACCTGATGTGCAATTCCTGAATCACCCTTACTGCCTCACAGTGCTTGATGCTGATTTAAAAATGCCAGTTAAAATGATCACTGTTTATCATGTTGGGAACAGAATCTGATGTGTCCTCTCTTCATTGACACTATGAAGTGGCCTTGGGGCACTTGGATGATCCCTCTGTTAGTGAGTGTAGGGATTCATGTGGGTGTTACCTCCTGTCCTGGTTTGAGAGGGAAGTGAGTTTTTTGGGAGTGAGTTTTTCTCTCAGGGAAGCTTCTGTGGCCACTCTGAGGGGTTTGAGTTATCCCACTTTGGACTCAAAGATATTTGGATCCTTGATTGGCTGCATCAGAAATGAAACCAATCTCACTTTTCTCTAAACTCACGTGTAAGAGGAGGATCAGAGCATGCCCAGCTTTTGCCTTGACTCAGAGAAAAATGCCATTTCAGCCTAAAAAACATTAATTTCAGTAATGTCTTTATAAATAGGTAAAATTGTAGTTTATGTGGGGACTAAACACCCGTGCTCTCCCAAAACAAATTCTTGAATTTGTTTAAGCACATTTTAAGTGCTTCATTTAGTGGAAGACTTAACTGTTACTCAAAATTGCAATTATTAGACACAGGAACTAAAATAAATCCACTCTCATGACCATGGACTTTTTTAGCCTTGTTGCACTTGATTTAGCTGCATGGCAAGACTCTCACATTCTTGTGAGTTGGGTTTGCTTTGGGTTAGGTGGGAAATGGCTGAGATGGTGCAGCTTGGTAGTGGTCCATGGGGACTTTGGGGATGCTTTGACAGAACTTCCAGCCCTCTCCTGTTTTAGGTACAAAATGATCTGTAGAGATGTCACAGAGAAACTCTCCTGCATCCTGCAGGACAGGTGGCCCTGCTGAGGCTGCAGAGGTTGTATCTCGCTGCCTCTTGCTGGTGTTGGTGCAACCTCTGAAAGTCTTCTCTAGGCTGTTGGCATTCTCTGAACACTTTTCCAGTAAGTTTAATAAAAACCAAGAAGCTAAAACTTTCTCCAGAGGTAAAAAGAGGCCAAAGCACAAAGACACTCTTCATGCACTATTCAGCAGAGCAGTGTACTTCCCTTATCTACAAAGCTGGACCAATGTAATCCTATAAATAAATCACACTAATGGGAGAGAGCTGGTGGAGAATACTGAAATTGTTATTATAGAAATGGCTTCAAGGGCTGATAACTGTGTTTGCAACTAGAGGAGCATTAGGAAAATGTAAGTGGAGAGTGTGGTAACTGAAAAGATTATTTCTGTTTGGGACACAGACAATATGTGTGAGGGATTTCAGGAAGGTGTTGCCCTCTCGTTGTAAGCACTCTCACATGCCCCAGGTTTGCATCATTTTCTTTTTACTGCCTTGAGGGTTCACGTTCCCTCCATCAGCCAGGTCAGCAACAGAATGAAAGTTTACAAACTGGAATGCCTTCAAATATTTTAAATTTTATTTTAAGTCTGGAGTGAACTGGTTACTGCTTAATCTTTGTCATATGGCTTTAACATTTGCCTATTTTTTTCAGCCACACCAAGGGACAGCAGGATGGGATATTCAACGGAATATGGGGGAAAAATTATTTCTTTTTATTTAATCTAGTATGACTAATTTCTTTGTGCATTGTCTCTTTATTTTATTTCTCCTTCCCACTTGGTTAGTTGTTGAACTGCAGGAAGGATATTTCTGTGCACAGCTGTTGGCTAGATGGATTGCTGGATCCTTGAGACTAAACTCCCAGCCTCCTGCAGTTTGCTGATTTAGGTGTTAGTGTTAGATCTGGGTGGTTCTGAAATACCTGTTCTTGTGCAGTGAGGTCAATCCCACAGCCACAATCCTCTTAGAAACTTCATATCACTGTGCAGCTCGTGTGGGTTCTTTTAGATTTCCTACAAAGAAATCACTGCTGTATCTTCCCACTTCAAGGAAAAGGAGTTGTGGTGCTGTTTTAAGTGATTAGTTATTAATTAATTTGCTTTGTGACACTCTGCACAAGCCTATACAGGAACAATATCATGTAGCAGAAGGTGGGGTGATCTGCACTCTAGAAGCAGCCACTGAAGTTTTATTTTGTGATGCAATACTTTGGTAAAAAACACAGACATTATTAATAAGCATTTATTTTTTGTTTAAGATTCTGTATGTCTACTAAAGGCTGAAGAAAGTATCTGTGAAAGCTGGTAGAGGAAAAGTCTGAATTGAAAGAAATTGTTGCCTATTGGGTCCTGTCAATTATTGAGGGGTGAAATTTAATACCTGAGCACAGTGGCATCTGTTCAATTTATAAGCAAATAGAAATGGTTGCACAATAGCTGGAATTTTAAACTACTTTGTCTAAATCCTCCATCTGTCTACTTAGATTAATTCAGGTGTTGTGTATGTGGTCTTAGTTGTGAAAATTATGAAGAGATGGATTTCTTACTGTGGCACATATTATACCTTGCAGATACTTGGTTACTTTGACTATGCTTTCACAGCCATCTTTACTGTTGAAATCCTGTTAAAGGTAATGCATTGTTAATTGATCCTTGTTAGCCCAAAAGCAGCTTTAGCAATAATGTTTGTAACTTTTTGTTTACCTTCCAGATCCTAGGGTATGCAGATTATGTCTTCACTAGTATGTTTACATTTGAGATCATTTTGAAGGTAACAGGTTTTTAAAGGAAGCTTGTTTAAAAGGATTTTCCTTGTGTGTCACCTGCCAAGAAAAGGCCCTTGAAGTGTTCTTCGCCTTTTCTCTAAGCTATCAAAGCTAAACTTTTTTAAACTAGAGGATTTTTTTATTTGACAGTTCCTCATAGTTTTGATTGGTTATTTTTTTACCATTGGGTGCATGAAGAAGCTGATTTTTTATCATTACATCAGTTTAATAATTCATTTTTTACCCTTTTTAAACTTACAGTTGTCAGAAAAGGGAAAAATAAATCACTGCGCATGAGCTTTTCCTTCTCCTTGCTCTGGCATTTCTGAAAGAGATAATCAGTCTTATAAGGAGGGAGCATGTAATTTCTCATTTATTTTGCTGAACTATAACCACAGAGCTAAAATAGTAGATAACTATTTTCTTGCAATAGGACTTGCAAGATATCTTGCATTTATCTATCTATACACTAAGATACTTTGCATTTATTTTGGGCATACATTTAAATTCACAGACAGGCATAATTATGCTTGCTTAAATGTATTACCCATGCATGAGCCAAAAATTGGCATTTTAATGTATAGTTTGTGTGCTGATTATTAAGGATATCTATTGGGGTTACTCAGATTTTCAATGTACAAGATTTACTGTGGTAAAGAAGATAATTAACCAAAAATTGCAATCACGTGAAACTAAATGCTGAGCAAGGAAGTGAAATTTTTCATTGGAAATTGGCAAAATGTTTTTTCAGAGATTTACCCATGATTCATAAATGTTTCATGCTGTGCTTATTCTCACCTCAAGTTTTTGGTTGAGTAACCCTGATTTATACACTTGCTGGCACACTAAGAATCTGTACATAAACTATGCATTTCCAGTTGAGGATTAAGCTTAACAAGATCTCTTCTCCCAGCTTTTGCTCATATTGCTGTGCATACTCTTCACAATGCAATTTGATTATTACTAATTGGTGCAATATTTGGGCTGTTTACAAGATAAGCTGTACTGTAAGTGATAGGCTATTTTTATGCTTGTGAATTTTCTCCCAGGCTTAATGTTTATCCCTTTATTTCACATTTTCAGCAGTGAGAAGCTTGCTATAGAATTGATTATTCTTATTTCTAGCACACTAAAATAAATATCCAGGGGTTTTGCTGCTAGAGAAAGGCCAAAGAAAAAGAGAGAACAGAGCATTGAAAAGAGCTGTAGCATTAAATCAGACTAGCTCCCAACTCTGAATTTGGGAAGCCATAAAAATGTTACCATTGCAACTGTGGCAGAAGAAAGGCAGTAAACTTCCACATGCTCTGAGCAGCAGGCTCTCCAGCTCTTGCAGTTCCATTTGTGTTTTTCTAGGAGGCAGAGGAATTATAAAGGGCAGGATAAAGAGGCATAACTGGGTGGGTTAAGAAAAGCAACATTCCTGCAAACTGCGAGAGATTTTGGCACTGAGCAATTTATGAGTTATCCAAGGGAGGCAGCAAACTCTAGAGCTTGGGCTGCTGAAATCTGGAATTGTAAAGATTACAAGGAAACAAGAAGCCACATCACAGCCAAAAGTGTTGATGCTCCTGACTCTGGTTTCTCCAGGAAGCTCTGTAGTACACTCACATGTACAGGAAGATAACCTGTGCCATACAGATGTGGTGGGCAGCCAGGAGCTGACACAGACACCTGCCTGCTTTGCTAACCCGTCTCAGACTCTGGCTTTGCTTGCTTGTGCCTGGGGCCCCCCCTGTCCTGTGCTGTGCTTCCCACAGTGTCAGAGCTGTGCAGAAGGAGAGCGCTCTGCAAGGAGAAAATTCAAAACTAGACCTGCAGGAACAATAGTGTTCCTTAGTTTCCAGGCAAAAAAAAAAAAAAAAAAGAAACTGAAATTAGGATAAGCAGAGGCAATATTACCACCTGTAGTGAGGAAACTTGTACAAAAGCAAGCATTAAACCAGAATAACTCTCAGCATGTAAGAAGTCTCCCTGTGCTCTTCCTGTTTTCAAACAAGGATTTCCACATTGCACAGTGTTGAGGGTATGAAAGAGGATGTGAAAAACAGAAAAGCTGCAACATTGCTTTAAAGCATTTGAGAATTCTCCCCTCATGACATTGAAATTCAGTTTATCATGCTGTTTGGACAACTTGGGAGAGGAGACATCAGAGCAAAGGTCAGGTTAGGGATTTGTGCTTCCTGCCTCCCCCTACTGTGCTGATCCCACACCATTTAAACTTACTAGAGAGTTTAAATGGTCCTTCCACTGGGATTTGTGGTGATTGAAATAGGAGTCTCCATGTGAAGATGGGGAGATATGTACCTCACCTGCACTTTAATGTCAGTTATTCACCTAATTTTTGTGGGAGTTGTTACATAAAACTTTGTGTGCTGCTCTTATCATATGCAATGTAACTGGGCAGTTGTAGATAGATGTTAGTTTGGTTTTCAGGGTTATTTTTGTGTTCAGCTCCCAACAGAGTTTAGATGTAGTCTGTATAGCTGTAAGTGAATGAGCTAATTTAATGGAAATTTTATAGTATAGCTGTAATGTCTCATGCCATGGCATAGGTTAAAGCTTTAGCAGTTTTAGTCTTCTAGCTTCTGGGAATATTTAGTATTTTGATCACCAAAAAGAGGGCTTAACAACTGAATAGGGAGATTAATTAATTTTTGCTTCCCAAAAAAATACATCTTTGCTTTGCAGAGGCCCAGCCTTTCCTGGTGGTGGTGGTTTGCCATGCAGAAGGCCTGGAGATGTCTGCACACTGAACAGGGATGCAGTGCACTGGGGTGCCCATTGCCTGTAGCTCTGCTCTACATTGGCAACTGTCTTGAAAGCTGTAGTAATCTGCTGTGAGGGGAAGTGAGATAAAATATCTTCCCTACTCCTCCAGGAGCAGAATAGAAAGTAAAGGAATTAAAATGCACAGTCAGTATGGGACATTCCCTAGATGGCATCAAATTTTCTTACCTGTGGAAAACAAGGAACAGCTCAGTGTTCAGGCTCTGTAAGAGGATCTTGAGGCTGAAGAAATTAAAATTCATGTGACTGAGCTGACTACGAGGTGTTTTTCAGAGGTATCCTTGTTTTTGTTCTGAGTTTTTAGTTTCAGTGTTTCAGACTTAATCCATAACTATGGAAAGACTTATGCAATATTCTCTTCAGCTGGTGAGTCTGTGCATCTGATGGTTTAATTGGATTCCTCTGTGCATTTTTTAACTGGTGCTTACTTACAGTTATGGTAGGAAGTCTAATTGATGGATTTAGGAGTCAAATGCAGCTCTATGATACCCAAAGCCATCTGCCCAAGCGCTGGCTGCAGCCATAATTAATAGAGCCTCCATCACTGGCTCCTAATGAAACCTGCAAATGATGTATACGAGATCCACTTTGTAAGCTTTTTTCATTTAAATTTAGGGACAGAAAACAGAAAGTTTAGAGAAAGTCCAAAAGGAAGAGCAGCGTTTGATATTCCCCACAGAACAGCAAAATGTAGGGACCTCTGATTACACAGAATACAAAACCTTTATTGGTCATCAGGTGTTTCAAAGGTAGCCACTCATGTCTGCCATAAGCCAAAGCTAAATAGCCTTGTCTGCTGCCTTAGGACAGCCTTGTCCTGCTTCTGGACCAGCTTTGGCTCCCAAGCGCTTGCTGTACATTTTCAGCTCCTTTCCTGTTCTTAAGATAGTATGAATAATTAGGAGTCAGAATCTGGACCCTGCAGTTTAGTAAACATGAAAAGCTCAAATGTTTTTTTGTAGAAATTTTTCTAACGAAGGCCAAATTAATTCAGGGTAATCATCTCAGCCTCATCTGTTCTCACACAAAATAAAACATTTGTTGATATCAGAAACAATTAGCATATTTATTGATGTTGCTTGAGCAGAATTTTTCTGATTTAAATGAAAGATTTAATGTATGTAGAGGGATTGTTTTATATCTCAAAGGATTTTAGAAAGTGAGATAGTATTGTATGCATTCACACTCCAGGCAAGTGTCTTGTAAACAGCCTAAATGTGAAATTGAATAAATTGAAATATAGACTAAGTGTGTAACAATTCTATTTTTAGATGACAGCTTTTGGAGCATTCCTTCATAAAGGGTCCTTCTGCAGGAATTATTTTAATTTGCTGGATTTGCTGGTTGTGGGCGTTTCTCTGGTATCATTTGGGATTCAGTAAGTACTACGCTTCCACTGTGAATGGTTTATTTTTGCTCTGGGGTTCCACACTGAAGTCAGTGTTCCAGCTCCTTTTGTTCCCCCACGGTGTGTAGGTGTGCAGTGCCAGTGCTCAGGGATGGGCTGGCAAGGGGAGGGAGGGCTTTCCATGGAGAGTGCTGTAATTCATTACTAACATGGGCTGGAAAGCAATCACTGCTTCCCACCATTCCCAGGAGAGCGAGGAGGAGCCCCATGACGCCGGTATTGGTACAGCAGGGATTTCCTGGAGCTGCAGGAGGCTTAAATCCCTTCTCTTGAGCCATTGGCACACCTGCAATCTGATTTTATTTGGTCTTTCAGTGTTGACCTGTGGGGATATGGAACTGGACTGTTTGAGGGGGGAGAAGTTGTACCTTAATCAGGACAGTAAGTGCTAGTGGAGAGGTTATTTTAATTTTGTTTGGTCAGACTAAACGCAGTAAAAGAATCTAAATGTGCTTCTTGATTCATTGGGTGGTTTTTCCATATTAATAATAATCTGTGAAAGCCTTAGTGACTCAAAGAGAGCAGGGGAGGGTGTCAGGCAGCTGCTCCCCACTCTGAACCCTGCTGGTACCAGACCTCCTCCTACTGCACAAACTTTCACAGGGTGTTCTTTAGAACACTGTGCACTCTTATTTCCTCAAAATGCAGTCCTAGCTACTTGAACAGAGAGAGCAAAGTAATTTGAGATCTTTTCATCTAAGGTTAGTTGGAAATTGAAGGAATCATTGATTTACAGGATTTTACACAGTGTCTTCAAAAGAGCTTGTCAACACTGGAAAATACTGTGGGGAATACTATTTTGCTCCATTATGGTCTTAGATGAGCTTCTAAGCTGTTAATTCCAAATTTGCTCCAGAAGTCAAAATGATTCTTATGGTATTTATGAGATGCACGCTATTTTCTAATAATAAAGAATCAATAAGGAATAAATAAAAGCCTTGTATACATATCTTGAGAATTATGGTTGGAAGGTTTTTTTTTTCAAATTTCGTATTTCAGGAATTTGCAAGGATATTGTTATTCTGTAATAAAATCAGTTTCCTTAACAGTAACAGTAAATTTTTTTTTTTCTTCTAGATCAAGTGCTATCTCAGTTGTGAAGATTCTGAGAGTTTTAAGAGTCTTGAGGCCTCTAAGGGCAATAAACAGAGCAAAAGGACTTAAGGTGTTTATTTTTATTTTTTAAGTTATATTTCTGTTGGCCTGATCCTTCAGTTCTAACTCAGGTTACAAATTCTTGCTCAAGAGAAATTTTCTGCAGAAGTTCCCAGAGCAAGGGCAGAAATCAGTTATTGATCCATAAACATATGTGGTGTTAGCCAGCCCAGGCTCTGCCCACAGTTACAGCAGTCTGTGTGTGCAGGAGCTGCCACTGAGAGCAGATTTGGACTGTGATGAGCCAGCCTGTCAGTGCATTTCAATTGTTTACCCATAGTGCCTGTGTAATTTCTAGTCAGTTGGTGTTTTTGGGTCTGTGTCAACAAACCTACAGACAAATTAATAAAACAAGTCAAATTACAGTGTTAGGTATTATGCTGGCAAGAGAAAAATAGCAATTTTAAAAAAGAATGCAGAAATTACTTTTATGATATATGGTCTGTGACAAATTGCATTGAAACCTATTTTTTTCTTTCTTTCCAGCACGTTGTTCAATGTGTCTTTGTGGCTATTAGAACTATTGGTAATATCATGATTGTTACAACTCTGCTGCAATTCATGTTTGCTTGTATTGGGGTGCAGCTGTTTAAGGTAAGACACTCTCAGAACTTACAGTCCATCAAGAACAGAAAAGCTGAATTGAATTCTTGGTGGTTTGCTGCTGGGACTGGGCTGGTCCCATCCTGAACCAATCATAGTATAAAAGCATTTATTTTGCATATTCTGCATTTTGTCATTGCTTTTTGTTTTTATGTGTAGGGCAAATTCTACAAGTGCACTGATGAGGCCAAGCAGAACCCTGAGGAATGCCGGTGAGGACATCTTTGCTCTAAGAATGTGCCACATTTTGTTCTGAATAACTTAAATTGTGCACGGGTCAGGCTGTTTAGGGTTGTGTAAATTGGAATTGTCATCTTGACCCCACCAGAAAACACAGGCTAGCAAGGAAATAAAGCAAACATGAGGAGGCATTGTAAGAGCTTTGGATGGTGCATTGGGTAACCCTGAGGTCAGCCCAGTATGTCACTGATGCCAGTTTCTTTCCCACAGAGGGATTTACATCGTGTACAAGGACGGAGATGTCGATAGTCCCATGGTCAAAGAGAGGGTCTGGCAAAACAGTGATTTCAACTTTGACAATGTCCTGTCTGCTATGATGGCCCTGTTCACAGTCTCCACCTTTGAAGGCTGGCCAGCGTGAGTGGGTTCTCCGTGTTTGCACAGCCTTGTTTCCAGAGTTGCATTTTTCAGAACAGTTCAGTGTCATTTACCAGACATTTTTGGGCAATAAAGCAGTTTTAAGTGGTGGTGTAAAAAGGGAGGAAATAAAGAAACCTCTTATTCTGAATCTGGGCACTTATCCCACATTTCAGGAAAAATAAGAAAAGGTGAACTTTTTTGTATTGCTTGATTCCCAGTCTTGCTGCATTTGCTATAAGAAACTTTTCCTCAGCTCTAATGGAAGTAACAGTTCTTGATGCCTATCCATCAGTGGCCCTTAAATGAGGCTAATTTGAAAGTTTTAGGCCTTCCAGTAAACCTTTTACTAAAAAATCAGACAGCAGTACACTCATAGAAAAATCTAGAAAGAGCTAATTGCCACTCACTATTTCCCTAAATGAGAAAATGTTACTTGGGGAAATAAATAATTAAATGAAAAATACAAAAGTTGGGTCATTAACTTAATGCTTTCAGAAAAAAGAAAAGAATATAACAAAGTGTGCTGTGATTTTTCTGGTTTCTGTATTCTTGCAAGCACTATCAGTAAATACAAGAAGATGTCAGTGAACATCAGACCATTTCTGAAACCTGTCCTCTGGGTCTGCATATTTTACTATTTTCTCATTTTAATGATAATAAAGATAAAATTCTGTTTGTTTTTCAGGCTGCTGTACAAAGCCATTGACTCAAATGGCGAGAATGTAGGACCTGTATACAACTACAGAGTGGAGATCTCCATCTTTTTCATCATCTATATCATCATTATTGCCTTCTTTATGATGAACATATTTGTTGGTTTTGTGATTGTTACGTTCCAAGAACAGGGAGAACAAGAGTACAAGAACTGTGAGCTGGACAAAAATCAGGTTAAAATAAATAATGAATTCTTAAGTTTTGAAAGTAGCCTTTTTTGTTTATGCATGAAGAGCATCCTTTCTGCTTTGGGGCAGAAGAGGGCACCAAACACATAGCTTAGTATTTATTAATTTTTTTTTATTATCTGGGTATTTATTTAACTGGGTGTTCAGGTTGTTGTGCCTTTCTGTGAGCCCAACCCACCAGTGTTTTTGTTGTGAAAGATGTCCACTAAGCTTGTTGACTTCCTAGCATCTTGCTTTTTGGTGCCACATTAATAAGAATACAGCCAGGTTATCCTGAGGCAGAGCTAGGTTTTATACTAAGAACTGGAAAATTGTTTTGTGTTCCGAATAGTCTGAAAGTGTTCAAAGTTCAAGTTTTCAAAATGTTCCACTTCTCACCCCCATTTTTTTAGAAATTCTCTGGGGACATTCAGATTAAAATTACAAAAATCTGTCCCAATTTACTGTTTAATCCTTTGTCTGAGAAACTCATAAGTCATAATTTTTTGGGTATTTTTGGCTGACTTCATTTAAAGAAAGCCAAGCATGAGACTGAGCCAGGATTTTTTCTGCACCATGTGCCCCATTAGTCAGGCCCTGTGAGAAATCCTTCAGAGACAAGTAGGAGGCCCCAGCCCTGAGGATTTTGGACACTAATAGATTATGAGATGAATCCATGATGTTCTACACATGTGATTTTGCTGGGCAATTTAACTGAGCTATTAGAAGTAATTCCTCAGTATTTATTTTGCTGATTCTGGGGTTTTATGCTAAGCAGGCCCATTGGTGGTTGACAAGGGAGTAAAAACAAAACATGGTTCAGAGATGACTTAATAGTCCTGCTATGTACTATACCCATACATAATATAATATATTAGTGTCTAAAGGCAAAACCTTCCAGAATTTCCAGGAGCATTATTGGATTTTTGCATGTGGCTGAGTAGTGGACATGATTAGATATAGTTGTAAATAATCAAGGGTTGGTGAGCTCCTTCTGCTTAATAATAAAAGGCCCTAAATCAAGTAGACAGACTAATTTTGAGGGTTACATGTAACAATTTTCACTTCATGATAGTATTCCCAGTTGATGACCTGCTAGGTTATAGTCTGACAGTTTTTGCTGTATTTCCCTTTCAGAGGCAGTGTGTAGAGTATGCCCTGAAGGCACGTCCTCTTCGCAGATATATTCCAAAAAATCCTTACCAGTACAAGTTCTGGTATGTGGTGAATTCTACTGGATTTGAATACATCATGTTTGTCCTCATCATGCTGAACACCCTTTGCTTGGCTATGCAGGTAGGAAAAGCAGAAACTCTCTTGAAGCTGTTGGCATAAATTGAGGGGAAGGGTATGGGTGATACAATGCCTTTAAATTATGGCAACCTGTATTTTTTTATGAAGTAGAATTTTAAAGAACTTCTGATCACAGTAGTTTTCTGTGACATGTTCTAGTTATCTCTTTCTTTCCCTAGTATTTCAGATTTTGGTAAGAAAAAGCATGGTTTGAATTCAGTTTACAAAATCATTCTGCTTTTTTCAGTATAGTTGCATACACTGTCCTCCTAAAAATATACCTCCCACGCACTGTGTTATTTTGTGACTGCCATACTTCAGGCTTTCTAAGCAGGTGTGACACAAGCCTGTGTAATTTTAAAACCTTGTATTTAAAACTTGGGAAAATGTTGTTATCTAATACTCCTCTTTTGAGGGAACAATTTTCTCTCTGGAGATTCCCCTAGGATATTGAGGAATGACAGTTTTGTTCTTCTGTGTGCCTAAACAGAATAAATTGAAACAAGTTCCATGCTTGACCAGGGATACTCTGCTAATCTTCCATGTATATAGATCTGCCTCATAAATTTTACTAGAAAATGTTTTCCTATGCTGCATTTTTGTCAACTTTGTCTTAGGCTGCCTTGCTTTCACTTCACATTTTAAAGCCTTTACTTTTGTAAGTGTTTTATTTTTCATTCACAGCACTATGGACAGTCTAAGCTATTTAATGATGCCATGGACATTATGAATATGGTTTTCACAGGAGTGTTCACTGTTGAAATGGTTTTGAAACTGATTGCATTCAAACCCAAGGTAAGTTTAAGATATGCTTTAATTAGGTCATCACCCCAGGAATTAAGTATGATGAGTTTCACACTTGTATATTATTCAAAGAATAAAAAGAAACAACATTTCCCACCTTTATCTACCAGAGAAATTATAATAGAAGTGTAACTCCAGGAAATGAAATGCAGATATCTGAAAAAAATCTAACAAAGTGGTTGATGAGGTCTGGAATATTTTGAGGTAATAAAAATGTCCCTTTCTAAATCAGATAAATCATTTCCTGTTAGAAGCATTACCACATCTCCTGTTCTGGGTACTATATTCATTATTTGACACTAATTTAATCTCCAGTAAAGACCTGTATCCAGCATAATTTCCCATTCTAAAATGCAAAATAATTTCTTTGCTCTATAAAACACAGCCAAGTATTACAAACATACACATAAATAATTTACATATGCAATGGCCTTTTTAGATTTTTCTGTTTTCAGTTATATATACATAGTATTTGGTAGAAGACCCCACCCTGAGTGGTTGATTCCTTGTTTTAAAGGGACACTGTCAATATGAATGATGCAGGCACATTTTTAAAAGTAGATTTGCAAGAGAAACCGGTAACTATAATTGAAAAAAAGCTAAAAGTATCCTGTGGCAGCTAATGCAGCCTTTTTGTTCAGGTCTTATACTGCATTTATGAAGTGCAGAAGTTGATGATGAACAAACAGACTAAATTTGTTTTTAGTACAATGAAATTAATGTTTATTCTGGGCTGTGTAAATGAGTAAAACGTGCTCACTTGCTACACTTGGAATTTGAAGAAAACCAGGTGAGCCATTTGAGGTTTACTGTTCTCACCATCCAGGGCTGGTACTTTTTCTTTCCCATTGCCCTTCTTTTAAAGCAGCCAGGATATCTGCCCAGGGGCTGGCAGAGCTGTGCCCTTTGCTGGTGTGAGGCAGCCCTGGCTCTGGGCAGCCCCATCCTGCTCTGAGCTGAGCAGTTCTGGGCTCCCAGCACGGCTGCAGCAGCTGGCCAACAGCTTTCCAGACTTGCAAAACTCTTTTTTCAGCTTGTACTTAGTCCTGAGCTTGGCTGTATGGCCTGAGCTACTTGGTTTAAAGCCAGCTTTACTTGCCTGCAGAAGAGAAGGAATGAGCCATCTCTTGAGATCTGGTGTTGAGATGTGAACTGTGGAGTTCGGGGTGAATGTTTACCCGCTCTCCCGTGGTCTCGCTCTGCACTGTCCAGTCCATTGTACTTTTCTAATGAATTTATTTGTATTTTTGTGTCAGCTATCTTATTTCAATGCTAAGGGTTTCACGTTAAAAATAGCACAATATGAGGCCCCAGAGGAGATAGCTCAGCTGTGTGGACCACAGTGTCATGAGTATGCTGGTTGTGTTTCCTGATCTGTATTTCCTGTTCTATATCCTTGTTTTGCACAGAGGATTTTGCTGCATTTTATCATCTGCTTTTTGAAAGAAGATTGTGAATCCTTGTATGGTTCTCCATGCACTTGTGACTGTAGTCAGAAATAGCAGCTAATGCCAAACACAGTGGTCTGATCATGAGTGTACAAATCACAGTGCTCCATTTGTACTGTGGGCTTCCTACTTGTTAGCAAATGCAATGTGTTAAAACTGGTCTCTAAGACTCTGTACAATTTGAGCTTTAATTCTGTTGCAACATGCTTTCTATCTGACTGGATGTTTTCACTGTGAGACATCCCTGGATCTGAATCCTGAGAGTTTGAAGGGCAGACACTGCCAGTGGAAAGGTCTCCTTTCCTGAATTTGGGTCCCCCATAGGTGCAGAACACCTTAAACTTTTTAATTAGCAGGACAAGCTTTAAAGACCATGATGATAATCAGACTTTTGGAAGAGACTAATGAGCAGGAAGGGAATAAAATATATTTAAGGTTGTTCCTGTTATTGTTTGGAGATTGTAACCTTTTAAATTAACAGATACTCTTCAACAAAACCTATTGGCAACGCATATTACATAGTTCATTAATAATGAAAAATCAGATAGCAGCCTTAAGCAGAATTTTAATGTCTTTAATCTAAATTTCAAAATAGATGCATGTTTAAAACAACAATTAATTGCTTTAACTCATATTAAAGTTTAATAATAGTAGGAACAATCTGAAACCACACGTAATGCTTTGCTTTAGGGTCCATGAGGAAAGACTGATAAATTTCTTCTATGTCTGGGTCACTGGTGGGTGGGTCTCTTAGGTTAGTCTGACAGAATAAAGTTTTATTTATGAATTTTGTGCCTTTAAAAAGTTATTTCAGAGATGTTCAAAGCATCAAATAAAAACTCCATTTAACTCTGTAAAAATAAGAATAGATAAAAACCTGTTAATTTTTATCTCACCTGCTTGACAGTGTCCCCTTAATATGCAGACAAAAGTCCTGTGAAAACGGTGATCTTTTGGTTTTGCTGGTCATATAAACTTAAGGCTACTATAAATTATTGATGCTCTTCCTATGATCTTGTGTTGTGTAAAACCAAGGCACTGCAGACTGCCTTGCAGCTCTGAAATACATCAAACCTGGAGAGGTGCTCAATAGTAAAGGTGATGCTGAGTGTCTGGCACACTTGACTGGGAGATTGGATCACACAAGGCTTTGCAGAATGAAGCCCTAAATTTTCCAAGAGAGTACTAAAAGAACTAAAATATTTCTGTGGTAGATGTATGGAAACATATTTTGTTGCTAATTCTCTATGCCTACCTATTCCTCAGGATTTGTGATTTTGTCCTTCGGCATTTCTCAATGAGCAAATTGTTCATAATATAAGCTAAAAGAACAGGTCTTTTTCTTCACATTTGCTAAAATCTTTTACTCAGCATGGTTCAGTGCCATTCAAAACAAAATACAGCTTTGGAATCAAAAATAATCCATCCACAGAGACCGTATGTACAGCCTCCTGGTAGCCAGTTGTTGCTTAAACTTGTAATGATTTTCCATGTCGTTTTACATCAGATTTTTGTAAGAAAAAAGGAAAGATGGCTAGTAAGTGAATTGATCTTGGGTCCTTGCAGTGGTGAAAACAACTTATTTGCATGATGTTTATTTGCTGTGACTTGTCCATTCCTCCCTTTTCCAAAACCATCTTTATTTTCTCTTAGTTTTTTGTTTATTTGTATGCTTTTGCTTTACATATTAGTTTGAACAATATTTGTCTATACTGATGGAAAAGGTTTCATAAAATAAATAAATAAATGTGTAGATTATTTTAGCTGTAAAGTGTTTTAGCTGTATTGAATCAAAATGTGATTTTTTTATTTCAGTGCTTTATCTTGTAGCATGTCTAGTAAAGTAACTTTTTCTGTAGCTGAAATTATCTATTTTTGGAGGACCTTTTTTGGCTCCCTTTGTAGAGGAAGATGGATAGCACAGCTCAGGATTGTGCTGATTATGTGTTTGCTGTTTGCCAATAGTCTCTTATTTTGTATATACACAGATAAAAATATTGCTATTCTAAAATCAAGGAAGATACTTAGAAATAAGGAATGTGAATGCCCAGGAAGAACATGATGAGAGCAGCTCCCTGTCTTTGGTTGGCAGCTGCTAATTTCATTAGGATTATAAAATTCAATATTGTTGGGGTGGTTCAGTGTGATTCCTAGTAAAGCTTTGGGAATGGCTTGTTCCCATGAGCAGGAAGAGTAAGGAGGGAGCAGCAGGGAATTGTGAAGAGCTCTTTGGAGTGGAGGTCAAATCCAAGAGCACTGGCTTTTTGCCCCAAAACTGGAATTGATGGTTGATCCCAAAGAACCAGAGAAGTGCAAAGGGTAGAGCTAACAATATTCTGATCTGTTTTCCTCTTTCAGCCCCTTCCTTAGACAAAGGAATGATGGTAGCAATTTGTGTTTTAAAAGAGTAGCATTAGAAACATAATGAGCCTTTCCTGACCCTGCTTCCTCTCCAAGAATGTGGAGCTGTTGTCCACTGTAGCAGCTCTCTCATAGTCTCCAAGAGGAAATTTCCACTTAAAAGAAGCCTTTTTTCAAATATTCATGTACTCAGGTGCATTACTTTAAACTGTGAAATTACTAGAAATTCTAAAAGTTTAAAATCTTGAGAAAAAGATCAGTCCAATTCTAAAATTGATTTTGGAACCGATTTTTCTTTTCTCAGCTAACAACTCATGTAATAACTTAAACTACTCAGCTAAAACATTATCTTAGAGCAAACAGTGTTATAAAAAAATGTAACTACATAGAAGGCTAGATTAGCATGTTTGTAATTTTAAACTTCTTGCTAAATGTATTATTTTAGGGCTTCAATAGTGGCTGAAAAGTTAGTATTTTAAAGTTAATTACCAAGAAATGTACATGTACAAAATGTACATTCCAGTTTTTCTCATGTAATGCACGTTCCTCAGTCATGGTAGACTGATACTTTAATATATTTGAATGAGGTAAAGGGCAAGTTCAGTAATTTTTGCAGTCATGGTTTTCTATAATAAGTAGAAAAAAGCCACATACTGCAGAAACCTCTGGTCTCCATAGTTATCTTAACAATTGTAATATATCTTGATTTTTTCCACACTGGAACTTACCTGGAGGATTCTTTTGAAGAACCTCTTTGCTCAAACGTGCTGTTTTATGCCCACAGTCAGCTAATTGCATTATAAAACTTTATATGCCTCTGCAGCCATGTCCCAGGAACACACATGTGAGGAATATATTTAAAGGCATAAAACATCAGAAGGGTGATGAAGCAGTTGATAAAAATGAGTTTTCAGACACTGGACTGGCTGCACCAACCAAAAGCATTAAGAAATTGTTCAGGTTGCTGTGTTTCACTGGCTTCACTGGCTGGAGAATCACCCTCTGACTGCAAATGTGGGATGAGTTCCTATATGAGATCTAGTTTATGAATAGAAGATTAAGTCAGTTCTCTAATCTTCGTGCACAGTTTCACATTAATAACTGTGCGTGTTTAGCCAGTGATGAGACGTGACCCTTTGAATATTTTTACCAACCCCTTAGATAAGAGTATCACAAAATCCTTGATGATGAGGAGGTTTCAATTGGCTTGGTCTTGCAGAAATACAATGAAAGGGGCCTTTTTGTCCTCATTAGGGTATATATGTTAGAATTTTTCAGCCTTGCTAGAAGCCCAAACCCAATTTTGGATGCTGGCTTGCTTGCCAACATCGTGCTTATCTGATGGTGTGTTCTGCATGTGTAGAGTGTGTGTGTGTCTGTGTGTGTGTCTGTACATGTATATATATAATTATATATATACACACACATGCACATATATGTTGCTTTTCCTTCAGTAGGCAATATTGTTTGGTTTTTTGTTTTGTTTTCTCATTAGACCACAGGTTTTGTTTAACTAATTTCTGTTTATGCAAAACTAAACAGAAGTATGCAAATATTTGACATTTCATGTGTAATCACAAACGTTTGCACCCTGCCTGCTCTGTTCAGGGCTATTTTAGTGATGCCTGGAATACGTTTGACTCCCTCATCGTTATTGGCAGCATAGTAGACGTCGTTCTCAGTGAAGCTGATGTGAGTATATCCCAGCTTACTTTCCCCAGTCCCTACTTCTCTTTCTCTGTCTCCCCACTATTTCCATCATCTGGACAAGTCACAGATTTTGATCTGATGTTTCTAAAGTTTTGAGTACAGACCAGTCATAGGTCAATTATGTTGATATGGGAAATAAATAGCCTTTTTTTTCTGCCAATCTTTTTTAGCTATGAAAGGGAAAGTTTAGATTGTATAGTGGTACATCAGAGAAGCCTAGAGTGTTTCTGTGTTATAACACTGTCCTTTTCTTCTCTTTTTCTGTTTGTGTTTTTCTCTTGCTCTCTTTCTGCTGAATGCTTGTCCTAACAGCACTATTTCACTGATGCATGGAACACTTTTGATGCCTTAATTGTTGTTGGTAGCGTCGTTGATATTGCTATAACAGAAGTTAATGTAAGTAGCAACTGTTCATGCACTAAAAAGTACTTGCTGTCATCAAGAAATACAGAAAATGTAAACTTAATCCCAAAAAAGTCCTTTTTTATAAAAGTATGTTTAAGCCTGGAATCAAAGACCAAAACACTGATAGAGATGTTTGTACAAGCTGCTGTTATTTATTTATATACATATATAGTTGCACACAGCACGGTGAGAGACAATAAAAATTGTTTTTCTATATATGCACAGAAAATATGTAAAAAAAAAGGATTTAAGCTTTTGTTACTATCTTACTTGAAGCTCATTGCTTTTTGTAATTAATGTGACCAAAATAATTCAGGATTCTGTAAGTTTTCAGTGGCTTGGTTTAACAAATGATACTTTCTATTTCTGTGAGAGGTTTGGGTTTGGAGGCTATTCATATCTCATGAGGTTGCAGAAGAAAGCCACATAGAAAGTCAGGCTTTCCATGCTGTGGAAAATAGAATGTTTATTTTCTCCCAGTCCTTTTGCTTTTCATATCTTGCAGTAAGTGCTTGGAAGTTTGAATTACTCTTAAAGTACTTGGAAAACTCCATAATTTATCAGAATTTTGTCTGATAGCCATTGCACATTATAGGTGTTTGGGCAACAGATTCACCTTGAAGTTGCTTCCCCAGGTCTTGTGTTAAACTGTGAGAATCTCATGACTGACTGATTTTTGGAAAGAAAATGGAGGAGTGATGAGCGAACATGGGAGCAGAAGAACTTTATCCTGACCTTTAGATTTCAAACTGATTTTTCTCAGTTCTGTGGGGATGGATCTTCCTGTGAACTGAAGGAATTTGAGCTGACAGGGAGGGTCAGTCAGCCCAAAACAGCAGTGTCCCTTTGAGACTTTTGTTTAATTATACTTTATGGAGTTCATTTGTAAAAGCTGCCTCTGATTTATTTTGATGTTTTTTTTTCCCTCTCTTTTGTTCACTTTGGGGTTTGTTTTATTTCCCCAGAAAAGTTTTGCATTTAGATTTACAGCTCAAGTATTTGCAATTTACCCACAATTTCCATTCACACTATTACTGGTGTAGGTGAGCACAGTAAAAAGACCAATCATTTAGAATAGCTTTCCCTCATACCTGCAAAGGGTATTTGACTGTGAAGAGGTTGAGGGATAGCTCAGAGGTGCTTCCATGAGCAAAGCAGATGTGTCTGTATTCAGCAGTGTATGGGCACTGTTAATTGGACAGCACTCCTTGTAACACTGAGCTGTCAGCTGGGAAGAACACTGGGGTTTAGCCATTCTCACAGCTGTCTTGAAAACATTCTGGAGATCAAGTAACCATGTCCAAGATAAGTGCACACCACAGTCAACAACCAGCACTGCCATTTCTTAGTTTTCATGTTATTCTCACAAAAGAAAAAATGCTCATCTTTGATTTCTTCTACTTTTGCACAGCAGACTCTCTGTGTACTAAGCATTGTCTGTTTCTGGTCTTGCCACTTTTCTGTGCTTTGCTTGTGCAAGTCAAGAATATATAATGGTTTCTATAGATTTCTGGCCTTGATTTCCCACTTTCAACATGAAACATTTAATGTTGCAGAGTATCCAGGGAAATTGATTAGATTTTTACTTTCATTGTTTTGATTCTACTGAACTATCCCTGCTTGAGTAGTTGAGTGTAAATTTCTGTCATCCAAATCCAGTATCTATTTCAGAATCTTTTCCTCAGTATTTTTTCAGCATTCTGAATTGTGCCATTCCACCTGTATTTGTTATCCAAAGCTGGCAGTGATCCCGGGAAAGCTACATCTCTGTTGAGATGCTAACGAGACTTTGTTTCCAAGCATGATTGAAACAGCACCTGTGAAAATTTCCACTATAGAAACTTGTTAAGCTGAGGAAGCTCAGCCTTGTCTGAGCAGGGTAAATCACCAGCACTGACAGAAAATCAGTCTTGTCACAGCTCTAATTGTAGGGGCAGCACCACCTAGACTGAGCAGTGCAAGGGAGACCTGAGTGTGAATATTTCATGTCCTCAGTGTGAGCTAAACACTGCTGTGGGATCACAGATGGGATTGCCCCGTGCTGTGGGAACAGCTCAGCATCATCCTGACAGTGCCCCTGGGGCTGCTTAGGTCCTGTGCAAAGGCCAGGGAGCTCTTCTAGCCCACAACAAGTTTGCATCTGACCCAGTTTTTACAGGAGAATGGATTGGACTGCCTAGGTACAAACTGCCTTGATTTTACTATTAAATACTGGAAAATAAATGTAATCTCTTTTATTTTGTTAATTTTTTTAACCCTTTATAAGAATATATATGTTTCCCTGAGGCTGATTCTTCTGATCCAGTAACCTCCCATTCTCACATAATCCAGGAAATTAATATTTTTGGTGCCTGTGGAATTCAATCTTTAATGAATGAAAAGCAATTTGCAGGATTGCTCAGCATCCTCAAGGACTGGATCAGTGACCAACTCAAGAAATGAACCACCTCAGAGCAACATATATTTTGGAAATAAAATGTTATCTGTGATTATCTTCTTAATTTACTCTTTCATTTAATATCCCTTTCTTCAACCTCCTTCTTTTATGAACCTAATTGGTTTTCATGTTCATTTTATTTTTAGAAATTATTAGAGGCAAGTATATATAAGTATATGTGGTATAGCAATAAAAAAAATTAAAATCACTACTAAAACCTATATAATTACTTCTGGGTTCTGTGGCCTTTTGTTTTCAAAAACTTTCACATGTCATGCAAGATTTTGTATGGTCATAGAAATGGTTCTTTTTCAATTAAAAATGCAGAGTAATGATTGGCAGACACAAAGTGTGGTTGGTCTAATCTGGGAGAGGGGGTATATAACTTATGAGAATGAGAGAGAAATAAATTGGAAATAAAATCTGAATAAATAAATTGTTAAAAGGAAATAATATACAAGTTTCAATCTGGCCTGACTGTATAGAAGTGGTCTTATTTGTCAGAAGCCATTTGGATGACCAACACTGAATGACTTAGAAGCATGATCACATTGTTGCAGTAGTGGTTGTGAAGGTTTTAATTCACATTTTTTATTTAAGTTTCTTTTACCATTCATGTGCTGCCAAAATGTTGAGAAAATAATGGAGAGTTCCCTTTCCTCATCTTGTACGTAAATTATTAATGCCATCTTTATAGGACTGATTTTATTCTTGACATAAAAAAAGCCCTTCAGGTTTTCTGCTGAAATGGGGATTAAAGGAACACCATTTATGTTTTCCTCCTGAGCCCCTCAGGAAAACCCATCTGCCTCAAATCTTGATCTTGTGCTTGTGTGGAGGAGTGGAGTAAAAATCCTGTAAGAGATTCAGGATTCAACTTTGAGCAAGAGCAGTCCAATTTAGTTTGAGTACCACTTTATGCACCCCATCATATGTTAGAATTTAGCTGTTGGTGCTAGTAATTTGTATTTTTGGATACTGTTGATATATTTTGTAAACTTTTGCAAACATCTCTCTTTAGGCTTAAGGATAGGTCAGAAACTATGTTCTCATACAGCTTTGCTTTCACTAGTGTGAGTTCTTAGTGCAATATCAAATCTCTGCAGTGTTGTAATATCTAATTTGGAGCCAGAAATAATCTTTTAAAAATTAGTTATCATATAGTAACAACATAATAATTGTGAATTTAGAACTTAAATACATCTTTTACAGGGGAAGAGGCACTTATAAAAATATTTTCAGGGGTTTCTCACATTGATTTAAAATTTTAATTAATTGATGTCTATGGGCACTTGGTTCATGTTGAACAGGGAATAGAGAGAGCACAGATGAGACAATGGAAAATTTCTTGCTCACATCTGAATTGCAGTAACTATTCTCTGAACAAATCACGTGCATTTATGCACATGGACTTACAGCACACATTTCTGGAGATATTTTGGCAACCTGAATGTTTTGCTATAAATGCTATTGTCATCATGTGTGTTTGTCATTCAGATGCTTCCTTCTTTAATTATGGTGATGAGGACATTATCATCATGTGTCATTTGTTCTGACATACTCTTGAACCCTTTGGCACAATATGTAAAAAAGAAGCTTTTGACCAGCACCATTTACTAACATCACTGGTTTTCACCATGTTTATTTTTTGTCTAAGCACAGAGTTTGCTTCCAAGGCATGATCCAATCTGTTTCACACTGTTCACAGTTTGACACTGAAGTTCTTTATAGTCAGGATGTTTATTTTTAACATTTGTTGCAAACATTTGTGTAACAAGGAGTTCCTGTTTAGGAAATGTGCTAAATTTTTCATAAGCACCATTAGTACTTGACCAAAATTGGTAGCAGGTTGCAAACATTTTGATCAGTGAGTCAGAAATTTAGGTTGATCATTGGTTATATTTTTTTTTTGAGGATTGAGTTTGTTTGAGGAAGAAAACTGTTGTGTTGCATTTCAAGTAAGTAAAAAAGAAAAATCATATATCACTGCCTATTTGGGATTTAAGGATTGGCTCAAAATCCCATGGCTGTGAAGTGCTTTGCTGCCCTGGGCTCTGGGTGTGACTGGTCCATGGCTGGTAGAGCAGGCAGAGCCACGGGGGAGTGTCGGTGCTCGCTCCCCTCCCTGCAGAGTGCCTGTCAGCCAAGCAGGGAAAGCAGAAGCTGTCCATTTATTCCAGCTGTGACCATGGCCAGACTTCTAGCAGACAGGAGCACACCTGCCATCTCAGGAATCACACAGTCCCAGTTTCTGGGGGACAGAAGAATCCCAGTAATGACCAGCCAGTCCCAAAGCGTTTGGGACCGAGTGGCATTGGAATGATTGGTGGGAAATGAGGGGAGGTAGATTGTCTGACCACAGGAAATTTTATTCACCTTATTGCCAGCAGATAGCATCCCTCTGCTCAGCCTGTCTCCCTCAGTCTCAAGACTGTTCTGATACTTCCCCACATTTTCAAAATCAAAATGTGCCGCCCTCTCCCGTGTGTGTGCACGAGGTGTCCCTGGTGCTGCAGAGCGGGCTGTGAGCTTGGGGACTGTCTGCTTTGCCCTTATCTGTGGGAAGCAGACACCCTGGTTTTTGCAGTCTGTTATTGCTGCTGAAGATTGTCTTGTCTTTATCTCAGTTCCCCAGATCTGAGCATTGCTTCATGCTGGATGGACACACGTAACCATTAACTAACTTTGTCTCCCAGATGAGCATTTGCTTTATAAATGAGTATGGAAAATGTTTTCTTTTGTGGTGTATCACTACACTAGCTTCATTAAAATTGGTATTAGTAAAATAAACTCAATTGCTGTATTATCAGAGGGAAATGCCAAAGAAGGTAAAAAATTAGATACACACTAAAATGTCAAACCCAAAACTCTTGCCCAGTGATGAATACTTTCAGCTTCAGTAGGAAAAACTAATCTTGTATCAGGAGTTCATGCTCTTACTTTGTTTCTAGATTTATCTTCACCTTGGCATTATTGTACAATTTGCTTTTTGTGAGCAGAATGTTTTTATTTTTTGTTACTGGCCTGCACTTTCCAGTATCTATAATTTGTAATTTCCTGCATATGACATCCTAACACTCCCCAGCAGCATCAGATCAGCCATCAGAACAGGCAATTGGGACTTCTGAGTCCAAAGAAGCTGAGGAAGAGGCACTTGTGAGGGGAGTGTGCATTGGGCAGTCCTGGGCACACACCACTGTGCAAACACAAATCCCTTCAGTGACCTCCTGAGGAAAAATAAAAGGAGAGCTCATCATTCCAGAGCAGCTCCAGTAGAGCTGATCACACAGTTTGGGTAATCTGACCTCTGCATTTTTAAAAGTGAGAACTAAGTAATTACTAGGAGGGTTATATGTAGAAAACATTGTCTTTACTGACTTTTCCTTTTGAAATCTTTTTGTTCATAACCAAGTCAAAATGCAAACTCATTAATTTTGCATTTGGAAAAGTGATCAAATGAAAACATGAAGGACTAGGGTATCCTTTTCCTAATACTGATGAGAACTTATTTGGGGCCCCACTCTGCTCCCATAAAACACATTGGGAAAAATTCCCAAATGCCAACCCTGAAATTTTATTTCATTTTTTTAGTGTCAATTTGTGATGATACTGTAATTTAATCTGATCTCTATCTGTCAAATACAATGTTCAGTTTTGGATCATACAAAATACCAAAGCAAATTAAATAATTTGCTCACTATTTAAGAGAGTATTGAGCTCAACCTGAGTCAGTCACCAGAGATTAATATGACATTTCAGGCTTCATCTGCAGGAGGTGTAATTAAATCTTTTTTCTTTAAAGCTTCAGATAAAATGGATTTTTTTTCTGTACTAAAAAGTCAATAGCAGGGTGGGTCTGTGTGCAGTGGTGCAGGTTTGGGATTGATTTAGGCAGACATCTTTGCAAGATTGCTTCCATGATCTGTGATATTTTGACATTTAGGGTGTTTGTGATAATGAAGCTTTCCTTGATTGTATTTTGATGACTTTATTTCAAATTGTTGAAATATACAGCGAATTTCTAATGAGGCAGTTGTCTTCCCTTAGCAGCAGATTTTCCATCTATTTGATATAAATTCTTGGAAAGTTTAGATATTACAGCCAGTTTTACAAATACTCTGCTTGTTGAAGTTTACTAAGGAGATCTGGGTTTTTTTGTTAATTTAATGCATAAATTTAGTAATAATCCTTTATACATTTTTAAAATTCTTTGTTTCAGAATATGTTGATATCCTGGAAGGGCAGTAATTGATCCATACATAACTTACACATAGTTGAGCAAACCATTATTTTTACCTTATTTCCCCCTAGTGATGCCTTTATATCAAAGAAGAAAGTAATAGAGAACACAATTAGTATTTTAACAATGATCTGATTTTTAAAAGTACTGCCTCTTGTTGCTTTTCTTTACAATAATAAGTTTGCATGGTATATTTTCAGAATCATATTTTCAGAATCAGCTCCTTTCTTTTCCCTTCCTTCTCCTCAAGTTTTATCTTGAGTCCCAGCAGCCTGTGAGATTTGAGTAGGTGGAGTGTGGCACTGAGTGTGGCTGGTGCCTCCCCAGCGTGCTGGAGCAGCTCTGGGGTGGCACAGGGATGGTTGAAAGGTGCCTCTTTAAAAGGAGGATATTTTAGGCAAGAGGGTAAGACTCATCACTGGGATCTAACATCCAGAATCCCATTTTTTCTGGTGCTATAAAGGTTTTTAAAGGCACGTCAGTTTTGGAAGAAGCTGCTGTGAGTTTGTCACTGCACAAGCAAGCACAGAATGTTGGTCCTTTAAGCTTTGCTGCCTGCTCTGCAAAGTGTGTGACCATTTAGGCTCTCAGGAAAGTTTCTTCAAAATCACCCAGAGAGACTAAAAGGAGAGAGGTGAGATGTTCCTCACAGCACACGGAGTTTGGCCCTGTGAGCAAGGAGCTGTGTGAGCCTCCCTGCTCCCTGCAGCTCCTGGGGGCTGCGCAGATCTGTCCCAAAAGGATCAGTCAAATCCTGATCCCTTTGTCCATGCCTGATGCTGTTCCCTCAGCTCAGGTGTGGGGACAGAGCTCAAGAGCTGCCTCCCATGCACTGTGGGGCAGGCTCACAGAAATTTCTGTGTCCCTTTGTCCTTCTGGCCACTGCAAGACCCAGAGCTCATCGCTGAGCCACCCCAGTGAATTCACTTTGCTGTGAGGCAGCTCCTGCTGCGCTATCAAACACAATTACTTGGCTCTGGATAGATTCCAGTGATGGAGTCATTAATCTTCAAAAGGGGCAGACCAGAAAAGGACCTTGAAAGGCTAGTTTGGCCCCAAAGCTTTGTTCTTGAGTTTTAGCTGGACTTCCTGCTATGATTTCGTGCAACTTGTGAAAATTGATGGCTAAAATTTTTGGCCTATGTAGGAGCAGATCTTTTATTTTGTATTTACTTTCATTTGGATCTTTTAAACACGTTTTATACCAGCAGTTTTTATTACGAATCAGCCAACATGAACAGATAAGAGGATGGTTTAATAAGGGAATTAATGTTTTATTCAGGGCATATATAGAGTTGAAAGATGTTAATTTTCATTTAGAAATTTAAAAAATGTTCTTAATTTTGCTTATGGTTAAGCTAACTTTTTTAATATTTTATTTGATTTTAATATTTAATGTTCTTAATTTCTTAAAGCCAAAGCCAACTGAAACAGTCACAACTGATGAGTCTGGGGTAAGATCAGTAAAGTGGCCCCAGTGGTTTTACCTATACTTGAGTTTATTCTTTTTACCATGTCTTTTTTCCACCAAGTTTTTCTGTATTTTTCATTCCTGTCTGACTGCAAAGGTGTTATGCAGTGGTTTGCATTCATTGTCAGTGTTCTATCGGAGTCTATTACAAACAAACCCACTACGATCCTATTAACAAACCAGAAAACTTGGAAATGCATGTGCTGTGTGAAGCATTTCTGCAGGTCCTGTGTTTTCAGCATGTAATTTTTCCTTTCATGCCATGGTTATCAAGGTGAACAGGCTCTCGAGATACATTTCCAAATCTTACCTCTTCCACCTTTGCATTTTATGTTGTTTTTTCTGGAAGTGTTGCATGTTTGAGTTTGTATTTGGTTTGACTTCTCCCGATGCTCTTCAGAACTCTGAGGACAGCGCTCGGATCTCCATCACTTTTTTCCGTCTCTTCCGTGTGATGAGGTTGGTGAAGCTGCTGAGCAGAGGAGAAGGAATCAGAACATTACTCTGGACATTTATCAAGTCATTTCAGGTTAGCACAAGTTATTTAAATTTGCTTCATATTTACAGCCATTTACACACCAAATTTTAGGAAGCAATACCTGTAGAACACAGAAATATTTTTTTAAGTTAATGTTATCAATAATGGCGTATTTAAATATATTTGCATACCAATGCCAAAATTATTTTCACCAATTACTTCTGTCAGTCTGAAGGTCATTCTTTGTCATTTAATATTAGCTGTTACTGTGAGGTTTTGATGGTACTTCTGGAAAAATATTTGGCATGTTTAAAAGAGATGTGATAGGTTTGACATACATAGATCTCATGCTTCCACACATTTTTATTAGATGACTGCAAAAGAAGAATTTAACACATATTTTACATAAAACCAATTTCATAAGTAAAATAGATACATGAATCATTGCTCCTGGAAACTGATGAATGTGAAGTTAATGAAACTCTGTAACTGTATAGAATAAAGTATCTTTGCCTTGTCAGAACAGTAAAACTAAAAACACTACAGATGATCTTCCATCTGGATTGCTTGCAGAAGTAATTTAAAATACAATGAAGCTGGTGTACATTGCATGCAGCAAAGTATTAAGAGTGACAGGTAATAACATTTTAAGCACTTGCATAGGAAGAAAAACGTTGGAAAAGTCTGTGCTGAACAGAGAAATTACTTTTGCAAATTGAAATAGAAATGATGGTGTGAGATTATTAAAAGACAATGCACCTGTCCCTTTCTAGGCCCTGCCTTACGTTGCCCTTCTGATAGCCATGCTGTTCTTCATCTATGCTGTCATTGGAATGCAGGTAATCAGAGAATGCTTTTAGCACTAAACAACAGTGCAGATCTGTCTGAGACTTGTTTCTTAAGTTGCTTATTGAAACATTCCTTTGATAGTGGTGCTATGTATAAGGCAGAACTTTCAGAGTAATGGAAAAAACTTTATTTGGCTCTTGATTTTCTTGGTCAGGAAATTCCAAAAGACACAAGAGAAGAACTTGGTGTGCTGCTTTTCCCCATTGTTTATGTGATATATTTACTGCACTTAGATATTACTGCACTTAGATATATCATGAAGAATCTAGAGTGTAATGAAAGTGTTTTTGTGAAATTTTATGCATCCTGAAGAAGGTTTAGACTGCAAGGCCTACAGCCTCTGACAGCACAGGTCACTGGAATGAGAGTCAAAATTGACTCATTCCAGAGAGAGATTATTGATTCAATAATCATTGAAATATTGGTTTATTGTAGGTGTTTGGAAAAGTGGCCATGAGGGACAACAATCAAATAAACAGAAACAACAATTTTCAGACTTTTCCCCAAGCTGTGCTTCTTCTCTTCAGGTGAGCAAACCTTAACTCTCACTCAGTGCATCCCATTTCACTGATCTATGAAAAATGTGCAAAAATGTGTTTGCAAGTGAGAGCCAGTTCAGCTCAACGAGCTCCTCCTGTTTGTGGCTGTGTGTTCTTTGGCACAGGGGGTTCTGAGGAGGAGATACAGACCTGAACTCCTCAGAGCTCCTGTGAAACTCCTCCTTTGGGCAGCATTCAGGCAGAGCCCAAACCTACACCCAGACATCAGTCTGCCAGAGCATGGGGAAAGCTGCAGAAGGCTCTGCCCTTACTGGTGGTATCTTTAGAAGTGCAACTGGTGTGGTAATTTGAAGAAATGAAAAGTTATTGCAAACATAAAGAAATAAAATGTTCTTTACATTTGCTGAAGGGGTGTAACTTGCAGAAGGGAAATATCAGACAAGCCATAGGAGAAGCTTCCTGATGGTGAAGGCAGGGAAATCTTCATGGTGTGTGGGGATGGGGGGGATTATGGGATTTTCATGACTGGAGAATTAAAGAAGAAGACAAACATTTGCCAGGAGTGCTTCAAAATGTCCTGGAGCAAGGAGAAAATGACACAGGACAGGGATGCTTCTAAAGGTGACAACCTTGAGCTGTCTCTTGCCCGAGATTCTGCAATTCAGCTCCTGTGCTTTGTTACTCACCTGGCTGGAAAAGCTGGCAGGACATTCCTGGCACCAAAGGCATCACCCACTGAGATCTAAGTCACTTTATGCCTTTGACACCAGGCAATGAACACAGCTAAAGATGTCATAATTATGTAATTTAAAAGTTTGAAATTGTGGGACTGCACACAGGCTTTAGGCAACTGTGAAAAAAAGCAATAGCAGAAATTAGAGAGAGGCATTTCTTCAAACACAGGGGAAAGTTCATCTTTTACAAATATGCACTTTGATTTTCATACACAACACTGCTTTTGTACACAGTAACTCCACTGCTATAAGTATTTAACTTGTAAATCACAGTTTGGGGTTACAGTTTTTATATGCAAGCCTTAGTACATTACTCTAACTTATAAAATGTATCTGCAATGTCAGATTATGCTTGTCAGTTCTCAAACTTGCTCTACACTTTTCTTTAATTAGTTCCTTCTCTGAAATGTTCATAGTCTGTCTTCACATTTTGTGCTTGTATAAAATGTGTACAGAATGTAACAAATGAATTCATTTTGTATCCATCCTGATCAAATAATGCTGAATTTATCTCTGTGGTGTTATGAAGGTGCGCAACTGGAGAAGCCTGGCAGGAAATCATGCTGGCATGTTTGCCTGGAAAGCGCTGTGATCCAGAGTCTGATTATAACCCTGGGGAAGAATACACATGTGGAAGCAATTTTGCCATCATTTATTTTATCAGTTTTTACATGCTCTGTGCATTTTTGGTGAGTTTAGCTTATGCTAATTAACAGCCATGAGATTTGGCATTTTGGGTTTTTTCTGAATGAAGAGTAGAGTGTTGAGAGAATGACTGAAAATCCCATGTCCAAAATATTTTGGCAAGGTTATGTTTTTCCATACAGAGTCTTAAATCCCATATTTTCTACCAATTTTCTACAGTGAGAGGGGTGAAACACTGGCACAGGTTGCCCAGAGGGGTGGTGGATGACCCCCATCCCTGGGAATATCCAAAGTTAGGTTGGACAGAGCCCTGAGCAGTCTGATCCAGCTGAAGATGTCCTTGCTTGTTGAAGGGAATTGGTGTACATGACTTTCAGAGGTCCTTACCAACACAAACTATTCTATGATTCTAAATTCCCATGGATGAAGGTTTTTTTTCTACTGCTCACGTGTGCAGGGTGGTTGGCTGAAGGAGCTGAGTTGGCAGTCTTTTAATTGCTGTTATTTCATGCATTTCTCAATGGTACCATTAAATATTCATTAATAATGGAGCTTCAATTCCCATGACTGAGCAGTAATGCTGTTTGTTTTGTTTAAACTTAGCAGAATTTGGATTTGCATCTCTACAAGTGTCCTCATGTGTGGCACATGAGAAGTAAACAGTAAACTTTCACCCTAATCTGCGAAGAAATTGATTATTTGCTGTGAAATAAAAATTGAAATATGTTTTTCCTCGCTGCAGGTGTCTGGTATAAGCTGATTGATTTGTTCTAGTCACAGTAATTGTTTCCTTGCAAAAGGAGAGTGGTCCAACAAAATTCTGTGATCTGATGTAAACATATGTTCTGTTGATCTGTACCACCTTCTGTGCTAACAAAATGTACTGCCCTGAAATTGAATCCTGTTGCTGAGATCCACACTGTGTCATAATGTGTGTGTTGGATCCATTCTTCACTTTGATGTGGTGGGATCTGGTAAATCAAGGAAGAGAAACAAAACTGTGTTGTAGCCTATGTAAAAAAATGGACTACTCTAAAATACCGTGTTCTTGTTATGTCATCATTTGATAGACTTCCATTTAGTTAAATGAAAATATTTTCAGTGATATTTGATGATATTTGCCAAAAACTATTGATTTACTTGAGTTCCTAAGCTCCTACATATTAAATTGATAAAAATTCAAAGTAATCAAGAAAGATTGCTCTTAATTACTTTTTTTTTTTTTTTTTCAGATTATTAACTTATTTGTGGCTGTCATTATGGATAATTTTGATTATTTGACACGTGACTGGTCTATTCTGGGCCCCCATCATTTGGATGAATTCAAAAGAATATGGTCAGAATATGACCCTGAAGCAAAGTAAGTTAGATCGTTTCTCTGACATTATTTATTTGGTAAAAACGAGCAGAGCAGGCTGTGTATTTTGGGAGTGGATGTTTGTTCACTGCTGTGTGTTGTTCCAGGGGAAGGATAAAGCACCTGGATGTGGTGACGCTGCTGAGACGGATTCAGCCACCGCTGGGTTTTGGCAAGCTGTGCCCTCACCGAGTGGCCTGCAAGGTGGGTTCCACCTGCTCCTGCCAGACTGCAAGGGGGCAGACCAGGCTGGAGGGAATAACAGTGTGTAACAATGTGTAGCAGCAAGTGAGAAGACAGAAAATTAATGAGAATTTTAAATATTATAGAATCTTTCAGGAAAAACATGTAATTGTGATGAGGATTAATGGCATTTTAGTGTAAAAGTTGAAAAGCAATACAAAGGAGCTGAATGATTGTTACATTATTTGATGGCTTCAGGATTATGGACGTTGAGATCTTCGCAATTGCACTGGGAATAAGATCTAACCTGTTAATTGAAGGATTGATACAAAGTGCTGTCATTTGGATTCCTTGTATATCTGTTTTATAAATTGGTAAAGTTGACATGTCAACCTCTGGGCTGGAATTCAATGTCACAAGGCATACTTAAAGCAAACCTCTATCTGTCTATATGCTAACATCAATTATTCATTGAGTAATGCTTTTAAACTAGAATAGAAGAAAACCCAAGTCAGACATTAGGAAAAGATTTGTTAGATGAAATTGCGTCCTTTTGGCAGTCAGGGTCACAGCAGTGCTGCTCTAGGAGAACTCTGGTGCAAGGATGGACTGAACCAAAGAGAAAAGCCCCTTTCACAGCAGTTCTGAGAAGTTGGCATAAGATGAGTGAGGAATGAATGGGCTGGGACAGTCAGACCTGGTGCTCTGGTTCTTTCTGGAGCATGAGGAACCCCTGGGGAGCCTGGGGCATGACTGCAGCTGGAGTGCTTGCCCTCAAATAACTGCTTTTGTCCTTAGTACTGGCACAGTGGGGCTCAGTAAAAAACTGGGCTCCAGTGTTGGAAAGTTAGCTCGTTAAATAGCTCAAGAAATCCTCTATACAGTTTTAACTTGTGTATAAGCATACATGTCATTAAAATCAAAAAGAAGCAATGTTGTTCTTAATTACTGCATATTATACACAGGTAAGATGGAAAACTCAACTTTGTTTTGAAGAACTTACATAATTTATATTCCTCTCAGTAATACTATTCTTTGAACACATCAGCTTTTCAAAAATTAACATTACAAGAGTTTGTTTTCTTTTTCCCAAAGAAAGCAGCATCAAGATTTGTTTTCCTTTTCTCATTTTCAGAGGTTAGTAGCCATGAATATGCCACTGAACAGCGATGGCACTGTCATGTTCAACGCTACTTTATTTGCTTTGGTTAGGACTGCTCTAAAGATAAAAACAGAAGGTAAGTTTCTTCACTGTAAAGCCTTCATTGCCCTGGTCAGAAAGCACAATGAGGAAAAGTTACAATTTATTTCTTTTGTTGGATGTGAGTAGGACTGCCTTGGTCTCACTGGATCTGGTTTGCTTTTGGGTCATGGATTGTATTCACTGTTGGTAGGAATGATTTGCTAGAAAACGAAAGGAAAGGGATAGTGAGGCCAGAGCCCAAGACACCTCAGAAATTATTCTGTGTTTTTGTCTGGTCAGATAAAAATGTGCAGCACTGGCATAGCAGGAGTTCTGCTGCAGGAAATGAATGCATTTCCCCTCCTGCCCAAATAAGGTGCTCCTTCCTCACTACCTGTTATCTTGGTGCTTTGGATCTCACAGTGGTGCGACTTCTGCACACTTGAAAGCAACATTCCCAGTCTGGTCGAGGCCAGTTCTGACTGGGTTGGATAGATTTCTCTCATTTACATTAAGAGGGAAAGGTTTTTAAAGATAGTGGGATGTTTCAAAGATCTTTTTGCTTTTGCACATTTTTCAATTTTTTTGGCCATCTTTTATTGCTTTAGGTTTTGGGTTCTGCTGGCAGTAACAAACTTAGATGAAGGCCCCTCAGGCATTGCTGTGTGAACAATGCAAGAGATGAAATGCTGCTCAGTACTCAGTTGTTTGAACTTTCAAGCCTGTACAACTGAGTAATAACTGTGGTTAAGTAAATAAAGGCTCAGCTCTGCTTCAAGGAAGAAGTGGCTTGTAAAGAAAAAGTCATCACTTTTAGGACAATTTAAGCAGGAGTGACAGAGTGAGGCCAAGGTCTGGAAGTCACCTCTGATCTCTGCACTGCTCCAGAGGTGCATTTGAAAGCACCAGAAATTTGCTGTCTTATGCCCTTTTTTCTCCTTAGTTGTGGCATTGTCTGCTCCATCACATAGCATGGGCTTGCCCCAAAGGATCTCTGTCACAGTCTTTAATTGTATACACCAAATTAATATCCAAAGGATCATTCACTGCAGCTGATAACCATAATTACCACCCTCTGTTTTGCCACTCCTTGCCACAGGTAACCTGGAGCAAGCCAATGAAGAACTTAGAGCAGTCATAAAGAAAATATGGAAGAAAACAAGCATGAAGTTGCTTGACCAAGTTGTCCCTCCCGCCGGCGGTCAGTCCGATAAACTCTGCCCTGTGCTGTTCTCTGTGCTTGTTGGTCTTTCTAGAGTGTCAGGAACCAAAGCAATAAAACTGCTAAATGTTGCAATTATAATGGGGTTTAAGGACAACAAAAAATAGCAGAATGAATATTGAGACAATTATATCCTATTGTAATAGGCAATATATAGAGGACTGATAAGTGAAACAGATCAAAATGAGAGAGAAAGGAAAATGTTACGCTTATTTTCTTGCTTGAAAAAAACCCAAACCTTATTAGACCTAAATATAGGCTTGATTTCAAATCATTCAGCAAAAACTAGCTTGATTTCAATGCATGGTGTTGAGCAAAACACCATGTTTTGTACTATGCTACATTATAGCTTATTTGCTTGTATATGTTGAATACTTCTGGGAGGAAAAAGAGTTAATTGCCAGCTTAAATTTCTTTTTGCTAAATTAATAAAGCAAGAAGTTCAATTATCTCAGTTGCACTAGTTTAAACCAGAGCCATTCCACAGATGATGGAAATGGTTCAGATTTATGCTGATAAGACTGAGATATGAATGTGGCCCATTTAAAGAGATATCTGAATTCTAATGATACCAAACATTTGTGAGAACTACGAGGCACATTTACTAAATGTTCTTACGTGCCACAAAAAGACATGTCAGTATCTCTCTTTGTAAATATATATATTCTGATATATATATATATATTTAGCCTTTTTCAATATATACATTTTTATTAATTCGCTGTAGTGTAGGTTTAGGTGACTGTTTTCTACTTGCTTTTTCAAGTTTTAAAGGTGCAGGATCTGTCTCACTGTCACTCATACCCAGGGTATATTTACCCAGATTTCCAATCCTCAAATCCAGTGTAATCTCCTGGTATTTCCTGTAGTTTATTGTGCCTTCCCAGCTCATGGCAGCTCCCAGGGCTGCTCAGACTCCAGCCCCTGGCCCTGGCCCCAGAAGGGGATGCTCAGTGCCAGGAGGAGGAGCCCTGCCCGCATGGCTCCTGGCATCACCCAGGAGCAGCAACTGCTCTGTGGCTGGAGGAGCCAGCCTGTTGGTGGGGTGGCTGCTGGATAATAGTGGGGATGAAGCCAAAAACCTGGCTAAATTGACTCTCCAAAAGGGGAACTGATACTGCACATTTAAAACGACTTTTGTGTTCTACTCTGTTGTTTTTAGCCTTACACCTAAGTGCTTGCATGGCATAGATGAATCGCTTTGTTATTGTTGTAACTATGTGCTTGAGCTTTTTCTGCAGCCTCTGTTCCTTTCAACTATGAGTCTTCCCGAATATTCTGAAGCAATTCTGTTTTAGGGTGGTGGCATGGAATTAGTGTTGCCTCTTGCCAACTTTATTCCCCTACATTTTTATTGAAATAGAGACGCATGCTTCAGAATAGCGAGCTCTGCCTGCCTAAATCAATCTGACAAAGAACCTGTACAGATTACATTCCTAGAACTAATCTCACCTAGTGATTCACTCTTAACTTCAGCTTCATTTCATTGCTGAGTATAAGCTGTGTATTTATTTTCAGCTATACTAAAATTCATTGCTAAATGTTTATTCTGCAAATGTAGCTCTTCAGTGTAGCTGGAAGGCTGAAAACTTGGATGTGCTCGACTGATAGGAAATAGGATGGCTTTGGCAACCCAGTATCAATGGGAATGTGTTGGGAATTCCTGCAGATTTATGAGTTTTCAATTACACTTTACTTTGTTACTCTGTAGAACTCATTATGATTTACCTGAAAATTGGAAATATTGTAAACTACTTAGCCAAAAAGAGGAATACAGCTATTTTACATTCATATGCCATAAGAGTGTAAAATAGCTTAGTGTACAGTAGAAATTAGTTTTGATGTTTAATAATCAACAGAAAATTGTCTATGAATTAACACCAGTGACAGCTGATAATAACAGTTTCCCAAGAGATTGAAAATCCTTTTCAATATGAATCAAAAAAGCCATTCAAATTCAATATGTTAAAATCATTCACACTTAAAATTATTGAGAGGTGCAGTTTACAGTAGTTTGCCCCAGTATTACTTGTGCTGATATTACTGAATGCTGGGTCCTTTGTGTCTCATGGCCATGTCTCCAGAACACTTATTTTCAGAGCAGAATGAAAATAATCCATATAGCAGGTGTTTTTTCCCCCCTTGGATTATAAATAGATGCACTGGAGATAAACAGATCATTCTTAGTACTGATTAAATAACTTCTTATTATAACTCAGTGAGACTGTTAATAGTTAGCAACACGTTTTCAGTACAGAAAGGCGAAAGTGCTTTGCAAAAACACAGAATGTCAGTCAAATGTTTGATGAATGAATGAGACTAGAGAGTAAGAGAAATACATAAAACTCACTAAGGACTCACCTATATTCTCTAAACTTCCCAGTCTCCACCTGCAAATCCATTTAATCCTCCTAGTACCTTTTGCCTCTTCCAAGAGCTTCCTTTGAAACGATTGCTGCTGCTGTCACAAATTGTAATTAGTGATTTGTCTGTTCTGTGGTCAGTTATGCTTAGCTGCCTTCCTGTAGCTGTCTGTACCTGGCTCTATGTGTGTGACCCAGAGGAGAGAGTCAAGGATGGCTCCCCTTGGCCAGGCAGCAGCTCCTGTGTGCTCGTGTCTGCAGCCCGCCTGGCTGTGCCTGTGACATGCACGAGCACTGTGGGGACACAGCCAGCCCTTGGCACAGTCCAGCAAACTGCAGTGCCTTTGTCTGATGGGATTGGTGCGTGTCCAGGGCGCTCAGAGGGGGCCCTGCTGTGTCCCTGGTGCTGCCATCTCAGGCACAGCCAGTGGTGGGGCAGCGTGGTGGCCTGGCTGAGCCGTGCTGAGTGCCACCACAGCAGTGTTTGTCACTTCTGTCCGCTTGTTCTCTCTGGGAGCCGTTTGCTAACTCACTTCCTTATAAGTTCTGTTCAAGTACTTGGAATGAAATAGTGTGAAGGATGGGGAAAGGCTTATCTGGGGAGTTAAACCAGAGCCATGTTGCAGATCAGTGGATTTGTCTAAACTAGGGAGGGTGAGTTTGCATTACGTGCTGTGTAAGAGATCTCATCCTAATACAGTGCTCCATTAGGCTCCTGAAGAGCTGCAAAGGACCTTTACAGGTGAACATCAAAGCAAATGTTCACAAAAAGTTTATTAATGAGATTCATGGAGTCAGTGAAAAAGGTTTTTATTGCTGAGATGGAATCCATAGACTGGTGAGCTTTTCTTGTGAGGTGTTTCTGATATTTCCTGCTAGTTCCTCCTTTCCTGGCAGGAACTGGGGGGCTCTGACCCTTGAGGGGTTGTCAGAGTTTGGCAGAGCAGGCTCTTTAATATGCTAAAATACTTCCTGCAACAGACTGGTCTCCCAACCAGTATCTTTTGAAGCAATTCTTATAACTATTTTTGTTTTGATATATTTAAAGACAAACTGCTGAGAGAAGACATTCTGGGTGCATTTTCACTGTAGTTAAAGCCTGTTGTGCTTTTTCACATGCATACAGCCCATTTCAGACATTATAAGGAGAGGAGCTGACTTTGCATAGTAGAGGTTCCATTTTGAGATAAATTTTATCAGAAACATAAAAATAGATTTAAAAAGTATTTTCCATGGAATGGATTCCCCACCCTCTTTGATGAGAGCAAGTCACTAAAAGAAGAAAGTCAATTTAAATTACAAAAAGCAGTCATTACAGGTAAAAGTAGTGCTACAAATACTATCCTTAGTGAGATGCATTGGCACATATTATTGATAAGATACATGGATACTTCATTTTAATCAAAAGTTTAAAAAAAGCCCATCATTTCTAATAGAGGTGTGTTAAAATGTGTCTGGGCTTGTTAGTTTTTCATGCTCAGTCAAGTCATGACTGGACAGAAAAACATTGATGCCTAAACCACACCAGCCCCTCTTTAAGTGCTGCAGAAATCCTGTTGCCAAAATCTTCATCTGGTTACTGAGAAACATGGGGAGATTGAACAGTAGAGCAGGAAGGGAAATGGAACTTCATGTCAGATAACTCCAGGGAAAAAAAAGTGTGTGACAACAAAAGCAATGTTTTTGAATAGAAAACTATTTCTAGTTTTCTGGCAAGCATTAGTCACTGAGAGATCAATCTTGCCCAGCTGAATGATTCAATGGATTCGTGAACAGCCCCCTTCATTCTCAGCCTGCTCTGAACCAGGAGATGTTGGTGTCCTCACAAGGCCCCTGCCTTTGGAAACTTTCAAATTTGGATTTTGTTCACAACAGTGACTTTGTAAAAATGCTACATTCACTGCCCTGGCTGTTTGCCTGTTGTTTGAATTGTACAAAATTCACTGATGGAGGTAATTTTCTTTCCTTTTAGCATTACAGAACTGACACAATATATACACCAACAGGCAAATTTGGTTCAGCAAGGACAAAAAAGGCAGAGTCACTCTTATTAACATCAGTGTATGTCAGCTATAGTAGATTTTATTAAATCTATTTACTCTAAGTAACTAAAGCCAGTACTTCAGCTTCTATATGTATATACAAACATGTTTATGGTTTTGGTAGAAACTTACTTAGAAGTACCCAAGCCTTGGTAAAGTATTGAATTTTCTCTTTTGTTAGGATGAGTTCACTTAACTGACTGAACAAAGCTGCTTGCTGAAACATTGCTTTTGAGCCCCTGCCAGGCTCCATTGTTGGAAGCATAGTACCTGTTGCACCCATCACATTTCCCCCAAATCAGATGTGAGTGTACAGGCTATTGATAAATGTGCTGACTTGGGAGAGATCTGTCTGGTCTGTTCATTTAGATGATGAGGTAACCGTGGGGAAGTTCTATGCCACCTTCCTGATACAGGACTACTTTAGGAAATTCAAGAAACGCAAAGAACAAGGACTGGTGGGGAAATATCCTGCGAAGAACACCACCATTGCCCTGCAGGTGATTGTTTTATGTTTTTCACTCACCATTTTGTGAGCTTACTTGAAATAGCAGGTAGATGAATATTGATGATTGTGCAGTGCTGCCAGGATTTTATTTAGCTGGGACACTTTTGGCCCTTATTCATCAGAAAAGTAAAAGCTAATCCTGCTGTTCTGTCTGTAACAAGGTAAGTGCAAAAAATTATTTTCTATGGATTACTCAAACAGTAGCAATAGTTATGAAATTTCTTAGCAAGTCTAGCAGGTAAATCACAGTCTAAAGTTGCTGATTGCATATTGGATAAATAAAGCTCCGAGCTGTCATTTATGTTCTTTGTTTTGCTTTAACTGTTCAATTTCTTGTGTACCTGAAATGCTCCAAGCCACTTCTCAGGGAACTTCCTACTGTGCATTACCTCATAGTAAATAGGTTTTTATACAGTATCATTTTTCTTAATTCTCATTTTTCTTTTTCTTTTCCACTTATGGTTGATTATCTTCCTAATTTTTTATTATTTACAAATTCTGAATTTTTCATCCATGAATTTATATCACAGGAAGTATTAACATACTGCATTAATGTCACACACTTCTGTCTATCTCTTAAAACAAGCTATCACATGGAAACAAGGACAATAGATTTGGCCTTCTGTCTCTCAATAGGCCTGCAGCAAGCAGTCCATAGAGTACATGTGATCTAAAGAGCAAATTCTGACAACTTCTTTCCACTGGTACCTTTGTACAATGAACTTTGAAACAGGCAAATGGAAAGCTGTTCTCAAATAATTCCAGACATCATACACTGCACCATTTCTATTGGATTGGGACTTTGTGAATTTCAGTTAAAGATTAGCAGTTTGCTACAAACTATATTTGTTCCTGATAGTTTTTTATTCTGATGCCAAAATTTAGGACTATGTTTAGAAAATCCCTTCCCAAAAGAGGAGAACTGTGTTAACTTGATTCAGATTCTGTTTGTTAAAACCCTGTTGGCTTGTACTTCAGTTTAGCAAAATGATCTTTGCTGTGTTGAGTGAGGGATGTGTTTCATTCCCATTTCCTAAGAAAGTCTCTGCTGGCAGCTCTGACTGCCACTGTGTTCCAGGTCACCACAAGGGTGAGAGATGCAACAGGCAGGGGAAGATTCACCACAGTCCTTGCTGTAGGTTTGTGCCCACGTGGCTTGCTAGGGATGTGTGAAATTTGCATACAGGAAAGAAGAGAAAATTATTGGTAATGGAACTGAAAAAAAGGCTGTAAACAGCTGAGAGGGCAGTGAAAGATGTTGGATTTTTAGGCAGGACTTTTCAGACTTCTTTATTGCAGAAGCATTTGAGCATAAGGAGGTCAAAGTTGGTTTTGAGCCTCAGTATTGCAGGTGTCCACTCATGTTTTTGAAATTGCACACATAACCTTGTAGACAGAACCACTGAGCTGTCAAATGTGAGCGTGCTCTCTTGTTTATTGTCAGACTCTGCTTCCTGCTCAATGACTGAGGGCAAGATGGAACTGGAAAGACTCAGCTCTTCCTCTCCCATTAGGCAAAAATTTTTCAATTAAAAAAAAAAAAGACCATGAGTCTCTACTAGAAATCTGCAAAGACCTATGGGATTTGAGGCATGGAGAGTTTTTTTTTCTGATTAAAACAAAGGTATTAAAATGACCCAGGCCAGTAGATGGGAAGATTTCTTTTTTCTCATCTTCCTCTTTTCTGCTTTTGTCTTTCTAACAAATCAGTAGGAGCTCAACTTGATTGACCAAATAAAAATGGCAATACTGTTTCAAAGAGATCTGAAACCTGAGGCTGGAAAAAAAAAAGCCCAGTTAGGCATATAAATGAACAATATAATTTTAAACTGGAAGCTGCAGCACGTCAAATTCAAAGCCCCAATGCTGTGCTTGTTAGAACAATTACTTATATGAGGATACAGCTTGAAAACAGAGCTGGGTATCATGCTGCAAAATCCTTAAGCAAACCAGCAGATAAAAGCAATGTCACCTGTTCCAATTTGTGTCAAAAGCTGCAGGAGCCATAAATGCCCTTGTAATTTGCTGATACCTGTGACTTTCTCCTGGGGTGAATGAACTGGTTAATTAGTGAAGGACCTGGTTCCTCAGGATCCAGTAAAACCTGCAGTTCCTGCATTATCTAGCCTGGCTTTCCTTATCTCCTATCTCTTGCAAGAGAGGAAGAAAACAACCTGCTATTCTCTTCAGCTGCTCACAGTCCCTGCCTAACCTTTGAGTGAAGCAAGAGGTGAGTGACAGTTTTATAATCCTGCTGATTCCCACAGTTGTCCAGGTCACACTTTCCTGCCTTCAGAGAGTAAACAGCTCCTGTGAGAAGGCGGCTCCTGGTGACAGAATCCATTGTGTTTTAACTCAGAGGACAAGTGTTGGGGAAAACGTTCATGGATGTTGCCATTTTCCCTGGTTTATGAGGCTGAAACAGCCTTTTTAAAAACATAGATAATTTCTTTGCCTTCTTTAATTCCTCATGCTCAGGATGCTGGGTTTTTTGCAATAATTTCATTCAGTACTTTTGAAGATACTGAAGGGAAACCCTGTAAATGTCAAATGTCCTAAAGTCCCATTTTTCCAAGGGAATTAGTTTCGGGGTTTTTTTAACTAGTCCTTTAGTTGTAATTTAGCATTATAAATTGGATGCCTTGCTTTTAGCTAAATCTTTTAAAAACATGTACTTCTTATGCTGCTGTCTCTGATAGAATGACTTATATGAATATAGGCAGAAAAGTATTGAGGAATATTTAAGAACTTTTACATGCAAGATAAGAAGGGTTTTTAGAACTGCAAGACAAAATCTCCACAATATTGAAACTAGAGTTCAAGGTCTTAAAAAGTAATGGTCATAGTGCAGCAAGAAAAGCACTTCCAGAAAAAGTGTAGTATGAAAGACAGGGAGCTAACAACACTGCCTTTAATTAGCTTAAGGGAATTGCATAACACAGAGTAAAATTCTGTGAGCTCAGAAAGTCCAGTCAGGCTTTCTGATGGCCTACAGTAGTTGTTTTAATAAGTTCTGTTTCACCAGGTATGGGAATAAATCTTCCTTGAAAGCCACATTACTTAGCTAAAGGTCCAGTCTGTGTCCTCAGGAAGGCAGAATGACCAAGGAGCATGTGTAAAAATGCTGTTCTTAGGAGATGCTGTCTTCAGAGAGACACACAGAGCCTTTCATTTCAGAGTGATTGAACACTAGAATATACAGAATAGGGGCTTTATGTCATTAATACAGGCATTTTAACACACGGAACTGAAACTTGCATCCTTTGCCTGAGTTTTGTTTGGTTATATGAACCCAAAACTTGTGACCTGTGTCACAAGGATGTCCCTGGCAGCCCCCTCATGTCTGGGGGCCAGAACCTCCACCCAACTCCAATAAAGAAAGCAGCTGCTTCTGACACTGGATTTGAGATGTGTTTGGTACAGGAGAAGAACCCATGGTAGTTTGGGTTGAGTTAGAAAACTAGAGCAGAGCTCCCTGCAGAACTGGATTTGCTTTGTGTTTGCCAGAGCATGCAGCAGGCAGGGATTCCTCTTCTTATCCACAGTGACTTCATTCAGGGTGTGTTTTGTCCTGTAGAGCTCAGGTTTTCCTCAAGGATGCAGCATTTGCTGTCAGCCTAAGCCCAGCTGCTGTTTGGGTATGTCAGAGGGGAAAGTGAGGAGGGGATGATGATCTGCTCTTGCTGTTAAGTCAAGGAAGTCTTTCTGCCATGAAGTTTCAAATTCCTCCTCACTCAGAAAAGGACACTTCAGATGAAAACCAACAGCAGTTTGTTTAACCTTGCATGTTGTCACCAAACCCATCTTCAGAGCTGCAGTAACAGCATCCTTGGAACCCCACAGTTTGTGTTCTGCAGACCCAGGGGAATTCATGCCCTTATGAAGGCCAGACAAAAAAAAGAGGCTCTGAAATGATGGGTGACCAGTTTGAGTCAGCTGTTTATGCCATTTTTGTGATGTTACACGTGCCCTGAAGTCACCAACAAAAGGGGTTTCCACTGCCATTCTTGTGCTATTGACTGATACTTGTGCAGTGACCACAAATATATTTTCTGGGTCAGAAAGGGATGTCTTTGTGTACTGATGGAAACTTGTATTGAGCCAAACAGTGGTCACATTGCTAGTAAAATAGGTGGTAAGTGAAGCATGAACAATTTTAATTACTTTCATCTAGCACAGAGAGGGAATGAACTAATTCTACACTATTTTTCCTATGGAAAACACTTACTGTAACATCTGTATATAGATGTTGTATATATGTAACACATCTATATTTCATATTTATTTATATGTAGCCCTCTTTGTTAATACACACAAATCAAAGATAAAGGATATTTTCTTTCACATCCCAGGTACACAAAAGCACTGATTTATCGACCGGAGCCTGATTTTGGAAACATGTTTCAGATTAAACTAATTATGCTTTTTTTCCTCTCTGCAAATGTTACAACTACTATTAACCCTGCAGTAAGCAGTGATAGAAAATGGAAAAAGCCACACCCTCTGGCAGGCATCAGTTGAGGGGTTAATTTGTTCCATTCAGTTGTGCTCTGATGTTCCTGTGGTGCTCCAGAAGGGCTCAGCTCTGGCAGCCTGGGCTGGCTGGGAGCTCGGAGCCTCTGTGCAGCTGCAGCACTGGGAGCTGGCTCTGCCAGGATGGAGAACTCTGGGCAGTCAAGGCTTGACTACTATGTCTCCTATGTCCACTGCTATAGTGTAGGTCATTCAGCTATTTTTCTGCATGCTTATTTCCTTTCTAAAGCAGTTCTGTCACTGTATTCTGCTCTTACTAACCTCAGTTTGTTTTTATGTCAAAGCATCAGTGTGGCTCTGAGGCTTTTTACTCTTTGTGGTTTTCTCTGCTCTAGAATAAGCAGATAGTAAAAACATATTCTTTACCTATAAATCTAATGATTTACAGGAATGTTTTTAGAGTCATTCCAGGCTTCCAGGCTTGTGAAGCTCTGAAAACATAAGCATTTAGAATTAGTGTTTGTGCTTTTTTCCAGTTCTAGTGAGTTTATATTGCAATATACATAAATATCCATCATTGTTGTAAAGTCTGTGAAGCAAAGTTTGCCAGTGTCTTCCAATTCCTGGTACCACTCTAGGACAGCTCAAAAAAGGGGGCACTGGAAACAGTGTAGGTGACAATGATATTATTTTAATAAGGGTAGTGTGCTTGCACTTCTTAAACTAGGCTTAAACTGTACCTATATGTAGGTTGGACCATACCTTAAAATGGTTGTGGACTGAATTTAGGTACAGGGAAAATGATTTTTTGTAGTTCCAGTATTTACAGGCATTTAGATTTCTTTTTTTCTGAAAGTCATGACTGGAGTCTTTCATTAGACACAGATTTCTTAATATAAGACGTGTATTTAAAATGGTGTTACTCTTTTATGCATGCTGTAGATGTGGGAAGTTGATTTAAAATCTGTTTGGCATTTTTTAAAAGCAGTCTTTTCAAAATGTTTACATGTTTAACTTCCAAATGTTTTGATGGTTTGGTGCCTTTCAAGCCTCTTAAGGCATATCTCTAAATAACCTGTCTAGGGGTAGTTATTGGTCATATGCCATCTTTTCTCACTGAGGATGAGGAACTCCTACATTTCTGTTATTTCTGCTTTTGAAAACACATCTGTGTCATCTCAGTGGTGTGTCAGAGACAGGGGCATCAGTCGTTGTCTCTTGAGATGCTATTTAGGACCCAGCACTGGGGTATCAGTGCCTTGTGCCATCCAGAAAACATTGCAGGGGCTGTAGTGCCTTCAGAGCACAGCTGCACAGAATTACCACGTTCATCTGCAGTCATTCTGGGCATTTATGGGAAAGCCTAATTAAAGACATGCTTGGGTTTCTCATGTAATTATGTTGTTCAGCCCTCTATGTGTCACTGCTTTGCTGAGTAACCTTTGGACTGATGCTTCTCATCTTTCTCTCACCTACAAGGAATAAAAGATGAAGCAAGGAAGGATTAAAAAATTAAATTTTGCATAAAACATGTGTCTGGTCAAGAAATAACTTCTTTTGCAGACTTCTAGTGAAATCTGTAGAAAAGAGTTAGAGCCATGCTCAAGGACTGTGAGGAAGCAATCCCCCTATAACACTCAAATTTGGCTTTTTAAAAAAGTCATCATTACATGATGCTTCAGGAGTGCATCACATCTTGAAATCTCTGTATATAATAAAAGTCTTATGAAGTTCTAGGTAGGGCAATAACCACCTCCTAAGAACTTTAGCACTCCTAGTGAAGAAGAAACAAGCACACCTCTGGCAAGGGTAGACAATTCACTATCCAGGCTCTCTTTTTTGAAAAGCTCCATCTGCTCAGCTTTTGTTTTTATCTCTGGTTTAAATGTAGCAGTTTTTAGAACCTCCCAAATGGAGGACATGGAGTGCTGCCATTGCTCTCTTGTGTGTTACATTGTCACCAGGGTTCTTGTTGTGTAGACAAAAATGTGCAATGCTATGTAGGGAATGTGTATCTGAAGGACACTTCCCTGAAAACCAAAGAAGAGGTGTGGGGAAAGTTGGTTTCATGTTTGTGTGCACTCTCTTGTTTTAGAGATCTTTGGTTTTGAAGTGCTTGAATGTAAAGTCAATGCTGCCTCAGTCTCTGCAGAAGACATTAAGTGTTCATTAAGGTTCAAAGAAGGGATTTCCCTACTGACATAAAAGTACCAATTCCTGTGTTTTTATGTCAGATTAGCTGACTGAGCTCATGAAAAATTGTCCTATCAGTGAGAGATCAGCATGAGCATTTGCCTCATGATGTGGTGTTCCCCATAAAATGTTTCTTAGATTACTTATGATGCTGTTGGATTGCACCAGGTAAGATGGGACAGTAGGTGGGAGTAGCCATTTTAAGGAGAGAGTTCACAAAATTGTTGTAGCTCATTCATTAGAGCAAATAAACTGAGGAATATTTCAGTTCTGTAGATTGGTGTTGTTTGAGAGCTTCAGTGCTGGCTGTGAGTGAATAAATCTGCTGGGTTCAGTTTAATAAAGATATACCTTTGCATATGGTGATCCAGATTTCTTTCTTCCGCTGCTGACTGTGTAAATGCAAGAGCTCTGTTACCTGGAAATGAGTTTTACTGGAGAGAGATGAGATGAGATGAGATGAGAAAGGCTGCCTGCTTTCTCTGGAGTAAAGGAGAGGTAATTCACCAAGAAGTAAGCCAGAAGGCCGTTGGAAATGTAATCAAAATTAAATTACTGCTCGGGGCGTTGCTGTCAAACACGTGGCTTTTCTCAGCTTCCAGGCATATATTTGTGGGGCTTTGTCACAATTTGGAAGACAGGAGTATGAGCTAGTAGATTTTGTCAGAGTTTTGTCTGATGCTGCTCTCTGACAGTGCTGTGTTCACAGAAGGGCTCAGCTTGAAGGCAGCCTGGGCTGGCAGAAAACTCAGAGCTTTTGTGCAGTTGTAGAGCAGCACACTCAGCCAGGGCTGGGAGATGGGCTTCTCCAACATGAATAACTGTGGACAAGCTAGACTTTGCTGTGTCTCTTATTGTGTGTATCTTATTGTTGTATGTTCAGTGCTGTAGTGTAGGTCTATTCAGGTATTTTTCTGGATGCTAATTACTTTATTTTGGCAGTTTTCAAGTTGTGTTCTGTTCATAAGCTCATTTTATTTTTATGTTAAAGAGCCAGTTGAGGTTTTTTGTTCTTTTTAGATATCTTTGCTCTAAAGTCAGCAGGAAGTGAGTGTGAAATGCAAGTGGCTCTTCTAGATAATAATCAAATAACCAAAATATAATAGCAGTCCTCTAGTACATAAATACTGCATTTGTCTCTGCTAAATCAATAGAAACCTCTGGTCTTCTCCTTGAATAGGTGTACCTTAAAGTGTTAATTTTGCTTTCCTTTAGCACCTTGCAAAATGAGGACATTAGCAAAACCTTGCTGAGGTTCTGACCATGCAATTAGCATAGGAAGTGGGAGAAAGCACAATGTATTCATGAAATGAGTATTGTATATTAACTCCCTAGTGAATGCCTTTAAGAGCCTTGTTCAATTATAGCATAACTCTCAAAGTTGATCCCTGAGGAAGAAAACTGAATTGCCAAATAGATGTAGATAATGTGATTAGTTGGGCACCTTTTTCAGGAAGGGAAATACAGGAGTGAGTGAAACCTGAAGTTGAGCCTGTAGTAAATCTACACCATTAAGGTTCAAAGCTTTCTGGTTCATCCCTTTCCAGGTTCTGATTGCCCACACTGCATAAATGCCATTTTTCTCCCCAGCAAAGCAGCTGTTTCTGTTTTGAGCAGTCCTGAGTGCGCTCCTGGGAGTGTGTGAGGAACAGCATGAATGAGACCAAGCCATGTTTGGGGGCCTCCAGGGTCTCTTGCCTCCTTCTGCAGCTCTGAAACACAAAATTCTCTGCACATCCTCGTGCTACCTCAGGGCAAGTAACGTGCAATGTCAGTGTTGTGCTGGGACAGCCCTCACATCGCCTTCAAAAATGTTAAAAAAGAACGTCAGGTTTTTAGATCATAACCAAAAATTGATCCAGGTGCTGTGCAGGATTTTTAGTAGTGTGTAAGTGTAGTGGTAGTAAAGGGTTAAACACACACATCTTGGATTTCTTCTGAACCTGAGGAGATAAAAGAAGTTGCTGGGAAGAATGAGATTGTGGTTCTTGCTTGGGATCATGGCAGGCAGAGTTAAATCAGGAAGGATGTCTCCCTTTGGAAGCAAGGCCTGCACAAAGCACTGAGCTCCTGGTCTGGGCTATGGGGTCTCTTTCCTCCCTGATGTGCAGGACTGTCCTGGACAGTGTCAGCTTTATCCCTTTTCCTGAATGTTGTGTGTGGTAGCAAACTTGAGAGGAATATGAACTGGTGTACACTGAGTCTCTGCTGCTGTAACCCAATGGTTTTCTATCCTAAACTAAAGCTTTAAACCAAATATCTGCAAATCACAGTGCAGTGCAGATGAGCTGGAATTATTTCACTGCTTTCTTTTCCATCTGAGCTCTGCTAAAATTGCTGTTGCTATAGCAAAGATCTCCTTGTGTTTCCTTTGTTGACACAGGCTGCAAACATGTATGAACATTAAATATACATCTCATTGAAATGCATTTTATTATAGTTCTTGCTGATTACTTACACTTTTTAATAAGATTAATTGTTCTTCTATAGGGGCCCATAAACATCAGTGGTGTTTTAGTCAGCATCTACACTGTGATAATAAAGACATGATCATCTCAGTACTACCAGGGTGGTACTGGAATATATAAACTTTTTATTGATAACAGTAAAGGAACTTACAGCAGAATGCATCCTCTGCGGATGTCAGGATACAAAAACTGTTAATTGTCTTTTAAAATAATTTTAACACCAGTAATTAAAGAGCAAAAAAGAATTTGCATTCCTAATGTATTATGGTGTTGTCATTGATTTAGGCAGGACTAAGGACACTTCATGATATTGGCCCAGAAATACGCCGAGCTATTTCCTGTGACTTGCAAGATGATGAACCAGAGGAAAACAATCCAGAGGAGGAGGAAGATGTTTATAAAGTAATGTCAGAACACAACCATGTGAATTGTTTTTTTGTATAATATGAGAGTAAAGAATGACATTGTCCTTGAATATGGAATAACATAGTAATACTTTTAAACCCCTCAAACCAGAAAATATAAATATTTTATAAATAAGTATACTTTATGTACAAATCTATAAAAATGGTAGTATCAGGACTCTTGCATTTCTTCATAAGTTTAGGAAGCAGTTCCTGCAGGGTGCTTCTCCTGCCCCTAATCCTTTCTCATAAATCCTTTTTTTTTCCTTAAGCAAATCCTATCAAAAGGTATGAACCTTGCCATCTCAGATTTTGATAGTGGCAAGGTTGAAACTGGTTTTAACCTCTGCAGTGGTAGATAGGAAGAAGAGAATGAAAGCCTATGCAAGCAAACCACAACAGACACGGAGCTGTGTATTTAAAATGAATACATGGGATTACACAGAGATCAGCTAAATAAAATGCCATTTCCAATCCCATGAGGGATAGCAATAAGAATCAGTCAGAAAAAAGATTAGGTTTCCTGTTTATGCCACTTAGTCCTAAATGGTGAACATGTAAATTTGGTGTTATAATCAGAGGCAGTCTGCAAACCATTTGTCAGCCAGCAAGAAAACTTATTTTTTCCCAAGCATTTCAGAAGAAGCAGATGTAAAACCATGCTTCTGCAGGAATTACAGCAGAAGCCCCATAGCTTGCTACCGTCCTTTGCAAAAAGGAGGATGTGGCACTGGAGACAGTGCCTCAGCTGCCATCAGTAGATGCATTTCTCTGCCAACCATCATTACCTCCTGTCTTCTCTAGATTGAGCTGCAACTCAGGCTGCTGTCATCCAGGACCCACACCTGGCTAGACAGGGAGGCTCCCTAACCTGGGTCAGGTGTCCAAGACAGCTGCATGTCACAGCCATACCTTAGCACCTCATCCTCTCTTTCACCATCCATCCCACCCTCAGGGCTGATAAACAGAAACTCTTTCTTGTACCTCTGCGAGAAGAAAGAATGGAAGCACTGGAGCTGAATGTTCCCTCCCTGGGATTTGCTTGCAAGCTGTTGCATGGCACTCCATCCTGTCTGAGTGACACCCGCTGCAAACCCCTGCCCTGGGAGAGCAGCACAGAACTCCACCAAAACCTTCCCAAAAATTAAGCAAACACATCTCTTTCTGAGGAAGCTGGTGCATGTTCATTTATGGGAATCTAGGTTTCTCCTGCGTAATAAAATGTGGAGAAAGCTGGATATGTCACTTTTACTTGTGTGGAAAAGAATAATGATCACAGCATACTGTTGATTTGACTCTGAAATACAATATTGTCATCACCACAATCACATCTCTGTCACTTCAGGAGATCCCATCTGAAGCATCATAAAATTAGAAAGAAAAATCACAGGTTACTTGAATTGCTACTTTTCTATGCATGTAGGAGAGAAAAGTAAGTTGTCACTGTCAAGAGTGTGTTCTGTTAAGGTATCTGATATAATTCTTTCTTTCTCTTCCCCTAAACCAGAGGAATGGTGCCCTCTTTGGCAACCACATAAACCACATTAGCAGTGACAGACGAGATTCATTTCAGCAAATCAACACCACACACCGTCCCCTGCACGTCCAGCGGCCTTCAATCCCCTCCGCGAGCGATACTGAGAAAAACATGTACCATCAGGCAGGAAACTCTGTCTACCACAACCACCATCACCACAACTCGGTAGGAAAGCACGTTCCTAACTCAACAAATGCCAATCTCAATAATGCCAACGTGTCCAAAGTCCATGGAAAACACCCAAGCTTTGGGAATCGTGAGCACCGATCTGAGAACGGTTACCGCTCACACGCCAGGACTGACCACGAGAAGAGAAGAAGGCCAAGCAGCAGGAGGTAAACTTAAATATGCCTTTGTTTTTAAATAAATTTATGGATACACTATAGGAAACTTAAACTAAGTGAAATTAATTTGAATCTTCATTTCTGTTGCCTGCTGATGTGTGAGGTATATTTAACATCTAGCTCTGATGAATGGGAAATGCATAAAGCCTCACTGGGGTTTGAAAGGAGCAGTCTTCTTTAAAGTGAAATCATGAGTTACAGCACAGACATTGTAATCACCAAAGAGTTTCTCTAAATGACTTGTTCTTAAAATGTTTTTCTCGTTTTTGTGGCCTACCTGGATAGAACACGCTACTATGAAACATATATTAGGTGAGTTGATATTGTTCTGATATAATTGAAGAGGACAGGGAGTTTTTCTTCTTTATTTTTTTTTCCTCTCCTTTCCTATTATTTTCTAAATTAACTGTATAACAATGCATATGCTCAGTAACTTAAGTGATAATTTTTAATTCTATTTTTTTATTGCCTGTCTAAAAGGACAAACTTTTGTTAAAGTTCAAAATTATTTAAGCCCTTTTGAAAGTCCAGGCAGGTTTCTGCAGTTTTCAACATGCTAAAGATCACACCTGATTGTAGCCCTTGTTAAAAATTGACTTACCAAGACTGGAAAAACCACTGGTGTTAGCTTTGATAGATGTTAATGTGTACAGTTCCTTTTATGGGGAACCCAAAATCTTTCCTGATCTTCTGTCTAATTATTTTCCAAGGCACTTCCTAAAACATAAAATCTATTGTTTTAATTAAAGTGCATTGGTAAATGGATGCTCAGTAGTGGTTTTAATATCTAAATTTGCATACCCATTTCAGATTTCTTTTTGAATAACTCAGCGAGAACTTAATATTTGAGCCATTTGGCAAACTTCAGGCATTGGAGGGAGCCTGTGTTTTTCCAAATGACAATGTATATCATATAAAAAGCCTTGAATGTATTTGATTTCATTGAGCATCTTTTTATTGCTTTTCTATTGTACCAGAAGGAAATAAACGAAGGCCATCTTTAAGAAACAGATCCATCATTCATGTTCTGAACTGTAACACCACATCCTGAACTAGAGTGCTGTTAATGCTTGTCTTTTTCTTCTCCTCTTTGAAGAACATTAAAAGAATTATAAGAACATTATAAACAATATAGATATTGATATAAATAGAATAAAAATTTCTGTTTGGTGGCTGCTTCCAGGTCTGACACTGGTGATGGGCGCCGGCCGACCATTCGCCGGGAGGAACACGAGGTGCAAGACTACTGCAATGATGATCATTATCTGGGAGAGCAGGAGTATTACAGTGGAGAGGAATATTATGAAGATGACAGTATGTTGTCTGGAAACAGGTGAGGGTGCTTGTTAAATAAAATAGGGTGCAAAAATATTTTGGTATTTTATGTACATAGATGTAAAGGGCTCACTAAGCACGTTCACACTGCGAATTCTCTAATGAAATTAATACTCCACAACTGCAGGAATGGGAGCTGATGAGGGGGAGAGTATTCCAAAGATGGAATCTTTCCCTTCTACTGACTACATTCAGTAGCATCTCAAAAATAATCTCTGCTTCTGTCCATTTAAAAAAATATGTTCAAGTCCAGCTCAGGAGTAGAGGAATTTATTGCCATTTTACCTTAGATCCATAAGTGGATATGCTCAAGTGCCAGACATGCTTAATTCTCCTCCTCCTTCTCCTGCTAAATGGGCTACATTCACTGGCTGAATTCTGGCAAGATCCAGATCATGCATCCCAGTGATTTGCATGAAAGCTAAATTTTACAGAATTCTCAGGTCACTTTTTTTTTTTGTATGATAGTCAGCATCAAGTAACACCCTTTCAAGATATGATTTTAAACATGAGAATATCCAGAATGAAAGAGGCTTAAATCCATTCTGAGCTCCTGTGCTCTGCACCTTACCCAGGGCTCTCAAGAGAGCATGGCAGGAGTAGAAGAGAGTATTATTTTATTTTTTAAAGCAGTGTGCAACTGAGATCTTACATTTTTGCCTGTACTGGTAAGAATAAATTCATTGAAAATACAATATGATTAAAAATTTAACCTGAGAATTGACGTAGTAGAGAAGTATATGCCCTCTCAAAATCCTGCAGAAACTGAATTGTGCAATTACAGAATGCAGTGTTTAATTCTCTTGCTGGAGAAAGAGTAGACTTGAAAATCTTTTAGAAGGAAATGAAAAACTCACTGAAAGAATATGTTCTTTATTTTTTTTTTAAATGCAGGCATAGATATGATTATCACTGTAGATATCACTGCCATGAATCAGATTTTGAGAGACCAAAAGGTTACCATCACCCACATGGTTTTTTTGAGGAAGATGATTCACAGATCTGTTATGATACAAAAAGATCTCCTAGGAGACGGCTGCTACCTCCAACACCACCACGTAAGTACATTAAGGACAATTGCTTTGCAAATCTGAAATAATTCAAATGCATTCTGACTGATTCCAGTTTAAGAAGGATTTTTTTTTTAAACTTAGATTTTAAGCATCTTATTTCAGATTGATATTGGTACTTTATTCTGCTGTCTCAGGAACAGTGCTTAAAATTCTGTGTTTCTTCTGAGGGAGAACTTGTAGATAGAATTAGCATTGTCAACAGATGTTTTTTCCTGATTCTTTGATTTTCATTTCTTCTCTTATATCTATCCCTTGGTTTTTCCTTATCTCAAGAACAATATTGCTTTATATGCATTTCTACAAGATGTCATGGTTCTTATCTTGCAATCCTGTCTTGGTATGTTCCAGGCCATACTGCAGAGATTAGCAGTGCTAATCCTCTGATGAAACTAGGCACAGACTCAGAATTCTTGGGTTTGGTCTTTGACCTCTGAGTCCAAAAACAACCTCATTTTAAGGCTTTTTCTTGTCTCAGAGATTATCAAGTGTATTGAGATAATTTTATATCTGAGCTGCAGTCTCAGGCTGTTTAAAGCTACAGAAAGCTGTGGTAAAAGGCAGCAGCAAAATATATTTTTATATAATAAAGGTAGCATTCTCCAGCAATACTGCCAGCACTGGATCTACACTTTAGGCACTCATCTCCTTATAAGACTGGCAATGCTCTCTGCTTTTTGGCTTTCTGTCCTCAGGGGGTAAGGGGCAGAATGAGTCTTGCACCACAGAGAGTGAATAACTCAGCTGAACAATAGTGAAGGGTACAAAAAGCTGTTGTCTGTCTTTCAGTAGCAGAAGGGAAACACATCAGATGAAGGAGAGACTTGAAAGGAGGCCCCTGTACATCTTTCTAAAGCCTCTCTGATAGCAGAGGAATTTTAAGCCAAAGTTGCTTTGTATATCCACTCCACAGATTGCAGGAGAAAAAATTTCATATAAAAGTTGTCCTGGGTCTGCCCATGAAAATGTTTTGAGTGGAGGGTTAAAGGTTTCCTCTAACTGCAGTCTTAGAGATAAAGTTTTAATGACAGTGTTTGGCATTTATTTAGAGGAAATTATACTTTTTATCTCATCTACAGGAAACTAGATTAAGGTACTAGATAAGATTATTTGATATCCTAGGATAAGAGGACATAGTTCTGATCAAAGTTGCAAAGGGTAATTTAGGAAGTCCTTGACTTTCACCAATGTAATGTCATAAGAGCAATCCGTGTCAGACCTCCTGTCATACCCATTTATTTTATATTCAGGAAAAGAGTTGAGAGATTTTAGTGGCTCAGTATCTGAGCAGATTTTAAAAGAATCTCAAATCTCTTATTTGTAAGTAGTGTATGGGCTGTTTGGCCTGGGAATGAAGCCTTGATTGTCACACATGAATAAAGAAAAAAGCAAAAAAAAAAAAAAAGGACATGCAACATTGCACTAAACAGTTCCTGCTAGCATCTGATTCACTCCAAGTGAACATAGCATCCAGTGCCTTGGCTGAGTACTGCTGTCAGTAAATTGAGCTCTGTGTCAAGCTTTCTGGATGCTTCCATACCAAACTCATCTCCACAGTGTTTGAGCAGCTTCCAGAAGTGCACTGAGGAATGACTGAGATTTTCCTTCAGCCTGTTCTTGGCAGAGAAGCACGTGCAAAGAAGTGCCTTGTTTTGGATGAAGGGACTTTTTGGGTCACTTATATATTTTGGTACTGGCACATTTAGGATTAGGAGCTAAGGCTCACATCCCTGTATTTGGATTTGCCATAGAGACAAGGGAGAGAGACAAAGTTTGCTTTAGTTGGACAGAATGACCTCGTGAAGGCGCCTGTTTTAGTTCAGTGGCTCTTTGTTAATATCCAGCCTGAAGTGTCTGATGATAAGTGTGTGGTGCCATAACTCCATGGCACTTAACTTGGTACAGCCAGGTTCTCTTCAGTGTCCCACTCCAGTGCTTGCAGCTGTGAGGGTGGATCTGGATTCCAGCTGCAGTTTAGCACTGAAGCTGGCACAGAGGAATGATACCCACATGCTCCCATTATTCTGGAGGCTTTCAACAAGGTCAGCTGAAACATCTCCACATCAGCCAAACATCTTGATTCAGTTCAGATTTCCACATTTTCCTTTCTGCACATAACAGCAGAGACTGTAGATGATTGCTGTCCTAAGCAACAGAATAAACACAAGGAATTGACAACGTGAGTTGACTTGGATATAGTTTTATATATTGCATATTGCTTCCAAGGAACAGGAGATTTCATATTTCCTATGGGAAATCTGGTTTATTAGAATCAAGAGCTTGAAGCCATGGGGAGGAAAGAAGAAAGTCACAGCAGATTATGGCAAAACTCTGCAGCTGGGAGTCTGAGCCAATCAGCTGCATCAGAGAAGCTTGTTTGCTGAAACAGCTGCTTCCAGTTCTGTCATGTTAGGTTGCTTTTGTGATTTCCACCTTGGACTGCTTTTCCTTATTTGGTTAATCTGTCCTTTATCTTGTAACTCACCACTTGCTTCTATTAGCACAACTTGTTTCTTACTGGAGGATCTGTTTTAATTTGTATCGTAGCTCACTCATCCTGGAATTCTGGAAATGATAGACTTTGAGGAAAAATGCTTTGTTTTTCTAATGAGTTATGGTTTCCCTGTAGCACACAGACGATCTTCCTTTAACTTCGAATGCCTCCGCCGACAAAGTAGCCAGGACGACATCCCGCTCTCTCCTAATTTCCACCATCGCACGGCTTTGCCACTTCACTTAATGCAGCAGCAGGTAAAGTCAAACTCTCCCTCATCCCACAGTGGATTACATCTTTCCAGCCTCTGCATTGCACTCCTGACCTTCAGTGGTGTTTGCAGCAGCACTGGGGTATTCATTTGCAGCAGCACTGGGGTATTCATTGTTAGACCCAAGTCATCTGAAACATTGACCTTGTACAAAGCACAGAGTGAGCAGCCTGCCCCTTGGACTCTGAGTGTTCACAAAGAGTCACCGTGCCCTAAATTTTGACCAGGACTGCATAATACAGCAGCTGTCTGTTAATGTTTGCCTATCTCAACTCCATTCATGACAATTTGCAAGCACAACTCAGACATCTTCTGAGGCTCAGTGACCAGCTTGGAAAATGCTGACAGCTTCCTATCCGGTCCTGGACAGAAGGAATGTTTCTATATTTTGTTTTCTTTAATTAATTAATTAATTGATTTTTATTTATATATTTAATATATCAATATATTCAAAAAGATTTTGTGATATGAGTAAAATGGAAAAAATACCATTTTGTTGATTCAATTTACCAATTTCAGTCCTGTTCGTCTATTGCACATCAGAAAATGTTAACTTTGCATGGCTGCTGCCTGAGAAATTGGTTTGAGCTCGCTGCTGAAGTGAGAAGTGAGTATGACCGAGCATTTGAAATCACTAATTTCCAAAACGCTTCCCTTTGCCAGGTGATGGCTGTGGCAGGTCTGGATTCCAGCAAAGCCCACAAACACTCACCGAGCCGCTCCACGCGCTCCTGGGCCACCCCGCCCGCCACCCCTCCCAACAGGGAGCGTTCCCCCTATTACACCCCTCTGATCCAGGTGGACAGGGCTGACTCCACCGAGCACATGAACGGCAGCCTGCCCTCCCTGCACAGGAGCTCCTGGTACACGGATGACCCCGACATCTCCTACAGGACCTTCACCCCGGCCAGCCTGACCGTGCCCAACGACCTGCGGCACAAGCACAGCGACAAGCAGCGCAGCGCCGACAGCCTGGTGGAGGCGGTGAGTGCCCCTCCGGGCAGCTTTGGGTTAACTCTTCAAAGCACAGAGTTAGCTGTGATGCCTCAGGGTATAGCTTTTATGTTTTTTAGATTCTGTACTGCTTTAGTGCGTGGGTCTGAGCTTCATATTAGGAGATAGTCAGCTCTCTTCACAGAGTAGGGAGACAAAACAGTTCCTTCTCTAGCTGGGGACCAAGGACAACTGGCCCATATCTCAGGCCCAAGAGCATAGACAACATGGTCTGAAGAGAGAAAACAAGAAGGATGGGACTTCATAAGCTAAATCTATAATCAGATAATTAACTCCAATATTCTAATGGACCAAAACTTATAAAAGTGAGAGACCTTATGGCCAGTCGTCCATTTCGTGACCATTTTTGGTTCATCTTGGGTGTAGCCCTTGATGGGCTCTGGTGTTGCCCAAGGTGGATCCGTTGCAGCCTTCTAATAAATACCTACTTTATTCTATAGCTCCATCTTGTCTCTGTTCTAAGTCTGCCTTCACAAGGCATCAAGTTCACATCAGCTCTCTGAAAATGGATTTTTAGTTTTATAGCCACAAACTGGTTTTAGGTAAAGAGGGGACTCATTACCTAAAACTCATAACTGTCATGTAATAAAGGATTTCTACTGAATCCAGATCTTCACATTAGTGAGAGATTAATCAGAGAACTAAAGATACTTAAGAATTTTGAAATTTAAGTTTTTTAGATGAGCATCAGTTCTGAAGTGTCCTTCCACAAATGGCAATAAGGAAGAGATGATGTATATGCCTGTTCTCTCTGTTGTTTCTATAGAAATAAATCCCCATTTTTTCAGTAATCTGAATAAAAGATCAAAAACTCTATGAATCAGTGTATTAAATGCAGAGAGGAGAATAACAACTGCAAGGATTGATTTGTAGGTGTACTAAAGAATGCTAAGAATTCCCTTTTATATTAAAAAAGATTTGAAGTTAAAGTGTGTGAAGCGTTTCTTAATTAATGTTGTAGCTTCCATCCATCACTTCCTTTCCATTATAATTTATACAACACATTTTGTTAGGCTTTTGCCAATGGGAATTCAACATCTTTTTTCCATGTACTCTAAAGTACCAAGAACTTATAAAATTCTGCATTGGTCTAACTGCAGCATCTGAGATGTATTAGCTGTTGTCTTTAGTGTATCAGCCTGCTGATTGATGTTCAGCAAAGATTACTGCCAGATCTCTAAGGAGAAGTGCCAGATGTACAACAGCACCACTTACATTATAGCACATCATGGTGTTCTTCGGAGACTTTTCATTGTGATCTAATTGTTATTTACCTGTACAGTTTGGCTGCGGGTTGCTCCAGTGATTCAGCATGGGGTTTCTGGTGCTTTCATCAATGAGCAATGCTATGATCTGTCTGTTGTTCTGTAATTCCACTGAAATTCTCACTCTCTCCCCTCCCTCTGCCAGGTACTTATATCTGAAGGCCTAGGAAGGTATGCAAAGGACCCTAAATTTGTTTCGGCTACAAAACACGAGATTGCTGACGCCTGTGACATGACTATAGATGAGATGGAGAGTGCAGCAAGTAACCTCCTCAATGGGAATATCAGCAATGGGACCAACGGGGATATGTTTCCAATTTTAAGCAGACAAGATTATGAACTTCAAGATTTTGGTCCTGGCTACAGCGACGAAGAGCCGGAAACGGGACGATACGAAGAAGACTTAGCTGATGAAATGATATGCATTACAAGCTTATAGTATTTAGCAAGGGAAATGTTCTAATCACAGAAAAAGTGCCTCCTAGTTTCAAGACGCTAGGCACTAGCTGGAGTGAATAACCAACCCAAGTTTTGTGTGAGTGATGTCGCACCTCAAGGAAGCCATAACTAATAAATTTATTATCTCCAGGTTGCCGAAACGTGAACAGAGCTGCAGTAGGTCAAGTCTCCTCCCACGGAATCTTCAGTTCCTCTGTAGGAATGAGGTTCTTTTGAAACCAAGCAGATTGTGACAATCAGTTTTTTGAGGGCTAGAGCAGGATTCTGAGGTGTAATATCTTGCCTGTCTTTCAACCTTGTGCTGCTGTCCTTCCTAGTAGAGCAGGATTTTGTCGGTGACAATGTGTCTATAGGGCTGGCACAGGATTGTGTGGGAAACAGCAACATGAGATGAGTGATGACAACCAGTAATGTCATTACCTCAGTGCTCAAAGCATATCAGCTACCCATTGCATATCCATTCTAACATTGTTTTCAAACTTGCCTCCTGATTTCTTTTCTTAATGCTCTTCTAAAATACAATTTGTCATGCTCTACCTGTTAGAGATCGTTGGAAAAAGAAGTTATATAAAGAATAATCATCATATGTAACACCAGTTTACATAGGAAAATATCATTCAGATGGTCTGTTTTATGACTATCATGTTAAGGGCAAAATATACTGGAATAATTGCATTCTTACTAATGCACTTGCAACCAGGTTATAGTAGAATTAGATAAGATAGTTTGCTAAAAATTATATAGTAGAAAATATTGTAAATTAATTGTAATATACAATGATTTGTATTTGTAAAGAGATGTTCTATATTTTGTAATTATTGTACCGTAATTGAACTGCAGCAATATTTATGGACCCTAATTATTGTAACTCTCCACAGAATTCTAGATAGAAGTATTTTTACTTGGAATATATAGATCTATAGCATAAATATTTAAATAGAGCCACCTCTCAGTGTAAATCTCTTTTTGGGATAAAGTGTCAAGTGTGAACTTGGCAACAGATCAGATTTTTTAAAAATAATTAAGTCAAAAGAATCTCTCTGCAAAAGGGATGCACCACTGACTACTCAGTCTTATACTTGGAAAGGTTAAAAATTTAAAGTAATTTCCTTTTTTTTTTTTTTTTTTTTGACTGAAAAGTAAGCTCTAATTTTATTTTTGTAATAACCCCACACAAAAAACCCCAAACCTTGGCAAGTTCATGCCAAGGTGTTCCTGGTCAGAAAATTGGTTTTGACAAAGTGTAATACCTACATACCCTAAATTGACACAGAAAATATCTGAGGCAGAAAATACTTCACAGGTAAATGAAAATGCTTTACTTCAGTACTACTTTCTCTGCTTGGAAAGAGAAGAAATCTGATAGTATGATTCTACACAGAACCAAAAACCTTGATTAAAAAAATATATTATTTTATTGCCTCTACCTTTCTGTTGTTCAACGTGTACTATTTCAAAGATTTATTTTTATGCAATCAAGAGAGGGCTTCGATATTGTTCACAATGCAGTAAAACCCTGAAATGTCTTTGAGGCTGAAATGACCTTGGAGGATAATTAAAACACCCTGAAAGCTACTGTCTATTTTGTTAGCACTGGATAACAATGACTTGTTCTAACAAGTTATCTTATCAGGTTTTACCTGTAGTTCCTATGCTAGATAGCAATCCAGTTCACATTTTTACAAATGTGATGTTTAAAACATGTCAATAAACATTTTGTACATAATGACAGTTTCCTATGAATAGCTTACAGACTTCCTCTGAAATCGTTCTTATTTCAAATGCCAGGATAAGAACTTAAAGGTTTGTAAATTATTTCTTGACCTACATCATTTTGTATTAAAACAAATGCAAAATGTTCTTCAAAATAAAACTGTGTAATAATTTTATTATACCTGGGAGTCCTTTTACTAATATTTTTTCACCAAGAAGTTCCAAAGGTTAAATTCAATTTGCAATGTTATAAGAACAGGAGGGAATGTGTGGAATAGGGTATCAGTCTGCAGTGTCACATCATGCAAGTCTTTTATGAATGCTTGCTGGTAACCACAAATAAATAAAACAGAGTATTCATGTGCAAAAGGGATTACTACTCCTCCAGAGACAGACCTATGGAAATTATTAGGAACATTTGACTAAAATAACCTGAAACATCAAAATAAATTTCCATGCTGTCTTGGGAAGCTCTTGGGAAGGTTACCCAGCAATACTCACTTTGTTACTCTTTCTCAGCTCACAGAAACAAAATCTGGGAGGCCAAAATGGAGCTGTCCCTGTGAAGTAACAATGAGTAGACTTTACCTACTGTGGTAAAGCCACTTCTGACAACCACCTTCAAGGCAATTGATGTTAAACTTTTTTTAAAAAAAGGAGAAAAAAAAATATCAGAATTGTATTTTGTCCAGCATGGACATTTGATAGCACATCAGGTTTGGCAGATTGAGCAGAGTGACAGGATTTTTAATTAGTGATTTCTCCAAAGAGACAGAAAACAATATGCTGACCTCACTGTGTTTTCATGCTCTTTGTCCTCAGCCTTTAATAGTGTGATGAGAGACTCTTTAAGGCAGATAAGAAATTTTATGAGAGAGCTGTTTGCAAAAATAAACAATTAAGGAAATTTAGTTGCAGACCATATTCTATGTAGTTATTGGCTTAGGGGAGAACATTTCTATAAGATTCAAAGAATACTTGTTTGGTTTTACTACAGAAATACTTGGTAACAAGTAATCAATATATGCATAATTACATGGTAATTGGCACCCTTAAAATACTACCAATCATAGTAATTAGTACCAAAAACCTAGAAGTTCTCTCAACCATTAAATCATCATTTATGAGACTCCAAATTTGTTTATATATGTATTTAATGAGAGGATATACTAGTAAATAATTAAACACTGGTAAGTATTCTACAGTGACGTAAATTCACTGAAAAAGTGAATCTATAACATATATTCATATTTGAACAGTGTCTTTTTCTGGAGCTTGGCTGACAGAAGAATTGAAACTAAAAATTGTAATAATGTAATAAGATATGCTTGTGTTCTCCCTCTTCATTTTAACTATAATATAAAAAGTATTTAATTACTTTTTATTATTATTTAATGATGTAAGATATATCTATATTTTCTATAATTTAATATATTTATGCTTTTGTTATTCCTCAAAATCCATTTTTACATTTATTTTATAGAAAATGCATATTCCAAGCTCACTTTTCCAAGGTTCCTGTCACTGCCTAATTTGGTTGTAGACTAACTGACAGTGGGCACTTGGCAAGGACTTTAAGGTTGTGGTGTACAAAATCTTACATCAATTGAATACAATGCAATTTTACAAAAACTGCTATATTGTGCTGCTTTTAAAAGCACTTCTCATCCTGAAACAACTTGAGCTGAAATGGGTGTACAAAAGAAATGGTTTTGGTCACTTTTCTTTCTTAATCTCATTGTCCCCAGCCAGAGACCTCCAACTGCCTGGAGCATCTGCAGCAAGCCATTTCCAAGGAGATGCTGGTGTTCTCTCTTGCAGTATCATTGCTGGTCCAAGGCATGCTGGCAGGTCTAGTAATTCTTGAATTAAACAGCTTTTACAGTTAACTGGTATTGAGCACATAATATATTATCTGCATATTTATAGAATTTATATCTGGGTAGAATTGGGAATAATCACATTGTATTGTTTTGTTAACTAGGTTTAACTGTGGAAGTACAACCTGTGTTCTGCAGTCCAGTAAGGTGTAAAAGATGGTTAATTGTAGCTGTGAGACTGCCAGTGCTCCACAGGATATGTCAGAATAACCCAGACCTGTTCTAAGAGCCCTTTAGCAGACTTGACTCTGCTGGAAGTCAGAACAATTTTTAACAAGAATTCAATATCAGCAGCCAGGTACAACAGAGGACAAATTAATGGTAAATTGGTGCTACTTAAAGATTTCCCCAGGGCAAAAACCCTTCAGCACTGCATCACAGGAATCTCATGAGGGAGCCTCAGTGTTCTACAGCAGTGAGGCTGGAATTAGTAAAGCAGCTGCAGCTCACAGCAGTGATGTTTAAGTGTTTAGAAGGAGAGGAATCTGCAAGATGTCTGTGGATGGGTAGAACTGCAAGAAAAGATTATGTTTCAGAAGAAGTGCCTGATTATCTGATTTCTCAGTGCAGCAATGAGTATAAGTCACATGGATCCCTAACCTTGCTATTTACTCCTTGTTTTAGAGCTTGGCATAACAGCAGAGAGGTCTGTGCATGTTCAGTGGTGAGTTGTGTAAGCCAGTGGCTAGTTAATCCTCTGCAGTTGCATAATAACAATTCCCGTCTTGCATGCCTGGAGTGGAAATCCACATTGTAAATCTGCAAATGCAGGAATTTCAGTGTCTCATCTTGCCAAACTGCCTCCCTTCTCAGCTGCACAGAACTGTGGTAAGTTTCACCAGTATATATAACTTAAAATATCCTGATTGTATTCCAAATGACACTAGAACTTACTGAATACCCTTAAAGAAAAATCTCACAAGCATAAGTGCTGAGAAAGAATTATTTGCCATGAGGAGGTACATAATACACAGCCCATGCTTTTCTCAAACAGTTCACCAGAGGAATTGTCTCCTTACCTCAGCTAATCAATCACCTGAGATGTGAAATGTTCCTCCCCTCATTTCAAAAGACTGCATCCCATACATAGAAAGGGTTTACCTGTCTCTCTTTGGAGCAGTTCACTGCTGTTGTCTTCCATCTTCAGTGGGTTTGTTTGTGTTTATGCAGATGCTCTAAGGAATTAAGTCCTTTCCTTCAGCAGAGCTTCCAGTCAGTGCCTTACAGAGAGCAGCACCAGGTACAAGTATCTGCCTTAAACATCTGCAGTTGTCCCTCCAGCCAACATCTGAGTCAGCAAGGTTTTCTACAGTCTGTTAAAATTGCGTAAAATTCCAATTTTTTGCTGAAAAGATGTTTGTTCCCTTTGCCACAAGTTCTGAGCAATCTTAGGCTACAGAAGATTTTACTTTATGATATGACATCTGGTTAGTCAGAAGTTACTTTGGAATACTTAATAAATACAAATTAATCAATGGAATAAATTTGCTTCAGTGAGTTCAGTTTCTTTAGGTTTTTTTTAATCAGTACCTGAAAGTTAGTTCGACACCAAAAACAGCCATGAAAACTCAAGTATCTTAACTTACACATCTGAAAATTAAAAAATCATAGATTTAAGTCCTAACTAGAATATAGCACTGGTTCACTGAATAAGATATTTGCCTTCTAGTTAAAAAAGACCTCTTCCCATATCATCAATATCTGACCTTATCTGAGTAACATTTCATTTTCAATATAGTTCGGTTGTAATTTTTCTAAATAAAATTTGAGTGATAGCAAGGCACCATTCAGAATATTTACTGATAAATATCTTTTGCAATCATCTGAGCAAAGAACAATCACTTTAAGGATGTTATACAAAATGCAGATCTCTTACTGCTAGGGTGGTAAAACTACATCAGCTTAAATTGTGAGCAGAATTCTACTAAGCACTTCGTGGGGAAAAAAAAAAGGCAAAACAAAACAAAGAGGAGCATCAATTTTCCAGTAGATTTTTATAAATTTCAACTCCAGTTCTGCATTTTTAGAAAAATAAGTTCTGATAAATACACTGTATGTCTTCTCCACGAATGCTCTACAGTTAGAGGCTGCTGAGCTTAGTGAAATCTAACTTTGAGTGGGATTTGTAAATAATGCATTCCTTTCATAAAGGAAATGTTTGTCATATTTGACAACTGAGCACATGTAGGTTCCTCCCTTTCCTATGAATTCTGATACAAACTAATTCAGCTCTTGAATTTGAAATTGCATAAGTGCTTACATTTGCTTGACCATTCTCTGCAGGATGTGGTGATTACTGATTATCTGTTTTCCTGGGTAAAATCCTCAGAGCAGTAAAAATTCTTCAAATAACATCATCATTTTCAAAACAACCCACATTAATCTCTTCCATTCCTCATGCAGTCACATGGTATTTCTGGCTGATGTGTACAACCATCTTGTCATTTAGAAACAGCTTCTCTTCAACAGAAAAGTTGAATTTACCACTAAAGGTCATATTTAACTAAATTTGTGATTCTTGGAGTGTTCTGCACAGGGCCAGGAGTTGGGTTTAATGATCCTGATTGGTGCCATGAAACCCAGCATATTCTATGATTCTAAAAAAGGAACTTAAGCCAGCTGATTAAAAAAACAGTAGGTAGTCTAATACCAAAAAAAAAGGATTCAAATTAATAGTTATCAATAGGAAATGTTGTTTTGCATGATATTTATCACGTTGGCATATCCAGTATGAGATACCAACATGTGGATGAAAGCCTAAAGAGCAAATGATATGAAAGGATGAGAATATTTATCTCTGTGTTTCCAAGGTCTTGGGCTTATATACAGGAACATTCTTCTCCTGAAGTGATGGGAGGCCCTTAATTATATCTGCAGCTTTCTCTGCTATCATGATAGTTGGGGCATTCAAGTTTCCAGTGACAACACTGGGCATTATTGAAGCATCAACTACTCTCAAGTTTTCAACACCAATGACTTTTGTTTGGGGATCCACTACAGCGGTGCTGTCTGAAGGCTGACCCATTTTACAGGTGCAGGAAGGATGATAAGCACTATCAGCCTTCTGCCTTATGAAAGCATCTATTTCTTTGTCAGACTGAACATGATCTCCTGGTTGAATTTCAGGCCCACGAAATTTTTCAAAAGCTTTCTGAGCAAAGATCTCTCTGGTCAACTTGACACACTGGCGGAATTCCCAAATATCTCTTTCTGTAGAGAGAGAAAATAAGAAAATTGTAAGTACACATTTAATTTACCAGTATACACAGAATGCAAAACAGAAAAAAGCAGCATTGTGGAAAAAAAAGCTGGAAGGGAAAGTCTCTCACTTTGCTGAAAGCCATGATAAAGCAGAATATTTTTTAAAGTCACAGATATTTATATCCACTGTGAACAAAACTGTTGCTTATATTGCACTATCCCAAAAGCAAAGATGTGAACTATGAAGAAATGCACTTTATCTTGCTTTCTAGGAAAGGAAAATAGTCTCAGCACAAACAAGCAAAAGAAATTAATTCCTTCACAAGCAGAGGTGGTGATGAAACAAACAGCAAGACACAGCAGATACTGAGAATTCTGACTTCATCCCCAACAGGAAATTCTTTCTAGCTTACCCAGTGTTTTGCACAATCACTTCTTTTCATACTAGTTGACTTTTATAAATGAGAAATAAGTAACAATGTACAATGCTGGTGCATTTCTGAACTGGTGTTGAGTATGTACAAATTCAGCTCCTGAAGCAAGCAGGAAATCAGGTGACAGGGCAGGGAGAGGCTGCAGTTACCTGTTGACAGGTAGTTGGGCTCAATGATGGGGTGCTCGTTTGGGTCTGAACTCTTCAGCTTCAGCCATCCCACACTTGTGCTCCTCATGGGTCCCACGTGGACCTGCAACACCCAACACAATCCTAACAGGTGTACTTCTAAATTCAACATGGCTGTTTTGGGGTTTTCTTTTTTGTAATCAGAGGGACTTTACAAATTCAACAAATGTAAACATTAACCAGAGATAGTGGAAAGTACTATTGAACATTCTTCCATTTAATATAATTTATTTTGTAAATATGTAATTCCATTGCAGGGAGCAAATATGCCTGTCACATCAATTCACAGCTGCTCTTTTCATTTAAAATACAACCATTCCAATTTAGTGGTATGAGAGCACTCTAACACAATCAGCAACTGGACCAAATTATTGAGTCTCAGGAGGAAGGAGATTAGTGAGGAAAAACATGTATATTCAGTGACAGTTCCCCAGAATTAGAAGTCAGATTTTGGATCAAGATGATAATCTAAAAAGGGGCTTGGATTTGTGCCAGTGAATAAATGAGTGTTTCTATAAATTTTCACTTAAACCTTTGTCTAAACTGCAGGGGAACAGTTTTGTTCCACTGAAAAATTGTGTCATAACCCACAGCACTAGGGCACTTCAGCAGAGTGAATACTTCATTCAATACTTCCCTTCTTTCCCAGAGATAAAAACTAACAGAATTTTAGTGCCAATGCCAAATATCAAGGCTGTGTTTTCTCCCCAGTGAAGGAGGTTAAGCAGTCCATTTCATATTAAACTGAACAGAACACAGTACTTTCCAGTATATAGCCAAATTATCAACATCTATAATGGAGCATAAACCTCCTTGCTAATGGCTACAAAGTCTTACTGGAAGATTCTCTTTGACTCACCTGGTAAGCTTCCATTGTGGAAGCAACCCGACCGTGGTCAATCACCTGGGAAGGGAGAAAGTGGAACTGAATGTCGGGGTGAGGAACCCCGGGTTCACTCCTGATGAAACCACCAGATTCCAGGTGGGCAGTGGCTCCCTCACCTAGGGAGTGTAAAGGAGGGAGAAGATGCCATTAAAATACCTCCAAAGAGCAACAAGTCCACCTGTTTTTAACCTGTAGATGCATTACCATGAATAATTAATTTGTGCAGCATCAGTTGTAAGGAATACAAATCCATTATGAACATCTTGTGGTTTAGGAATCACTTTCATCTGCTTTTTAATTCCTGGATAAATGTAAATATGCATAACTTTGGGAGTCCCACTGATCTGAGAATGGAATGTTACAGTTATCTCACTGTAACTGGCAGGCCAAGGCTCTGACTCCAGAAGCAGATTTGAATCCTAACAGGTTTGGAGGGAGCTGGCTGCACATCTTGATGTGCCTGCACTGCTCACTCTGTGATGTGCACTCCAGTTATCCCATCAGTCACATGGAACAGGCAGTGCCTGCCCTGAAGGGAAAGATGAAAGCCCTGCAATGTGCCTTATGTTATTTTCATTTCTGTTTAAAACTGTAAGTTAGCCCTCAATATTTACTTGCATGGTAAAAAGCCACATATACCCAGAATAAGTTGCCAAATAATAGCATAATTCAGCTAGTTATGCAGAGCTCAACTTTGGCCAAGCTATTTAGCTGCCATCAAGGATTATATTTACTGATTTTTTTTAAGCTGCAACTTATGACTGAGGTACTGTAAAATTCATAATCATAAAGAAAGTCAGTTCACATTTACTTGCAGGGCAAAAGGATTCTGATCAGAGCAACAAACAAAGTCTTTTGAGACAGTTATACAGAAATCAGTTCAACAACATATTTTTATTGACATCACATTGATTTAAAATAAATATTTCCTCCATCTTTTTTGCAATAGCTTTTCTTAGTAGCACTGATTTTTAAATCTAGAATTTTTATTTGCGTGAGATATAGAAATATTAATAACCTCCTTCATTACCTAAGCTATAAAAACTTTAAAATACTCTGTTACAGAAGAAATCATTCAAATCCATTTGCAAATTCCAGTTATTTCTCAGAGCATGAAGAGGATTATATACTAAGGCTCCCAGCCTATAAAACTCACAGATAAAAGGCTGTCATAATTCTAAATCAGTCTGTGGAAGAATGATTGCAGACTTTGCTTCATACCTGTAAATTTCCAAAGCCATTCGAGCCCGATCCTCACCATGTTCAGTGGCTTTTGTGCACTATATAGAGTTATAGGTTTGGTGCACTTTTGCTGGACATACACTTCTAAATGGTCTTGCAGGTTCTGGCCTACTCCTGCAGGGGGTAGAGAGAGGGGAGGGAGAAGAAAGTGAGAGGAAAAAAATGCTATTTCACACAGAAAGATTACCCACCATGCTTCAAGCAGAGAACATCTTAAGTGGGAACTAAACCAAGCTCTTACAAGAGCAGTGGTGACACAGACCAAGGTCATGAGCCACATCAGCCTTTTGCTCATGTCAGAATAAGGTTTTACATAAACATAACTAGAATGAAAATAGTTACATATATAACTAGAATAACAATACTAGTTACATGCATAACTGGAATGAAATAGAAAGTTAAATGGCAGGTATATCAGTCATTTCAAAATTGCCACTGCTTCTAAATACTGTGCTAACATCTTTAGCTTCAAGGAAAAGTTCATGTTATTTCTTCTGTATTTGAATATTTATGACAGTGGGAGTTTACACAATATGTAGTGAATCAAAACTAATTCAAAGCTCTTAATGACAAGTACGCTGCTTAATTATAAAAATATGCCTCCAGAAAGGCATTTTTCACTGTCAGATGTGGTGAAGAAAGAGTGGGAGTTTGTTGCTTAGTTCTAAAATCAATGCATGTTTCCACTGATTTGTATAAAATCAATAAATCTTTCCACATGTTTTCAACATGTGTTTCAGTCTACACAACTTGACATAAAGAAAACTCTGTTTCATGATTAATGTAATTTATTGGTCATTCAGTTGCATCCATAGGAAGAAGAAATAAAAAAAATTACCAGGAAGATGGCAAACAACAGGGATCCCCAGTTTTTTGAGATCATCTGCATTTCCAACTCCAGACAACATAAGCAGCTGGGGAGAATTTATGGCACCTCCACTTAAAATAACTTCCTTATTGGCAAAAACCTAAAAGGAAATGAGCACAAAAGCCCCAAGATTATAAAGCCTGAGACAAATGCTAGCAACATCAGGGGCTGCTGTTTGAATATGCTGTTCTGATCCAGATTAGACACCCTTCCCTCACATTTTCCTCATTTCAATGTATTCCTGTCTTGTCAGAATTTTCCGCAGAGAGAAGTAATCAAGCTTTTGCTTTGATCATTCCTGTATTTATTCCCATCTTTACAATCCATTCAAACTGAATGGCACAGAAATATTCAGCTCCTGTCCTTGCCAGGGGAATAGTACCGGTGGCACTCAGATCAGGCAGCTAAGCTGCTCTGCCATTTTCAGTAACCCTTTATAAATTAAAACTGGAACTCCCAAGGAAGATTTGGAATTCACAGACATGGTAGATCAAAAGTTCTTAAGAGTTTGTTTGTTTTTTTTTTTAAGCCAACCAAGGCTAAGGTTTGATTTCTTAGTTCATGGTAGTCCTCAAAAGCACCCCCCACCATTCACTAGAGCACTACTGATAAAATAGTAGCAGGCTTAGATTGAATTTTGTTTTGCTGACAGTCTTTTCATCACACGGTTTGGTCTGAGCCCTGAGCTGGTCATGACAGAGGCTGCTAAATTATTCCTCTGCCTTTGACCTGAAGTTTTAACAGATTAGTGTGGAATGCACATTAACTTGGAACCCCATCCTTTCTCCATGACACCTCAGCTGCAGAGAAAGATGGCAAAATGTTGCTACAGTAACATCCAAGTGTAATAATAATAAAAAGCATTTTCACAGTATTTATCCAATATGGCCAACAGATGGCCAGTGCTGTTACCTTTTATTTGCTACTGCCTTGCTCTGGGCTATCATTAGTATGTTAAAATTAATAGACACTGTGTCAGAGCCTGTTGAATCAATACTTAGAGCTGCATTTTGCATGTTATACAAACTTATTTAACTTATTTACATTTTCTATGCTACACACAGAACTGGTACCAGTTTGTTCAGAGCAGCATTCAAATGATGCTTGCTCAGTCTAAACCCCTGCAAAGTCAGCACTGCAGTTATTCCTAGCCCACAAAAAGTTTTTCATAATGTCTCAGCTAACATGCTAAGGGGGAAAAGTGACTGATACACTTTTGTTTGAGTTAGCCTATAATACATTAAAACATTTTCATCCTTTATATGAAATATGAAGTCTAAATATACTTTTCTACTTGATTCTGAACTTAAAAACTCCAGGAATGTTCAGTCTACCTTTCCTACTTTTACTGGAGTCCTGGGAGATCTCTAGGACTTCAGTGTTAGACAAATAACAAGTCACTGGCTGGTGAATACATTCTGAATAACTTTTGAATCAGGTTTGATGATCTTTTCATTTTGCTGATGACTGATGTAAAAGAGATTATATCTAAAATAGACTGTAAAAACAAAAACACTTTAATGTAGTCAATTGCTTCATCTTGATGGTCATAATGCAATAAAATTATTAGTTCTTCCATCCCAACACGTATCAAATTTTCCAGAAAGTAAAAGCAGATGCTGGGGTAGGGAGGGGAGAGGGAAAAGAAGGAAGGGAAATACTTTGAAGGTGTATTTTGTACAATACATGATAGAAGCATATTATTCACTACGTAGAATTCATGCATCTATTAGTATGTATGAAAGTTCATAGCAAGTGAAGAATTTTGCAATTAAATGGTCCAGTACTCAGAAAGTCTTTGATCGTGTGTAATTGGGTTTTCAAGACTTTCTTCAACAAAATTGAACTTGATAACGGCACAAGAACAGCAATTAGAGGTACTGTTTTCACAGAAATGTAATAGCTTATGAAATCAGTTAAAGCTTCTGCAACTTTTGTTTCATATTGGTAAAATTATTTGCAATCCACTTAGAAAGCAGCAGATTTGATCTGTGCTTTAGAAAATCAAAGAACAGATTATTTATACTGCATTTTAACTTCCAGCAGGTGCTCAGTCACAGAACTTGTCTGCTGAGTTTTATAAGGGTTACTGAACTCAAACCACCAAGATTTGTACTCAGATCTCTCTAGGATATTATGATTACACTTTTTAATTGTTTTATAGTCCTTTGTGACCAAATACGTTAGGTTATTAGCATACAAACCCCTTTTAGGCAATATCCTGGTTACAGATTAATCCATAATCAACTGTTAAGGGAAGTGAGGATGGTTTGGGTCTTACAGAGGTCAATGGATTGAAAGAGGCATAAAATGAACCCATTATCCAGAGTTTTGTAATAGCAATTCAAGCTTCCTTCCACACAATCACATTTTCAGCGGGAGTTGGACTGAAAGTAAGAAATATTCATTCCACAGCCAACCATAAGGCAAGATTTGTCATCTATCCCTTGAGCAATTCAGATTTCAGTATCTGGCCTTTACAGATTTTCCTCTGCCAGAATTGTTTTTCAGAAACATCCCCCTTGCAGCACTCTGGTCAATGTGCTGGGGCAGGGCACGGTTGCACCATAGGCTCCAGTCTTACACAACACTCTGTGGAACATCAAGTTATGGCTTGTCCCCTCAGCACTGGCAGATGGAAATGTAATGATGAAGTTAATCTCTAAATCAATACAACTGGAATATATAATTCACTGTAAAATAACTGACAAGACAACATAACCTCTAGGAAAGAGAACATTTTGTACAGTAAAGTGCCATTTTTAATAGACTTTTTTTTAAAAAAAGATATAATTTAGCTTTGATTCATACCTCTCATACTGAAAATCAAAAATCTCTTACCTTTTTCCTTTGCCCATTTTTCACATACTCAATACCAATGCATTTTGTTCCTTGGAACAAGATTTTTGTTACAAGTGTCTTCTCTGCAACTGAGAAATTTGGGCGTGATATGGCTGGGCGAAGATAAGCACTAGCTGTGCTCCATCTTTGACCTACAATGTATATTTACATTAAACATCAAAACAGTCATGCTCAGTATGCTTCAGATTTTGGCCAATAACCACCAGGATGCCTACAGAGGGAAAATCTTTAGAGATTATAGAGTTCAAAGCAAATGTGATTTGATACAATAATTAAAGATATTATTTTAACATAACAAATTTCACAATGACATAATTTAACTGTGAATCAGGGCTTTTCTACCAACGCAACTTGCAGTGAAGAACACAGTACATTGACAGCAAGCTGCCGAGAGATGAACAGGGTGTAAATACAGAGTGCCATAGCCGGGTAGCAACCTAAACACTCAGATGGCATTCAGTGCAGATTATATGTCCATATTTCGACATTATTTCTGGGTCAGAAACAGACATGACTCGAGGACCCCTTTCTGGTTTACCTTGGTGTATAGTCATGTCCATCCAGCCAAAGCCTTCCTGCTGGTAGCCATTCATGTCATCGGTGAAGGGATACCCGGCTTGCTGGGCCGCCTCCAGGAACGCCTGGTGGAGAGGATGGTTGGTTTTGCCTCTCGACACGTGCAGGGGGCCATTCCCACCTCTGTACCGGTCTGGCCCCAGCTCGTGTGTCTGGGCCTTCTTGAAATAGGGCAGGCAGTGCTCATAGTCCCAGCCCAGAGCCCCCTCCCGGCTCCAGCGGTTGTAATCCTCGGCGTGCCCGCGGATGTAGACCATGGCATTGAGGGAGGAGGAGCCGCCCCACACCCGGCCCCGCGGCCAGTACATCACCCGGCGGTCCATGTGCCTCTGCGGGGTGGTGTGGTAGTACCAGTTGTACTTCTCGTCGCAGAGGTTGTAGGTTAAGGCAGCAGGCATGTGGATCTTCCACATCAGCCTTGTGCTGCCCAGCAGGGTGTCCTTAGGGCCCGCTTCCAAAAGCAGCACGGTGCTGTGCGGGTCTTCTGTAAGCCTGTTGGCCAGCACACAGCCTGCTGATCCAGCCCCCACAATGATGTAGTTATAAGAGTTGGCCTTTTCAGAGCTCAGCTGGGATGATGCCCGTGAAACTTGGAATTGTTCATTGATGCCGAATGTGTTCTTTAACGTGTGTGCTCTAAACAGGCTTCCTGCTACTTTGCACATCACGGAACTGTGACATTTAAATCCTTTCATTAAATATGACATCTTTACTGATGGTCACTCTTGCAGAATTTCTGACAAAAATCCAGTGCTTTACCCTAGAAAAAAACCCAAAGATACTAATCAAAATGTAAGCATTACTACCTCTAAAATATCAGTCATTTTCAGGTGACATATATATATACTTTACCCATTTGCACTACCCAAAAGTTAACAAGAATGGCAACAAACAGGTAAATGTTTACTGTCTAATTATTCTTTAAGTGCAGTCTACGCAGCAGTCAAATGTACTACCCTATATTATATGTAGTCTGATCTTGATTTGCTTCTGGTTCCTAAGACAGATGAACATTTTCCAGTATTTGCCAAACCCAGAAGAGGTAGAAACTTTTGCATTCCTTGTAGACTCTCTCAATCCACCTCTAATAGGCAAGAATTTAAGAACAACAATAATTTGAAAAACTTTCCTTTGAGTCTGTGACAGTGATATCAGACAAGGCAATTCACAATGGAAATTATGAGTATGTTCACTGCACATTCTGCCAGAGAGTCTCCACAAAACAAATGTGTAAAAAACTCATTTCCAGCTATCCCTAAGGTGAAAACTGCTGGATTTGCATGTGTCTCCTAACACAGGGAAAGGCAAAATCTGTTCATCTCTGTCTTCCTACCTTGCTACTAAACCCAGATCCTGCAAGAGTACTCTGAGTACCGTTACAGTCTAATGCCACCAGTTCCTTAGGCTGAGAAGTTTTTTACTTTCAGAGAAGCCTGTGAGCCTTGGAAGTGTCAAGGTTTAGCTCTGTATTGCACTGGTTTGGGCACAGGGACTCAGTGCCAGATTTTCTGTGTGTCACAGGTACTGGCCAGCCTGAAGGGTATTCCCTGCTCCCTCCCCTGAACAATTATTGAAGTGGGGTGTTCTTGGACTGTAAATTATATTTCTCCCTGGCCCATGACTTCTGTCTAAGCTGTTGTCCTGTATTCTAGAGACAGCAACTTATCCAGAGTCCATTGCACTTATCTCTTCCAGCACTGCCCAGCTGAGAGAGATAAGCAAGAATTGTCCTGAAATACGTTGAATCCTCTGTAACAAAATTAGGTGTGAATTGCTGCTAAATGTTAAAAATTTTCCATGTACAATTACAGTTTTATACACTCTCATTTGCAAAAGTATGTTCCTTTACTCTTGGGGAAGAGATTGGAAGAAGCATAACTCTGACTTCTCTTAGGAAAACTTGTAATAAACTTGCCTGGGGCCGTACAAACCCCAAACCTTCTGAATGAACAACCAACCATGGATAACAATTTGTTATCTAAAGAAAAAAAGATGCTGGGGGTATGTCTGAGCCTAAAGTTCACACAGCTGATTCTCCTCATAGGGATAACCTGAAATTGTTCCCAGCTGAAGATGGGGATGCCTCAGGTTTTTTTTTTTTTTTGCAGGTGAAGTCTATTAAAGGATTCTTTCTTGAAGAAAAAGTTTATCAGCTTCTTGTGATGCAGCAGAGGTAAGGAGGTTTTTACTTGTTTTGGTTTTGCAATACCTGTGTTTAACCTGCAGAACTGGTGGACCACCAGTTCAGGACTTTGTTGATCCAGGAGCACCAAATTGGTGAGAGGGCTGATAGAATACAGGCCTGGGCCCTGATAATCTGGGAAAGATACTCTGTCCCAGTAGGGAACTATAGTCTTGTGGCCAACTCTCCTAAATGTTGCAGGAGTTTTCTTTGCATTTTGTTGTTGTTTTACTTCAAATGGAACAGGACTGGCAGAATAACACCTGAGGGAGTTTTTGTCTTGTAAAGAGAGCTGGGAGTGAAGTCAGTCAGCAGTGTCTGGGCCATAACAGTCAAGTGACTTTGGCAGTCAGTGTGTAGATGATTCACAAACCTCGGTGCTTTTGAGTTCTGAAGTGCAGAGGTCAAAAATTAAGTCAGTCTGATTAATATATATCTAGCACACATGGTTTGATTGAATGGATTAAAATACTAGTTTCAATGGAGTAAAATACTAGTTTCAATGCACAATTCTTCTTGCCATATTGATTCACATCCACTCTCTTCTTTCAGTGGTCCCTCTGCATGAGCACTATCCTACCCCATTTCTTCTAAACGGACCCTGAAACAAAAAGGAGAGTGCCTAAAACACAGTCCCTGCTTTGCTGACAGAGGAGAAACGAAAATATTCTCTCTGGCAGGGGGAAGTCACGACCCTCTCCCAGAGATGTCCACAGCACAGACACATAATGTAGTGGAGCAAGGGGGCTTTGTCAGGACGCTAACCAGCGTGTTACCACCGAATGCTGTCAGGCCTGACTGTGTAAAGGAGGAGGAAGAGCTCCTCAGGCTAGACCAGATCTTTTTGTTTGTTTGCTTTGTTTGTTTTGTTTGTTACACAGCCTGTTGCTGCAGGCTGTGTAACAGGTTTAAATGTATCTGCTGCACAATGTTTTGGACTAACTTTCCCTTCATTCCCGCTAGGGAGAAAGTTCATTCACTTTCAAAAACATGGTGATGAGTTTCATTTCCAGGGCTGAAAGCGTTCAAGCTGACTTACCTCGCCGCTTCCTCCTGTGTGCACAGGCGTGTCTGTGAGCTCCGGCGGGTCCGGGCTGCCCGCGACCCTGCTCTGGGGGCTTCCGGACCGGACCGGACCGGGACCGCGGCCGCTCCCGCCCGGCCGCCCGAGCAGGGAGAAGATGGGTCTGTCCCGGTCCCGTCCGCAGCACGGGGCACCCACAGGCCGCGTCCGTGCCAGCCCAGGCCGGGGAGGCCGCTCGTGTGCGGGGGCTGCCGCCGACCCCGGGCAGCCGCCGCCCAGCCCGGCGGGCGGAGCGCGGGGTGGTCCCTGGAGCGCGGGGGCCCCGGCGGGAGAGTCCGGGGCAGGCAGGGAAGGAGCGCGGCTGGGACTTCCCCGCGGAATGCGCCCTTTGGCCGCCGTGCAGGCTGTGCCAGAGCGGCTTCGCCGGAGCGGAAAGCGCCCAGAGGGGCAGCGGGCGAAGTCCTCGACCCCGCCGGAGCCCCCGGGCGGCAGCGCTCCCCCGCCGGGACTGGGCTGCCAGCTCCGCCAGTGCCACCCGGACAGGGTTGCCAGGTTCCCCCGGGGCAGGGCTGCCAGCTCCGCCCGTGCCGCCGGGACAGGGCTGCCAGCTCCTTCCCGCGGAGCTCCGGGGCGCGGGGCAGACCCAGCCCCGCGCTGAGGCGACCCCACCCCGCCCCTTCCCGGAGCGCTCAAAGTTTTCCACCCCGCTCTTTGTGGGGCGGAAAAAAAAAACGTTTTTCCCACCCTCGGCTGCGGAAACGCTTTCTGTGGGAGCAGTGGGAGCTGCGAGGCGTCCGGGATGAAAGCCCAGGTGTCCCCGCTCCGTGCCCGTGCCTCGCTCCGTCCCGGCGCTGACGGGAGGCATCTCTGTATGGATGAGCGCTGGGCGCAGGGCTCGAAGGCAGCCTCTGAAAGTTGAGCTGGAATTGGCAACTGAGAGCTTTAATTACGATCCTTACCTGTGCAGTGCCTTTAATTGCGATCCTTTGCTGGGCAATGCGTGCTCCCAGGAGAAAGCCTTGGTTTGAAGTGAGAGCAGCAAACGCGCCGTCCCGCCGGGCCTGCCTGTGCGGACTGATTCGTTACCTCAGCAGTGACGAGGTTCGGGTTTGGTTGTATCACTGAAAAGTGTGTGTTCAATCATAATTCTGAACAGTTTCCTGCTGGGTAGGCAGAAGAACTAATAATTCCACAATATAACTCAGATAAGTTACTTTTCTATTGGCTTTGTCCTCTGAATATCTCCAGTATACACTAATGTAGTGCCTGCTCGTTGTAGACTAAACTGCATTAAAACGTGCTGGTAATGAGAGTACTCAAAATTCCCCGAGAAATGGCCAGGGATTGGTATTGTGTGAAGAGGCAGTGCCACTCCGGGAGGGTTATCTCGGGAGTCTTGTTCACCCTTTCAGAATAGTCATGGCAAACCAAAACTGATATAATGAAGACAAAACAAGATTATTGTGGCATCTTGTACTTTTCCCTGACATCATCTGAAGACAATGGTCTCTGCTGCAATATCTGATGTTGCTTGTAGATGCTGGGTTTTTTCCATGTCCTTCCTTACCACTCTTCTCAGAATGTATTGAACCATTAATAATTTTCTAGCTTAATTACTTGTTAATGTTTTTGTTCTCAATCAGATAAGTAGCTAATGGACAGTCTCTGGGTGATTGGTTATTCACACTCCAGCACCACATTCCAAACCTCTGAATAATTATTCATTAACGGAAAAGAGTAATTGTTCCCTGTGGAACTATGAGTAAATGTGTGCTTGATATGAGTGGTCTTTAATCTTTGCAGTGATTAAGAATTCTTGAAACCAAACTGATGTGTGCTTGCAGTGTTGAAAAAATTTTGTACACTTTCAATGCTGTAATTTGGTAAGCAAAAAGTCTGTACCAAACGTGCACTAAATATGTATAAGAGTATAGAAGTTTCATGAAGTAACAGAGCCATTTCAGCAGCTAAATAGGGGTAGATGAAGAGCACAAAATTCTAAGTTCATTGTTTGGAATGTGAAAAAATAGAGGAGTTTCCACTTCATTGTAAGGGCTCCTGCAGGTGACAGGTTTGCAGACTAGAAATTGGTGATGATATCTCATCCCTTTGTTACCAACTGAATCATACACATGGCCTTTAAGCAAAAATTTTGAGAATCCTGTGCAGGTGAATTTGCTGGTTTTCTAATGCATGAATGCTTGAATATTTATCATTCTCAAGTCAGTATTCACTGCAAACTAAGCTGAAACTACTAATTGTTTTTTGTTGCAACATTTATGAGATATATTGAGCAGATTTTTCTCCTGGATGTTTGCAAAAATCTGGGAAAAAGAAATATTTTGGTTATGTTTTCGTTTATTTGATGCTTGAATGTTAAAATCCTGTCAAGATGCAGATAATTTTGGTCTTAGGGGACTTTATATTTACTGGCATTGTCAAATGTTGCCTTTCACCTTCTTCCTCTTAAGTTTTATGCTTATTAGCGTAATACTGCACTTCAGGAATTTGTTATTTTGTAGCTTTTGCTCAGGGTAAAAGTAAACAAAAAGGAAGAGAGGAGATGAGATGATGAGTGATGAGACCTCAGTTTTTTTTTTTTCTTTTAGAGCTCCTCACAATCTATTCAGTTGGAGGATGTGAGTGATTTCTCCTTGCTGCTTTACTTGTGACTGTGTGTCATTGCTGGGGCAGCTCGTCCCATCTCAGACAGAGGTAAGAGTTCTCACCTTCTTGAACTTGTGTATTCTGTAGTTTTCCTGCAAGCATCCTTTCAGATAAAGTCATATAAAAGAGACTGCCATGCAGGTATTATTGCAATAGGAATGCTCTCAAGTTTGTTCAGGAAACTCCAGCTTCAGTATTTTCAGTTCAAACCAGTCCTGTGGTTTTGAAGGCAGCTGCCCAACCAAACCAGGTTAGGTTGGTATTGCAGGGTGATTGAGGAGTGCAGCCTCACTGCCCTCAGGTGGAATGAACTGGAAGATGTGCTGGCACTATAAAATTGCAGCTAGGTCTTTTGAGTGTATTATACTGATTTTTGTAAAATAAGGAAAAAAGTGGATTCTACAATAGGTAATGAAAAACTAAGAAGTTTTGATAATAAGTACAAGGCAAGAAAAAATACTCAGCTTCCAAATTCTTTGTATTTCCATTGAATAAAATAATTTATTACATAAGTAAAATACAAACAGTGACTGTAGTTTTAGTTCTTCATTTCACCTTTACCCTATATAACAACTTCATCTCCTGGGAGCATTTGAGTAGCAGCCAGAATATTACATTAAACCCACAGCTGCACTCTTCAGCTGTTGCTTCTGTGTACGTGTTTCTGGAATGAATCTTGGTTTAACATCTCCCACATAATATTTCATACCTTTATTTTCTACATTTAAATATACATTACCTGTATATTATAAATGTAGTTACTCTGGAGATGACAGTGGTACTCTGTATGCAGAATTCAATGCATACAATTTAAAAGACAAAGGGTAGCTGAAGTCAAATGAATTCAGTAAGTCTTTTGGTTTTTTACAACACGTCCAGAAAAATCTCAGTTGAAGTTAATATTATTAAAATACAAAAAAATAAGTATGAGCAGAAGATCTATTCAAGTGCACTGGGGAAAAAATGGCATTTGGGGAGAGGAATCTTCAGTGAAGTTGCTACAGGCTCCTCTGTAAGCGCCTCCATTACCACACAAAGGCAGCTCGCTCCCGTAACATCCTGACACCAAAGCGTTGCCACTCCCTCTGGTATATCCACAGCTCCTGAGTTGTGTCCAGACAGGCCAGAACTGCCCCTCCTTTCCAGGCAATTAAGCGTGGATCCATATCCTAAATTCAAAACACACATTGCACACAGTCATTGGTCTCATTTTGCATCATTCTCCAAAGCTGTATCCTATTTTTCCAACACTATTCACCAGTTAGAATCTGGTGGGGTAGGGGAAGAGAAAAGTTTTACAGTATTATCATGGAAAAAGCGGTGAGATAAAAATGTTTATTTGATATTCAAGATGATTTGAGAGGTTACTTTTTTTTTTAAGATGCTTTCTAAGTGCATCATGAAAATCTTGCCTTCAGTAATGGAGGCTCTGAAATAGATGGAAGTATATTTATAAGTTTTGCCTGATTAATGCCAAATGAAAATTAATCTCAATGTCTGCTTTTCTATTATCTTTATAGAACGAAAAAATAAAAAAAACACAATTTCTTGCTGAGGAGACAGGTTACCTTCATGGGCCAGTACTAACTGCTTCTTTAGGAATAGGGCCTTGAGCTAATAAACATTTCAGTGACCTGTACCAGTCACACTCTTGCAATGCCTCTAACTCCCTGTTTCCAACCAGCCAGTGCTACGTTATAGGCTGAAAGCTCCCTTAAATCTCAGATATTCAACTACTCTGGGATTTTAAAAGAATTTTTTTCTTTTAACCTTTCAAAGATTTCAACCAATCATAGTTTACTATCTACTTAGCTATCAGTTAACAGTTACCTTAGGCCTTGTGATGACCTCAACATTTTCAACAACTCTTCTGAAAGAAGGTGGCATTTTGTTGAGAATTCGATGTTGAAGAAACTCTTGAGCTTTATGAAACATAAGGCCTCCTCCCACTACTAAGATGGAGCTGTACATCTTCTTTTTTGTATCATCAGATGCTGGAATGAAAGAATATAAAGAAATACATCTATTTTTTCAAGTTATTGTGGCCTGCATTACAGTTAATTTAGTGCAAGTCAAACCAGATAGAAACTGATGTTTGCTTTAAATTCTTCTTCACTTCCTTGGATACAAGAAACATCAAGGAAGATGCAAGCGTAAGAAACAGTGTACCTACTTTCCAGATGATAACACCTAGGGACACATCTTTCTCTGGTGAAATACAGGAGTTACATATATCCACCCTGAGGTCTATTTCACAGACTTGTTCAAATGTAATTCTTACCACAGCAGTCAATACTATGAAGGATGGCTTTGTCCAGGCCCAAGGCTTTGCCTTCAAACTGAGAAATAGCAGTTTTCCTGGACATGTGTGCAGTTAAAGGTTCCTCTGAATCATTGCCAGGTATCATACAGTCACCCTGGGAAGAGCCCAGCTCCACTTCTTGTGGGTAGATCCTCTCTGAAATATCTGATGATTGGCCTCTCAATTCTCCCTCAAATGCAACAGGCTTTGACATAGATTTTCTGTCAGCTGTAGCTTTTGCAGACTTAAAAATGAGAAAACAAAAATGCAAAATGTCACAGAACAGTACAAAGACTTAACTAAGCACTATTGTACTTCCCTTCACCTTTTTGCACAGCAAGGTAAAGCCCTGCATTATTGCCTCCTTTAATTTTCATTTTAATCCTCATGTTCTAAGGGCTTATTTTGAACTCCATTTGATTGCTCAATCCCATAATAGAGGGATCCCTTCTTAGACTTTAAAAATGCACACTTCTAATTAAAGAATTGTTTAGGCAACTGTAACTACTTACTTTAAATTTATTCTTTAATACTTCTGACCAAGGTAACAAACTCTGGTTTCTGAGATGAGCCAATGAGTCCTCATTTAATTCCCCAGTTAAATGATAGTTCATGAAAAATAAAACCAGCAATCACACACCTGCTCCTGCTTACTTTGTGTAGCCAGCAGATAATGTTCATCATGAGGATCCTCAGGATCACCTTGTGACCTGTGCTGCAAAATTGTCATTTTTTGTCCAACAATTCCAAAAGTTGCTGGATAAAACAGAGCCATGGGTGCCTGAAGAGAGATTTGGCATGGTTTTAGTACAGTATTTCTTCTTATAGCATTTACTACAGAAAAAAGAAAAGTCTTGTTCTATTTTTCTCCCAATTCAAAATTAGGTAGAGGTGTTTTTTTCCAGGTAGTTTGTAAAACACTAAAGTGCCTTCTGTTTTTTATAATTAAAAAATATCCAAACAAATATACAAGTTTCTTTACAGATTTAGCATTTTATGATAAACAAGTACTCAAATATCATTTGTTTAAAAATTAGAAAATTCAATGGTGAGCTGAAAAACTTGCAAAATTAACATTCATCCTTTGCACTTGAAGGATAATTATCATATTTAGATGAAGCAACAACCATTGTTGCTAAAGCTACTCAGAAAATCTTGTGCATCCACCAGTGCTGCATTAGGCCCACTCATCCATATAGGAATTAATTTTATCTACAAGCACAGTTTAAGAACAATCCATAAATCACATGGGCTTAGTAGCACTGGACTGATACAAATTGAGGCTCTGAGTCTGAATGCTCATTATACTTGTAATTTAATTTAAAAATCACCTGTAATTTTTCATCCCCTAATCGGAACTGGTACAATAAAGCTGGAGAATCTGGATGCCGAATTTGGAATTCGTGATCTTGTAATCCAGAAATATCCTAAGGTAAGAAACAAACAAACAAAAAAATTATTTATATTAAATATTTCTATTTATTAAGCTGTGTAATCTATTTAACTACAGAAAACAGCAAAAAAAGTAACAAAACTCTCTTCTAATTATGGACTTTTTTTACCTATTCTTGAGTTTTTAAAAGTCTTTTCCACGTAGTATGATGTGCCAGATAGCTTTCCACATGCCTAAGCCTCTACAATGAGGGTTTTGCAGGAAGAAGAGACCTGCTGGCAGATCTTACAGAACTGAAGTTGAAAACCAGCAAGTATGCAACTATTATCAGCTTCTTCCAGCAATAAGAACAAAGAAATTATCTTTCTAAGGGTTGGGATTGCTTTCAGCTAGAGGAAAAATAAACCAAGTTACAAACATTTCTAGTCTAAAGCTTCTACAGCTTTTGCCAGTATTCTCCTGAGTAAAATATTTACAATTAACTTGGACTCAAAAAAAGGCTCCCCAGAGTAACATTCTGTAAAAGAAAAAAAATTACTTGGGATAGCACATGATTTTCCCCTTCTCACCTGATCTAGATGACAAAATGTCTCCTTTAGGTGCTGAAGTAGCAGGCAATCCAACTTATTAGTTAACTGGCAGTCTCTGTAAGGGAATCCTGCTCGCTGCATAAGCCAATAAAAACACCTTGACACATCAGATCCCCCATATGCAAGGCACAGCCTAAAGCACAGAGAAGAAAAAGATTTTTTTATGTAGTTGCTGAAATACTGGTTGACTGCAGCAATAGGGAGAGGAATGCTAGGATGATTTTAGATATGCTGGGATGATGACTTCCACTGAGTTTGCCAAACACAGTATTGGTTCTGATCAGTTCTGCCTGTTTCCTTTTTAAAGATAATTCATTACAGTTTATATTGTAACAGTTGTCTCCGTTAAATGCCTCAGAGCAAGAATACCCCTATATTTATAGAAATTTTGTCTCCTTTTCGAAGTCAAATCTTTGGTAAACAAATAAGTCCATGATTATAATAATTCTGCACACTCCAAGGTACCTGGTATTGCGATGGGAAACACCATCTTCTACACAGCAAACACTTGTCTTCTGATCTCCCACATCTACAATGCATGCACTGCTTAAACCACTTCCAAAGGTAGCACAGACAGACTCCTGGTGTACAATAATTCCTAGCAACATGAAAAAAATTATATTAAATTTATGCCAAACTTTACTGTCACGTTGCTGATATTTAAATGACATTTAATGTCTTTTCAGGATCTACAAATAGCCTGACTGAAAGCCTGTATATTTAGTGAAGATGAGGTGGGGGGTACTTAGAGATTTTTTTGTTGACTAAGGCTTTAAAAGTCCTGAAAAGATGCTAAGAGCATGGTCAAATGATCTTTTTTCTACAAGATTAAAGGTATTGTCTCCAAATTGCAGGTATTTTTTTAGTCTGGTAGAGCAGGGTCTTGGTTACTGGATGTACATGAAGTGTTTTCCTAATTTTTTCTGGTTTTAATCAAATAGCATTATTTGATTAATAGCATTTCAGATATGGTCTTTAAGTAGTTCTGAAAGAAGATCCAATTTGACCCTCTGTTTTCCCTACAATCCACCTTTACAGAGTACATTTGTGTCACAAGCCCATACTTAAACCTGGGAAATACCAGAGATTCCAGTCTGTCCTTCTAGACAGTTGTGCATTTTAGAAATATTTAGGAACTCAGACCGCTGCTACTTTTACCTCAGCTGGAATGCATAACAGCAAACCAAAAAACTTGTTTCAATATTAGCCAACCATTTTGCCCCTTTAAAAGAGATAGCAGTTATGTGATTGGCAAAAGATGAGGGTGCTAGTCCCAGCTAACCTGGGACTGATGTGCAAAAACATGCCTTAAAAGGAAAAAAAAGAGAAATTCTTTTGCAATTAATCACTAAGTACTTGCTTCATTATGGTTTTTACCTGAGAAGCCCATCTTCATTAGGATCATATTTACCAGTTCTTTCACATGTTGTTTATTATAGATGTCTGGAATTAGTAAAATGCATCTGTAGTACTGCAGACAAGAAGGGTAAATTAAAGCCAGCTCTCAAATAAAGTTTGATATACAACTCATTAAAAGAAAAATCAAAATTTTAGGAAAGGAGAAGGCTTTTAATACTTTAAAAATTATGTTCTAAGTGTCAAGAGTCTATAGCCATTAAAATGTTTAGAAGTACATCAGGCATGAGGCAAACACCCACTTGGCAAAGATAAGTAATTATACAAGTATTAGGCAGCCCTTCCCCAGGTGCCTCCTTTACAGCCAGCAAAAAAAAAAAAAAAAAAAAAAAAGGCAAACAAAGACTAAGACTGTAATGTCTAAAATGGGATTTCTAAACATCCTTGTTAAAGGTTCTATCAACAGCTTTTGTCTTAAAGACATGGACAAAATTCTAGATGAAGTTTTGGGAACCCTGCTCACCAGCAGAAAGAAGGTATTTATTAAGGAAAGCACCATTGGTAGTAAGAGGCTACCAATACCAGCCAGTTGCTTCTCTTTTACAATAACATTTAGAGAAGTGGATACAGCCCACACCACAAAAATGTGTTGTTCACAGCTCACCTTTAGGTCTTTCAGTGGAATTTCCAGGTATTTTTGTATTGCATATGACCATATAACTTCCAGGTCTGCCAGTACTGCAGTGAGGGAGCCACCAGGTCCGGCATGGAGATTCAGCTGTCCCCTTCTAATGGGCCAGTGGATGTTGTAAGAATCTAATGGATTAACATACAGGGCCTGAAAATGAGAGGTTACATCCTGGGCATTGCTTTTCCCAAAAAAATATTAACAAAATGAATAACAACTGGGAAGAAAACTCTTTCAGAAGCACACACAAGACACTGCAGAGCTCAGACAGCAATGTAACAGCAATACAGTGGATTTCTTTGTATCAGGGCTTGATTTTAAACCATTAAAATAAAAAGACAGCAATTACATAGTCTAAATCATTTGAATGTTTTTGCCCACAGAAATCTAGCGAATATAAAGGTATATTTTTCCACCACCTCATATTAGAAAACTAAAATGATTTAAACACTTCGAAGCCCACAAGTATCAAGTTACTCAGCAGCAATTCCATGTAGTGATACTTTTATCAGTTTCTTGCCTTTTCTCTGAATTATGCCATATGGGTAAAGTTCTCACCTACTCCCTGCAACAACCCTGATTTATAGCAGCAAGGGATCCAAGATACTTGTTAAGCAAACAGGGGAACCCTCTTGTCTTGCTGAATAATGAAAAATACTCAGTTCCTCCACAGTAAAGTTTCTCAGTTTTGCTTGGTTAGCTTTACACATCTTTCAGTACATACTAACTTACTGCAGACTGCAACTGATCCATGGCTGCATTAAAACACATGAAGCCTCACTGAGCAGGAAATTCAATCTTACCTCTTCTCCCACCAAAAATTCAGGATGATTTGATGTGTTTGTCCACTTGGCCCCAGAACTGTGATCCAAAATGGCAGGCCTCATCTGTCTGTTGTATGACCTGGCCTGAAATGTAACCAAACCAAATCCTGTTGATAAATATTTTACCAGTCACTTTTTATGCATGGAAGAAAAATGAAATACCCCTTTGAGCGCAGCCCTTGAAGAAACACTTATAATCTAAACTTTCTCATGTTTTTAGAGCTAGGTAGCACAATAGCATTATCCATATTTGGTCTAGAAAGGGTATCTATTCTTGTCTACTGCAGCATAGCATCTCACCCAAGGATTGTGTAAATGAACAATTTAGTAAGACCTTAGAATGAGTTACCTGATCAGGTGACACCGGTATGCGCCTCGCTCCATTCGACATCTTTTTGGACCATATTGCTTGGTCCACCATTTTAAGGCCATTTTGTCTCTGCTCAGTACTTTCAGGTTTCTAAGGAAAAACCCCAAATATGCAATGTAAATACTTTCAAACCATGTCTCTATACTGGTAATACTGAAGCTATTAGGAAACAATGAAATCATTACTGATTAAATTTAGATACAGTAGAAAGGACAGATGTTTGTACAATCCAAAATGGACTTATGCTCATTTTTAAATAAACTAATTTTTATATTAGAGTTCCCAACACTAGTCAAGTCAACTTGAATCTTTTAACTGCTTTTAGTGGCTGCTGGACTTCATCTCTAGTGATGTGTTCAGGCCGTTATCAACTTAACTGCAGACATGTGAAGTAGGAGCAAAAATGTTTAAGCAGATCTCAATTATAAACGGTGAGGTTTAATATTAGAGAGGTTAGTTAGATTTTTACAGAGTCAGACTATAAATAAGATTATTACATATGCTTTTTGACCAGGCTGGACTAAAATGACTTGCTGTTACCCAAATCCCTAACTAGTAACCAACACATTCACAAATGGAGAAGTCTGATTCTAATCCTGCAGCTGGCGTTCCATCAGAAGAAATACTGACTGTGGAACCGAACCCATAGCACAGGGAAATCAACACGTACAAACCCTCAACCTATCAATTCTATAGGTTTAGTTCATTGCAAACAAATCACATAAAACGCTAACGCAGACTGGTCCAAACCTACTGACTTGAGTAGGTGGCATCTACAGTCCTTAAAAGGGTGAAAAACAATTTTGACAGGAGATGGGCTCTCCTCTGGAAAACCACGAAAGATGAAAGGCGCATATGCACTACACAACAGTGCAAACCGCCCCGGCACAGGCGATGGAGAGGCGGATTCCGGCGAGTCGGGGCGCGCTTACATTGAGGCCGTCCCTGAGGAGCCAGCTGTCCCTGTAGGCCGCCTGGCCCGGCTGCTTGTGCCGCCGCGCGATCACGTGCGGGATGCCCGCGGGCAGCGTGTCCGTGGCCCGCCCGAGCCGCAGGGTGGTCGAGCCGGGGTGGATCACCACGATGAAGTTGCTCTGTATTTGCTGAAAGCGGCAAAACGAGCACGGAATCAGACTGCGCCCCCAGGACCACCTGGAGCCCTCCCGGAGCTTCCACACCCCCCTCCGCAGGCCTTTAAAAGGCCGAGCCCGGGCCGGGCCCGCCCCAGCGGGGAGGGAGCAGCGCCCGGCAGGCGCCGCTCGGCTCCGGGCCTCACCTCCTGCAGCGACTCGGGCACGGCGGCGGGGACGATGGGCCGCTTCACGCCGCGCTGCTCGCGTTCCCGGTCGCGCTCCTTGTCCTTGCCGTTCTCCGCCTCGCCTTTCTCCGCCTGGGTCATGCTCCGGCCGGGCGGAAGCCGCGTCTGCCGGCCCGAGCGGCGCCGAGCCCGGCGCGGGGCGGAAGCGGGCGGGCCCTGGCCCGGCACCGCCCCCCGAGCAGGTACCGGGAGGGGCCTCGCTGGCTCCTGCGGGCTGCCCGGGACCGCCCTGGTGGTAGCGGAGCGGGGGGCTCCTGCCCGGCGCTGAGGAGCCCAGCAGCGGCACGGGGAGCCGGGGGAGCGGCCCCGCCGCTGCCGCGGGGCTGGTGGAGCACCGGCCAAACGCTCTCAGCTGGGCTGGTTGTGCTGGAGGGGCTGCAGGAGGGACATAGGGCCCTCCAACAGCTTAAAATACTCTATGCAAAGGCTGTAGTACAGCTGTCAGGGGCTAACCACGTAAGGGCCTTCCTGTTTGTGGGCAGCGAGCTCCTTTATAAAGTGTGCAGAGAGGATGTTTGACTGGAGCTGGGGGAGATGTGGTTTTTAAAGGCTGAAAGTTGCTGTTACACAGCTGAGTCTAAAAGAGGACTTTTGTGCTAGGTAGGCGTGGTATCTGCTGGAGTGGCTTGTTAAATGAGGGGCATTGTTGATTAATTCACCGCTAAGGACTGTTAAGGAATACATTCAGTGCAAGAACCATGAGAAACTCCCATCCTTTAAAGGGGTACATCAGATAAAACATAGTTACTATTTGAAAGAAAATAACTACTCTGGGATAGCTGTCAGTATTTGAGTTGACCTCTTTTTTCTTCATGTAATAGTAACAACACATAATCTCATTGTAAAAAAACCCTGAAACTTGTACAGTAGATGTTTTTACACGTTTCAGTAAGTTTATCATGGAGAATGAAGCTCTTTCAAGAAGTTTTTCCGTTATAAAAACCATTATGGACTTTAGTGAAACAAGGGTTGTAATGCTTGCTGCAATTTGTTAACTGCATTTTTGAAGTGCCTTTAGAGTATCATTAACAGAAGGAAAATACAGCAGTGTTTGTCCTGAAACAGTGAGTATAAAAGCCCTTATTGCTGCTTTGACTCTTGAGGGACCATCTCTATCAACTATAAATATGTATTTTTTTGTCATCTGAATAGCAGAAGGCTTATTGTACTTCAGATTTTTTCAGTTTCTAAAAATGATGAGAAAATCAGCCTTGTGACAAGCCAAATATAATTTACTTACAACTTTGCAACTACAGTAAAATGTTCAGAAACTATACAAAGACTTTAGACAGTAAACATATATTTAATGAAACTGTGGTTCAGTTACACTGGATCCTTGAGGAAGGAGTTCCCAGTACAACTTCATTGATCTGCTTCTATCACAGAACAGTTTCCAGTCAGGCATACACATCCCCATTTGGTCCACCACGAAACTCTTCCTTTCATCTGGCTGATGTGTATGCTTGTGCCTGCCTCTTCAGCAGGCGTTTACCTGAAAGATAAAGTAGTAACAGTACATTTAAAGAGGCCTTTCTTTGTGAGATAAAATTAAGTAAAAATTTTAAAATAATATTGCTTTTAATTTAGCTAAATGAGACATGCTTAAGACTTGCTAACTTTATTTCTGAGCAGGTTACCCATTGCTGTGATTACCTAGAAGCCATCTCCACAGTCTTTGCTGGCCTTGTGTCTAGTCAACCAGAAAAAAAACAACCCAACGTCCTGGGGTTTTTCTCCTACTTGGAAGAATCTTATCCTTGTTCCAGTGAACTGAAATACTGGTGTCTGTGTTTCGTGGTAAATGAGCTTTTTCCTACAAGGTTTACAGGTATTAACCACCTGCATGGGTTCGTTTCTTTTTCCTTGTAACTTTTATTATAGTAACAGTGGGAGTGACTGATACTGATGAAAAACAAGGATTGTTTAGTTAAGTGTTAAAGTAAATGAAACCATATTGTAAATACACTCAGTGTCAGCTGTAACTCCCAGCAGCCAAACTAATTATTAAACAGAATTAAATATCAGGCAGCTGTAAGAAATTGAAAACCTCTTTTAATTTTACCTCTATTTTTAAGCAATTCTGATTTTTACTTTACTGGAATTCAAGATTGGTATGGCTGTATCATTGCAATGGGAGAAAAAAGCATTTTTACTGTCTTGTAACCACTTTATATTTTTCTTTCTTTTCTGTTGAGAAATATCAACTTTAACCAAAACCCATCACATGTCATAGAACTATTTGAAATGCAAACAAAGCTTCATTTTCTAACAATCTGATCTTTAATTTAGCAGCCAAAAAAGATGAGAAGCTATAAATAACTTATCAGCTGTGCTCAAAAATCTTTGCCACACTTTGTCTATCAACTTGTGTGCAATTAAAAGTGAAAGCCCACCATTCCTGAACCAAAATCCTTTTTAACATCCCTTCCCCCTGCTTTTTCTCCCCTTTACTGGAAGTATCTTTATTTCTTTTATTATTGAATAATTTTGATTTGTTTTTCCTGTTTTGGTAACTTCTGCAGCAGGAGGACAAAACACTCCCTTCTACCTTAACTCTGAATTAACACTGCTATTAAAAAAAACCCCAAACCCTTCAAAGCAGGATGCAGCAGATTTGGAATTACCTTCCTCATCCACCTCCAGCCATTGGTGGTGGACTGGGGCCTCCACCCCAGTGATTTATTCGGCCCATCCTACGGCGAGGATTTGCTGGAGGCCTGAAAAGAAAGGAATTCTACTTTCATTAAACTTTTCAACAAGAAATACAATAACTGTCTCTAAATGTCAGTAGTGAGAAAGTCTGAACCTCTGCAAAAGTTGAGTTTCACCTGGAAAGCTGTAAGAAGGCCACAGATCACTGATGCCTTTACACAGTCCTACAAAACACTTAGGCTGCAGTGTTCACTGAAATTACACCCCTATAAGAGTGTTTTGCTTTAGGTAATGTAATACAAGAAATGACTGCACTAATGCCAGTCAAATGCTGAGTACAAACATATCTAAGAAAAGAAGAATTTTAACAGATATCTCCTAAGCAGGCTTCAAAAATATTTTCAGAGAGTGTTAGTCTGTCTGTACTGCTATTGCAGCTGTCTGAAGCTGTGTATTGTTACCAACAATAGTGCAGATAACCATTTTAGCCTTCCAGCACATCCCAAATCAATGCAAGTCACAACTGTAATCTACTCAGATTCATGTCACTTCACCAAGATAGGGGAAAATATGTGAATATGAAAAAAATACCCTCTTCCGTCATGGTATCCTGAATAGGACGAAGATGTGTAGCCTCTTCTTCTTAAATCTGGTTGAATAATGCTCTGGAAACTGAAAAATTAAAACAATGGTCAGGTGAATTGATAGCTAACTATAATTTTTGAATATTTTGATTAGAAGGTAAGAAATGGCCTGAGAAACACTAAGTAGTGTTCAGGAATGAACACTGTATCACCTCATGATCACTGTTGTTTAAATCTTGGCAATTTGTTTCCTACATATGAAACTATAACCTGAAATAATTCCAAATTACAGTGAAGCTTAAACTATAAAATCTAGTTTTCTTGGTAATATGCAAGAAATGCATAAGGTATAAACTTATAACTGAAATTGCTACGAACTGTTAAATACATCACTTGAACTTTCTGTTTGTAACTGGCTTAGATCCAAATTTATGTTTACTGTGTGCTTACTTTTACGTAGTCAGAATCTATCATCACCAGTAGAAATTCTCCAAACAGCTTAATTATTTGATCAGCTAGTAGATGCTTTTTAACAAAAGTGTATTATTTCTTTTTGCAGTATCAAAGTAGGTGAAATGTAAGAAAACTCATTTGAGCTGCCAATAAGTTACAGTCACTTTTCATGCACTTTTTGTTAAGTATACTGTGCTTAATAAACACAATCACATAGTTGTAATAAAGCATTTATACATATGGAATGCTAGAGAGTAAATATAATATTGCATTGTTATGTTACTGATAGCATTGTGTTACTTCCACCTATGTCAAATCTAAAATGAAACTCAGCAACAGAATTAACTTATACTTACAACAGAACCACAAAATCTGCTATTGACCAGAAGAAATCTGTTATAGATGACAACCTCCAGGGAGCCCGACTCTGGTTATCCAAAACTTGTCCTGTAACATATCCAGATACAAGGCATCCAGTGACGTTCAGTGTGTGACACTGTACAGTGAATTACACAAAACCAGATCTGCTAAGTCCAGAGTTTGCAGCTGGGACGGTGAAACTGCACTTCATGGCAGCGAGTTTCATTTTCTGCAGGTTACTGCCCAAGTACGTCAGCTATACGGGTCAGCACCGCCACAGGGGCTCTACGTCCAGAAAACCTACACAAAGTACCAGGCAGGGTCTGATTCCCCGTAAGCGGTTCAAGTGCTGCCGTGTGACGCTCCCGGTGTCTGCAGCACGCACTTGGACCGATCAAAGACCCCAAATCCGCTTTAGAAGCAGACCAGGCTCGGCCACAGGCCGCAGGGCAGCGCGGGGTGACGCGACACCGGCAGCCGCCAGACCCTGCCCGGCTGTCCCGGCAGCGGCGGCGCTGGAGGCGGCGCTCCGCGCAGCGCAGCCCCGGTGCCTCCGGTCGGTGCCCAGCCCCCGGCCCGGCCCCCCACCGTGGCAGACACACACGGCGGCTGCCCCGGACCCTCACCGTTCGAGATGTACACCATGGCTGCCCGCCGGCCCGGCCCCCGCCCCGCCCCTGCGCCTGCGCGGCCGCCGCGCGCATGGGCACCGAGCGGTGACAGCCGCGCCCGCGGAGGGGCGGCCGAAGGGCTGTGGCGGCGGCGGGCTGCCTGTGCCCTCGCCTCAGGGCAAGGGCGTGTAGCCTCTGAGATTAACGGGGTCCCGCTCAGCAGCCCTGTTACTAACGAGTTTTCCCTTGGCACTTCGAATAACGGGGGATCCCGGGATAACGAGGCATCTCTCTGAGCAGCCGCTGTTTTTAAGGAGGCTCCTCTCAGTACCCCTGGTAACGAGGGATCCCCTCACAGCCCCGGTACCGGGGCCCCTCCGCAGCCGCTGTTATTATCGAGGCTCCTCTCATAGCCCCGGTACCGGGACCCCCTCAGCAGCCGCTGTTATTATCGAGGCTCCTCTCACAGCCCCGGTACCGGGCCCCCCTCAGCAGCCGCTGTTACTACCGAGGCTCCTCTCAGTGCCCCGGGTAACGAGGGATGCCCTCACAAGCCCCGGTACCGAGGCCCCTCGGCAGCCGCGGCGGGGCCGGCCTGAGGCGGGCGGTGCTCAGGGGACGGCTCCTCCCTCCGAGGGGGCGGGTCTGGTTCGCCCTAAAATGGATTTATTTTAAATAAAATAAATAATAAATACAAATAAAATAAATAATAAATACAAAATAAAATGGACACATTCCCTCTATGACTTTTTAAGCTGAACCAATAAAGAAGGGATGTTTAATTCTGATGTGAAACAGTGATAAAAAAATTTATATAAAAACACTAATATTTCCTTTGAGACAGCTGTATTTTCCTAATGATGATGAGAAAAAGTCCTTTGCTAAGAGAGGAATAACAGCAGTGTTTTCTGAAGGTGAACTTGTAATACAGTGTCTATGACAGTGCAGCTGTCCCACAGCAAAGAAATTATTTGCACATGACAGGTGTTAATGAATGTTTGATGTTTGTAAATAAACTCTTGCAAACAGCTGAAAGCAATTAGCAAAGTGTCTGTAACATGAAGGTGCACAGTTTGTGGTAATTGGGAGGGGCTGAACCTCCTCATCCCCAGTGGGCACAGCTGTGAGCAGCAGGGGCACTGCACACAGGGGCACTGCATCAACAGGAGGGGGTAAAAGGCTGGGCTGAAGAACAAGAAGGGCAGATGCTTGCAGCCTTCTGAAGTGCCGTGATGTTGCTCAGTATGGGCAGGCAGCTGAAGCCCTCAGAAGAGCTGAGATGTTACTGTGTGTGGGTTGAAGCTTTCTGAAATCGTATGGGGGTACTCTGTGTATTGTGGCTCTCTCGACTGTGACATGTTTTCTATGACAGTAACAAAGTGTCTGAAGTAGTAAGCACACCTACAGATTTCACGTAGTTATTGCCACCTCCTAGATTTTACTTTTTGGTACTAGCAATGATGTCATTATGCTATTGTGGTATCTTTAGAAATGAAAAGGAATGATTAACCAGGGAAATGGCTTTGTTAAGACAGATGTGAATGTTGCCTTTTTTGCCAGACTGTTTAGCCCACAGAGCAGGGCAGTACATCAGCTGCAGGTGACTATATGGTTCAGCTGATGTCACAGCCTTCTACTGTGATTTTGGTCTTATCCGCACACAAAAATTTGCTTGTACTGATTTGTTTAGCACAATAGTACTAGAAAATCAGGAGAAATGCTCTGAAGACTGAAAAGATAAACATTTGAAGGGGAAAATGGCATCTCAGAATGCTGAAGAGTGGTTGAAATGCCAGACATTATCATATCTGAGTAAACCTGGTCTCCTTCAAAAGGTTTTAGATTGAATGTGTTCTCTGGAGCCTGCTAGAGCATATAGTGTGTTTCTGTTATCTTTAAAAGCTGTCTTAATTGTTTGGCATACATTAGACTGTCTGTTTTTGGTGATAGCTTGGTTGTGAATATACTCAAAAGAAGGGAAAAAAAGCTTTAGCTCACTGATGCTGTGGAGCTGCTAGTAGATAGCTGGAACATTCTTATCAGCCACCTGGTGGGACAGGTATGGGCTGTTTGAGGAAACTCCTGCATGAAAAGTGGGAAAGGAAGTTGGGAGGACTTGCTTTCCAGCAAGGGGCTACTGTTTGTCATATATATCTTTATTTTTGTGTCTGAGGTGACTACAGCACCAAATAGATACTGGAATCCTCTGGCCTCCCTGATGTGATATCCCTGAAAATATGTGCAGCTGGGATATCCCTGTGCTGTTTCCTGCTGGATGTGCAGGGGTTGCATTTACACTGATGACTGAGCGGGCAAAAGTGTTTCTTCTTGATTCATATTTGCTTTGCTGTGTGTTTGGAGCTTTGTGTCTGCATTTGGAGCCTTTTAATGGGCACTTGAATGGGCCATTGCTGTGCCAGGAGTGGATTCCCCTGATGAAGCAAGGCTGAGATTGCACAGCAGCTGGAGCTCTCCTGCAGCGTGGGCACAGAGTGATCAGCTCTGTTCATGTGCTGTGTGCAGTGAGGACTGGCAGCTGTGTGGACAAGCAGTTCTGGAATCAACAGATTTCAGCAAATGAAACCCTGTTTTTCCCTTTCTGTGCAGCAGTAATGGCCAGCAATTTCCTAATGGCCAGCAGTTTCCTTGTCAGTGGAAATGGAATAAAACCATATATGACAAGATTAACATAAATTTTGAGAATTTCACTTAATGCATTGGAAAGGGTGATGCAAATAAGGTGGCAAATTGAACAAGGCTCTAGCTGTGGCTAGAGGCATCTCTGATACTTGATATACCCTTTTAGCAGTTAACTTTGTTCAACTGCTTCAGATTTAACAGCCAAGGTAAAAATAACACCTGGGGTACTTGGCAGAAGTAGGTGGATGAAGCCGATTCCATAAACTATTTGGTGAATAAAGTGTTGATAAATGTGATAACTGGAACATTGTTCTAAAGAGCTTGTATGGTTCTAATGTTGTACTAGTATCAATTTTTTGTCCTCCAAAAATTTATTTCTTTAATGGAATATGTTTGTGCAATCAAAACACCTTTGAATGTGTGCAAACAGTGTAGGTATTTTAAAAGCACGTGGTTGTTGAAGGTGGGGTGGACTCATACTGGAAAAGTTCATGCAGAACTGTATCCCCTATGAGGGACCCCAGGCTGGAGGAGGGGAACGACTCTGAGCAGTGGCTGAAACAGTCTGTGATGAACTAACCAGCAGCCCCATTCCCTGTGTCCCTGTGCTGCTGGGGAGAGGAGGCAGAGCTTGGCAAGGAGACAGGAGTAGTAGGAAGGTAGTTTTAAGATTCATTTTACTTCTCTTATTTTATAATTAATAAATTTAGTTAATATACCAAATTCAAGTCTGTTTTGCCTGGGTTGGTATTTGATGAGTAATCTGTCTCCTGGACTTTAATCCATGAACCTTTAATTAGATTTTCTCTCCCCTGTCCAGGTGTGATAAAGTGTGATAAAGTGGCCTGGTGTCCACCCCACCACACAGAGTTAATTGGAGAAGTGTTATCCAATATCTGGTTGTGGAGCTCACACCTCCTCCCAGGTTTAACTTTTGTGTGAATATCACATTTGCTCCTGTCATTATCACATGATAGAGGACCCTTAAGATTCTGATTTTAAAATACAGATGACACTCTTTACTATCCTGTTCACTGCATTTTCCATCTTTTTCTCATTTAATGCGATCCACTGCATTATACCTCACAATCTAGAACATAATGTACATGGGCTCTGTGCTATCAGAGACAGGAGGCAGAACTAGCCCCCAGTAAGAAATTGAATATAAACTTGAATATTTTTTTGTTCATTTTAATCAGACGACAGATTTTGGATTACAAAACCATAGTTTCAGTTCTTTGCAGTCATATTGTCATGACTTTAAATTGTCTTCCTTTTCTGCTTGACTTAAATAGGTTTTAAATTCAGAGGGAACAAATTCAGAAGAATTTCCAGTAACTTCTTTATCTTAGAAATTAATTGCAATTGAATTATCATGTGGTTTGTGCTTAAGGAAGCAGAAAAGCCTACCTGTAAAGAATTCTGAAGTGCTGATTTTCTTCATCAATAACTATGGTAAAAATTAAAGTTTCTCCAGCAATCTAGTCGGTGTGAAGCTGAGCTTCAGTGGTAGAGAAAAAAAATGCAACCCAGACTGAGTAATGACATGATAAAATTTCTTGTTGAGTTCTTCCATAAAGTAATATATTGAATTCCAATTGCTGCGTTTTAAAAAAAAAAAAGATATTGTAGTGGTATTGAAGAAGATTGTGAGAGTTGATTTCTTTGGGAAGCAAAGGCAGTAATAGGTAGATGGTATCTGAAAAAATAAATAATGAGAGAGTATATAAACATGTATATAAACATGCAAATGGATTAAACAGCAGAATGGTTTTTGTTTTCTTTGGTAACAGAAATATTTGATGACAGTGAAAATTAGTGGGTGGTAACTGGTTTCTTTATGGTCTCTTGACAGAAAAGCACTTCCATGAGGAAGGAAGTTGTTCTTCCCACAAAAACACCCCAACAAAAACTGCAGGGTCGGACTTTTTTTCTTGAGAGAGACTCTGGAATCAAGCATTTTAGATCTCATGCTTTCATAGTAGGACGCTCACATTCTAGGCTGCTATCAAAACTAAGTTTCTTTTTGGAAGAAGAGGTGAGTTTAAGGAAAGACGTTTTTTTCTTAGGGATTGGATTCCTTCAGTCTTCTTGCTGTTGGACCAAAAAAAAATCTGTGACAATCAAAAGGAGTTGGACAATTTTTTGCATAAGAATAGTGTTTAATTTTGCTTTAAAACCAGTCAGGTATATAAGCAATCACCTCTGAGTCTCCAAGCCATAGGAATTAAGCTGAGACGTTTGACTAAGTGGCTTATTCTCATATTTATCTCAACTGGTATCTCCTGAGCTTTTCTTTGAAGTGTTTGACAGCAGGTACTGGAGAGAACTGCAGCATTTGATGCCTGCAACTCCTTTCAGAGATTTTCCAGTCATCCTTGCTGTCTCCTGCTGTGGATCTGCAGCCTTTTTATGGGCATTAGAAGCAGCCATTGGGCTGCAAGATTTGCTTCTCTCCCTCTGTTTGTGTTCCAGCTGTGTGTGTCCCATCATTGACAGAGGTTTTCAGTCTGTCTTGGCAGTGTTTGTCTAACTCATTTCTAAGGCAAGAGGATCCTGTCCTGCACCATCCCACTGTGTGACATGGTTTTGTAGAGATGCAGTAAGCACCAGTTCATCGTGAGGATGAAGTCAGGCTCCAACATGAAAACACAGGGATTTTAATAAGCAGGTCTCACGGCTGGTCTCCTTATGAAGGATCTGCCCCAGTTCACTGCAGCCCAGTTGCTTTGGCAGCTTTTATCTCCTGAAGCTCTCTAAGTGATATTGGATATCACCTGTGCAATACTTTAGGTGGGTGGGACTGGTCAGGAAGGTGCCCCTGAGCATTTCCCAGCTGCACCATGACCCTGTGGGCAGGGGTTTGCTGCTGACCCAGCGCAGCACACGAGGCCACCAACAGGTCACAGGGCAGAGGGGCTTGGTGTCCAGCTCTTGGGGTGGCTGCCAGAGGGAAGGACAAGGATGCCAGGCTTGAGGCAACTGCATTTGTTGTGCAGAAAATCTGCAGGGGTGCGGCAGCAAGGAAAGCAGGAGACAGTTGGTGATGAAGTTCTATGTTTAATTGGCTATTTTCTTTTGAAAACCTATCCTGCACCCTTCAAACCTTTCATAATTTTAAGTCATTAAGGAGAGAGAAAGGGTAAAGCATGTTTCTCTGCGCTCATATTTCACCCTGTAACATAATCCTTTATGTTACAAGGCTTTCTTCCAGGCTGTTAGCCAGGTACACCAATCTCTGTAGACTTAATCAAAGAAATGACAACTAAAATGGTGTGAGAGAAGCTTCCAAAAAATTGAACTCACAAGAGACTACAATGCTTTATTAGGCTAATAGACTTTGGAAAGTGCTTGTTTCCAGATTCTCCCCTTTAAGCTGTTCAAAACATGCTCCTGAGGGCAAGCTGAAAAAAAATCAATGGAGAGCAGTTTTGGCTATCACTTTCCTTCCTGCTGCAATGTGACTGATCCCATCAGAGTTCACTTGTTTAATGCTGAGAGGCAGAATGCAGGTTCTGGAACCATGGGCTGTATTTTGTCAGGTTGCTTTCTTTTGTCAATTACAGCTGTTTTGAAGACACAGAAACTTCACTAATAGCCTAAAGTTCCTTCTGTTACTTTGGGTTAGTAGCTTTCCATGCATGGAAAACTGACACTGTTACCTTCAAATTTAAGCTGTGTTTCATTGCTTGACAGTGTCATGTGTTGATTTTAAGTTTTTTTTTTTCCCCTCACAAGACTTATTTTATAAATCTCTTTTTCAGATGACACCTGACTAAATAATTTTTTAAAAATAAAAATTTAATAGTAGCTTATGAAATCTTTGCTTTTGCATTGAAATGTCATAATTGGACAGTAAATTACCTAATTTGCATAGAAGTCACAGATTCTTGATAACTACTGACAGCATGTGTCCTTTGGGAACACAAATGTAGAGATTGCTTCTGAGTGTTTGTAAGAAAACAATACAAAATGTGGAGGTCTCTCCCAGTGGGTAAATTACTCATACAGTTCTGTATCTTCCTTGAGTCTTTCCTTCAGCAGAGTCTGGTCCATTTACAAGTGCTGCATTGATAACATATCCAGTGGGTGAATATATTCAGTATTTGGGTACCCAGAGAGTGATGTGTCTGCAAAGTGATTAAGCACAGAGGAGTAATTTAATATTAAACTTATATAAAAGAAAAACTGGAAGAGAACTTCCTTTTAGCCTTTGAAGCCATTATTTGAGTCTCTTAATGTTAATATCTCAGTCTTTTTCTGGTCATTCTTTCTTTTTGATGGACTTGAGGCAACTCTTAATATTTTTACAGACGGAAGCAGGGACAGTGTGCAGACTTGAAGATTTGGGTGCATTTCAAGATCAGAGTTTTTGATCACAGCATTCTTCACTCCCTTTCCATTCACTTTCTTAGGTTTACATTACAATTTTCATTGTTGCTATCATTGAAATACCTATAGTCAGCTCAAGCTATGTCTAAAATAAAGACCGAATATTTAACTACACTGCATATTTCATTTTAAGCATGAAACTGAATAAATTTGATACTTCTGGAAAAACCAGTTCCCTTAATAAGAATAATCAATTACATTTTCCTTTCTGCCACATGGCCAGACATGCAGAGCGATTCTTTCCACCTGGGTTCCTCATGTCTTTTGAAAAGCCAGAATTAAAAGGGACAGAACAGGGATTGCAGCCTTCTCCATGTCATTACATAAACTTTCCCTCTGTGCAGCTGGTACACCAAAACTGCTTCAAAATAGATTCAACAGATCTTAACTGTGAGAACAAAAGAACTTTAATTCTATATTGTGATTTTTGTCCTAGAGAAAGAGTATTAATGCTCTTGTGGGGATCTAAAATCTCCTCAGTACAATGTAAAAATCACCTATGTATTTTTGTAAGATTTGTGGTTTGCTTTTTTTTTTTCCCCTCCCTCTTGCTGCCCTCCCTGAACCTGCCATCCCCTGGCTGTGAAGTGTAGATTTCCTTTTTGCAATATGTCACCTGTAGTAAGAAAAACCCTGAAAATTATGCACTTACACTCATCTCAGCAATTAATTCCTTCAGTATTTTATGGCATCTATACAGCCTCTGGTAAGTTCAAAACAGTTGGGATAAGCAGAAATTAGAGGAAGTATATAAATAAGTAATTAAATATAGAAGCAAGGGAGAAAAGTGTTTTCTGGGCAAGTGGGTTTTATGTATGAGCTGCAGCTATTTGTCTCCTTGCTGAGAAAACTCAGGTCATACTCAGAGGTCTGAAGACCCTCCCTAGGAAGGAAATGTCTTTGTGGCTGTTTCAGTAACACTGTGTTGGGGCTCCTACCAGCTAGAGCAAGGCAGAAGTGTCTCTCTCCAGGCTCGAGAGTAACTGCATGTGTTGTGTACAAAGAGTTTTCACAACGTGTGTTCTGAAGCCAGTTTAATTTTACTGATTCATACACCTTCATGCATAGTTTTTACAGAGTCTCTTAAGCTTGGTCAGTCCTTTATCAGAATTTATTGTATTTGAAGTCATCTGGGTCTTTGAAGTCCTAGGCCTGCTGTGACTCTGCAAAATTCCTACAGATTGTTGCTAATTTTTTTTGCAGGAGCTGTCCTATTCTTTGCATATTGATACACTGCTCATCTCTCATAGAACTAGTGCAGCATTTTGTTGTAAATCACTTTTATGTTTTAAAACGTCTTTGCAAGGTGGTGGAATGACTTAGCAGAAAATATTGCAATTGCTGACAGCAGATTCTTTCCCTTAAGAGATAATGCTTGCAAAAAAAAAAAAAAAAAAGATAGTGTAAGCAGAAAAAAATCTGGAAGTCTCATTGTCCACTTTGGCTCCATGACCTTGGATGTAATTAGAAGACTTCTCAGCTTTGTTGCTCAAGCCATGTGTAGATAGTCCTATACACAAACTTGACTAATTTTGTGAAAGAAGCAAAATTATCTAATCTAGGAGCTTCAAATGAAAGGCAACTAAATTAATTTTCTTTTCCTAAGAAATTTTTATTACACACCTCTCTGAGATGTGAAAAAATACAGACACTTAATTTTTTATGTTAGTTCCATCTACTAAGGAAAAAAAAAATCAGGATTTTGTTTTTTTTTTTTACCCCTGGAAACCTTTATCTAATTAAAAAGGTATGAGTATTGCCTTTATTCTACAAGGTTACTTGATTAATAATATTATCTATTTCACTAGTGAGTATAGTCCTTAGACATTTTTGAATGAAAATAGGATTTTTAAATCTGACTGTATTAATTGTATCATGAGAAATACTATTCCAGTTATTTCTCATTCTCTTTTGTCAATGATCCTACTTTAAATGTCTGATGCCTGTGATAGCAGTTATGTGAATTCTGATTTTTGTAGCACCCATCCTGTTCTATGTATCTTTATTTTATTGTTGTTAATCAATCAGATCCATTATGTGTTTTGTAACATCCGGACTTAGCTCATGTCTTTCTTGTCATGTTTGTCTTTTCTACTGATTGCACAGGAGTGAAGAAGACAGTGTGACAGTGCTGTTTATTTTTTTTTTTCTTCAGTCTACTCATTCCTTGTTTCTGGATCTGTGAAGGAATGGTGGGAACTCTCGTGCATTGCTGGCTGGTTGTGAGGGAGGAATGTCTGAAGGGCAATGAATTAATTGATGTACTTTGGCTGTGAGTCTGTAGGAAAAAGAGCCCCCCAGCCCAGCCCAGACTGTTCAGGTGGCTGTGGGCAGCATGAGACTGCAGTGGCACTGGGACTGCTGCAGGAGCACAGTGCAGCTACTCTCCATCACCTTGAAACTTCCCAGATTCCTAAATATGGCAGACCTGAGGTTACTTCTGGGGGAATGGCTGTTGGTGCTTTCTGACAAATCCAGTTCCTTCCTGGTGAGTTATTTTATGAAAGGGAAGAGAACATGTACTTAAAGCTGAGTGCCAATCATCTTAGGGCAGTAGCACCAGATGACATTCTCTCTCCTCTTCTCACCCTTTTATCCTCAAACTGGTAATGGCCTTTGACAAGCATTGCTGAGATTAAGTAGAGAGACAGATTGCCTTGTTAAAGGTACTTCACAGAGTAGGAAAAAAATACTTTGAAGACTGCTTAGATTAATTATTCATAGTTAGCTGATGTAGCAGGACAAACAAAGTACACTCAAAGTTCCAGTTACCTGGAGATCATGAATGTCACTGCATCCTTAACATAATGGACAAGATGCTGCTTCAGGACTTCAGGGACAATGTATTCATTGTTCTCCACTTTGTCCAATGTGGCAATTAATGTGATTAAGCTAGCGCCAAATCTGTTTAAAGTACTACTGCACTGGGTCGTTAACTTTAACACTGTCATCATGTTCTCCCTGGTGCATTTGCCTTATTTAAGGGATGTACTAATGCTTAGCATTCACTTGAATCAGGAATATATTAATGTTTCTCTAGTTCTCAAGATATTACTCAGTTTTCATGTATTTAGAATTATATTGGACTAATAGGTGAAAAAACATTCAGCCCTATATCCCTTAGCCACTTCAAACTCCCACTGGCATAGTAGCAAGTGGTTTTATACCATAGTTTGCAAATCTGTTGGTGTCTAGCCAGTTGTATGTACTGTTTTTATCTTCAATCTTCAAGACTGCCTAGAATAAAAGAAAACTGGAATTGTTCATAGGTCCTGTAAAGGATGTGATGCAGTTAGTTCAGAAGAATTGCCAGGTAATTCTCAAGCAGTTCCTTTCATTCAAAAGATCCATCAAGCCATGCTGGATTTTCTAGAGACCACTATTGGGATTGGCTGGACACTGCAACAAGGGCTGTCTAAAGATGTGGGCAGTAGGTCTAGACAGCAGTGGTGTTGCTTTTAGAAATAACTTAAATAGAGGCAAAAACTGCATATTAAACTGGTCTGGTTTGGAAAATTAACTTGTGTTTGAAAGAGTCCCAGTGTGACCTGAAACGTTAGAATTAAATATATAGAAACCTGCTCCTATAGAGCTGGTGAAGAATGTAGTGGTTTCCATCTCCCTCATGTACAGCAGGAGCTGTGTTGTGTTAATTAGCTCTTTTCATAGCTGCATCATTTCCTTAAAAAAAAAAAAAAATTGAGAACTGGGTGTGGCTGTGGATAGAAGTTAACTTCTTCACTTTCAGCCCTGGTACATACCATAAACTGAATTACCTCTAATATCCCTTCTGTTCCAAAACTGTTAATTTTTTTTGTCTCAGCAGCCTATGAAAGCATATGTCTGCAGCACTTTGTATCTTGAAATAAACTGAGGGAACTTTCACACTACTGTAGAATCATCTGACTTGATAAGTACCAAGGAAGATGGAGATTTTCTTGTGCACTAGCCAGATGGATCCCACAGATTCCACACTGCACAGTCTGGTCCATACTCTTGGCAATAGTTTCTAATGAACATTTGAGCTTTGTGGTTTCATTGGTGGTGACCATCACTTCACTAGTTAATGATTTTAAAGTATGTAGTCCATTACCTGGTTTTCTTTCTTTTTTTTTGTTCAATAGCCATGTGCTTCTAGAAATTCTTCCCAATAGATTCTCTTAGACTTTTATGTTTTTAGATGAAGGGTGGTTGGGAGAACAACTTCTTGGACATTTTCAAACTTTTTTACAAAATTGGGCTTGTCAATGTATAATGTTTAGGAAAATTTCACATCAATGTCCTAGTCCACTGCCTTGTGAGAAAATTTGATCTCCTCTCTGCAAAATACTACACAAAGTAAATTTTTGGGCAGATTAGATACATCTACACTTCCATCCTTTGCATCTTCCTCAAATACTGATTATTTTTTCTATTTTTAAAATGATAAAACCCAGTGAATATTCTTTGGACATTCCTTTTTCCAGGTACTTGGGAAGATATGTGCCTGTTTATCAGATGTTTTATGTGTGCATTGCTCCTGCCCAGTTCCCCAGAGGATTTGCTAACTGAACCTCACACTCTTACTATGGTGTGTGCCTGTCAGGAATAACTCAGGGGGCAGGTGGGAGGTGAGAAGATATTTCTTTAAATAAGGGACCCTGTGAAATTCTCATCTGAGACAAAAGAAAGACAGACTTGTGTGAAGGTACCATGGGATTTGTTTATGGATGAAAAGAGGAGAATAATTTCATAATGTATCCCTAAAAGATAAAAAGGTAGCAGCCTGTTTTGACTGCATTCCAAAGGACTTGTGGCACATTAAATCAATTCAGGGAAGTAAGAATGAACCCAAGAGCTTTAGGTGTTATTTCATGTAGGCTCATGTAAAAAAATTCCAAATTTGGTGTATGTATTTTTTCCATGTATGATGAGCTCATTAGCTCCTCAGAGAACACAGAGCATAAGAAATGTTAGGTCACAGACTAGTGTAAAATAATTCCCAGGATGAATTTCTTAATCTTTTTAGATGAAAATAATACAAAATTAAAAACAAAAAAGTGCATTTCAAGGTCAAGAGATTATTACAATGAGATGAGTATACAAAAACATGCATAAATGATGCCCACTAGATGAAGCCTATTAAGCTATTATTCTTACTAGTGCTGCATTCAGTATTTGCAAATATAGACTCTAAGGAATGCTGCCTGATGCCTGTATTTAAATGAAGGTGGAGTAGTTTATAAGCAGAATAAAATGCTCAGTGTTTCATATTAACAACAAGCAAAATATCTGCCATAAAAGGGGATGAAAGAGATATAAAGCCTAAATTGTGTACACTGGCCCTTCATTGGGAAGATCAACTCTCCTTAGGGGATTTGCTAGTTCACATAATTGCTAGCACTTTGAACTGCGTTTTGACTTTGGTACAAAATATGTTGGACTATTTGGAGCTTAGTGACCATGTCATGTAAAACCTGCATTCAGTAAGTGGCATGCAAGGACAGTGTAAATATCAGTGTGTATGTATGGATAGCTAACACATAATTATCAGTAAGCTGTCATCATGAATACAAAATTATGGTGATTATGAGAACAGAAAATAACTACCTTTCTGCCTTTCTTTTTAATACTAGCACATATTCTCATGTCAAAACCACAAGTTCTTTTCCAGGTCAATTTTCTGTGTGCTGTTTCATTCTGTGGAAATCATGAGAAAAAGAATTCTGAAAAATCTCCATTTTTCAAGCCCTCTTGGACTATCCATATTTGACACTTTCCAGCAAGTTAAGCTCCTTTGCAAAGCAAATTCATTACTGATCAAAGAGTTTTGGGCATAAAGCACAGTAAAGCCAGGGCAGAATCTACAATAGGTTTCCAGCAAATTGGCAAGAGTGGGGTAGTGTGAAACAAATCAAGTGCACCTTGTGATAGTTTGTTGCTTTTCCAAAGAAGAAATAGATTCTTTTTCATGCAGTAATGGAAAATTCTCCCATAGCAAGGCTTGTCCAGCATGTGTTTTCAGAGGGTATCATCACAGAGAATGGACTTTTGTTTGCCCTTCCTTGGGATACCAGAATTTTGCAGAGCTCCAAGCTTGATTGCCATGTTCTCAGTGCATCCCTGAAAATCCATAATAGAAGCAATATCAAAACTGTCAAAAGACCCAAGCAAACAAAACCCCCAACAAGTGTTAAAAGGCAAATTATGTGTTTTTGTTAGTGATACTGAACTTCAGGATTACGTCTGCAAAAGACTCTGCTGCCTGTGGGCTATAATGCAGAATAACAGTTAGAGAAATATTGCAGAATGGTCAGTAGGGCAAAATCATCAGCCCTTGGTGTTATTTGAACAGGCCTGTTGTAAGGATCCTCTTTCATGGGAGCATTTAGATGTAATGTGAGGCACTTTCGGATGTTGGATATACATTACAAACATGAATAACCTCTTTCTTATCTACTCTGAAATTACCTTTCACACTATCCTCCTCTCACCAGTCCTTTTGCTAAAAGGATTTGTAGCTTGCACATCTGTGTTTCAGACTGTGGTTGCTGCATATGCATTCCCTGCTTAGGCAGGTGCAGTTCCTGATCTCAAGGACTGTGATCCAGTTAAGTGCTAAATGTGCAGGTCAGCTGTGGCATCACTTTTCCAACTGAGTCCTGGCAGATTCTGTACAACAGGTTTTCATTGCAGGGATCATCTCCAAATTACTGATTGAAAATTTGTGCATGGAACATGCTGTAAGAGTTCCATTGTAACTGCAGAAGGAACTCCAGTCAGTTTCAGGTTTTTGGCACAGAAGAGTTGCAAAGCCTTATGCAGTTCCCACCATGGAATTAGGCTGTGGAACCCTTCTACCATGTTGTAGATTCTATGTGAATTCAAAAAGTGGCTATGCAGATTTGTGAAAGGAAATTTTTTGAAGGATGGGGAAGCACAAATATATCAACTCTGGGTCTAAGGTGCAAACTGGTGGGAATTGTGAGAATATACTTTAGTGTCATCATTCCAAGTTATTTTTCTTTTTTTTTTTTCCTTTACATTTGCTCTTGGTATCTTTTGGTGCTGGAGCACTGAGTTGGCTGGCTGGCTTAATGCAGAGATACTTATAATAAGTTCTTAAAATCTTTAAGGATTTTTTCACAAGAAAAAATTATTTAGCAACAAAGTCTTTTTCAAAAGACTTAAGGGTGCCTCAATCCTTCTCAGATGGGGGAGTTGGTGATAGCCTCCAAACTGAGGTTAAATATGTTTGTATCTTCTTGAACCTAAATCTGTTTGTTGCTGTCTCCCTGATGGCTGTGCCTTCTAGGGTTCTAGCAGCAAGCTTAGGCTGCCTGATTAAAACTGATGTTGCCCTGTTTTTAAGGAGATCAGTGGTGGCTGACTTACTACCCTGGTGTGGAATAGGAAGTAATGTGAATAATTCACTTATGTAGAAAACCCAAGTAATTGTAACACAGATGGAATTCAACTGTATCATTCCATCTCCTTCCCTATAGGTGCTTGGACTTGTCTCAGCATATTGCCTGGTTTCATCAGAGTAACAAATCCAAAAAACTGTCAGGTTTCCATTATCACCATGTCTTTGGCACATGAAGTAGATTTTAAGTAGATGAGAATACGTTGTTGGAATGGGCTCTGCTGAAATGTGTGTGACAGATGTCAAAGAAATATTGCTGATGTATTTTAAGTTCTGCTTCCAATTGAGGCATTCCTGAAAGTGTAAATATCCTATGGCAGCAAGGAAAAAATTCCTTCTGTGCTCATCAGGAAGTGCATTGTAAATGGAGCCAGGCTGAACATTTGTGATGTTGACAATAGACAGACATAGAACAACAAAATTAAAGTCATCCTTCAGGATTGCAGTCTGGGACACACAGCTGTGCTCCCATGCTGCTGTCCTGCTTTTGTGTAAAGGTGATTTCCTCTTCACTCTTTTTGTCATTTCTTTGTGCTGTAAACAGAACACTTATTTTTCAATTTGCAAAAAAGTTTGTGTAAAATGCACAAAAATTCACTAGTGCCTTGTAAATGCAGTTACAATAGCAGATATGCAAGCATGTTGATGAAATTTCCTTGCATGGGTGTGTGTGAGTAGGACCAGCTTGAGAGAGTTATTCAGGGGGAAAATTTGCCACAGGTGCAAGACTGTTTAAACCATATAAATAACTAGTTACATGTCTTGTGCATTAAAGTATCACTGTGATGGAGATTCTTAAAAATTAAGGCAAAGTTAAAAACCAAAGCCCAAACTCTCCAAATAGTTTAGAAATTCCAGACAGGATAGGAGGATAACTTGGGGTAAAACCAGTCCACCCAGATGAGAGGGAAGGGGAGTGCATGCCAAGCTTAGGACAAGGACCCTGTTTCTCTTGGGGCTGCTCTCGAAGAACCATGAGAGGAAAAAGCTGAAATTAATAATTTTGACAGAAAGATGTAAATGGCTGTGAGACCACAGCTGTTGGCAAGGATGTTCCCAGGAAATCTAACAGCACCTAGGAAAGTGACAATAAAAGGGAAAGAGCCACAACTCTGTCAAGGGTTTGTGTCTCCATGAACTGAGGGTGTTCAGTTTCTGTTTCTATTTAAAGATATCCTTGCAAGTTAACAAATCTGAAATTTCCTTATATTTACCAATCATTATGGCTGTAAATGACACTGAAATTAAACTTTTATTTTGTTTTGTTTTCTGAGTCCAATAGAGTTGTTGGAAATTTTTTTTGGTACTGCAAAGTATCAAGGGACTTTAGTGGACTGAAATACAAAACAGTACTTTCAACTGTGGTGATAACAAGGAGCAAATATGAATAAAGATGTATTAAAGTGGAAATAAATGTTATAACCAGATACTAAAGAAATTACTGAATATGCAGTTAAATCACAATTTAAAATTTAAAAAGTATTTGCCCTTATCATAATTTATGTTAACAACTTGATATCTTTATTCTGTGCTACAGAATCAGGTTTGTTTCAGGACAACAAGCAAATGAAAAATCTCTGTAGATAAGGTGTGTTCATCCCCTTCCTAAGGCACAGGGAAATCAGAAAGGTGCCTTTGTCATCTGAAATTTTTCTCTTCTGCACAAAATTATAAACGATATAAAGAACTCTATGCCTTCAGCACAAGGAACTTAAGCACATACTAACATTGGGATCAATGATTTCTGCCTAGAGAAGTGACCTTTTCTACAGCAGCCAGTGTTCTGTTTTATAAATATTTGATGAAACACTTTAGATTGGGTTTGTTGTTAGCAAAGGAGATAAGTAGGGGTAAGTGTGCTGTTCTTGCTGCGGGCTTGCTGGGCACTGCTGTCCTTACCAGCTGCTGGACCTTCTGAGGGGCCATGTGAGGCTGTGAATTTGGCTTCCACACCTTGCTGGACCAGTAAATAAGTGGAAAATATTTGTGTGCATCTCTGTGTGTCTTTCTGTTCACAAGACTTAATTCCAGCTTTGTGCCTGATTCTACAATGACAGGGTTAAAAATCCATCTCTGTGTTTGCATCCAGGATAGGCCATGCTCCAAGCAATGGCCACAGAAATTGTCTTTCCTCTTGGTTTCTGTCTGCAAGTCCAAATGAATTCCGTGATGTGATACTGTCAGCTAGTTTTGTGCTTTCATGTATTTGCTGAAAAAGAAGCGCACTTTTGATGTTGTTCTACTTATGTCTCATCAAAGGTTTCGCAGCAGCTGCATTTCATGGTTCTGTGCAAAACCACCTGGAAAACATCCATCCTCTGCAAGTGATATTCTTAAGAGCGCCTTGCAGACTCAGATTTGCAGGTTGCTGAATGCTGCTAAATTGAAAACGACCCTATTTGAAAGGAAATGGATGCCGTCAATCCTTTAAGAATATCAAAAGCTACAGTACAAACAGCTCACAAAATGTAATGGGTGTCTAGAGATCCAGCTGTAAAGCTGCAGTGTAGTGCAATCTGTTGAATTTCAGTCATATAGAGTGAGATTTTGCATATCTCTACTAAAGTGATTTTACAGTGAATGGCTATTTTAAACATTTACTGAATACCTGATTACCTGTGCTTATTGGAAGAGACAAGGCCTGTATTTAAAGAAATTGTAGTTAAATTCTCCTGTTACCTTCGTGTCTTCCCCCATCAAGTTGCCAAAAAGCAAAGCATGTGCTTTATGTCTGCTTATCCAAAAGTAAATGTGTTTAAAGATCATTGAAAAAGGATCATTGCTGCAGTTCTGAAATGGTTAGAAGAGTACTTGAGAAATTATTTTAAAAGAGAGATGAGAAATAAATTATACATGTTCATGATGAAGTTAGTCATGAAGGCCTCAAGGAACTGTTTGTGTACTTGTGCTGGTTTATATATGCTATATATGCATAAATTATTAATAAAAAAGGTAAATAGTACTATCAACAACAAATTTTGTTTCCTCAATGATCTTAAGCAATGAAAACTTAATTGGACTGCGGAGAGTTTGAGAAGGTTCTTTTAGAATTGTAGGATGCAGTAAGCAGAGGAAGTCCTAATATAATTCTACAGTGATCTCCAAACTGGCTGTTGTTTTTCAGAGGGGGGAAAAAAAATCTCAGAGATATTCTTGATGGTTCTCTAAGATTGCCAGCAGAAGGTTTACACTGGATTATTCCAAGTGGCTTTAGAACATACTCATCTTGATGAAAATTCGACACTTTTTTTGGCAAATCCATTTTGAAAAAAAAAATTATTAAAAGTGTTCTCATGTCCACCTTGTTCCTTTTAAATAGATCAGTCAAATGAAATTAAGATCCTTAAAGATCCAAAATGAACAGAAAATCCTGAGTAAAAGGAGAAGCTCTGTGTCCCTTTTTGCTTGTTTTATTCTGTAGCAATCTGCTATCCCTTTCCATCAATCACTTGTAGTGGCACTTAATGCTGTGATTCATACCATTAATTTATTCCAAGGATTAATAGATAGTGTGTAATAATTAACTACAACATGCTGTAGTATGGCTTTCACTGCCTGCTACATGAAAGGACAGATATCTCTGTACTTATCTGAGATTTTTTTGCTGTTCAGGTGATACAAAGGAGCCAGATGTTGGCTGTAATTAATCAGTAGAGAATTGTTCTGCTGATGGGAAGCTCTCAGCTGGAATAAAGCACAGAGAGCTGGCTTCTGCACCAAACACTTCTGCCTCTCTGCTGTCAGAAGAGAGACAAGATTTTGATCCATCAATCCATCAGATATGTAATGTTTTATGAAAAACATGTGTTTCTAGGACATTTGGTTGGTGTTGGCTTGCCCACAGAATCATGGAGCTGTAATTATTTCCTTGTTTTTCATCTGCTGTACTGGTCAGATGAAAAATTTCAGGAGATAGCGTAATGAAAGAAGAATTTGGACTCTACCATTTTTTTTTTGAGTAATGGTTATCCTCTTAAAAATAATTCCAACAAGTCTTAGAATGATGCGAATGTAAGCCCTTTAAACTATTTCCCCTGTAACATTGACAAAGATTTGCGAGGATCTCATTAGTCACAAGAAGTGCAATAAAGGAGTACTCACTCCAAGAAAAATGTTTCTTTAAAAAAGGAAATTTATTGTTTTACATTTACACAAGCAGCAGACAGTAAGGTGCCCTCCTTGCAGGGTCACACAAGTCAGTAGCATGCATATGTTTTCTGTTGAGCTCCTTCCCCTGTTTCTGCACTTACGTACATTTTAATGAAAGGAAGATAAATTCGTACCAGGAAATAGAACACAAAATGAAATCGTTATTCAAAATACAAAACCCAAACATTCTGTGGGGGTTTTTTTATGATTGCTAAAAACAAAAAATATGGGTTTTAACCCTTCCATAGTTTATAATCTCCTATTCCTTCGGAATCACAGCAAAAAAGCACCCTCAAAGAAGATCTCTCAGTGGGGAAGATTCAGGCGGGTCGTTTGCGGCCGGTTTTGGGGAAAGCCGCACTGCTCGGTCCGGAGGGGCGGCTGCAGCCCGGAGCGCCGCCTGCGCTGCGCCCGCGCCGCCACCGGGGGGCGCCGCAGGACGCGGGAAGCGCCGGGAGCGCGGCCCGGGAGTTCGGGAGCGGGGGGGACTGAGCCGGGCATCCCTGCGGGGATGGAGCTCGGGGGGACAGAGCCGGGCATCCCTGAGGGGATGGAGCTCGGGGGGACTGAGCCGGGCATCCCTGCGGGGATGGAGCTCGGGGGGACCGAGCCGGGCATCCCTGCGGGGATGGAGCTCGGGGGGACCGAGCCGGGCATCCCTGCGGGGATGGAGCTCGGGGGGAGTGAGCCGGGCATCCCTGCGGGGCTGGAGCTCGGGGGGACTGAGCCGGGCATCCCTGCGGGGCTGGAGCTCGGGGGGACTGAGCCGGGCATCCCTGCGGGGATGGAGCTCGGGGGGACTGAGCCGGGCATCCCTGCGGGGATGGAGCTCGGGGGGAGTGAGCCGGGCATCCCTGCGGGGATGGAGCTCGGGGGGAGTGAGCCGGGCATCCCTGCTGGGGCCGGAGCTCGGGGGAACCGAGCCGGGCATCCCTGAGGGGATGGAGCTCGGGGGGAGTGAGCCGGGCATCCCTGCGGGGATGGAGCTCGGGAGGAGTGAGCCGGGCATCCCTGCTGGGGCTGGAGCTCGGGGGGACTGAGCTGGGCATCCCTGCTGGGGCTGGAGCTCGGGGGGACTGAGCCGGGCATCCTGCGGGGCTGGAGCTCGGGGGGACTGAGCCGGGCATCCCTGCGGGGATGGAGCTCGGGGGGACTGAGCCGGGCATCCCTGCGGGGATGGAGCTCGGGGGGACTGAGCCGGGCATCCCTGCGGGGCTGGAGCTCGGGGGGACTGAGCCGGGCATCCCTGCTGGGATGGAGCTCGGGGGCAGGGACCTTCCTGCCGCTGTCCCCAGAGTTTAGAAAGGCATGGCGATCATTATTCTTTCTGTGCTGATCTAGCACTGCGGAGTTCCTGTCCCAGTGGCGTATCAAAGTGGATAGGGGTGGTGGAAAGAGGAATTCCCAAACCCTGCTCTCTCTCCCTCTCCCCTCCCCTCCCATTTGTTTATTTGTTTATTTATTTTAACCCTCTGTGCATTAGTTACAGCATTCTGGTCCAGACCCTTCTTTGGAATGTGCTCCTGCTTTCTGAGCTTGCTTCGCCTTTGGGTACCGGCAGTCATTGCCGCTTCAGGGTGCGGTAACAATGACTGATCGCTTTGAAATGAAGTCACCACCTGGAACCCATTTCTCCCAGGTGTGGGTCCTGACCACATTTAACTGAGTACTCATGTTCATACCAGCGTTGCTCTTTAGTGTTTTTTAGAGATCCATGGCAGAGAGACTCTGCTGATTTTTATTTTTATTTTTTTTTCTCTTGGTATGAATACCATCAGGACTCACAACATCCTTCTGCTGGCTGCAGGGAGGTGCAAAACCACCCACCAGGTTATTCATCCACTTCAGCTCTTTGTTTGGGGTCACAGGAAGTTGGCATTGCCACCTCAGGATGTGGTGGAACCAGAGTGCATGGCTGTGGTAGACAGGATGCTTTTCTAATCCAGTTTCTCTCTGGGGTAAGCCATAATTCTGACTATTAGAAGATTTTTTCATTTATTTCATCATGGTTGCCAAACATAGTGGAATTCTTACAGACCTTCCAGGTGCGTTTGACCCTGGCATCAGCTGGTTTACTCTTGTTATAATACATTTCACAGTTAGTGAAACACTTTGCACCTGGGATTCCCTCCAGCCCTGTGATGAAAGGGGCAGCTGAGTCCTGGAAGGTCTCTTGAGGCAGTGTCAGTGCCCAGGGCTCCTTTCTGGGCAAAAGAGCCCACTCAAAACAGCAGTGTGCATGAGAAGCTTATGACAAACACCTCTGAGGAAAGTAAATCTTTCCATGTCTTGATGTATTAATGTTGAATGCTTTTTTGAAAATGCTTTAACTTATTTTTTAAGCTATAATTAGAGCTCATTAAAGAGCTAAGTGGATCAAAACCTATGGACTATGATACAGTTATAGACCATGTGTGTGGTAGTCTAAGAATCTATATTCAGTTCTTGACAACACAGACTTGGCAGTTTCTGTGCTTTCACTCCCACTTGCTATAAATACACAACGGAAAAATTCAAGTGTTAAAAATTTTAAAGTGTTTCCCAGGCTGTTCCTGCAATGAAATTTTTGTGCCAAAGTGGGTCATAGGTGAGAGTGGAGAATGGGATCTGCTGTTCCATTATCTTGTTGCCTCATGTTCAAGTGGTGTAACAGTGATACTGCACATCCTGACAGGTCAAACAAGTGAGAGCAGTGCAAAGAAAACCACGACTCATTTCATCACTGAGATTTAAAAAAAAAAAGGTATTTAAACTAGGGTTTTATTTCTTAAGGTGAAAGGTTTTTGAAGTGCCTTTGTAGTTATTTCAATTTGGTTCAATACATACCTGCCCAGCAGCTCACAGATGTAGGGGCACAGCTGGGCAGCACTTCTGGTTTGCTTCTGAGGAAAGTCTGGCAAAGCAGGAAACCCTGGAATGGCTAGTGAACATTTGAACTTCCAATACTGAGCACAGGACTCCTGCAGTTCTGCAGGGCTTCATTCCTAGTTTTTGCATGGAATTTCATGTTTAAAAAAAAAATATCTACCAGAAGAAAAATGTTATCTCTAAATTCTTACATGAATTCCCATAAGAAGAACACAAGATTTCTGATGGGGGTGTTTTCCTCATTTCTTGTTGACCAGTTTTCATCAGTCTTTTCTCTAACAGAAAGACAGAATGCTGTGCATTAGCTTCCCTTTGGGGTCTGCCATCCTTTCCCCTCCCTAATGCAGGTACCAATCTACTGTGTGGAGGTGTTCCTGCAGTCCCATGCAAGTTGCAGCAGAGGTGGTGTAAAGAAGTGTTCAATCCTCTCTCTTCCAAGGGTACATCTCGTGTTTTTCATTCTATATTTTTGCAAGGATGGTAAAATACAGCTTAAAAAATGACTTGCTCAGCACAAAATCACTTCCCTATTGATTTGGTTACCTCCTTGCTGCCTTTGCCATGCAGGCCAGCAAGCAGTTTTGTTTCCTTTGGTGAACTTAATCAATGAGGAGAGAGAGAACATGGGAGTAAATATGCTTGTTCATATGAAAAACCTTACTATGCATTTCAGCAGCATTCATACCAAAACAATGCTCTTGTTTTTCATGAATATTCCTGTAAGAAAAATGCAATTTTCACCTAAGCATTCATTTTCCTCATGAAAGCTTGGCATACATTTATTAGGAATATTCAGAGAGAGATGCAAGTGGTGGCAGTGCTGTGAAGCCCTTAATGATTGGCTCCTGAGAGCTCCTTTCCTCTCTGTGCTGGGAGCTGCTGTGGGTGAGGATAATTGTTGGTTTCAGTGCAATGTGTACCAGTGCCCTCTGGAGCACAGGGCTCAGGCTGCAGTGTGTAATTGCTGGATAGATGGATTTATAGTGAGTTATGGTCTACAGGGCAGAACACTTACTTGGCACACCATCCCTGCTTCTGCACAGCTCTGCAGCTGTGTGCTCCCAACTTCATTTTTCCACATGATGGATGCTGTCATTCCTGCTCTCTGAATGAACCAAAAAGGAAAAAATCTTGCCAGAAGTCCCTTTATATGCTTATAGTTTCTGATTCTCTTATTTGACCACACTGGAATTATTTGAAGGTTTTTTTTTTGTTTGTTTGTTTTTATTTTAATTTGTTTTCAGATACTTTTCTGCCCATATTCAGTTTGGAGTCCCACAAGACATCTTAAGTGCAAGAACTTATATTAGTGGTACTTAAGAGTTTCAATAGGGCTTTGTTTATTACTGTATAGTTTTGTTGTCTCACCAAGAACATGTTATGACATTTTAAATTCCTGGTATCTTCTAAAAATGTGGAAATACATCTGAAGAATAATTTTTTAATTCCCTTTTTTCAGGTAGGAAAGCTGAAGCATAAAACCAGAAAGATTCACTCAGGGCCCACAAAAAGGCTGCTGTTAAGCTAGAAATAACCTGAAGTCTGGATTCTTAGAATCCTACTTTATTATTCATTACTGATCCAGATAATGTCTTATTTGAAATATATGGCAGTCAGGATTTTATTTTCTGTTACTTTAAATAGCAGATATTTCTCCCAATAGAGAACCCTGTGCTAAATACAAATGATTGTGAGTTACTGAATCTACAATCACTGAGTTCTTTCCTTGCTTGGTTTGGAATGAAAACGTTTTTATTTTGTTCCATGAAGTTACAAATGTGTTATTTCTACTCAGTGCTCATTTTGACCTTGACATCATGTAAAATCTCAAATTCCCATTCCCTCTGCTGAGCATCTTAGAACACAGAGGAGAGAGACACTGTGAGTAAGAAGATTTTTGATTAGTTAGTGGTTCAACATAGTAGGACTACAAGTCTTTCTCAAGCATTATTGCATAGTAAATACAAATTTCTTTTCTAATTGCATGGAGTGTATTTTCCTGGTACTCAGCAAATTAAACAGTATTCATCAAACTAGTTTAGCTACAGAAAACAATACCTGGAGTTAGACAAAGAAAGGTTTTTTTATCTTTCTCTTTTTTTTTAATGTCCCCATTACTTTATTCTGCATACTATTTAGAGTAGTAGAAAAGATGAAAAATTAAATTTTTGTGCGTGTGTGTGCAAGTGGTATATTTTGGGAAACGTTCAAAAGAATGAAATGAGTGTGCTGAAGGAATCCCTGGTGCTTGTGTTGGAAGGAACCTCTTGGGAGCTGCACTCTGCAGGTGGAGCACGATGTTTTTAAAGGAAGCCCCACTGCTTTACAGGGCAGCCTGGATCATTGGCATTCATTTCTGTGATTGCTCCTTGGCAGTCATAAATCACCCTGTCGATAGGCCCCTCGCCTGGGGTGTTTAGATCTGAGACATTGATCCCTAGGAGTCCACTTTTATAAAGAATTACTGTCCATGTCCATCCAGAAAAGACCCCATTGAGAGTAAAGATGGACACAGGAAGGCTTGTCTTCCTTTTGGTGTTTGCTTTCTTCTCCAGGCAAATAGATGAGCTGGGTTTCAATCCCAGATCCTGATTCTATTAAACTTCTTGAGTTAGTGCACTTTTGATATTCTCTGTACGGATTTACCTGAGTAAGTGCATGCTAAAAAATGAATGTGCCATCAAAAAATTGTACCAATATGTAGTGTGTTAAAGAAATTAATTTTTGTGTCAATAAATGCACCAAATAATTTTTAATATAAGCCAGGCAGTGATTTGATGCAACAAAATATAAAGCAAGAGGGAAAGAAAAATCCTTCAGTAGTGAAATTGACATTAATGAGTAAAGAACACTTCTAAAGTTTCAAAAACCCAGTGGTCCACAGGAATGTGTTGGTGTTAAGATGTGTACCACAACATGAAACATTGCTGTGCCACATGTGTTAAAAATATACTTTAAAGAGAATTACTGCTATTTGATTTAATTATATTCATAATGGCCATTCACACAGCTTGGTTATAACTGGTTAAATAACACTGAGCACATTCTTACTAAAGCTGAGGCCAGCTGTGTCATATGCACAAACATAGGAAATATGGAATACAGCCATCTATATTCTGTGGTGCAAATAGCTTTGCTTCAGTTTAAAAAGGGACCTTGCCAAAAGGTTTTAGTGTAAAAATATATTTATATATATATTTGCATACATACACAGCTCTCTCTCTCTCTCTATATATATATATTAATAAAAAAGTATTCTTCCTTAAATAGTTCTTATTTGTATTTCACTATTAATTAATGTGAAATGCTTGTGTTAGTCTTTAAACAGCTGCTCCCCTAAGTCTTTTTAGTGTGCCTCCACATTTTTATGATGTACTTACAAAGTTTTTGTGGTTACAGGTAAATGTTGTGTGAGATCTTGAATCTTCAGTTTGGAAAGCACTGTGTAGTCAGCTGCCAGTTTTTATTAATTATGTCAATTTATTCTTTCCTTAATATTTCAGCTTTCTCAGTTTGTATCTCAAACTTCTGAGAAAGTTTTGTTTGCAGCTCCAGCAAGTTCTTCAACAGCTGCTGCTGGTTAGTCAGCATTTTATAGGAGATTGTCATTGTGTAGCACAACAATTAAGATGCTGGACTGAATAATGTTATATACTTAATAGACTTAGAGTTTTTGTAAGCAATATAAACCTTAAACTGATTCCTAAAATAGGGATCTTTCTTAATATCTTTTCATCTGTTATACCAAGAAAATATAATGCATAATACTTTCTGAGGCTTCTTTTGAAATTTCAACAGCCATAGCAGTGTTTTGCAGCCCTGCTTTGCTGGGTGTGAAGCTGCTCTGTGTTGAGGTGAGGATGTTTTTATTCCCAGCTGTTATCGTGGGGCAGGGTTTGATTCCACCAGAAGGTTTTGGTGCGGCGCTGCTGCAAGGAGCTGTGACGGTAACTCTGGAATTTCTCTTTGCGAGCGTTCCCCACCCTTAGGATCTGGTCTGACAGCACCTTGGCCCCAGTCCTGCCTGCACTGCAGGCTCTTTGCAGCACCCCAGCACAAGGTGACTCTGGAGCCAGTTTAATTGGCCATGGAGGGATGTGCACAGCAGAAGGAAGGAGCCTCCCTGGAGGCTCAGCCGTGCGGGGCTGGGCTGTGCTCGGGGAGTGCCAAGCTGATGGTGCAGGAGCCTTTGGGAGCGTTGGCAGGCACAGAAAATCCCATTAGGCTTTGGACAGCTCTGATTTATGGGAAAAGCCTGCACCAATAAACGTGCAGCCAGGCTGTGGGGAGAGGGGCTCACAGGGAGCTCGTGTGTTCGCAGGCTGCTCTGCAGTTTTAGTGCATCTACCCTCTGTGCTGTGCTGGAGACATGACAGCTTCAGTTAAAACCCTAGGACAAATAATTTAATCAATGTACTTCTGGGCTTTTGTGCTGCATGATCATCACTGGGATAGAAATGTCCCAGTCTGTGGGTTTAACTTCATGCCCAGGCTCTTGTACAACCCGGTGTAAAGAGCTCCTCATTCCACCGGAAAGGGTTAACAGGAGATGAAGAACAAGGGATGTGCAGTTAAGATATTTGCATGAAATTCTTAGGGGATTTGTAGGAAGCATTTTAATCTTATAATTTTTCACCAATTATTCGTTTTTAAAAATAACATGATAAATTTGAACACAGCTAAAAGGCCCCAGGCTTTACCACACATCCCAACTTTTGCAGTCACAGGAGAAAATGTACCCTTTCAGATTTTTGTTTTCTTCAGCCACCTCTTCACTTAGAGAGTAAAGGGAAATGATATTTAAGCTTTGCTCTATTCTTTCTCATCCTCCCACCTAGAAAATTATGGCACTGAGTCAGGTGGGTAATTCAGAATAGAAAGAATAGCTCTTGTTTACATCCTTGTATCTAGTTTTCAGAGCTCTTTTTATATTTCAAAATTATTTTCTCTGATAGTTCTGGGTGTAAATTTGGCAGACTGTTCACACTGCATTTATTGATGATTCAATACCAATTGTCCTTCTTTGAGAAGGTAGTAATGATTTTTTTTTTCATGCTTTTTTCTTTCTTTCACTTTTTTTTTTTCAATATTCAAATCCTGGCAACAATTGCATCATTCCTCCACTAAATTTTAAAAAATATTCATTACCATAAAGGAACTATAGTTAAGAATCCCTTTGTGACTTTTTATAATAGAAATGGGCAAAAATAATAGGGCTATTACATGTGTGAAAGGCTATGCTCATCCTTTATGTGTCTTGGAATTTGAATAGATGAAGAATCAAGGCTCAAGGAATTGTTATCTTCCCCACTACTGAGTCATTTTTGGGGTGGCCATAGGATACCCAGGATGCCAGTGATGTTTGAACTGCTCTTACTTTGGCCTGAGTTGGGCACTGGCTCACTGGAGTGTCAAATTTACAAAAAATAAGGGCTTAACCTCAGTGGAATATTTGCTAATCAAACCTCAGTGGAATATTTGCCAATCATCAAAGGGTCAGTATTTTATATTCCAGCTTGAATGAAGATGTGAAGTATCCTTCCTGCAAGAGATACAAAGGCAGACCCGAGGTGGAGAGCAGCTGATATTTAAAGAAACAAACTCATAAAGAGTGGGTTGAGAATAGCCTGTATTATTTACATACCATAGTATGTAAAGTTTCAAAGCCAAGTGATATAGGTCTCTTTTGTCTTTTTCAGACGTGTCCTATCAAAAAATTTGTTTTAGGACTCTGTGTTTCAACTATATGTTCGTGGCTGTAATTTGAAGTTTTAAAATTGGAGTGTCCCAACATGAAAGATTATTTCTGTGATTGCAATCATGGCACTGAATCCCTTTGGTATTTCTGCCACTGTGGTGGGTTTCTTAAGCTGTCTTGGTCTGTATGTTTTGTAATTTCTGCAGGAAAACCTGAAGTGTTTCTGGAAGTTTTGATAATATGCTAATTTTATATATGTGTATATATATGTATATAGATGTATATGTGTGTGTATACATATATATATATGTCAAACCATATATTTTGTTGATTTCTGTACAAAGTTTTGCCATTTGTTTTGCCATTTTGTTCTGGTTTTGACTTCTGCCAGAAATAATTATCTTGAGGCTTGTCTCATGTATTTACCATGCATGTTATTTGATAGTCCAATTCAGAAAACAGATTTATCTGCTGGATATAAAATAAATGGTGGTAGCAATGGTGCTTAGCATTATGAGAGGAGATTAAAAACAGTCTGCAGTGAAAGTGTCCCCTTCAAACATCTCAGCTAACATTTCTTCTCTCCTCCCAAATGCTAACTGCACCTCAAACTGGAGCAAACAGTCCAGCAAAACATTGCAACACCACCTGAAAAAAATGCCCCTGCAATATTTCCCAGTGGGGGATGCAGCCATGCCAGGAATTAAAGGTTTGTCACATCCTGGCTCATCAGCTGTGTCATTCCACCCACAGCACAGCCCTGCAGACTGGGGGTGATGTGCCACAGCTGAAGAGGCAGCATTTGACAAGCTCTTCATTTCAATGAGTGTGCCAGGTGCCAGGAAATCCTGCAGTCTCCACTGATGCTCTGTGTAATCGCTCTCCAAGCCACTGTGCTCTCTCCAGTGGGGTATTTTGAAACACCACTTAGGCAGAACAAAGATTATCTGCACTTTTGGTGTGCATCTGGAATAAAATAATGCCAATAACCCTCTCCCCACTGTCCTGCCCCTACATCTGTAAATCATTTAAATACAGTCCTTTATTTCAGATCTCCACCTTTGCCAAGGAATATCAGAAATCCATGTAAAGTCCCCAGTGCCAGATTTTGTGTCTGGGTCTCTGATTTAGATGAGTAATGTGTAAAAGTTCATGAGGTGTGAAACTGCATATAGCTAGCTCCTACTGCTTTATGCACATGAGGACATTAAGGTTTCTTCCAAGGTCAGTTCAATTTATGCTCACCAAATCCTATCAGAAATGTCACCTGCCTTCAGACAAAGCACATGACTGAGAATTTTGTTAATATTACCTTATTGTCTCACCATACCCACTTTTGAAACCCTCATATTAAAAGAGGGATGACCATACTTTCTTAAAGATGTCACAATATATTGTAATTGTAATTTAAAAATAAGGACTGCTAGCTACTCTCACAATCATCATCTTCCATACTCTTAAGAGTTATGAGCTAGATTTAATATTAAACTTGGTTCTAAGATTTGTTTAAAAAATAACCACAGTGGCTGCAGACACACCTATTCATTTTTTCAACCCACGTTTCAAATATACACACCTATTCTTTGTTTGGGCTCATCCATCCCATTATTGGAAGTCATGTTTATAACAAAAAGGTTTTTTTTCCCCTGTTTGAAACAATTAGCTGATCTTATAAATTGGCCAGCAAAATTTTTCACTAAAGGTTGTATTGCAATTAATAGCACTGTCAGTCCTTGTAACTGTGAATTGTTGGTAACTGCAGGCTAGTGCTAATGGCACAACAAAGTTATTTCTAAAGCATGCAGCTACATACTAAAGAACTTAATGCCTGGATTTGATTATACTGTTTGAGATAAAAGAATAGGTTTATACAAAATGGCAGTTGACCAAAAGGTATCATCACTGAGAAACATGAGATAAATAAAACTACCTGTTAGAGTGGTACAAGGAGAAGAATTAATATACTTTATATTAATATACTTTATTTCATATTTATTTCTTATTTCTTATATTTCATTTATAGTTCACTGGTTCAAATATATTCCAGAAACAGGAAGTTATTTCCATTTGAAAATGTCGAGCTATTCAGTGCAAAGTGATGCCTCTGTTCATGTGCTTTGTGTCATAGTAACTTCCACATTTAAGTTTTAGATCCCTTACCAGTAGCTCATCAAAAGGTGTAAGGATTAGCATGAGTAATACAGATTTATGTCTACTGTGATCCTGGAATGTCCTTTTGTGGAAAAGGATAAGACATGTCATGTCTTACTTTCCTGCAAAGCTTTTCTCTGCAAGGGACCAGGTCTGGGTGTCACTGAACCTGAGTACTGCCAGAATTCTGAAATCATACTCTTAATCCTTAGTCACCATTCTCCTTTGTGCCTGCTAGTAACTTGCAAAATTAAGTGTTAGTCTTTGCTGCTGTTTTTTTTTTCCTCACATTCTCTGAGAAGCTGTTGATGAGAGCATGGTTCTGAAACGGTGCTCATGGGTTTGGGGCTGTTTGGGAGAATAGGACATGAGAATTAAATCAGTAGCTCACACAACATAACAAATGACCAACTGAGGCATTATTTACATCTTGAGTTGACATAAAGATAAGCTGCTGCCTGCTGTATTATTTCTGCACAGGAATTTCTACAGCACTGTGAATAGCCAGAGATATGGAATGTTTAAAGCCCAACACAACCCATGACTTGAGAAGAAGTAGAGGAACTGTAACCCACCTTTCTCTGGACCCAGTTGAAGGGCTTCCACTTTAGGGTAAGACAAAAAAAACCATAATCATGGTGGGTAGACAAATTTGCTTCACTTTCAGTGCTATTTGGATAGTCAGGGAGCTCTGAGCTGTATAAATCCCTAGAAGTCATAAGTCAACATTGGCTTGAGAGAACTTCCCTGTGGATTTCACATTTTAGAGTTCCAGTCATTGCTGTGTCCCATCCCTTATGTGCAGTAGTTTTGAGTAAGGTGCACCAGGCTCACTTAAAGACAGGAAGCTTTTAATGTATCAATGATCCTGATTTTTCAGATTTACCTATGGATTCTTTCTGAGCTTTTTTCCCCCTCCCTGAAAGTGTGTTTGTATTTCTTAAGCACAACATACTATATTTCTAGTCAGGAGATGGAAAATGTAAATGTGTTGTTCCCTGAGATGTTCATATCTTTTTGTGGGTTTGCTGGTGGGAGAGAAAAGCTGGCTAGAGTTTTAAGAAATATTTACATTTGTGAGTTGAAATGTTGTAACTGCATGAAGAAAGATTGCTTTCAGCTTACAAGAGACATTTTTAATGCCAGCTTCAATTAAATTTTGCAAATGCTGTATTACTGAGGAACACAAGGTTCTGATAAGAGAGAAATTTTTTTAAGGCTGGAATGATTCCTTAAAGTCTTCCATATTTGAATAATTAGTAAAGCATATATAGTTACAGAATAAGTATCAGTGTTGTCCCTTTGAAAATCACAGTAAGAAATGTCCTCAAATTCCTGCAGAAGTAAAGCATACTTCTTTGGATCAGAAAATATACATGTGTTGATTTTGTTTAAGAAATGATACCTGTGCTAACCACAGTGAATTTAAAACTGTGTCAGAATTTCTGCAAAAAACCCCAACATCGGCTCCACTTGCTTGATCATCTGAATGAAATTTCAGATGTCTATTTCCTGTTTTGTTTGCATAGGATATAAACTTCTTCTGTTTTACCTTTTTAACTCAGTGAAATTGCACAAGAATGAGCTTTGCATGCCCAATGAAGAACAGCTCAGAAGATCAGGAAAAAAGCATTTTTGCAGAACTAACACAAACTTCAGATATGTGAGTGCAGAAATTGTTGCTTAGCATCAAATGGTTTCTGTCAGATTCAGCTTTTATCTTGGATATTCCTGAAGGAATCTGGATTAACATAATGAGAATTGCCATGCACCATCTCATCATAATTTTAGAAATTTCAGTGCTGTATAGTACACAAGGCTTTATTGTAAAGGTTTGTGACTGTTTTTTTTTTAATTTTATAAGATATATTTGCCCTGTATAGTTTAATTTAAATTTGCTTTCCTGTTTGTCAGCTATTTTTTTATTGTCTAGAATTTGAAACAAGGGCACAAAGTACCAGTAAAATTCTGACCACCAATGTTGAGGATTATATCATCCAAAATAGCAAATAATTGCAGGTTCTCTACATTTCCTAGTGGCCTTTGTACTGGACATGTCCAAGGGGATTTTATTATATATTGTAGTGAGTTGCAAATAATTACAATTTATTCCAAGAATTAATGGAATTGAAAATATCTCTCATCTGGATTCTATGGTAGGATGAGAAGCTGTGCATCACTTTTAAATCTGGCAATCAAAAAAATCAATCATAAAGGAGTAAGCATGTATAGTATGCATGGTCTTTGATGAAACTGTCTAGATGGAAGTGTTTTAAAGATATGAAATATTTGCAGTGATATCAAAAATCTGCTAAGATTTTTCACAGATAGGCTTTTTTCTTTTCCCACATCAAAAACACAGAGCAAATGTGATGTAGTTGAAGAACTGATGATAAAGGGGTTTTTCTGTTTCATACAAATTATTGACAGCTTCTATGGCAGCTTTATATCTCTACATGAGTGTGCAGCATTTTTCTCTTTATTCTTGCTCCTTTTACAGCTTTTAAGCTATTTTGCTTCCTGCAATCTATGATTCCACTATTCTTCTATTAAAGATGGAGAATGATCCTTCACAAGGGAAGCAGGTTTGCTATCAGAGATGACACAACAACTTCTTTCAATGCTTCTGCTAGTAAAATAAAAAATATTTTTTATAAAAGTTTATTTTGTGAGAGAACTCTCTTGCAAATTGACCTGTCCTCCACTTCAAATATGTTCTTACCTCCTTTTCTTATTTGTAGAGGAACTGTAACCCACCTTTCTCTGGACCCAGGTGTGGATTTAAATAAAACAAACTCTCTCTGAAATATTTAAGAATTTATAGAGTATTGGAGGGGTTTTCATTCTTACCTTGCCTTGTGTATCTCAGAAAAAACAATGTATTTAATGAAGACATCAGCATGATTTGCACAGATGGCAGTGTAGTAGATTTTTCCCATTGTGAAATTGATGGCAAAACTTTCCTCTTTGCTGTCCTCTTCAAATTACTTCCCCTTCCTAATCTCTTGTTTCCAGAAATCCTTCTTGCTGTGAGAAATGTGTTAGGTTGGTTACCTAGTACTTATTTGGTGACATGGATAAAAGCACACATGGAATTTTGGAGGTGAGCTCTGTCACAGACACAGCAGGAAGAGAGGAGGCTCAGAAAGCAGAGCTATCCTGTAACACAAGTCCATGCAGTTATGGCCTCAGGATATCAGAAGTCTGTGGTGACTGAATTGTTGAATTTCTTTAGTAATTTTAATTGGCAAGGATATTGAGTGGATTTCTGTAAATATTGATATAAATTTAAATTTGGAAGTCTGAAGTCAGGTTCCAAGTCCATAGATTGGTGCCTAAATATAACTGGCCTGATTTTTTAAAAGGTTGAATATCAGGTCAGTCATACTGAAGCAAAAGAAGTTATTCCCAAGGGATGGATACCAGAGGCTGGTGTTAGATGTCAGTTTGGAAAACTTGGACTTTGGGCTTTAAATTCTAAAATATATGCAATAACTCTTTCTTGTCACATCTAAATTTGACTATTACTCTTTGTTAAATGTTGTGAATGAGAAGTTGTTAATGAACTTTGTATGTACTTTTGAATTGTGTAACTGAAATTCCTGTTCTCAGATGACCAGGTGTTTAAATCCAGGTGCTAAATCCTGCTTTACTGAATATTTATGAACTTTTCAAGATGTAAATTGAGCTAAAAGGAATAAATGCCAGTTTAGGTTAGCACACAAGTTAACCTGGACAGGAATTGTCTCATAGAGCCCTGTTCTGCTGGAAGACACTTTGTAATGAAATGAACCATCATAATTTAGTGATTTAATATTATTGTTACTGTGCAAACATTTAAAATGTTATTCTGATAGTCTTAACACTCTTGTGATCCATATTTTACTACAAAACATAAAACATGCAATGCTGCACCAGTTTGCATCCATCTGTTTACAACTGGACTTTTCTAGGTTCTTTCTTAGCAGGATTTTGGGAGCAAAGGAAAGACCATCAATAGAAAATCCTTTCTGAATTTTAACTTAGTTTGATGGCACTTGAATGGAGCTTTGAGAGGTTAATGAGGGTTCTGTGAGGATTCACAGAGTGATAGCCATTAAAAAGATGGCAACTGATGTGGTAATTATATCTTTTTATGGAATATTCTCTCTGCTTCTCTGATCATTACAGAACTCTTAGTGAGTTTCTGAACCCCAGCTCAAGAAGGTTTTAGAAGCTGAGGACCCATGACTGTGAGCACCTTGCTCCTGGTGTGTTGTCTCCAATGCTTGCATTTTTCCATGAGTAACTGCCCTGCAATGGAAAAAAGATATTATTTTTTTATCCTTTAATAGTTGCTTCTCCAGAAATTTGTGTAAGCTGCAAATATGCTAATTTGATGTATCTTTTGGGCATATGCAGGCAACTCTGTGTAAGTTTGGGAGGCTGTGGAAAAATAGAAAATTTTGAAAAATGGAGAGATTTAAAATATTGTAAGTACAACACATGGAGACCTCACCCACCCCCCAGCCCCCCTCCCCCAAAAGTTTTCCTGCACAAGTTTTTAAATACTTGAATGCATATATTATTAATTATCTACTCAGTATTTGGCTGCATTTTTCTCCTTGCAGTTGTGAAACAGCCACATGTAATGAAACCTTGCCAAACAGCATAGGGAGCCTGTCAGAAGATGGAGGTTTTTACATAAGTAACATATGTAGATGAATATATAATTAATTAAGAGTGTATGAGGGGCTACATCCTTTGCAATATCTGCAATATATTATTCATTTTTCTTTGCCTTTTCATTAGTTAACCTATTACTGTAATTATCACTCATCTTTTGTGGCAAGCTTTGTAGATTAGAATTAATCACTCTAAAAATAATGCAGTCACCTAAAATATTCACATCATCAAAGATGAATTCTTTTGTGGTGCTGCAACCTGATACACCTTGGTGAAAATTTGTAGATGTGGCATTTTCTATACATTAGGGAAAAACAGGCTGACTGCATGAGAAAAGGAGTGGTGAGTCACAGGAGGGAGATAGGAGTGACCTTTTCCTTTTTTGTCTTTGTCTTAGTCTTGCACTTGTGGTACATAGTCATCATTTTCAGAGCAAAAAAATGCCAGGCTCATTAATTCAGTATAATATATAAGTGTTTTCTGAATATTTCTGAATATTTCATAATATTCAACAATATTCTGTTATTTAAAAAAATAATTGGGGTGTAAAATCTTTACTCACATTTTCCACAAATAATATTCACAAGTCACATAAAAATTCCTTGTAGGGTGAGTCAATCATCATTTGACAGTTTTTGGCCAAAAAGTTGTCTGGTGTTCCTTGACGTGAGAGTTTCTGTAGTATCCAAATGTTCAAAAAAACCCCTGAGTGATGCAAAATATGGTCTGCATTTCCTTCTCATTTTTTCTTGTAGTGGTATAATGTTGTGCTCTCAAGAAGTAATTATGACATCTGAGAATGGATTTAGAGGTGTAAAAGCTCTAAATTAACACTACTTGTAAAAAGGGACTGAGCACTGTATGTCATTTTCTTCTGTGTTAATGGTTTCAGAAGGTGGGTGAGTGAATCAGCCCCAGCTGGAGAGGTCAGCCTTGCAATTTTTTCACCATCACTTGCACTTGGAGTACTTGTGACAACAGAAATGGAAAAATATTGCAAGGAAATTATTTTGGATCATGCAGCACAATATCTTTATGTATGATGGATAATCCTGGTGACTGGGCTGTCAGCCAGGAATTCTCTTCTCCTGCTGAAGCCTCAGACTGTGGCAGGACGTGCATTAGGTGCAGTCCAATATTATTTAAGCCTAGATTTTCAGCTGTTTGCCCCATGGAAGGCAGAGCTTTCACATTTCCTCTCTCAAATCCGACAGGTCACGGTTTCCCCAGGGAGGAAGGAAGGAACGTGGCCAACCTCTTTTCTTTTATCAAAGGTGCCATCAGTGAGCACCTACAATTATCTAACTCAGATTAATACTTTTATCATGTCTGTTTGTGCCAGCCTTTATGCCCAGCCAGGAAATAAGACACTTGTCCTTTTTCAAGTTGCTTTGAAAAGATCAGCAGAAGACAAGTTCTAATTGCAGCTCCTGTTCCTCTGGCCTTATATTTAAGAGCAGAGCAGGACCTTTCCCACATGTCCTTGTGACAGCAGCTCCCAGTCTGCTGGCCTGCAGACATAAACACTCTATATAAAGTAATTAATGCAAGCAGTGAAAATAGCTCTCTGGTTTGCCTTTATATCAACCATTCCCAGTTCAAACACCTCAGGGAAAACTGCACAATGGCAGACTTTTACAAATCCCTCTGTGTGATGACTAAAAGGGTAGAACAATCCTGAATTTCCTGGTAGTTTTAGTAGTACTTGCCTTTCTGGATATGGCACATTCAACATTAGGAATAACTTAGAGAAGGTATTTGGTGTAAGTAAGTCAATCTGTAGAAAAAAATGCAACAGGTGAGGTATCAGACAGCTCAAGGCAAATTTATGAAACCTTTCACTTACCCATGTTTCAGCAGGAATCTTAGAGGGATAGATTTTCCATAGTGTGGCTTAAATGAGTTTTGGTCTTAGTGCAATGAAAGATTGCTATTCTAATCCTTGTTAGTAAACCATACGTCCCTGTGTAACTGTAAATGTTTTGGTCGTGGAATCTTTTGCAAAATCATTTGGCTGCATCATTTGATGATTGTGACAGAACTGTCTCCACTCCTGCCTCTTGTGTCTCTGGCAGTAGTTTGTATCCAAATCCAAATCCATCATCAAAATATCACTGTGTCTCTGATCTAATCCATCTGACTATTTGTTACCAAGGGAAGCCAGTTATTTCTCCTTAATATCTGTGAATATTCTCTTTTCTAGAACAGAATTGTAGCTGCTTGGTGCTCGTTTTGCTTCAAATGGATGTATGGAGTGGTATAGTTCAGGCATAGGGCCCTGGAGGTATTGACTTGTTCTAAAATCAGGCAGATTTCCAAAACTGAATTTATTTTCATTCAGACACAACTTGCAGCATAAGAGAAGAAATAAAAAAGTGAGAGAGAATAAATGCTGATAGGTGAATTGATGTACTTTTCCCTTGCTTAGGGACAAAAAGGAAAAGTAAGGAAATGAAAGTTACCATTTGCCATGCCTCAGGAAAATGAAACATTTCATGTTCACCTGTTCACAGACTCATCTACAACACCATTTTCACTGTGTGAAAGGAGCTTGGAGGCCTATTCCTATGAAATGCACTTGCTTTTACTACTCCTAGTGAAGAGGCAGGTAATGAGGAGAAAGTTTGGAACAATTAAATGAACTGCAGCCCCTTGTTCCCTTGTCCATTAGGGGAAAGAGCATTACAGGAAGCAGCTATGGTGAATAATAACTCTGGAAAACCAAGAAGAGAGCTGACATTAGTGATAATGCACTTTCTGCCTCTGGAAGGTAATATGTCTGCAAAGCAAACAATTTGAAATCCACTCAAAAGCAAAGAATAAATACTGAGAGTGGAAATTCTGGATAGCAGATTGAAGCAAAACACAAATTTGAAATGCAGTCATTGACAGTAGGAAAAGACATCAATTGGTGTGTAAGTGCTACTGGGATTTACATAGAACATTAAAAAGTTTGGGAAAAGCAAAAAAGCATAGCTCATATGTCAAAAACATTGGAAACAACTTACAGAAGAAAACAATGTAGTTATTGATTCCCCAAAATGCCTCATAAAAGTTGAGGGTATTGGGAATTGAATGGGAACATGTGGGTCTGTGGGCTGGATTCAGTTACTCGGGGTTTATGGTCACTCCTAAGCTTACAAACAGGTCAGGCTAAGTCTTGCTAGACCTGCCTCTGTAAAACTGGAGTTGCAAGGGAGGCATGACAGAATGGCTGCATGTTAATGGCCAAAATGACCCACCTGAATGCTCTGCTGAAGGGAAGCAGGCTCTGCTGAATACATTTAGGTTCTGAGCATGGATTATATTCCCCTTAACAGTTGATCTTTGATTTTACAGTTATTAAATACCCCAGAAATAAATAGAAGACTAAAGCAAACTTTAAAACTGACATACTTTGAAAATGTGTATTTGCCGGATAGTTGCATCCTCTAATTAATTGTAAGTCTAACATAACAGCAATTCACATCTGTGTTCTGTGTTAATTTATCTATTTCTGTTTCTCAGTTACTATGAACACAAAGTGAATTGCTATCCCAATGTTGCCCTGTTCTGTGAGTTGTTTACCCAGCTGCCATAAGGCTGTGCTGTTTCAAAAACCCACGTGGAATTATTCCACATTGCTGGGGATGCAGCTGATAGCCATAGGGGTGTGCATGTGCTCGTGTGCCCCTCTGCAGCCACACACAGCACACCCTGAGACATCCAGGGTAGCATCTGAAATACCTGTGAATAACTTATTAGATCTTTCCAGCAGTATAGCTGCTGTATTCTGACTGGCTCGAATGTTTAATTTAGGAAGGACTGATGAATTTTTCATATTGATATAGTCATTTTCCTTTTAAGTGTGTGTTTTGTATCCATAGGGAAACACATGGAGTTGCCAGGGTAACCATGACTTTTCTTGAAGTTCTAGGATGATGGAACACGTGCAGTTCATGGATATGTGTCTCTGTGTGGGGTGAAAAGGTTTCTGTCTAGGGCCATTTTGGCAAAGCTGGGATGAATGGCATCCAGTATCCCAGGGCAGGCTGTAACTAGAGCTACCCTGACACTGGGATTTCCTCTGCAAGCTTGTGCAACACAGAGAAACCACTTTGCTGTGCTGCAGCACTCATTGCTTGCAGGGAAAAAGTAAAAACAACACTCAGGGTGCCTGGGTGGTGGTGAAGACTCCAAGCCAGAATCTGTGAACCTTCCTTCAGTGTGTCCTGCCATGGGAACAGTAAGTCAACTCCCACAGCTCTCCTTGGCTGGGAGCTGGGATGCAAATGTGGTTGTGAATTCAGGACAGGCTGCAGCCAGTAAGTACCAGATCAACTGCTGCAGTAGATCTTCCTGATGCTTAATTCCACAGAGATGATGAGACTTTCCACATTTCGTAATATTTGATTTCCCCAAACCATGTAAAGATTAGGCTTGTAGCATTTACATATGGATGTATGAATCAGGTATAACTGCATTTGCAACTTCAGCCTAAAAACATAGTTATTTAAAAGTCAAATGTTATGACAGGACATCACAAAAAAAGCTCTGTAGAAGTAAAAATCAGGGCTAAGAAAGGTCATATTTAATATATTATAAACATTTGCTTTATTTTTTTGTGCCTTTAACAAAAGTATTCTTGCAGGGCCATTCCCTAAATATCCAGCATGAAGCTTTATACTAATGAGAGAACATATGAGTAACTCTGTTCTCATTATCTTTGGTTATCATGCACTAATTTTTTAAGTTGGAGGTGAAGACCCAAGACCAGTTTTTTAAGAGTAAAATGAGTGCTACTTCTATGCATGTGTACATACAATATTAGTTGCACTTAGACTCAAGTAAGATATGATTCTATGATTCAGAGAAAGGCAATTATTTTATTTTAGTGGAAAATTTAGAAGGTTGTCTCAAGCTGATGTGAATTCTTCTGTTTAAGATGCCAAAGACTTTTGTTTAATTCTCTTCAGACAGCTTAGTTCTGCCCAGGTTAGAAACGAATTTACTGTTTTGTTCAAACCTTTAGACCAGTGGTGCTGCTTTACATGTTTTCTTTGCTTTTTTTCCTCTTTCTTCAGAGGGGTGGGAGTCTTTTTGTCTGCAGCGAAGCAATGAATGACACTGATAAAACTTGGCTTTTTTCAATAAAATAGAACAAGGTCAATTTGAATAAGGAATATCTTGTGCTAGTCAAAATGCTCAAGGACAGCAGAGAAGGGGACAGCAGAGTGGTGGAAGGAATTCAGTTATACTTTTTTCAGGGGAAGTCCAATATCTCTGCAAGTCTAAAATTAGAAATGTCTGCTCTATTAAGAAATTAGCAGTAAGAAGGGTGGACAATCTAACGAAACTGTAATAAGATGACTTTTCAAGGTCAAATACCTCAATTTAATGCTGCTTGAAATCTCTCAAAAGTACTTAAGTGAAGCTGTGTGCAAATCTGAAACCACTTCAGTCCCACAGTGAAGGTTTTACAGTGAAATAGATCAGCCAGTGGGAGAGAACACGTCACAAAAAACATGTTAGAATTTGGTTATGGATTTTTATGGCTGGAGCACGTAGTAAGTACTAGGAGGACTAGATAAAAAGGAACCTCTGACTAGATATTCTCAGTTCCCAAGCTGGTTTTGCATGTCTGGCTCCAATGGCTGTTACATTCAAACACTTTCAGGTGTTTGGGCTCACCTGAAGTTCACTGATGCAGCACTTAAGTGAATTCTGTCACAGGTGCTCATGCACTGAAATGCAGACCTTTACTCAACAGCTTCCACCTGTGGTCACCCTGTGTCAGTCACTCTCTCTCTTTGAGTTTCTAAAAAAACTTAATGCTGTTAATTTTTTATGTACGTGCTTTTTATCATAATATAAACATAAAATAAGTATTTTGCACTGTCATTGGATTGTGCTCCCAAGGAACTTCAGGATGGCATATTGAAATCATGTTAAATGTGTATCTACCCTGAGCAGCAGAGTGTAAGGCAGTGAGTGCCATCCAGGCTGGTAACTCCTCAGAGCAGGACAGAGCCAAGGTTTAGCTCCCAGGAATAATCTGAACTCCTTGCAAAGAGCAACCACCTTGCAGTATGTTAGCAGGGCTGCTTGAAAGAGCTGAGAGAGATCTCAGGTGGAACTTTTGACTGGGAGTTGTTTCTGTGCCTGCCTGGTGCTCAGAATGCTTTGGATATGTGGGTTTCTCTTGGACATTAAATCACAGTATTGATGTAAGTGGACACAAATCCTCGTTTTACCTGCTCTGATGACAAGAAATTGACCCACAGTGGGAAATGTCAGACTGCAGTGTCTGTGTTTTCTTTCAGGATTTCCTTGCAAACAGAGGTAAACAGTGCAACCACGAGAGAGGCTTTGGGGCTTTGTATCCTACAAAGAAGAAAGAAAAACCTGTTTGTCTTTGGACACCCTGGTGCCTAAACCTCACAGGGATTTCTTTAGTTTAGTGGGTTCACAAGAACGATGCTTGTGGTCATCAGGGAAATCTCTCTGCCTCTTGCTCGTGCTCAGAGTGTTGAGAGTTTTCTCAGAGTACAAAAACTTCTTTCTCCAAGCTGGCCCCTCTCACCAATATGGTGTTTGCAAAGCAGCTGAAGGCATCTCTGCTAAATGCACCCCAGTCTTCAGCTCCTCCAAGGCCACCAAAGCAGTTTGATTTAGATCATTACTTCAGTGAAGACAATGCCATCGAAATTGGCCAATGTAATCCTGGTTTCAGCAGCACAGGACATGAGCAGTAAAATATACCAGTGCCCATTTAAATTTAGATATCCGTGTGAAAAAGAAAGGAAATGAGTATAAAATATACTCTTACTATATATTTAACAAACAGTGCCTGCTGATTTTTCCACTCATCTGGAGCACCTTGGGCATATCTTCCAAGTCTAGAGTTTCTAGAAATTATGAATTAAAAGCTGAAATGACTCTTAAGATCTGGTTGAAATTCATTCCTATTTATATTATCATTTATCCCTCAAGGAGTTAGATTTTGGATACAAATGGAAATGCCCTTGCTGCTATGCCTGACTAGATGCAGAGCACAAACTAAAATGAAAACACATTAAAAAGAATGAAGGATCTCCAAAATCTCCCCACCCCTTTCCCCCAGACAAAGGATTTACTGGACAGAAGGAGGAGAAATAATGTGGGAGATTTAATTCCTCAGTAACTTCTGACTCTGCCCTCCCTCCTATGGTAGGTGTGGGCTTCCACCACTCCATTGTGCAGTTCCTGAGGAACCAAAGGCTGCACAGCCTTGTGTGAGGAGCTGAGAGTGGACTGGTGTAGCATGTACACCTCTTTCATGTGGCTGAGATCACTCCCTCTCTCATCCCTTGGTCAAATATTTTATCAGTGTTTATATCAAACTACTTGAATATCATATTTTACAAATATTTTTCAAGGATGGGTTAAAATTGTGGCCACTGATAGAATAGGTCTCTGGTGTTTCATGAAGTGGGTGAGACTAGCTGTGATTTAATCAGATCTTTCTGTCCTAATGCACGGGTTTGCACAGAGATAGTTCCCATCTGTGCATCTTTTCTTTTTGCCTTAGGGAATTTAGCAGGAAACCTAGTGCTCATTCAAACAGTGCAGCATAGCTTAGTGATTTGTATTCTGGTCACATCATAAATAATCCTCCCAATGCTTGTTCCAATATAGAGTAAACACATTTGGGAAAAATACACACAACTGCGTTGAGTGGAGTTGATTTGGGATCACTAAAGTAGTATTAAACCAGGCTGGTTGCAGCTTCTTCTTAAAATTTTAACCATGTGGGAGAGAGAGATTTCTGAAAGTATCTGATAGATAATAGTGAACGTTAATATTTCTTTTCCTTGAGGAGACAATCCTTTTTTTTGATATTTTAAATTAATTTTATTTCTTATCTTTGTGCCTTGCAAGCAGACCCAGAAGCCATAAAGTGAAACAGCAAAGCAGAATCAAATGCCTGAACACATTCAAAAAGACCCAAATTGCTTGTTCACAGCAGCAGCCAGAGCTGAGCAGTGCAAGTCTCAGTACTTTGGAAAAGCGAGGCTGTTAACAAAGAATTTCAAATATGTTTTTAGTAGCTTTAATTACAGGTAGATTTTTTTAACATCAAACACATTTTATTTTTGTTGAGCAAAGAGTAAAGTCAGTCAGAGGTAGTTAAATGAAGATTCCTTATGCTACCAAGGGCCCAGCCAGCTAAAATGTCTGTTCCTGACTACCTTGAGAGAAACATGGAAGCCACTGTAACCTCAGATTCCTCCTTTCACATCCTGCCCCAGACAGAAGAAAGACTCGGTCCTGTTCCCAATACCATGTGCCTGCTCCCAGTACAGTGTGGTTTCCTATCCACTCACCTGCCCTGAGCTCTGTTTTACACTTGCTCCTCTGAATATCTTGGTTCAGGAGGAATTTGCAAGGGTCTAAAATCCCTGAAACGCCAAAGATGTTTTTCAGTTGCTGAAGGCAGATTAGGTTCTTAGAAATCAACTCCTTACTTTAAAAAAAGGTGGGAAAATGTCTGTTACCTCCAAGATATGTTGCAATTATGTGTGCCATACGTGGTAATTATTTTAATGCTTAATAAGAGTAGAGATGTAAGTTACTATAAGAAGAAGACTAAGGCAGCATGGGGTAGACAGCAAGGCACGTGCAAGACCAAGTAGCCCTGAATTCAAATCAAGGCAGGATTGAACCTCTGCATTTTATGGGCAAAAATATACTTTTTTGAGTCAGACCCTTACTAAAACATCTCTTCTATAGATCTGTCCAATAGACAAACAGTATTTTTGCAGTTCCATTGAAAGTTCCTCTCTGCAGGGCAGGTCTCTTCTAAAATCCATGGCAAAACCTTTGAAAAAAAAAACCCAAATAATATTTAGAACAAATGTATTTTGTTCTAAAACCAGACATCCAGAGATATGTTCCATTTCTGGTTAACTGTCTTTTCATAAATGAAAGTTCCTCTAGCCTTTTTTAGGCTAGATTAAATAAATGTGGTTTTGCACATTTATTTGTTCACAGAATTATTTAATTTCTTAATTGTGCTGCTTTTGTGGGACAGATTTCAAGGATGATATTTCAGACTACATCCAGGTGATTTCACTCACTCACCTTATCTGCTAAGTTTTCTCCATGGAATTGTGTTTCTGGATGTAATTTAAATGATGTGGAATTAAAAAGGAACTAAATAGCTTTTGTTTAGGAATTGTATTGAGTAAATATACTTCTTTTTCCTCAGGGTCTCACCAAGGACTAAGCTGTAAATAATTGTGTATACTCACTTTAAGATGGCCATTACTGTGATGGAAATTGACATAATTTTGAATTTTTTTTGGTTGGTTGAGGAATGAAAGGAGTACAAAGAAGAAGCAAAGAGGCACAGGCTTGAATAACTCCAAATGCCTCTTGGCAGCTGAAATATTCAAGTGTTTAACAGAATCATAGAATAGTTGATATTGGAATGGACCTTTAAATGTCATCCGGTCCAAAGCCCCTGCCATGGGCAGGGGCATCTTTCAGTAGAGTAGCTTGATGGATGTAAATATTTTGTGATGTTTAAGCTCTTGCTTTAATAGTTCTGGCAGTTGCCTTTGGAAGACTGAGCCTTATCAAGGGTCAGAGCAGTGGCTTTGGGCAGGTGCTCGTTCTCTGACCTTTTCCTCACAGACATGGATCTCAATAAACTAGTCTGGATCTAAATAAACTAGTTCACTCCTGCTTTTCCTTTACAATAAGCCTCAGAAAGAAATGAAACATTTGCTCTGTAAGGTGACCAGCATTCACTAACAAGCTAACAGAAGCTTGTTTAATGCAATTGTACTTAGGAGAGAATTGTGCAAGATTTAGGGCAGGACACCCATGTAAATTGTGCAAGATTTAGGGCAGGACACCCAGGACACCTTGGGCAGCTCATAAAGTTGGTTAACATGCACATGTTGCACAGCAAGGCTCTTACTCAAGCCAGGGGACCTGAACACTGCTGAAATATTAGGACCTGTGTGTTGTGTGTTTAGACATGGGCTTCAGCGCTGACATACAGCAGTAATGGCTGTAGATATTTTAATTAGAACACCTGCAATTGAAAAATAGGTACTGTTTACTCAGTCTGTTTGGACCCAGTCTGTACCTGTTATGCATTTTTAGCACTTCCTATTATCACCATCATGTGTTGGGATAATCCACATTCCTGAGCTCAGATTACTCATGTCCATGACAGTAGTGCCTAGGGAACAGCACAAATCAGGGGTAATGGTAGAGATAATGTATTTTGATATTTTTTTCACACATAACAGTTGTCTGTCTCTGCCCCCAAAGCACATCATCTGTCTCCTGTTAGACATAATTTTCTTTTTTTTTTTAAGTAAAGAAATAGGAGAGATCTAATTTTTCAGGACAGTCAAATTACACTTCTCTAGAGTCATAGAATAAGGAACTACTACAAACAAAATCATGACCTAATGAAAAAGTAACAATAAAAAAGTTTGGGTTTTTTTTTTTAAATAACAATTCTTCGTTGTTGTCGATCATGGATGCAGTAATTCCTGAAGGTTAATGGGCACTTAACAGTCACATTCTCACTTATGCACTGGTTCTGCTTTGCCTGGTTTTTGGCAGCAGGGGGGCCACAGAGGTGGCTCCTGTGAGGAGCTGCTGGAAGCTTCCACCATGTCCAGCAGAGCCAATCCCTGATGCCTCTGAACATGGACATGCTGCTGGCCAAGGCTGGGCCAATTAGAGAGGGCGGTAACATCTGTGATTACATATTTAAGAAGAAAATCAAAACAAAATCATGCCGGTTTTGGCTTTTAGTCAGAGAAGTGGAGGAGGTGAGAACATGTGAGGGAAACAACACGGAGACACCAAGGTCACTGGAGAAGGAGGGGGAGGAGGTGCTGCAGGTGCCTGAGCCGAGACTCCTCTGCAGGCCGTGGTGAGACCATGGTGAAGCAGCTGAGCCCCTGGGGATCCATGGGGAATTCACAAATCCAGTTGAGTTTTGCCCTTGAAATATTTCTCCCAGTCCTTATCTCACTCATGAAGTGTTCATTAATATTTTTTTCCTCTCCTCGACCCAGCTGTGGCATGGGAGGGTCAGCAGGTGACTCTCGTGGGTGCCTGGTGTTGGGCCAGTGTCAAACCACAGCAACCTAAAAAGGAGAAAGTTGCATGAAGTTCCAGTTCACCTTACAGAAAAACTTTTGGAGATGAAATTTGTAGTAAATGACTCTGGATAAATACAAACTAGTAAATCTTTTAACAGATTTTATGTGGTTTAAAAAACACCACCACGCACCTGGTCCTCATTGAGTTCATCATTATTGTCCCCATCTGGGACCAATCTGCACATGAGATTCAGGTGCTTTAGGAACAGCAAACCAGGGTATAAGAGATGAGGTTGGCTGTAAAGGAAGAGGTGGAGGGCAAGAAAAAGCTGGAGAGGTGAGAATGTACAGTGAAATACAAAGGAGTTGTTGGAGTTCATCCTGTTTGGTTTTCTTATTCTAAGAAAGATGTTATGATTTGTGAGAAGATAGATGTGGGGCTTGCATGTTGGGTAAGTAAATGTTCCTATCCTCATTTGCAGTCTACCTAACTTCTGTTCATCCTGGATTTGTGTGTTTGGTTTTTTTTTCCCTAGTAAAGCACTTTTTCTTAAATTTTGTCTTTCTCACCTGTGCCCTTATGTTCTTTATGATCTTTAAATTCAAGAGACTGTATGTTGTTGTGTGCCATGAGAAATCTCTGGTAATGCATTGTTGCTGCATATAATGAAAACACTCTGCAATTTTCCACAACAGAACTGTAAGCCAGGGATAAGGCCAGGCATGGGAAGATATTCTGAGTTTTCCTAAGTGCATAGAAATGGAGCCTTCTTGCTTTAGCTACAAGTCAGTGTTAGCCCCTAGGCCTCTTCTCTAGAATTACACATAGAGCAGTGAGTCGTATTGAGAATCTTGGGCTACTTTTAAAGGGTGCAAAAAGCAGCTACTGCCAGTAAACTTGTATTTGCCATATGGGGACTCTAGTTGAAAACAGCTGAAAATGACTGATCTAAACAATAACACACCTGTGAGAGCTTCCTCTGTAACTTCTTCATAACCCCTTGTGCACTGCTTGGCTTGGATCAGAATCCCTGAGGGGATCTTGTCCTCCTTCTCCTGCCTGTAACATTCCTGCTGAATCATGTAAGTGCTTATTTTCTGGCTTAGCAGTCAATACCCTTCTGGTCTCCAAATCAGTTGTGAGACCTTTTTGTTCCTCCTTTCCAAAGCTTTTGTATGGCAGGTTTGCTCTGAAGGTCTAAGTGCCCATCCAGGTGATTGTGTGGTTACTCCCTTGGAGTTCTGATATGAAAAACTTGTCTTACAATTATTGGGAATGACTTTTACACAGTGGCATCTTGCTGGAATATGTCACTCAAGATTTAAGAACTGAAGTTAAGCCTTGGTTGTTTACAGCAATCTCTCTTGTGTCAGAATGGAGATGGGTGTTCTTCACTCTTTTTTGTGTTGTTCAGTAAGTCTGCAGTTGGGCATGGACATATCTGAATTTTGGGTGTTAGAAAATGTCAGTGGTATAACAACTTTGAGTTCATCACAAGCCATCCAGTGTGGCTGGGGCAGAAGCTGTTTTCTCCCCTCATCCCCATGCTGACTGTGTCTCCTCCTAGAAAGATCTATTCCATTTTGGGTCCTCCTGATGTGGCAATTCAGCCTGGATTGCTGCATTATTGTTACATTCAGTTATTCTCTCAGACTCTTTGTACTGCTGAATCACCCCATCTCATCTCAGCCTGCCTTTGCTTGTGATCAGGTGGTTGAGTGACCTTGGTACCTACAGGAGTTTACTTTGGGCTGCTGCAAGAAATATGATGTTAAATAGATGTTAAAGGTTCTTCAGAACAAAACTGTAAAGCTGTGACTCACCGAGCAATACAGACTGGACAAAGACAAGGATTTGAAAACAAAGAAGGTTTAACAATACCTTGTTTATGCCTGGCATTTCACTCCAGTCCTTAGATAAGTATGACTTATCTTTGGCATCCCTTGCCCAGTTCTCCTGGGGCCCAAATTACAATCTGCTTGCTGCAGCCTGTGCCTCTGTGAGATTGCTGCAGCTGACAGCTGCAGAACTCAGCCCTGGCCAGCGAGCCAGCAGCAGTGAGTTTGCAGACGTGCTTGTGCTCTGCCTGTCTTTTGCTAACTTAAAATTAAATTCTCTGGGCAGATGACACTGGTGGTGGCTGAGTTTACACATATTTCCTTTTAGTAGGTCAGATAAATGTATGTATATACAGATTTAATAATCTATTAAAGGAAGTGATGTTGATTTTGTCTTCTTTTCCCTTGCCCTTTTATTGTTATCTCTTTGTTGTTGTGTTAAAGAATGACTTGGGGAGGGTGATGGGGGGAGAGATAAATAGGAAAAGTATGATTAAAAAAAAAATGCCAATATCTTCAGGAGTACATGCTAGCATATTTTACTGTCTTAATTTCACCAAAGAAAATGCCATGGACTGTAGAACTGTAATTTATAGCATGGAAAAGATGGTACCATGTGCCTAATTTTGAGAATAGAAATAAAAGTAACAATATTTTAAATTTGCTAGTGAAACTATCCAGTCCTGTTCAACAACTAGGAGGTTACTGGTGAAAAATATTTAAATTTAAAACTTTTTTAGTTTTATTTTTGGTGTATCTGGCTGTGTATTCCTGAAAGCTTTGTTTGTGGTTCTTTTATATGATTCAGTAGTTTATTTCTTTTTTTAGGAAAGCTTGTACTAAAATGTGTATGAATTGCAATCTAGAACCTGTTTTGGACTATTTAATAGTAGTCTAATTGGAATATCTCTGCATTTTGGAAGCTCTATGCATTTTGAATGATACCAACTCTCTGGTGCATTTTCTCCTGTCCTACTTGGAGCTTTTACTTCTGCCTGCTGGTTAGACAATCTACACTGATGAATGGTTTCAGACTTCATTTAAAAATAAGTAATTCTTCCCTGTTGCCTGTGTTTAGGTTTCCTGGATTCTCTAAGTGATTTTATTTGTTTCTATTATATTGGACTTCTGTACACAGTTTCAATTGAGTCTAGAAGAACAAAACATGAAACAATTGAGTTTAATAGAGGAAAAATTCTCCTCACACCGATCAGCAAAGCACAAAGGTGATGCTTATCTGTAGGAGCACCAGATACATGTGCACTACTCACTAATTTTAAGGATTGTTCATGTTTTTTTTTTGAAATATCTCCTCTCTTTATTGACCCTCTACTACTCAGAAATCAATGGTGACATCGCACATGTCTAAAATTGTAGATAAAAGCCCACCTGGAGAACAACCAGCAATTCCAAGAATTAGATTTAATAATATGCTTCAAACCTATGGATTTTCTTCGATGACTGTATTGGAGAATTTGCCAAGTCCCCTTTTGTAAGGTTGATCTTCAGTGCTTGTGGCTCTGGAAATGTGTAAACCACAGGCATTACTGACTTTTCAATTACAAAGTAGTAAAATACTTTTGTTCTACTTCAGGGCTTGAATAGTTGTGTGTATGCTGAAATTATAGTGAACTGTTTTGTTGAAGAAACCTTAGGATTGCTTGAAAGGAAAACAAATATTAATAAATGCAATGAAACTTTGCAGACTGAACCTTTATATTTAAAAATAATGCAGCAAGCCCTGTAGTGGTGGAACCATAAGCTGGCCTCTACATTTTACAGAGCAGGATAATACTTTCCCAGGTGCAGAAATGACTAGCTAGTTTTATTCCATTGCTTCCAATTTTTTGCTACCCAGAAAATACTCTTCAATTTTTTAAAATAAGTTGTTATCTATGGACCAGCATTAACTGGAGCTGGAAAAATGATTTTTTTTTTTCTGAAAGTACAAGAGGGAGCAAGTGTTTTGGGCTGTAATTTTCTTTGAAAAGCAAGTAGGTTAAAAAAGTTACAATATGCTCTTTTATTGTCAGTCATAAAAGCTAAACTGTTACTGGGAATTATGTGAAAAATCATGTTTTATTTTGGCAAACAGTATTATCGATTGTTGAGGCTTTGCAGAATTTTTTTCTGGGTCATAATTAACATCTTGGCAACCTTGCACATATATGGCTTCATTTTTATTTTTGTGCATATTTTTAAAATAAAAGTGCCATCTGCAGCGCTGGTAGCCTACTCTGCTTTAATATAGACCTGGGACATGCACAAAGACATCACACACTTTGGTGGTGTGTAAATATCTTTGCTCTACTGCACTCCTGAGAAATTTCTACTTTTTAGAATTTTGTGAATAAAAATTGGGGCTTACTTCCTTAACAAGGAGTTGTAAAAAGAGAATGAAAACAAAGAAGGCTGGGAAAAAGAATTAGGGCATATCTTCAAATGTCTTAGGGGATTTCTCAAGACTAATATGGGAAGATCCCTCACAATAAACAGTGCCTTTTGTAAAGCTCTGTGCTGTGGGACCTGCAAGTACCAGCATGGCTGTGTTTCCCACTCAGTTAAGCAATGTATCCTTGAAATTGCCCTTAATGCAGGGAGGGGAGCAATGGCCAATAACTGCAGGACATTATTTCAAAGGTCCCATGGCTGTTCTTGATATAAACCTCCAAATTCTGTTATGTGTACAGCATTATACTATTAACAACACCTACTTGATATTCCTATTTATAGTCTGCACACTGTATGGTGTGACAGGTGATAACAGGGCTGTGTCCCTTCACAGAAAGAAACTGTGAACTGATTTTCTTTGGGGAGTTCCACAGAATTTATTGGTTCATATATGGGAACTACAGTCTTACACCAGGAACTGAATTGGTGTAAGGTGAATCATGCAAGACCCTTGGTGATGAATAAAAATAGTTAGATCTAAACTATAAATGGCCAGAATAAAACAAAAAAAAATCCCAAACAAGAAATATAGTAGTATTTTATGCTAACTCCTTGGAACTAATGATTGAAAACAGAGTTTGCAGATGGCACTGAAACAGAAAGAACAAATATTGAGCAATGAAAGTAGACATGAGAAGGGTTTTGTTCATAACCACCATGTGTGAAGTGAACTGTTCATTTGATACAAATGCAACAACAGATGCTGAAAATGTCTATTATGGCATTATCACAATGAAACAATATTTTTAGTCTTGGTGTGTGCAAATGGCTTGCCTATTAATAATTATAATTTGTATCATGGTGAATTATTACAATACACAGTCCTCATGTTCCTGCAGTACCCACAACGTTTTACTGCCATTGATATGTATTAATGCTGCTTGAAATTTTGCAGCAGATCAAAAGCCCCTCATCATTCTGAAAGTTGACTCTATTTTACATGAATTCTCTTCTTTGGTTTATTGTATCTTCAAATTTTGTTTCTTAAATCCACAAAGACAAAGAAATCAAGAACTCTCCTTTCAGCCAAGCATAAATTTTTAAAATATATTTATTTTGTTTTGAGTGCAGTTAAACAGTATAATTTTGTTTAATGGCCTGAAGATAAAAATGTCCTTGTCCCACATTAGGTATTTTCACTCTTTATAACTCAGTGGCATCGTGCAGATCTTCTGCTGGGTGGCTTTTTTGCTTAACTGCTTCATATAAGATACCCATTTATAAACCAAGAGCTTCTGAAGTTATCCCTTGCTCATGTCTGGCTACTCAAAGCTTGGCTATGTTTTCAAATTCTTCTTACAAAAATAACAAGAGAACTAATTTTTTGTTAATTTTCTTTTTTGCAATAACTATTATATTCTATATAAAAATGCTATATGTGAACTGTGTTGCTTACAGGACTTCTTCTATAACTATCCATTTGTTCTTTGACTGGAACAATGTCTAGATGCTGTTCCAGACTTTGACAGTTCATTTGAGGTCTACAGTAAAGCTTTAAGGGAAGCTGAATGGCATCCTGAAATCCATCACTGATTTCTGTGTTAAATGTGCAAGGCAATATTAAAACAAGAGCTGGCACCTTCTGACCTCCCTTATGCAGCTGCATTTACAGTTTAAATGAAATTGATTTACCATTAGTGTCAGTCTTTGGGCTGGAGGCAATGGGTCACAACACTCTGCCTCTGCCTTGGAGGAAGTGACAGCAAAAACGTTGATATTGAAAAACTGCTTTTAAATTCCTGCATCTGGATGGTGGCAATCTAAAAAAAACTAAACTAGCTGAAACACACTGTAAGGGCTGTGGGGCCAAGGTTCCCAAAGTGACATATTTTGTCCATTTCCTACACGGAAAATGAAGCCAAGGGAATTGGTTGCTTACCTCCCTCCGTTTTTCTCCCAGCGGCAGTTTTGAGTTTCTCTTATCCCTGCCTTTGTTTTGTGCTCTGTAGAGATTTTCCCAGATGAAATGGTTCTGATTTTTCAATAGGGCTTGCTTGTCTTCTGAGACCGTTGCTGTTCAAAGATGAACGCACCTGGTAATTTTTATCACTGCTGTCTTTAATTTGAGCTCAAAGTTAACTGCTCTTAAATTACTAATTCCACTGCAAAGTTGAAGAGTCTTTTTGAAGCTTTGAATAAGTGAAAATGGCAGGAAATGAAGTGTGGGTTTCTATTTGGAGATAACTGCACTAACTGTTATTCTGACACTCCCAGGTTTTGGGTCCTTGCTTCTAAACTCTGTTTCTCATTTTGTACAAATTGTAGACCTCAGATCTGAAGTCTTTAAGTTAGTGATAAAAATTTCTGCCTAACTAAAATATCTCTGATATTTTTCCTCCCTCTGAGTGTTATGGGAGTATAATAAGGGCTATTAAAATAAATTAGATTGCATTTTCAATTAAAGCTTCTGTTTGGAAAACTCAAGAGTCCCAATGTTGTTTTGAATGATTACAGAAGCTGCATGTTTGATCTCTCTTCAGTGCTGTCAGCTGTAGGGAACACTTCAGGACAAATCTCAGCCACCACCCCTTGCCCAAGAAGGGGACACTGAACCACCATGTGATGGAGAAATGAATGTTGTGTTATTTAGCTGTTCTGTGTTTCAGAGGTTGAGGTGTGAAGGGATGTAACTTGTGCTGCCTGTTTCTGCCTTTCCCTGATCCCTTCTAAAATTTTGCCCTTGAATTTTCCTGGTGTGTCATCTAGCCAGCAGACACTGGTTTTCAGTCCAGTGACCTCTAGTAGCTCCTATTTAAAATCAAGAAAAAGTTTTCAAAATATGGTGAGACTACAAATGGAAAGTGCTGATTTCTGTTTAAGTCTCTTAATGCTCTTTGTGATGAAGGTGCTGAAATATGTTAAAGAAAAGCTCCAGTGATGAGCACACATTAACAATACAGTGAATCACTAAGCTTTTTCTAATAGTACAGATTGTCAGTGATTACTGAATTTTCTGGCTCCTGCTGCTTTGGATGGTTCCTGCTTTGTGTTATCAAGGGTCAGGAGAAAATTGTGGTGTTTCTTTTGTGGTGCGGAACAAAGTGCCATGTTTCGTGACTTCTGAAATTAAATAATTTTGAATTTATTTTTTTTTCCTTTTCTCTTCTTATTCACCTTCTTTTGCACAGCATTTTGAATTCCCATTAGAGAAAAGAACATTAGTAACAGGCTTTCAACTTCCCAGCACTTGCAAGGCAATCATTAATGGAGGCATTTTGACATTCTTCTTTCCATGACAGCCTTAAGCTGCAGCCACAAATGGCTTTTCAGATTTATTTGAACTCTTGTCTTTAGTTTTCATGTTTTTGATGAATAGATGCTGCCTTTAGAGTTTCTAAATATATGTTGGACATATGAAAACATATTCAAGGTCTCTTCTTAAATGAAAAGAAAGAGTAAAGCCCATAAATAAACCATCAGAGCATTGCTTTTGGAGACATGTCACACCTGTTGTAGAATTAACATTCTGAAACTTCAGAATGTCAGACTGCTTTTGGAGAGATTCTTCCTAATGAAGAGGAAAAAAAAAATAAAAGAAAAATAAGGAAGAAAAAAATAACACTTCAAAGAGCTACTTGCCTGATTGAGTTGGGGTGAAAAAATGACTTGATGGCTTTGATCCTTCCATCAAGTGAAACAACATGGGAGAGGAGGGGGGAGGGAAATGTGTGGCTTTGCAGAGTAATGTCATGCTATCAATGAGGACCACTAAAGATATTTATTGGCTTCAGCAGACAGCATCATAATGCAAAAGAATTCTCAGTCACTGTAGGGCTACCTATGTCCTCTGCTTTAAAATTTGGTGGCAGAATGGTAATAAATCACCAGTGGTTATCTAACCAACACTGGGTGAGTGGAGATAGATTCAGCATCACTCTCCAAAGAATAAGGGTTGTCTACACTGCACAGCTTATTTCCAGTACAAACAAACGTTGTATTAGATAAATATAAACACATTTGTCTAAATATGCTGTGAATATTTTATGCATAGCTCCTTCTGGGGAAGGAAAAAAAAAATCTATCAGACCTTCAGTCTGAGATTCATTGAAGAAAAATGCTACAATTTCCATATCTGCCACCAAATTTGATCTAAGCCTTACAGAGAACAATTGCAGGGAGGGGGAAAGGGACTGATCTTGAACATCTGGTTGGTGTTTCAGATCCTGTGTTTACCATTTATGATATGCATGAAGCAGTTGAGGGCTTGGAGGATGGATGGGCTGTAGGAAGGATAACAACAGGAATGGGTTGGGAGAGGAACCCCTGGGTGCTGAGTGGTGTCAGGAGCTGGCAGCTGTCACAGGAGAGGTTCAGCACAGGGTGTGAGCACTCAGGGCTCTGGGGAGAGAGCCACAGGCAGGGAGCAGGGAAAATGCTTCCTGTCCTTTGGTTCTTCTTGTCTTCAGGGAATCGGGACCTTATCCTGTCTCACTAAAGATGGGCAGGGTTGCATCAGGAGGTATTTGGCTCTGTCATCAATTTTACCTGAAAACAATAATCTCCAGGATTCTGTGCTCATTTCTGGCCCAGGAATAGTTATTTCTGGTCCCTGATGTGGTGATTGTGAGTTGCTTTTGAAGCCAAGCTTTGCAGCTGACCTTTCAAATTTGAAGTGCCGTCTCCTGTAGCAGAATACAACAATCCATTCTCCAAGTAATGCTAGAGCATTCAAGGTCTGCTTTTTCTATTTTGAGACTTTGTTTTTCTAACCTTCTTTTTAGTCTTCCACAAAGATGATAGGGGGAGGGAAGAGAATAGTAGCAAATTATTTTAAAGATTCAAAGAAACAGCAATGCAAATATATTTTAAATCTGTAGTCAAATCTAGGCACAATTTCTTTCCTGTCATCTTTATTGTAAGGCTGTAATAAATAATTAAGTTGGATGCACTACTTCTGTACAGGTTGGTGTAAAGTATAAAGAGCTGCTGTCTGGTATTTCAATCTCATTTTACTTACTGCCTTTAGTGAAAATGCTGACCTAGAAATTGTCATCTCTGACTGAAGCAGTGCTGCTTCTGCTCCACTACCTACATCTGATAGTGATCAGTGGCAGCTGTTTTGGAAAAAAGTAGGATAAAAAAAGTCTACAGTGAGAATATATAGAATAGTTTTTGCATTGGGAGAATGTTTCTGTATGTGATGGGGTGGTAAGAAACTAAAGAAGACCCTGGGGGGTCAAGTAGCAAAGATGTGTTCTCATGCAGAACAATAAAACATTGCTTAAAAAAAATTAAAATAATAAAATTTGTGAAAGATCTGTTGCTTGGATTGTAGTAAACATTTCTTTTTTTTTTACAATCCAGTTAATATTTAGCTAAAACTAATGTGTAATTAGTACATCTTGCAATCAAAATCCAAGTGTAAGATCAACTATCAAATCTTTAGCACTTTCAGAGGCTGGTCCTGGTAACACAGAAATTTGACTCACTGTGAGTAAGTCATCATGCTCTGGGAATGCTGACTCAATGACTTGTCTAAAAGACATAAGAGGGAATAAATGCATTTTCCTGCATGATGTGGGTACAGGATGTACAGGACAGGCCTGTAAGTGTAGACAGGTACAGTTTGTGGCTGGGGCTGTTCAGATGGGTTTTGTATGTTCAGAACATTTCATTGATGTGACTGTATTGTTTTGGAAATGGATATTGACTTTCCAGCCCGTTTCTGGTTTTGTGTAACACTTAAGAAGAATTGAATAGGAATTATTGCTCCTTTGGGTTGGAAATGCTGGCTGCTGGTTTTGAGTGGAAAGCAATTGTAGCCAGTTCTCACCAAGTCAGGCATCTGAAGAGCTAGATGCTTTTCAAACCTCTAGCAGATGTCTAACTCTATTTTTAGATGCTTGAACAACATTTTGGAATCTGGTCTGAAAAAGCTAAAAACCCCCTGTAGATAGCAGCAGGATTTTCATGGCAGATTCAGGTACATAGACTATCTGTTTTATTAATATATTTTTTGTGAATGCTTTGCAAGACTTGAAGGATGTTTTACTTGTGACCTCACAGGTAAAACACTTTAAGACACTTTCTGTTCACTGAAATAGTAATAAAGCTCCTTTTTCAAGGCATTGGTAGATATAAACACTCATAAAAGTGATTTCTGATTTTACTTTTTTTTTTTTTTTGTTTGGTGCCACCATCCATAGATGCTCTTGGTTATGTTTGGGGACTAAGAGTGGTTAGCTGATGGCTGTGAGACTTTTGTTGTTTGGAGTGGTGTTTTTTAATCTTCCTTGAATTCACAGTGGTAAGCAATAACTGAGGATGTACTTGCAGCATAATTTGGGAAGGTATTGTGGGAGATAGATTCTTTGTTTCTTTAGTTGAAACTCCTTTTTGGAATGTGAAAGAAGGCTTATCAGCGAAATGGAAAATTTCTGGGCCTTGGCATGTGGTGACTCTGACCTTTATGATGACATTGATTGATGTTCTGGATGACACTCTCCAGAATACTCTGCCAAGCAACCTTGGCCATTGTTCCCCAGTAGAAAAAGCCAGAAGAAAACGTGGGGGTTGGGTTGAGGCAGTGAGCTTGGTCAGCCAAGAGAAAGCTGATGTGCTGCCACCTGGACTTGTTCTCAGAAGGGTAACTGGTTTACCCACAGGGAATAAATTCTGAATTAGTGCAACTTGTCTGAGAATGCAGGAATGGCTGAGCTCCGGTTGCTACAGCGCTGCTCGTACCAGGCTGCCACAAAAGCACAACTCTGGGGCTGCCCCTGGCTGTTTCCCCACAGCCTCCTGCCAACCTGGGGCACAATTGCATGGCCACAAGTTTGATGCCTTACTCAGAAAGAGCAGGGTCATCTGTGTGGTGTGGAAAAGGCATAGACAAAAAATTGCCTGGCTGATGTGCTCCCAGATGTTGGCAGGCTGTTCTTGAGCAGAAATGAAGAGTTCATGACTATGTGGCACTCTGGTTTGTGGTACCTGGGTTTCTAGAACTCTTTGTCAGGAAGACATTTTTTAATTGCCAATGATTCTTTATTAAAAGCAGCAGAGATTAATGTGTTTTGTGTTCAGGTGTTTCTGGATTTCTCTGTAGTGTTTGAGGCACTGTGTTGCTTGGGCGCTTTACTGCGGAGACAGTTTAATGATTCAGTTGTGTTTTCTTCCTGTGAAAATGTGGAAGTCTGGGAAAAGAAGTCCCTTAGTCCTGCTAAAAGTGTTTTTGATAAATATTTACTGTCTTGCACAAAAGCTGGCCTCATCTAGTATGAGACTAGGGCATTTCTCTACCTTTACATCTAATAAAACAAGGGGAATGTTGAGGCAGACTTGATAGAGATGAATTATGGTCACAGTAGATGCAGGTCCTTTTGAGTATCTTTGTTCAGCAGCTTCCAATGACATGGAGCCACAGTTTATAGTTCTAGCTTGGGTTTTTTAAAATAGAAATTCTATCATTGTATGGGTTAATAAAATACAAAATGGCAAGTTTTGGAATGAACATTATGTGTGGAAAACCCAAACTGGCCATATACTCTTAAAACCATAACAAGCTGCTATCAAATAACGTGTACTCCTCTCCTTTGGCTTGCTCATTTTGTAGGAGGAATCTGATTTACAAGCTATGCTTATAACCAGCTGATTTCTAAAGGTCTTGCAGTGTAGTATTTTTTGCTTGTGACTGTTTGCAAGACTTACAGTGAACGAGATAATCTTTACAGGTCGTTTAAAGCATAGAATGGGTTTTGTGTTTTGTGTTTTAGAAGGAATTTTCCTGATGTAGCATGTGAAACTAACAGCTTGATAGTGAAATAATCTGCAAGGAGTTCAGTGTGTGTTGGGTGGCAGTTTGTGGGCTGGGCTTTTTTGTAGCTGTAGTAAACAGAGATCTGAAACAGACTGAAATAGGGAGGAGCTCACCAATGATAATACGTCAAAGCTTTTTCAAAATACTGTTTAACTTTCCACATCTATTCTCTGAACATGGTATTGCAACAGAAAAGGGGGAAACCCCCATTGTATAGCAGGAAAAAGTGAACAAAAGTGTAGGTAATTAAAAGTGTAGTCAGATTATATGATAACAAATTAGGTAGCATATGGGAAAACCAGAGAAGAGTCTTGCACTGAAAGATGAGTGATGGACCCAGGGGTCAATAACACAATCTGAGAAGTAGGAGATCTGGTAGGAATGACCTAGTTGGTCTAGATAAAACCAAGACTTTGAGCATGTCTCGCTCAGTGTGCTGAGCCAGTGATGCTATGGACTGGCCCTGGCAGGAAGCATTTCAGTGAGGTTTAGCTGTGCTGGATGCTGGGGGCTCCTGCTGCTCTGGGTCAGCTCATTTTCCTCAGTCCTGGCAGGCTGGGCTCTCTGTGCACGAGGAATTTGCTGTGAAGGGTTGAACTCTGTTTCTCTTCAGTGCCCAGTGGTGGGGATTTTGTTGGGCAACCAGCCTGGTGAATATTTCTTCCTGTGCCCAGGATGCACCATCAGGAAAGGGAGGCTGTCACACACAAAAGGCAGGCACAGCTCTCCAGACCAGCCTGTAGCACAGATGGGCCCTTGGCACGGAGGCAGTGATGTTTAACGGGCGAGTTCGTATCCTGGAGACTGGAATGCCCTTTCCCAAAAGGTTCATATGGTATCATTTTTTTCTGTTTTTTTTTTCCATGCTGGAAGGGCAGATTGGTCAGGAACAGGCTGTGGTTCCCCCCTGAGGGCCTGTGTGCTGCTGTTCTCTTGATGCATTACTGGACGGGTGCTGGCTGGAGCCTGGGTGTGCCCTGCACTCTCCCTGTGTTTAACGGGATTTTCCTACACTGTGCAGCATTTCCTTTTTCTGATTCACCCCCAGAATAGATGTGAAAACATCTACAAAGCATGCATTCTCTTCCTGAGGCTTTAGTCCCAAAGGTTTGAAATAAATCACAGGCAGTGTGAGGAAAGAATAACTTAATCTTTCTAGGCAAGTCCTGGGAGACTGTTCTAATATCTCAATAATTACAGAGCAAGTATAATAACAGGGCACAGAATAAAATCTGAAATCCATCAAAAAGAATCAAATAGCTATTTTTAGTTTGCTCTTTTGTTTGGATTCTTACCTTGCAATGGCAAGTTTTCCTGCAGTAAAGATATTTTCAATTGGTGGCTTCAAAGCCTTGCAAGTTTTAAATAATATTTCCTTTTTATTGATATGTGAACTCCTGCTTACGCAATAATAATATGCTTATAACAATAATATGTTTACCCTGAGTAGCTGTGTATTGATCTGGCCCTTACTCCTGGCTCACATATCTAACACAAACTGAGAGATTATTCTATATCTTCCATAGTCTCATTCTAGAATAATTCCATTCTGAAGGGACTCAGCTGTTGAAAGTGCAAAGTACAGCGTATTTCTGACTAGTAAGTAATAGGCTTTTCTTGATTTGGAGGTTTACCAGCCTGCTCCCTTAGAGACTGACACGTTTGATTTGTCTCCTGTGAGCACGTAACTCTTCCTAGAGCCACTGTTTGCCACTTTACAATTTAATTAACTCATAGTTGCCAAGTTTTTTTCTAAGTAGCCTAAGGCTTCAGCTAAGAAACACGTAAAATATGCTCTGCTAATGCCACCTGCTGATGCTGAGAGTACATGTCTGTCTGCAGTTTCATTTTCTGCAAAGTTTTTATGTGCCATCCTGTATACATGCAATGAATAACTTCTCATATGCTTGGTCAGAGTGTTATTTTAGACACATAACAATGAAATAGTTCTGTCTCTTACTCCTGTGTGCAGTAATTTCACTTTAGCTCTAGTCCAACTCATAAAGTGCAATTCTGGTTCCTAAAAATAAACAAAAGAACTCAACTTAGCCCTTGTTCTTACTGTGTACTAGTTCCATGCAGAGTTAAACTGCAGACTGCAAATAAGGCATTCTTTACATTTTTATAAAATGTGTCTTACTGTCTTAAAAGTTTCATGTGTCTGTGAAGGTACAAACTCTTGGGCTTGTGTGTGACACAGCGCAGCAGAGTTTCATTTCTCCACCCCGAGTTCTTGCTGTCTCCCTCTGTTGCAGAGGACTCATGTACAAAGTGACAGGATGATCAGGATCAAGGCAGTGGTTAAAAAAAAAAACCTCCTTTGCTGGGAGTAGTTTTCCCTTTTCTGATTGATGGCAGGCAGGGCTGCCAACAGCTCTGAGAGATGCTATGAACATGCACTCCCCACTTTTTGGATGGGTTTAGCGGTGGATTGTTGTTGTTTTAAACCTTGTGTTTGGTTTCCCCTCCTTGCACAGCTCAGTGGGATGCAAACAATTGAAATAACCAAGAGCTGGAATTACTTAGTGTCAACCTGCACATAAACAGTAATTGAGTGATTTTGAATGGGGCTGTGCAAAAGCAGGGCAACACTGAAAATTTACGTTACTGAAAAGCTGCTTTTCACATTTCCCTGCACTAAGGACATGGTTTGGGAGCTGGGGAGGGAGAATTGTGATGGACAAGAATGTGTTAGGCATGACTCTAAACTGTGAAACAGAGCTAATACCACTTTAGGGGAAAAAAAGGAAAAAAAGCTGAGTTATTAGCACCATTCATTTATTTGTGCAGTAGCATGTCCTTAGACAGGCAGCTCTGTATGTTTAGCATCTACTTGTTTCAGCCACCATCATGTCCTTCTCCTTTATAAATATGGACATAGTAGCTGCAACAAGGTCTGCTCCTTGGGTTTAGTGGGATTTTAAAGTTATTTAATTACTATTTATGATTATTTTTCCCCTGGTCAGTCTTAATTGTGTGTTCTGTTTTTCCTCTCATAGGATCCATTTCTTTAGCTCTTCTGATTCAAATAGTTGTCATCAAAATAATTGAGGATTTAATGTCTATATTCCTTTTTTTCACTGTGTGTTTTTACTTGGAGTTGCAAACATCCCCAATTTCTCTTTACTCATAAGAAAAGAATGGATGTCTCTCTCTTTGTGTTCTCTTGTCCATGTTGGGGCAGGTTTCTTTGCCTCCCCTCAGGCATTGTGCTCCAGCCCTGTGGGACAGTCCAGTTTGTTGTTTTGGGATCCTGGCTCTTATCTCCCATGGCTGTGACAAAATTCTGTCCCTGCAGAATATAATTTCTTGATTGTTCTTGCTCTGTGTTTGTTTTTTCACTAATTTACAGTAAGAAAAATATTTGCACTCCTGACTTTTCTTATGCATTATCTCAGAAATACTTTTTTTTATGTTATAAAGTAAAAAACTGAGTCAGGACCTCTAACTGGCATTGTACAAACCCCTTCAGCAAATGCAATTCTCTCACGTAGATGGGCCTATGCAGAAAGGTGAGTTTATTAGCAGAGATGTTAAAGTTGCTTATATCATTCTTTAAGCACTTTTGAAAGTGAAAAATGTCACTGACAAAAAATGTGTCCTGAGTTTAATTTTTCTTTTCTTATGCACAAATGTAATTTGAGAAAAACAGAATTTTTTATCTGAAGGTATTAAGAACAAAAATAAACTTTTATTTTGGTAGACAAGTGCTTATTCATGAGTTAAATTTTAAAGCCTCTCTTGATCTCTGAAAAAGCAGCAGCTAATGAAAGGAAGAGAAGACTGATGAGTCGAAGCTGTTTATCTTGTGTGTGCAGGGGATTTGAGAATGTGATTCTGATGTGTTTTAATTCTTTGAAATTGCTGCTGCAGTAATGCTTTTCTATTTTAATTTTGGATGATGCATGTGTACATAGAACCAAGAGTAAGTTTCTGAGTTTAAAGGTCCCTGCTTGCAGCTGCTTGAACTGCACTTTGCTTTGGACTGAAACAGGTGCTTGTCTATCTGCCTCTTATCCTCTCCTCCTCCCCACGTGCCTCTGAAGTGGACTGTGAAATGCTGCAGCAGCAGCTGAATATAGTTGTTAATGGAAATGGAAGGAGAGAGACTCTTGCTTTAGCACAGCAGGAGTCTCTGTGTGTTGTGGAGACCTGCTGCACTCACACTGCTACCATGGCAAGATCATGTCATTTTAAAACACCATCATAAAGGAAAATAGTCCTAAAAATGGACTTTGCTAGTATTGAAGAGTTGAATTAAGAAATATTACAAAAGGTCTAAACATACCTGTGTTTTTCTTTTCAGTCTAACAGGGGCTGATTACTGTTGTGTTGGAGCACTTAAGAGCAGTCCCATTCTGGCAAGTCAAATGAAGGGGTTATGTATTTTTCAAATATTTTTGGAGGAGAAAGGCTCAAAAGTGTGGCCCAGAGGAAACTAGATCTGCTCTGCAAATACTCCCCAGTGAATGGTACTTTCTGTATGAATGTACCATTGGAAGTCCAAGATGTAGTAAAAATGTGCACACCTGAAACTGACCATGTTCAGATGTGTGCAAAAATCCAATTCCTTCTAATGCAGACATCAGGGTCCAGTTTGCTGGCTGTTTTTGTAGGCATTTTTGAATGTTGCATGCTTACCCACAGAAGGCTCAGCCAGCCTTGCTTAGCCTGTGAACTCTGAACTCAGTAAGTAGAGCAGACACTCTGTCTGTCAAGTTTTCATTAAATTTTAAAATACATATGCAGGTTTGTGGTGTCAGCAAAGAGAAGAATTCCTTCTGGCAGGATTCAGCTCCAGGACTTTGTGCTCTAGGATAACCCTGCTTGAGCAGGGAGGTTGAACAGCTGTGGTCCCTTCTAGCCTGACCCGTTCTGTGACTGCAGAACTTCGGTGCCTGCGCTGGTACATTGCATCTCTGGGTGGTGTTATTTATTTACACCACACAGTACATTGCAGCTCTGGGTGGTGTTATTTATTTACACCACACAGTACATTGCAGTTCTCTGTGGTGTTATTTACACCACATAGTACCTGTTAGCCAGGAGCTGAGGGCCCTGCCCAGTGAAGGCAGGTTCAGTGTGTGCAGAAGCTGTAAACCTTGTGATGGTCGCTGTCGCAGCACTCTCAGCACAAAGGGCTTCCCTGCCCATAGCAAACAACTCTGGAGCTCACTGTGCATCTCTTCCTGACCTCTTGCTGAGCCTTGACAGGCTGGCACAGTGGCAGATTCTGCAGCTGTTTTCCTTTTAATGAACTGGAAATGGCCTTACAGGGGTGCAGGCTTGGTGTTAACCCCTGACTGATGTGTTATTTCACCAGGTAACTTCCTCTGTGTGCGCGCTGGTGCAGAGCAGGCACGCTCCGCTGCACACAATGGGTTCATTCTTCACTGGATAAATATAATGTGAGTAATTGCAGTTCATTATGTAAATTCCTCTCTCTGAGACTTTTATGGAGCAGTAATGGATTTTGCAGAATGCTGTTTTTTAAAACAATGTAGCAGTGTCCATCAGGGGGGAGGCTTCTAAACCTGCAATTTAGAACATTTTGTTATAACTTTGTTCTCTCCAATTCAAGTTAAACTATCCTGACTATATAAACATCTTACTACCTACTACTGGAAGGTGAAAGGCTGTTTGGTGTGATAAAGGTATTGTTATTTTACTGTTTATTAAGCATCTACTTCATAGAAGGGTACCAAGGGTGGAATTTAAAAGGAAAGACACATACACCCCTAAATGAAGGGATCCATATGGGAGAGTTAAGAAGATGTGATGGAGGAGAATTAGGTCTAGAGGTACCACTGCTTGTGGTAGTATTGCAAAAATATCTAAAACATAGGAAACCTCTTGGTAAATCCTAAATTTATAGGGATTATTTTAAGTATGTCTCTCCCTGTATGTGTGTATGTTAGTACTGGTACAGAGATAACAACAAATATTTGAATATAATAATAGAAGAGCATTCTAGTGTGAAAAATAGGAACAGATCTTCTGTTGGTAAAGCATCATTAAGAATGAAATATTAAAGGACTGAAGGGTATCCCTGTTAACCTGATATTATTTTTTTTCTGACAGTATGGTTTTAAATCCCATCTTAAATTTAACTGCAGATTTCTGCCTAGGTTTTGCATTCTGATGTGTAGAAGAACCCCAGTCAAATGAAAAAAGAGCTGGCAACTTTTATGCCTCAGATTGAAGTAGTTTTTAAATGGATTTTTTCTACTTAGAATAATGTGGAATGGCCTTTGTTTCTGGGCAATAATCACTGAATGTGGGAAAATCTTATATTTTATTTCTGTTGGGTTATTCTATTTTTCAAATAGAGGAGAGAGTCTTTGGTCCTTACATTGACTGATAACACCAAGATGCAGTTCTGTCAGTCAGCTCTGTGGAAAAAAAGGTTGCCCAAGTTTGTGAAGACGGATCTTTGTCGTGTCCTGGTGAATTCCAGCCAATGCTGTGACATGTCTGGAGGGCCCTGACAGGCTTCCAATCTAACAGTGTCCCTAAAATATCGACGTATGTAGAACGGAAGCCTTTGTGTGTTTTTGATATAGCTGAGATCCCTGCATACTCAACAAAAACTATTAATAAGGGAAATAGTTTCAACATACTTAGAAAGGCAGCTCAAGTCCATAAATGAATGAAAGGAAAAGCCAGATAACACAGCTGCTCTATGTAATGGCTAGCTTGTCTTCAAACAACTCGACTGTGAAATGATGCAAGCCTTGAGATTATTACTTTTCCCCGTTGGCAATTTGTATGCCTGAACAGCCTGTGCTCGACTGTATTTCAGTCTCAGGATGGGGGTGGCAGGGTGCTGGGGGGTGCATGTTGGGCCAGTTGTGGTAATAAAGGGCAATTAGGGCACTCAATTTTTTTTTTACACGTATCCCTAGTCACTTAAAATCCTTCAAAATGTATAACACCGGCTCTCTGGGCGGTACAGCAGGGCAAGATGCCCAGAAAGATGACATGTGTTGTCTTCAACTACTGCAGCTTCCTGGTCTTCAAGAAATGTGTAACTGCTGCTCTAAAAAGTGCTCCTTGGAGTGTGGGCTGTTGTCAGATCTGCCTCTCGCTGCCAGCAGGCTGTGGGATCAGATGTAACCCAGGGTGCTGTGAGAGAGCTCAGCTGGGCTCCAGGGCTGGAGTTGCCTCTGTGCATCTGTAGGTTAAAGACTGGGCAGGTACTGATTGCATCCAGAGTACCTAAATGTTATCTTGGGAAACTGAAGCTTTTTATTTACTTGATTTGGGAGAGCTTATCTCTTCAGAGCTCTGCAGTTTCTCAGCTGTGTGTTATGACTGTCTTGCTTTGCCTGGGAGTAATTAGTTTTCTTCTGCAAACCTACCAGACTACTGACTACTAGGACAAAACTGTTAGAAAGAAAAACATCATAGTATTGCTTTCCTTTCATAACTAAAAAAAGGTCTGCCTTTAGATTTTAAAGCTTGAAGCAAAGTCAGGAGCTCCCCAGAACAGCTGCTTGGGAGGAGGATTTTAGACAGTGTGAGTAGGTGACACCTCAGGTGGAGATTCCCTGGGGAGAAGTGACACCCCAGGGACTCAGCAGTGCCCTGGGGAGGGGGTCAGGGGGCTCATGGGCATGGATGGCCCTGGTGCCCTCAGGGGCTTGTGGCTGTAGCCCTTGATTATGAGGCAAGTGTCACAGAAGCACAGGGCATCACCTCAGAGAGCTTTCCTTGGAGTTCTGGCACCTCCTGTTCCGGAGACTGAGCAGCTTTGGCACTTGAGGTTTATGGTAATTTGAGAGAGAACTGAGCATAGGCTGTGATTGACATGGCTGTGTCTTCTCCAGCAGCCTGTAGGAACCAGAAGGGTATCCAGGATGAAACTGCCTTCACTACATTTGTAAAGGAGGATGGAAGCATGGAATTTAGGGATCCAAGTAGCTGGAAAACTGCTTAGGGCATTTGATGTCTTTTTGTGAGAAAATGGGTGGTACCTTTCTATGGTGGGGAAAAGTGGGACTTGCAATAGATAAAGGTGAGACCTGAAAATAGAAACCACAGCAGTGGAAAACAAAATGTTGGGGGAATAAATGTATTGGAGGAAAAATAGGGAGCCTCAGTTTACACGTACCAAAGTATGTATCAGGTTGTATAAGGCTCAGGGAAACTCTTGGGGTCTGGTGCCTTTCCTGTGTCCTTCTTGTCATTTTTGTAAACATTGACAAGATAGCCTATTGCTTTTTATTTTGGCAGCCCTCAGCTAATAAAAAAAACCCAAAAAAACAACTTTGAGGAAAGTTAAGAAGTCCATCCACTGCTGAAATGGATACAGTTATTTCTAGTAACAGCTGAGAACTGCACAACCTTTTTATTCTTATTTTTGAGGTCCCTGATGTAATAAAAAATCCCATTTGGATTGTCACTGGTGTTGTTACCACCCTTTGGTGTTGTCACTGGCCTTTGCTCAACATTGCATTGAACCCATTATCTAAATCTACTTTATTGGTCCCAACTGAAGATTAAGCAAAAGTGTTTTCACAGCATAAAAAGTGTTTTCACCCTGAACCAAACCAACCCCTCCCTGCCAAACTCCAGCTTCAAAACCACAAAATATTGGGGTGGGGAAAACGTGATAATAAGTTTGACTCAGAAATTTTCTTTTTTCTGAATTTTTTCTAAAATCTATCTAGTATTGTGTGCTTATAAGTAAAATTGTAGTATAGACTGGCATTTGGGTGGTGATTTTTTTCCTTTTCTTATTATGGATAGGAAGGATGGCTGTATTATAGCCTGAACTTGTTAGTATTAATGTTTAAAATGGAGTGATGCATTAAAAAGTAATAAGCACAGCAGTCTGAGTGTGTCTGTTGCAATGTTAGTGACACTATGATGGATTAACAGCCTGTAAAATAGAAATGCATGCTCTGGCAAATATTTTACCTAACACTTATTAGTGTATTTATGGGTATCAATTTTACTTTTACTTTGCATCTTTTAAGCATAATCATGGTTTAATATATTTTAAAAACCTACAAACCTATAAATCTGCTATTCTTCTGCAGGTGTGAACTTTCCATGATATGTAATGTCAAGTTAGATTATTAAAGTAGAAGCAGAATTTGAGCATTATATTCAAGCCAGAATTTGAAACCCCAGAATAAGAAACTACCTGGTTGTTTGGGTGGTTTTTTCCTGTGATGGGGTATTTTCTGTGATGTTGGAGTAAATCATTATGTCCAAGTCCACTTTTCCACTTTAGAGTATTACAGAAGTGCCCTAATAATGGATGTTTTCATCTGTCTACAGCAGCCAGATGCCATCAATTAATGCTCACCAGAACAAGAAGGCACTTGCACTGGTGGGATAAAATGCAATCCTAAATTTGATTCTTACCCAAGGTGACAGTAACCCCTTAAGAAATGAACCTTGATTTGTATAAACCAGCAACTCTTAAATAGGTTTTATCAGCTTGCTATTGTGACCTTAAGACAAATAATGACTTGCTTACACTCTTCTTAAAGTTAAATCAATCTCAAACTCTGGAAAGTTTGAAATTTGCTTAGCGCTCCCCAGTATTATTTTAGACCACCTTGAAATATCTTTTCTTTTAGTATCTCCTGGTGCCCTTAATCTTCAATTGAGATCAGATATGTAAGCCTAATGACTTCACAGGACACTTTATTCCATTGGTATATATTATTTTTCCTTATGCAACAATTTAATGGAATTCATTACCACAGTGTGTTCCTTTTTAATACATACTATTTCTAATTTGAGATAACGTTCCTTTTGAGATAACTTTGATTTTCAGGATAAGTTAATGTTCACAATAAATGAAAAAGGCTCAACAAAGTGATAGAGCAGAGGTGGATCACAGGTTAGCAACTGCTGCCATGGAATTATACAAAATCCATTTTCTGTACTCAAGAGGCAGAACTGTGGTGAATATCAGATCAAGAAACTGGCAGTTTAGTCAAGACTTCATAAAAGTCACATTCCCACCACAAAAGTCATACTTGTGATGTAGGAATTAATTGGAGAGTGACAGAATTATGGGCCTCTGAAGTACCTTATGGCTCTGTGTAATTACTTGACATGGCCCTGCTTCTTGGATTAAAAGCCATGTTATGTTTTCCACTTGGAAATATGAATGTTATTTTGAAAATAATTGCATGCCAACCTAAAGTTTGCTGGTTGCTTTCAGCTGAGTGGTTGGAACCTTGACCTCCCTGATGGCAGTGGCTTCACAGATGTCACTTCATCTCCTGCTGCAGAAGCTGCCCCTTGGCAGTGGCTGCTCAGGGCTGTTGCTCCCCCCTGCCCAATACATCATTTTTGGCACCCCGAGTTTGTGTCACCAACCCTGCCAAGGTCTGGAGTAAAGGCAGTGCTTTTCCTAACCCTTGAACCTGCAACAAGGGTCCCTTCAAGTGGCTCTGAGGAATTTGTAAGGTTTGGGGGGAACATCCACAGGCCATTATAGACATGACCAGGGGTTCATTCTAGAGCATAGACAGTAATAGATTCACACTTTAAATATGCTGTGACCTCTAGTCTTTTTTTTTTTTATTTTTTAATTCTCAGAGAAAGAATGCTAGATGGGTTCGTTTCCATAGCATTCTATTCATTATATCAGAGCTCTTAATTACAGTTTCTCATTTTTAAGTCCTATCTTCAGTTTGCAGGTATTTTGAATTCATTGAAAGCATTAACATTTACAACCTAGCACCAGCTTTGGGAGTAAAAAGATAGTTTATTTGCTTAGAGAAGAGTTCATTTCCCAGCGTGAAACACTTGAAAGAAACCAAAGGCAGACTTTGTCTTAATAGTTGAAAATTCAAAATAAATGAAGCTTATGTAAAATGGCAGTAACAGACTAGAGCTACAGTGGACTGCTGAAATTGGATTTGGGTAGCTATAAACATAATTAGCTTAAAGCATTCTAGCTTGCCATGCAGTGTGAGCTCTCATAGGCTGGGATTGATAATGCTTTGCTCTTTTGCATTTTAACTCCTTGTGGAGATTGAAAAGCCAGCTGATCTGAGGCTTTGTGGAAGTGAAATTAACCACACATTCCTCGGGGGGTTATGGCCAACTGTGAGCTTTATTGGGTGTTGAAGTGTGCTAAAGATAACGTGACAATAACCTAAAATGCTGTACTACCAACATGCTAATTAGGATTGTATATCAGTATTTTGAAAAAATCTTTAGAGATTTGTATTTCTAGTTGTGTAAATGATTGATTCTATGTAAAAATTGGTTGTGCAGGCTCTCATGGATGAAATACTAGTGCTTGATTTGACCTGAACAATATGCAGAAACAAAATGATAATATTATAGAGTTGCATATAAGAAATACTGATGTGGTTCAGAATTTCTGCAGGATTTTTGTTTCTCCCAAACACGAGCCCATGATGTGAAGTTGTGCTCATTTAAGCCACTGAGTAATGCTACTTGACCTCAATCTTTGCTGTAAGTGGGTTGGAACTGGTCAATACCCTGGCATTCCCACACCAGTGGAACACTTAGATTTATACACATGAGACCTCCATAAAATTCTAGGATTACACGTTCAGCCTCTCCAGAAGTGGCTTCATGTGCAGCCTCCTGCTCTTCCTGAGGTGTAGGGATCACCTGAGACAAGCGAGCCTGTGTTCTCACAGCAGGCAAACACTGCACCATGGGTGCTTCCACCACTGGGTTGTTTCCAGATAATAAATTCAGAACCTTCAGATTTTGCCTTTCATCTGACAGTCTCAAGCTTTGCAAAGCTGAGATAATTTGTGTTATCCCCCTCCTTCTCCTGCTTCTATTTTCCATGAGTAAGTGTATGTGAAACATTAAGCTTACGCAGAAGTAAGGGAAAGTTTCATGGAGTTGTTAAAGGCTGGAAGGATTTTCACCATGGTATTATAATAAATTGTTTACTGTATGAGGTGCCTCTATATCCTTTCACTTTTCCCCTTTTTATTCTCCCACTGCTTTTATTTAAGGGGGATTTTTTGAAACGAAATATTTCAAACGAGACTAAGAATGGACAATTTAGTCTGTTAAATAAAAAATATCACTGTGGAGAACACATCTGAGGATTATAATCTTAGTACTTAGAAGTGCAGAGGAATGTGGTACAAAGCAAGTATTAGCACTGTGTAATGCAGAGTAGTTACAGTTTTTCTATTTTTGCAGTATCTGAATCTTCTAATATATGTAGAATAAAGATAAACTGACTTATTTCCTTTCTTGTGTTCTTTTAAAAATATTAATTTCCAATGGAGGTGTCTTACATCTTCAGCAAGGCCTTTAGTACTTCAGGCTTCTGCATTTATTACTTCTGTTTAGAACTCATGGTAGATAAACTTCAGGGAAAAAAAATACAATAAACATTTGTGTTAATTATATCATTTCCTCCTACCCTTCTCCCCTGCACCATATGTTCTCTTCTCTGTATGGCTCTTGATTGACTTTTATTAGGGTTTGATACGTGTCTAATCAGAGCCCTCAAAGTACGTGCTGATGATGCAGTTGTGACCCTGTTTCTGCACCCTTTCATAAGTGTGGATAAACCTGGAGGTGGAAGAAAAGAACAATGGGATTGATTCATCAGGTGGTTATTATGTGTGTTTATATACAGGGCTTTGCCTTAGTCTGTAGTCTCTGCTTCAGCCTTTGAGTTATATCTCACATTACTCCTTGACCTGGATGTTTTGATTGTTTATTTGTGGGTTGGTTTGATTGTCTTTTGTTTTTTCCTCCAATCCCTTGGTTATTTCCTTGAATGAGATCCTCTGGAAAACCTTTGGGGATTCATCAAGTTTCTCTGCCCCTGTCTGTGACTTTCCATTACAACATTTGAGTCACATATCCAAGTTTTATTTCTGCTTTCATAGGGAAAACAGCTTCTTTCATTTTCTGTGAGATACCAAAATGAACCATTGTGCTTGATCATCAAGGACACAGCAGAAAATTACTTGCCATTTTTTATCCCTTAAAAATGAGAGGCCAGGAGCAGGGAGATGCAACTTAATAAACTTGTGTGGGGAGCTCTACTTCAGAGACCAGTGACATGTAAGGAACTTACCTGCACTTTTTGCTGAGATGCACTTTGGTTTCTGAATGTATATTTGCTATGTGCATAAATGCTTTCCTTCTCTGGTCAGTAATCTGTGCATACACTTTTCTAGTGGGACCAGAAATTATTCCAGATTCAGCAGTTGTTTATAACAGCATAAGGACATGATAGAAATGCCACATTACTTCCAAAAGATAAATTCATTACTATCCTTTGAAACTTGGCTTTCTGCTGCCTTTGCTCCAGGACATGAGAAGGCTGGAGCAAATAATGAAACACATTGCTCTATCCCCACTAAAAAGGACTGAAACTCCCCAGCAGAACTTACCACTTCTTTTCCCTGTGTTTTCCTTGGTCCTTCATTATGCAAACCCACTCAGGGCAAGTTTCTGCATCCCGATGGGAGCAACACGGGAGAAATGCTGACGTGAATTTGGGATCCGGTGTCACGACTGCAGTGATCTGCATAGCAGGAACAGTCAGCAGTGGTCAGGCCAGGACACAGCTGCAGACAGGTTGTGGTGTCACCTGTGGTGCTTCCTGGGTGTTGTGGTTCAGGTTTGCTTCCCATTCACCGAGTGGTCGGAGGAGCCGATTTCCTGCGCGGACAGAGCCGGTGTGCACTAATGAAAGGTGCTGAAAGCACTCTGGGTGTAGTGAGCACAAGTGCTTGTTAACACAAACAAAGATGGCTCTTTCAAGCAAAGAATTCTTTTCCGAGTGAATTTAGTTTCTTACACTAGCAATAGTACAAATACAATTTTTGTATTAAGCAAATGTGAGTGTCCAGTTTTGCACGCAGCAGATGCATAAACTGGAAGTCTGGTATAGTATTGAATGTATGATAAATGTAAACAAAGTCAAGGTTTGATGAATGACTTTATCATCTTTTCTTGCCAATAATTAGTGATGGGTTAAATCTGTGTTAAAATGTGCTGGCCTCTTGTACACAGGCATTTTGTGTGCTTTCAAAAATCTTCCACTAATGCTTTCAGAAATGAAGGTAACTTACTTGCCATAAGGGCACTGTGTTGGCTTGAAGCAGATAAGGATCTTTGTTAGCATAAGAACTGTTTGAATCTCACAAAATGAGCTCATGTATTTACTGCCTGACAGTGTTCAGCCTGTAAAAAGAAGTGAACAGCGCAAGTATTGAGACATTCACCCATTTCTGTTTCATTCCTGGCTTTGGAAAGATGCTACTGTTTATGTAATATGTTCAAAGGAGCACATAATTGATTATATACTGTTAGTCAGCCATGTGCATTTTTACATTTCTGCCTGTAGGTAAGCTGAACACCTGGTTACATGGCAGCATGTTTTAAACACTGTTAGAAAATCCACAGTAACAGCACAGATAACAGGACTTTCAAAATGGTTCAGTAATAGACAAAATAAACATTGCTTTTAAGAATTTTTTCTTTATTGCCTTCATACAAAGGTATTAGTGCAGTGGGAAATGTGATCTATTTACTGTTTGTGGTGGGGATGGCTGGTGGGTGGTGAAACTTGCAGGGTGCTGTGCTACTCTGTTCTGCACAGTTCCCCTGTTAGTCTTTCTATCTTTAAACTTCTAATTTCTTCTGAGAAAGCAGGAAGCTTTTGTCAGCTAGATATTGAATAGAGGTTTTGATATTTAAAGCAAACTGTTCAGTGCTCTTAGAGATGCTAATGTGGAAAGAAATACAGGTACTACATCTCAAGCTTCAAGACAGTAAATGCTAAGATAAGGACAGTGTACAAAGGCAGAGTGAATATTTTGAGGTGTTAATTCTAACTACAGAGGGAAGAAACTAGGATTCTGGAGCGGACACTGGAGCTATATTGTAGGATGCAGGGATGACTCAGCCCGTGCTCAGATCATGGTCTTGCCATACTTGTTTACATTAAAGTTCAGTTGCTATTTTAAGTCTGCACATTTAGTGGAGAAGAAGGTGAGAAAAAAGCAGAAGGAGAAGAATAAAAGCAAAAGGAGGGAGGGTATATTTGAAAACGCAACAACAACAACAAAAATACCTGGACCAATCCCTCCTGCTCCGTACGCTGCTCTCTCAGTGGAAGAGCTTGTAATCCTATATTTGCTATATCAAGAGGATTCTTCTATGAGCACAAATTAATAATTTATTCATAAGCTGGAGTCAGCCCGCATTGATTTACTTATGCTGCATTTCTTTTCATTCATAAGCCTTTGCCGGTCCCGAGCTCTCGGAGAGTGACTTGCTGCAGTGCTCCGGCGTGGGAGGAAGCAGCAAACGCGCCTTTATGCACAAGGACGTGCTCCCTACGACTCGATTCAATGTGCGAGCCTGACCGAGAGCCGGGGCTGGCTCCGGGAAGCCGCCGCTGCCGCTCCCGGGCGATGCTCCCCGGGCAGGCGCCGCCGCTCCGCTCCCTCCGCCCGGCGCGGCGCCGCGGCCGGGATGCTCCGGGCCCCGCACGGCGCTGAGCTCCGAGCAGCCTTCGCCTCTCCGGGCCGTGTGACAGACAGGTGCTTGTCACGCAGCCGTGCCCTGCCTGAATCGCTCTCCGGTGGGTGTGCGCGGCCCCACGCCCCCGCCCCTGCCAGCCCTGCCGAGCCCTCCCAAGCTCAGCCCCCGGCAATGTGCAGCGCTCTCCTCTCGCCTTCCTGGAAGGGCTCAACTACACTTTCAGCTCCTCCAGACTTTCTCTGCTTTTGCCGTACCCTCCCTCTGTCCAGCTCCTCCTGTGCCTGCCTCTCTGTCTCGGCGCTATCCCGTTAAAAGGCTGCTGCTCCTGCTCCGCTGAACCAGTGCTCTGGCTGGCTTGATCCGGGATGAAGGCTGGAGGTTATCGGCGAGGGAAAGGAGAACTCTAGGCAGCTTTCCATTTGCAAAGTGAGCAGTAATTGCAAGAAGACAGCCTCCCCAGCTGGAATCAATAGTCTGCTTTCTTGCTGCTAAGGGCACTTTGGAGCAGCAGTAGGTCACTGAAGTAACTTCAGCACACTGCTGACTGCGGAGTTGTAAAGAACTACATGCAAGTGGCTGCAGTGGTGCTGGAAAACGCTTTGCTGTTACCAGGGACACAATAGTTTTCAAGTCATTAGAGCTTCGATTCTGGTCCGCTCCTTCCATCACACAGAGAGGGTCATTCTTTGGAGGAATGAGGATGGAGCTGTGAATTTTTCTTTTCCAGGGTTCCGGTGTCCCCTTCTAGTGGAAGGGGGTAAGAGTGGGGGAAAAGAAGCTTTTAGAAGCAAAACCCCACTGCTGCTGAACTCAGCTTCACTTGAATTTCCCCAAACCTTTCCAGGCACAGAGAGGCACAATGCCAGAGAACCTGAATCTTCTTCGGGCTTTTGGGGGTTTTTTCTTTCTCTTCTGGACAGCTTTTAACACAGCCTTAGTGGATGTGGTTGGATCGGAGCAGCAGATCCCCTTGTCAGTGTAAGTGCTTTCGTGCTCTTTCTCTCAGGACCATATTCAAGGATGAGAACTTGCTGCTCAAGTTCTCCTGGTTTTGTATTGCAGATATTTGGCTGTTCCAGGGCACCTTTGCTCCTCTGTCAGCTGTGTTTAAAGTGGTTGTCTCCAAGGTGCTTGGCACTACTTTGATTTTATTGTAGGAGCATGTGTTGGTGGAGTATGTGGCCACTGAGTTTTAAGTGCTTGCATTTACTGAAATTGATGCAGTTAACACTTTCTCATGTGGGAATTTATCATTCAGAACTGTTTTGCCATTTTATCTGCTATTTTCCTTTCAATGGATATATGTCATGTTGTGCCAAAGCACATTTCTGTACAACTTAATTCCTTAAATTTTAATGGTTCAGGTTGGTAGTTTCATATCAGAGGCCTTACCTTAGCACAGGGTCTAGTTTGTGCTTATACTTGTACAGCTTCACTGATCTTTTGCTGTGCTTAGGTTCCTTAGTGAGCTCTCTAATGCAAAATTGCTCGGATCCTTCCGAGTGCAGCTGAAGCTGTTACAGTCTCTGTTGCTAGCTCTGACATGTGTATTACATTTCTTCCTGTCTCTTTTTTTTTCTTCACAGTGTAAAGCTCTGGGCCTCAGCGTTTGGTGGAGAGATCAAATCTATTGCGGCCAAATACTCAGGTTCCCAGCTCCTACAGAAGGTAAGAATTTCTTTGGTTGCAATAAGGAAGGTTTTAACAGAGAAAATGGAGGCAGATTTAATTTTTCAAATGAAGAGGAAAGCAGTGCTGTGTGTGCTTTTGTCCAAGATCTATTTTTGTATTGCATACTGGTCCCTGATGACTCTTTGCATTGCACTGCACTATCTGTAGAGTCCTTGCTTAACCTGGTATTTTTCTGTTGGAATGACTTTATTTTTCCATTGGAAAGTAAACTCCAACACTTATTCCTTGTAGCCTAGGCTTCAGCCCAGGTTGCGGGTGTTCAGTCTGGTTGCTGCATTGTGATGATGATGATGATGTTTCTGTGCAGAAACAGCTGTTTCTCATGAAAGATGCTAACTTCATTCAAGGAGCAGAATTAGTGCATATTGTATTATTTTCACCCTGGGCTCTATGTACACAATGCTCTGTGTCAGGAGAAGGCGGCTGCGCTGTTGTTTGTCATCTCTGCAGTTTTTACAATGCCATTATTCCCCCAATCATCTCAACCCAGTGCTGAGATGTATTACATCATTACAGATAAGAGGAATGAATGTGGTTATCTTCTTCCTCAGCTGCACAGCTGGGTAATAAGGTGGTGAAGTATAGCAAAAACTTGAGAAATTGGTATAAGTCTACATAATTGGGACAGAGGGTAATGAAAAAGCAGATTTGAGTATTAGGTATATATCAAGGACTCTTTAAATATGCAAGCTATAGTAAAGTTCTGTATTGTGGACAGTTTATTTTTACAACAGTTGCAAAAAAAAAAAGAGAGACTAAGAAACATGTTAGACTGAGACTGCTATTTTGGGGCATTTAACATGTGATTGTCAAAATGCAATATGTAAATGGAAAAACATTGAGACATTCACTGATCAAAAACACTCATTCAACCCATATATTAAATTTCTGCTGAATTTTTGTAGACATGATTTTTAGTTCTGAGTAACACTGATTTTATTTTTTGTCTGATTGCGAAGAAAATTATTCCTTGAGCTTTTAGCATTTATTTCGAAAGGCTTATATATGTGTGAAATTATATAACAGTACGTGCAGCAGCTGAAATAAAAAGCTTGTGCTATCCTTAAAAATGAAAGTAACTGGCTTTAGTAATTACTAAGGCATATGAGTTCTTTAGGAGCTTGCCTTTTCAGATTTGTATACCCAGGACTGTAAAACGTGAATTTCACTAAGCGAAAATACTGAGCTGTTAAGAACAAAAATATTTGTGGTTTCTTACTGCCTTTCAAGGCCTTTAAATGGCTTCCCTTCAATATGTTGGGCAAACTTTCATTTTATGATGAAAATCTGGACACTCAATATTTATTATACTTCCAGCTCGCATTCTTTAAAGTCTGTGTAGTCTTATTGTCACCGTTTTTTATGAACACCTTAAATTCATAAAGCAGATGGAGCTTTCATTTTTGATTAGTTTGTAATCAAGTAGTATTAAAAAGATTTTTTTTTTTTTTAATTGGGCCATGACAAACAAGTATCTTTATTTAACTTTGGAGCTCTTCCATGTGCAGCCATTTCTGCGCAAAAATGGCTTTAGAAATGAAACGTGCCCAGTCCTGAGCCCAGCGTTTGCTGGGAGAGTGTGCAATGTACCCTGTGTGGCAATCCTGCTAAAACCCACAAAGAGCCAGTATGGAATCCTTAATCCTCCTGCTCTTCCTCATAGTAGATGCTGCTGCCATCCCTTCTGTGATGCTTTTTTTCCCTCTGAAGTAGCAAGATTGGTTCCTATTGGTTGTTATAATTGTAGGTAATTGGAAGCTATTCATTTTACCTTTTCATCAGCATCCTTTCTGTTTCACTAACCAGTCTGTGCTCCTGTTTTTGAAGGTGGACAGTTTGTGTTCTTTCAAAGCTATTTTGTTTTTCTTTCTTGCTTACATTATATTTCCTTATTTAATGAAAGAGAAAGGAAAAAAACCCACAGGTTTGGTAGGTATTTAGAGCATTTTTATTCCTCTGTCACATGTACTGTTTTTTGCTTTTTTTCTTCCTTCTGGCTACAGTAGGTTTTATATGATGTCTGTTGCTTTTTCTTTTATTTAGAATTCCAAAATGTCTCTGTCCATTTAAGCTTGCTTTATCCTGGTGTTGATTGTGGCAAATGAGCCTGGATGACAGATGACTTTAGCATGTACTTTTTTTGTATGGTTATAAGGTATATTTTTTCTGGAAGCTTGTGTGAATAGAAACATACCAAACTTCAAGGTCTGCAAGTATTTTCAACATGCAAAGTCAGTGACAGAGGTTGTCACAACAGTTAAGGAGGTGATAGCACAGGAGGGCTCTAAATACAAATGCCTTTTTTCCCACCCCCTCCCTCCCCACTAGCCAGGCATCAAGAATATGTTTGGTATTTACTGTGAGCTCTGGGTGATCAGAATCCATGTCATTTTAAAGTCAAGATTCCACTTTTAGAAGCAGTGAGACTTCTGATATTACCAGAGGAGCCCACATTTCCTGATTATGAATTAAGCATCCTTAAACAAGTGAAGATATAAAATGTGTGTATGATTATGGATCTGGACAGTATAGATTCCTCAACTGTCAACTGCTTTGGAGTGCCATTTAGCTTAATACAGGCTTGCTAAATGAAAAATTAATGTAAAGGTTACTTGATTCATTCTGTCAGCACACACAGTGAGTGCTGCTTTCAAAGGGATGCGCTCACAGGCGAGGCGTGATTGACAGTCTCTGCTGCCCAAATGTTTTGCACACTGAGTCATTTGACCCACACTAAAATTTCATTGAGCAAATTAATTCGTGTGAGATACTCAGGAAAGAAATTTTTTGCCAGTTTACAGTTGTGAATATTGATGGAGTTGTTGCAATTCTTAAGGTCTTGCTGTACTGTGAACATCAAATACAAGACCAGCACTGGTGTCCTCTTGACTTTGTAAAAGATGTATAAGAATATTTTCCTTGCTTTTTGAAAGTATATTTTTAAATCCACTGCTTCCCATATCTTAATTGATTGTTTCATTATTTTATGTCCTTATGATAATCTTATCCAAGTATTTTGTATGCCTCCTCCTAGAAGTATCTGGGATACATGACTTTTCCCAAAACTGACTTCAGGTGAAATACAGATGCTTCAAATTGTTTGGAAAATAATTGCTCAGTAAGTAATTTCAGAAATTATAATGAGGGTTTAAACAAAATTAACACTTAAAAAATGTTCTATGCCTTGCTTTCAAAGAGATGGAACATCACTAAGTGTAAAAGAAAACATCCAGAAGCAAACAGGACTGTATTATTCCTAGTTTGTCTGGTTTCTGGAGGCTTTACAGTTGTCATATAGATTTGGAGAGACTCCTTGATGCTGTAGAGATGTTCGTACTCTTCACTTACTTAGCAAATACTACTGGGGCCTGAGAATTAATTTTAATTCTCTCTTAGGTATTGCTTTTTTTCCTTAGACTGTCAAAAGACATCTGCCTTATTTGAATCCTGACATTTTCAATTTTTTTTTCTTTTGTAAACACTGAGTTTTGTGGGTCCTGTACTGAATGTGAGAGTGTAGCCCACTGGCAAAGCCAGGCTTCAAATATGGGATGCAAAGCAAGGCTTAGGTGCCAGGAACATATCCACTTCAGCTGCTGCAATTAGAGTTTTGGAAAACAGGCTTTGGGGAATGCTGTTGTAATACAGTAAATCTCTTAAATCAGTGCAGGGTCTGTCTGTGTGAAAGTGCAGTGTGGTCTGTGCTTTCTCAGGTTCCTTTTGATGAGACTCTTTTAAAAAAAAATATTCTGAGCTTTGATAATTATTCATTTCTTCCTGAATTGTCAATTTTATTTATTGCAAATGTAGGAGCGGTGAAAATATCCTTAATTTCTTGGTCTTCCCACAAGGGTTTTTTCCTGACCAGAAGCTTGTTGCAGGCTCCCTGAGATGTTCCTTATGTAAGTTGTCTGCTGGAGCCCTGGTGTTATGTAAGCACTGCCTGCCTTGGTCTGAAGCAGGCTGGAGCCTGCATCTGCCTGCTCCTTTCAACAAATCCTTCATTGTGTTGGGAGCTCTCAAATCATTGTTTTCCCTGAGCAGGTTTTTCAGTCAGGAGAGCATTCCTGTTCTTAAAGATGCAGAATTGCATTTTGTCTCCCTGACTAGGAGGGGTGCTGGAACTTAGTAGTTTCTTGCTAGTGTGGAAATGTCAGTGCAAAATTAATACAACGGGGTGATTTAGATCAATTAGCATTCAGCTGGTGGATCTGATTCATACAGTACGTCTATCTTTAGTTTAAATTGTATAATAGGGACTTAGATTCTTAGGCAAGTTTAGTGCAATCATCTTGACATTAATTGCCTTTCTTTTATTCAGCCTTATGTTGGTTTTGGTTTTTGTAGGCTGTTTCTTTGCTCGAGACACTGCAACTACTGCTTGGAAGGAAGGGTCAAGTAGGACTGAGACCTGCAGGTTAAAGGACAGGCATCTACTGACTTTTTTGGATATCAGTTTAAACTTTTGCCAGCTGAGCAATTCTAAACCAGCAAAAATAATATAAATTTTTAAAATCAAAAATAGGGGAAAATTATCAATAAAATCTGTAGGCATATGGCTGTGAATCAAAAAATACAAAAAAAATCCTATTGAAGAAAATACCACCACCCCCAAAGCCCAAAAACCAAACCACGAGCAACAACCTTCTCCTCACCCACCAAACCTGACACCTACCCCAAAACCCAAATTCAAAACCCCACCAGGCAAGTAAATGGTGTAGAGCTTACCCAAAACTGTATTCAGAGTAAATTAATTATAATTTGGACTCCTGAAGTCTGGCTTATGTAAAATATGTCTCTTAGCACTGACTTAAAATCAAACCTTAGAAAATAAAAGAAATATACACCTGGGAATCTTACACTAGTTTAATTCTGTTGATTAATGCAAATGATGTTTTGGAACTTGCAGAACTTGAATCTCCATCCCCTTTAATTCCTACAGATCTTTGGGCTACATGAACAATAAGATTATTCTCCATGCCAAACTAGGTACAAAACATTTTAGTGTGCTTTGAAGTATTTTATGTTATCTACAGACATAAAGATGTAAATTCTTCTGGATAGATATTTTAACTTTGGTCAAGAATAAAAAAATCAAACACATTGTTATGCTACTAAGTATTTGGTGGGAAAACCTGGTGGGTTCCATGCTAATTTTCAGGCAGTATGTTGCTCTGTAGAGGAAAGGATTAATCTTATCCAACTTTTTGAATACTTTTTTCTTTTTCTCCATAACAAAAAAACTCTTGGCCTTTTTTTGGTAATAAAGTTTTGTCTTTTCTGGAGGTATTGGAAAATTTTCTTTCACTTCCGTGAAGTTAGAACTGCACCTTGAATGATCTGTGATTTGTACTCTTCTCTCCTGTTTGAATGTTATAGTGGGAGTAATAATTTTTTTGGTGTTGGTAATGTTTTTAAAATGCAGTCAAATCAGCTTGAATATCAAACATGTTTTAGATTTCACTTGGGCTAAAAGGGAACCCATGCTGAAATCATGTTTTGCTTCCTTCAGCACCCTCTATTGTGCAGTGTGTGCTGTGTCTTGCTGGGTTTGAGTGTGATCCTCTGGGGTTATGGAAAGTAAAAAGTTGTATTGTTAGTATGTAAGAGGAATGTGAGATGGCTTTAGTAAGTTCATGATACATGCATTACACTTTCAGTAATGTCTTTTAAGATGGGAATTATTGAGCAGACAATGCAACTGGAAAACATCAGATCTTGGAAGGGAGAGAATGATAATTCCCTCGCTTAATGCATTTATGGTTGGTTGTTTTCACATCCTGTATTGGAAAATGCTGACGTTTCAAGGTTAGAGGAGCTGCTCTCCATGCAAATTATCTTGGCAGTGGAGGTATGTAGAGCATGAGTAGAGGCTGTATTGTAGTGGTGATTCACTCTTAAGTAACTGCTAATCAATACTCCACACTTTCAAATGTCATTACTGTTCTGTAGGGGACAGTTTTTTGTTGCTGATAATAAGTCTTAACACATTTTACAACACAAATTATATATTGATGAGGTAGATGGTATTTTAGTTTCTGTAGAAGCTCCGCTGACAGGTTATAATGAAATAGTTAAATTCATTTGTAGTTCTTGTGGCGTTCCAGTTTGCTTTTTTTTACACAAAATGTTTTTGCAAAATTACATGGATGTTTTTATGATCCTGTTTAGCATCCACCAAGTTAATTTGTGTAAAGCTGTAGTACTTTCTTAGAGTGTGTGATCAAATGCTTGCAAGATTTGTATTTAAAAAGGAAGTCCTCACAAAACCACTTCTTTTAAAATCATAGTTGAAAAGAAGTTGATAAGTGTCTTGGTAGCCTTTCCAGAAGTGATTAATTTCAGAGACACATAATTACTGAAAATATCCTGCCCTCAGGTCTCCCAGGACCTTCCAGGTGATGTTACCCATGTCATAGAGGATAACCAGTGCACTGGTTTTAAAGACAGTGATGTAAGACATGAGGGGATTGTGACTGCTGAAGACACTCCTTCACATGGAATGAACAGATTCTGCATCCAGCATACCAAAAAAGGGCAATATAAATTTTTTCTCCACATCCATGGCAGATGTACAAGAACCAGTCTTTAAACACAAAAATTAATTTTTTGCTACTATCAATTTATTTGTTTACTTGTTTTTTTTTACTGAGAGAAAACCCTAGAACAGTGTGGAACTCTTGCAGCTTGGCTGCTCAGACCAGGTTCCTGACCATTATGTAGGCTTTGTTGAACTGCCTGATATTAAGAAGATGAGCTACATCCTTTATTTTGGACTATCATCAATTACAGTAACTGCATTTCTTCTTTGATGTCTGTACCTATGTGCTATTAATCTTTGTGTCTATATCTCCTTAAGGCATAGCTGGGCTGTCCCTCACTTTTCAGAGCAGAAACAGCTCATAAACACAGTTGTCAGTGCTGTACAGGTAGCCAGGATGGATGAAGACTTGCTGGTTTTTCCCTCCCCCTTTAAGCACACAAACAAATGATCTTATTAAAAATATAATTTTATTATAGAGGAATAAATATGCCAGCTATAAAAGAATAAACTTTTTGGAAAAAGACGTGGACTGCTCATATAATCTCTTGTTGGGCTTCAGGTCTGACAGCCACGTGATAAGGGATCAGCAGGGTGAGCTTTTCAAGGTGTTCCCGTGTGTTCTTGTGTTAAATGCAACTATGAAGTCCACAAGGGAACTTCAGTGGGCCTTGTAAGGCTCTGGGGTGTCCCAGTGAGAAACAAGGAAATGATGAAAACTCCTGGTTGATTCCTTATGTACCTGCCACAGGTTCTAGTGTTTTTTTATCAGCAATTGATACTTGTTCTTCACTGTTGTTGTTCTTGAGAAGAATTTGCCTGAAGAAGTACCTGCACTGAAGTTTTGCTTCTTTAGGTGGAGCCTGGTAGGGTGGTTGGATGGGGTCTTCAAAGCATCTAGGGTCTTGTAGTGATTCTTCATCAAAAGAGTTTGAAAAGTGATTTCTTCTAACCATGTTTTCTGTCTGTCAAGATTCCTGAAAGAACTGGAAAGAGTTAAACCAGTGCATTTCACTGAGGTGATTAAAAAAAAATTATAAAATCTTAGAAGGTGTTTTCTTTGTCAAAGCATCTGCTCCTACTTGTGTGTTTTGCTTTTACTTTTTTTGACACGCTTTATTGTTGTCTTTTTCTCTCCCTGTCTCTTTCTGAACTACCTTATTTATCTTTCATTTTAATCTTTCAGTTTTTAAATGGGCATATTTTGTAGAGAGAAATGTTTTCTTCTGAGCCAGATGCCAAATGTTTTGCATAAATAATTTTACAGTACAGGAGGCACTTAGAGTAGTTATTTCTATTTATCCTTCTAGATTGAGATCTCAGAGCACCAAAGTTAAGGCAGTAAAAGATGAAGGAAAAAATTGGTCTTAGGTCCATTAACAAACCAATCAATAAGGTGGCCTAATCTACATCATAAGATTGGGGATATAAAGAGAGAAACATGTGTGTATAATTAATTCAGAATACCTGGGATTAACACATGGATCCTATGGATTGTTGACTAGTAAAGTTTCTCATATGTATGACTGACAGTAATTTCCTTGAAGCATTCCTCTTAGTTTTTAGGAAAGGGTGGAAGAGCATCTAATAGATCTTCTCATAAGATGTTTTCCTTGGTGCTTTCCAATTGTGGATTTGACAGGCTTCCCTGAATTTTGTGCAGGTGGTGGATTGTCTGTCTTGTCAATACCATTCCTCTACAATGTGCAAGTTGAGTAGATTTCTTTTGCTTAATGTTCTGCATATAGTGATGCTGAATTAAAAAATTCAGCATCTCTAAGAATTGAGACTCTTGTGTTTGATACTAGTGACTCCACAAAACTGGTTCTGCAAACCAGCACTCATCACCCCCTCTATACAAAGTCTTTCTGTCATCCACTGTGGAGCTCTGTTTTCCATTATTTCTGGACATATGGAATAATGAGTTCTGGAACAGGATTTAGAAGGTCTGTTAACTCTGATTCCTGTTCAAAGTGGGGTCAGAGCTAAAGTCAGTGCAGATTTCTTGGGTCTTTGATCTTCAAAACCTTCAAGGGCAGCAGAACCACAGCCTCTTTGGTTCCAATGCTTGTCTCTAGTCTGGACAAGAAGTTACTTGAGCTGGAACTTCCATTTCACTTTGGCTCCTGAGTGTCACTTCTACCTCTCTAACATTGTTGGTTCATCTTCATAATCTCCAGGAAGGCATGGAAAGGCACAGCCCTTTGTCATGGAGGTCCCAGTCATGGACAGCATTCTGGAATTCTTGAGTTGCTTCATCAGGTCCCAACACTTTTCCTGACCTATTCTTTTAAAATAGTTCTCAGTAGCTTTATGGACTCCTAAACTGAGCTCTTGGCTGTTTGATATTCAGGTGGGTTTTTACCACTCACAATAGGAATATGTAACTGTTCTCATAATTATGAAGTCTCAAGAGTAATTTCCACTTAGCTGATTGCATGAATAGGAGAAGACTTTTTAATTTGTCGTGGTAACACAGGAATTTATTTTCTAATCTAGGCATAAGACAAGACATTTAGCTCCCAGTTGCTTTATTAGCCATTTCTTTTACTATCTTTATCCCCCCCAGTATCTTAAGTGAACTTAGTGTTGTACAGAAAGAGTCTGTCAGCTGGCAGAAGGTTTTATGTCTATTTTTACTTTATTCTACAGTAGCTGTCAAGGGATTTCTTTGTGCTTTTATACACAAACAAGGATTTTACTTGTTTTCAAAAAAGCAGGATTCAAAATTAGGCAGTCATAATATCTGTAGCCTGTTAGGTAACAGCTCAGTGAAAATGCTGTTTGGAATGCATTATGAAAACCCTGGTCAGGGCCCCAGCATGCAGTGTTCCCATTGTTCCTCCAGGTCCCATTTTAATACTTGACTATTCAATATACTTTGAAGATTTTGTGTCAAGCTATCTAAAATTGCTAACTTTCAAAAGAAACACACGCAAAAAAAATCTACATGCTACGGGTATTAAAATTTGATGTGTTGGGAACACATCATTGGTCACAAAATTAGATAATTATCTTCTAAAGTCACAAAGCTTCAGAGATAAAAAGCAGGAACATTCAAACTTTGGCTTTACCTTGAAGCTAAGTGTCTATCATCTTCTGACAGCTGTATGAAATGTATGAGCACTGAGCTGTTTGGCCATGATGCTATCGTATCACATTAATAGCAATTTTCACTGATAATGGAAACTGGTAGGAGGCTAAGAGCAAAGCTTTAGATTATGACTTGCAGCCATTGACTATCTGCATCCAGCAGATTTATTACCCCCTATGCACATTGTGCCTTTTATAATGTTTTCTGCAGTTTCTTCATCAAAGTACAAGAAGAAAGCTATTATAGATGGCAAGAAAGAGGAAAAAATCTGGGTACTCACTTCACATTTCAGACATGCACTAGTTGCAAACTGCAATGCAGCTTTACAGTAAAAGTAGGGATAAATTTTAGCATCCCCCATGAAACCTTTGAGAGGGAGAGGAGTGAATGAAAGAAAACTGGAGGATTTCTGTTGGTCAGCACTAATTTTCTATCTGTAGATATATCTGGTTTTTATCCTGGGGCTGTGATAACCATTTGATGGTCTACTTCAGTCCTGTAATCTTGGTGGCCAAAACTCAGGGCAGTCCTTAAGCACAATGCTAATTTAAACTGTAATGTCACACAGACAAATCAGGGGCACACGGTGGTGGTAGGATTTCATGGAGAGTGCCAGAAACCTTAAATTGAAAATTAAACATGCCAGCCTAATTCCCCTCTCTCCCCAGCTGGAGGCATCTTCTCCCAATTTTCTGTGTAAAATGGGCCTAGTAAACCTTTTTTTTCCCCCCTCAAATTTTAAAACTTTGATATTAAAATTAGGGACAATGCTTCATTATAGAGAGTTTAGCATTTAGAGAGAATGGCTGGTGAAGAGCACCCTTAGCATATGGATATGGAAACAGAGGGAAGTGGAATGGAAAGGATCAGCTCTGAGAGCTACAAGGCATTAATTTTAACACACTATTTAAATATAACTGCTTGCACTACTGAAAAGATAAATGGTTTCCTGTAACAGTCCTGAATAACTACAAAATTGATAAAAACTTGCTTTTCCCTGTTGTTGATATTTGGTGTCTGTAGCTGGCAATAAATCTCCATATGGCATTGCACTGGCAAGTGAGATTGAACCTTTTTTGTCAGAGGATGAATCCCTCCTGTGCTTTGAATACAAGGTGATACTCTCTGCTGATATCAGAAAGTAATTTTCAAATTTGCAAACCTTTTCTTCTTTCCCTTATAATTTTTTCCATGCTGATATTTCTTTCTCATTATGAATTTTCCACATAACTACAGTTCTGCACTACTTTTTCCTGTCTAGATCCTTCAGACCTTTTCTGGTTTTCTTCCAAGTAAGATCCAACCAACAAGACCCTCATTAGAGTCAAATTCAAAATTGTTAAATGCACCTAAATTGGGAATTGAGCAATTTTTAAAATAATTTTATGAGTGTCTGATTATTTCTGTCTACATTTCAATTACCGTATAAATTTATTTTCATGTGTTCTTTTTCATTCTGTCCTTCTCTTTACTCCCACTTGTTTATAGCCATTGCTTTTTTCCTTTGGAAATTTTTGCTATTAATGTAATTTTTCTAAAAGTTCCTTTAGAAATTTTATGGTTCTGATTATGGTTGTAATCATAATACTGCAGTAAGGATCTGGTCACCTGAGAAAATGATGCAGAAATAAAATGAGTAATAGCTCAGTAATTCTTTTATACCTAAGAATTGGGGAAGGTTTTTGCAAATGAAGCTGTTTTTCTTAAAATCTTTTCCTTAAATTATGATGCCTGAATCCTTAAAAGGAAGAATAAATAGATTAGGATGCATTGATGCACTTTATACGTTGTGAATGTCATTGGAAAAAGTGGGTGGTTGTGTCCCCAGTAACAGCCAATGTACTTTGTTGTGCCTTGGATGGCATGTGCAGGAAATGGGGTGGGAGGGACAGAATTTCCTCCAAAAACAAAGGGGAATTCTGTCATGGAGGAGGAGGAGGCAAGTTTTGCAGAAAGGAGCCTGCAGCAAGCTCAAAAACCAACCCAAGGTGAGAACAGGGACACATAAAGGGAGCGAAATGAGGAGGAATGGAACACATTGAAAGAAGCAGAATGAAGAATGTTAGTTTCTTCTCTGTGTTTTAAGACAATTGGAGAATAAAGACATTTGTATGAAATGCAGGCAATGTCTGTATTCTGGTGATTATTTTGGATAAATCTATTAAATAAATAACATATTAAAATATATAAGTCATAGAAGGTCAAGATGACTTTTTTGCACATGATTTAAAACTTTAGCCAAGAACTGAAAATAAGAAGAAATTATATGCTAAGAAATGTAAATTTCAGTTCAGGAAAGGCATCTGAAATTAAACTGGATTTAGTAATGATGCAACTCTGACGTTTTTATTTTGCTTCTCAGATGCTTAAAATTGGAAAGCTTAAGCATTTTTAAAAAATTCTAGTTTGCTTTGCCCAAGTTTTTTATTCTGTACAACCCCTGTGTAATAGGAATATAGTTCAGCTACTTTCATAAATTGGCACTGCAGCTGTCCAGTCCACCTTAAGCACGTTATTAATGTAGATATATATTTGTTCAGTAGAACTTCCTCAGCCTTGCAAGATGTCTAGGGAATTTAGTCTGAAAAAGGATGGCAGAACACAGCATGATATGAGGGATTGGGACCTACACTTGTGTGTTGGAATAATTCAAACGTTAGTGTATAGTATTATTCATCTAGACCATATTTATCTGATTGCATGCTGCTTATTTATCTTGGTTTATAAATATACAGGAGTTGAATTACTGAAAGCTCTAATTATTCTGAACATAATTTGTCAGACAAAACCAGCTGCTAACTCAGCTCTTCTCAAGAATCTTCAGTGAAATGCACAACCTAAATAATAATGTCTTGAAAAGTACAGAATTCCCATTCTTCACACAAATCCTCTCTGCCTGTTGGGTACCTTCCTCTCCAGAGTCCAGTAGAAGCCTGGGTTTTTCTGATGTGGCTGAAAGGACAAGAAATCCAGACAGAGTGTACTGTGGCTTGCATTGCTTGGGCTTCACTCACAGCAAATTTTTCAACACTGTTTAACCTGAAGGTTGGCAGAGATGATTCTTTCCCATCTTGGCTGAAATGTTGATAATGTTCATTGACTAGTGCAGCCATTAAGCTGAATTAAATAGTATTCCTGCTTTCAAAGCTTTCAAAATACCTGCAGTTTTGGTTTGCCCCTGACCTGGTGATTAACCTTATGCAATTCAGTTCTGAACTATCTTCTTCCATGGGTATAAAGATGTGCAAAGTCCTGCTTTCTCTCTACAGTTTAAAAAAAGTTTTGATGGCACCTTCTGTGCAGAATTTGCTTCTGTGGGGTCTGTTTTAATGGGTGTGGTACTCTTTGTTTTGTAAGTTGGGTGGGTTTTTTCAATAAAAAGGGGTCAAATATCACGAGTAGGTATAGATTAATGATTGATCTAGTTGACTGAACAGGTCAATTATCTGTAACTTTGCATATATAACAATGCTGTCAAAGAAGAAGAACCATCTACATGGCATTTATAGCATCTGTTTCCAAAGGCTTGAATGAAAACAAGATGTGTGCAGGATTAATGTCATTATTTCAGTCTCATTTGGAAGTAAACTAATTAACACAACATTTTGAATGCACAGCAGTTCAGGGTCGACTGAGGCCAGTGCAGATGGGAGTCACTGCTCCTGTGGATGTGCCTGAAGTGAGGCTGGTTTTGGGTAGCTTTTAATGAAAAGTTCTTGCCTAAAGTGTTGTGTACCTCAATTATTGTCAAAGAATCGCAGATTCACTGTTGAGGGTCAAGGGCTAAAATCATCACTGCTGATGAGAAGTGATATAAAGAAGATAAGTGAAGGAAAGAATTGCTGTTGACTGGCAGGTAGTAAAGACAGAAAAAATTTCCACCTATGTCTAGGATAGATGAGCAGGTCTGCACCTACTGTGACTGTAGGCTGCCTTGCAAGCCTTTAAACTTGGAAAGCTGAATTTTGCATAAATTGTCAAAGGATTGGATCTGCAATCCAGTAGTTTTCTTTTATATTCACAATAGTCATACACAATAATGAGACTGTTATCTGTAATGAAACCACATTCTCTTGGAAAAGAGGGGGAGAATATTTCAGGGGCAATGTTCTTCAGACTAGAAAAATGTTATGGTTTGAATATGAAGAGTAATTATAAATCTTCTTGATGGCTTCACATTAGGTTGAGCTGTAATTTATTTCACTGCAAAAGTGTGTGTATTTGCTGATTTCTACTTTTTCTCCTTGGTGGGTAGGAAGTTAGAATTGAAAGATGGCTTTTATTTCCTTGTTTAATTGCCTAAAAGGAAAAGTGACTGGAATAGAATCCCATTTCTTGTAGGGGAACAATAAAATGAGATTCTCTCACCTACTGATTTCAAAATATGCACTTCTTAATTCTATTCATTGCTTCCCACAGGAGCTGGCAATCCTTCTGTGACACCAACTCTCTGCCCTTGTATCACATATGAAGAATTGCTTTTTTCCATTTTTAATGAGTGGCTTGATATACAACCTGTCTTTTGCCTTAAGCATTTATTTCCATTCTCCTTTCTAATACACTCAATTTCCTTCCCCCCAAAACTGTCTGTTCTTGCCTCAGACCTCTGATATTATTTGATAACTCACTTTTTCATAATACAGTTTATTTAATTCTGTTTTCAGGTTTACTCCTGTGTATTAACTTAATTTTTTTAATATGTATACACATATAGTAAAGCTGTTAGTACCTTCTCAACTCTTGGAAATACCCCAATACCTATCTCCAAGAAATATCAAAGCTGACCTTGATGTACATAAAATCCCTCTGGGAGTGGTGACTCCACAATTTCCCTGGGCACCGTGAGTCAGTGCTTGACCAATTAGTGATGAAATTTTTCCTAATGTCCAATCTAAACCTCCCCTGGTGCAACTTGAGGCTGTTTCCTTTTGCCCTATGACTTGTTAACATGGATCTCTTTGTCTCTACCAGTGTCATTCAGCCTCTGAAATGCCCCTTGGTTTTGACTGCATTTAGTCTAGAACCTCTCCTTGGCTGTGGAATGGGATTTCCTCTGGAAAGTGTAAATTATTCTCTGCTTGTTCACTGTGCATGAAAGAGCTCAAGGTCATGATTTGCTATAGTTGCAGAAAGAAACTGATTTACTTGGCTGTTTCTTAATGGTTACCACCTTCATTTAATGAGAGAGACCCTGTTTAAAGGATTTTACAACTGCAGGCTAAATACTGTGCTAGAAAGGGGTAACAAATAACATTTGTGTAGTTTTATGCCTCTTTTTTGACTGCATATTCTGAATTCCATTTTTAGGACTATTTACCTGTTCCATCTTAGCTTTTCTCTCGCTGCTGTTGATAGATTTTACAAGATATGTTACATATAAATGTATATAACCATGTGCTGTCCTTAAAAAACACAACTCCCAAAAATCTCAGAAAACCTTGTAGTACATTTGCCTATTATGTAGCTGTGTGAAGTGTTATGAGGTTTGGTAAAAGCAGATATAGAGCCATTTGAATACACCTTATTGTATGAGATGGTGAAATTTATCACTAATGAGCTACACACTGTGTTGTCTATTCTTTGTTTACTGTCTTTTTAATAGTCCTTAAAAATGATATAGTAGAATTGTGATATGACTCCAAGTCTTGATAAGGTTCACAGGGTAAACTTTTTAATTTTTATAACCTGGTTATCTAGGAGAACAAGGAAAAAAAACCCCACCTGTACAGATTGCCCCCTCTGCCATGTATTCATCATACATTCAAGGATTGCTCTACCTGTACAGAGATAAAAATACCCAAGCACTGCAGTAAGATGTTTTATTGCAGGTGGTGTTTGTCCAGGCATGAAAAAACCCTTCCTTACTCTGGTTTTCTGAAATGTGGAGAAAATGTGAGCAGAAGTTTACTTTGCTGTGCTACAGAAGTATTAACCGTTGTTTATTCTGGATTAGAGAGTTAAAGGAGGAAGCGAGTCGGTGAGGATGGATGCCATTGTTCATTGTCCTAAACAGGCCAAGTCTCTTGTCTGATGCTCTAAGAGCAGGATTTAATTGTTGTTTGGGGTTTTTTTTGTAAGATACTGTCTGGATTCTTTCTTGACCCTTCAAAGAAACAAATCCTTTCTGTATAAAAGTGTCCTTTGCAACTCCCTTACCATAAAGTCATTGCACACTTGTAAATGAAAAATAGAAAGAATAAGGGTTAAAAATGAGCAACATCCCAAAGGACATCTAATTTGCCCAGAGCTTGCTGTGAATGAGATCTTAGCTTTACCTAAGCTTTACCTAGTTAGTTTTGGTGTGTGTTTCTTTTGTTTGAGGTTTAGTTTTGTTTTACCCAAAGTTTTATAAGGACAAAGTAACAATTTGCTACTTTAAACCATTTACATGCAGTCCCATGTAGAAGTGGTGTTTTAGTAGTGCTTGGCTACTGTCTAGGGACCTGCACAGCCCAGAGCTGCTGCTGTGTCAGGTGTTCAGGAGAAAAGAGCCCTAAAAAATCAGTCAGTGGTGTATTCTGGGGGAGGATGGGTATGGGTATAAAAAGTTCTCAGTTTGGTGCAGTTAAACAAATTCAAAGTGAATCCAAAAATTGTTGAGGAAACTTGACTTGTGGAATCATCTTATTTCTAGGGTTGGCTGTGTAGGTAAAATCAGAGGGAAAATCTTGGGAAAGAAAAGAGCAGGAAATGAAGGAATTTGTATGTTGGCCTGGGAGCCTGGTGTAGAGGCAGGTGCATCATGGAGTCTGTGCCTTGCCCCAAATCTGTTGAGCTGCCTCCTGAGGAGTCTTTGCCACAAACGTTTTTGAAACAGAATATAAAGCAACTGCTCAAAGGGAAGTATTTCTTGATTGAAACTTTAATAAAATTAAAATTTTAATCAAAGGGGGATTTTTTTTAATGGTGTTTCCCATATTTTTTCATGTGTGCTGCCTATTGTGTGTCAGACATGTAGACAAGTGTGTTTCTGAAGATCAGTGTTGCTTGGCTACTCCTTTCCTCAGCTTTTCTGTTCTGGAACTGGGAATGGCAGCACAGTGAGACAACAGTAGGTGTTTATCCCTTTGTCTAGGCGTTGTTCTGTCTTCTCTTTTCCCTCTCACCAAAGGTAAATGTATTCCTCTTGTAAACAATTGCCTTTTACTTGGCTGATACTAAAAGATAAACTGCAGAAGTGCCAGAGGGTATTCAGTCACACTGGGAATCTTGGTTGGACTGGCTAATGGGAATCTTTGGGGTGCAGCTCTCAGTCCAGATCAGACTTTGTCTATGAGCAGATCCTTACCTGGACTTCATTAAGTTTTTAACCCTTCCTACCTGGAATCAAATTAATGAGAAACCCCTTCCCACCCCTTACTTCAGCCTTGCTTCTCTGTGGCTGAGCTGTCTGAAAAGTTCCCACTCCAGTCTCTTATGTGTTTTTCTGCTGAGCCTTTCTCCTCTGGTTGGAATAACAATAAATAGATGGTTATTAACAGGTAAATTAGAACAATTGCAATCAGGCAAAATATTGCTTTTTAAACACTGATCAATATTTCATTTTCTGCCATTTTATTAATCTTTTTGGGCTGCTGAGGATAATTTGCCCTTCTCCTCCAACTAAGCAGATGCCAATTTTCAGGCAAATGATTCCACCCTTCAGAAGGGTCTCTTTAACCAGTGCCATGTGCAAGCCAGAATTTTTAGGTGATCTATCTTAACTTTTAAAAATAAACCCTTCAGCATTCCTGCACATACCTAAACATTTTGTATCTATGACATTTGCATAAAAAAAAAAAATCCTGTTTTATGCAATAAACTTGGTCAACAGAGAAAAAACCAACCAAATCCCATGAAACTCTCTTATCTTTCTGGGATTTATTACCATTAGGAATAATTGAAACACCTTGAGGATATTCAGTTAAGCTTTGACTCTTGGTTTGCCTCTCCTCAGGAGTGCTGAGCCTAATGTGGGGATTTTTGGGCTCCATCTCATTTCATGTGTTATGGGTACTTCATTTATCAAGTCAGGAGAAGCATTTTAATCTCCTGGTGCTCTGCCACAAGGCAAGGTGTTTCTAGGAAATGTTACCTGTTACACTGTTATAGCAGACAAAAAAAACCTTATGGGATCCATAATAAGATTTTATTAGCTTGACCTATTTAGTAGTTTTTCTTCCTTTTTGTGACAATTTCTGTAATAGGGATCAGAAGTGTCAGTTTTTCTGTGGAAATGGTAAAGCAATTACACACACCTTTAAGGCAATGTATTTCGAAGTTTTAGGTTTAATGCAAGACTTTCTTCTAAGCTTAAAAAATGGGAAGGAATTTCAGAAGTGTTTTAATAATGGGCTGGGATTTTTCTGTGGAACTTTTTTCTTGCGTTTACTGTTTTTTGTCACAGGATGGCAGCATGAGTAAGACCCTAAGAAGGTATAGCAGGGAGTCCTTTTTGATGTATTTTATAGATTTCTACAGGGTTAGATTTGTTGCCCTTCAAACTGAGACATCAGCTATAATTTTGCATCCTAAAGACTGATTAACTAAGTTTGCAATGCTAGTGCATCATCTTATGATCTGGAGAAAAAACTATGAAGGGATGGAGTGGGTAAGCTTCTCATTTGAAAGATGAAGTTCCCATCCAGATCAGGCTTTTGAATAGAATTTACTTTTTTACATTGGCCTTTTATTTTCCAGATTAGAATCCAGGGTTCATTTTAGCATGCTTCTATATGACTTGGAATTTTTTTCCTTTTTGTTACTAGACTAACAACTTTTGGCTTGTCAGAGTATCTCACAGAACATATACCTGAGGCTGAACCAAATGCCTGGATCACTAACCCCTGATGCATCTTAGCTATTAGAACTTTGTAGGCCAAACCCATTTTTAAAATGAATTCTTTGATCATCAGTTTAACCAGGTCCTGGGGAAGATCTCTCACAAGGTGACTGGTTCTGCAAGACAGCTGCTACTGCTAGACATGCCCCTGTCAATGCAGTAATTGTGTCTCAAACATCTCATCTGGAAAAGCACCTGTTTTTCAGAATAAGTAGTTCTTCAACATGTACATGTGCTCTGATTTGTACAAAATTATGGATTGATTTTCCTTGCCATCCGTTGCCTTTATCCTCAAAACTATTTGCTTAAAAGGTAGAATACAAAAAAAGGAAACTCGACTTCTACTCGTGACCTAATGCTTTTACATTTTATTTTTGTTACTCAAATCTAAGCTCTCCAAATTTTACAGCCTTAGTTTCCTGTCAAATATATTTTCTGATAGTTTTGTGTCCTGCTCCACTGTTATGTTTAGGAGTTTTATAACTGAAGATTCAGACTTTCAATACTTGTTCCAGCATTGAGAGATATAAAGAAAAATACTTTCTTACTGAAAACTCTCTGCATGGTAGACTGAATTCTTCACTCTCTTTCCACAGATTAATTCAATACAAAAATCCTAGGATGTATCTCCATGACCAAGTGCTAAGCCTTGGAAGTTTATGGCTTGGGTACAGAGAGCAGTTTGAGTTCAGATAAGAAGCAAAGAATTTCAGTCTGAAATAAACCCAGTATCAGCCATCATATTTATACAACTTATAGCTATTAGCAAATGCAGAAAAGTCAGAGGCAATAGATTACTTATTCAATTTGTTTTTTGTAGGCACAAGAATTGTTATTATAGGGCATTGTAAATAGAAAGGGGGATTACAAGAGGCGGGAGGACGAGGTTTAGGTGGTACATGTGCTGACGTTTCACTTGGTGTGATTCTGACTGTGTAATCTCTCTTTCCCTGCAGACTTCTTTCATATTGGATCTTAATTTGCCTCTGCAGATAATTCTGCTATAAACCACTTAGAGTTGTCATATGCTCTCACATAATGCTATGTCAACCACAAAGCCAACAATGTCTTTGATCACTTCTGTGGTGTTTATTAGTCACTTTCCTTTCAGGAATTTCTGGGCCCTTTTGAAAGCTTCAAAGAATTCTACTCCAATGCTGCATCAAACCAAGACACCCTTCAGATGAAGAGGGCTCTGCATTATCCCTGCAGATGCCACTGGTGCTGGTTCTGAGTCTACAGAGGGGTTCATGAACAGCAGTGTAGTGCTTTTCTGCCACTGCTAGGGAGCTAAGCAAACTTCTGTGTAGTGCTCCCAGCTGCCAGTAATTTTAGAGGCTTTAAGTATAATGCTCACTATGCAGATTTACATTTACAAATTCTATTACTTTGTCCATTTTATTCTGTGAGTGGTTCATGTCCTTCCTATTCATTTTTCTGTTCGAGTGTTATTTCAGCTCTAATTTGTTTGACATTCTTGGTAGTAGTATATTTGTATTCACAGAAAAGCATGTGAACAATTTCATCTATTGATGCTGTACAATGTGCCTATTAGATATACAAGTAGCAGTTGAATATATCCCCCGACCATTGTTAGGCCTCTTCAAATGATAATGCGCCCACGTTCCCCTGTGAGGCTGATGCAGCATAAGAATGAGTCTGCAATCTTCAAGGACTCTATGTTGTGCTAGCAGTGACCAGAAATTGAAGTAATTACTTGCATTACTTATGCAGTGAATAGCAGGGAATGTGTGTACTTGCATTATGTTCATTAGTTTTACTTGTAGGGGGCATCACAGCCTTGAGTTCACCTGGCTCAGCTGGGGAGCTCATCCTGCTCCCGTGGGGGCATCCTGAGCAGAAGGAGTGAAGAGTTCTGGGTCATTCTCCAGATATTTCCACATGATGTGTGGAAACAGCCAAAGAGTGAGTTTTAAATTCTCTAGTTATTCCATACCAGCTCCTTCACTAAAAATGCCTTTGTAGAGTGATACTTATTATGCAATGATAAAAATATATACACAAATCTTCTTATTGGTCTCTTTTTACAGAGCTATTTCTGCGTATTTCGAAGAAGTATGAGCATAAGGAGATTTGCTTTCAATATCCCAGGAAAGAGAAATTATGCTTATTTTGTCCTTTTTGCTTAAAGATTCTAATAGTAATAAGTGATATTACATAAAGGGATCTCAGTGTAGCATAACTAGAGAGCTGACAAGTCCATGTTCTAAGATCCCCTTGAAGGCAAGAATTAAGAACGACAACTTGTTAACATTTATTTCCTGAGCTGAATTTTAGGCAAGTCTACGTGTTTTACAGAAGCCACTGTATAGAACAGCGAGCATGTGGGTGTTCTCAGCAGGATCACAGTGTGCTGCTACCAGCAATCTCACTGCAAAATAGTAATGAAGCAAGAAGGAAAACAAGTATCTGCTAGTAATGTATATGCTAGTGAATGAGCTGCTTGATAGAAATAGCTCAAACACATCACAGTTGCAAAATGGAGCAAGATCCTCCCAAGTGCAATGTTGATCGGGCAGCTGCTTTAGGCTTGTGTGGCTCCTCACTCTGCAGAGAGAACTGGGGAGATTCATGATCAGAGCTCTGGAAATGTCTGCTTTGACGTGGTTCTGCCTTCATGCATTCAATAGATAAGATGAACTAAATAGAGAAGGCAAGCTCATGGGAGGCTGAATGTGGGACTTTGTCACGCTATTTTGGTGTGGCAGCGTTTTTGAAGCATTTCTGGACTTCAAGAAGTGAAGCAAGTAGCAATCACATGACTGCTTTATGTCAGGCTTTTGAATTTTCTGTCAAACTCAGAATTTGCTTGAGCAAAAAGTTATTTGGTTTGAATTGCTGAAACAGCATGCTCGGCCAGTCATAAAAAATATCAATGGTGCAGTAGGTCCTCGCTGTGCTGTTGAGGGTGGTAGCACTGGATTGCCATCTCTGAAAACTACTGCAGAACTGCTCTGAAGTGTAGAGGTGAATGCAAGTTCTGAGCATGAATAGAGTCTGTACTGACCATCTTTTATGGCAAAGGGCAAACCCAAGGTTGGACAAGTCACTTCTTGGTACCATGTGAGTCTGTGTGTCCCAAGGACCACTGGCAGGGCTCTTTTCTTGTGTTTGCTCACCCACACATCCTATGAGGGATGGCAGCGTTCAGTGCTTGTACTTTGCACTCAATGCCATTAATCTAAAGTGTGATATTTAACTTATTCTGGGTTATTAGCTGCTAACCTTGAAAACCAGTGAATAAAAAATGAAATGTATCCTGATGCCAAGCATTATTTCTGAAAATGCAGTGCCTGGATTCAGTAATTGTCATTCACAACAGAAAGGAGACAGTGCTAGCTGAAGTATTAATTTAGATCTCCTGTTATGTAGTAAACAAATTAAATGATATTATCATACAATTTGGAAGCTTGAAGGACTGTCTTCCCCACTTTTTTCTTCCCACATCCTTACACTTTTGGGGTTTAGTTAGCAAGTGGACCTCCCCACACACACTCACCATTCTCTTTGTTTATCATAGTATTGTAGCTTGGATTCTGGAAAAGAAATGTTGACTGAATTCCTCAGGCTGTTAGGAAAAGGATTATTGACTCTTATGTGTGTTGCTTAGTTATGGGCACAGGTAGAATTTGACATTGTCATTATCAACCTTCAAAATTTCCTTAGGAAAGAATGAATAAGGGTTATGTGCACCTGACATGCCTATTGATTCAGAGCATGATGGGCAATTCTGATAAGATAATTGATTTCTTAATATGGCTGATAATTGAAAAAGGGGACTCGTCAAACAGATGGGCTTTGCATTAAAAGAAGTGATTCATTACGTATAATTTTAATTATTTTACACATATATTTTCAATGTAACTTTTTCAGACGTTTTTATTTAAATCTGGAGGTTGTTTTTGGAGTTTAAATTTGGAGTTATGATTATTTTGGTTTAAAAATAAAACTTTGGATTTAACAGGTTCTGTGTTTTCTCTATTTGCAGTTTAATTTCTCTCAAGCTGTGTAATGTCTTTGACAATTTAAATTCATGAGTTCTGAAACTCATGATCATGTGAACCTTTCAGTTACAGGGTTTATAACAGTACTGGAATAACTGCATAAAGTGTAGTAACTCTGAGCTTATACTGTTTCAATATGTGAGAAAAAAGCAATGTTTGAAGAGCAAGGGGGGGGTTTGTTTTCTTCCTCTGTTTGTAAGGAGTAGGAAATGTGACATAAGAAGTTGATGTATGGTGGCACATCCCACACCCCCTCCATTATTTCTCTCTCCTCATGAGAATTCATTTTCTTGGCTACTTCTTTTCATTATGTACTCTGTCTTGAGACAGAAAAATAGAAAATCTCTTGCCTGGTGTTATGGCAGTGATTTCAGCTAGTGGACACCAGCTTCAGCTGGAAGGATTTTGTAAAAGTTATTTATTTAGGGTTATTATATTTTTTTCCTTATCTGTTTAGTGGATACAGGCACATTAATGTTTATGAAGTATTTTCTGAAAATTGAGGGAAGATGTTTGAAAAGCATAAAGCAGAGCCTTTCTCCTGTTCTCTGCCATAGTCTTCAAAAGGGATTAAACTTAAAAGCAGTCTGGTAGGATCAGTTCTGGGAAAGTAGCACAGTGTTTCAGCTCATTTCACATAGCTCAGAACTGGGAGAGGTTTTCAAATCAGTTGTATTTGCAGAGCCAGGCTTAGCCATATTTGTTTGCTGTTTTCTTTCACCATGGAGAGCTGACACACTATTTCATATTTTTGAGTATAAGAAGGGTCTCTTATCACTAATAACTAAACTCCAGCTTTTCACAAAATGCCATTCTCTTGAAAAGTTGTCTCTAATGGATACCATGCCATTTCTGTAAAGCAATTTTTTTTTGTTTCTGAACACATTCTATCCTCATAGAATAGTCTGATGGTCTGAGGGGCTGAGAAGCTCCCCAGGATGACCTGGGAGTTTTTACTGTTTGCCCTCTTTGGAAAGAAGCTTTTGGTGTGCTCTAGGCCTGGTCTTGTGTACGTGAGAGATCAAGTTGGTGGTTTAAGTGTTTTCAGGGAACAGTGGGACTAAATTTAGAGAATGTTTTATGCAGGATATTTTGGGAAGAAAACTGATTTTGAAACACAGGGTTGGGATTTCTAAAAATCACACCCAACCCCCCCCCCCCCCCTTCCCATTCTGGGGGGGTATAAAGTGGCTTCTGTTGTAAGATGGAAACTGCTCAGAAAAACTTTCCCCTTCAGGATTCCTCCTTGCCCTGAAGTCAGAGCCCTTCCAGGATAGGCTCTCCAGGAGGAAAAGAGCTTTTCACATGATAGTTATTGGTGAGCACAAAGAAACATGACTGTGCTGCTGGCATTGAGGATGGATGGCTGCAGAATATAGGAAATGTTGCTTGAAATTGCAGGGCAGAACACAGACTGTTCATTTGGGTTATCCTGTTTGTTGGTGTTCTTCACTTGCCAGTGGAATCTATTCTTTCTGAAAATATTTATATATTTTTAAGAAAGGTGTGTGAGACAGTGGCTGAGCTATGTTGCTATAGCAACTTAAATAGTTTGGACCTCTGAGGAAAACATGGTAATAATTACAGATGGTGTTGAGCAAACTTTAATGCAAGCAACTTTTCTATGGTGCAGATAACTCTGCCAGGGCTAAGTTTACAAAATGGTATTTCTGTGGTTTCTCTTCAAGATGGAAAGAGCTTTGAAGGCACCTCTTTTGTAGGACTTCCTAAAACTTATCTTGCATCTATTGGGAATTTGTTCCAAAATATTCTTCTCCAAAATGTAGTTACACTACTTTATGCTATTTTTGTTCTTTGTGTTGCATATCAGGAACTGTTAAAACTCACAGTGTTTGATTAAAATGACAAAATCTTTGCTAGGGCAAAAGCTGTTTAGACATTTAATGGTATGTGTGCAGAGAATGTTGGGGCTGAAACATCTGAGAACTCCTGTCAGGGCATCAGGTTGAGATTTGGAGAAGCCCTGCACAATTTAAATAATTCTGAGGACAATCACTTGTTACTTTGCTTTTGCCCTTCTTACACCAAACTGTTTCTGTTTAAAAAAGAAAATGTGTTGATTTTCCTTTTTCCTAGTCACTTGGTGCAATGTTTTCATTTTTAATTTTCTTTGATTTTAACCTGTAATTTCTGGGGAAGAGCAGGGAAGTGTCCATGGTGCTGGAAGCAGCAGTTACCCAGGACTGCAGTCTGCTTTCAGACTTACATCTTTAGCTGTATCAGCCATTGAATTTGAGTGGTACTGTGGAAACACAGCCCTGCTTGCACAAATCAGGCATTCTGTATTCACTCATAATCATAGTGCTTTTGTCCTGCTCTGGTCCCAGCTTCAGATTATCTGTCCTTCTTATTTCTTCTTTATTGTCTGCTCTAGAAGTGAGATCCATTCAGATGTTGACCATGTGCAGAAAAGAATCAGGCTTATTTTATGTAATATTTTAAATCCTTTCCTATTTTTTCTGGATTCAAGATATGCCTCTATAGAAATGGAAATAAGGCCTAGCAACTGAGTGGTATTGTGGAGTGAGTTCCATCAGCTGCATGACTAAGTGAATGAAAAGATGAAAGAATTTGAAATGAGCTTAAAAATATCTCTTCCTATTACTTTGTCCCTTCTAATTTTTGAAATCTGTCATATTTTATGTTTAAAAATTGAATTGAATCAGGACTCTTCCTTAGGATGGCATATTTTAGTGGATTCTTAAATTTGAAAGATTTAAAAGGCAAATGTTTTTCTTTTGAGAGCTTAAGATTACTCTTGAAAGCAATAACTCCTTCAAGAAATATAGTTAAATGGATAATATTCATGTGACCAGGAGCAATTTTAAATGTGCAGTTGGTTATATGCCTTACAATTGGAAAGGAGATTAATACAGAAATTTTGCAGTCCACCAATATATCCTGATACATTCAGTCTGACCTAATTCAAATAGCTGCAGTTTCTTAGAGTCCAGGGTTTTGCTGAAAAACCAGAGTGGTGGAGTTCTACACTGCAGTTGTGTTTGGCTAAATCTCAGTGTTGGCTTTCTAACTCTGAGTTGAATCTTGCAGGCTTTGTGCTGCTCTGTTCAACAAATGGCACAGTCAGTCTTGATCTTTACATTCTTATAAAAAGCATCTCTGGTTTCCAGCACAACAGTGAGTTTGGTGGTGCAGCTGGGTCCTGTAGAATCAGGCTTTGTGCAGAGTGGAATTCCAAACTGAAAAAGAGGACAGTAAGAATTGCTGGGAATGGAACAGGATGAAATCAATTATTATGGTAGGCTATTAATGCATGTTGGACTCAAATCTTGAATAAAATATGCAGGGCTGATTTTCCATCTCAGAAAGGTTGCAGTAGGATGAGAAAAGGTAGAGGCAAATCTTTAATATGCTGAAATGTACAAGACACCTTTGCTGGGTGAAATTAAGACCAGCATACAAAAGAAATGAAAAGCAGGGAAAGGATAGTTTGAAAGCTGTGTAAAATCACTGATGACAGGAAGGAAATGATCAAGAAATTATTCACAGTTTCTTTTAACAAAGGAGTTGAAAACCATCATATGACATTCTGTTAAAAGTTTTGATATAAAGGAGATGCTGTTTTCATTAGACATAATTAATCTATGCAATTCATTGTCATGGGATATTATAAATGCCAAAGTATAAATAAGTTCAAAAAGCAATTAAGCAAGCGCACAAAGGAAAGGTTTACCAAAGAGCATTAAAAATTAGGTGGATGCAGATGCTACTTTTATCTTGGAGTTCTGACATCACAGATTTTTAATGCCTGGGAGAATATATGTGGAGCATATTAACACCTACATCTCCCCTCTTTATGGCATTTAAGCATCTGCTGCTGGACTCTGTAGCAGTGAATATTGTGTTCATCCAGTGTGACTATTCTTGTGTCCATAATGATTATTGTAGGCTACATAAAGCATACCTTGTTCATTTATGCTAATTAAGGGTGACAGCATAAATCATGGATGAAGTTTAGGCATGACTTCCTGTGCTGAGCAGGAACAATTTCAGATGTGTCATAGGAGCTCTTACAAACAACCTGGCTGCTTTGCTTTCCATTGCAGGTGTGTTTTCTGTGTTACTTCCTTGCTGAGTACAGTGTGGGACTTCAGCTTGCCATTATGAGTTTGGTACCACTCTAGGAGAGGAAATCTTTGATCTCTGCTAAAGGAATTCTTTATTTACAGTGCTTGCCTCTTGAACTGGATGTGGCATCTTCAATACACAAAAAGGGGAGACAATAAAACAGGTAGTTGACAGCAATATCAACCACACCAAACTGTTTCCTCCTGCTGGTTCCTCACATAATTTGCTGTGTCATTGTAGATTATATTTGTTAGTTCAATTACCTTTAAATTCCTTTATAAAATAATTTGCTAGTGTGCCTATTTAGAAAGGTCAATTAAAATTACTTAGCCCAGAGAAATCAATTTACATCAGAAAAACTGCTTGAAGACACCATTAAGTGCCTGATTCACTGACAAAACTGGATTTGCAGTTAGACTGGAACTCCAGATGTGGGGGCCTCCCATCCACAATGAACTTGCACTTTTGGGTTATGAATGCTGAAGCATATGGAAGGCTTCATGAGTTAGGAGTTCCATGGCTGAATGTTTGCTCTTGTGCCATTTCACTTCAGTTCCTTCTTATTTATTGCTTTCAATTAGTTTTTCTTTGTTGTAAAACAGCTAAAAAGAAAATTAGAAACATAACCTGTCATAGTAAATCTTTGCTGCATAGTCAGTGTAGCTTGTAGTCTGCTGTTCTAAATAAACTGTTCAACTGATTAGGTATCAGTAGCTTCTTTGTGTTTTGTCTTTCCAGCTAAAATAGCAGAAATGGGCACAGCTAAAATTAATTTTAAAATAACAGATTACAATATATACACCTCTTTCTCACCTCTTTTACCCTTTGTTAATGGTGAAGAGCAGTAAATCGACTTGAAATTGGGCTGAACTGACACCTACAATTCTTATGCTGTGCTTATTGTGTGAGAAACTCACTGTGGCATCATTAATCAGGCTGTCAGGTACAATGTGAGAGTCCTACATTCATTACATAAAGAGGAACTCCACGAAGAAATGGAACCCCTGTGATGAATAGGCACTGGACACCAATTATTGTGGTGCTATTAATCATTACAACCAAAGCTCAAACCACCGTGGGGAAGAAATGCACAATATGCTCACATTCCTATATGTGGTTTTGTGAGCTTTAGAGTCTTCAACATCCCCTTGATGAGATGACAGCTAGAAGTGAGTGTTGCCAAGTTAACTCAGAGACACTTCTAAAGGCAAGCATGATGGATGAGGAATGTTCTTGCTATGAACACAGGAATCACACTGGCTGTGGCTGCCTCTCAGCTTTTCCTTGGGCGCTTGGGTGTTACTGCACAGAGAGAGTTCTCATCTTTAACCTGAAGGTGATTGCCTTGTTTCCAGAGTTTGGAAGTTTCTCATCCTATGAGAATATGAAAAGGAGACACTTGCAAAGGACAGGAGTGGTAATATCTAATTAACAATATCTAAAGACTGTGTTCCCATTGATAGGAGCCTTTGCACGTCTATGTAAGGAATCTCTAGGATTGAAGTATCTAAAAAATTCTTTCCTTGGATGGCAGACATCATCCTGATTTACATTTTTCACATAAGGTTCTGTAAGTAGTTTTGTGGCAGGTACTTTTTGAGGGTCTTATTCCTACTTCCTGCAGTTCCTGAAACTTTCTGTCTGAAATCAAAGCTCAATGAATTTGATGCAAGTGAAAAAAAAGCAAACCCCTAAACTGTAGAGGCAGTGGATCTTAAAGTAGTTTATTGCTGTGTAGCACCATTGCAAAGCAGCATCTGTCACTGAAATGATGTGCAACATGAAAAGTGTGCACTCCACTTGACTGACAGTCAAATTGGAGATTTTTCAGAAAATGCTGTGAAATCATTAATTTTTGTGGAAAACAGACACTTCCTTCTGGAGTAGGAACTGTGCAAAATGAGTTTGATCCTATATGTACTTGAAAGCTCTTAATGAAATTATTATTATTATGAAATAATTATTATGAATCTCCAAAATAGTATTTCTTTTATCCTTATGTCTTTTGCTCCAACATTAACTTTTGAAAGCCATTCCTTTGTGTTAATTCCCATCCCTGGAATAATTCTCATTCATTTCAGATGTTTTGAACACAAAGTAGATATACTTATTGGGATGATCAGTGACTTGAGCTAAATGTTGAGATTTTAACTCTTCAGTTCATCTGCTTCACGCTTCTCTTGCATTTTTATAGAAAACTCTCTGAGCTGTGGCAGAAATCTAAAGTTGATTTTTGCCCTGATGTGTAAGAGAACTGCACTCTGCTGTTCTTTCTTTTTCTACAGAATTCAAGGGGAAACCCTGTCTGCTGCTTTGCTTGGACTTTTCAAATTATCACTTGAATCCTAAAGAGTCTTCAGGACTTCTTGTCCTTATTTCAGGCTGCTGAGAGCAAATGTTGCCATCTCAGTGTTTCACTGCAGAGAGGAAACTAATTGCATGAGGCCACTTTCTGTACAATCATCACAGAACATTCAATCAGAATTAATTGCTAAAATTATATAATTACAGCTGCACTGAATGAGACTAGACCACAGCATCTGTTCCAGTCCCAACTGCATTTACTCTTGCTTTTGGGAGAAAAGTGCCAACTAGGATATTGTATTTTCTGCACCATTTTATGAATAGCTAAATAAAATAGTGGTTTATTTAATGGGATACTTTGAAGTGAACTAGATATTTTAAAACCACCATAGGGTAATAATATTGCCATAGGAAGAAAAGAATTATGACCTAAATTATTAATTAAATCCTGAAGGGCTTTTAGGTTTGGTTTTCTTATCTTATGATAAACTATGTGAAGAGTTGTCATGAAAGAAAACAGTAACTTGGATGGAAGATCTCTACACTGAGTCCAAATAAATTAATATTGTGTTTATGATTGCATGAGAAACAGTAAGTTTATCTCTAGATATCAAGTCATCTTTAGAAGGGAAAGGTGTAATGGCTTTGACAAAGCAGGAAGAGGAATTGAAACTTCAAAAGACAGTGAGGAAGGGAAAAGCCACACTGGAGTTCCTTGTTCATGTGGCTGATCTTGGTGTCCTCTCCATTGCATTTGCTTCTAGGCTATTGGCTAAGCAGCAGGGAAATATTTCCTTTTTGCCAGTCCTAAGGCATCAAAAATTTTGAGACAGTCCCCTTAAAACAAGAGATGGGCTTGAGAGATAGAACCAGTACATTCCATCTAGCTGCTCCACTAGTTCTTAATCTTGAAGCTGACCAGCTTGCAGAATTTACCCTAAAATCATGAAATTGGTGTAGATATTTTTCATCAGAACTCGATTTATATGTAATAACTTTTCCCTCAGAAAGCAAATCTTTAAAAAGGCATAAACAGCTTGAGATCTGCCATCATGAATAAGGAAATTTAGCAGACACTGTTCTGCTATGGAAATTCAGGGTTATAACAGAGCATTTATTAAGGCTAATTTATTGTCAAACATTTCAGAAAACTTCGACACATCAAACTGACAAAGAAAATAAGAGTTATATTCCCAACTAAAAAGCATCTGTGTGTGTGTATCTCACAAACGTTTAATTCACAAACTGTGCTTCTTGGTATCTGATCCTTTTTCAGAAATGCACTAACACATCACTGAATCCTTGTTGCTCCCCTTTTTATGTTGAAGTCACTAGTTTTGAGCATGTTTTTTGAACATATCAGACTTGTTAAACAGTCTGATTTAAATGCTGTCTCTCCTAAAACAAGCAAGCAGCATGTCTGAGGCTGTCATTTAACACAAAACATCAACTAAAAACTGCTGTGTCAGTCCTGGAAGTTCATTTACTGCTCTGTCCTTGCTAAGAAGGCAGGGTTGAGTTTTTTTTCTATTCCACACATATAACAAATGTTGACAATATTTGTCAAAAACTTTTTATTAGATGAGACAGAGATAAAATTGGATTTCATGATAAAAGGAGCACTCAAACCATCTCATTTAGAATGTATAGTCTTTTTTGCAGTGCCACTCTGCAGAGCTGCTTTGGTGATGAGTTCTGGTTATAGGAACAAATACTTTACTGACTGAATTGTTAATGTGCTTAATCTCTAGCAGCCTTTGCAGATGCATGGAAGCATATTGTGATAATTGCTAAAATGGCATTTTAACGTATTTTCTTGTTTCAGAACTCATTTTATGTTCAAGTGTTAACTTGTCTCTCCACTTTAGAACCACATTTATTAATGACCAGCTGTTATAAAACAACACAACTTAAACAGAAGTCAGAAAGTAATATTAAGTTATATTATTGATGAATAAGCAATAGTTTTAATATAGAAATAATATTTCTATGTATTTCCTTCCTAGTTCTAACTACACTACCTAGATATGTGCATGTAAGGGGTACAGTCACATGAAATTAGGTTTTATGTGGACTGGACAAACTGACAGTGATTCCTTTCTTGGTCAGGAGACTGAAGCTGGATAAGGCCCTTTGACTAAATAAAATGCCATGATGGAAAAATGCAATTTGTATTGTTTCACATGTACTAATTTAGGTGTTTGCAGTTTAATTTGGTTCATAATAGTAGCTTCAGATGAAATATACACATTGCAGGAAGTATTTTCTGCACTGTGAATATCCAGTAGTTGAGTTTCAGATGCAGCTTCTTAATTGGCATTGATAATTGAAGGGAAATCAAATAAGGAAGTGTTAGGGAACTGCTTTACAACTAACTGGGATTTTTGTGCTGTTGAGATTCATGACTGAAGGACATTTTGATGAAAACCTTGCCATGGCATTATGTGTGATTAAATTCCAGTGTCAGCTGAGCAGCATTGCCTTCAGCAGTGTCCCCATGAATTACCTTGGTGCTCTTTGCTCCCAGAGCCTGTGGAGCACCTGTGTTCATGTGCTGCTCTCTGCTCTTGAGGGCTCTTCTTTCATAAATTAGGGTGCAATCTCCTCACGTGGGGTTTGATGCAGGCATGATTACAGACAAGACGCAGAAGGTTCATATAATTTGCTTTATTTATTCTACTGCTGAAGATACATATTTCCATTTCTCGGGAATTGGGAGCTGTCAGTGTGGAAGGAAGGAGCTGGGACAGGGTGGCTTTGGGCAAACCAGCAACCAAAAGCACCCTGAGCCTGGACATCACCCCACCTCACATTTCTGTCCTGCCCAGGTAGCTGCAGTGGTTTCAGGGTAGTGGTGAGTGATTTCTTGAAAATGTTAGCAAAGAAAAAGGCTTTTGAGATGTTAATTTGCTCTTATGCAAATAAACCTGTCAATGGCACACTGAATGTGGAAGACCCAACTTCTTTTCCCAGAGTGGTTCCTATGGTTTCAGAGGTATGCTTTCATATCTTTGGGAAGATATGAATATTTATGGTACACAAAAACCCCTCATCTGTGTTGCAGTTTCTATAATTTTTATTTAATTTTACATTAAAAGATGTCATTTCTATCCATTGCATAGGTAAATGGCTTCATCAGCAATCATTTTATGCATGCAGGAGCTGGCCTGATTTACAGAATGCTAAACACAGATGGGTTTGTTCCTAATGCTCTCTAGTAGCTACTGCAGGAAAGAGTGCACAGTATATGCCTAATACATTATTTACTGAAGATAAATGCCAGACATGATTATGGTAAATTAGACCTTTTGAATTATTTATGAGACTCAGTGCTAAATGTTTTTCTCCTCCTTGTGTTACTATAAAAGCTGTTATATAATTGTTGGTAAACACTTTTTTTGTTAATTATTCAAGATACAGGAAATAAAATGTTTGGTTAAGTGAATCTGTTATTCACTTAAAGCCATCTGTTTTTTTTTTTCCAAATGTATTTCAGCATTTTTCACTGCTTTCTGAGGTAAAAAATTAGTGCATTATCAGGTAACAATCCTTGCAGTCCTGTTGTCACCTAGATGGAGAAACTGAAAAGCAGAGTATGTATGGAAAACCAATAATAATAATAATAATAATAATAATGACAACAACAATAATTTTATTTATTTATTTTTATTATTTGACCATCACATTTCACTTTCTAATATTACCTAAATACATGAGTGGAATTGTGTTCCATGCTATGTGGCTGTTCTCAGTTGAGTGGATTTGTGGCTAAAGTTGGGTATTTTAGCTTGTGCTCTGACTTGCACATGATTGCCCTCTTTTCTATTGAAATATTTGAGTTTCTGAGGAAAGCAGGTCTGTGCACTACTGGGATAATATTTTGTATGTTCCAGTCTCTAACTGCTTCATTGGTTTCCAGTAAAATACCAAATCAAAAATCTGAACCTGAATTAAGTATTCTGTACAAGGAATTCCTCCTCCAGCCATTTCAATGTTTGTGGAGTTCTTTTTTCTTTTTCTAATTATATTTTGAAATTGAAATTCCAAGATGCCACCATTCCCAAAGGCCAAATGAACATAATCTATTTGACAACAGACTGGTTTTTGGCAGCAAGGAACACGCTGACAATGTGGGCACATACATCTTTTGTCAGTTTTTATTTAGCATTCAAAATATATTTCCCATGCTGTGAGAGTGCTTCTGCACCAGTTTTAAAGCTATGCTGGCAATTATGTGTTAAAGTCTCATTCTGCATTTTTCACAAAGACAATGCCCGCTTATTTATTCCAACTGGAGCATCTTTGGAGCGGTTCATATTTATTTTGATAAATTTTCTCTATTGTTTTTTCACTCAGTTGGGATAGCAAATCTCCCTAGTTGGTAGTTTGGGCACCACATTTGAATGGGCTGTAAAATGTAGCCATTCTTAGATGTGGAGCTGTCTTGTAATTTTGGGAGAATTAATTCCAGGAAGATTTTCTCCATGCTCTGTGTGTGCCTTATGAAATACCTTGTTGAACTGAGAGGTGTGAATGGAAACACATTCAAGACTGTTCTGTAATATGTGCCCAGATCCCACTCACTATATTTCTGACTCTGGAGGAGGAAACAGTGAATTTGTGGAAGGTGTGGAAAGTTTGGTTAGGAAATTTTAGGGATTATGCACTCCTGCCATTGTTAATTTCTTATCAGTCTTACTCATCAAATTAAGAATCAGACAACTTTCTTATCAACTGGGATATTTTAGAAAGCTGTTACTGCTTCTTCTTTCTTACAGCAGATTAAATTTCTCTCCCCCATTCTTCTCTCTTGGACTCAGCAAGAGAAATTAAATACTATTCTGTGTTACCTTTTACTGATGAGTGTTTTTTGAATTGTTTCATTTTCCTCTATTTATAAAGCATTATGAGAACTGTGGTTTGATAGTTTTGTTATTTTTTTCTGGAAAGCTTGTTCTTCTGTAAAAGGAGAATGGACAATGCAGCCCCAAGTCTAAGCTATACATCTGTTTCAGGAAAGCTGTTTAAAGTAATGTTAATATACACATTTTGTTCCATTAAAAGGGTGAAGTGCAAAATGCGTAGCACTTTGAAGCATTTTGTGAGGTAAATTGGGAAAAAAAGCAGCTTTAATTTAAATTAATTAAACTTTGAGATAAATTTCTGCATAGGTCCAAATTCTGTTTGGTTTTTCCCCCTGTAAACTGGTGAGTTAAAGGAAGCAGCCCCAGTGTGGCTTGGCCAAATCCTGTGTGCACGTTCCTCCAGGGTGCTGTTGGATGTGGGAGCAAGGGGAGCTGGTTGAGAACATGCTGAGCAATGATTTGTGTTTCACCAGAGGAACAGGAGAAGAACAGATAATGATTTGTCCGTGCATATTCACATCACTTGACCTGTTCAAATTTTTTTGTTCCCTGTGATCTTTTCATAAATGCAGGGACTTGAATTCCAGATGTGATTAAAAAGGATAGTTGTAAACCCTGAGCTAATACACAATAGAGAACAACATACCTGCAAGGCTCTAGGAAACATTTCATATCACTCCTGAAAAGCAAATTCAGCCAGCCAGGGCTAAAAGTTGGTGCTGGTGAGGCAGCAATGAGAGTTGGTAAAAAACCTGAAAGCGCTGGAAGTTTTGAGTGGTGTGATGGCCTCTTTATCATCTCTAACACTTGTTAGGTATCCAAGCCTGAGATTCTGTCCCAGCTGTTACATGCAATTTATAATTTCCATTTTCAAGGCATATGTAATTGTGGGGCTGGTGTGGATGCAAGCAGTGAAATAGGTGTCAGCTTAAAAATTTCTGATGCTGACTTTTGAAGGAGGCGTTGCTAAAGTTGCTGCAGCAAACGTAGCAATTAAAACGTTGCTACAGAATAAAAAATGCAGTTGAATACTATTGCCCTAAGTTTCCCTGAATTTCATGCCAGATGTGCCTAATTTACTGGAAAAAAATTAAAAGGGGTTTGGGGCTGTATAATTTCCTTGGTTTGTGGCCTTTCTTTCTCTCACAACAATTTTGTGCACCCTGACACAGTAAAAACCACTGTGTTTATCATCTCATCGGTATAATTTAATTCATTTCATAAAAAATATGAATTCAAATGATTTCTAGAGTTTCACTCTGCAGTTAGCTGTAGGAAAAAGCTGAAAAAATCCTGTTATAAATTAAATATTCTTAGCATAAGCCAGTTTGGAATCCATACTGTACTTTAAGAGAATTAGTTACATTTCACTATTTGCTTATTAGAATTTGTATTTTGCCATAAAAATTAGTTTGGAAAATGTCCCCATTCATTCTGTTTAAATTTTGATCCTATGAAGAAAATTTAAATGTAACTTTTCATAAAAATTTTTTCCCCTTTGAGTTCTATCAAGTGGAATTAAAAAGGTCCCTTTGTTTTCTCCTAATCCACTGGCAGCCTGCAGTTTTCTGATAAACAATTAGAGTAATGATTTATCTAGAGGGAAAACTGGAATGTTTAAAAGTTTCATTATCTGGAAAATTATTTTAAAACTAAATGGTGAAGCAATGAACCCAGAGGGCATGGTGATTCAAAACACCACGGAGGAATCCTTACAGTGAGGTTTGTAAACCAAACAGCCATCAACATTTACAGGTTCAGACAAATGGTGATTTATTGTCCATGATTGACTTGTGCTTTAGCAGAAGCCCAGTTGCCAAGACAGAAAGCAACTCCATGTGCTATTCTTTTGAAAGAGGACAAATTAAATTTTTGCTGCTGAGAATAACAGAAATGTCTGCAAGGAGTTGAACAGCTCATCTCTGGCTTGAATAAAACAACCAAACCAACCCCCCACATAAAACAAACTCCATCTAACCAAGCAACAACTCCAAAAGACTGAAAGCCAGGAGCTGTGTGCACTGAGACACTGAGGATCACACGTGATTTTTCTCAGCTTTCTTATATTTAACAAGATGTTGCAAGCACCAGCATGGTGTGTGTTTGGAAACACAGGTGTTAATGGCTAGCAATGAAAGAACAAGTATTTTAAATGGAAAAAACTGTCCTATTGTAGTAGAACAGTGTTTGCCCCAAAGGGTTAACATCTTTACACCCCAGCTCCCCGCCTCTGAGTGCATCAATAAGGCATTTAAAATTCATTACTGCTAATTTTATCATTGGTAGCCCTTTGCTGGGCTTTAATGGCAGTGCTGATAAGAGCCTGTCTGCAGATGATAACAGAATTTTCCTTTCCTGTGCCTGTGCTCAGGGCTGAGGTTGTTTTCTCTCAGCTCAGGAGTCTCAGCTGAACTCAGCTGCTCCTGGAGCAGAGCAGCAGCAGCCCCAATCCAGCTGTTATTCCAGGAGCTGACTGCAGGAATTAGCACTTGGTGCTCAGTGTTCCCCAAATCCTAGGGAAAAAATTGGCTTTAGAAGCATCCTGTTGAAACAGTGTTAGCACAGAAATGATTTGGAGAGAATGGAGCTGGATACTCTCAGAAAACACTTTTCCATGGGTCTTTTACCTATAGAGCAACTAATTTTATGAAAAAGCCAAATCATTTTGCTAGATAATTAATTTTTTTTCCTAAAGTGGTGATTTCCACCTGCTAATAGGAGGCTGGCTAGGCAGATAGCAGCCTCACAGAGCCACCAAAATCCCAAGCATCCCTTGGCTGCTGTGCAGGGTGTGGTGGAGGCTGCTGGGGGCACAGGCGGCTCTGGGTCCCCCTGGTGCTGCCTTCATCATTTCCTGAGGAAGGAATGAGCTTCCTGCTTCCCTTCCAGTCCATGTGGGCAAAACCTTTTCCTTGTCATGTGGGGCCCTTCCTTGGGAAACAAATGACCTGCTTCTGCCTCCCCTGTGTTGAGCAGAAAAGGGTGTTTGAGCAGGAGGTGAGTGAGACACAGTTCTGCTTCTGCAGGGAAAGATTGTTCTGGATTTTTTAATTACTCTGAGTCCTCAATGCCTCAGACTTCTTCAGAAGTGCTACTGGATTGCAGGGGGATACAGTCTGGGTAAATGAAGGTGGTATGGAAGGTAATCTTATCCCCCAATGAGTTGCAGCTGGACCAATTACTAAAGATTAGGAGCAGGCTTGATCTTAACAGGCCACACCTGTAGCCAATAAGCACAAGTGGTATAAAAGAGTGGATTGGTGGGGTCTGGAGTAACAGGAGTCAGATGATGCTGCAAGGACCAGGGACTGGCAGTGCATGGAGGAGGTAAGAAGCTCTGGCGACACGAAATCCTTGCACCATAATGATGTTGGAATTCACGATCTCTAAGACAACGCTGGGTCGTGGGCACTGCTCAGCTCTGGCAAACACTGAGTTTTCCCCTGTCTGGTGTTCAGGCACAAGTTTGGAACTACCATCAGGAAGGCTGGTTCTTGTGCAGAACCTGAGGAGGCAGAGCTGAGGGCAGCCTGGCTGTGACTCTATCAACTCACTGTTTCATGACTTTGATCTTTTAGCTGCTCCCAGTGTATTTCTGTAGGGTGCCAAAGGCTGCCTCTGGCTATTTTTAAGGGCTGATTTGTGTTTTTGGCTATATCCAAGTATAAAGTGTATGTCAATGAAAGAACTGCATGTATCATATTTTCTATGACCTCAATTAATTTAATTTAATATGTCCAAGTTCCAGTGTAAACAAATCTCTGGATGTATTTGGAATGCTTCCTCTCTTCAATGAGAGGAAAACTGGGACTTCTGTACCTTAAATCCTGTTTCTTAAACAGTTGTGGAAATGCACAATTTTGTGAACATAAAGAGTCTCCTTGGCCTCAGCAGAAATGTTTAAAGTGACTAAACTCATGAGGAGCTGACTGATGGAGCTGGAGGGCTACAGTCACTACAAAGGTCTGTGCTTGGTCCCAAAAACCTACTGGCAAGCCCTGTCAGCTCTCTAAGAGCTTCTGGGAATCTGAACTCATTACAGGTTGTGAATCAACCTAAACTCCAAAATCCAAGATTTCTGAAAAAAAATAATTGTACCATAGAAACAGGGCTCACTCTGTCAAGACAAATCAAGTGCTCTGTAGTTTAACACAGATGAGAATATGTGGAAAACATGCACCACCTATCAAGAAAAACAGGAACATGAAATAAGGAAAGATCAGGCCTTTCCCACTATTTCTTGAACTGATTTTAACAAAATGAACCTCTTACAGAATTGCCTCTGGGGTTTATTAATTGCGTGTTTTCGTTTCTAGGTAAATACAGAAATGCAAAAGAAAAAAAATTAAGCCCTGAATCTTTTTAGGAAGATTCATCTCAGTTTTCCCAGCTTTCCTCAGTGTGCTCAGCTGTTCCCAGCTGATCAGTGGCCCCTGTGTGAAGCTGGCAGTACCTGCACAGTGCCAGACAGGAGTGTGTCCCTGTGCCAGGGAGCAGTGCTGCACCTGTAACATCAGACAGCTCTTTGATGTGTTACAGTGGAACAGGTTGAAACCTGCAGAAAGAAGCTGCTGGGGATAGAACACAACCTGCAAGGAGGCTTGTAGGGGCAGTGGGATGAATAAAAAATACTGTGATGTCCATGCAAAATGTGTTCTAATAGAAACACAACTGCCTTTTTTTTTTTTTTAACTTACATTTTGCTAAAATCTTATCAGTGTGATGCAATGGTAGCATTTGAAGATCTTCTTAAATTGTGCTTGATATTTTTAGCAATGTGCAATGTTTTCCCTAATCCATTTTAATAGGATTTACAATCCCTTTTTGATCAGAAGCTTCAAGCCTTTCTGAAGCTTCACTAAAGCAATAATTGTGGTAAAGCCAAAAGGGTTGTATGAATTTGACTTGCAGTCTCTTGATGCCATTTATATCCATTCCTACCAAGGGAAATAGCCCAACACAGTATTTGTAGTGTGGGTCACACCTGTTGTAAATAAGTGGTCTTTGTAAGTGCTTTACAGTGAACATATTTTCTATATAACTCTTGGAGAGTTTATTTAAGAACATTTTGAGATTCATCAGTACATAAAATTCATTTCTAGGGCTGAAACACCAAGACTGGATCCTGTTTGGAGCGTTGTGTTGTATCACACATAATGAAGTGTTAGCCAAATATTTTCTTTAGCCATTACCTCCATTTTAATCCACTCCATCTGGTGTGAGCACACAGTCCCCTTCCAACCCAGGTGACTGGAGCACATGCAGACTCCTCCCATCAGGGAAATCAGGGGCAATTGGAGCAATTTAGAAATCAGGCACAGAATCAATAGTGCTGATGATCAGATTTGCCCAGCACACAAACCTGCAGTTGTTACACAGATGTATTAGCAGAAATAGGCTCTCAATATCATGTAAAACTATCCTCCCCACCTGCTTATATAACTTGATCTCAACACATTGCTTTTTACACAGTTTGCTTAGTGTAGAAAATAGGTTTTTTAAAGCAAGGATTAATAGTAGTAAGTGTTTAAAGGAAGCATTTTGCACCCTTTTACTCACAAAGAGGATTATGTTTAAGATATCTGACTTGACCTGATTTTCCCACATGGGAGAAGCAAGCCTTCTTTTCCTGAAATGCTGTGAAGGTGCCTTTGGCCCTTCATCCATGTAGGACAAACTTACCTAAATGGGAAGTCCTGTGGAGCCTTCCATGGAGCCTGCTGGAATTATGTTTAGAATCTTGAATAATGTTCTTTTTGTATACTTATTTCTCTTATCCCCTTCAATATTTTTGCCCTGTTCTATCTGAGAAAGCCACAAAGTGCATCACAACTGAGCTTTCCTTATTAGCTGATTAAAATCTTAGGTTTTTGTTATTATGTCTGTCAAAGTTGATCACTGATAACATCAGAACAGCAAAAGCAGAGAATTTATGAGATCTATCTGCTTCCTCTGAAATGCACTAAGTAGCAGAGACAGAGGCTTTGGAACAGCAGCAGTGCAAAAAAAGATATGGTAATTACTGTGGTGATGTTTTATAAAACTGCTTTCTGCTATTATTTTCTGCATATCCTTGGGCTCAAAAAGCACTGAAATGAATGTCATTAAAGACAGTGTATTCCCAGCTGTGCCAAGTACAGTGTTCAAGAAATTCCTCCTGTGCCTTTTGAAAAGTGTTTCAACTTGTATAAAATCTATTTACAGAAAGGATGAACCAGAAGACTGAGTGGGGGAAATACTTTGGGAAAAAAAAAGATTGTAAACAGAAATGAATACATATTTTCCATAGAATTTTGATATATCTGCAAGGTAAATACGATAGAAAAGGTTTTAGTGTCTACTCTGAAATAGGGCTTTACTCTGTCCCCCTCACCCTAGTTATCCATTTCAGGGGAAAAGTTAAATAGGTAATCACTGGGAGAGGTTATTTTTGAATCTGGAATCTGTAAAGTGCATTCTTATATTGCAGGTCACTGCAATAAATTAGAAATTCCCTGTTCCCCTTGTCATATTTCCTGTTGAGCTCTAGTCACATGAATGCTGGGTAAGTTAGATACATTTTTTTTAGTTGAAGATTTTTAGGTTCTGGGATTGTTTAATGTGTAAGTGCCATGATTGCCAGATATCTGGTACAAATGATTTTTATTGCATATTTAGGTAAATCCAGTCACAGTATGTTGTGAGGGTGTTTTGAAATATTTTACTTTCTCACTGTAGAAGAGACTAAAGACATCTGGCCTCATTAAACATGTGTTGAGAATAGCCTGTATGAAAGAATAACCTGGCATTGTATTTTATCAATAAAATTCCCTTTTTGCAAAGGAAGGAATTTGAGATAATCACTGCACTCAACTTTCTAGCTTCCACAGTTATAATATTGTATATCAATTGCTTTTTAATGTGCTATTTATCCACTTTGTAGAATTCTGCAGTCAAATGTTTTAATTTGTCCTCCTATTTAAAAATCATAAATTGAATAATTGCAGAATATAAACCATGAATTGGATAAGCTTGGTTTAAAAGGTCTGTCTCTATTTCATGCTGCCCATTATTACTGGAAATTTCTTAGAAAAGGTAGATGCTGAGAAATTCCAAATTGTGAAACAGTAAAATTGCAGTCAATGCAGGGTCCATGCCCACCCCCAGACCCAGAATAAACCTGAATAAATGGGATGGCAGGATTCTATTGGGAAGGCAATTAATCCCGAGAGAGAGGGAGATCCATTAATATGCAAATGAAGATCATGACACGGTCAGCATATTTTAAAGGGTTTTGTGTCATTGGCAGGCATTTCCATTGAAACAAAGCCATTTTCAAGAACCTGCAGGAAAAGGAAGTTCTGGAAAAAAGAGTTTATAGAGGAGAATGCTTTCAGAAGTGCCCCTTTGCTGCTTGCTTCTGACAGCAGCCCAGGGGGCTTCACCTCTGGATCCCCAGGCACTGCAGCTTCAATGTTTTCTCGTGTGTTCTTTGTCCCCCAGCAGCGGAGACTGCAGGGCACAGACCAGGCTGTTCCCAGAGACTGCAGGGCACAGACCAGGCTGTTCCCAGGGACAGACTGCAGGGCACAGAGCAGGCTGTTCCCAGGGACTGCAGGGCACAGACCAGGCTGTTCCAGGGACAGACTGCAGGGCACAGACCAGGCTGTTCCAGGGACAGACTGCAGGGCACAGACCAGGCTGTTCCAGAGACTGCAGGGCACAGACCAGGCTGTTCCCAGGGACTGCAGGGCACAGACCAGGCTGTTCCCAGAGACTGCAGGGCACAGACCAGGCTGTTCCCAGACTGCAGGGCACAGAGCAGGCTGTTCCAGAGACTGCAGGGCACAGACCAGGCTGTTCCCACAGACTGCAGGGCACAGAGCAGGCTGTTCCACAGACTGCAGGGCACAGACCAGGCTGTTCCCACAGACTGCAGGGCACAGACCAGGCTGTTCCCAGACTGCAGGGCACAGACCAGGCTGTTCCCACAGACTGCAGGGCACAGAGCAGGCTGTTCCACAGACTGCAGGGCACAGACCAGGCTGTTCCCAGGGACTGCAGGGCACAGACCAGGCTGTTCCAGAGACTGCAGGGCACAGACCAGGCTGTTCCCAGGGACTGCAGGGCACAGACCAGGCTGTTCCCAGGGACTGCAGGGCACAGACCAGGCTGTTCCCAGGGACAGACTGCAGGGCACAGACCAGGCTGTTCCCAGGGACTGCAGGGCACAGACCAGGCTGTTTCCAGGGCTGGGTGTTTCTGGTCAGCTGTGGGAAGGAGGAGCCAGGGCTGCCCCAGGGCAGAGTGACCAAGGTGTTTGCAGGGCAGGCGCCTGCCCAGGCTTCACCTCCTTCCTCTGCCCTGGGCTTTTGTTCTCCTCCTGGATAATTCCTGCCCCAGGCCCTCTTTAGCTATCTTTGCAGAGTGCCTTTCCTCTCTATTGCATGTTCTGCCCCTTGTTTTCACCCAGAAATTTGAGGCAAACATCCTCCTTCCCCCAAACCCAGAACAGGGGCATCGATGCCTTTTACAGAGAGTTTGACCCCAGCTCTGCAGAACATCAGAGCATGTGACTGAGCCAGGCTTCCAAAACCACTGAAATGCTCTGTCTGGATGCTTGTGAAGGGGCTCTGGTGCATCCTGACAGTTTAACCTTCCCTTTATGGATTTCCCTGAAGGGAAGTGGTCCCTCAGTGTTTTGGTTGTGCTGGGGACCAGCAGCTCTCTGCTGAAGCCATCTGGTGCCTCCATTCCCCTCCTGTGCAGGGAGGGCAGCAGAGCTGTTTGAGCCCCTGGCTCTCCTACAAGGAGCCTTCTCCTCTCTCCAGGATCTGTATCCCAGTCTCAGGAGGGTCACTTGTGCTGGCACAGCAGGGACCATGGGTCCTTGAAGCTGGGGGCAGAGCACTGGTTGGAGCGCCTGGAATTTGGGAACCACTTTGGAATGTGCACTGGGAGAGCTGAACTGCAAACCTCTGGGGATGCACTGAAAGTGATTTTAAAGTGCTGAGTCTGGTTGTGCAGCCCAGGAGCCAGGGCAGCTCCTTTGAGAGATAAGCACTCAGAGAGACTCCAAGGGAAGAAAACAGAGTTGCTTGGGGTCTCTTAAAAGGCTTTGACCAATTAAAATCTTTGTGGAAACAAACAGGTAGTTGTTGGATGTTGCATTTTGTTTCATTTCATATATTTTGTTTAATTTTATTTTCTCTTTATGGCTCCAAGCTACTTTCTGAAAAGCAAGGGAAAAAATTACTGTGTGCAGCTGAAAGGTATGAAAGACCTTATTTTTGTGCAGAAAATCCCAGAGCTTCCAGTAAACATGGTAAAGCAGAAAGTAATAGCATATGAAGGATTTTGAGTTGAGAGATTAAGGAAAATAGCCATTCTGTGCTGTGATACACAAATAGCTTTGCTCATAATAAAACACTTTTTGCTACAGTAGCACTGCAAGAAACTCAGGACATTTTAAATTCTTCAGAGAAAAAGTCATGAGACAGTGAAATCTTGAGATTGTGCAAATTAGCGTTGGAAAATAATTGTCAAGCTGATTTTATTATCATAAAATAACAAAAGTATTTTTGTGAGAGCCTGTAGCCTACGTTGGGACTAGGGTCTCAAGAGAACAGACACCAATATATTAAATATCCCTTTAGTTTGTGGACAGCAGCAAAATTGACTTTTTATCATGGAAATAAAGGAGGTGCTGAGAAATTAATGAGTGTCCAAAAGTGCTTGATCCAGTACAACAGTCTGTGAATTTGTGCAAAATGCAAAAAGTTGTGTAAATTTGGCTAATTATTTACTAGGTGCTTACAAAAATCTTGGCTGTGAAGTACTTATTAAAGTGCCTAATGTGCTTATTCCACAGGTAAGACATAACATTTATTTTCAAATCCTCAGAAGCTGGAGAGTGTCTTTGACAAGGTTTTTGTAAAGATCAGTTTTTAATGGGGGGAAATCCTTCCCTGTGAGGTGGGGAGCCCTGGCTGCCCAGAGGAGCTGGGAATGCCCCATTCCTGAGCTGCTCCAGGCCAGGTTGGACACTGGGGCTTGGAGCAGCCTGGGGCAGTGGGGCTGGGACAAGATTATCCTAAAGGACCTTTCCAACCCAAACCACTGCAAGGTTTCTAAAATGGTGTGTGACTAATGCAAAGATTTGATTTTACTTCCCCTTAACACTTGCCTTTTGATTTTTTTCTTTGCTTTTCTGTTTAAGCCGTATTTTGATGTGAAATGACAATTTTGTGACAGAACACAGTTCAATAATATTCAGCCATATCTAGCTGAGGAATATTGCTTATTTAATATACTATTTGATGAACATTTGCCACTATTCCTATGTTTTATAAAAGGAGCAGAGGTATTTTAGTTTATCAAACAATGAGAATGTAAGAAGGAAGAAAAAGTCATTTGAATTATAATGAAGTGGTATAAAATTCACAGTACATTAGTTTTCATCTGTGGGATCTTATAATGAGTATTATTCTGCCAGGCTAAAAATTAATGTTGTGAGGAACTCCCCTCAAGTGCTTTGTGATGTTTCATATCTTTTCACTGTGTTAGCCATCACAGGGTTTGACCCTGAGCTCCCAAATGTATCTCATTAACACAGAGATTTCTGCTTTAGTTTAGATAATAAAATTGCTGTAGCTGATTTTCTGTGTCACTTTGTCAGTGGGATGGAAATCTCTGAACCTCTGCTCTGTACAAAAGTACCTTGAGAACACCAAGACTTGCCAAAGAACCTTTGTTGACATTTCCTGTGGTGTTGTACAGGTATAACAGTTTCAAGCTTCATTTTCTGCAGTCCTATCAGCACAAATCTCTTTGACAGGACCCAAATCACTGTCAGGCTGCACTTTAAGTGTTGGATTAGAAGAGCAGAGAGACATTTTTTGGCCACTTCTACATCCTTGGATTACTTGTGCATGTTGCTTTTCAAAGTGAAGATACAATCCCTTTACCTTCGCACAGGTTGAAGAAGGCTTTTGGTAAAAGTCACAATTGATTTTGGGAGATGATCTCAGTGAGTAGAATCAAAACACTAAGCATTTCTTTTTCAAGCAAAGATGCAAAGGCAAGTCTTTTTAGGGTGTATTTTCTTAAGAGGTTTATAGGAATGCATAGGATGCAGCTTTTGCTTTTATTCACACTGTTTCAGCTGTTGGAATTAGTGTCTGATGTTCTGAGGTTCAGTCAATGATTCAGATCTACATCTGGAGTTATAAAACGTTGCTGCATCCATAGAAATGTTTCCTTGATGTAAAACATTAGAACTGAATAGAAATAAAATAGCAATTAAATATAATAATTTTGCATAAAAAGCAGCGTCACAATTGCAAAATTGCACATTTGAAACCTCAATTTGTGACATTGAGAGACCATCCTGTGCACTGGAAGTCACTGATCTCATGCAGAAAGTTAAGTGTTTGTACATGCAAGCTGAAATGCTTTTGAAACTGTAAATCGAGTTTCTTTTCGTTTACAAAGGCTTGAGTTTGTCAGACAAATTGTTTTCCTTAGCACAACTCGTTCATTTGTTGCTCCCTGAGGGTTTTTGTTTGCTTGTTTTGAAAGGCAAACCCTCGAAGAGCTCCTTGTGTTTCCAGTCTCCAAACCGCTGGGGATGGGTGGCCCTGAGCGCTTCACCCTGGGCTGGGCTGTGCCTTGGGAGGCTGTGAGCCTGGAAAACAGAGGGGTGGGTGTGAGCTGGGCATGAAACTGCTCTGCTGCTTCTGCTGGGGGCTCTGCTCTCTGCCCTCCTTCACCTCCCAGGTCCATCCCAAATGTTCCGTCCCTTCTTCAGCTCTGCAGATTTCATCTTCAGGGTCAGCTTCGCTAAGGTAGCAAAGTAAAGTGCTTCTGATAATGCAAGAGTGAAAGGAGAAGCTCTTCCCATATTGCTGACATGAGTATCTCAGGGAAAACAAGCACACTGTAGAGTGTTTTATTGTCCTTTGAGAATGTCAGCTGCTTTGGAAGCAAACAGAAGCAGTTCTAGCAGAAAATATCAAGGTAAACATAGGGCTTGCTGTCTTTTTCCCCTACACAGACTTGGATTTTTTTTCCTATTTGTACTCAGGAGATCATTATTTCAGTTATGGTATAGTGTCCTATAAATTTAAAGTATTTAATTTTTGAATTTTCAGAAATTTTTTTAAAAGTCAAAATTCAAACTCTGGGCTGTTTCTGGAATCCACTTCTGTTTCCCAATTGGCATCTGTTTTTTCTTTTCAAAATGAAAGGACTAGAAGGGCATGACTCCTCTTGACACGAGCTAAAGTAATTTATTTATCCAGTGGGCTAAGGAGTCTAGTGTTTTTATAATTTCTGTACTGTAAATAACAATACTGGCAAGAAATCTGAGGGAGAACAAAAATAAAACTTTTCACGCTGTGTGCATTTTATTGAGTGATTTTTACTTCTTTGTTCTAGAAGATCTCAGGGATCAATTGTGTATAGTTACATGTGGGCAATGAAAAGACAATTGCAGCCTCAGAAATCTGCAGTGTAAATGCAGCAGGAGAGAGAACAGCTGGACACTGCAGCAGCACAGGTGCTCTGGAATGAGTGAAATAATTGTGATTGCTGTAATAAGGGGTGCTCACAGCAGACCAGCTGTCTCACCAACATGAAGCAAAGTTTCAACTGGATCAGGTATTCATGAGTTGAGCTTCTCTGGGTTACTGTGCTGAGGCTTGCAAGTGAATTTCTTACTTGTCAGAGGGGTAAATTATTAGTGGCTGAAATAACGAGAGAATGTATCTTGGCAGTGTGGTTGGAAAGAGTCTGAAGATAAGAGGATGACCACAAATAAAACACTGCTTGTCTTTAGAAGAAGTGTGGTGTTCTTTGAACTAGTTGAGTTAATCTGCATTTATGTGTGCTTCATAGTAACAAACATGGTAAAATCTGGAATTGGAGAGATTTCTGGTAAAAGTAAACAGCTTATTTAAATAATGCTCTGGGTATGGAAGGATTAAATAATACTTTGCAGACAAAGCTTTGTTGCCATTCAGGGTTCAATTTGCAGTGCAGTGCTCACAGGTTCCTTGGTTGGCCAAGTCCTATCCAGTTGATTCTGAAATTATATTTGTCTATGTCAGAGGAAGGCTGAATTTAGTCCTGAATTAGTCCAATTCTCTCTCTCCCCTGTCTGATCTGCAAACACACACATGCAATCAGAGTTAAATGCATTGCAGAGCCGTGGCTTTTGTGTCATGGTGAGCAATTATCAGTTTTGTCTTTCACAACTTTTGGTAGCAGTTGAGTAAGGCTTGAACATGTATAGCACCCATACATGCTGAGTATTCCTGTAGTGTTTCTCTTTAGGCATGTCATTTATTTACTCTTAGTTTAGTAGTTTAATGACTTTAATGAGTAAAATGCCTTAAATAGCATGATTGCATGTCTAATGAGGCATTTGGATGAAGAAGCCTTGCAGTCTTCTGAAAGCACAGACACTTCCATCTCCCATGTCTGCAAAGTGTTAATTTCTTTCCTTTCAAATAACTCTGATTCAACATACAAGAAGATATTTTGTGGCAAGTGCATATTAGAAGACAAATGAAATTTTATTTTTTGTTTTGTTTTCTTTTGTTTTTTATAGCAGTTTTAGGGCAAGGTATTTCAGCCTCAAACCCTTGAATTTCTTCAGATAAGTCTTGTGTTAAAAAGGAACATTGACAATTATCTTATAATTATTAGTAGATGAGATGTTCATTCTAATATCATACAGGGAAAAGCGTAGGAAGTGTTCCCAATATACATCCTGAATTAAAATGTTTGCTTCTCTCAATCTAAAAGTTTTAAAGACTTCCTGTGGCTGTAGGGACACAAAGTAGAGCAGTTAACTGCTACAAGCTATTTCTGCTGAAGACTCTTATTTTCCTCTTGGAAGTGCAGATCCCAATGAAATCTGAGTTCCAGGGATTTACAGCTTCCAAATGCTGTAACCTCCTTTAACCAAAAGGAGGAAAACAGGAACTTTGTGGCAAAGGACAAAGTCTTGATAGACAGAGATTTCTCATGATGTGGCTGAGTTTGGAGAGTAAACTGTTTTATTCCAAGTATTTTGAAAAGTTTCATAAAAAAGCCAATATTTTTAATATGGAATATCAGGCTATGAATGGTTGAGTATATGTTACTGCTATCCTGAATTCTAAAATTTTTGTGCTGATTGTGGTAAAAAAATTAATGAAGATAAATCTTTTACTATAAACTTTCAGACATTTTCAACTTTAACGTCACTGGGTTTGCTATTCTGTATTTTTCAATGATTTTCAAAATGTGGTGACATTTGAGAACAATTGGAAGAAAAAAGTATGTATGCTGCCCTTTATTCCAAAACAGTAATTCTGCACTTTTGCTTGTGTTTATGTTTGCATTAAAAGAAATGTTAATGCTTGCACTGAAAGCTGGACCATTTTGGAACAGCAAATGCACTGTAAGCAGGAGAGAAAGATTATATGACTTAGGCAGGAAAGGTAGAAATGGCTTTGAAATTGCAGGTACACTGAAGAGGTGAAGCTTCCAAACTGAAATTGTGTTGGCATTTAGCAGAGGAACAATGGGCTTGCATCACGATTGGATTTTATGTAAGCAGATTTTAAAGTTATTTCTCTGACTCTTTCTGCTTAAAATGGATTTTATGACCCCCTTATTCATAAGCACAAACTGACTTAATAACTGAAGTGTAATTAATAGAATGAGCACATCTGCCCAAACTTTATACAAAACTTCAGCAATTCCAATGAAATTGTTTGAATTGAGGCTATCATCATTATTAGATACTTGACTGATGGAGAAACAAACATCCCAGCAGGCAGTTTAAGAAGAGAAAAATGTGTTTTGTAATAATTCTTGTAATAAAAACCTGAAAGTAATTATTGGCCCTCTTTATTGGTTTGGAAAAAAGGTGTTTCCTCTGTAGAATAGTGTGATATCCTTAAAAAGGTAGAGGTTTCTGTGAGGATAAAGTGAAATAGGAAACTAAAAGATGGTTTTTAATATATTTCAGTGCAGAATAAAATATTGTAGAGCTTCATAATTTTTCTGCATAAAAACTTTTGATAGGTTTCATTCTCTTGTAACTCTGGTCAGTCTCTGACAGCTGTATTTACTGCACACACTTCTTAATTTTCATGAGGGTAGGGTACAAAATCTGTATATCTTCTCATTCTGCAGGTTTTGCCAACAAGGCTTGCTCCATGCAAGTGAAGCAAGAATCTTTAAAAAGCATACAAAGCCACAACTTTCTTTGCACTTATTATCATTAATATACTTTAAAATATATGTGAGTGTATTAAAATCTGTGTGAAGTCTGCCAAAAGTCATTAATCTGTCTGGCAGGAACTGATGCTAGAGAACTTATTGCTGGTTGCAATTTGGCTGATCAGGTGAGCAGGCTCGGCTCTGGCAAATGTTTTTTTCCAATTTCCAAATCCAATGAGTGATGATGTTTTTTTCCCAATGCAGTTATCAGCACATGTGCATGTGCTCTGTGTTACTTACACATGGAGTAGCTGCTCTGCCTTTGATCTCTGTTTCTGAAGGAGAGAAAGCTGCTTGGTAAATGCTTATGTAAAAGCACACACTTGTTTAAATACAGTAAATTTTGTTGAGTTTAATGGTGACTCTACTATAAAATGCTGGTGGTATTGCATTTTAGCATTTGTGTATATTTAAATACTAATTTAGTTTTTAAATATTCAGGCTTTATCCATCTTACCTGTTCATCCATTTAAACTCTCTCTTGCCTCCTTGTCCCTTTCTGGTGTACCTGGACATGTGAAACAAGACCAGGGAAGATATTTTTACTCTGCCATCTGCTTTTACCACAACTTAGTTCTCACATAAGTGGCATTTTATGCCCATTTTACAAGAGATTAATTTTGCTCTGCTTGTTGTCAGAGAGCTGTTGTGTCTCACAGTGCTTGCAGTTGTAGTGCCAGCAAATTTCTCAGTTTTGAAAGTTGCTTTTGCGATGGCTGAGCAGAGATGTGTGACACATCCTGTCTTGCTGAAACAACATGATGTGTTTATTACAATACAGAGTTGTGTTGTGTGTCTCCAGCCCCAAGGAAGCCTTTTTTACCAACTCCATTCATGCAGTGCTGTGGATTTTCTTGTGTGTGTAACAGGCTGCTGTTCAGTCAGCATGAAATCCAAACCAGCAGTCAGTGGAAGTGTGAGTGCCTCCACAGCAAGTGTGCCATTAAACAAAGTTAAATGACAACAGTTAAATCAACAAAATGTGATGGGAAGAGAAAATTGCAATTGTTAAACATTTTCTGTTTTGTCCAGAGCAGCAATATGAAGCTGAATCTGTAACATGAAATGCATAGAAACAAGACAATCAGTTGGAATAATAGTCCATCCAAAATGTCTAAGAATTCTTCAACATTTTCCTGGCTATTTGTTCCAATTCTGCATATCTGTGCTTAGGGGGCAGTTTCTCAGAGCATATCCCTTGCTGGGCTGCAGAGACTTGAAGGAGCTCAGCAGCTGGATTGCTTCCTGTTGGCAAAATCTTCAGGTAGGAAAATGAATATAGGTGGCTTGTAACCTGCTTGCCAGCCTTGGTCCAAGCTGAACTGCAGTCCTGCAGGAGGTTTTAACACCAGCAAATCCACTCTGGGCATTACCTACCTGCAAAGATTTCTGACCCTTTGAAGGGAGCCCTAACTGGGAGCACCATGGCAGGAAGAGTTTCTTCAAATCTATAGAAACAAACTGAATTGTTTTACCACTTTTTAGTGAAGGTGGCTTATGATCATAGTAAAATGTTAAGGTAATTACAATTTATTAAAAGTATCTCTCCTTGTTTAATAACATTTTCTGTCTTTATCAATAATAAATGTCACTGTCAACATTTTAATGATGTTTGTTAATATGTAGTTTTAAATGACAGTGATATAAACAATGCAGAGGAGGGAGATGTGCTTTCTTATTTTTTTAGTGGTTTATCCAGCAACTATCTCACTGATAGTGAGATTTTAAAATTCTTTTAAAAAAGCCTGATTTGTTGAAATAGAATGGACAAGCTCAGTGCTAATGGTGGCACACAGGTACCTCGGGCATCATCAGCTATTCTACTCTGTCAGCTATTTTCAGAGGGCAAGGGTTTTATGACATTTCATTCACCAGCTGTGCATAGATTTTGCTCAAGGAAGGTTTCTAAAACAGATAATATTATGATGAATTAAAATTAGAAATTATGAAGACATAATATACCCCGAGAGCAGAACATGCATTTGGTTTAGAGATCTGTCTCTGTGGGAGTTTTCCTGTAGGTTCTAAGTGACCTATAATTTATAGTTAGCTCATAAATACTCTTTACTGTAGTATTTTGAAAACATACTGTCATAAAAACTTACTTGCATTTTCAGACTACATAATTCTGTTTAGGTTGATTTTATTCCTGTATCTGGAGCCTGAGCTTGTAGCTGGTCCTGCTATACAGGACAGGATAAATATGTTTGTATGGAGAGCATAGAAGGAAACCACCTGTTCTGTAAAGATGTGCAATCTGCTTTGTCTGGTTTTGCTTTCTGGGTTTCTGGGGGTAGTTTTTTACCTTGATTTTGTAAATTTTAGACGTACTGTTTGGAGAAGCTTTTCCCAAGGTTTCATTTTTTGTAGGAAGCAAAATGTGCAGTAACAGTACAAGCTGCTGGTCCTTCATCCTTGTCATGGTGGGGTTAAAACACGTTGGTGCACATTAAGAAGTCAGTTTTGATCAGCAGTAGTTTGGTATTATCTGGCAGTTGTAGTTCTTTCATGATTAACTTTACAAAACTGTGCCAGTCATAGTGTCAGATGCCCCATGCACCCAGATTTCTCAAGCTTTAGGATGCTGCTTTTGACAGACTTTGCCAGCTGTTAATCCAGGAAATGATTAAAGCGTCTTGGATGAGCATAGATGAACTTTCTGATCATATCATTAGTGTGGAAATGTAATCCCCTTGAGGAAAAATGCCATGGCAGCATCAGTGACAGGGAACCATGTAGTTCACAGTTTAGAGGGTATAAATAGACAATATAGAGAAAAATATTTTGCTATCTGAAGACTTAAGTATTTTATAGTCTCATTCTGTTGGTATTCATGGAGAGCTCTGGATTATGAAGCCTGATCCTAAATATAGGAGGGTAAAAAAGAAGTTTTTTCTTGTCTTCAGCAGGGTGTGAAACAGGTCGTATATAAGCTTCAGGAGTTTCCTCATTAGTGCCAATGAGTAAACAGGGGCTGTTATTTAATACAATAAATGTTCCTTTTTTGTCTTACTCTGCAAAATTTCATTTCTTTTGCCCTAAGCATCTTGGCTTCAAAATGGTCCATATTATTAAGTCTGGTTCTGAGACCTTCAAGGATTTGTAAGATATACTCCTTGCAATTAAAACTAAATTGAAGCAATTTCACCCTGCAGTCAGAATTCAACCACACCGTTTTCATGTTTCAGCTTACCTTTTCATGTGAGATACCCAAATATTTATGGTAATCTTATCAGGAAAAGAACTTTAAAAATTCTTCCAGATGACTGTTTACCATTGAGGATACTTTAGTACTGAACTCAGTCTCTGTGTTTAGCCAGAGCCAAGAGTGGAATGTTTAAGGTCGACTGCTGTATCAGATTCTGGGAAATCTATTATCAGGCAGAACATTTCACACTTCAGTAAACTCCAAATTAATTACATTGATGGTACATGAATGCCAAAAGAAAGTGAGCGTAATTAATGCTACTTCAGCAAACATCAGAGGAAATATTAGAGATTTCCAATTGATGATAATGCTAATGTGTTACATAAAAGTGTTTTATTAGAAATGCTATAATGCTGCCCCTTGCAGTGCCTGCGTAATGTGCCAGTTTATTAATTTAAACATGTTTTTATTGGCAATTTAAGATTATATCAGCATGCAGATGTATTTTAATATAGTCTTAATTACATGCAGTTCCCTTGCAGGACAGTTTAGGTGTGAGGACAGACAAATCTGAAATGAAGTAGGAACATGTATGAAGACAGCAAACCTGCTACCTTAGACTTGTGGAGGGCAGACTTTGGTATCTTTAGGAGACTGGTTGGTGCAGTCCCTTGGAAGGCATTTCTGAAGGGCAAGGAGGTCCAGGAAGGCTGGACTTTGTCCAAGAAGAAAATCTTAAAGGCACAGGAGCTGGATGACCCCATGGGCCAAAAGATGAGCGAGTGGGGAAGACTGTCCTGGCTGAACAGAGAGCTTTGGCTGGAATGCAGAGAAAAAAAAAAAAAAAACAACAAAAAAACCCAAAGAGGATTTATGGCCCTTGGAAAATGGGATAGAGAACTCAGGAGAACTGCAAGGATGTCATGAGGTTATGCAGGGAGAAAATTGACGGGTCAAATCCTAATCTGGCTACTGTCATAAAAGATAATTAAAGGTAGTTTCCATAAAGGTGTTGACTACGAAAATGAGGCCTAAGGAGAATCTTCATCCTTTACTGGCCTTGGGTAAAACATAGTGAACAAGTGTGAGGAAAAGGCTGAAGTACCAAATGCCAGTTCTTTGCCTCTCTTTAATAGCAAGACCAGTTGTTCTCCAGGTGCAAGGAGATCAGGCCCCTGATCTGGAAAAGAGGGTTGGGAACAGAGTGAAGCCCCATAATCCAAGGGGAAATGGTCAGCCACCTCCCACATCCCTGAAACACACAGACTGTGGGACCCCCAGGGGTATGGAGGGAGCTGGGGGCAGCACTCTTTGGGCCACTTTCCATTTTCCATTATTTGTCAGTGACTGCAGAGGTCCCAGCCCACTGCAAGTTGCCAAATGTGATGCCCATCAGAGGGGGTGGGAATGGACAGGAAGGTTGGTAGGAACAAGGGTCCCAGGAAGGACAGGCTTGCCAGTGTCACCTTGGAGGCAGGGAATGTCATGGAGCAGACCACCCCAAGTGCCCTCCCGTGGCACTCACAGGACCACCAGGGTCCCACCCAGTCAGCGTGGGCCAGTTTATACAAGGCTTGACCAACCTGATCCCCTTCTGTGACAAAGCACACCCTTAGTGATGAGGGAAAGGTGGTGGGTGTTGTCTCTCTGGACTTCAGGAGAGCCTTTTACACCATTTCTGCAGAATTCTGCTGGACAACCCGGCTGCTCTTGGCTAGGATGGGTGTACTCTTTGCTGGATGAAAAGCTGGCTGGGTGTCTGAGCCTGGAGGGTGGTGGGGCATGGAGTCACCTCCATGGGGGTCTGCAGTGGGGACAGTGATCTAATCAGTGGGTCAATTAGATCAATGACCTAATGAGGGGGCTGAGGGTACCCCGGTCAGTTGCAGATGACTCCAGGATGGGTGGGAATGCTGATTTGCTGGGGGGGCTCTGCAGAGGGATCTGGTGAAGGATCTGGAGCATGAGTCTCATAGGGGAGCTGGGGGAGTTCAGCCTGAAGAAAAGGAAACTCAGGGGGACCTCATGGCTCTCTACAGCCACCTGGTAGGAGCTGCAGCCAGGTGGGGGTTGTTGTTTTATATTCTCTCATGTAGCAAGAGACAGGATGAGAGAAAATGGCTTCAAGTTGTGGCATGGGAGGTTTAGATGGGTATTAGAAAAAACTTCTTCAGTAAAAGGGCTGCAAAGCTCCCTGGGAGAAGGCTGCCCAGGGAAAATTGGGGTTGCCATCCCTGGAGGTATTTAAAGGATGTGTAGGTGCGGCACTGAGGGATGTGGGTTGGTGGTGGCTCGGACAGTACTGGGTTAATGGTTGGACCTGATGCCATTAAAGGTATTTTCCAACCTAAACTATTCTATGATTTTCTATCTTCTAGGGTTTATAGTGCAACATTAAGAGCTGATGCTATCTCAAAAGACCATCTGTAATTCAGTGACATTTACACAAAAATATGCTATTAATGGTATTATGGCTTCAATTGTTTACAATCTGAGCCATAATGAATTCCACCCTGCCTATTGTGGAGTACCGTAAGAGCAGCCACTGTAAAACAAGCTGTCGGCATCCAGAATGCAGTTTCTCACCCAGAAACAATGTAATAAGAAAAATAATTAGATTCTGTGATTAACAGAACGCAGTGAAATTATATAAGGTGGTTTTGAGTTTTTTTGCAGATGTTAGCACTTTATAAATTTGCATCGGAATCTTATTTCAGCCACTACAACTGACTTTCAAGCAACAGTAAGCAGGCTATAGTTAACCACTGAAGCAGAAATTTAGAGTCAATGAGTAATTATTAAGAGCTTTCCAGAATATTAGCTGTTTCAGTTGCTGCAGTGATGGAATAGTCCATTAGATATTTCTGTTTCTGGCAACTCCTGAGAATTGATTCTGATACGAAACAAGGAGCCATTTTGATCAATACTGTAATTACTCTTATTGATGGATTGTTTTACAATGATAGTCATCACCGCGGCGTGTCTGCTCGGGAGGCACCGGCGCTGTCCGCAACGCGCCGCAAATATCGGATTCAAATCAACACGCCATTGAGACTGGGCTGACAAGCGTGAAATTAATTGTTCCACTTCATGTAAGAGCTGCATTCTTCTTTTGAGAGAGTAATTTGTTGCTGTGTGTAGCCTGGGAACAGTACAGCTTCGGTGCCATGTTAGGTGGGGCTTCCTTGGTCTTTGTCTTTTCCCTGCAAGATCGGTTCTTTTACTCTTTTTGAGTAAAGTCAAAGGAGTTTGGGGCTCAAGGGCTCTGGCCAAGTTCATATTCCGTCAAGTTTTTCAGAATGGAACTGCATATCTTGGTGAGAGAAAAATATCATCCAAGCTATTGAAAGGTTTTAAAATACAGGAGTATAACTGAGGCAAGGAAATTCAAAATCCTTGTATATGAAAATACTGCAGAACAAGATAATGCTTTAAAAGCTGTTTTTCTGGTTTTTCTTTTTCATCTGAAATGTTGCATCATTACTAGTGTGTTTTTAAGTGAATATTCCTACTGAAAATGTTATCTTCAAATTGCCGTGGTGGAAAAAGAGACTGCTTGCAGGGAGAGAAAATATTTAGAAACATAAATATAGATGTACTGTGCCACACCACTATGGTCTATTCATGGTTTGTTGGCTTATTAATAAATGGAAAATAAGTCATTAATTAATTGTGATAATGAAGTGACAGTTATTAGTACAGTTCCCAAAATTGTGTTGCCCTTACACTTGTGTGTTTCTACTTTGAGGATGTTATTATCAGCTTTAGGTTTCTTAAAAGAATTTTCATGATATTAGAATACTTGAACTCAAAGGTTTTTAACTTTATCCTATTCCACTTTGCCATTTTCTTCTCTTTTTGTATAAGCTGCTCTCTCTCAAATGAAAGGCAAGTTTATTGCCAACTGGCATGGTGGGTGTGCACCCATGCATGTGCAATTTCACTGCATCTGTGTAAATTCTAACAAAGTAAATTCATGGTATGGGTATACTGGTTTGAATATGGAAAACATAGAAATAGCCTTGCAACTCAATGGACATTTCTCCATCTACCATTCTGTCTAATAGTGTCAGACTTAGATGTTTGAGGAGGATGCTAACATTTCTGTCATGAACACCTGAGAATAACCTTCTTGCGGGAGTGAAGAGCCCAGCACAGAGTCCCTTGTTGGTTACTGAGAATTTTAGAGGTTTTGTGTCGACAGCTACTGAGCCTTAAGAGAACACATTTGACCTGAGGTTGTGGAGAAGTTTTCTAAAATTGAAAGATAGAACTGGGATTGTGGGTGTGGAGTTTGAATAGAAGTGTGTAATATTATATGGTGGAAAACTTAAAGGTTTTTGAATATAAAACAAGATGGAGGTTTCAGGGTTGAGGCTAGTTTTTTTTCTTTACTTTCTTCTTCATGGGTTTGGATAGTATTGTATAATTGGATAAAAAAGTCTGCATTGAGGGCTATAGGTAGCTGGTTATTAAGTTTAAAATTAAAAAAAAAGTGTAATTTCTTAATTAGATAGTTTATTTTTCATTTATTTTCATAAATATAGATTTCTTTTCATAAAATATAAAGGTTCCAGTCACTAATTGAAAAAGGGTCTGTCCTTGAGCCACTGTTCTCTCATCAGCACAGGAGACTGCCAGTCTTGTTAAATACTGCTTACCTAGATGGCCGTGGTGGGTTTTTTGTGATGGCAGTTTCAGGGCTTTAGACATACCTTGTGTAAAGTGATGGTGCTGAGAGGGACTTGTTCACTCTGTGTGTGTTAAAACTGCTTTCTTATGCTCTTCCCAGGGAATCTTCCAGTGCTGGAACACTACCAACAGGTTTTTAGTGTACCCTGAGCAGATGCACGCATCATTCATTTTTCAAGAATGCCACTTAACACACAAACATTTGCTTTTTGCCCCAAAAACGCAATTGAAGGGCTTGAATAGTACTCTGACAGCATTTATCACACTGATACCACATCTCCCCCGTGTTCCACATTTCTCTGTGTCTTAGAGAATCCCAGGAGGGTTTGGGCTGGAAGGAACCTTGGACACCATCCTGCTCCAGCCCCACTGCCATGGGCAGGGACAGCTCCACCAGCCCAGCTCGCCCCAAGCCCTGCTCAGCTGGCCTGGCCTCGTGCTGTAGAGCTGAGCAGTGGCTCAGCAGCACACAGTGCTTGGTCAGGCTGCTGATTACCAAAATTCTTAGGCACTGATGATCCCAGTATGGTCTGCCAGCAAACATCACAGATCCTGTGTCTCACTGAATCACTCTGGCCTCACCCTGTACCATGTAGGTGTTAGTAGTGAGCATCAGCAAGACCAAAGAATCAAGTGTTATTTACAAGTGGAAAAAGTGGTTTGTTTAAATCTGCTTTCCTATATGGAAAGAACAAAATATTTTGAGTTGTATTTGGAACAAGATTTGTCCTGCGCTAATTAAATTTTGGGGTTTTTTAAAACTTGTTTGGATGTTTGGTTCTTTTCTGCCTGAAAGAGTTGAAGTTTATGGCATCATCTGAATTTCAAATTGCATTTCCAGGATGCAGGCATGAATCAAACACAAATGAAGGAAGCCCAGGGCCAGTTGTGGCTCAACTCAAGCAAATACAGAAAACCTGTCAGGGAGATTTAGCTTTGTGCTCTCTTGTTCTCACATATCTGTACTGCAGCAATCAGCAGGGAACTTAAGCTTTCAAATATGTCTTGAGACAAAACTTTTGAATTTCAATTGATTGTTTTTTATTTTGTTATAAATTCACATTTATATATCTATCAGAAACAATGCACAGAAGTTTGCACACAAATTAATCAACTATGGTAGTTCTTCCATAAGAAAAATAAAATACACCTTCCCCCTAAAGACCAAACTTTCTTTTTTTGCAGATCTTTATTTTTTGTTGAGTTTTGACTTGTTCTTTGAAATTGTTTTTTGCAATGAATTCACTGGAATCTAGCATTTATCTTTAATTCATCCCTAGGCTAAACACACAGCAAAGCTCTTTGCTGAAGACAGATCATGCCAGAACAGCAGCAATGTATCTGGCTGTTCTCTAGGTCAGAAACTCAAAGAACTGCTGCTTGCTGACTTTCCAAAGTGTAACAGATATTTTATTGATCTGTCTCCTTAATTACCATAATCCTCTCTGCTTTATTGCTATTATGGTGTGTGTGATCTGTGATCACTGGAGTTTTATTTTATCTAGGGTATCAGACGTAATACACCCTCAGTCACTTATAGTTTTGAGATTGTTTCTACACTTATTGATTTTTCAGCTTGTTTTATTAAATTGCAAGGAGAATAAATTCAAAAGCTTGCTTGCTTGATAGATGTTTACAAGTTTGGTTTCTTGTAGGATAGAAATCTCAGTGATCCCAAGAAGGAAAAGACAATCATAGTGCATGGTTTGCTTTTGGAGATGAAAGGAGGGACAGGACCGTGGGTAGGTAGGACCAGGCATCCCGTGGTGTTTTGCTTTGCCCCAGAGATGTAGATAAGAGCTGCTTATCTTCAGTGTGGACAGCTTCACCTCAGCCAGAAGATTTCTGGGCAGAAAACTTCTGAGAACATAATCCCCCTGCTTGCATTTCAAGAAATGCTTTCCATTTCTGAATGGCAGAAATGAGTTTCCTTCTTGAAATTCTCGGAGATGCTCACTTTTGGTGGCTCTTGTATTTGAACAGTGTTCCACAGCAAGTTTGCTACTTCAGGTTTCTCTTTGTGTAAGGTTTTGTGCTGGTGTGTGTGTGGAGCAGTTGATGAGCCCAGGGGGTTTTTCAGTATTATTTAAAAACAAAAGATTGTATTGGTTTATGCCTGAACGTCCATACGTACAGTTTTAACAAAAACTGGTTATTTCTTCTTCAAAAATTAAAATCAAACCAAATTTAGATGAAAAAAACCCCAGAACTTGCTATATCCTGAGCCTTAGCAGGCAGAAGTATTTACCTTCATGCTGATTTTTAAAAGGAAAAAGTATTAAAACATTAAAACTTCAATTTATTTGATGGTGTTTGCTATGTAAAAATTCTGTCCTTTGTAGCTAGTATTAATGCAATTACTGTCAGGAAAATATTTATGCAAAATTTCAGGTGATAAATCACCCAGCATTTTGTAGGCTTGACTAGTCATTGGTTCTTTTTATTTGCTAATTTTTTTTGTATCTGTTCTATAGTGAAGGCTGTGTATTTATCTGCTTAACATTATAAGAATGAAAATATTACATGAACCTGAAATTTTGAGAGGATTTTTTATATTTGTGTACTGCCAAATCTTATTGATAATTTAAAAAAATAAGGATTCTCTGTCCCAAGAGCTTTGCCAGGCACACCTTGGCTTTTTTTCCCCTTTGCAATGTTATATTAAAGCTGAAGTCTATTTCAGCTTTGTTGCACGGTGGAAATTCACCCTTCTTGCACAAAACTGCCTATTTGGAGCAGCTTGCTTTAGAAGGAAGGTTGTTTGAAGCAGTTTGCTTCTGAGTGGGAAATCCTTGGACAGAGGGAAATTGTGGCTATTGCCCCCCTGGATCTGGTGCAGTTATGAACCTGAGTGTGCAATTGAAACTGAACCAAATGTTGCCTTTAAAACCAGAATTTTGTCTTCATTCCCAACAGACATATTTGAAGTAGCAAGTGCTCAGTGTATAAATGCTTTGATCGGATTAGCAGATTTGAGGATTAAGTTTGTCTGTTTCAGAACTGGGAATCACTTTTTCTAAAAAAACTCATATGCCTGCATATGTATGCTGGTTTTCAGAAATTCTCCTTTCTTTCCTTATTTATACTTTAATCCTGGATAATATAAATGTAGGCACATATAATGCATTGTATGATTAAAACTTGTGAGAAAAATGGATAAAAAATCTGCTTTCATTCACTTGAGTCAATGGTCCTAAATCTGTCTCACAGGTACTGGTTATTCATCTGACACGGTCACAAAACCCCTCCTGTCAGCTGACAATTGTCTGCCTAAAGCTTAGTCTATAAGTAGGAATTTCTTTCCCCCTTTCTCCTTGCATTTGGGGAGTAAAGCTGAAGTGACTTAATTTAGAAAATCTGGAGCTTGCTGAAAGCAATTGGGGGTGTTAGGACTGTAAAATCTGCTGGGCACTGGAGAGTTCTGCTGGCATGGGCAGGGTGGGCAGCAGTGCTCCTGCCTGGTTTGCTGGGCAGGGTGGGCAGCAGTGCTCCTGCCTGGTTTGGTGGGCAGGGTGGGCAGCAGTGCTCCTGCCTGGTTTGGTGGGTGGGCAGCAGTGCTCCTGCCTGGTTTGGTGGGTGGGCAGCAGTGCTCCTGCCTGGTTTGCTGCAGGGTGGGCAGCAGTGCTCCTGCCTGCTTTGCTGCAGGGTGGGCAGCAGTGCTCCTGCCTGGTTTGCTGGGCAGGGTGGGCATCAGTGCTCCTGCCTGGTTTGCTGCAGGCACTGGGCTCTGTCCAGGGTGCTTGGTGGCCCTGGTGGCAGTGCTGGGGCTGTCCCCTGTGCTCTGTGCCCGCGGCTCCTGCGTGCCCAAAGCACTTGGGGCACAGCCTCAGCCTTGTGCTGGGCAATTCCCACTTGGATTCCCTGTGCAGAGCTGATGGATTGTCCAGCCTGCCAGGGACACAGGGGCAGGCACAGCACACTGCAGGACGGAGCTGCTGGGCCAGGTGTGACCAGCTGGGCTGAGCTCTGGGCGGTGAGGGCTCCTTGCCGTGCTCTGAGCCACCAGGACTGCAGGGACAAAGCTGTCTAAGCTGTCTTGCCACCACGAGAGCTGCCCAGCAGACCCCAGAGTGCTGTCAGGGCTTCCTTAGGATGTGGGATGAAGGTGGAACAGCCACAGGGGCATTTACAGTGAGTGGAGCCCGGTCAGCAGCTGTGAGAGCCTGCACAGAATGACAGTGCTCTGTGCCACAGAAGGGTATTGAGATTTGGTGTTTTTATTTTTATCCTCCTGATTCAGTTTACCATTGAACAGTCCTTAATCTGATTGATTCGTGGGTGGATAGCTGAAGGTAATGCATGTAACCTAGTGATCTGCTCTAAGTTGAAAATCTCTGATTCTTTACTGGATAAATCCGGTGTCAGACCTGAAAATAACATTGAAACAAATGCACATGTGTGTATATATATGTTCCTCTGAACATATCACACAGAATCACAGAATTTTAGGTTGGAAGAGACCTTTAAGATCGAGTCCAACCCATGTTCTAACACCTCAACTAGATCATGGCACCAAGTGCCACATCCAGTCTTTTTTTAAACACATCCAGAGATGGTGAATCCACCGCCTCCCTGGGCAGTTGATTCCAGTATTTGATCACTCTTTCTGTGAAAAACTTCCTCCTTAATTCTAGCCTGTATCTCCCTTGGCACAGCTTGAGACTGTGTCCCCTTGTTCTACGTGGGTATATATATGTGGATATATATATATGTTCCCCTGAACACATATATACTGCATTATGTATCTGTAGTTTTAAAAATAGCTCAAATCTGAGACCTCACCATTTCTCCTTTTTTTGTGGGAGAGCATGAAGATTTAGTGCATGAGATGGCCAATTTGCACTGGAAGGATGAGGAAATACATAAAAAAACTCAGTGGAAATGACTCTGGTTGTTGTGGTTTGAAAAGCAGCCATCGTGCCCGTGCGTGGGTTCGTTTCAAACAAGAAAGTTTCAGTGGCAGATTTATGGAGCAGGTAACCAAATTGTCATGGTAAAGTATAGTCACTCTGGAGCTGGATCAATACTCCACAGAGTAAATACAGATGAATTTCTGTATACAGATGACTGACATTTCAAGTTAGAATTTAAAGATTCTATATTTTCAGTGGTTTTTCAAGGAGAAGATGGGTGCACTTTCAGACTTGTAGCTCTCAAACAAAATTGAGAGGGCTGCAGCCTCTATAGCAATTGGAAATACAGTATCAGCTCCTAAAAAAGGTCATGATTTTCACTAGATTTATAATTATTGGATGAATTCTTAAAATAGCAATAAATCTGATTTTTATGCTTTGATTAAATAGAACACAAATCTGAAATACATAGTTCAATGAAGGATTCTTAAAGTATCATATTTTTAGATTAATAGAAATTGATGGCAGCACTTAAGACAAATTACTGTCCTCTGGTTATAGGATTTTATAGGAAAACTGTGTTTTGAAACCTCTCACCTTTTTCATAAACTGCAGTAAGTAAAAACTTCAGATGGGGTCAATTAAATTTTAAAGATTTAGCAAATAGAACTAATATTAAACATTCTTGTTATCCCTCGGTGAAGTGCTACAAAATACTGTTTGCTGCAGTCCCTCTGCAGCTTTGGGGCTTTGTGCAGATCACTCCCAGCCTTTATTTGGTTGCAGCAACATTCTGCTCCTTGTATTATACATTTAGATTGTATATAAGTCTGATTCTTGCTGCTGCTTGAATTACAGATTTTATATTTCATACTACTTTAGCTGTTGTGGACTTTTTATTTCATGCTACCTACACAGGCTTTAAAGTGTAAAACCTTTTTATGGCAACTTCTCCTCCTGTGATTGCTGTTTGCACAAGTAGGAGCTGCACTGATGGCAGTTTGATCCAGCAGGTGAAGGAGGGTTTGCAGGAATGTATCATGTACTCTATGCAAATTTCTTTTAGTTCAAAATTATTTAGAACACTTGCATACTGTGCATTAAGCAATTCCCCTCAGATTTATGGGGAAAAAAAACCCTAAAAAAAGATTCATCCACTCCTACCTGAAGGTTTTTTTTGGGCTAATTAAATGCCTTTTCTTCAGGTCCCTTCCCCCTCCCACCACATTAGCATTATGAAACAGGTTAGTAAAGTCACGGTTTCTTTCAAGCTATTTTAGTAACATTAATTTTACTTTGGTACCTTATTTTCACAGAAGTTTTTGCTGTGATTAATAAAAAAGTTTGATCTGTTATTGCTTGATTTGGTAGACAGTGGGAATATTTTGTCCCCTCTTAGTTTGTTTATTATAACTTCCAAGAAACTGAGTATAGACATTTTGTATTTCTGAATGGGAAATTGAAGGAGAAGCAAATAGTTTGTGTGGAACTCTCTGTATTATTTTTGGACTAGAGAAACCTGACATCCAAGAAAATTGCTTATGCAGTTAGATTTTTGTTGTTTCTCCATTGGGGTGGATTACACACTCAGCTTTAGAACAAAAGAAATGATGATTTATGCAGTACATAATGGTCCAGGGGTAATGAGTGTGTCACTGCATGCTTTGTGAAAGAGAAATTCAGGGAGCCATAAGGTATAGAATAAATAGTGACAACGGTGAATTAGAGATCCATAATTCCACTGAGAGGTTCTGAGCATGGCACAAACTTCAAATGTGAAGCTTGGGTGGCTCCTGGTGCTCCATCACTGGAGCTCAACAGAATTAATTCCTGAGGCCCTTCATTCCAAATTAATGAGATTTTCTTTTCTTGTTCAACACCTGAACCTCACCTTTTTTTCCATTTTAAGCAGTGTGTCCCCACATTTTTCTATCAGGACATCTTTCTTGCTCCCAGCTGTTCCCTCTTTCTTGCAAGCTTCAGGAAAGGAGCAATAACACCTTTCATTCTCAAACTACTGCAAACTGACATCTCAGCCTTACCTAGAATGGTTTTATTGCTGTCTTGTTTAAATGTCCAAAGCTGCTCATCAGTCAGGCTTAAAATCTGTGACCTTGTGTTTGATAAAAGCTCTTAGCTCGATATGTGAATGCTTTTACAGAATTTAAAGAGAAAATAAGTGTGCTGCAGTTCTAACAGCAGTTAATTTCTTGTGGAGTTGTGCAGCTTTTAAATAAATGGTTGGAAAATATTTTTTTATGTAGTTCATCTCAAGAATTCTTTGGGAAAAATAAAAATAGGGGATTTATACAGAAAATGCTTGTTTTTATTTTTAAGTGATATGTAGTACTTGTGATGCTTTATGATATGTATTTATCATAGGCTACAAAGTGGATATCTTTTCACAAATTGAATAACAGATTATGTACATAAGCATTTAGTGGAAGATAACAAAGGTTTTCTTATGTTCATTTCAACATATCAGTTCTTCAGAATCACAGGGACTGGCTGCTCTTGCTACATAAAGATTGTTGCTTCTTAGGCTGTGTATGCCTCTCTTGCATGTGAATTATGAAAAGTACATTTTATTTCATTAGATTCAAGTTTTAATCAGAATTCTGTATTCTTTCCATTTGTTAAAGACTTGCATACACACAGAGTGTATGTACTGAAACTATAGTAATGGATTGAAAAACCCAAATACTTCTATTTTTATATTAGGTTTGAAGTTTGCTAGTGTTATTCTACCAGTCAATGTAGTAAGCCTTTGCCTTTTATGCAGATACAGCACAGATGACACAAATATTATTTCTGGAATGTATTATTATTGATTCTTTTTTTACTGTAGTTCCTAGGATTTTTGGTGTTTGGGATCCCACAATGCAAACTGAGACTGATGCCAAGGCTTCAGAACAGAAACTTAGTTCTGGAACAAATTGTTCTTGGGGATAAACTAGTGGGGCCCTTCACAGATTTCAGATTTTTGTTTTCTTTCTGATTTGCCAGAGAACAAGGTGAAGCTGACCATGGAAATATTATTATCTGTGTTTAATACCTTGGGAAGAGAAGCACCAAGTAATTATGTGACTAATTCAAGGTTATGCAAAACTCTGTGGCAAAGCTGGGACTTGAGCCCACTTCTTTCAAGTCCAAGGTTAATATCTCAACCACCAGACCATTCTTCCCCTAAGAATGTAGCTTTCATTTTAACCCAAAATTTCACTTATGCTAATTCTTCTGCAAAACCAAAATCCCTTTGAATTAAATTTTCTGTAGCTACTCTCAAGTAATGAGGGACTTTAAAATTGCTTCTGCAAAGTTTGACTATTATTGAGTGTTTTTTGGTAAAATAACTGATATTTGAAAACATGTTTAAGATTAAATGTGCTTGTATTACTTTTTATGCTTTCTTTGATTTTTTTCTTTCCTCTGCCACCTAAAACTATAGATAAAGGATTATTGACTGTAACTGTTTCTGGAAACTAGATAGATTGTGTCCATCTCAGCAATATTTGAACTACAAAGCATGGTTGTTATATTTCTTCTCTCTCTCAATATATATTTATAAAATGGAAGCTGAATTCTGAAGGAATTATTAATAATGTGACAGTTCAGTGTTCTAATATTTAAAGCTGCTGTAGAGGGACAATTGACATCAGACTTGAGTTATACTATAGCTCTCACTTTAAAGAATTAAAAGGATAGTATTCAAGACAAAAAAATGAAGTATGAGTACATGCTGCCTGTCTAGAAGATGTTTTATCATGGAACAAAATTATTTCTTCTAATGCAACTTGTGCAACTCCATCTGGAATAATATGGGAATTGTTTTACAGTTCAGCCCTGAAAAAGGGTGACAAGTCAGGACCAGTAACTGGAAGAAGAACAAATAATTAGGAGTGTAATCATGGATGCTATAAATTATTGGGAAAGAAATGGAACATTAAGGAAGTCTGAAGTATTGTATATCTAATGTGTGTGCTGCTTTAGGAAACACACAAGCATTTTATTTGCCAAAATATTTTCAGGGGAACTCAATTTTCAGAGGCAGCTTCAATGATCTGGTTTGTTAAGAAGCCAACTGGGGTAGAAATAAATGTAATGGTGCTTTTGGATATTATTCATTCTTATTCAGTTTGCTCTGTGCTGTATGCTAATACCTGGTTGTCGTGGTTTGAGAGGAGGTAGGTTTTTTTTGAGATGGACACTGGTCCTCTTAAACTAATTCAGAAGATCTTGTAAATATTTTAGTGAACAAACAGATAATGTATTTTAAATGTTTATATCTTACCTATACAAGGATATTGAAGAACGATAACCGTTTTGGCATCAAACTATTCCTGAAGCACAAATTTAATTTGTTTTATGAATGAAGAAACAGAGAAGTTAAAACAATTCCATCAGAAGGCTGCTGCAGTGCAGGGAAGACAGCTGCAGTGTTCAGGAGATTTGTGTTGTCTTCCCAATTGTCATTTAGCAAGTGCTTTGTTCTGACTCAGTGTACTGTGCAAAACAGGACCTTTTTATCCTTTCTCCTGGTCCAGATATGTAACCCCTAAACCCACCTCTACCTTCTTACACCAGGAGGGACCCATTATGTTTTTATGGAAAATATGCAAAAGTGAGGCTCTAATAGTCATGGAATTGTATGTATTTTCCAAACCTCTTGATCCTTTCATATGCTGTCAACTGATACTATATAGAATTTGGATTACAGAGGAATTCCAAGGAAAACCAGGGATGACCAGCTGATTCTGACCTTTACACATTTGTTGCCATAGAATTGGTGAAATGTTTCTGCTTGTTACTGAAATTATTACCTAGGAACAAAGAGTTTTTCTGGGCAGGATTATAGCCACTGCATGCTAATTAATGAAACAAAGGGATGAGGATTACAGAAGCAATAACAGTAAAATATCCAAGAGCAGTTGCACTGGGGCATTATCTCCTGCCAGCTGTGCTGTTGTGTGCTTTGGCACATCTCCTCCTGTCATCCCACAATAACCAGAGGCTTTTACAGGGGCCTCACAGAAACTCGCCTCCTTCTGTCCATGTGGCTTTTCCTGTCCAGAAATCCTGCCCACAGGGTCAGCAGAACCAGATGGGGAGGAGAAAATAATCTAATGCTGGTATTCTGAGTGAGATGTCAACAGCTCTCCAAAAGGGATAGAGGGTGGGTGGTTTCTCTAACCACTAATTGTGGGAGAAACTGTTTAGGGTGAAGTGGTTCACTCTTCAAAACTACACAGTGGCACTTTGAGTATCCTCAGTCTGTTCTGCCATGAGATCCTGATGGAGAGAGGGATTTTGTCAGTTGTCAGGGTCATCAAAGAGTTCTAACTCTGGTATCTGCTAGTTAAGTTTTTACTGGAAAGCAAGGCAGCATGATAAAAGGTTAGTTTGCTGAAGAATGTTTTCGTTTCTAGTACTGAGTACCAGACATCAGATATTCTCAGCAGATTCTCTAGATATTTGCATTTTCTTCAATTTCTACTCCACTATTTTATTTAGAAATACTGTCTTGTTAGAGCTTCTAGTGGCTCTTTTATAAATTTATCCTATCTGACACCTTGAGGCCTCTAAACCCTGATTTTTAGATAGTTAAGTAAGCGGGTTCATGCCATTTTCCTGTTTGTTGTTTTGGAAGAAGTTTCTGCCAACCACAATCTCTTCTAAAGTGATCACCAAACACTCTTCATTTGAACCAAGAATATAAAAGGGCCAGGGGTGTGACTGGAGTTTTTGCCTGCTTATTTCTTGATTTTTTTTTTTCAAATGCAGTATTGACAGAAAAGCTGTGAAATTGACAGAAATCAAAGTAAAATTCTTTAATGCAAACTATTGCAAAATTTTCTAATTTATTGCACTAAATGCTCCCTTTCACTGTTCCCTATAAATATATAATTTAATTTTTTTTGGACTTGCATGGGTCTACTGATTGGCAGTGTTCTCGTGGTTTGACTTTTCATCACCAGTTGGAGCAGGAAAACTTTGAAGAATGAGCCAAAAGCAAATTCTGAACAGTGCAGTTTTTTGTTTGTTTTAAAGGCTGGAGAACATTCCTTTATCAGCTAAGGCATCATTCAGCATCCCTCTGGTTAGGGCGTTCTAGAGACATCTAGAGATGTGCGATGGCGCCTTTAAGGTGTAAATAAATCTCAGGGCTCCACACAAGCTGAGTGTTCGTGCAGTGCTGCAGGCAGGCTTGGGCTGTTGCTGTGAAATGTCCTCTCCCATGTTCAGAAGCCCTTTAGGAGAGTTTGGGTGTTGGGATCTGTCGTGTTCTGCGGGGACACTGCAGTGGGAAACTGCCAGGAGTTGTTTTAGAAATGGACGGTCGGGAAGGAGATTGAGCCAACCAAGGCAAACATTGGATCTGAGAGCCATTTATTGGTAACAAAAAGGAGTTGGAAAAGGAGTTTCCCAAATGAAAGAGGGCTAGAAGGGACAGAAAAGAAGAAAGGAAAATGGAAAAGGCATGGGGGAGAAGGGCAAGAGAGGAGGTGGAGGGACAAGTGGAGCTCAGGAGTGCCGTCCATGTCCTGCAGAGGGGCTGGCACTGGACAGGAGCTGAGAGGGGACAGAGCAGCGGGGCCAGGAGCCTGGATGGGCAGTGGTGGCCTAGGCAGGGACACTGAGACATGCAGGCAGGGACACAGGGAGGCAGGATGGACACGAGGGTGAGCGAGAGCCGGAGAAGGCAGGAGAGCCGAAAGATGGGCTGGGGCCAGGGCAAAAGCATAGGATTCTAAAAACCCCACAAGATGAAAGCATAAGCTCCAAAAGCAAGTTCAAAAAAGTCCCCAAGGCTTAGGATGCCCCTTTTATGCCCCTTGGCCCCTCCCAAAGTCTGCCTGCTGACAGGAGCCTTAATGATGTCAAAAAAAAGAGTGCTTGAATGTTGAGTAGGTTTTATTATGCTGTAGGATTTTCAGTTATCAGAACCCTTCCCAGTTGTGATACTGTGATAGGAATGCAAGCTTTTTTCAGAGTCAGGAATTTCTATGCAGACATTGAAAGTAAATATAAAATAAATTAATAACTCTATATAACGGGTTATGTGGTGATAGTGCAAGTTAGAATTCTAGAGCAAGAAGAAATGCATGTAGTGCAACCCATGATTAAAATGATCCTTGTGAATTGTTTTCTGTCTGTCTTTAAAAAAAAAATGTAGGTGGTGTTCTATTGCAGTCTTTAAAGATATCTTGCATCTTTTGCCAGTGGCTATTATGCATTCAGGCACCTCAGGAACAAAGAAATGACAGAGAAATGGATGGCCTGGGTTTAACTAAGTAGGTGATGGTACAGATGAGGCCTGATAAGCTTAACACTCCATCTCTGTGCTGCCACTGTGCTTTGCAAGGAGATTAGAACTGTCTGACTGTGAGGAGGGCAAGCTCCACAAATTCACTCATACATGGCAGTTCTGTAATGAGGTGATACTTCATTCCTTAAACTACTGAAGTAGAACTGCACAAACAGATGTGTGCCTCTGGCAGTGCTGTGCAGGCAGCACAGGCTCTGCCATGCCTCCAAATGCAAACACAAGGTCCACTTGCTACAATTATATTTTATTGGTGTACACTGTTTGTGTGTTTGTAATAGTAAGGGACAAATTATGTTGTGTAAAAGGGAAAGTAAATTTGAGGGTGTTTGTAATGCAGGGAAGAGTCTGAAGAGGATCTAAATAATTATTGTAATTTTCAGTAGGTTAATGTGACAAGATTTGTGTTGGAAATTGAGAGTACCTTTCCCTTGGTTATTTGCATTATGTTGTTTCACAGCAAAACTTTCAGAAAGCTCACAAGATGGAGATGTGGCCCCACTTTGGGTGTTTTACACAGTGAAAGGCCCAAGGTCAGCTCAGACTCAGAACTCAGCCTCTCTGTGTTTGGGGGCAGCAGCCCCAGAACCATGGAAGGGTGAGGAATGGCCATGAGACCCTGATTCACACAGGGTTATCTTTATGTGCTGACTTGTTCTGCCTGCTTTAATAGCACCACTTGTGACTTTAACTCCACTCCATGTTAATTACTCTGCTGCTTAGAGGCCTGGATGCAGTTCACCAAGGTCACTGTGTTGTGGTGCACACTGAGGAATTTATCAATAGGCTGCCTTGCAATGATCTGTGATTGTGGTGCCTCTGTTTGGTGTTCTGAGGTTTAATGAAACTGTGTATTTTTATTAAGCAATGATATAGTTGCAATCTGCTGATGGCGGTTTGCTGAACATTGTCACAAAGGATATATTTTTAAAATGGAAACTTTAATTTCCATGTCTGTGAAAATGCATTGTTAATTACAGCAGCCCAAGGTTTCCTTTATACAAAAACAATAACTTAGAAGAACTTTAACACAATGAATACTTAAATTGTCTTCTTTAGAAAGCAACAGCATTCTCTTTAAAACCAGAGAACCAATAACTTTATCTTGTTTCCTCTCCTAGAAGCTTGCTGGTCCAGGGACAGTCTCTTCAATTAACAGGACCTCCAAATATTTTGTTTCCTAAGAAGCAGATGCCTCAATTAGATGCTGATCACTTAAACCTTGTCTTCTTTTTTTTTTCAATTGCAAAGAAAGGGCATTAATTAACAGTGGAGTTGAATAACAGAACCACTAAGCTGCAGCATAAGCAAATGTAGTTTTCAGTGATAAGGCTTTCCATTATGGGATATTGAATCCCACAAGACTTAGAACATTTCTACAGGTACATTCACTAGGAGAATATTTGTGCTGCAGAAATGTAGTTTTAGGCATTGGTCATTTATACTAACCAACAACACAACCAGAGCAAGATCTTTTATTTAAGAAACAAGTTTTCAAATTGCAGTACTTGAAAATATCAGCTGGTATGTGCATATGCTCCCAAAAACACAAGCTGTTTTTCCTATGTGCAAATAAAGAAATAATTTTTGAGTGCTCTAAACGCATGAACAGAAAAGTTACAGAAAGGAGATAACAATATGTGTTCATTTTAGAATTAAAAAATTATGTGATTTCTGTGCTCTTCTCCGTGCTTCCTCACATGTGTGAAGGGAGGGAAAGTAAATTAATTACCATTAGGCTGAAGGAGAGCACACTGTACTCTTTACAACTTCATAGCATTGATTTGGCTGTTATTCATGGCTTCTGTTCTCTGCTATGCAGATTGATGCATCTTTAATTCATAGATACATTATCATTAATAGTGCTGTATTCACCAAGCAAAACAAAGCTGTTGTTGGGTCCTTTCTAATTGTGGGAATTTTGAGAGAGGAAAAAAAAGACAGGTTTGCAATACAGGTGTGAGAGTACACAAAATTCTGAGTAGAGGGTCTGAATCTCATTCTTTTTGGATGATAGGTTTTGATGAAGGTGATGTCATTAAGCAGATAGGTACAATTAATAAAACCAGCTTGAGTTTTCATTTTTGGGGGAAATAAAGGCAGAGATTGGGGCTGCTGTACTTCAGTCCTCTCTGCAACATTTGAAATTGCTCAGGGTTTATTTACTCTTTGCAGTGATGTTTGGAAATACCTACATATGGATATGATATGTTACCCACTCTATTGTCTAGAGTATTCATCCAATTTTCATGAAAACCCAAAACAACCAATCAAAACAAAAAAAAGTCCAAAACAAACAAGCAAAAAAAACCCCCCAAAAAACAAAAAAGAAAAAACAAACCAAAGAAAGAGCTACAAACAGAACTCTGGCTGGGATTTTGATGCACAGGACTTTTCCTTAATGAGGTTTCAAGTGTCATTTTTCAAAGTGTGAGAGAGGAAAAACTCTGTTGAGGGAAAAACATATTGAGAGCCAGCGTGCCAGATGCCAGTCTAAGACTCTCCTAGCTAAATGGCCCAAAGAGAAAAGGATCTGCACCAGTTCTGCTGCACAGGGCATTCGTTTATATCATATTGCAGCCTTTGCAAGGCAGTTATTAAATATTGGATTAAGGGTGGTTTGGCAGTTGAACTTTAACCCTTTGTTTGTCCTTGTCTGTTCAGCAGTTTGTTTTGGGAAGCTTTGAAGGAAATAATGATGGATCAGCTGCTCTCTAGAAGGATACAGCAGGGCTGGCCTTCCTCTGCTCTTTCTTTGAAGTTTTATAAGTGACTGGGAATCACATTTGGAAGTGAAAAGCATTAGCCTGTGTGGCAAAACCACAAATATGTTTTCACACTTCCAGGCAGGGCCAAATGCTATAGTTAGGTTCCCAGATATTTTTGTTCTTTTTTTATGGGTAACGAACTGAATTCTTCTCAAGACATCTCCCCTCAGAGCACATGCAGGTGGTCTGATTTTCACAGATGCTGAGAGTAGACTGATGATGCTGGCTTTGATGTGACTGAGGGCAGCCCAGATTTTTGAACACATAGTAATTTTTAACATTCAGTCATGAGCTGAAGAATTGTGAGCCTAAATTTAGGTACCCAAATTCGGCTCTTCAGATGTCATGGTTTTTCTTGTTATTAAAATTCCGCTTTGATCCGTAGGGTTCTGACACCTCTCTGAAGCCCCAAATCAATATAAATACTTTTATCAGGTGTGTACAGAAAAGTGCAATGATGAGCCAGAGCAGCAGGGATCAATGCCATGTCCTTCAGAGTGCCAAACAATGAAATAAGAAGCTCATTTAAGAGTTTATGTTGAAGGTACCACACAATGGTTTCGAGGTATCCAAGCAGACAAATGCTCATGGTAGAGAACATTCAAAACATAATTTGTGTCGTGAGGAGATTGTGTTTCTTTTTCTGAGGAACAAAGCCCATTAGAGATTCTTAAAAGCAGTGCTTTTGGACCTTCTCAAAAGGCATGGATATTGCTAAGCAAAGGTTTGTCTTGGAACACACTTCCTTTTTTTTTTCTTCTGCATACATTCCACTTTATTTCAGGTTTTCTTGGCTGCTCATTTTATTTTATTGCTCATTTAGGGGCAACCATGAAGTGTGGGATGCCAATTGTGTAATTTTTCTTTGATGGAAAATAAGTGTTGTTTCATAAAAGCTGGTGGAAGAGCTTGGTGTAAGGCAGGCATAGGCTGAGGGGGAGCAGTAAGGAGAGAAAGAGACATTCAGTGATAAGAGGAGTGTAAAGAGAAAAAAAAAGAATTACCAGAATGTCTGATTGCAAAACTTAGTTTGTGGTTGTATGCTGTGACCTTACAGCACAGAGTAAGCTGTCTCTCTTGGCTGTTCTTGTTGCCAGCCACCACAGAGGCTTTTGGAGAAGACTAATGCAGCTTTGTGTACAAAAGAAAATGTTGTAGTATCTCATCCCTGCTGGGAACTGGTGATGGCAGCGAACTGTCAGGTTACCTCAGGGGCTTTGAAGTGTTCAGGGTGAAAGGATTGCATTCTCAGATTGCTTCAGTGAGGAGCAGGTTAGGTGCACATGCTTTTAATATTCTTTCACCTGAAAATATAGTGAAGGCTTGGCCATGGATGAACACAGCCTCTGGATCCTGTTTAATTCTGCAGATTTATACTCAGAGCTGTGTTGTTCCTCATGGAAAGGATTTCATGTGAAATACCAGTGAGTTTTCAAGAGTATCCAGAACAGCATTATGGAAAAAGGAGTCTCCAGGGCAGTTCCAGAATGTTCTTATTCAGTTTAAATGAGGGCTTTATGTTCTTTTCTAAAATAGAAGCAAAGGTGTGGGTAATTGTATAGACAATTCTTCTGTGAAATATATTTCCAAAGCAGCTCTTAATAGCCTTTGTTAAGTAGCTCCTGAAAATCCTTGCTGGCCCGTGGAGATGTTTCAGATGTCTGAAAGAATTTGCAAGACAATAGTTTGCTTTTTCAGCTCTTTTCAGTTTTGATTGAATTGACATTCAGGGCAGCTGGTGAGCTGAGCCTCCTGGGGAGGGAGTGCCTGGTGCCTCTGCCCTGGGCTCTGGGGGCAGCAGCCGGGCAAACCCTGCCAGACATTTGTCACTGGGGCTGGCACTGACCAAAGCAGCTCTGGTACAGGGAAGATGGGAATGTATTTCCCATTGCAGTTTGCTTGGAATTGGATTGCCCCACGAGTTTGGATCACCCATTTGTGGTGGTTTTCCTTTCATTAGCTACTTTGGGTAAAAGTTAAAATACCGAATTAATCTCAGAGAGCAAGTGTTTGAACCTCCTGGAGTGTGTTTGTGTGCTTCCTTATCTTTTTATTTATTAGATGCTATCATTTATGTAACACCAATGTGGCTGCTTTTCTAAAATTGTACTTCTGAAGAGAAGTGCTCTGTGGTAGTGTAGCTTTTATCTTCTCCCACTAGCTCAGCTGTTTTAACCATGCTTGAATTCCAATTAATGCTCTTTACATGGTATTTTCTGTTATATAGGTGCTATGTATGTTTATATATAGTTAGACATAAACATATCTAGTTGTGAAAGGTTCAAGGAGACACCTTGTGTGACATTTCACAGATGGGGCAGAGGAATGTTGCTAAATCAGGAGTTGGGTTGTTTGGTTTTGATGATCATTCAGCTTAATGCTTTAATGGATTTGGTTTTGTGGCATTTACATTTAGCCATGAGGTAAAAATAGGTCAGAAGTAAATATCTTTGTAAAGATTAAATATGCTGGGGGTATAGTGCCCTTGCAGTGATTTTAATGTGCAAATTATTTTGCAAGGAAAGCAGTAACTATCCTTGTCAAGTCTGCTGATGATAACAGATTTCCCAAGGTATTTGTTCTTTGGCTATAACGTACCAGGAACAGCACTGAGTAACTAATCACAGTAAAGTACGCAAAAAATATCCCAATATTTTGTTTTAAAAGTGTATTTTGTGAAGTAACCAAACTGGACTTGAGGCAGCAGGAGTTCCTCAGACACCAGTGTGTGTGAGAGCCAAATGTGAGAGGCTAATCCCAAGCTCCTAGGAGCTGTGTGATGAAGTGAGGGAGAATTTCTCTGCAGAAAATGAGTGTGCCATCACACTGGGCATTGCTGATGGATTTCATCAACACAAAGAGGTTCAGGAAAGGTTAATAGGAGTGTGTAATGTGGTGTAACACAAACTCTCAATTACTAGGGAGTTCTCTAATGTCAAGGTGAGGAGAAGTGTGCTGTTGTGATTCATCTTGCCATGCAGATCAAGAGGAAGTTAACAAAGCTGACTGTGGTTTATTGAGCAGGGCATTGGAAGAATAACCAAGAGAGCTTGTTCTCTTTGTAGTTCTGAACTCTTGTGTGCCATTGGGCACATCACTGAATTTAAGGACAGCCCAATATCCTCTTCTGCATGGAGATTTTGACCAACAAGCTTTATAAATTCTTTGAAACTCTGAGGGTGAAAAACTTAATACCAACTCTGAACTAAAATAATTTTGTTCAACAACAAAATACAAACCCCCTAGTTGTTTATTTTGTTAGAGTTGCTCCACTGAATGAATGCATTTCAGAGTCAGGAAGAAAAGACAGCAGCAGAAGAGTGGCACTCTAACAAAACCACCCCACCGTGGGGTCAGCGTGATAAGGGGAAAATACAAAATCTTGTAGGAAGGAGAGAGTCACAGCTGAGTCTGTCAGAGGAGTGTACCATCTGTATTTGATATCTCTGCTGTGCCTGTGCCATCTGAGTCCCTTCTGCTCAGGGGAAGGGCTCAGACTCCCCCTCACACACACATGTGATGCTGGAGAAGGTTTTTGGTTTGGGGTTTGTTCCAGCAGTGCATACATGGTTAGTGACCCCACAGCTCTAATGAGCCGTTCAGAGGCTGTGCTGGATGATTTTAAATCTTCTCCTGAGAGTTGCTCTACCATCTCCCACATGCAGAAGGGATGTGTGCTCCATGGTGGAGCACTGCAAGAGCTCGGGCTGCCTAAGGTCTGAACTGTCACTGGTTTTGTCCCATCAATTTGAATATGGATATTGTCTTATAAAATGCTGTGACAGACTTTCCAGATGAAGAGTAATTTATATTTGTTTTGATTCAAAGCCATGTTTTGCTGTAGTCACTACTCTGTGCATGGCTTTTTAAAATTTCAGCAGAACTGTTAATGGGGTAAGGCAGCAGCTAATGAGACATTTTGAGTTTGCTCCATGTATATGGCAGGTTCTGGGTTCTATCATTTAAAAAGCCCACAAAACCAAAACCGAAATAAAGTGTAAAGAGGAAGAGGTGCTTTTAAAACACCCTGAATAAATGATATTTTAAAAAAATTGTGCAGTTGTGCTAAAAAAAAAAAGAGAAAAAATTGTTATACATTAAAAGGAGTAAAGAAAAATGAAGGGGCTTAATGTTAGACTGCAATGAAGAATAGATTATTGAAAGAAAAAAGAATTTCTTTATGCATAGAAAAGTAGTTTATTATCAACCTTCTGATCCCCACAATTTAAAAGACCTTGACATAAAAATTCAAGGCTACTTCAGCTGGGAAACTCAACTTTCGTGATAAATTCATGCATTTAGGGGTCAAGACTATGGTCAGGACTGTGGCATAACTTTTGGCTCTGTAGCTAAAGAAACTGCTTTAAGAGATGCAAATTGTATCAGCTGCAAGCTTTTTGCAACCTTTCAGTCTCATGAATTACATCTGATTGTTGGGGAGTCTCAAATATAGAATCAAAATAATTCTAATAAGTTTATTAACTCCTGTGGCCCTTCAGTCCAGGCTGCCTCTCTGAAGGGAACCACTGCAGGGACCTGCATGGCAGAGGGAGTGAGGCCAATCTAAACAGTTCAAGCACTGCACAGCACAGCCTTTCTGCTGGGCCAGAGATATTAATTGAAATCAAAAGTTGGTGATTTAATCAAAAGTGTATGTTTCTGCAATCTCTCTTTACATTCTCCATGTTGAGGCTTGCACATCTGAAAGTGGTTTTTTGAAAATGGCATGGAGTAAACACACATTTAATTTTTTCATGGAAACAATGGATAGATTGGATATTTGATCTGCCATTTGCATGCTGGTTCTGCTTTTTCATTATAAAACATAAAATGTATATATGCACATATAGTTTTAACATGCCTGTGACAAAATCTCTCAACCAGCAGCATTTGTGAAGTGTGTGCAGTAGAGCTATGAATGCACCTCAGAGGCAAATAACAGCTCCAAACAGGCAACACAGAGAGATGACTTTTAAAGTATTATTGCAAGATTCCTGTTGAATTCCTTTCTTTAATCAGGATGGTAGTGGTATTTACTGGCTCTCAAAATCCCAGGGAGGGGGAAGAATTTTCATCATAAATGGGTAGTGTTCTGCAGATGTACAAAGCAACCAGAGCCCTTTTGAAAGACTCAGACTAAGGATGGTGTGCACACATGTAAGTAACTTGAAATATTTTTGTTTACAGCACAAAGGTGAATATCCTGATTTTGGTAAGACTGGATAGAAGTAGCTACAAATAGGAACACAAAGACCATGTTTCTCTTTAGAATAAAAACGAGGAGAAAAGAACTTAAGCTGAAGTTTGCTTCAGGAGTAGATTTCTTTTCCTGCCTTGGTCGCTCAGACTCTGTAGGTTTTGGTGTGGTTTGGCTTTGCTATGGTTTGGTTTGTTTTGGGGACTCTCTGATTTTTTTTTTTTTTGTTAGCAATTCTCAGTTTGTGTGTGTTTGTGTGATCTTTCAGTGCCAAATATTTAGAGTGCATGAAACACTTCTGAGCTGAGTTTCGTACAGATCGCTTTTTGTTATTTCTAGAGGATCATTTACCAAGGAAAACCCCCGCACCCAAACCAGTGAAAAACATAAAAGCATTAAGGGTTCTGACAGTGAAATACTGTCTGTCTTTCCTTAGTGCTTATGTGAAATGATGTGGCAAAACAGATACTGAAGAAATAATGTATTTTTTGTGGGCTTTCTCAAATGATAAATGTTCTTGTCTCTCTGGAGAATTTCTTACCAAATGCTGATTTTTGCAAGCTGACAGAATCAGCATTTCAAGTATTTTTTTTTTTAAATGGCAGCAAATCAGAAGCTGTACCTGCTTCATCTTCTAGACAATTGGAAATTCATTTATCAGAAGTTTCCAACTATGCCTCTAATATTTCATACTCTTTTTTAAGCAAGTCAGTTGTTTATAGAAAAGTTAGGGCTATTTTCTCTCCTTTCAATAATAATAATACACATGTATTATTGCCTGTGTTACAAATGATGAGAATTATCAGTATCTCTTAATGAAGTAAAATTAGGGGAGATTAAAAAAAGCTTAAGGGCTGATTTTTTTTTTTTAATAAAACAAAACAACAACTTTTTCATCAGTTTCATTATTTTTACAGGGAAGGGAAATGCTAATTCAAGGTATTGCTTGTCTGAGTGGCTTCATAGTAGCAGTACAACATGGGAGTTAGCAAGTCTGGAGTATAAAGGCGAGCCTGGCCCCAAAGCTTGGATTTTTCCACTAATTTTGTGTAACTGGAACAATAGTGTCATGCTGCTTTCTCAAGATAACATCAAAATATAATAATTTCATTTTAAAAAATTTCAAATTTATTCCAGAGGGACTATGTCTTTGCTGTTTTAATTTATTGAAACTTAACCCCAAATATAATATGTAAAAATTTAGTGATGGGGAAAGGATGAGGGCCTGGAGGTCAGACAGCTGCTGCAGTGAGAGGAAGAGAATGCAGTGTTAATGATGGCCTTTGGTGTGGTTTTATCGTGGTTTTGTGTGTTTTCACTGTCCTGTGTGATTCAGGTTTCTTGCATTGATAGTTGTTATCAAATCAGGTTCTTTATGGGTGGAATCTAAACCCCAGCATCCTGCAGAGTGAGCACTGGGGGCACAGACACCCCCGGGTCAGGCTGGCACTCTCCCCTCCAGGCACCAGGAGAGCAAAAACAGCTGGAAGTTTTTTACAACCACATACTTTTCCTGTTTTGGAACCTTCCAATGATGGTGAAAAAATGATAGAAGTGCTTTTTTATGGCAGTGGAATTCCAAATATAAAGTATGTAATACATAAACCTCTTGGATCCCAGGGTCTTGCAGACCAAACTCTCCTGGTCTTGTTGCAAATGTTCTTGAAGGCTTCCAGCAACTGAGTGGAGTTGCACACCATGCAAGATGTGGGCTCTTTTCAAATAGATCTGAAATAATATCTTCTGTTTCTTCCAATTTCTTCTTTTGTGTTGGAACTTTGGTATTTGAATTATGAAAAAATGCATTTATTTACTATGAACTGGCATAATTATAAGATCATAAATTACAAGTTAAGAAATCATTCACATCTCTTTTGAGTGCAAGTTATTTTTAGCTTTCAAAAGCCCCAGTTACTCAAAATTGAGGAGTGTGGCTTTTTTATGTGCTTTCACAAGAGCTTAATAGACCATGTGGTAGGGTTCTGTGTGCCTAGAAAACGTTGTGGATTTCAACAGTTCCATTCAGTTTTCAGGCAAGCACAGTGAATAATTGCCTGGCTTTCTTCACTCAATGGCAAAGCTCAAATCAATAAATCTGATGACCTGAAAGCTGTCTCTTCAAGTGATGCATTTTAGAATACTTTCTAAAAACTCAAAGGTCAAGTCTAAAGGAAACATTTTTATCAGGAGGTGAAATGTTGAACATGCTCTGTGCAGCTGGAAATAAGAGATTCAAATTTGTACTTGATTTGTTTTAAATTCCCCAAAGCTTTAAATCCTGTGGGATGTGGACAGACATTGACATCATTCATTAACTGGCAGTGTTTTCAGTTTCCTGATCATTTACTGCATTTTATCATGGTGTTGGCTACAATAGCATTTGCCTCTCTTGTCCACTGTGCTCTTATATTTTCTCCAGTGAACAGGAAATAAAAGTGTATTTTTCTATTTTAGAAAAATCCCTTTTATCTCGAGTAATGACATAAATGGACTTCAAGAATTGAAATCAGAACTCTGTTGATGGTATCTAAGTGCAGATCAAAGAGGGGGAAAACCCAAATCTCTCTGCCTGCCTCGAGGGAGTAAAATGCAATGGGTTTGTTGGAGGTTTCTTAGGTTGCTAGATTGCTATTAAGGTCTCAAACTAGAGATTAATGACAGGCAGTAATGGGGAAAAATGAAATTATTTCTGAAATTACAGATACAAAAACATTACCCTAAATATTTACTGACAACTTCATATTTTTAACTATTATGTTTTATTAAATATTGTTTCATTTTCAAAACATTCACAGATTTTCACAGAGAAGAGTAAAGTTTAAAGGAAGTACAAAGTGTCAGTCTAGCTTGAAAATTAGTTTTGTTGGGGGAAATGGGTACAACATGTGCAGGCATTCTCTTAACAAAAGAGTCCTTTCTTGTGTCACCAGCCAGGACATCACTTGTCCTGGCTTATTCACTCTTTTGAACATTTTAATATTCTTCAAGCTGCTTTGAACCTCTGTTTTTGGTCACCTTATTCTCCATTGTCTCTCTGGAGTTCTATAAGGATCATCATTCTGCAGGCAAATTTTAATGATAATTTTTTTTTCATGATACCAAGGTGTGCCTTCCTCTCCCTCCCTGAGTCATGGAGGTGCAGGTTTGTGGTCAGGTGAAGGGTTTGGTGATGGGCAGGGATCAGTTCAACAAAACTGTGCATGTTTTAGAGAGAGAGAGGGAAAGAATGGCCAGAGTGGGAGCCAACAGTCCTTAGGGAACAGGCTGCAGTGGAGGAATGTGGGGAAGAAAAATGCTCTCAGCATTAAATTCTTTTTAATAATTAATTTTTACAAAGCTTCCTCATAAACACTGATGAGGAAAAAAAAAAAGTATTGATATGCAGAAAATAGAGGATAAAACTTGTTTTGAGTATTTTTTTAGTGCTTAGGTATTCCAAGAGTTATTCACGCTGTGAAATGTAATGCTCATGAATTTGGATAAAGGATGCTTTGATGCTTGTGTTTAGGTGAAGGCTCAAGTTGATGTGCTTTGTTTAGGCCTTTGTTGGCATGAAAAGTTAAGCATGTCTAGAGAAGCTCGTGGTGTGAGCACTCCTGATGTAAATGTTGTATAAAGCTTGGGAAATAGGCAGCTACAGGAGTTCAGCTGAGGAGGAGGATTCTAGGTTGCTAAGGCAGAGGGATTGCCAATATATCACTGTTTTTACATGATTTTTGGAGGAGATACAAGGGTTTTTTGTTTCTTCTTTTTGGCTCTTGTTTAATTGTGGGGAAGAGTAATTTAAACATTGTGAAGGGGAGTTATCGTTTTCCTACAGTGCACGAGATAAATATTTTTATTATTTTTTAAATGGACTTCTGGTTCTAATCCAGTTTTTCTCTCCCCATGACAGCATCTTGGCACAAAGCAGCCTGCTGTCACGCAAATAAACATCAAATAAATGAAGAATGTCAGCAAAAGTGTAATATAAAACGAATAATTAGTTGTCAAAATTTCAGCTGGTTCCCTGTGAGTAACTTTTCCCTATTTTTCTTTTCTTCTTCCAGAAATACAAAGAATATGAGAAGGATGTTGCAATAGAAGAAATTGATGGCCTTCAGCTTGTGAAAAAGTTAGCAAAGAATATGGAAGAAATGTTTCATAAGAAGTCCGAAGCCGTACGGGTAAGCAGCAGATCGATCTGCTATTTCCTTCTATGATGTAAAACTAAATATATGGTTTAGGCTCTGCTCTGAAGGCTGTACTAGCAATTGAAGGTGCTGAAGTGGAAATGCTAAAGCATTCAGGAGTATTTCAGGATCACTGTTCAAGAGAATAGATTTAAATTATTTATACCATCAGTAGACAAAATGTAACAGTGTGCAACGAGATTGGGACTGCCAATTTCCAATATGAGTCTGTAACATATCACTGTGTGCAATAAAACCTATGGTTGAAATGGTAGATTTTAAAATATCCAAGCAAAGCAGACTTAATATCAGTGCTCACTATTATAAAAATAGTATTGGAGGGAGATGTCTGAGTTCAGTAACTCAGGAAAAGATGCAAACACTTCAAATGGTAAACATTTTAATTGTGGTAAGCAACACATCACTCTTCATGTAGCTTGTTAATGATCACTGAATAACTAGGCTGCTCTCTGTAAGTCTGTAAGTTTTTGTGCTTTTTTTCTTTTTTTTTTTTTTTTGTATTTTTCTCTCTCCATTCTGGTCCTTCTTTTGTAATAACTTTGGTGTCTATTTAACTTACTATAAAACTGAGAAAAAAGTTCAGATTTTTATGTTTTATTAAATCAAATAGGAGTTTGTTGTAAAATGTGTGGTCTAAAGAGTAAAAAAAAAAAAAATCTTCCTGTTGTAGTTTTCCTTTTGCATTATTCTTTGCTAGAAATTGAGGTGACTGACTGGAACAATGTGGCATCACCCCTGTCAGCAAACTCACAGGACATTATGGTGATGCTGTTTACCATCAGCTGCTCTATTTCAGCCAGACTTAGCTGCTCAATTGAGCTGAAGATCCTCCTGTCCCCACTGCAGAGCTGGAGGCATCACCCGAGGACAGGGATTCCTTTTGTGTGACTGAGGATACAATTCCACCCTCAGCCTTGTATTATTTGTTATGGTGCAAAAGGGAGGAAGGAATTTGGCTACGTTTAAGAGGTTGAATTTTCAGGGCTGGCAGTGAAGTAAAACATATTTCAGCTTGTAAAACTGAGCTCACTTGGCAGGGAAGCAGAGAAAGACAATAAACATGGAACCCCGCAATGCTATTTTTACAGTGTGTTTTTCAGAGGGAAAACTACACTTTAATATGTGTGCAACAGCTTCCAGAAGCCTGAAGAATATTGACTTGGGGAAGGGGGAGGACTCTTTTCCTTGTTTCTTTGCAGGGAAAACTGCTCCCCTGAGATGATCATGTGAGCAAAGCATTCTTGGAGCAGCACTTGTTCAGAGCGAGAGGCGAGCAGCGCACTTGGCTGGCGAGGGATAGAATTCCAGCAGGGAGGAGCGCTGGTGGGGAAGGGCAGTTTGTGTCTCAATTAGAGCTTCCTAACAAATGCTTAGAACAGGTCTGGTCTCTTCATACAGATGGTGTTTTTATCTAAGGAGGGGAAAAAAAATCCAGGATCAATATAGACCACCGTGCTCTGAGTGAAAACAAGCCCGAATTCCGCGAAGTTAAACCATGCGTGTAATCTTGAGCGAATGGATTTTAGTGCTGGAAAAAGTGACTGAAATCCAGAGCCTTTTTTGCAAGGTTTCCATCTTTGGAAAGGAAGCTAAATGTGTGGTTTGGACAGGGTCACTTCTTTTAAGAAATGATCTGTTTAGTGTACTTTCCAATTAAGCTTTTAATTTTTGCATAATTATATAAATTGGGCCTTCTTGATGCTAGAGATGTAAAGAGTGACCCATTCGGTTCTGGCAGTACGTAGTGCTTGGTAATTTGCATCCTGAGAAGTACAAAAACCTTTGGTACAACGTGGGTTTTGCAGAAATTTCACCCTTGGTTCATCACAACTAATTTTCCCCTCATATCTGGGGAGGTGAGATGGGAATTAGAAAATTCCTCTACACTTAAGGGCTCTGTTCCATCCTGGTACTGGATCACCTTGTCTGCAAAATACTTGAATTTTGACATAAGCTTTGGATGGAAACTCATGCAAGAGCACTGAAATGTACAATCCAGAGCAATGTGTCAGGTCTATTGGTGGTGATGTTGGAGGAAGTACTAAATGAAGAATACCGTACAAAATATCCCTCAGACCTAGAAATAATGGAGACGGGATTGTGAGGCTGCAAATCCAAGGACTCAGAAAATGTGTTCCAATATTAGCCCAAATTGTTACCCTACACCACTGAGAGAACTTGCTTCAAGTACACATCAAAATCCATTGTTGATTAAAATGTTTTCTCCAAAAGCATTTTGGGCTAAGCATACTTTGTCAGGTGTTAGCAGATGTAGCACTCTGAAAATGTTCAAAAATTCATAGCACATAAAGTGTTTGATTTGTAGAAAAGGCCAAGAAGAATGAGTTTTTGTGGAGTTTTTTTTTTTGTTGCCTTTTTTTTGGTGATTCTGCTTGATGCTTTCAAACATATGAACTTATTTGAAACTACTAATCACAAGTGAACTCTTCTCCCTTCTCCCCCTGAATATTCTGCATGAATTTTTATCTTTGTCTCATCGCTTTTCATAGTGATTAGTTGGTTCAGTGTGATTTTTATCATATTCATTCCCTGTTTGAATTACCCTTCAGTATGCAATTATCCTATCACAGATTGTCCTATTTTTGTTCTGTCAGATACATAAGATAAATGGAAAACTGAAAGTGCTAAACCAATTATATAACCTTTTGTCATCTACTTTCTGGTGGAAAACCTTGCAAGCAACATTTCCCCCCCTCCTTCTCCCCAGTGTTCACTATTTACCTTGGGTTTATATCAGTTCAGGATATTCCTGTTAACCATTTCCTTCCCAATGCTGCCCTACCTGACTGATTTCAGCCAGGCAGCTTTGTATTTTATTTTGAAGTATTTGTGACATGAATTCAGTTAAAATCCCCGAGCTGTGGTTTTGATTCAATGCCACTGGTGTTTTTTGTTTCTATCTGTGGCAAAGGTAAATGGATCCATTTACTTTTAATATTACAGTGCTTGAGATGGGAAAAATCTTACTGCCCATAAGGTGACAGACACAGAAATGTTTCCTGCACTGTTCAGCAGTTGTTTCAACTTTACAGCCAAACACAAATAATCCCTTTGAGACCTTCATGTAGTCTGCTGTCACTTGAGCTATTGCTGCTTCTCTGGGACTTTTACTTATTTCACTCAGAGGAAGTTTGCTTCATCAGTCTTAAAGTTACCTGGGATTTTTTTTTTAATATAATTTTTAGAAGGTTTTATGATACTTCAGTGACTTTACAAATTTGAATCTGAACGGGAATGAAGCACTGTGACATAATGCTCAGTAAGTGACAAATGACCATGGCAACAAACTTGATAGTGAAAAAGAGGTGGAGTTAAAATTGTTCATTTGGTGCTTTTACTTTTCCTGGTTATTGGCATACTGGAAAAAACTGAAGGCTAGAGGGAGGGGAAAAGATAGCAAAATGAAAGATAACCAAGTTATTAGGGAATATTTGAAAAGCTATTATTGTAACTTTAGCTTTGTACTAAAATTTTGCTTTTCATTAATATTTCCTTGCAAATAAAGAAGTTCTATAAAAATGATTGTTGATTCACTGCTATGATGGCAAATCAAGTGTTAAGGATGGTTTTTCTTTAAGGCAACTACACTTGCTGCAGTGGAAAATGCAAATAAGAGGCTTCTTTTTATTAACTTTCCCTACCATAGCTACCTGGTGTTCATTGTGAAGCTGATTCTCATTATAACTGTACTGTGAAAAGTAATTGCTGTTGTACAGTAATTCAATTTCAGTGCATTCATGCATCAGTAAACCAGCAGGGTTTATCTAGAGAAACCTGGGACTCTAAAGCCTTTTATCATGAAATTCCACACGCAGACAAATGTTCTTCCAAGGAGTAGAATATCAGCATTTACATTTAACAAACATTTGCAATGAAGAGAAAGGGATTTTTTTTTTCCCCACTGATGATTTTTACACCGGTCTTTAAGCTTTTTTTTGGGCACTATTAGGATGGTGTGGTTTATGCACAGTTTGAGAATTTTGTGTGCTTGAGATGTTTGTGCTTACTCACATGCACGTGTGGTGTGCACATTTTAGTGTGCACATGTATGTTTGTGTGGGTGCAGATCTTTAGATGTGCATTTTGAGGTTTATGTGTGCCATATCAACAGCTACAATTTACTATTGTTTTTCTGCATGTATATCTACATTTATAAGTAAGAAAGTATCAAACAGCACATACTGCATTCAGATATTTCCAGGCAAATGCTGGTAAATTGCTGTCCTGGTCAATAAATGAATTTTTATTTAAAGTGATGTGTTAATGAGTGCAGAATGAACTTGATGAGCAAAAGATCGTGGCAAGTAATTTCAAGCTGAGAGTGAAAGTTGCTAAGGAGCTCTTCTTTATTCAGAGCACTGCAAAAGATTTCCACAGAGTGCATGAAAGCTCAGTTAAAAATTAATACTGAATGCTTTATTTACAATCCACCTCCAAATAGTTTAATCTTTCCATGAGTGTACTTGGAATTTAACTTATTTTTAGTATGTAACTTAGTGGTGAGTTTTTTCCTATTTGAGACAACAGTGAGGAATATTCCAGGTGCATTTTGAACTGATTTTTTTTTGGATACTGTTTTAAATGTGCACTGGCTTGAATGCCCAGTGTGTATTTTATTGCACTGTATTTTCATTCTGATTTTCTATCACTGTGATCAAGGCTAGATTGGGAACAGCATTCTGGAGAAGAGAAGCAAACAATCATTCATATTTATATTTATATAATATAATAGAAATAGATCTTTAATGTCAAAACATATTACTTTTCTTGGCTCACTACTTCAAAGATAGAATAAACTAAGTTCTTTCCTTGAGCTAATTTGCATCTGTAGAATTAGAAGAAAAATGAATATCAACGTGCACTCTTTACAGCTGCAGCTCAGTGGGGGCTGTATTGACCACTGATTTTTTTTAAATATAGTAACAAAGGGTTTTTTTTTAATATTCAGATGGAAATGAAAAAAAGAGAACCTCAACATTAAGTTTATAAAATTACTGAGGGAAAAAATTATAGATGGTTGTGGGTGGAAGGAAATTATGGTGAATCAACCCAGTATCACTATAAATAGTTTTAACTGACAGAATAAAGACATAAGGAATAAAGGAGAGATGGCTACAGTTGTGTTAATTACTGCTAACAAATTAAAGGTTTTCAGCAATATTTTTGTATTCACATTTAGTATTTTAACTGTAATTGTTGCTATTTAATTTTGGTGTCATTTAAATTTGCTCATAATTTTACTGGTCTCCTTCATGTGTCAGTAATAAATTTGTGTTCTTGAAAGCATGAAGAGCTTTATTTTTACTTTTTTGAAAATTGGAATACATTAGAAAATGAAAAGATGGATAGCAATCCACTGACAGGGGAGTATTCAATAGCATAATGCATAACCTTGATAGTGATTTGGAGACTATTTAAAGGCACAGTAAATATTTTTATTCCTTATTGCTATTGGACTTGAAGATTGCTCTTGGTAAATGTGTAGGATTTAGGAAATTCAACAAAGGAAGGATTGCCAAACCTATTCTAGTGCAGATCAACTAAATCCCACCTTGCTGCTTCTCTTCTTAGTTCTTTGAGTTTGTCAAGAAATTTTTTTATTTGTTAACTGCTATGAGTTCTGAAAGGGGGGGGGAGGAATCTATTTAATTGGAGTGTGGGTGGGCTTCTTTTTTCTTTTCATTCCCATGCCATGGCTGTGGTGTGAGAGCTCAGACTGTCCTCAGGTGCATTTGCTGCTAAACACGAGGAATGAATGAAATAGGTACAGTCACTTTACCTCATGCCTGTGTCTAATGGAATAAATATGAAATAGACAGCTCTAATGGAAGCTAGCTTTTCTGTCTGTAGATCTCTGTGAAACATAGCAGGGAGCCCAAGTGCATTGATGAAATATTTAACTCTCATATGTCCTAAAACCAGGATAGCTGGGTTGTCAGAACAGGTCTTGGCAGGGGGGAAGACGTGAAACATGGAAAAGCTCAGTGGGAGAGAATGAAAAGAAAACCAGGGAGAACCTCAGGGAGATGTTTCAGGGGATGTGTGTTTGCCAGGATTTCCAGGGAGTCGTGTACAGGATGTGCAATATCCAGGAATTCCTGCTCCCAGCTCGTCCCTGCTGGAGAAAATTCTGCTACAGCTCTGCAAACGTGGAGCTTTCATGTCAGGCTACAATTTGAAATATTTACAAAAAGTAAAGCATTCTGAACCATTTTTGGATTTTTATCTGTCTTTAAAACCCTGGCCTGTTTGTATGCTAAAGGAAAAAAATGTCAATTTCTTGAAGTTCAAATTTAGAAAAAAGAAAAAGTAGTCATACCATAAAAAGGAGAAAAATTAAGACTCGTAAAGAAAACTTCAAAGCATTTGCTGCAGAAGAAAATTATGATGGTCTCATCTCCAGTGCCAAGAAAAGAAATAAAAAGTATTTAAAGATAGTGCATTCAACTATGTAGCATTTATGTGAAAGTACAGTGAGGAAATCCAGCCACTTCACAGATTAATTCCTGTATTAGACAACAGCACACACCATTCAGTCTCTGCAATCAACATAAAATAGTGTTTCAGAGAGCAGAAAAAAGCAGTAAACTAGTTTTGGAAAAATGAAGTAGGATAAATTAGTCTCATTTATCCTTCCTTCTTATCAGTGTTTTAGGGTATTAGCATATTTTAGTGCTTTAAATTAACATTAATTATATAACAAAGTCGTATTGTCCAACTTTCTGTTCAATGTGGGATTTAAACTTCAAATAGTAATATTTTAATTAAAACTTAATTTCACTTGCACAACTGTCATCTTCTCAATTTTCAATTAGGATCCTGATCTCACATTGTAAATACATATCATTGAATCTATTTGTTGGAATTATAAAAATAAATACTGGTACTTTTATATCAAAGAAATGATAGATGTTCAGTGTCATATTAATTTTAGAGGGTTTAGTGATACCTATTTTTAATTGATTATAAATATTCTCTTGAGAAGGTGCACTATAGCTTGCTGTTTATGTAACATTAGTTTGTTTTTTGAATCCTTGTGTGCATTTTAATGCTTAGGTAATAAAAAATATCTCTTTGAGATTGCTCAGCCTGTGCAGAGCAGGTTTCCAAGCTGCTGCCTCCTTTTCCATCCCATGAATGATTCCCACTCCTCTGCTCCATCTGTGGAGCGCGAGGGAGCACCAGGAGCAGCGGTGAGGAGGAGCCTGATAATGGCTTTTTGGAGCCATTTAATGAATGGTCATTTATCAATATTTTGAGGAGGAGAGAGACTATCATCTCTGTGTGATTCTTCACTCTGAAGTGCTCAGAAGCATTTCAGTGAAAAGAGGTGCAAAGAGAATTCATGAGTGGTGTTTTATGGGCATGAACCCTTCCCTCTGCTCTGCGATGGAGCTTCCAGCCTGACCTGCCCTGGAGCACCCCAAGAGCCTCCTGCACACACAAACACCCCATTGATCCTCCTCACTCCCACCTGCCTGGAGTTTGATCCAGTGTAATTAGGTAGGAAGAAGCCTGCTTCATCTAAAATACTTCCAGCTCAGTTGATTTTTTTGTGTCTCCAACAGCTGATCCCGTATTCCAAACATGCCCACCGTGGTTGGTGCATTTCCTTGTTCTCTCACCCTTTGGATTTTTAAAACTTACTGCTTCAAAAGTTATTCTGCCTCATCTTATTTTCTCTGGACACTGCAGTTTCTTTTATCTTCTAATTTGAATAGAATTATAGGTTTATAAAATAAACCCACTGTGCTGCTCCCAGCTGAACAGTTTCTTTAAGACTGGGGAACTTCATGGACTCTTGCAGTGTCCTTTTTAACCTCATGGGCTCTCTGATCATTCCAGGGAGCTGCTGAGAGGAGTGGGGGTAAAGAAACTTCCCAGCAGCACTGAATTTCAGGTGGTCACAATTTCCCAATCAGAACATCAGGATTATCTCTACTACTGGTATGTGAAACAATAAAATAAACTCCTTTCTTTTGGGTTTTTTTCTCCTTTGGAAAAGCAGGGGCTTATTTTGAGAGTGAGTTAACAGAACATTTAGTTAATGGTCTTGTTTTGATCTGTATTTTAACAGCTGTCTGAAATACAGCTGCCATAAAACATCAGATTTGATGCTGTAACTAGAATTTCAAATATTCAAAACTCATCTTCCTTTTGATGAATGCCAAGAAAAAGGCTCAAGTTTTGTTTGCTAATGTTAGACTTCTGGATTGTCCTGGCCTGTACTTTGACATACTTCCAAATTAGCAATGGCTCTCTTCAAAAATGTCTCTTCTGGCTTCCACAGGTTCTTGCTCACCTCTCCTTTCTCCTTTATTTTTATTCCACCGTGGCAAAGCTGTGCAGAATAGCCTGAGAATTTTAAGACTGAAGAATTACCCGGTGCAGAAACCCCAAAACAAAAAGTTAAGAGAGGTTTTCTTCCCCTTAGATTAATTAGGGCCTTGTTCATTGCATGGCATGAAAAATATTGAAAGAGATGGGAGACAGGAATGAGTTGGATCATGTGATGGACACTGCTTTTTTATTTTCTTATGGAAGTGGTGGTGATGGCTTAGAACTCTATTGAACCAACCATTTGGATGAGTTTTGAAAACTCTGGTGACTCTGCAGCTCTTCAGGGAAATTATCCAATTACTTATAGGTCCCTTCAGGTCTGGTGTTTTGTGTGTGGTGGGCTGAACTGTGCTTTGCTGTGGCATGCTCTGCTAGAGGGTGGGAATCTCCTCCTGGCTGGAGAGGATCAGTTCCTTACGTGTGGTGGCTGCAGAAAACTCAGCTCTGAGCTCAAACTGTGTGTGCCTGAGCAAAAATGTTTCAAATCAGGAACCTGAATCTCCAGAGGTTCAGTAAAACATTAACAAGACTTAAAGTTTCATTTTCCTAGGGAATAAGGCAAGGTAGCTCACACATGGCACATATTGATGGATTTGAGATTGTGCTGGACAGAAGGACTCATCCTGAGTCTCACAGTGCACAAATTCTGTGGTACTTCAGTCTGTGACCCTGGAGACCAACCAGCTCTAGGGCTGAAATAATAGCCTTAGACTCTTACTGAAATAATAGTCTTGCCGTTGATCAATTTAACTAATTGATCGAATTATACTTAAAATTAAAATGTTAATGGATTTTCAATTACTTCCAAAGACAGACTGAATGTGGGGTTTCATGAAAATGTCTGGGCAGAGCTTTCCATGTGCACAGCCAAAAGCATCCCAGTACATTTCTGCTGGAGATTTGGGATTTGTGGCAGGAGCAGCTGAGGCCCCCAGGAGCTGCAGCACACCTGGGTGAGAGCAGGTGCAGAGCCCCACACCTGGGCTGCAGTTTGCTTTTCTGTCTTGAGGAGACACAAAGTTAAAAATCCCTGGGGGGGGGGGGGGAGCAAAAGTGTGAACTTTGATTTTGTGGTATTTTACATTTGGAAAGAAGAATGTTATTAGTTACATAGATTAGTTATCCTAATCACTGTGTCATTGCTGCAGGGGCTATGGTAAGAACAAGTTTAGTCATTTATTTCAGGAGCATCTTGATTTCAATGCCATGTAATTATGCCACATTACCTTTGGTGTATGTTTTAAAATTATTTGCAGTGAAGGGAACAAGCCATAAATTATAGAGATCACTTTTTAATTTCTTTTACCTCCCTGTGAATAGACACACAGCCATGTATTCTTGGCCCACATGCATTTCTTTGTCATTTAAGCTAGCACAGCATATCTTGGATGATTGCTTCTGGTGCTGTGCAAGTACTCCAGGAGGACAAATTGTTTGAGTAAATCATAACAAAAGAGGTGTTTCATGTAAGAAATAAACAGTTCCAAACTAATACTATAAACTGAAGTTTTATTGATTAGTCTGGGTTTGTTTTTTTTTAATGTAAAGTTTAAATTACAGCAATCATTGTGGCACAAAGCACTACAGAAATATTACATTACAGAAAAATCTGGTGCCCTGTATTTTCAATGGGTCATTTAAGAGCAGTGGCATATACAAGCAAAAAGGAAAGAACTGCTCTGCACCCCTGAGTCTTTGTTTTAAAAAGAAGCTGGACCTGGAGAAGCAGGGCACAGAAAAAGGCACAGCAAAATCTGTGTGCAGAAAAAGAGGGAGCATTTGGAAATTCCATGTAGCTTCACATCACCCTTGCCAGGTATATCATAGCATGGACTACACTCTACAGCCTCCCCCAAAAAATTACAGGGCAGCTTTTTATACATCAGAAAAAATTCAGGGACATCTCAGGGTAATTTTAATTCCTAAATATGAGGATAAGAGATTATTTAAAACCACTGCTGTAACTGTTAAACCTTTGGCACAGGTTAAGGGAGAACCCTGGTAAACATCTTTATTTCCTAGTTTATACCTTGGTTTCTTTCATCAGTGGAGTTTCTGAGGGGGGTTTCAAAGCCCCTTGGGGCTAGCACAGCATGGGGATTTTTCCTTTTTGAACACACTGAGCAGGCTAGAACAACATCTATTATTAAAAAAGATTGGCATCTAATTTTCCATTATATTGAAAAAACTGGGTTTCATCAGTAAAATCTTACTTTTTTAACTCATTTCCCATAACTTGTAGTGAGGTGGTAATTTAGCACTCTGTAAATGTGCCAGTAAATTAGTAATTCTTGAGTCATTAATTTTGCATTTATCTTAATTGTGCTACATCTATGGATATTTATGGTGTTTTACTTTTTTACATTTGAAAAATATTACTATTGAGATGGGTTTAAAAAACTAAATAATCTTAATGGGAATATTTTTGACATTAAAAAAATGGAAATTGTGCCTTGATTTGTGAGTTAAGCAATTATCATTTAAATATCACTACAAATTGTTCTAGAAAATGGGAATAGCTATTTTCCTTTTGCTTTTAGATCACTCCATGCTCATGATCTGGTAATTAAATCCCCAACCTCTTGATCTTTATTTTGACAGAAGTTCAATAATGAATTGGATAAATTGATAAAAGATGAGTCCATAGGTGGCTAATTAATATACTAATGGACAACCTTTAAATCAGGAAGCCCATAAAACACTGATTGCCATAAGCTGAAATCGTTTACTGAGGGAGCAGACAAAGGCTTTTGTCCTGTTTCTCGAGTTCTTTACTGCAGCAATCACTGCTGCAGAGGGTTTGGGAGCTCTCCTGTGCCCCTCTGTGCTGACACTCAGGGCTGAGATTCTGTTCTTGGCTCAAAGAGTTCAGCTTAAAAAATTATTTGATGAATTCTGTGTTTTTGAAAGTTCAGATAGTCTGAGCTTGTAACAGTTCTTTCTGCTGCTGTATTCTTATTTTAAAAGTGATATTTTATTTGAAAAATGCTGCATGCTTATGGCTTTTTCTTCTCCTCATCTATCATCTTGTTTTCTGAGCTCAAAGAAACTGAACCATGCAGGTGGCACTGGCCAGGCTGCCCCTGTGCAAACCCAAAGCAGTGCTCAGGAGAAACTCAGACCTCTGCAGATTGAGTTTTGCAAGACTTCTTTCTATATATGTGGAATATGAGTGGAACAGGTGAGAGAATGCAGCTGTGTCATCACAATCTCTGATGGTACAGTCAGGTGATGGCACAGAAAAGGATGTGGTTTTATTATGGAGCTAGCAGAGAAATAGAGCATAGTTTGAAAATGATTAGAAAGTGAATGGCTTTTTATATTATATGTTCTTAAAACATTTTTATGGCACATATTGTGACAATCTGCAGGCCTATGTGTTTTTGCTGTTGGTAGCTCTTTAGAATGTGGCAGGTAAAGAAGAAACTTTATCTTCTGTAATTGCAGATTTGGAAAAGTCCAGGTGTTCCAGCTGAGCATTCCCTGAGTTAAAGGGGTATAGGATGTAGTCAACACAAACTCTAGATTTTCTAAATGACATAACTGGAATGTTTCATCTAAAGTAGCAGAGCTAAGACAAATGTAGAAGCCTTTCCTATATTATGCATGCATGAATGAAGCCTTAAATAGCTTCATTCTGCAGTAGGGGAGGTGAGAATTGTGGGGTGATGTGCTGCTTCCTGTCAGAGACACAAATTGGTCTTGCATTATTCTGATTTTGCTGTGGAGCAGGACTCAGGAGGATGCTCAACCTTTCAGGTGTAAGGATGATGCTCAGGAAGTCAGGACTTGGCATTTGTTAGCAGGCACAAGCATTGTGCATTCCTTCCAGGAGAATGCAGTGTCAGCCCTGGGGCAGATGCTCCTTTGGTGTAGCCCAACTCTCCCTGTGCTCCCTACAAGGTAAATCCACACTGTTCATGCAAATCTCACAGGGCAGGGGCCCCTGTGGCTGCTGATGTGGATGGTATCCTTGATTTCTGGTTAATTTTAATTTGTTGAAGTAAAAGTCTTCCAAGGCACCTACAGGGCAAGATAAACTCACAGGGGTTCACTCATTGCAACCCCATAAAAGTTTAAAGCTCTGATGTAGAAAAACTTGTGATGCCATATATAAAATACATTCAGATTAAAAAAATAAAAGAAATTAGGTGGTTTTTTTTTCTTTATACCACATAAAATGCCTTTTTGTGTTATCATTGCTGCTGGCATAAAGGAAAACATCTTGGACAGCAAATTTGGCTGCTTTTCCTTTCAACCTACATGAGTGGTGACAAAAATAATTTAGTTTCAAAACTTGCTTGATCCCCTGCATTCAGTCTGTCGCAGTTAAGATGTTGACTGAGCCATCCTGATTGCAGTGTGGACCTTTGTCCAGACAGAAATTATTAGCACCAGCAGCTGATTTTACAGAGGGCTTGGACCAGCCTGCAACAGCACATTTGACTTCTTGCTAATGGGACTGAATTTAAGAAAGTGTCTTGCAGGAGAAATGTCTTCATTATCTATTATAAATGTCTGTTATTTGTTTCCCCTTATTTGTGTTACAAAGCACTAATGCTTGAAGAAGTGGAATGGGAAAGTGCTACGGTGATTTTTACTCCAGGAATTAATTGCACTGCAATCCTCAGTGGCTGAACATTTCATTTCAGACCAAAGTTAAAGAACATAAAATTAAATCCTGGATGCAATTTCATTCAGTCTGATTTCAGTATTAGTTTCTTATAATGCATTTTGGGAGACAAACAAGTATTACCTGCTGGCATGAAAAGAGCCTATAAAATTTAATAAAAACACAAAGTAGTTAATATACTTTTTTATTGGGGTAAGATTTCATTTTGTTGTAGTATGTATTTTGTTTCTATTTTTCCTTCAAAAAGGGCATTTTAAACTCAGTATTTCCTCCTGTAGAATTCTGCTTTTGAAAATGCAGCCTTCCTTTTCTAGTAATTTTCTTTTGCTGTTTGTGAAGAGTTGAGGATAGACAAATCAATTATGACTTTTATTCCTTTCTCTACTCTAAGCGCTTTGGTGTTAGCAAGCTAGGTTAGTCTGCTGGTATTACATCACATATGAATTAGGTAATGAAAAAAATTTAACTTCATTTTTGTGGAGTAATCATAACAAAATTAAAATACCTAGGAAAAGGAACAATTGTTTGATTTAGAATGAAAAAGAAAAATGTAACTAAACAATTTTAATTTGCAGTGTTGTATTTCACTTGCCTACTCTCACTTTTGCATAGTTCCCAATATATTTTCCAGTGTTTTACGTATTATCACATTTATGGTTGAAAGCTGTGAAATTGTTCCCCTTTCCCTTTCTCTCACTGGGGAATTTGAGTTCTCTGAGCCAAAATTAGCGTTTGGGTCATTACAAAGACACTGCTGATATTGTATTTCATACTTAATGAATCTTTACTGGCATCTGGGTCTAACCTTGACTCTGCTCAGTGAATCATAACTTGGCAGTCTCAGAGTAGGTGCTCCACTGTCCTATCATATTCCAGCAGAGATCATTTGGTCTTTCCCACAGATTTCTTTATAACATGCAGCATTGTGATTTTTAAAAAATAATAATAATAAAAATGAAATAATAAATCCAAGATAAAGTTTCAAAATTAAAGTCATATTAGAGTTAAACTTTGTAAACTTAATATGATTGTATTGTTAGTAAAGGTGATGTTCTCATCTTTTGTGTACTGCTAAAACCAAGCTCCTTCCTCTCATCATCTCTAAAGATCTCAAGGCTTGGTGTGAACCTCAGAGTTTCAGTACATGCAATAATTTTTTAGCAGAAGAGAATAGAGAAATTCAAATCTCCTCTATGTGCAACAACTGAAAAGGAGCTCGTTTCCAAGTCTTAACTTGTAGTGTCTTCATGCAGATCTGGAGAGCTGCCCATCCCTTTTTGGGGTGTGGGAAGCTCTTTCAGGGCTTCAGGTGTCTTAACCAGTGCTCTCTCTGTAGCTGCTTCTCCTCCTTGGCCAGTAATGCTATTTGGCACTCCCAGAATTTCTGTTGTAATTCCTTTTCATCTCAAAATAAGTAGTACAGAAAAGCAAAGAAAAAAACTTTTGAAAAATGCTGCCATTCTGAATTGATAGAAAGTAGAGAGTTAAATATGTTTTTAAAAGATAAAGAACACTGAGAAATATCCCATTTTTATACAAGCAGAAACTCAGAGAAGACATTTGCAATCCTTGAACATGAATTAATATTTTTTTCATCAAAAAAGCATGTATGTTTCTGGTAGCTGAGTGCAAATGTGATGTGTAGTGACTGGCAGCAGGAAATATCACAGGCTTTCACCTGCAGGTGACCAAGGTCTCCTGGTCCAGGTGGTGCAGCAGGAGCAGCCCCTGGTGCTCACCCTCCAGGCTCCATCACCTCCCATCTGAGGCCCCAAAGCCTTGCTGGTGGTTTGATAGCTGTGGTCAGGTTTATGCTGAGGATTTTCACCTGGTGCTTTTGGGTGTTATAAAGGCCCCTGTGAACCCTCTCATTTCTGTGTCAGCTGTTTGCTGATATCACAATTCACAGCACAGCTGCAACTTCAGCAATGCGGGGCTCAGGTCCTAGGAAAGCAATAATGGACTTTAGGAGCTCAGAGAAGAAAAGCCAAGGCAGTTGCAGGTTGGAATGTCTTTGTTGCAAGAGGGTTCCATGCATGTGAATTCCTCATTCTTGAGGAGCAGGGCTGAGGTGGGAGTGAGCAGCATCACAAGGGTGGGGAGGATTGCAGGGCAAGCAGCTGCTCTGTTTTCCAGTGCAGCGCCTAAGGGAGGCTGCTCAGCTCTTGTCAAGTCCCAGAGCTGCAGATGGAACTTGGGAGAGCATTCCTGAACCTCCCTGCTCCCCAGGGCACTTTCTCTGCCACCTGCAGGAGCAGCTTGTTTGGTTTTGTGTCCCTCTCCCCGTGGCCAGGCTGCAGACACAGCAAGCTCTGTGGTTTGTGCCTCGGACTGAATAACCAAAAACCAGCAAACCAACAGCCCTGGGATGCTGTCACACGTACTGGATGGTTACTTGGTGCTTTGCATCCTTGGGCTTCTGCTTTTGGCCACTTGTGAGACAATTCTGGTGCAGGTGGGCTCTGAGTGCACACACCTGCTCCCAGGTGCAGGAAGGGAATTCCAGTCTGGCTCTGGGGTGCTCTCTCACTTGTACCACACTTGGCCTTCTCTCTTTGCACACACACACAAAATCCTGACAAGTTTTTAATCTAGCTAATTTTTGAAAAACAGCTTTGTGCTTTTTATTTCTTTTTGAAATCAAGCTCTCTTTCTAAACCTGAGGGCCATTTAGTTTTCTTTAGTTTTGACGTTTGTGCAGCTCTTGTACTGACAGTTTTGAGGGTTCATAAAGGACCATTTTTTCTTCCTTAGAAACTTGCCTTTGGCAAGAGACTCTGCTGCACTGTGGCCCCCAAGCTGTGTTTTTTATCTCTTTCTCATTTTAGCAATTAATCTGAATTTTGCCATAGGGAATACCTGGTGTTTCTGCTCTGTGGATGTTCCTTACAATTCAGAATATGTCGTGATAGGTACTGTGTGATACAGAAGGAAAAGGTTGGGAGCAATGGATTTTGTGGGATGTAGGTGAAATGTGGAACACTGCAATCCAGAGAGAATATTTAAATGTCTCACTTAAACTGTCAGGCAAAGTAGATATGCAGTGAATGCATATGTTCTGAGAATATCAAATCTGCTCATGTGCTACCTTCAAAAAGAGACTTTGAAATAGGCATTGCAGCTGAAATGAATTCTGTATGGCACTTTCCCTATCTTCAGGAATTGGCATCAAATTTGCCTCAGAACAAGACAAAAACTAGTCAGACGTAGAGGGAGCTTCTGGAAATGGTAAAATTCTCACTGGAATCGTGGAACAGCAAGACTAGTAATAAGATTTGGTGTATTCTTTAATTTTAATACTCCTGTCTACTCCATCTGGATGTCACTTAATTAAAAAAGAAGGAAAGGAACACCACCAAGGCATTTATTAATTTGGGGGTAAGCTGTGTGAAATCTGTCAGTCTGAGTTCACCATATCCCTGAGATTCATTTTCCTTGGATTTGAAAATAAACCTTAAACCTCAAGGATGAGCTGCCACTACGGCTCATTTCATTACTTCCAGCAGACAATAAACCAGCCCAGAATTAGCATTCCCCCCACAGCTGTGCCCCTGCAGCCTTGTGTGGAGGGAGGCTGGTGAGCAGAGGTCTCTCCCATTTCTGCAGCTCTCTGGCTGCTTTAGCCCTCTTATCCCCAGGAAGGATCTACAGATCTCCCTGCCTGCTCCCTGATAATTCCACGGATGCAGATACAGAGATCTACCTGGGATATTCATCTTCCTGCACGTTAATGAGCAAGGTGAAGCATTCCTGAACCTCCCTGCTCCCCAGGGCACTTTCTCTGCCACCTGAAAGAGCAGCTGGTTTGGTTTTGTTTCCCTCTCTCCGAGGTCAGGCTGCAGGCACAGTAAGCTTTGTGGTTTTTCTCGCGGACTGAAGGACAGAATTAATTGGCTTTGAAGTTTCCAAATCTGTTTCTGAAGAAGAGATTTGCAATGAGTGACTGTGAGGGGGAGCCTGTGTGGAAGCCAAATCACTCTGGAAGCGGAGCAGCGCTGGCTGGGTCAGATGCCTGCTCTAAAATCCTCTGTTAGCACTTGATGTGAAATTGAAATTGGAATGATTTCCATCCCTCTGATGGAACTGGCTGCTCTCACTGCTGTTCAAGCATCTGTGCAGATGATGATTCTCTCCTGATATCTCTTAGAAAGCACTCCAAAATCTAAGAGTATTTATTTGCTTATTAAGTCCTTAGGGAGCCAAAACGAACAAAGCAACACCACTGAATTCTCCAAAAAGGCTTACCTGTCTGGGCTCAGACAGCACGTGCTGATTCCCTTGTGCCAGGAGTGCCCAGCCCTGGTGATGCAGAACTCTCTGCTACACATCAGGCAAATTCCTTCCCTGTCACCTTATGGAAGTTTGGAACTTGTAGAAACCAGAGATTTGCAGTAATTTTTGAGAAGGTGGTATCGAGTTTGGCTTTTCTCGAGTGAAGCTTTAATCTGGCAATATGAATAATGGGAAGGGACTGATTCTCTTGATCCCAGAGCAAGGGGGGTCTTGGTGGTGTTTTCTCTGGTGGTCCCAAACTTCTAAATCCTGATTTGCCAAAGGATGAATTTGAACCTCTTGAATGAGCGTGTTGTAGCTGATCCTGACCACTTTCTCCTTGCCCTCTAAACTCTGGGAATTGTAAAATATGGGTTCCACTGGATGCCATTCCTGAGATCCCTGACTGAATTCTGCACCTGGGGACCCTGGTGAAAAGATCTTTCAAACAGCTGTTGGGGACCTGCAGATGGGAGTGGGTGAATGTGTGGTTCCACTGTGGGAGCATCATCGATGGCTTCGTTTCTGGGCTGCAAGGGAACATTCCCCAGTAAAAGCTCGTGGGAGGCAGGTTTACCTTCCACAGGAGTGGGATGAATTCTAACAGGAATGCACAGCAAATAACCTCACATTTCCCCTTTGGCCTCTCCAAATACAAAGCACGTTCCTTCTTTTTTGCTCTGCCCACTGTCTGCAATGCTAATATGTAGGATAAAAAAGCACATGAAAGACTGAAGAGTAATAGTTAAAAATCAACACCTTCTCAGCTAATATTGCTAAAATTAAAAATGATCAGTGCATATTTATCATCTTTTGGGACAAGGAAAAGTTCTATTTGTGGCAAGTTGGAGATTGGTGCACTGCTGACACTCCTGTATGGTGTCAGGTTTGAGATGTTCAATTCAAGCCTGTCCACACTGCAAAGCCAGTTAGCTTGCTACTAATTACCATCCCTTGTAGCTTTGATTGGTTTTAAGACAAATTAGCAGATGTAAAATTCTCATTCTTAGACTTGCTCAAAATTAACATTAATATATGGCTTGAAGATGCAAGGTTCCTCTGCATTTGAGTTTTTAGAGTAAAGCTTTTTAAAACTGCTGCCCTGCAATCATGTGCAAAGACAAAGCAGACTGAATAAAGTAGGATTTCTGATGGCAAAATGGGAAGTGATGTGCAGAGTCTGTGGTCTTTCATAATGTAAATGTGATAATTGCTAGATGAAGGTTATTTGGAAATGCTTCTAATATTTGATTTGTCTTTAGCATGACAGATTTTCATAATTTATAATGTTTTAGACAATATTAATTGATGTGGAAGAAATCTGTGTAAAATCTGTTAAATGAGCTGAGAACTGCATGACTCCAAGTTACTTTGGGGATGTCAATAGTTAGACATCTCAACAGAGCAAACCACATAATTTTTCAAGGTTTGATCTTTATACACAAAGAATATTTGAATATAGCAGTTGCCACACAGAACTCAAGAATTTAGTACTGTAATGTGAGGTGGCTGAACAGCTGTTTTTGTGCAGTATTACCAGAATACCTGCAGCAAGCAATCAGCTGTCTTACAGAGCTAAAATTTCTTTTTTTATCCTTTTAACTCTTGAACCTGAAACAAACCACTATCCATTTCAAAGAAGTGATACTTCCAAATAAAATTTAGCTCTAGATGTACTAAACCCAAAAGAGAAAAAAGAAAAAACAATCCCAAATCTGAGGTTTGTTCCTTCATTTCTGGGGCTGAGTAATGTGATGGAAAAAGAGTGGCTTTGCTCAGTGTTTCAGGGAGGATGACTATCCTACCAAGGTTATTAGAGAATTCTGCATTTCACCTTTAAAGTGTTATCTGGCAGTGCCACTAAGGCTTATCATTAGCATATCCTTTGGTACTTCCATGGCATCAGGAAAGACATAAACCAAAATAGAGAAGGGACTCATAAACAAAACAATATTGTGACTGTGTTGGCTCACTCAGAATGGTAAATTTTTCTTTACCTTTTCTGTAGTCCTTTAAAATGGAGATAAAATTGTTTTAAGAACAGTGAAAACCTGTATCACAATGTAAATGATTTGGGAAATGAGCCCAAGCCAGTGTAGTCTGCATAAATGAAAGTGTTTTGTGTGAAACTGCTGTAAGCAGGTCAGAAATAATAATTTGGGGGCTTTTTATTAGTGTCTAACCTAGCTTTCTTTACAATCTTTATTTAAGACGGGTTTTTCCATTGATTCTGAAGTAGATTTGAAGACAAAGTAACTGCCTGGTGAAATACTGTGGGACAATAACTTTCTTCCTTTGGAGGTCACCCTCTCTGTGTGGAATAAACAGGGTAGGGCTGCACTTGCACATTTCCCTGTTGCTTTGACTGTTTCTTTGCAGATGTTAAAAGTTCATATATACAACTCATGTATAAAAAAAAAAGTAAAAGTAAGATATTGTGTTATTCTTCCATTTACCTTGCCTGGGCAGAGAGTTCAGAGTGATGGTGGTCAGTGCCACTTTTGTAACAAAATGGGATCTGAATTGATCAATACCCATATTTATACATTGGAGTGCTCCATTGTGGTATTTACAGCTACTGTACTGTTTCCCTACTCTAAAAGGGCTTATTCTTGGGGTTTTTGCTGTTTCTCTTAATGAGGAACTGAAATATTTTTCTAGATGTAGCAGTGGAGATCCCTGGGGTTCAATGCCTGCTTTTGAAAATCCCTACAGAATGTCTGAAGAAGAAAGCAATATCCCAAGTTTCAAAAATCGAGGATTTAATTGCCATTTACACAGTCTGTTACACATTTGTGTAATAAAATTGACCTTGCAAGTTTTATTAGTGTACGACTTAGCCATCATTCATACTTCTTAAAGATTCATGGGAAACATCTTACACATTTTTATTTGAATATCATTTGGCAAACACTTCAAACACCTATTGGAAAAAGACTTAACTTGAGCAGAGAAAGCAGCATATGCAAAACAACTCCTCAAAATCCCAAAACAACAATAATCTCCCCCTCCCTCCACCCCCAAAAAAATAAAAATTGTCTCCCAAAATTCAACACCAAAGGAATTCAGAGTTGAGGCTGCCAAGATGATACTGCTTTACAACCCTAATCCCAGCCTTTATACCTAAGAGTTCTAAAAAAATGTTTTTCTTTACCTCCTCAGCCAGTAGAGAACTACCAAGGCCGAGGGGATTGCAGACATTAAGCCTGACCACCAGGACATGATTTTGGAAAGACTGGAAATGGCACATTCTTCAGGCAGCCATGAAATGTGTGCAGTGGGAACGTGGCAGTCCCCATATGGAAGTCCTGCTGACAGCAGCAGAATGGTTTTTAGGCGGCATGTGCTGTTATCCTGCTCCAAAGAGCTGGGAATTGGGTGGTGTGGAAGCCTAGGAGCCTGTACCAGATCCCTCTTCCATCTGTGCAGGGTGCCTGTGGTGCCAGACAGGTAGTAGACTCTGCTGTGCTCTGCTACCCTTCATCTGCTTTCATGACTCCCACTAGTAAAAGCAGAATTATACTGCTGAAATTCAGTTAAATCCATGAAATTCCATATGGCAAGGGGTTAGTCACTTGTTTTCAATACAGATTTTAAAGGGTGTGAGCTTTTAATTTTGATGATATTTGGGTTCTTAGAATCAAGAGTATAGTGCTGTTCAAGTTCCTGGTTTTTGTAGATTATGTGTGTTTAATACAATTAAAAAGCTACCAGCAACCAAAAAAAAAAAAACAAAACAAACCCCACAAACCAAAACACCAACAAAACCCCTCCAACATTTGTAGAAGAAAGATATGTTTTTAACATGCTAGAAATAAAACAGATTTACAGCTAAAACCAACTAAAGTTTCAAAATTCTATTCTTCATTGTAAAACTAGACTTTTTGTTAAAGCAGATTATTTAAAAAAATTTTTTAACACTGCACATGTATCTTAATGTTTGACAATTTTCCCCAAACTAACCAAATGCCCCTAAAAAGTGTTTGACTTCCTTTCCCCTTCTTGTTCTTGATAATTCAGTGCCAAGATTACCCACACCTGGTGCTTTTGTTTCTCCTCAGTGTTCTGATTGCCTCTTGAAGCTCTTCACAATTTCATTCTTCTACAAATGGCTCAGCTGTCTGGAAAAACGCCGATTGCTTTTGTGAATTTCAGCATTGAGAAGCTCAGTAAAATACTCTTTTGATCTTTCTGTAATTGTTTTAACAAAAATATATCTGCATTTCTGTGTTCATTCTTCAACTTTGATTTCTTCACGTATTGAAGTTGCAAATTCATCTGGCTCTATCAGTGTTGTCTTCATTCATCTTCTCAGCTGTTCTCTGTGAGTTCTGGGTTTTACTTTTCTGGTGAAAATAAAAACTTGGATAATTATTCTCCCCATGCTGCTGATTTACAAGCTTTTCTCAGGCCCTCTGTTCTGTTTTGGCCCTTCCTCTGTCCTCTGTATTACCGATCACTTTTGGATCTCTCAGTGTATTTCATACTCATGGCATGTTTCATTTGCTGTGAGTATTCTCTGGAACCTCTAAGGACTCTTCTGAAGCCCCAAACCATTCTTGAATTATTCCCCAAGAGTTTCTGTCCATGTTTGAGAAGAATTCTACCTGTGCACTTTTACATTTCTCAAATGGAATTCAAACATTTCATACATTCTGTTAATTTATTTATTTCAGTAATTCCTTTGCCTTGCTCTATCAAGAGAACTGCTGGTTGGTGATTCCACCATTCCCTGATGGTTTTTTGCATCAGGTACATGGCCTAATATAAAAGTTTTTCTGTTGAATCCCTGGGAGCTGTATGTACCCCTTGTGCTGTATGATGGAATCTGGTTTTACCCCTTTTTATTTCAGCTACTAGAAAAGCCCCAACACTCCAAACATCATGAAAAATCCTTGTTCCTAAGGTCAACTATTGAAAAAGTAGAAAATGCCATTTAAGGTTGGCAGTAGATTATTTATATTCTGATACATTTTAATTATTTAATAATTTTTCTTTGGACCTTCTGACCTAATGAATAGAGCAGACTTACCCAAAAGTTAAATCAGCGCTGCATGGGGGAAAAAACTGCATTAAAAAAAAAAAAGATGTTTGAAAAAGGAATTTTCCTATGTAATATTCAACTTTGTGTGCCAGGGCTATCCACTCAGAGGGTCCTCCAGAAAAAACTTCCTAGGTCTGATTTCTCTGAATTCAAGCTGAAAAACCTGTGTTGCTATGCAACAATCCTAAAAATTGGAATTCTTTCAGGTTGGCTTCAGTTAAACCCAATGTTTTGTTCTTCTCTTTGCTGGATAGAAGATGCTAAAATAATACAATAAAGATGTTCCCTAGAATAAGATAATTTACATAAGAAACTGGGTTTTTGTTACAGACTATTGCCAAAAGGTGGCAGTCTTTGTCCCCAAAACCCTGTGCTCTCCAGGAAATGTTACATGGCAAACATAATTTATTCCTACCTACACCAGATAATAAAAATTACTTTTTAAGCAGACATGGAGGGTAAAACCTCCTAGATTTGAAAGTTTAAGGGTGACATAGCTGTAGTTCTATTTTATTTTGACAGTGGAATGTTAAATAACAAAGCTTGGAGGGGAGCAGTGATGGGGAAAGAGCACTTCACAAGTAGACTGCTAATGAGCAAGAACTGCTTAGGTCTCAGATTTGTTAGTGCCTGCAGTACTTCAGCTTTTGGAGATGCTGTTAGGATCTGATGCTTTAGATCAGTAGGTTGCTGTGCTCATCAATCAACCCCATGAAATTAATAGAAACCATCCATTAAAATTCACGTTCAAGTTGTTGATTTTTCTTTACAAGTGATTCAGTTAGATCCAAGCAAAGCACGGATTGATTTCTTATAAATAGCCTAAAAGAGGGAACTGATGATAAATGATAGCCTTGCTAAATATGTGCAAACTTTGGCTATATATTTTCTGTTTAAAATTGTATTTCTTTTGATTTTGTTGTTGTGGTTTTGCTTATTTTTACAGTGAGAGCTGCTCAGGATGTGGGTAGAAAATGGTTTTTTTGGCAGGGCTCTGTCAGAGCTGTAGTAAATCAAGGGCTTCCTCTACTTAGCTGAGGAAATACCTGAATAGTCCAAGAAGCTTGTGAAAGTTAGTAATATGTCAACATCTATTACATCATTGAGTTAAAAGTGAGAAAAATGAAGGTATTTTAGAATTTACCAGTGTTACACTTTGAATTCAAAAGTGGAGCAGGCAAATTTCTTGCCACCAATTGAAGAGCACGGAAGGAGTGTAAACTGAGCTGCACCTCCTGTTCATTATATATGCAATATCTGTATACTCTCTAATTTTCTGAATCCTTCTCCCAAGGTTTTTCAGGCAATAGTTATCTCAGATTTTCTGCCAATAGTTACAGCAGACCACTGAGATGTTTTCGGATGAAAGAAGTAATTTCTCTGTCTTTTAAAAATTTTTATGTCTGTTTATTGGTACTTACATTATTGAGGTCTTATATAATTTATAGTGATTGTGTGAGATCTCAGTTGGTGAGAACTCATTCTGAAACATTTAAGTGTTGCACAGAAGTGTTCTTAATTTCACTTTGCTCCTTATTTCTTCAAGGGCCTATGATGAAAGCCTAATTACTGAGCATGTTTGACTCATCTTTGTGTCCTGGTGTAGTGTAAACATTAATTATAATGGTTTGGTCATAGAAAACACATTTAATTTCCTCTTCTTTTTTTTTTTTTTTTTCCTTTTCCTTGTTAGGATTTTGCAGGTTGGAGCACATTTTCTGGTTGTAGGTAATTGCTTGGTGGAGAACCAGTGGTGGTGGGTGAGGGATTTCAGCAGAAGGCAGCGTGGGGTGGTTCACAATTCTCTTATAATCCAAGATAAATGCAGAACTATTGTTATAATTTACTCACTGCCTCTGCAAACTTAAGTTAATAGTTTTTGTTGGCTTGATTGTAGTCTTGGTTGTTACTTTTTGAACCTGCAGGTGTTGGTTAGCTCTGTGAAGACTCTTATTGTTCCCCAGGTGCATTTTAGAAGCACTTTGAGAGGCAAGAGAAAAAAATTAGTCAGAAAAATGGGAGTATTCTATGAAAAGAGTTCCCTAGGTCATACCAAAATCTAGAGGTGTGTCAAACTTAATGGAAATTATGTGCTGTGTTGCATATTTTACTTAGTTTTCCAAACAAATCTGCATAAGATAATTAAATGGTGAATGTTTCAGTTGATAAAAACTAATTAAGAGGTGAAAGTATAGCTATCTTTTAGTCACTAGGAGAATACAAGTTACAAGACTTCTTAATAAGGAACAAAACACCCACTGGATTTGAACTTATTCCCTTTACAAAGCAAAGCAGATAAGGTTTTGACTATGCAATGTAGCCTTTCTTTTGGTTTTGGGAATTTGCAATTTTCCTTTAATTGCAAGGACGGTTTAGTATTGTTCTTAAGATAGAATTTAAAATACTATTATTTAAAAATAAATAAAAAATAAATAAATGAATAGATGGGATGGTGTCTGTACCTGAATCCAGACTTGTATTTAATTGTGACTTTAGCAAAGTGATACCCCTGTACTCTCTGGGACTTGAGCATTAATCCACAGGTACCAGCAAAATCCTTCAGGTACATGGAACTGATGTCCAGTTACTAAGACTGGACAAGTGTCTACACCAGGGAGTTTTTCCAAAATGTCCAAAACTAGAGAGTTTCAACATAGTCTTTTTTTTTTTCCTTTTTTGCACCAGACCAGCCAGAATATACTAAACTATGCACAGACTAAATTATCACTTAGTCTGAAAGTTGATTTTGTAATTATTTCCAGCATTCTCAGCAATGAAGTCTCAAGAACTATAAAGTATGGTTCAGGAGACCAAAGAAGCTTGGAATTTTATCATTGAACGTCATCTTTTTACAAGAGAAGCCGGGGAAAATGCATTGGTTTACTCTTTTAAACATAATACTGATGTTCTTTTCATTAAAACTCTGTAGCACTTCTGTGCTTGGGAACCAGCTCTTGAAATTGGCAGGGCTGGGGCCTTGACACAAGGTTTTCTTTGAAATTCTGTTCCAGCTGGATCAAGTTTTTAGCATTTGGAAACTCCACACATGGAGGCATATGGCCATTAGAAATGTATCACAGCAAGACTGTCTGCAAGTGAAATCTTTGAAAGTTCTGTGCACTGTGAATTTTCTGTACAGGGCTGAACAAGACTTTCCCCCAGCTGGGTCATTACTTTGCTATTGCTTAGGCAGCAGCAGCCAGGGGAAAGAGTGTCTGTCTCTGCTGGGCCAGGAGAGAGCTCTCCTCCCTCTGTGCCCACCTTGGGGCACTGGAAAATGGGGGGGGCAGCAGCCAAGGGGGTCTGCTGGTGGGTTTAGGAGAGGCTGAGGAATGTACTGCCACAAGGAGAGCAGAATGAGATGGTCCAAAGAGACAAAGGCAACAGAATTCGACTGTGCTAGAGCAAGATATTCCAGATGTGCTTAATGAGAATGCAAGGGGAATAGGGAACATTGGAAAGGGAAGTCAGCAGTGAGGAATTGGTAGGGACCTAGAAAAGACTGATCATGAACATGCTTGACAGCGTGCACACCAAAGCTGTAATGCAGAAGAAGAAAGAATAGTTGGTAGGTGACACAGAAGAGGTGGAGAGTAGTATGAAAAGCTTTGTCAGTGGAGTTTGGGTCACCTCATGTGGTATTAATGAGCTCAGGATATGGAGAGAGGAGTAGAAAAGAAACAGGGGCAGGTCTAGGTCTGTGCTCAGTGAGAGAAGGACCAGGACTAAGCTATGGCTGTGTTTGAAGGCAGAATTTGGTACATTCTATTATTGAATCTGTGCCTGTTTCACTTGAGATGTAACACTGGATTTCTGAGTCTTTGGTGAATGCTTGCAAAGTCCACTACTGATGCATTTAGAAATGGAAACTAGCTGCTTTCCTCACATCTTCCCAACAATGTTCTATTTGCCTCAATATCTATCTTAGACAATTCTACTTGCCAGAAGGAGCTGGGAAATTTTTAGTTGAAAACTTGGTGTTTCGTTTTCCTTTCAGTGTTTAGATTTTTTTTTTTTCTTTTCAGTGAATCTATTGGCAGCTGGCATTCTGCCCTGAGAGAATTAAAAGCCAGTCCAATGGACATTGCTGGGTTTGAGAGTGGAGACAAGGCTCTGTGCCTTGTGATGGAGTGCTGGGCTAGAGGAGGGAAGTCAGTCCCTGCAAACCCTGGAACTGACCTTTGTTTGGAGTAACAGATCTTGAGGATTTTTCTTCTGCTGTTGTGTGACAGTAATCTGGTTGGAAACTGAAAGGAGGACAGTATAGCATGAGTGGTTTGGTTGAAGCAGACCACAAATTGCAAGTTGAATTTGAATTAACTTGGGGGACTAAGCCTTAATGCAGAGGTAAGGGAACAAAGCAAAGACATTTGATTTCACTTGGTGCTTCTAAATGCAAAGAGAACAGAAACACCTTGGCTCATCCCAGGACTGCTGGCAGGACAGAGTGATGCTTCAGGTGTCCTTTTCCCTATTGAGTGAACATGGGAATATTTCCATTTCTCCTTAGCTCATTTGTGTGCACATATGGTGTGGGATTCATCTCCCTTAGTTTCAATCACACGAAGTTAAACATCTAGGGAAGAAAAGAGTGAAGGAAAAGTTCCAAAGGTCTTTCTGTATCTTGTCAGCTATTTTAGAATGGAACATGCAGCACCTTTGGAGTTTCCTGTCTCTACATCTGAAGGATGTTTAGGACACTTCAATGGAGAGATGATTAACTTCGAAACAGATGAGGTTAGGTGAGAAAAATTCTACCAAAGGAGAATTTGCATTAAAAGAATTAGCATGAAAACAGTGATCCCAAATCTTTCTCAAGCAAGACCTGCCAAGCATCCAGCAGTGGTGCTGAGAGCTGTCAGAGCTGAGGGGGAGATGTTTTTGCTCAGCCATGAAAATCCTCACTGCCCTGAACGCAGAAAAGACAGTCTGGCATTATCCAAGCAGGAAGGCATTTGTGACAGCCAGGTAAAGAATATGACCTGTGGCACCCTAAATGTGTGAAAAAATAATAAATCAGATGCTTTAATCTAGGGGTTTCAATACAGGAGAAGGGCAAAAGGATCATACTGACCCTCACAGGTTAGTGTTGACAATATTTAAAGGTGTGTGTGAACAGGTGAGTCTATGGACTCATACACAGGCTGTTTGCCTTGCTTCTGGAAGGTGCTTTACAAAGTAACATTTTTATTGAATTTTTAAATATATGTGGAAGAGAAAAATGCACTGGTTGTGAACTACTCGTTGAAAGTAAAACTTTGTATTCCCATGTTGCAAGTGAAGTGAAAAGGATGAATGAAGGTGCTGCCAGAGAATTACACAACCTTGGGTGGATGTGTGGTTGGTGCAAAATTCTGAAGAATCTTCCTCTTGGCCCTGAGGCAGGCGGGGTGGCTGAAGGAGCTGGCTGTTGCTGTACCCCAGCCAGGCAAATCCCATTTTACATGTCCCTGGAACAGCCCTAAGTTGTGTCTGCAGCTGAACCGATTCCTTGATGTCTGGGACATACGGAATTAAAAGTATGGAATAAAACCCTAGTTAGCACCTCATTCTGCTCAGTGCTAGACATAATAACATGGTAGGAGCAGATTTGATAATCTGCATATTTTATATCTCCATATATTGGGTTTGTGCAGCCTTTGAGCATTGAAGAACTTGGTACAAGACAAATGTGTTATAATCTTCATATGGAGCCTTCCTTCAATGCCCTGGCAATCTCCAGATGCCATAATTAAATATAGTGTCAGCCTAGTTAAGTAGAAATGCATCTAATTACTCCAGGATTGTCTCAGCCACTGTTATGCAACGTGTGAATTTCACATACTTTAATCCACTTGCAGTGTCATTTCTGTTTTGTCCAGCACTGTGCCAAGCTGAACTCTTGTTGCTTCAAAAAACCAGCTAGCACTCTAACAACAATCAACCTGAATATCTGCCAGTTTTCAATGAATGTAAGTGGATAATTGAAGTTATTTGCGATAATTGCATATGCTAAGCTTTTAATTTATTTTTATCCTTTATTTATAATTTCTGCTTTGATTGTGCTTTGCTGCACTAAGTGTGGCTGAGCATTGTCTGGCTGGGTTGCAGTGGAATTTGATAGTAGTCACAGAGCAGGCAGTTTTTGTATGGCATTACTTGCAAGACTGATATCTATCTTAAGCCACAAGCACTAGGAATTTCAATAGCAAGGGAACAGGCACTAAATAATTTTTTGGTGCATCTTAGTCACAGCAACAGCAATTTTAGAGCTAAAACTTCCTAGAGAATACCACACAGCTGAGGAGAACAATCTGGGGTATAAAATACACTGCCAGGACAGCTCTCTCCTGGGTCCAGGAGATTTCTCAGTCATTAAAATACGTGTTTGTGTGTCCCCCACCCCAAGGACTGAATCAGCCCCGCTGCCAGGCTGGTGTCCTTGCCCTGCTGAGAGCCTGGGGCGCTCCTGACAGGAGCAAATATTCCTCCAAGGTCAGCATCAGTGTCTGATGCTCCTCTCTGTGGTACAGCAAACAGGTGCAAAGCTTTCTGTGATAAAACATTGAGATTGGGAGACCTGTTTGCACCCTGGGGCATTCACTGCTCTCTGACATGATACTGGGTCTGGGCATGGGAAATAAAAGCGAGGCTGAGCACAACACCAAAATGTCTCTTGGCTCCTTTACCTTGTCTGCTAAATGAGCTGTGAAAGGAGCAAACCCCAGAACTCTGAGGGAGCTCAGGAGGACCTGCAGCAGCATTAGCACCATGCCAGAATATTACCTAAGCTCACTTCATGCTAATAAATCTTGTTCTCTCTCAAAACAGCCCCGCCTTTTCAGAAGTTTTCAAAGAACCTGCAGCCTTACAGGTTTCCTGGGGAGGAAAACCCCTTTTTCACATCTGAATGAACCCCAAAATGGGGAGGTGACAGGAAGGTACCTGGGTAATGTCCTTAGAGCCCAGTGATCTCCTGCTGATCCCACCTGCACAGTGCAGGCTTCTCACGGGGAAGCCAGCGAGGAAAATTGCTCTGATGATGGAAACCCAACCTCATTTCTCTCCCAGGAATACTTTCAACTGCTGAACTATGTTTAAATAGTTATCTGGCAGCACTTTAGGAAATATTTTTGGCATATTCACAGCTCAGTTATTGTAAATTTTGATTGGAAATTAGACAAGCAAATCAATAGCAAGGCTATTAAAATTGCACTGAATATTTCACCCGAAGAAGGGTAACTACTGGTGGCTGTAAGTCTTTTCTGCACACAGAAAAGTGGTGTTTCAGCACACAGAATGCTGCTGGTTTTTGGTTGGTAATGTACCATAAACCTTGCTACAAAAGAAATAAGGTTTTAAAAACAAGCATAGGTTTTCCTTTCTTGTTATCTGCTGTTTTTCTTAACAGAGTTCATTACATTTGATTAAGATAGAAATCTTGCTTACAATTCCATATATGTAGGAGTCAGAGAGACAGACCTGTTAGAGTTACACAAATGATTATTATTATTATTTCTTCCAAAACACATCTCAAATCAACATCGAAGTTATATTAATGTTTTTAGGAACCTCAAATAGATCTGATGCCATGGGAAATAATGAGAAAGTTTGTTAAGGTTCAAGGCTGTTTTTTGTTGTTGGTTGAATGCATTTGATGCTAGAATATAAGAGCAGCCTACAGGTTTTTCTACACTTCTTTAATGACTGTGATATGCCAGTGCATTTTTTAAAAGAAATGTTATTAAATTGTTATTAATCAATAGAAACTATTTATGTTATGGACTCAGATGATACCAGTACCTAGCTGATGCTAGTTATAATTTAATTTGAGCCATCTTCTCTGGTTTTGTGGTTTGTAGCAGTTTGTTTTTGAGAAGAATAATTTTGAGAAGCATTTCTTGTTTTATGCATTACAGTTGGTTCATCTTAGAAAAATGGAAAGGAAATAATGAAATACTTTTTTTTTTTAAGATTTGATAGCTGAAAAGAGAGAAGGGCATAACTTCTGTGAGCATTCATGGATAAAGATTAGTGACCCTCCACAGTTCAGGAGTTCAGAAACTGTTTCAAATTTGGTTATGCTTATGAATTTATTTAATCTAACTTTAAAATGGGATTCTAATGAAGGAAAATCATTGAGAAGTAATCTGAAACCCTTAAAAAGTACGTGAAGAGAGAAAAGATCTCAGAAGCTAAAATAACTACCTACCCTCTGGATGTTTGTCTGATTTTTTTTCTTGAAATTATTATTTGCAGCTTTTATTTCCACCTCTCCTCTCCATTTCTGTTCCTTTTCCCCTTTACTTTTTGCTGGATTCCTCTTGTACCTCATCCATTTTGTTTCACCTTTTTCTTTGCTCTATCTATAGCAACCTAACTTGAAAGAATTTATCTGGAAATATCAATTCACAGAAATTATAATACCATTTGTCAAGAAAATTACCTTGTTAGGTAACTTGAGAGGTAGCTCAGTGATTTATTTTTTAAGAAAATTACTGTGAGGTAAAAAACATTTCTTTTTCATCCCTCAACTTTTTCTATGTTATTTATAACACCAGTACCACTGAACATACAAAACATTGATCTCGTGTTGTGGTGAACATTTGGAGGTTTTTTGTGATGATGTTATTTGTTCATCTCCTGCTTCATGCCCTGCTTTTATCCACGTTGCATTGTGATATCCTGGGTCAGGCACTTCATCTTTCTCATGTTTATGTGTGTTGGGAAAATTCTAAGGATTAGTTCTTTAACTGGGAGTGCCTCAATTGAGCTGTGCCTTAGAACATTATAATTGCTTTATCTAAAGATTGTGTGCTGCCCTTGACCTGCCTGTTTACGTGCACACAGACACTTTTCCACATTTAGGGCTAAATTCTTCTAAAAACACCCTTGAATGGTGTTAGTGTAGCAATTCTCACTCTGTGCTCATAATTCATTCCATGTAAGTGCAGGCAGATAACTCACAATTCCCTTCAGGATAACCACAGCTTGGGAAGCATTTACTTGCTCCAGCAAGGATTTGACAGCATGGTTACTCCAATGAAAATATATTGGCATTTCTATTAAGAATGTCGTTATAAACTATTAAGCTAAAATTGTTAATCATGCTAATGTTGAGACTCACTGCTAGATAACTGCTCAGTCATTAAAATATTTTAAAAGGGATCTTTTGCCTCCATATAAAAAAGTTGCAGTATTACATGTGGTTTTTCTGTTTTTGCCTGCAGAGTGGTAAGAAATTTCTTCCATTGTGCTTCATCCCTTTGGGGACCTCTTTAAAAAAAAAATCCAACACATCCCCCCCCCCCAAAAAAAAAACCCACAACAAAACCCCATGAAACATTTGCATTCAATTTCTTCATTCTGATATAATTTGTGTATATCCACTAATATGTCATTTTGTGGGGTTGGACTTATTATTGGCTTTCCTTTTCTGTAACTCTTCCAGATTTCTCATGGTTTCCTTCATAATGGTGTTGAGAGACTTAAAGCAAACTGTGGTTAAGGACTGACACATTGAAAGTGCAGCACATGCTCGTATTTTTTTTCATTTCATGTACCAAAAGTTTAATTTTTTTATTTCATTTTGTGAGGGCAAAGCACAAATTTTGCTTACGTATTTGCTTCTACAGCTTCAAGGAAAAATTCCTGTCAGTAGACACTTTACTTCTTTGTCATTGAGTTTCTTGTAGAGAATGTTGCTGAAATGTACATTAAAAAAAACAAAGGCAACAACTGAAATCTTAATGAATAATTCAATAAAATAACATGCAGTACTTTTCATTTCTGAGCTGCCCTTGTTTCCAGATGTTTCTACTATTGCCCATCTTATGCTTCTCTAGTTATTTCTTATATGTGGGGATAAATCTTAGTTTAAATTTATTTCACTGAGGCAAAAAATGTAATTGAAACACATTGGGATCAATACAAACTATATAAGAAGCCATGAATTATTTTTCTAGCCCGCTAGGTACTGATATCTAATATCACTGGTATCTCATGAAATACTATAATGATTTTTCTTTTGATGATTAAGTAAGTATTTCAGCACAAAAAGAAAAACATGGTTTCCTTTTCCATGTATTCTTTTCTGTATGAAGAATTTTTTTGATCCTTTCACTTTTTTACTGTCAAGCTCATCAGTCATGAACCTTTGTATCAGGTGAGCACAGAGTAGTAATACACCTATGCCTTTCTAATAAAGGAAAATAAAGGTAATGCATTGAATTAGAGCAGTTATTTTACATAAAAGGCTTTTTTCATGTTTGAAAAATGAGGGCTGCATTTGTAAAATCCTTTCAGAAGGTCACTAGCATGCTGATTAAAGATGGGCTTCAGAGAATGTTCAAATGCGTACGGATTTATTTCAGTTGCTATGAGGCTTCCCCTTCAGAGGAGAAAATTTGTGTTATTTCCCTTTTTAGATTCTAAAGACAAAAATGTGTGGCTCAAATGAAGGTTCTTTAGTGTTTCACATTGCAAGGTCTGATTTTGGTACTATTCAGACAGTCCAGGAGTAGTGGGAACAACGACACAGAGGTTCACAGTTCCATTTGAAACGTTTTCCCCTGGATCCCCCTCCTGCAGCAGGTTGGGATGCATTGCTAGTTTTGGGTTCTTTCACACCTGTATGTAGGAAGGTGAGCTCAGACATTTTGCCAGTTCAGTTCTGGCTTGATTTGGCCAGTGTTGGACCCAGCTCAGTTCCAGTTTGGGTTAAATGGGTTTGCTGTGACCAGCTGGATTGTCATGGGACAGCATGTTTAAAGCTGAAACCAGCCAAATGTCAGGGAGCTACTCCCAGCACAGGGCTCTGGGAAGGTGACCTCTGCTTTTCAGTATCAGCTGAGGCATCAAGAGTGTTTCCAGCTTTTAATTGTATGTGTGAGATTGTAATTCTGCACAAAAGAAAAGTCTGGAGAGCCTCCCCACGGGGTGTGTAGGGAGGGGGCAGGAGCCCAGCAGAGACCCCGGGGATTTTGGGGCTGGCACTGGTCATGGGTGGGTGGGAGATGGGATGGGGCAGGGGGAGATGGGATGGGGCAGGAGGAGATGGGATGGAGCAGGAGGAGATGGGATGGGAATGGGATGGGGATGGGGCAGGGGGGAGATGGGATGAGGATAGGGGGAGATGGGATGGAGCAGGGGGAGATGGGATGAGGCAGGAAGAGATGGGATGGAGATGGGATGGAGCAGGGGGGAGATGGGATGGGGCAGGGGAAGATTCGATGGGGATGGGGATTCGATGGGATGGGATGGATCAGGGGGGAGATGGGATGGGATGGAGCAGGGGGAAGATGCAGAGCAAGGCTGGGACTCGCTGCTGCTCTGCAGACCTGACAAGCACAAACCCTCCCTGCAGCCACCAGGGCTCTGCTCAAACTGTCAGCGTTCTGCTCAACCATTTGTTCTGCATTAGCAACCAGAAATGTTTTTCTTGGTTCAGTTTCCATTATAGCTCAAACTGTATAGCAATCAATATGAATTCTGATTTCATTTTGATTTATATCCAAAGACTTGATAAATGTGCAAACTGTTATGAAAAGGGGGAAAAATGTGTGCATGGCTGCCCACTCTGTGTATTGTTAATGAGAGTCTGGACTTTGCTTTGTGATGTAAAATATGTGAAAATATCCATGCGTACCAGTGTCTGATAGAGCAAAGAAAATAAAAGACACAGAGTATTCTTTGTTTCATTTTGGCTTGTTGAATGTTCAGGTAGATTAAATGAAAACTAGAAGGAGTTTCCTCCATGGTTAAAATACTCTGAAGGATAAAAAATGCTGAGTAAAACCTTAGAAAGGGTATAATGTCAATCCCCAATAGAATCTCTGCAGCAAACCCCTTTATGAATTCAATGGTACAGGTAGCTGTGTTTTGGTGCAACTGTGTTTTTTTCCTGTCAGATGACAATGGTGAGGAAAAATTACTACTACGAGGAGTTCTGGATATTGTTAAGAGGGCAAAAATACGACTGAATTGCTGCCATTCAGTAAATGTTACTTCTGTAATTGCAGAAAAATCTTGTGATAATGTACCACGTTAGGGTAGTATTTCAGCCTGATCGGTAAACAAACCCAGTCTATGTTTTTCTTATCATTTATAGTTGATGTGTAATTTAGAAATTTTTTTTGGTCAGTTTCTTGAAATCAAGTGCATTATTGGGGAATTCCTCCTCTTTACTGTTAAGGAAGATTTGAAAAGGGCTCCTATGCGCAAAATAAAGTCCATGTGAAATCAACTTTATTTTTGTTCTCTCAAAAATAATTTTAGAATGGGAGCTACAGAAAGCTGAGCACTGGTGAAAAAAGAGACTTTTATTTCTTTATTATTAATAGTTGAGCTGTTTTTAGAGTTTTGTACCACCAACTGTGGATACTGAGGGTTTAAAAAACTTGCTCCTTTATTTTTTTTTAAATCCAAATCATTTATCTCTATTCAGTGAAGTATGAGAGCAGATAAATTGCACAAAATGCTTAAGCAAGCTTTATTTTATATCGAGTTGTAAAGTTGTTTTCCATTATTTAAAAAACACACTTTTTTTTTTTCCAGCGTCTTGTTGAAGCTGCAGAAGATGCCTACCTGAAACATGAATTTGATGCTGACTTACAGGTAGGAAATAATTCTTTTCTTGAATGTTTATCATCAGAGTATAACTAATGGTTTGTACAACAGCTTGCTGGATATAGCTGTTGTAGAAAGCCAAGCGTGTGAGTAATAGAAGGATGCTGATTACAGGAAATGAAATTAATGAATTCTGGCTCAGTATTTTGACAGGTTATGTACTTAGTGCCTGTGTGTTGGGGCACCAAGCAGGTGGCTTTCACTCTGTCAGAGATTTCATTGAAATTCCCCCGCATATCTGCGGAGATCACATTTTACACCCAGCAATTATCTCGTGTTGCGTCGCTGCAGCGTGCTGCTCTGCAGAGAGCCGGGGGTGCAGATGGGCTGGGACCCACGGGGATGGGATCAGCTTGACCTTGGTTTGTGCCAGAGGTTTGTGCTGGGATCTGCCTCTGGAGCAGATGCTGGATTTTCCCTTTCCTAGGAGCCCTTAGAGCGCACCACTGGTGTGCGTTCCCTATGGGAACGACAGGGGAGGGAGCAGCACCGTGGCAGCTCACAGCCAAAAATGTTTAAAACAAAAGCTCACAGCTTAAAATGTTTAAAAGAAAATCCTTGTCCTGAATAAGACACATAATTAAAAAAAAAAAAAAGGTTGATTTTAGCAACCGAGTAATTTAATCTGACATTAAAAGTTTAACAGAAAGTCTTAATGCTTAGGTGAGTAAATGCCTCCTTACCTTTAATTGAATTCTTAGATCCATGGTTTCTTGAATGACACATTAGGTGGAGTTTTGTCTGCTTTGCCTCTACCTAGTTTTAATTTTAAAGCCTTCTGTGAATATTTACCAAAAGTCTATTTAAATTTTGGGCTTAAAGAATGAAAGGAAACAGAGACTTTTTCCATAGACATTTCCCCATTTGTGTATCTAAGAAACAAACAGATCTTTTAAGTTTTGTTTTCAGATTTTGCCATGGTTATTTCCAGTAATCACAAACCACTTTATTTTAATGGAAATGTGATGCAAATTACTGATTTCTGTGCAGAAAGGAATCAAAAATAGAGTGAACTTATCAGAACCAAGCATAAAAAAATTGAGTTTAGAAGGCTGTGATACTGAGATCTGTCAGCCCAGGCTGGAGTAAGGATAAAATGAGCCCACTGGAAATGATCATTCACATTATTGTTGTATATTCGAGGAGTGCTGAGTTCTCTATTCAAATGCTTTAGAGTTCCATTATACTCCAGCCTTGCAGAGGTGTGCTGCGTTTCATTTTCCTGAACTTTAAGCCATGGAGAAATAGGAACCATTGTCTGAATAAATCAGAAACACACTTTATGGAAGATGTTTTAGAGGGCTGCAGTAAATGCTTCTTCACTGCAGGACAGTTCTCAGTTTGACAAAGTCCTTGGTTTGCCGGGGCTCTGGCGATATTAACACTTTCAGGAGGGCAGTTAAAAGCCGTTTGTGTCAGCAGCATTAACAGGACAATCAAATCTTTGTGTGCAGCTCTGTTGTTTATTACTGTCACGCTCCATTAAAGCTAATCAATTGTTAATCTTGGTTTCAGCGACCCCTTTGCAACCCTTCCTGGGTGATTGTTGTTCTTTATCAAAAATCTCATAATACCATCTGCTCAATAGAAAGTAATGGCCAGGATGATTTGATAGTGTACATTCAAGTGGAAGGGGACAGAAGGCTTGTATAATGTACAGTGTATACAATTCTGCTATCAAAGAGGAATGTCTTGGCATTTGTATTGCTTTGGCCGACGTGTGGAAGACAGGATTAAATGCTTTGAATTAGTGATATGTGATACAGCACCAGCCTGTGCTCTTTGTGCTCAGACACTCTGGAAATTCAGAAAGCGCATAAAGAAAGTGGTTTCCTTGCTTTGGAGAACGATAATAAAGAGGGTAACATCTTCTGCTAGGAAATGTTCTACTAAACAAAAAATATCAAGTAATTTATAATTATTGTTAACTGACATTTGACCTCCTGATCTTTTACTAGCTCTGTGCTTGTGAGTGTAAGATGTGAACTGCCTTGTTATGGTTCACAGAAACACTGTGGTGGATTTGGTCTTCTGTGTCTTGAGGACAGCATAGGTATTATTGTTTTAGTACATAAAAATGATAGAAGGGAGAAATAAAATATTATTAATATTTTTATTGACTGTAGAAGAGCACCAACTTAAAGAAAATAATAACTGTAAGAGTTCACCTTTTAGACTGCTGGTATTCTCTTCAGCATGCTGAAACTCTATTACTTGGTTGGACTAAACCTGATCCCTTCTGGGCATTTTTCTTAGTAACATTATTAGTTTTGTCCTTAGTTATTCCATAAGCATTCTAATCAATAAACTGTAATTCTGTGTAATGGTCTAAGCATTCAACTATCTATCCCTGGATTGAATCTATTGGCACCACTGACCTTGTAGTTATAAACATAAATAAAATTCCCAGAGAATTGAAAGGAATAAATCAAAATGGGTGATGTGATGTTTAACTCATCAGCATTATACACTGCATGTTTGAGTAATGGCCAAACTATGAATCAGTGAGAGCAGACCTTAAAGATTTACCTTGCAATATTTGGGGTTTGGGAGATTCTTTTTTTTTTTTTTTTCTCTTAGGGATGTGAAGTTATAAGGAAATAACCTTTTAAATGCTACTTATATTTGAGTCTCAGTCCAGGGTTTTCTTACCCTGTGGGTATGGGTGCAAGTCATTCTGTGTTATTAAATATTATTTTCAAGTTTATAAGTGGAATTTCTTTAGTCATGCCTAATGCATTGGGGATGTAAAATAAGTTACCATTTATATTACTGCAGCAAGTTGCCCTGTCACAATATATCCAACGGTGTAAAGATTTGCTTCCTTTATATGGGAATGTCTCTGTGCTCACCTTTGTTTGAAATGAAGCCATTCCCCTGATTTTGTCACTTTAACATAATGGAAAAACCCCCAGCATAGAGGTCAACTGCTGTTCCCAGGTACCCAGCAGGAGGACAGAGTATTTGCTGTTGCAGGTTTTGTGGTTCTACAATCATCCTTTAGTGTCCTTGGCTTAGCCTTTTGCCAGAGAAAAAATTATGGAGAAAGATAATAAAGAGAGTATCATCTTATGCTAGGAGATGATCTATTAAAAAAAATCAAATTATTTATAATTATTGGTAACTGAAATTTGGCCTCTTGATCTTTCACACCCTCTGTGTTTGGAGGTGTTTCCTAAGCTGTGAACTGCCTTTTTGTGGTTCACAGAAACACTGGGGGATTGGTGTTCAGTCCCCTGGAAGAGGCTCTGAAGTGGAAAGCCCTTCCCTGGAGCTGCCATATACCCAAGAATTTGTTCCATCTGCAGCTGATACAACCACATTGGTGGGAGGAGAGAGCCTCTAAACCTCCTTCATCAAACCTCTGCAGAACTGGGCTTTGGAGGGGTAAGAATGCACCAAGGGGACAGGCAGCTGCCGCGGGTGATGGGGCACCCTGAGCCTGCCACCGCAGGCTGGGGTGGCTGCTGAGCCCTGGCTCACTGTGTCACCTGTGTCACCTGAGCCATGTCACCTGTGTCACCTGAGCTGTGTCACCTGTGTCCCCTGAACCGAGCTGTGTGCACACAAACTGTGCTGTCAGCACTGCACAGAGCCAGGGCAGGATCCCCTGGCAGGGCTGGGCTCTTTCTGGGCTCCCATGATCTCAGCAGTGCTGGGCTTTACTCAATGTAGCAGTAAAAATAACCTGTGCTTTGTTTTTTACAAACAAACAAAACCCCCCATTCATTTTAGAAGAAAGAGTTAAATTTTAGTTCCTACCCAGTTTTTGTACTTCCAACCCCAGTGACAGGAGGAAGTAACATAAAATTTTGTCGTGACTACTTGTTCATTTGCTGACTGATTTCACTACAAATACACATCTGCAGGGTAGTTCTTTTATTTTCTCTGTGTTAATTAAGTTCATTAGTTCATTTGCTTTACATTCCTGCCGAGATTTCTCTGCATGTGTGTGATGTGGTGATAAAAAAGCAAGGTTATTTCTTTCTGCTAGAATCAGAGCTGGCGCACAGTTGATGCACCAGAATTACCAGATTTTGTGTTTCTGATTCTTGTAGTTTTACTTCCTGCACAAGATAGGAGAGATTCAAGTGCCAATGTGTTAAGGTGGTTGACCTTATTTCAGTTTTATGCCTGAAGACTAGAAGAGGATTAATCAAATAGTTTTTAGGAAAAGATTAGTTTCGTTTAAGAATACTCTTAAAGTTAATTTAGTGGGATAAAAAAGGAATACCGGTGTGAGGCTGGTTTTCATTATTCGTTTTTCTAAGATCTGTAACATATGGCTGAGCATTAAGGAAAAGGTTTGCAAAACTATACCAGAGTTAGGTACCTGTCTGCCAGATTTTGCTGTCTGTTAACTCCAAATTGCATTTCATGTCCTTGAAAAATCACATCCTTACTCTCAGACTATGTGTGTTGGCTACATTAAAAAATCTTGTGAAATCAGCAGACGGAGAGTTAAGGGGTTTCCAGTGGTTTACACATGTGAACAATGCACTTTTTTATACCAAAAAAAAAAAAGACTTCAGATGTTTAGGAGAAAGCACAATAATAAAGGAGGGCTGAAGAACACAATTAGCCCAGTTTGTGGACTAATTCTGAGTCTAATCCTCCAACTGTTAACATTACTCAATAGTTTCATGTTTAAGGGGAGCTGCCTGACTTTTTCTAATTTTGCAATTTAGCTGTTAAATACAGAGCCTAAATAAAATAATATATGTAGATATAAAATCATAACCTAAATTGATGCTACTTTACAAAAATCTGATCTAAATGTTTATTTAGTATAATGATGCCAGGCAAAAATTTATAAAGATGGATTATTATATGTTTAAGGATTTAATCAACATTTAAACAATTAGATGATAATGACATTGATATCAGGTACTGGAAAATACAAGGACAAAAAATAATTGAGAACAGCTATTCCACATAAATCTTATGATACTCCTGTTATACACACACATTTCTTTTATGTTAGTACTTCAGACAAGTCTGTTTGTGTATTTATTATCTCTCTAATATTGCATGAGGCACATGATAACTAGATTTACAGTCTCTTAATATTTTTCTGGCTGTTAGAATAATGTCCAGTAGCCTGAAGTCAGCTCTTGAAGGGCCCTGGACATCCACAATAGGAAAGGGAACCCTGTTGGACTTCATGCACTTGTAACCAGCAATTGAAGAGATTTTTTGAAAAGCACATTTAAAATAGCAGTGCAACATCTGAAGTTTGACATATTTCATGGATTATTTATCCAAGCTGTGTATTTTGTACATCAGAATTCAGTCTGTCTAAACTGCAAGCCTGGAAACAGCCTAAATAAATTGTTCAGGCTCAGGTGCTCTCAGCCCTGTTTGGGTGGGATGCGGGCGCCGCAGCTGGAGCTCCCAATGAGGCAAGAGGAAGAAGAGATCCCTGGGAGCTCTCACAAATCTCAGCTCTAAACTTCTGCACAGCTCCTGCAGAAGTAGCTGCAGAGCACTGCAGTTTATTCATCTGTAAAATCTGGAGCTCTCTCCCCAGGTGCCTCAGCCAGGATCTGCTCTCAAGATGATCTGCTCTCATCTCCACCTCACTCTGACACTCAGGCTCTCTCTGGTTTTGTCCATCCAGCTGGAGGTGGAGTTTGGATACAGCTAGGATGCAAAATGCTGCCAGGACCTGCAGAGGTGTTGTTCTTATTCTGAATAGTTTGAATTTTTCCATACTGATCAAAAGATAAGTGAGAACAAGGAAAGACAGTAAGCATAGAATTGAGAATGCCTTTAAAAACTGACTGCATCACCAAAGGCCCAAGCTCTTAAGAATTGTAGTGCAGTTTAAAAGCTAAAAGGAAGGAGAAAGTGCACAGAAATGTGAGTGCCTAGTGAGCTAATGAACTACAAGGCTCAGCAAGCCACATTTAAATCATAAAAGCATCTCTTAGAGTTTTTATTTGGAGTTAGTTTTTCCTTTGGTATTTTTTTCTTTCATAAAATACTTGAATTTTTTTTTTCTGAAAGAGATAAAAGGTTCCTCTTTGCAGTTCTCAGTTTTGTATTATTCTTATTGATTTTTGTGAGCTCAAATTAAGGACTTCCCAACTGCTCTAATACTGCAACAAATTGATTTTGAGACTTTCTGCCCTTTCAGTGGAGAGCATTTTAGCTTGTCTACTCTTTCCTATTTATTTGTTGACGTTGCCAAGAGGAAAACTGAAATGGCTGTGAAAGTATTGAGAAAAAAACTTTAAAAAAATTTAAAAATGCAGCAGAATTCATGCACAAAGTAATCTTCAGAGGAAGACTTCCACTTGGCCTTCACTCTGCATGCATGGCAGGGATTAAGCATCAGAAAGGGAGTACAGAGAAAGAGGGGCCATGCACCTTTTTGGTAATTTTACTTTCAGAGCTTTTATGTTTTCTGACTCTGTGGCAAGGGAAGAGTAAAAGAGAAACAAGGTGCTGTGAAGCCAGGCTAGCAATATTTTAGCTCATCTCCTAATGAGAAATGACTGCATTATTTTTTTTTGCACTTGGAAGTTTTGTCGTTTGGGGGCTTTTGAGCACTGAAGGAATATTTTGGATATTTAAAGACAATAATGATCAGTGGTTAATTTCTATTACTTTCCTTCCTTCCACATATTTATCTTGCTAAGAACTGTGTTCTCTTACTACAAACAAATCAAATGCCAATAACTAGAGTGATTTTATTTTTGTTTGTTGACAAGGACTTTGTGACTTTGAGCACGGAAGAGCAGAGTTCAACTCTCTGTCTCAGAAGCAGAGATGCAGGAGAGACGATTTTTGAGCAATTTAGTAATTTTGGTGTGGTTGTGCAGTATCCAAAGGGCCCATCCAAAAAGAGCAGTAATTCTCTGCCTGTCTGCTTCAATAGCTGTCCTGTCCACACGGGGCTTGACAGCAGAGGAACCGGCAGCTCTGGGCTGACTTTGTTACTGCAAATAATGTTCTCTGCTTCTCAGGAAGTCTGGCACAGGTTTCTGGAGGCTGGTTCTTCTCACTTCACCTACAGGGCTTGTCCTCTTGGTACCCTGAAGCCAAAAGAAGTTTTCAGACATTTCTGGGTTTACTTTTGCCAGCCTCTCCCAGAACAGCAGTCTCTCACTGAAGTGTGTGAGGTGTGTGCTGAAGAACACTCCATAAATTCAGTTCTACCCATCAAATATGGACTCAGTGCTTTTGCCTCGTGATACCTGCTGTAAATAATTAGAGAAATCTGAAACCTGGAGTTGCCAAAGGACTGTATGACTGGGCTGATAATGCTGTTTTCCTGAGATCTTACCTTTTATATTTATGTGGTCCTTTGTTATGTTTGATTGCTACCAGCAATGAGAAGGAAATAACTTTATCATCCCATGAGTGTTTTCAAAATTTCAAGTTCTCTGATTAAACATTGAGACACCCCAAAGGTTTCCCTGAGTAAGAGACACTTCTGCTTTGGAGCAGCTCATAACCACATAGGTGGGGCTCTCAGGATATGAGCAACCTGTTCCAGTTGCTTCTCTAGTGAATATGAAATTATTTGTATTATGTGAAACAATTCAGCAGAAGAGTTAGTGAGGCACTCAGCTCAGAAAAGCCTGATGGATGGGGCAGTTGTTTTGGAACTCAGAGGCTCTAGTCTGAGTGTCTCTCCTACTTGATTCAGAGGACAGCTTTGAACAGCAGCACAGATCTTTCCTCTCTGGCACAATTCTGCAAAAGAGAAGTTTGTTTTCCAAAACTAAGAAGATTAGCAGATCACATCTCACAGCACCAACAAGATGGAACAGAAAGTGTTTCTGTTTTTCCTTTCCCATCCTCAAGTCATTAAGTATCTCCAGGTTGGGTTATTAGTGATGTGTTTAAAAGAACTAAAAGCTTAGATTCTTGCATATTCACACAAACTCGTGGGTTTTATAAGTGAAGCTGAAATTCTATTTAGAATAGTGATAAAACAATTTGTTGTTTGCAACACAGAATGCTTTCATTTATTGTTTTTGCAAGGCAATTCTTTAACTTATTCCAATAGAAGAGAAGGAGGAATGAATGAGTATTGTTCAGATAAGGGGATAATGATGTGCCAGAAGAAACCAGTCACATGAAAACAGAGAAGTTCATTTTCAAGCAGGTAATAGGGAGAAAAAGAAAAAGGAGAGAGACAGTATGAAATGAACATTTAGCAGAAAATCAATAAAAGCACTTAATCCTTAAAATTAGAGTGAAATTTCTCATATCAAACTGGGAGTGAGGGTAAACTTGCAAGAACTTTACCTGAGACTCCAAAACAATTTACTCTCAAAATGCCCAGGATTCCTTCCAAGACTGCCCAAACCAGAATAGATTCTGCCAATGTTTTTTCCTCCCCACCCAGTCAGAGCAGTGTGCACCATGCTGTGCCACAGCTGGAGCAGCTGGAGGCTCTGCTGCATTTCAGACAGACTGGCCTTTGGGAAGAGGTGATCCCACCCCAGGGGCAGGGATGTACCTGTAGGCAAAACAGATTAAACAAGGCAAACTTTGTTTTGGGAAAGGAAGGATATGGAGGATGCAGAAGAAAGCAGAAACAGTGCAGAAAAAGGTTAGGTGTCAGAAGACTGTGAAGTGCAGGGAAGAAGGCTGGAGAAGCAGAAATACCTAAATAATGTGTAAAGGCAAAGCTGTTAAGTGTTAATATCTAAGTGTTTCAAGAGTACTGACAGTAATCTTTTTGCAAGTCTCTCTAAGAGCCATTACCTTTGCTTAAAGTGAGGCTAAAATGGAGAAACTTTTCAACTACTTGAAAAAAAAACCCTTTGGAGAGAACAGAAGAGTAGGTAACATCCAAATAAAGCTTTAAAACAGGTTTCAGGGAAGTCAGGCAAAACAAGCATGCACTGGGAGTGTGGGAGAAACACTGCATAGATGAGGAAAAAAGATCACAATGTTATTGAAAAACATGCACTCCTTGAGATTGCTGTAAACCTCGGAGAACCTGGCTTAGCATTGTCAGAGCAGACAGAGATGATGTGTTTAATAACGTGTCTCTCGTAGATGTTTATGGCCCTATCAATTTCCAATCCTAACTAACCAAGAAAGAGGCTAAAGAGCCAGGAAAATGACATACAAGGTGAAGTTAGAGTTGCCAGTGCTTAATGTTTGGCATATTGGTGATAACAAACAGGAATTTGACATTGAAATTAGCTTCATACGAGGCAGTTTTTTGTCTCCTTTTGTTCAGATTTGTGGCCTTGAAAATACTGAACATCCCTCTCTCACAGGAAGGAAAAAAAAAAGCTTGTCATCTTCTGAAAATGCTTTTTAATTAGCTTTTAGCTTTGTGCTGCAGACAAGGTCAGCAGAGCTCTGAGCCCTGTGCCTGTGCTCTGCCCTCAGCGCTGCTCTTAACAGGGTTCACACTGGGAGCCACACTTACTCCTACATTCCCAGTCCTGTCAAGGTCTCTGAGAATGTTTTAAGAAAATGACTTTCCTTGGTTTAAGTGATGCCAAAGGCAAGTGACAGATCTGAGGAGTTTGATCCTATCAAGACTGGTTGTGAGAAATGCTGCTCTGGCTTAGCTTTCCTTTATCTGCGGATATTCAGCGCGTATCCGACAGCACAGGGAGGAGGTGATGTACAGGGATTGTTGTTTTCTGATTTGGTAAGTCTTCTACAAAGGCACACTCAGCCTCTCATCAAAGCTTTGTGTCTGAGATGTGTGTTCTGCCAGGATCATGTGTTTTCTGAGTTCCCTGGAAAGTGTATTTTAAAAAAAATCTACTTGAAACCTCTATTTAATTCTGTACGTACTTGTACTTCTATCAGAAACTAAATGCAGGTACAGAATGTTGAAAGTGCAAGATGCTGAGGTGCTTAGGGGAACAGGCAGAGCTGGAGTTAATGCTTTTATTTATAAGGCTCATTGGTCAATGATACTGAGCTCTCCTCCAGGAAAAAAAAAGATCCTTAATTCACTCTTACAAAATTCAATGCCCTATTGTTCTCACTTTTCTGAAGTCACTGTTTATAACATTGCTCTCCTCTCCCCTCTGAGGAATAATATAATTTATTGGAGCAGTTCATTCATAGTCTGTGTGATATCTATCTTTTGGGACAGAGATACCTTTTGCATGATGTACACACTGTTAACTTCAAACTCTTCCTGTTTGCTTTATGTGCAAGGGTTCATAATCAGGAATATTTATGCATCCTGGTACCCAGTTGTGCTGTGCTTGCTGTTTTCTGCTCTTCATAGAAAATTAAACTTTTTTTCTTTTTGGCTCACACCTACCTGAAAAGCAAAAGATTTGAGAATATTACCCAATGGATTTATGATTACTAGGCAGATAGCCAGTAATAAGCAGTGATATCTGATACTACAGCCCAGACATTCTCTGCTTTTTTCCACCTTTTTCCTATTATCTCTAGGTTTAATAAACTATAAATGGGAGACATAAATGGCAGACCATCTTTTCTCTTTTTGTGCCTTTTTTTTTTTCCTTTGGAGGTGCTTGGTGATGAGATTAAGTTAAGGGTCATATATTCTTCCAGCCTAGTATTTAGGAATAGGCAAATTATTGAAAAGGGTGGAAGTGATCTAGGCTTATTCATTTTTGTGGGAGAGCAGCTTTTTTTTTTTGCTACACAACAATCATTTTAAATGGAAATAACAGTATTATAGATAGAGATTTAATGAATATATATGAGAAAGGCACGCTAGGAGTCACTAAGCAGTTCAGGGCTCTAGATGAGGTCACGTTTCTGACTTGTGTAGTATGAAAGTGAGTAAATCTTAGATGATCATAGTAGAAATATTTCCAGGGTATTGTACATACTGCTTATTGTAGGGAAAAAATTATTTTCTTGCCTCTGGCTTAGAAGAAAGATATTGAGTGAAAACCAGCTGCGTTTGTACCTTAACGTTTCCAGTGCATGTATTGTGTCTTTGTTTCTGGATCTCACGTAATTGCTGACTGTGAAATTAAAATACCAAGCTCATTATTTCAATCTTGAAATATAACTTGCTTTAGACTTATGCTTTTGTCTCTAATTGTAGTGTCCATGTGTTGAGCTTCATTAACTTGAAACAGAAGGAGCCCCCACTTTTGTGTTAAAGTTAATTAAACCTGGTAATGGTTATTGTCTGAAAATTTTCTGGGTTCAACTAGATTATTTTGCCTCTCTCTCTCTATTTTCATGCATCATTTCTTCAGTTGTGGTTTGTCAATTCATGATTTGCCTGGACTCAGAGGACTATTGGGTTTTTTAATCATAAAAATACTCTTGCATGTTTAATTAATGCATAGTCGGAAGCTTCTCCTTGTGAAATAGTCACTGGTGACTTTTAAACTCAGATTATAAAAAAAAAAATTGGAAAAACAAAAGCAATTATTTTTCCATGAATAATAGGTGACAGCACAGCACACAACAGATGGGTGTCAAGGGCCACAGTTAATGACTTTCAGGTCTTTTTAATATAAAAACAGAAGATCTCAAAATTCTACAAATCTATGATGTGTAAAACCTTCAGACTTAGAAATGCAGCCTTCTGAGCTGTACTACACATGGACATGTGGCTGAGAGGATGAATTAAATATGCACATTTAAATCCATGTATAGTTGAGTATTTATGTTTTAATAATTTTGTTCAAAGTTCTGCAATTCAGCCTTAAGTATAATGGATGATGTGCACATCTTTATCACTGGTTTTGTGGGTTATGCTTTGTGGGAGATGTACTCCTTAAAAAATACCCTAGAAAGCCTCCTAGTGAAAGACCATGTCTAAGATCAGGCCATGGGTTTTGCTCAACAAAGCTCAATGATTAAGTGCATGAAATAAAAGATTAGAAGATGCACTTGGCTATGGGAAAAGCTTGGGAAAAAAGCAATGGTCTTTTCCTTGAAAAATCATGCACGCCAAGTTTAAATAAGTGTTTGTGATTCACTAAAAAAGAAAAAGAAGAGCACATAAATAACAGTAATTTTATTTAATATCACTTTTCTTGCATTTTAGATTTCAGATTTAAACCATCAGCCGTTTAGCTAAAGCTTTCAGACTATTCAATTGAGATGTAAAAAAATAACTATATAAAATCTTATTCTGTGTCCAGTTAGCTTTTTGAAATGAGGAGCATGTGTTCAGAGAAATATTGCTGTGCACCCAAAAGGTGCCAATCAGAGATGTTAATGAAAGGTTTAATGGGTGTTCTGGGCTATGTGAAGCTGCTGCTCACAAAGTCAGCATCGTGTGCAAACCAGAACTCTGCAGCCAAGAGGAGAGGAGTACAGGGGGTCAAAGAGGAGATGAGTAGAGGGGTCAAAGAGGAGATGAGTAGGGGGGGTTGTGCTGTGCTGGAATGGACCATGGAGGTTTTGGGTATTGGGATGGCAAAGGCCCAGCTGGTTGACAGCAGGGTGAGGAGATTTGGTGCAATTTTTATGGCATGTGGAAGCTTATGTAGGATGTGTGATTATTTTTCTTTTTTTGACAGGGTGTATGGAATTGTGATGAGGTAAAATGGTCTGGACAGAGCCCTCTGAGGTTATGAAAAGCTGTGGGAGGTTTTGGAGGCTGTGAGGTCTTTCCAAGCCTTTCTGCCCAGCCCTTGCACAGTGCTGAACTGCTCTCCATGGTCTCCCCTCCTTTCAGTCACTCCTCCCATCTCCTGTTTCCAATTCTGCCCCCTTGGCAGCAGCAGAGAGGGCTGGGGGACAGGCTGGGCACTGCTGGGGAGAGTGCTGCCCCAACTCAGAGTGCTGCCCCAACTCATCCCCACTGCCTTGCACTGAGCACAGCCTGCTGCCCTGGGCTGTCCTGCACACAGCCCTGGCTGATGGGTGATCCTGTCTCACACAGGACCTGTCCCAGACCTGTCACACACAGGACCTGTCCCAGGGGGCCCAGCAACACCTCAGACCCCCCTGGCTCTCCCCATCACCAGTGTCACATCCCCTAATGCCCTCATTTAGCAGCTGTTCCCTGCAAACACTTGGGAAGGGAACAGTCCCACCAAGTCTGATGGTGTTGGTGCCACAGATTAATGAGAGGTAGAGATGCTCAAAGTGCAAACCTGTCAGTAAAGGAGCAAATCCTACACTGCCTTTTGAAAATTTCCCTCATTTTCACTGGAATCCTCATACATGCAAATATCTATTGAGGAAGCTCCCTAAAACTCAAATTCTTATTTTTCTCCTAGGAAGACCTAAATTCCCAGGCTTTAACTACATGTCAAATGTCAATAATATGAAAAGGCATTATAAGGAGGTGAAATACAAAATGGGAATGTTATGAGAAATTATTCAATTTCTATATGCTCTCCCCTTCCCTACTCTGTTTCATTTCTTAGAATAGCAATTTTCTGCAGATTTTATGGGACCTAAATTCATTGGGATATCTTGCAGGTTATAGAATGAGAAATGTCTTCAAGATTAATTGAAATTCAGAGAATAAGAACGTGTAGCATGTACTATAAAACCGCTTGAATCCCCAAAATATTTTTTTTTCATTTTGGATCTAAGTTCTGCACTGAGCTCCTTAAAATAGCAGCCCTAAGAGTATTCACAATTAACCCCATAGATAATGAAATTCATTAAAAAAAGAAAAAAAGTAATTCCTTGATAAATACTTTGCTGTGTATTTCTTCCAAATAATTCAAGTTGACCTTTCTACATTCAGGCAGCACCAGTGTTCCTCTTGAGCAGGGGTTGCTGGGCTTGTGGAGAAACAGAACAACACTTCAGCTTTTCACCTCATCTTCCCTCTGTGTGGGAGAAGACAAAACTGAGAGGTGGGATGGTTGTGAAGGCCACTTTGGGTGGATGCAGTTTTATCTCACCTGTGTGAGCCAGGAGAGCCCTTGGTGTGCTGAGATAAATCAGGAGAGACAGGAGGAGATACCAGGGCTTTGGGATACAAAGGTGCTTCATTTGCTGCCTGGCCCTTGCTCTTCAGGCTGCAGCTCGCTGGTCTTTGACTGCTAGAGCATTTCTGCAGTGACAAACCCTCCTCAGAGCCGAGGACCTGCCTGCTTTCCTCACCCTTGCCGTGGCTGCTCAGCCGTGTGCAGGCACCTCTGCTCCAGGTTAGCCCTGGCACTGACTGGTGAATTTGGGCAGCGCTGCCTGCAGTGTGTGAGGGAGCTCCAGAAGGACAGTATAAAATCTGTGTTTTCTGATTTGGGCTTTCCAGTGCCATAAACAGTGACATCATTGGACAGACACACAAATATATAATGATGAATACAGCAAATGCAGCCTTGCACATTGGCTGGAAAATGCTCCAGGCCCGGATTTAATAGGAACTTTCATATTCCATTCGTGGAATATAAAGCCAGCATTTTTGTCTATTTTGACTTTTGCATTAATAAAATGAGGTCAGGAAATCTGTTAAAGTTTATCTTTAAAAATGTTTTCAACCCAGTCACCTTGTTTTAAAAATCATTTCCGTTTGTTATCTGCACATTTAAGTAGATTGTGTTTCCCCGTGATTGAGTCTCTGAAGGAAAGCACTAACAGATTCCTGTAATTGATTTCACTTTAATGATACATAATGGCAAGTTCTGTTTTCCATTATTGTTCCCCTACACGCTGAACTGTAACTGCTGAGGTACCAGAATGTGTATTGATACACAATTGATTTAGCAACATTTGACTGGTTGAAATGTCCTGCATTAACTAAAACCATGTCTCCAGCACTTCAGGAGAAGTGGCCATTCACACATCCAGGACAGGCTCTGCTCAGTTCCCCCAGCTCTGGCAAAGGACAGCACTGCTGGGCAGAGCTGCCATCACTGGCTCTGGGTTCCATGGTGATCCCAGATGGGAGCTGGCTGTTCTTCCTTGGCAGTGTTTTGCTAATTACATTCTTTTCTTTTTGCTTTTCCAACAAGTGATCCACTGCTTCTCCCTCCCACTGCCACCCCTGCGAACTCTCAGCGGTGAATGAGGTGGTTGATGATCTGAAGGTGTTGCTTATCTTGCTGATTGGCATTACCTAATTATTTATGGTTGTCCCCTGATGGTATAAACTTGTGCTTGGGTGGAAAACCTGAGAGCAGGGATTGCCTTGTGTGCCTGCCTGTGATGGTGTGTGCAGAGTGAGGACAGTGAGCACAGCCCAGTGCTGCTCTGGGCTCCCACTCCCTCTCTTTGCTGCAGTTCTGCTCCCACTTTGCTGCACTGCAGCCCCTGGACCTTTGGCCTGTCCTGGCAGAAAGGTCACAGGGAAGTTCTGGTGAGTGATCCAGCACACAGAGCTGGCCTATGTGGGGAAAAACAATTTGGAAATGTTAATTTGGATGCTGCATTTGGAAGGTGCTGCAAAAAGCCATGGAGCTGTTGTCTTCTCAATAATTATAGAATATGGGGACTTAATAGCTAGAACATTACAGTGATGTAAAATTGGTGATGTACCTTCCAAACCCTGGATAGAATCACACAGTGATTCAGATAAGGTACTGACTAAGGCTTTGCTTTTTGCCTTGATTTTTAATTTTCTTTGCTGAGAAGAGGATGGTGCTTGAAGCTTGCAATTCTGGCAAGTTGTGCCAACAAATCTCATTTATTGTGTTGCAAGTCAGCAGCTGTATTATCAAAATGCTTTATTTTCCAGGAATTTAAATTTAAGCTTTTTAGCAGCATAGACCATATTAAGCCAGTGACCACCCTAAACCGAAATTCAGGGGGAAAAAAACTTGTAAAACTTCTGTCTGGATTTGGTGAATGTCAGTGTCTGGCAGAATCAAAATGCCTTTGAAAATCTGAAATATTTTTGTATTTCAGTTTTAAAATGAAATTTTAGCTTTAAATTCTGGAAACTAAAAAAAGAAAGTCACTTCTGAAGTAAATAGACACTAGGTTAAGTTGAGCTCAAATGCAATGACTTGCCACCACACAGATTTTTTGGTCTCTTCTCTGCTATATACATTTTGTAATGTTTTAAATTACATCACTGTATATACATGTATTAACATTCAACACTTGGATTCTGTTTAATATATGTTAAATATTAGTTTAATGGCTTTGTGTCTGACACTGATTGCAATTCAAATCCTCCTTGCATGCTGTTCTGCTGATAGTAATAGCAGCATTTGTAATGTTCAGTCACTGGCATCCAAGTCATAAACAGTAATATCAATTAATATATACTTATGCTTGTGTGGTTACTCTGTGCAGGGATTAATAGAAAAATTATTTTTACTATCAGAAAACCATTTCAGAGAGATAAGAATGGCAAATGCAAAGCAGATGAAGTTACATAAATGGCCTTTTCAGTGGTGATATTTGAATGTTTGTAGTGTCTCACAGCAGTTTTGGAATATAATACACAATTTAATTTCCTGTATATTTGTTTTGTAGAGGAACAGTTTTTGGACTGTGAAGGAAAATTTATGCTCTAGTGCAATGTATTCTCAGCTCAACCCCACACTGCAAAAGAAACCTCTACACATTTCTTTAATTTAAGAAACATGAGTTCCTAATTAGTTATACATAGACAATGGAGGATTTTTCCAACTGCAAAATGATTAATAATACGTAATTAAAATGGAACCTGGATCAAAAACTCATCAAGTCTCCCTAATGCCATAATACTGTACCCTTTTCCTAGGCAAGTGAGCTTCCCCCAGGGGGTCTGAATGATTCTCTGGAAATACATTCCTGCAAATGCACTGTCTGCTCTCATAAGGAAATTCCAAAATTTTCAATTGGGAAACTCTTTTCCTAAATTTTCATGTTAAAAATATGTAACTTGTGAGAGTGTTAAGTAAATTTTGGAAAATATGGCCAAATGAGCACGCAAGGTGTGAACATGCTCTGTTAAAATAGTTGGAAGTCAGGTGTAAGTAAACAAGCACACATGAAGAACAACCCAGTATTAGTCCTACAGCTTTACTGACCTTTTTCTATAAAAGTGTTCAATTTATTCCTGCCAGATTAAAACACAAATCCCACCTACTCGCCTCTAAGCAAAGTTCCTAACAAAGCTCCCCTAAACCGAGCATAAAATCTCTTTACTCTATTCCTGGACTTGTTCACCTCCTCGCAGCCCCGTTCCCAGTTTTGCTGCTGGGGACTCAATTCCAGACTCTCAGTTCCAGCCCGGGGGCTGCAATGGACCCGGCTCAGAGCAGCTCTGGGCTCTGTCCCAGCTCTTCGGTGGGCAGGAGCACCGTGGCGCTGGGAGCCACTAGATGCCACTCTTGTCTCATCCCAGTACCAGTCTGAGACTATTTATGGCTGTTTAAAAAACCCAACTGCGCCCTCCCACCCCCTAAGTCCCTCTAAAGATGTTCCTTTGGTATTTCAGATATTTTGCCTTTTAGTTTTTTTCTTAATTACACTTACAATGTGACCCTGTTGTTTACAGTTTGCCTTCCCCGCGCTGTAATGCTACACTTGTTTATAAATATTTTAAAGCTATTCCTAGACAATATTTTTGTTGCTGGACTCTTGCATAGCTGTGTTGTGCTCTGTCTCATTTTTCTCTTTGGGTGGGATTCCAAAAATTCTGACATAAGTATTCATCTATGTTTGATTGATTTCACAGCCACTTATGGTGTAAGAACCTCTAAATCTAATTTTCTAAAAAATTCTCCAAAGAACTTCACCTTTGCAAATTTTTTTTCCTATACCAGATACAGTAAGAAGCTCTTGAAATTGTTGTATATTCAGATTTTGCCATTGATAACCTTTTTACTACACTTGTCATGGCATTTCCAAGAAAGTTGCCTCACTGTAGATTCCCCAATTTTCTCATGTAAACTTCCTGCATATTCTTAACCAGGTAGTTGAGGAAGAATAAGTGTAAAAATTATTTAAGACAATAGAGGAAAAATTCAAACAATAAAGAAATCCCTATAACCTTCAACATAAAATTGTAATGTTCTATTTGCACAATAGTAAATTTAAATTTCTTTTGTTGGCAAGACTGAAGCTGTTCTCTTGTTTATGTCAATTTGATATAGACCTTGCAATTCTACTGTTTTCCATACAGAATCAAATGCTTTTTTTCAGTTTTTACTGTGTATATCAGATGACTTCTGTGTACTGTAAGCTTACCTGTATGGCAGACAGAGCTGATGAATTTGCTTGCTTTGAATGATAGACATATATATTCTGTAGGTAACCTGCAAAAGCTTGTGAATAACATGGCTGAATAATGATGAAAGATTATAGGCGTATAAAGACCTCCTGCACTTTCACTTAAGTTAGATTTAGATTTATCTGAGCATTTTCTTGGATGCTGTGAATTAATACAAAAATGCAGAGGGATAGATCCATGGATAAAACCTTTTGTACTCTGCTCAGTTTCTTAGAGGTGAGGGTTGTTGGTTGAGCTCCGTGGAGAGAAATGTGATTTTGGAACATCGAAATGTAAGAATAGAGGGAAAATATGTTAGTGCATAAAAATATGTCAGTAAAGAGGATTATTTAAATACAGTAGAGATACCTTCATTGAGAGTTGGTAGACTGTATGCTAATAAAAATTATTATCATCTTCTTTTTAAGAAAAAACCCAGAACTATTAGTGGTTTATGAAATTAACAACCACACTGCATGCAGACCAAAGTCCAGACCTAAGGTTGCCTGTGGAGCCTTAACGTTATTGGTTCCATATCTGTGAATAATAACTGTGCAACTTGAAAGTTCCCTTTTTGTCATTTGCAATGGAATGATTTAATTTATTTAAGTTTCTGTGATGAACACTTAATGCCTTACACATGTAGGGAAGGGCATAGTCCGTGACTCAGCGCCCGAGTCTGTAACTGCAGCCTGCCTGCCCTGCTGCACTGGGGAAGCTTTCTGTGGTCATTAGCCAAGGCTGACCTCTCTGTTTGTATACAATGTCTTGACCATGCAATTGTTGAAGGGCAAGTTTAGGGATGTGGTTAAATTAGTCTGTAATTTTATTAACTCACTGGGGACCATAGCAGATATTTATGAAAGGTCACTCTGCAGTTCCGTTCTGCTCTACTATCAGATCTCTCCTTTGTAATCTCTTCCCAATAAGCTCCCCATTACTGCCCTTGCCTAGGAATACTTAAGTGCTGGTGGTGAAAAGAGACTCTGTATCAGCTTTTCTGAAGCACATCCCCATGTGGTGTATCTGGAGAATATGAACCCTTCACAGAGCTATACTGGCTCACAGACATGGGAAATAATAGTGTTGAGTTTCCTCCTTCCCAAGGGACGATTGCTGGCAGTTCCATTTGTCAAGAGTAATTCCATGCCCTTGCTTGGAGAGCTCCATGTCAAGGATTTGCAGATGCCAGTTTTGCTCAGGAGCCACCATCTGCAGGATCAGCAGCTCCTGGGACGGGCACACACCCACCCTCTGACCCCAAAGCAGCTCCCTCACACCCCATCCACCTCCCTGCTGTGCTTCCTGGGAAGTGTCCATCTCCCATGGGAGCCCTGCTCCCCACAGGGTCCATCCTCACCTCTCCCACAAGGACAGCACACCTCCTACACCTGCTGCTGTCACCAGAACAAAGTGTGAGCAGCCAGAACAGTTTTCCTCTCTGGGGTGATCTTCAGGTGATGTCTCCTTACCCTGAATTGGGCGAGCTGCCAATGTCAGGAAACGTCTGGCAATAAAGAGCTTGCTCCTTCCACCTTTGGGGTCACTAAAAGGAGAAGGGGCAGCTCTGGTTTGGGGCTCCCAGTCCTGTAGCTGCCCCCCAGCTCCTGCAGGGTTTCTTGCAGTCAGGAGAAATGCAGGCACAGCTGGGCCTGGGGGCAGAAGGAGCTGCTGCAGGGCAGGGCTGGCTTGCAGCTGGATCTGCAGTTTCCTCCTGGGAAGCCTCGGGCACAGCTTGTAGGGAGCCCCAGGATGGGAGAGGGCTGTGCCATGCAGGAATGAAAGGGTGTCTGATGTCGGGGTGGGGGCTCTGTGCATATTTTCCCCCCTAATTAAGTAGGGCTTTTTTCCTTCTCTTCCAATATTAAGTCAGGATGCTTTCCTCAGATGTAGAAGGGCAGACATTTTGAAGGAAATTAGTTTTAATCTAATAAAGTCTGTTCCAGGACAGAATTTGCAGTAAGCATAACCTTTTATAAATAAAACTGAAAAAGCAAAAAACCACTGAATTTAAGAGAAGAGAGCGTACGTGACATGTTTTTTTGAGGAAATACTGGGACAAGGAGGTTTATTCCCCCCTTAGTGTAGGTATTTAACTTGGAGGGCAATAAGTGCCAGATAAATATGGACCAAAAATATAAACTGTGGTTAAGAGAGAGATTTTCAGTTTTTAGATCTCTACATGTTGAACCTCATTCAAAAATAGTTACTACAGAATGACAACAATAAAATAATCAAAGAGCTTATGGATTTAATCAATGATCTATATGGTTTTTAGCTGACAAAAATAATAACCTTGATAGAAAGGGATTATGGAGAATTTATATTAAAATCAACATAATGGTAGTTATTATCAGAGTAGGAAATCATGATTAGAATGAGGAATGTGTTATGAGCACTCAGTGTTATGATATGTCATTTACAATATAATTTGTTTATTAATTTTTTTTCTGTAATTAATGTATGGAAAGCTTCTTTTTAGTGAATCACAGTAATAAATGGGCAGCACAGGACACTTTAAAGGGATCCTTGTAACTTACTGTTGGGTAAGATGATCAGAAAAACCTGAATCCAGGGTTTCTCTGACATCCTTTGTGGTCTGTGTGGTCACCCCAAGGCCATGAGGAAGCTGCTGGCTGGGGTTTTGATAGCAGATGATCTGTGTGGGATAAGGCTGTCTTTGAGGTCAAAGGCTCTCCTGATAATAATTCTAATTAACTCAGGCACAGTCCTGTGCAGGCAAGGTAACAGCTCCCAGGTCACTATTTTCTGTCTCTGTATTAAGAAAGTGGCTGTCCCTGGCTTGTGCTGTACACCACAGTTGTACTTAATCACTGCAGAGGTCGCACCAAATTTAAAGCCAAATGTTAGGACTGAGAATGAGAATTAAATATTTAAGTCACCCAGGCATTTATTTTTTCCATTTCACTTATCTTTTCAGGAGGCATGTGGAATTTTGGGCAGAGAAGAACTAAAGTAATAATTCCTTTTCCCATGTTTTATTCCCTGTATCACTTTTTTCCTCTGTCATCTTGCTTTCACTTAAATTTAATTTTAGTATGGTGAAATACATACCAAATTCAGAAACTGAGCATACATTAGGAATGTATTATTCTTGCTGATTGCAGGTAAGTAAACACCAGTGAGGGACTGTGCTTGCCAGCCCTTTCCAAACCTTATGTTAGAACTTGTGGAGCCATGCCAAGCACTGATGGACTTCAGCTATCATTAAAAGCTAAATTTCCATCAGATTTTTGCTAAGGTTCACAGAACTCCTCAAGCGAATTTGAGCCTCATGGTGGTAGTCTGAGGATTGATTTATTGTTGTGTATCAAACCCTAAAATGGTTTGGGTTTCATGTTTTCAGCATTACAAGTAAACTTGGAAGCTCTGATCCTGACGCATAGCTGAGTGCAAAATCCAGAGTGAGCCAGAGTAGAAATCAAAACTGATTCTTCTCAAACCATGCAGATGAAACCTGCAGATTTTTTTCCTAGAAGTCTGAATTATGTGCCTTTCAAAGGACTAATAATAGCTTGTTCTTATTTTACAAATATAGACAGATAAGAGTTGGCAAACACTTGTGAGAAAGAAAGAGAATGAAGGAAAATAGGTACGCAGAAGCTGTGAGCCAACCATCCCCAGAACCATACTGTGAAATGATATGGCTAAAATATGTGCATGGTAAATAGTGTGACATTGAAAAATGAAACATTCAACATTGCAGCCAGAGGAGAAAAATGCCAGCTCCAAAATTGGGTTCTGGCAGTATGCTCAGAGAGTCAATAGGCATATGCTTGATTGCAGTTTGGGTGGAGAGAAAGGAGATTCACAAAGCTCTATTTCAGTTCTTTCTGTATTTTCCCACACTATGAATTAATCACATCTAATACTAATTATATACTTGCAACATTCTGAATTCCTGCATAAACTGTGGAAAAATGCAGAGATGTTTCCAAGACTGGAGCAGCTCTAACAATGAATCCCTCTATGAGCTTTTGCAACTGTTTGCTGTGCGTCATCTTCAAACCCAGTTATGTTCTGCAGATTTACTCTTCTGTACTTGGATGGTGATTTACACTCCTAGGGAAGCAGTTGGGTGAAACCATGTCTCAGAAATGTGGAAGCTTAATATAAATAAATGAAACCCAGGCGCTTGATTTCAGTGAATCACAGCCTTTTGACGTTTATAATTTCAACACTTGATTGTCCCCAGCTACTCAACCTCTGTGACTCATGGGGATGCTTCAGCTATTGGCTTGAGAAAATGTAAAATGTAAGGTTGGGGTTTTTTAGCTATTCTAGGATGCTAAAAGATCTGGATCCACACAAGTGGGACAAATTCATACATGCCTACAGCATGGTAGGAAACTCTCTAATCATTCTGAATTAACGATGTCCTGATTATCTTGCCTGCGACCATGAGGTCAAATGAAGAGTTTTCTCCAGGCTTTGAGATACAGGCAGGTGTAATTATTTTCTTGCTGTTGAAAATAGAAGTGTGGCCTGACCACAGAGGTGAAATTTGTTTCAGGAGGTAATTCTGAGAGAATTAAATTCTTCATGTTGCTAGAGTTGCCCTTGCCTGGAATTAGACAGTGTGGGAGGGTTTCATCCAAAGGGAACCTGTTGGGAAGTGCTGGGACCAGGAGGGGCAGGTGCTGCACTCAGGCATGGGCAGTTTGAGTGCTCTGTGTCAGCGTGGCCTGTGGGGAGCTGGGCAGGGACTCTGGAGTGCTGCCCTGGCTGTGCAGGTGGGATACATCAGACAGAGCATCCGAGGGCTCAGAAGTACCAGCGATGCTCTGCCAGGCAGGTAATGCTGTGGGGATTTCCCATCAGGCAGTTTCAGCTCTGCAGGTGTGACAAATGTGATCAGTCCCACCCTGCAGCTCAGGAATCAAGACTGATCTCTCTCATGAGATATATATATAATGCTGATTTTTAAAATTTTTTGTCCTGCATTTTTAACAAAGTGATTAAAGAACAGTATCTAATGAAAAACTGCGTAAGTTTCAGCAAGATTTTCTTGCAGAAATAAACTTGATTTTCTGATCTGAAGTAAAAGAATTTGCTTTTGGTGGAAGGAAAAATTGAAGTGGAAGGAAAAATTTTGAGTTTCAGAAACAAGATTAAAATTTGCCAACTTCATTAACCTGCTAAATTGCAGTTAATAGCAGAGGCACAATCAGTAAGACTCCAATGAGGCTGGTGTAAAGTAAGTTTCTAATTTTTATCTGATTTTTTTACTTCTAGCAGCCTGGTGATAGATACATTTACTTCCTCAGTTTCCTCTGAATTTATTATAAAGCAGATTGAGGAAGAGTAGAAACAAAAGAATTGATAGAATAAAAAGATATGAAGGGTGATTCTCCTCCCCTGTCATCTTGCAGCACTTCAGCAGATCTGCCCAGTGTACAAAGGCTGTCTCTGGAAATACTCTAAAGGTTTGAGAAACAAGAATATCAGAGCTAATTGGGAAAAACAATGGTGAATTAATCTTGCTGCTTTCCATGGAGAATCATAAAGCTGGCTGTATTTTCAGGGCTGTTTTCTTTTTTGCTATTTGTTATTATTTGCCTGAGTCCTGCCTTTCAGTAATTACTGTGAGGCTCAGGTAGGAGAAACCCCAGCTTAACATCTGAACTTTGGATGATGCCAATGCTGTGTGTGGGTCATGAACCCTCAGCACTCTCATCTCTCTCTAAATGTCCTCAGTGCAGAGCAGGCAGGTGATTTGCTCTTTGGCCGCTGCTCACAGGAGAGCCTGGGGCTGAACTCTGCCAGAACAACTGCTGTGGAGAAGCAGTAAAAACCAGACTTATTTCACGTTCTCTGGCACAGTCACACACAGGATTTGGGGAGTGGGTATTAAAATGTGCAGATGCAAACCCTCCTAATTCTTCTGTACATAAAAGTGGTGTTGTATCAGATTAGCCTCTCAGTCATGTATGTGCTCCAAGATAAATGGACAGCTATTGTTTTCAGCTGCAGCACCCAACATTCACATCAAAGTCTCTGCATAGCTGCAGCAGAGATGAGAAGCTTTTTTTAATCGAATGTGTCTCATTTCCTTCAAGTATTTATGGCTTGTCACTGTCAAACTGAACCCAAGATGCTGACAAATATGCAAGTCATTTGTAAAGCAGTTAAAGGACAGGATATACATAAGTAGAGACATTCTTCTGATTAGAAAATAATCTTGTATTAATAATAAGTCTTCCTGTTGTAAAATTCTTTCTAAATACAGTAATATTTGGAATGGGAATTAGAGATATTTCAAGGATGACATTTCATTATTTCCAATCAGCTTTACTATAAACAAACCCTGCAAATTTTCGGTGTCAGCATATAGCTCAGGTAAAACTAAGCTCATATTTGTGCTCTGAGTACCTGAATGTTTGCTGAGGATTTATTCATGGCATATTTCTGTTTCTGGATGATGTGTGCTACATTAGGCATTTTGAATGGTATCCATTAGCATAAGCCTTTCTGTCTTTGAAAATATTTATGTCACCCAAGTTTATAAGTCTGTTTTGGGTCTCTATGTTTGTTTAAAGTACAGATCAGTAAATGGCTGAGATGTGTGTTACATTTCAGGGTTTCTCCATGATACCTTGTAGGTATTGTTCAGATCCCTGTGTGGTCCAGTCATGCCATATACTATTTCAAAAAAATAGCTAATGACAAGCTATTGCTTAATGAAGTGCTTTCATGGCACCTTATTTAGGAGGGAGGATCTTTTTTTCTGGCAGTTGGAGGCTTTTGTAACAGTATCTACTGTAATTTCTCCCTTGGAATCTACAGAGTAAGTCATCTGTGCAGTAAACTTATGTCCAGGAAGGCTGAATTAATAACCTCTGGGTCAGCTTCACAAATTTCTCATTATTCCAAATACCTTTTCCTGTTGGCTAAGCCTTTTGTTCAAGATGACACTGAATTGCAGTGGTTATAGATGGCTTATGACCTGGAAAAGGCTATAGGCAATGCAGGTATATTTTGTCACAGACTTAAAATGAAGCAAGCATGAGAGTAAAATACATTAAATGTAGTAGTTATCCATGAAAATAACCCTTACAAACAGTAAATTTGTTTATATTTTTATTAATATTGTTTTAGCTGTGGCAATAAGTTCAGAGCCAACATATTCAAAACTGATAAATCTCTTTTATAAGGGAGTATATTATATTAGCACTAATCTTTATTTCTACAATAAATATGTAAAGGCAATGGAGAATTTTCCTGCCAAGCATAATTAACAAATTTATATAATATTTTTATTCAGCTCTTCTCCTTCAATGTAGACAAATGCAGTGGAATTTATAAATCTGTATATCATTTTTTCCATTAAGAAGATAGTAACAATTAAGAAAAAAATGCTATTTGCCCTTAAAAATGTCATTGTTAGGATGATGTCCTGAACAAAACATGCAGGATCTCAGATAAACATCTGGTAGGAATGAGGGCTTCTTCATGGTTTTGTTAGATGAGCACTTCAGACTCATTTGTGACTGAATGATACTGTATTTTCTCTTGTTATTTTCAATTTATCCTTTACCAGAGAGACAGGAAGGAGCAGTGAAATAGGAAATTAGGATGTTTAGAGAGAGTAACTGGAGAGAGCTAAAAAATTGTTTTTTAAACTGTTTAGATGGCTGAGAGGCCCCTGTGTGTGTGATCTTTCCTGCTGAGCTGAGGGAAATGCACAAACACGAGATGTACCCGGTCTGGGCTGCCCCTGGCTGCTGGGGACATCCTCAGCTCTCAGAAGATGTTTCATGCAAAGCCCATCTCAGGAATATTTCTTGGATTCTTCAGAGTCTTTGGGAGATGTTATCTCTCTTGCATCTTGAACCTAAACTCCTAATGATTGTAAACAAGACAGAGCAGCAAGCTGGATTGTGGGGTAGATGATTCATAAAACTACCAGATATCCATCCCCCAGATGGATTCCAAACTAGAAATTTGCCTCTGCTTGACTTAATTTGCCTGATCAGCTTTTCTACAAGTGTTTATCTGTTTTAATTTAGAATAGATAAAATTGCCACATCAGCTAGAGCTGGAACATGGAAATGGTGGAAGTGTTTCTGCAAATCTCAGTCGTTTCTGCAGTTGCATTCAGTGTCCCTCTGTTTGACCATAACTCTGAGATTGTGTGTAGGATTCCAATAGCAACACAGTCCACAGCTCAGTGAGTATCCCAGTAAATTGTTCTGTGAGTATCTGAGAATTTAATATAGTGAAGAAATAGTTGTCCAGACTCCAGATAGTTTCATGATGTTGCTCTGACAAATTCAGTTTATGTAATATGTTCTTCTATTGCTGCTGTTATATTTATCATTGTTGGCCGGTCTTTGCTTGATGTGAAAAATGGTTAGAAGTTGAAAACATAAAAGAGACAGTTTTTGTATTTCATAAACTTAACTCTTGGGCTCTACCTCTCAGTTATTCTCACAAGTTCAGGATGGGAATAGTGTGCAGATGTTCATTTTACCTACACAGATATTTTTCAATATCCAGGTTCCTCACTTGCCCCTCTTTCCAACCTCCTTTGTCTCCCAGCTCTCTCCCTAGGGCAGATAAAAACTCATATCTGATGCAAACCTGCCTCAGCTGCTTTATGTGGTTCTGAATTTCTGTATCTAGGACTCATGCTTGCTGAATGGAGTCAAGAAAAAACTTAGTGTGTGACATGAAAAAGTATTTTCTTTGTGTCTTTTTTTAAACTTTATTCCTACAATCAGTACAAAGCAAAATTATAAAGAATGAGAGAAGTGTATGTGCATACTCTGTGATACCCTGTGAGATGATTTTAAACACTTCCAACTTATTTTATGAATAAAATAGATGCCATTGGCCTTCCCCCTGTACTCTAGAGACATGTGTTTCTTTTATTAAATTAACTCATCATCATGGTTTTGTTGTTTCAACTGTGGGCTTAGCTGACCAAATTTCTATATTGCTTGAGAGAGTCATTAATCATTTGAAGAGGATTTGTATATGTTCAGTTGCTCAACATCTCATCTCTCACTTTACCCCCAAATAAATTCAGTAATGTTGCACGTGTTCTTTTGCTTTCCTTTTTGTAGTCAATAATATTCATTTAACCTCCTGTGTGTTGGTGGGTGGTTGGAAGTAACAAAACAAAGATGGGATTGTGGTGAGCACCACGAAATTCTGTTCTAGTTCTTCACTATTTAACTATTTTGATTATCCCCTGTTGGTCTGAAAAAAATAAATCTGGTAAAGTACATGTTTAATTCATCATTCAGGGCCACAGTGTTCAAATGCTGACTGCTGGATATGAGCTGGTTGTTGCTTTCTGTATTTTTGGGAGCAGTTATGAGCCCCCAGCCCAGCACAAGGTTTCAGGCAGGCTGTGCTGTCCCTGAGCGTGCCGTGCTGGGGAGGCTGGGCACAGAGCTGCAATACATGCATGCTTTAGACTGAGGAGTCTGGGTTAAACTTGCTTCTCATGGCACACAGAGAAGATGCAGAGCTCGAGAAATATTTTTTTCTCCCTGCTTGGCAGTAGGAATGAGGCACTTAGGGCATGTGATTGTAGAAAGGCACAGAGAAGTCACACAACGTCTCCGCCGATAATTGGAAGCAGCCTTGAGGTTGTCATCAACCTGAATGTGTCAGATGAGCTGGATGTGCACAGAACGACACTGATTTCACTCTAGAAGTTTTCATCTTATCTGTTTGTGAAATAGTTTGCTTTTCTATCTCTGTAGCACATTTTAAACTGTATGGATGGTATTTTTTTAATGTTCTATATTGAGCACCGTTCACTGGTTACCTCATGGTAAAATGAAAAGCATCAGAATATGTTAGTGCTTTGATTTTGAAGCAAGTCTGCCACTTTGCTTCTCTCTTTTACAGAATTATTTTGCAGAAATTGTTGATCCTGCTTGTTCATTAGCTTGGTATTAGCTGTAGGGCTTTCAAGAAAAATGAAGAAATCCTGTGATTCTAGCTAGTAATAAAAATGGTATTAAAATTAATTAAAATCTAGCAGGTTTTTTTGCATCTCTAAAGATTCACATATGATATAATTTGTCTAAAAATTTTTCTGGTTTGGGAAATATTTGAGTTAATGGAATTTAGAAGAAAGGCATCCTGACAACCTGTTGGCATGTTTTGCTTAATCTAAGTATTCTGCATCTGTGATTTGGCCACGCATATTATCAGTGGGATACTACTTCTAACCTAAAAAGTAAAATGAGACATAGTGAGGGTTTTTAATGTTCTGAAAATATTATAAATGTAATAAAGGATTACTGTGCAATGTTTTATCTTGGTTTTCCTAGTTTGAAAAGGGAGGATCAAATCTACTGCAGGATGGAAGTAATTGTAAGCTTGATACAAGTGTGTTTAAAAACTTTTAGCATCCTCAAGCCTTCAGAAGTACCTGTTAGTCTTGCCTTGTTTTCTTTGATCTTGCCAAATCTTTCCTTTTGGAGTGACAAGTTTTGGGCTAATTGCTGCTGCTTCCAAAGTATTGTTTAAATAAAGCCCAACAAACCTCTCCTGTTTATTAGTAAGAAAATCGAGCTGTTTCTAATGGTCTGTTTCTGAATTGGAGCAGTCAGTGTGGAGCCCTTGTCCACGTCCATCAGGAATGGAAGAAGCCATTCCAGCTGCAGTGCCCAGGGAGCTCTGCTGCGCTCAGGCCAAGGGGGAAGAGCAGGAGGTGGCTGAGGAGGGGCTGCCCCAGCCCCAGGAGTGCTCCTGTGCTGCTCACACAGCCAATAAAAAAATGTGTGCAGGACATGACAAGCCTTGGCAAGGGCCACACTGCCCTGCTGCTGCTGCTGGATTTGCCAGGTTGGGGCTTTTTGCCTTTTCCCCATCAGACAGAGACTGGGCTGCAGGCTTTGCCTGGTTGTGTGCTGGGCTCAGGCTCTCTGAGACTGGGGCTGATTCTGTGTCTTTGAAATGCTCAACCTCCACAATGCACAATCATTGTGCTCTGGTTGCAAGATGATTCCCTTAAGTCATGCAAGCCTTGTTTAACGTTGCTCTAGAAATTTTCATTACCTTTATTCCATGGTTGGCTGCATCTCTAGGATCATGGTCCCTGGCTCTGAACTCACTATTCCCTGCAACTGGAATCTCCTTAACCTACACACACTGGAACAAGGGGAAAATATAATATGTCCCCAGAGCAGGGATTTGTTTTGGTCTTCAGCAGAAAGTATTCCTTACAGGATTCTTATGTGTATGAAAATGAACACACTGAATATTTGCTCTTCTAAAAAAAAAAAAAAAAAAAGATATCCAGTAAGGCTTGTCAAGGTGTCCAAAATATTAAACCTAAAGCCTGTTAAATAAGTGTTTTCTCCTTTCTTGTTTTATTCACTAAATTTTAGTGAACAAAGAGTTTTTTTCAGTCTTGCAACAAAGAAGAGACTCAAGAGCTTTTGCATGTAAAAGCAAATATTTTTCAAGTCATTTATCTGTAAAGGAAAAGGAGGCTTCATCTGAAACTTGTAACCTAAAGTGATGTTTTTAACTGTATTGGATGATTTAAAATAGCCATCATAATAATTTGTACATTCAGTGAATCAGTTAATCCTTACAAGTCTGAGACCTTGATGTCTTATCAATTTACTGCTATAATAGGTTTTATACTATAATGAAGTATTATTTATTTAGCCTTTTTTATGGCAATTTTAATAGGCTAATCATATTGGGATGGAATGTATAGCCTGGGGGAAGGTCATCTACATTGATTGTGTAGAAAACAGATCAGTTTTTTTTCAAGGATGCAAGTAATGTTTCTGTGCTATTTTCATAATTAAAATGGGACTGATGACAACTTTTCAAATCCCAGGTGTTCTTTGAGCCTTGCTGCTGAATAAAGGCACAAAAAAGAGGGGGGGAAAAGTGCTGGATGTTCCTACAAAGGAGCAAGGAGGAACCTTCAGAGAATAATTGGAAATTATAACAATTGTGTCTTACAACAAGAGATGCTGTTTTCTCAAACATAAAAGCTTTTTAAAATTCAGAAGTTTTTATTGAATGAGGCTCTTTGCTTTTATGACCTTTTATGCTTGCTAAACAGACCAAGTTATTGAATACAGGAGCTTTAATCATATGCTTGAAAACATAGATTCTCCTTGCTGGACAACTGCCAGAAGAGATTTTTGTGGGCCTTAGAAAGAGATATGCATTCAGATGTTTGTCTCTTCTTTAACTCGAGTACCAAAATGGGGATTGCTGTCTCTACTGCCTTCTAAGTAGGACAGCCTCCCTCAGAATAGATAACTTTCCTCATTTTGCTTTTCACCTATCATGAACCTTTCTGGTCTCCTTAGAGATGTCTCTTATTTATCAGTCTTGAGAAAATAAACTTTTATCTTTTTTGTTTAAACTCTGATGATAATAGCTATTTTGTGGCAGTTGTCATAGAGGTTTGAAATATTGTATATTTCTAGCTGTCTGTGTTATTTCATGGTAGGTTTGGCTTTCCCCTAATTTTCCATGTTATTTGCTGCTGCTTCATTTTCTCTGATGCTCTAGCCTTTTGAGGCTCAATGCAAATGCCATAAACTTTCCTTAATTTAATATTTTTCAGATGAGCTGCAAAGTTACAGAAAAACTGTGAAAATGGTTCTCGAGTAGCTAAGAATTATCAGTGTAACCAAATATTGCTCTAATGCTGGCTCATTAGTGCAAATCATTCCCATTTACACCTTTCTGCTCCTCATTGCTCTGTGAATGAGACTTTTTTTGCTGTCTTGGTAAAGATAACTTCTATAGTGTAGAAAAAAAAAATACAGCAAACTGAAATTGTAGCTTGCATTCTTTCATGCTGTTAAAAACCAAAACACTTCATTTTCAAATGCACTGATAAAAAGTGATACTTATTCACTCTTAAGCCAAATACGTTTTAAGTTGCAAAGGCAGTTTGAATTATAATATATCTTTTAAGTTTAAATAAATATTCTGTTGACAATGCTAACAAATACTTGATAAAATATTTAGGCTTCACTGGATATCTATTTACAGAATGATAAATGTAAAAGGCAGTATAGAACATCAGTCTTGTGCAACACTGCAATTCTGTGAGATTTGTGCAATTCTTTTCAATGCTGCATCAAAAGTTTTTACTGAATTACCCATTGTTACCAAGGAGCTTGTTTAGCTGAGACATCATGCCAAAATAAGTGGCTAAGCTGGAATAGAGAACTTTGAAGAAGCTTCCTTCTTACCTTGCTTACCTTCTCACCTCCAACCTTCTCCTGTGGTTCTCATTGCAGGCCACCAACTTTGCACTTCCCTGGTTTTACTATTATATATTCTGAGCAAATTAATTTTTGTCATAATTAACCTAAATCTTTGGCAGCCATCCTAAATGAGCACATAGCACATGTTTTTCCATTGTGGCTGCAGGTATCTTTGTTTTCAAACAAACTTGCTTCTGCCTGTCAGCATGAACGATGCTGCACAGCAGTTTAGTGATCAGTTCTGTAGCCCCATAAGTCTCTGTCTCCTGTGATCACAGGGTATGGCAGAGCAGCCCAGGGTTCTGCAGACTGTCAGCAACAGGATTATTTGGGGTGTCTCAAACACGGTCAGCTCCCTGCTGGGGCAGAATGGTCCAGGGCTTGTTCTGCTGGGCACTGATCTCTTTATATTGGCTTGCACTAGGAAAACTTGACTGGGATAAAACTGAAAACTGAGATTTCAATTTGCCTTTTCTTATTATGATACAGTGTGGGCTTTCAAAATGTCAGATGAAACATGCAGAATGATGCAGATACTGCAAAGGAATGTACAAGCAAAAAAACCCAATGTATTTATTTGAGTAAATCTAAATGCACTAAAGTGTAAAAGCTGATTTTTACTTCTAACTGTCTAATGGTTCATGTAACAGCTGACACAAAGGAGGTTTCCTCACTCACCTGCAGGTCTCTAGGTAAGGTTGGACTAAACTCATCTGTTGGACAAGTCACAGCAGAGCTGAGTCTGCTCCTAACCTGGATAATTATCTTGTTATTTATTAGACTAATAACTCTCTGGTGTGTCACATTGTGTGCACTCAGAACTCACCTAGTTAAGGTTATATCAAAGACTGACCTCCACTGACAAGATTAAATTGAAGTTATTTTCTCTAAGAGCTTAGGTAGAGTATTTGTGTTGTCAGCAAACAGGACTTTATCCTCTTTCCCTTGGGCTTTATCTCAAATGCAGTGTCAGAATGCCAGATGGATTTACTTTCATATTTTTTCTTCAATTTTTAATATTCTTTCTATCACCTTTCAGCTGTCACACTCAATAATTTCCTTGGAAAGGAAGAGACCAAAAGAAGCCATTGTATAACAGCTCTGCTTAAATGCTCATCTTTTTCAGTACTATTTTTGAGCTGCATACATTACCTGATGTTTAATCCTTAGAACTCACAGGACTGTCTTAAATACGCTATTTTTGTAGGTGTATTTTGTACTTTTTCATCAAATAAACATAGATTTATGGTTAAATATTATATGTATTTACTCTCAAATGGATATTAGGGCAGGAATTCCTATTTAAATTCATGTGATTCTTCAAAGACACTAAACTTTGGCCTCCTCTAATTAGAAAGCACATCACAAAGTGTTGCCAAGGGTTAAGGTATTTAAGAGGTTAAAAAATAGGCTGTACTGTTTGTTGCTTTCAAAGCTTAGTAAAATTTCTGGTTAAACTGGGTCATAAAGATATCAATAATTTTATCTAAATTGCTTTTGCTTGTCTGGTTATAGTACTGTACAAAATAGGCCAAATAATCTTCAGGAATCTTTAACAGGCAGACAATTATTTCTTGTTCAAAATAAGTCATTATTAAGTTTATATATCCAGATTAAAGTATGCATATATTAGAAGGCCAGCTATGATGTGCATTCCTAAAATTCAGTATAAAGCAAATAATTTTAGGAAATGTCAGTCAGTACACATTGAGTACACATCTACAGCTGTAGTCAATACTCCTGAGAAGTAAAAACACTTTTGGTTTGTCAGGGACTAAGTTCAACACTGACAGCAGTTCTTGATCTGGTGGAAGTAAGCTAAACAGAACTCATAATTAAGTAATCATCCAGAAAAATATTTAAATTTAGAAAGCTTTGTATTAAAAATAGTACAAATATTGTTTATGATTAGAGCTTTTCTTGGACTGGCCTTAATATTTCCAGGGCAGCCAGAGAACTGAAACAATATGGGGTTTTCTTGAGATGTATTGATAAATACAGGTAGATTTTCATAAATGTACCTGTACAAAGAGCATAGAGGGAATCTGAGAGAGGATAAAATTTCTTGTTCTAGCTGGAGATGTTAATCAGTGAGTTGATAGATGCACTAAACCATTCAAACCTCATTTTGCTGCTGAATGTGCATTCTGAATAGGGAATGTGGGTTTCTGTTGCAGTATGAATACTTCAATGCTGTGCTCATAAATGAACGAGATGAAGAAGGAAACTATCTGGAGCTGGGGAAGGAATTCATCCTGGTGCCAAACGACCACTTCAACAACTTGCCTGTGAACATCAGCCTGAGTGATGTCCAAGTGCCCACCAACATGTACAACAAGGGTAAGAAAAGAGCTGCTTTATTTCATCATGCCACTGGCCAAACAAAAGCACACCCTCCCTTCAAAATGAAGCTGTTGATTAACTGTGTATTATCTGTGTTTTCCAGTTGGCAATAATACTGAAATTTTCTATGGAAGGATGTTTTAAGTGTGACAGTTGTGTAATATTTTTTGTTTTGTGGCAGTTTAGCAGTTTAATAAGGTTAATGATTTGCATATGAGGTTTGCCTGGGTTCTGTCATAGAGTATGGCAGAATAAATTTATTCCAGTGAATTATTTTCCAGAATCTTCAAATCATTTGAACAGAGCTTACATTGTCACCAGTTTAATTCTATCCTTGCTGAGATTTAGAATTGTCTTTGAAAGATATAGGATAGGTGGAGGCAAATACTTTATTAGACTTATGCTTTCAAACATCTGAGAATATTTCCAGCAGTATGTGTGCTATTCTAGCTCTATACACAAACTCTGCAGATATTATTTAGAAGGAATAATTTCTACTCCCCTATTTGATGTAAGTGCACATTGTACTAGCAAACAGCAACATTAGGGGTTAGAAATGAAGGACTTCAGTCTAAAAATCTGGAATGTAAACTAAACTCAGATATGCATTTACTCATTTTCCTTTTGCCACTTCCCTTTAATCAGACAGCAGGAATTTGTGTTTATGCAGCACCTATCTATTTATTTTTCTCAAGACATGAATAAAAGAAAAGTTTAGAAGGAAAGTGCCAAAGTTTCCTAACAATATCTACAGTATATTTGTCATTGGTCTGTAGAAGGCTGCCTAATCTCCTTATCTATCTCCTCTTCTGTGTTTTAACTATGCTAAAAGACATCTAAAAGGACATTAAATGCCTTCCTCTTAATACATTCCAGGCTAGCAATTGTGGTAATTCATGCAAGGATATTGTGTAATAAGGCGAATTAATTCAGCTAAGTTGGTCTGGTAAGAGAAGCAGTGGATATGGCAGCTTCTTTTCAAAGTTAGGATTCTGACTTGAGAATCCTGATAAACCAAAATTCCTACAATAGTCTTAAACTGGAGATGAAAAATAAATCTTCCTAGAGAGCACTTGAAAGGTTGTGAAATGATTAAGGCAGGATATTTTGAAAAGACCTGCAAAATGCTTAATGCTTCTAAAGATACCAAATTGCTTTTTTTTTGTGCAAGTGCTAACATTTATTTAATCAAGTCAGTCTATAAATTAATTCATTCCAGAATTGATAAGGAGGAAAAAGAAAAGGAAGGAACATAGAAGTCAGGCAACTGTGCTTTTCTGGAGGAGGAAATTATCCTGAGTAGTTAGTGAGAGCAGTAGAACTAAAGAACTTCAGGTATGTGATATGTGCTCATGCTATGTAGTGAATGCATTTTAAATGCTGATTACTTATAGTTACAGGCCAAAGGTCAAGGGCTTGCTACATCTTGGCGTGGCCTCTCATACAGGGATTTTCTGTAGCTATGGGCAAGACGGAGTTCTGTGATGACTCCTGTTTCTACTTTGTATCATTCAGACCATCCAAAATTGTCACTTTATGCAGCTGCAGAAAAAAAAGCATTTTTAAATAATTTAAATGTATTCCAACAGCAGATATCTGGTTTGTTACTGACATTTTCCTTGCACATGAACAAAATAATCTTGTTTGGACTCTATCAAGGTCTGGAAATGGTCCTCTTACCAAGCAGAGAACTATATACTTAAATTTTTTGTTGCCCTGTTCTGTAATGCAGAGGGGTGATAACAAGTTAATTTAATCCTAACCTGAGGGTACAAGCAGTGGATATGGAGAAGTTTAAAACCAAGTGTCTGCAGAATACCATTTCTCTACAAAGGGCCTCTTCATTTCTAGGTTATATTTTATTTTATTGAATTACTAGGGAGAACCACAGCCAGAACTAAGAGTTGGAAACAGACAAGTGTGATCACTGAATAGTTAAACACAGGGTTCTTGAGTCAACATGGGAAAATAAAGAACCCTATTTGTAAGCTAATTCTTAACTTTTTCCTTAACTTTGGCCTTTTCAGTTGTACAGATATTGATAATTTGCAGTGGTTTCAGAGAGGAGTCACAGGACTCATCAAAGAATTGACAAATGTGCCATGGACTGAGACCACAGGAGCTCAGTTCATTTAGCTTATTCAAGAGATGATTAAAGGCTTAATTAGTTGTTTGTAGTTAATTACTAATACCAGGCTCTATAATCTGGTTGCCAAAGATTGTAAAAATCCTGTGGCTGAAATCAGGTTCCATTAATTTGCAAATTGCACAACTGTGGGCTCAGTTGAGCTTTGGGAAAAGGTTTGCCCTGGTCAGCTTCCACAATCACAGTGATGCTGCCCAGCTGTGGAATCACTGAAGTGCACAATCCCTAAACTGGGCACTAAATGAGATTGGCTTAAAAATCTTGGCACATAAACATATTGCTGTTCTTCATTTATCTTCTGGCTCTGTCAGCCTCTTCATAGAAAAGCTTAAAAATATTGATGGCAAATACAGGATTAAATAATTCTCATTCTAAGGATACCTTCAGGTTTGGAGTCTGAAAATAAAAGAGATGAAACCAAATTTCATTACATTTACGATGAAATCAAGAAAATGAAAATATGATAAATATCAAATTATGATATGAAAATTTAGCATGGAACATTTTGAAAAGGAAAATGAGACACAATAAAAAACTCTGCCAACCTAATCTGTAAGTATACACTATACTAGTGCCATCTTGGAGTACAGAGTGCATGCACCTACCACAATATAGAAGGAAAGATAAACTAATGAACTGAACAAAGAATCACAGCTTTGCATTTACAGTGCTCTTGATCATCATTGTGAAACATAAAGAGCTGATCCAGTTATTGATGTCCTTGTATACTTTTCATTTCCCTCTTCTGCACACCCGCATTCCCTGCTTTCTCCAAATCTTAGAATGGTGTTTTGGTTTTGCTTTGCCTGGTTTTTGGCAGCAGGGGGGCCACAGAGGTGGCTCCTGTGAGGAGCTGCTGGAAGCTTCCACCATGTCCAGCAGAGCCAATCCCTGATGCCTCTGAACATGGACAGGCTGCTGGCCAAGGCTGGGCCAATTAGAGAGGGCGGTAACATCTGTGATTACATATTTAAGAAGAAAATCAAAACAAAATCATGCCGGTTTTGGCTTTTAGTCAGAGAAGTGGAGGAGGTGAGAACATGTGAGGGAAACAACATGGAGACACCAAGGTCACTGGAGAAGGAGGGGGAGGAGGTGCTGCAGGTGCCTGAGCCGAGACTCCTCTGCAGGCCGTGGTGAGACCATGGTGAAGCAGCTGAGCCCCTGCAGCCCCTGGGGATCCACCCACAGCCTGCGGGGATCCACGGAGATCCACCCACCATGACGGAGCAGGTGGGTGCCTGCAGGAGGCTGTGATCCAGTGAGAGACCCAGTGGAGAGAGAGGGCCCTGCTTCCAGGCTGGAGCAGCCTGTCCTTGGAGGACTGCACCCCGTGGGAAGAGAGACCCACATTGCAACACTTTGGGAGGAATGTGTGCCCATGGGGGGAGTTGACCTTGCAGCAGGTGCTGCAGACCAACTGCTCCTGAGGGTGGACTCAGGCCAGAGAAGGTCATGGAGAGCTGTCTCCCCTGCGAGGGACCCCAAGGCCTCACAGGGGAAGGACTCCTCTCCCAGAGCAGCAGAAGAAAATCTCAGTGATGCCCTGACCCAAAAACCCCCATGCCCTGTCTACCGGTGCTGTTGGTGGGAAGGAGGGGCGAGCTGGGAGAGAAGGTGTTTTAAGGGCTTATTTTTACTTCTCACTATCATACTCTGATTCTGTTAGTATTAAGCTTACTTCTTACCTCTAAGTTGAGCCTGTCTTGCCCCTGATGCATTTTCTCCCGGTCCTTATCTCAGCTCCTAAAGCCTTTGTTAACATATTTTTCCTCTCCTCTGCCCAGCTGTGGCAGAGGAAGGTGAGTGAGGCACTTTCATGGGTGCCTGATGTTGGGCCAGTGTCAAACCATGACAAGTGGATAGCCATTAATGTTAAAAATACAGATATTTCTGGTCTTTGGAATATAAGGCCTATGCAGTTGAGAGAATAAATATTTTGGTATTCCTATGAAGGTCATATGCTGAAGGAATTTAGAACAAAGAAAAGTGGGATAATTGTGTTTTATAGTTAAATTGTCCATAGGAACTGCTCATCTTTAGGACATTTTGCAGAAAAGCTGGTGATCCTTTTAAACTGCACAGCATTCTCCTGGAATTGGCCTCCTTCATTTTTTCCTGAAAGGGATTGCTCATTATAATGTTTTGTTTTAGAAATGCTTAAATATACATTGGGAAATCTGAATCTGTCACTGCATTGTATTTCTTCTCTTTGAACACAAAGTGTGCTCATTACCTGTAGGCTCATTGCCCACAGCCACAGGATTTGCAAGGCTGTATCTTTTTAAACAATTACTAATTAATTGATTAAGACATTTTGTGATAACTGTCTTAACAAGCAGTAGTTCTTCCATCCACAAAGTTTGCAATTATCAACTGTGTATAGATTTCTGAAAGAAAGCAGGGCAAAGGTTCCTAGTGAATTAGTCATATAAAAATATTCATAGAGGAAAAAAGAAGGGAAGAAAGAAGGCATGTTTTTCACGTTAAAAGGAAAGTTCAATTTTTTGGAAGTACAGAATCAATCTGAATCTGGTTTGGGCTATGCAAAGGCAGAGTCTAGGTGTAAATAAGGCACTCTTTTATTCAGCTGCTGGGCTCTTATTAAAAAAGTTTATACTGGTTACATGGAGGCACAAAAGGAGTTCTCATAGGTCTTATTTTTTATGTCTTCCTATTAATTTAGAATGTAAATGATTTGGGACGTGCTGCTGTCCATATCTTGCATGTACTCTTCCACAGCTACACATTCCTAAAACACTCAGATACAACTTTCTACATATCAATCACTATATTTTAAACAGTTATTGTAGAAGACATTAGTGATAATGAAAAAAATTATTAATAATTTAAAGTTTGTATGGCTTCAGAATTTGATTTATTACTTTCTGAGATGACAGTAGTATATTTAGAAGAATCTAGGAACGTGACATATAATTAAAAAGTAGCACTTGGAATGTGGGCCAGGCTTTCTGGCAATCATCCACGGGGAGCATGGTGTTAGGATTGCCACTGGGGAGAGTAACATTCTAGAATGGATTTTTGTACACAAGGAAATGATAAAAGAAGACTCAAAACTGATGTTGCAGATGTTGACAGTGTATAAAAGAAAAATAGAGTAGCATTTTACCCTTTGTTAGTGTGAGAATATAGGTAACCAAGATCCCATATTCTTTCTCCAAAGTATGTGCTGTATCTGGGATGAAGAACCTACTCCAGTTTTTGTTTTTTTTTTCCTCAATCTGTCACCTCATATTTACTCCTACTTGTGGACAGCAGTGACATATTTTCTGCTATTGAGTTTTCACTCAGCAGTTTTCCCATGAAAGAGGCTTATGCATACTTGGATAAATGTGGTTTTCAGAGGAATGTGGATGAAAACCAAAGCCAAGGTGAGGGTCAGTGTGTCTTGGTGACACAGTTCTGTTATGGCACCTGTTGGAAAGCAAAGCCTAGAGCAGTACAGTAGCAGAGGTGACACACAGCAGGATGTCACCCACTTACTGTAGCTTTGCATAAAAGCCAGGAAACACCTGGGGAAATCCACTGTCTTGGTATTAGCTGGAAACAACGCCTGGATTTGAGAATTTGCAGTTGGTCTTTGTTTGTATAACAAGGTAGGCTTCATGTTTGTGCAAAGGGGAAGAGCCCAGGTTCTCTTATTTTCAATGATTCAAAAATATCAGGATGAAAGCACTTTCTCCTTGCCTTTTAAACTCTATTTCTCAGTGCAACAGTTTCTTCACAGTAAGAAATTTAGAACTAAAGAGAGACTTCTGTGCCTGAGAGCTTTTTCATTTATAATTTTTTTTTCTAACCCCCTTATATTTCATAAAATCTTACAACGTCTTTGCCTTCATATTTGGTCTAAGATTGATATTTTGGACTAAAATATTACACACCCAAAGACAACCTTTCTAAATGTTTTTAAAAATAAAAATACCTTGTAGAATGAGCCAAGTTTGACTTTCCTCATCGGGTATTTTGACAGAAGTAGGGTAAGGGTGAGCATATGTGACTCTATCCTGCAGCCCCAGCCAGTATCTCTGAGGTGTGGTGGAGGAGACAGACATGTGCCAATAGAGGTAGATTGGAGAAAGGATAATTTCTTTGTTTGGATCAGATGCATCTTGAGAAGTATGTTTGATTTTGTCTTAAAAAAAAAACCCAAAAAAACAACAAAGTAAAACAATTTATCTTGGCAATAGAAGGGAAGAAGGGAAGTAGGCTTATGTAAGTTGATTTAAAGTAATGGGAGGTTTTTCCTTTGTTGTCATTTCTAGTTTACTGGATATATAATCTTATTTTACTTGCTCAGTTTTATAATGGAGAAACACTTCCTAGGGGATAAGCCTTCATCCCATTAATACAGCTGACAGTGAAATTAAGTGCATTCTACAGCTTTGCAAGACTTAGTTATCCACTGATTTTTTTGTATTTATTAAAAGTCATTGAGCAAAGAGTCCAAACTTAACTACTGGATAAAAACCCTAGATTTTCCGACTTTAAATACTCTTATTTATCTTAAGTGTATTTTTGTTTTCATCACTAGTGAATGTCTGAGGAAAAGACATATGTATAGAGACATAAATGAAAAAAAAATCTATATGTGTATATATGTATCTCCTATGTGGTGGAGAGTGGTGCAGTCTGTTCTCACACCAAAGGATGTTGACATATATGTGTGAGTCACTGAAGTATTTCAGGAAACATTAGGGACACAAGATAGTTTTGTGACCACAAAGCTATCTGCAACTGAGTTGTCAAGTCCTGCATCAGAAGAATTTTAATTTAAGCTGTAGTACAAGGTTTGTGTCTCTTTTCCTGCCCATGCAGAGATAGTCAGATCACAGCTCTGCTCTGCCTTTTGTTTGTACAGCACACTGATGGCTCCTGAGAGCCAGGATGATATTGTAACCAGTATTTCAGTGCTTGCCTGTTTTCCCAGAGCTTGTTTCCAGTGAGATTCCATTGTATAGCCTGAGGCACAGCTTCTCCCTTTAAGCTCTGTGACTATTGAAGCATTTCAGAGCTGGCTCAGCAGTCTGGTCTCTTCAGCACAGCCCCAAGTGCCACTGTCAAACACCGAGTTACATTTTCATGGTCCTGAAATTCAACACGTGCTCAGCTTCTGTGCTCTGTGTGGAGAGATGGAAGCCTGTGCTTCAGAATTCTGTGACATCTGTATATTTCAGCTTGGGCTTTTTGCCCTTTACTCCTAGTGAAGCCCTGGGATGAATATCACATAAACTCTTAAATGCCATTTGGAGGTGCACATGCAGCAGCAGTATACTGGTACAAATGAACAGAGTTGCTCTGAACAGACTCAGTTGTGGAAGTTTTTCTTCCCAGGCTGATTTACAGGGATGTCTGTTCAGATTAGTTTGAACATGGAAACGTCCACTCCTGCTGTGGAGCTTTGTGAAAAGAGATGATTGCTGTCTTTGAAGTGCCCAAGGTGAAATGTTGATTGGTGTGTGGAAAAGTGAGATGCAGTGGGCAATGCAAAAAAGGACCATATGAACTTATGAAGTCCACAGTATTAACTATCTTTCACCCATGCCTTTTTGGTGCCTTCCTTCCCCCGTTGCTCCAGCTGAATTGAAATACCAGCATCTGGGCATGTGCAGAGGGTAATTCATGAGCATTTTCTCTTTTTAGAAACCTGATATCAGTAACTGCCCCACCTTAAAGGCATTAGGCTCTGCTTCAGGGAGGATCTGTGCTCTCTGCACGGAGAAGAAAATATGTTAGAATCAATTAGTGAATCTAATCATGACATGTCAAAATAAAGCATAAAATTTCCCCAAAAATGTTGGGTCTGGAAAGTTACTCTCCAGCTTTCATTATACTGGAGAAGGGGCTTATACTAATGAACAATGTTTCAGTTTTTTCCTTATATGAATACATGTTAAACTCAGGAAGTTAGGTGAACTTTTAGCCCAGGGCTTACCCTGATTTATTTTTAATGTTGCCATGATTTATACGGAATACATTTCTCAGCATTTACCTACAACTATTTCGGACATTTCATCATGTCTACCACTATAAAAGAGTGAATTTTCACATCATCTAGCAAGTTATATTTCATAGTACTGCCATGTGATTTAGAATGATATTTTGAGTTCACTGTCATGTTTTTGTGAATTTTGTAATGAAATCTTTATTCCCTACTATAATATATTTTAAAGGGGAGGAGCAAGATGTCAGGGGTCTGTGAATTTTGCTAGTTGCAGTTTTGGCACTAGGGAGGATTTTTCTTATCAGATTGGTGAATTCCTATCAGCAGCCCAGTGGTTGGTGACTTTATAAAATCTCTGCTATCATAAACTGTCAGGTGCCTCATTAAATTACTTCTACATTTTTACATTGTCAGGCCTGGTTCTCTGTTAAATTAGGAAATACACATATGCTAAGGAAAGAGAACAGTTTGTGCATGATCAGGGGAAAATTATTTGCTCCAAATCCTTTTTTCAATTGAGAATGAAAGAAGAAAAAAAAACAAAGCCCAAAAGAAAAATATTCCACTGGATTACAGATTGCCTGGTATTTATCCTGATATATTTAGATAATGAAGATACTTAGTGCAAGATACTGCTTTGTCTTTAGTGACAGAGTAGACAGAATCAGGATAGGAAATAAAATTTGATGATCAATTTATACAGTCTGAAGTTAATCTGCTGCTTTGAAAACTAAAAGCAATAATATAAATTTTTACTTAGAGAAAAGTCTGTCTTAGCTGTCTTCCATCTGTTTTTCTCATCCTGATACTGTGATAGAGCTGCAGTTGTGGAGTTTTTGAAGTACAGGAAGCAATTTTATCAGTGCTTTCCATAACTGCAGAGTTTTTCACTGATGGATGCTGAAGTCCATGAATATTTTCAAGCGTTTCTGTCAACAGGAGATATGGTTTATGTCAACTCAACTGACAAACATAAGGCACACAATATGTTTCTGAGAGTCTCAAACTGTGTAAATCAAGCTGTAAAATCCATTTTAATCCATCCAGTTTTTAAAAATTGGTTCATGACTGTAAAATACAATTTAAAGTTCGATAATAAGTAAAAGATAAAGAAGTCTTCATTAATAATAGTCTAAATTCATTTTTCCTTAAATTAATACCATGCTAATACTAATTCCATGCCAATGCATTTGGAATACATTCAAATATTGCCAACCATTTTGACTCTGTAACCATAATCACTCTGCGAAAAAAGTGATTAAAAGGTATCTTACAGCTCTTAAGGTGTATTTGGACTTCACTTATTTTGAGGACAAGATAACTATAAATATTTTCCTATGGATTTAAATTCAATTCTTATCATTGCTCCCATTTTCACAATTCAATTCTTTTCCATGTTTTTTTTTTTACAGGGTTGCAATACTTTTTTGCACAAAGAGGCTGTATCTCTTTGTCTTACGATTCTTTGCAGCACATGTGCACTGTCTTTTGTGCCTCCCTTTGTCTCTGTCATCTATCATTTCACTGGCTGTTGAAAGTATAGATTTTATCATGTGACTTAAACCTTTGTTTAAAAGCTTTCTGTTAGGATTATTGTTATAACTCCTGTGGAAAGTTGGCAATCAATTATTTGTGTGCTTTTTTATTGTTTTGTGGACTGACTGTGGAGCAGTTTGGGTTGGAAGAGATCTTTAAGGGTCATCTACTCTAATTCCCCTGCAAAGAGCAGGGACATCTTCACTTTGATTGTGGTGCTCAGCCTGACCTGGAGTGTTTCCAGGGAGGGGACATCAACCAACTCTGAGTGACTTGTTCCAATGCCTCACAGCTTCATAGTAAATAATTTCTTCCTTCTATCTACTCTGAACCTACCATCTTTTAATTTAAATCCTTTACCTCTTATTCTATTGCAAGATATTTTCTTCCAATTGTTTCCATCCTTTGCCTCTTTCTACCTTTATAATCACCGATACTTTTAAAATTAATTACAAAAAATATGAATAGAAGCAAATGTGAATAATTCTGACCTCAATGTCTTTCATATAAAAGACATAAGGTGTACCCTGTGTTTTTCTGTTTACCTTATTTATATTTTCTTAAATGCTGAAAACATTGCAAAAGGAGATCTTTGCCTTAGAATTCACAAATATTCTTTAAGTTTTGCTTGAACAATTTAGAGACTGATAAAGAATATTACCTGTGTCAAATGGCATTTCCATTGCATGATGCTCACTGTATGTTAAAGATGAGTTTATGCACTACAAGTCAATAAATGCAGACTCTAATCAAAAGTTTTGCTTGCATTGGAAAAAAAATCTGCTGCATGTAATAGTGCCTTCTCTAAAAGATATTGAAATGTGATGAACCGCAGCCATTTTTTGATTAAGTAAGGTTTTTTCAATTTGATACTTAAAAAGAGCTATGAATATCATTCAGTCATACTTTCCTATCAATGCCTTCCAACTGGCTGCCAAAATTGAGATTACCTATTTTCTAGAATATTAGACTCCAAAAAAATCATTTCTCAAGTGATGCAGAAAGATTATAATCTGCAGCTAGCACATATGCAAAACCATTTTCCTGTAAGGTGTGAAATTAAGAAATAAAATCTTGTCTGTCACTATTGTATATGATTTTATGGACTTTGCTTCTGAACATTCAACATCCTGGAGCTGTTATTTAAATGCTCATGGTCGCATACTGTCCTGGACCACTATATTTATGTTTTGAAATCCTTCCCCTGGATTGTTTGTCTTCACATTTTAAGGTCTCTAGGACAATGTTTTCACTGTCTTCCTAGCACTGGACATTGTTTAATTTAAAAGGAGCTTTCTTAGTCCAACAGATTTAATCAAGGTTGCAGAGAATGTCCTATCTTCCCATATTTCTTTGTTTTAACTCTTGTTGCCTGTTGGACAGAGATGCACGGACGTCTCTGCTGCTTCCATCTGGTTTTGCTTAAATTCTGCCTCAAATATGATTCCCAGAATTTACTCAGGCTGCTGCTTTGTTCTTGAAAAGAGCTTTAGCTTCACAGATTTTTTTTTTTAAATTTTTTTTTTCTCTCAAACCTCTGTCTTTAACAGCAAGCCTTTTGGAAATGTTGGCATGGCCATGCAAGATGTGTACTATGCTTTATCTTTGCTGTGTTCTAGTCTGTCTCTGGCTGTGGATCTAATCTGTGTGTTTCTAATACATCCTCATCACCATGGCAACTAGATGTCAGATCCAGGCTACATGGAAACGTGAAGAATTTCCTCTAGAAAGCCCTGCTCTCCACCTCTCCTGATCCAGCAGCTGTTGCTTAGTTACTCAGAGCTGGGCTTTGCCTTTTGACAAATGTGAGCCAGAGAATGTTTGTCACTGAACACTATCTCAGGTACAATATTTAGAGGCTTTTTGACCTGACATGCCTCTGTCAGTCATGATGCCACCCCTACTTCCTTGTTGCTTTTAAGGACAAGAAAGTGACAATAATCCTGGGTTTTTGAAAACTTTAGGAGTGAATATGCATTAATTAATGGTTGTCTGGCAAAGTAAAAACTGTAACTTTACTATGTAGTGAAGAAGATTGACATTTGACAAGGAATAATAATAGTTTATCTAAATATACATATTAATTTTGTCTACTGTTTTAGAAAACTGTAATAATCTGTTTCTCCACACTGCTACATTTACACAGACCCTTTGATTTTTCCAGGGTATGTGTTGTGTGAAGAAGAAGGCGGCTTGCTCTTCTAGTTAAGCATTAGTATGCTTGGCTAGAATATAAACTGTTTCAAAATATTGTTTGGCTAAAAACGTACAAAGACATTTTTACACTATACTTTGTTTATTTAGGTGTCTCGCAGCTTTTATTTGGCACATTCCTGAAGGAGTAAATAGTGTTTAAGAATACAAAATGGGTTTTGTAATGTACTCATCCCAAGATACATTTGTACATCTGCTCAGTGTTTTTATTACTATCTTCAGAGGCTTTATAACCAGCTGAAAATTTTCATATCTTGTATGAGTAAAACTTCCATTTTACTCAAATTGTGCAAGCAGTCTTTGGGGCAAGGATTATAAAAGCACAAGAGAAGTAAGGTCCTGTTGATTCGAGAGGATAAGAGATGGTGATTTGCCATGGTACTAGATAAGTTTGCTGTTAAATCCAATAATTGCACATTCGTACTCTGTTGATGCTCCCAGGAATGGAGCAGTAGAGGTTTAATTTATTATAGCCCACTGCAACTGGGATGCATTTTACCTGCTAAAACATTTCTCTCTAAAGGTTTTCATGCCTCCATTTGCTGTATGCAAGAAGCATGATGTGTTGATAAACACAAGATGTCTTTGGAACCTCCTTCAAAGCATTATTTGCTGGTCCCAGCTGCACTGTGCTGTGCCATTAAGTCAGCCTGCTCCTGTAACTCCATGTCTGGGAATATCTGTGCAATAGGAGTGGAGTATTTTTTGTGAAGTGCTAGTTAACAGGTTTGCATGGTCCTGTGTTTCAAATGGCTTTTGTAAAGACTGGTGGATGGATCTGTCCCCAAGAAATTTCCGTAAGGATGACTTTTATTTCCAAGGCTGCGCCTTGCCTATGTCATTCATCACTCTGACAACAGCTCTGAATAAAATTGTCCCTTTTGGTATGTTGTGCATTAAATATTTTACAGTACAGTTGCCTGGATTTAGCAGCAGTCACAGTTGCTTTCTTTTCTCCTGCTTTGCAGTGTGTTCCACTGGCTTCCTCTATTGCTTGTTGAGACACTTTTCCTGGTCTGCCACTCGCCAGAGGTTTGAATTTCCTGGCTGCTGATAGTTACTCTTCCATCAGCCTGTGCAGAAGTTTCTGCTTGCTGTGTGTTAGAACTGACTCCTTTTTTTTTTTTTTTGTAGTATTCATGACTAATTTTGCTTTTGTGATGAAAATGCAATGGATATAAGGCCTCTTTAATTCCTGCGTTCTCAAAATTTGTTTTCTCTTTTCCACTCGGAAAACCATTTCTATCACTGGTTTTCCATGTTGTTCACCCCTTCTCTTTACATTGTGGCATCTTATAGTTCTGTGGTGTTGTATTTTATATTATCCTTTCATTTTTCACAGTCCTCAATTTGTATCATACAGAAGTGTGGAAATGAGTACGTGTCACTGAAAATACAGAAATACCCTATCTTCAGTAACATTAATTAATTTATCTGTTCAGGATGACTGGCTTTTGACTTTAGCTCTCAGCTCAAAACAATTGCTGGGTGGGCAATTCCATCTATTAGGGGCATGTTAGAGACAGATTTAACTGCCTCATATACCTGGCTTCTGGGACAACAGCTCTAATAAAGCAGAATCTTTCTATTTTGTCCTGGGATGCCCTTGACTTCTGCTCTGAGTTTCTCCTTTAATTTAAAACAGAAGTTAATATTCAGTTTTCTATATGCTGTTTCCGGAGCTTTGCTCTAACCTGCCCACTGGTCAGCCCCCACACTCTTTGCTTTTAGCTGTTACATCTGAGAAGTTAAGCAAAGTCCAGCCAGGCCAGCACCAAATGGGTGAAGTGGGCTCAAACTGCCCCTGCTGCAGGACATTTTCTATAACTCATGATAAGGCAAGCCCTTTGGAGACAGAACTGAATCTGTATCCCAGAATGCTGTTAGTGAGGAGCTTGCAGCTGTAATTCTGGCTTTCAAATGAGCTAAAGTTGAATCTCAGTCCATTTCATTAATTAAAAAAAAAATTACAAATCTCCCCGCTCAAACAAAAAAAGAACACTATCCCCCCCATACCACAAAACAATACAAAGCATCACCCAAATGCACTCATGAAACTCAGTATAAAAAATAAACACATCTGGCCATACTCCAGTTCTTCTGCTGCCACTTCAAAGGAGAAGGGTGAAGTCATTAGGGCAATGCTGGAAGATGAAGGCACTACATGCCTACTGCTCTGCCTTTATGCAGTCACGTACCGGGAGTCTTCAGCACCCATATTCCTGCAAGGAGGGAATGTGATTTCTGACATTGGTGAACAGTTCCCAGCACATGAAGCAAAATGGACAAACACCTTCTTTTATGTCTACAGATGGCCAGATGCTTTGATCTGTGAGCTGATGCATCCACATTACCCTGGAGTCAGAGAGAGGGGAAGAGAGAAAAAAAAAGTGAAGGCAGTTGCCAAAACTGGCATCCAGCCCCAGCTCTTGAGTATGCTGGACCACCCTGAAAAGCATTCATATTAGTGTTGAGTAGTGTAATTATTAGATTGTTGGTATATGTCCCAGCAAAGTATGTGATTTTGTTATTCTTTAAAATATGACCAGACTAAATATGTTGTCAATGTCATAAAAACTAAGCTAATATTGTTGCTATCTCTGAGCCAGAAAAAGTGCAGGATTTTGCATTCCTTTTCCAGTGCTTGGGCCCTTAGGCTGTGCTTGCATTGCTCTGTGGTAGGATAGAGCTGCTCTGCAGTTTAGGGCTGCTGCTGAGGCTGTCAGATATTACAGGAGGGGAGATCATTCCCAATGCCAGCCTCTCTGACAGCTTTCCAGGGGAAAGTAATGATTGTATCACAAAAGGAATAGAATAGGGAGAAAAGACTAAAGATCTTTAGAAACTTTAATTTCTTGAGAATAAAGCAGAATATGGCAAGAAAGAGAATGTTCTTCATAGTTACTGAGTTCCTCAATGTTTTCCCTTATTTTCTGTAAAATGTGCTGCAATAATTGAAATGCAAAATGGGTTGTGTAGCTATTAGTTTTGTTCTATAGATTTAGCATACTCTGGATTCTGTGAACATTAAAAAAAGCCATTACCTTTGGCTGTTGCACATCTTTTAGCCTGTGCCTCTTCCTTGCCTTTGTTCAGTCTTTTTTGGGCCAGCAGGATCTGTGACAGCCACTTAATTGCTACATGCATTTGTACTGTTCTTTGGCAATCTCATTTCAGTTTTGTGTCACTGTACTTATTTTCCTGGAGGCTGGATTTATGTTAAATGTCAGTAAAAACAGGTAACATGTACAACAGACAATGGTGGAGGAAAATCCCATATAATTGCAAACCAGCTCATCTAAAAGACATGGGAAAGGGAATATTTTATTGTATTTTATCTGCCAGGAAGCAAAAGCAGAAATCATATTTCAAGAACTGTGGTGAAAGCTATTTCCATTTATTATCTTTGAGCCCCATAACATCACATTGATGATTTTGCATTTATATTAAGCTTTATCTTTTTTTCTTTTTATCCCGCACCAAATTTCCGAATATTCTCACAGATTAATTTACCACCATTGACATTTAACTACCTGGGGGATGCAGATGATGCTCACCAGTAATTGAAAAACTTAAGAATACTGTTTCTAAATGAAGTACTAGGGGAGCTTAAACAGTTTTGTGTAATTACTAAAATTGGAGATTGGCCAGAACAAGTTAAACATACAGGTTATTAGATGATGATTTAATGAGACATATGGTCAGAAATGCAGCTGGATTTGGGATGGTGCATGTGCACCCATGTAGCAGTGGTATAAAGTTCAGAACAAAGAGATCCAGAGTGAAATCTCTGCCTGAAGGTGCAGCAGCCAGCAGAGACTCATGACTCCCAGCTTTGCTGTTTTGTTCTGTGGCTACATTTGTCCCTGCACCACTTTTCCTTGTATTACAAGAATCCAACTGATTGTAGTCCTATTTGCTTCTTTTATTGAAGTGGTTGGGGCCTAAAATATAACTTGATATACTGTAAGAAGAATAGCCAGCAGAACAGACCTGCAGGGGGTGGGAAGGCAGGGAATTATCACCAGCTTTCATTTTGAAGGAATACAGTGAGCATAGGTCACATTTTAATTGTGCCCTCTTATTTAAAATGCCTCCTTTCTGCTCCTTCCAGCTAAAAAGCAAGTCTATTAGTTTCAGAGTCACTGGATTAATGTTTAGAGTGATCAGGAGTTGGATGATTAGTGTTGTCAGCCTAATGCAGAATATGGACTCCACCAGACTTGTTCAGGGAAAATGTCACGATTTTATTTCCATGGAATTCCCTAATCCATAATATGGATGGATATATAAACATGTTTAAGTGACTCTTCACAGATGGTCTAAAAAAATTAATTCAAAATACCCATGGATATTTCAATATGATTTTTTAAAAGTGATTTATATTTGTATTTTTTATATACACATATTTATTTTATATGCTACTGGAAGGACTTCAATTCAGAACTTAAGAAGTGAATGACAAAAGTTGTGCCATAACCTTATGGAACTGGAATGCATATAGAATTTTAAAAAAATTGTCATTGGTTGGAAGGCAGAGGGTTCTGCTCATGAGTGGCATTAGAGCTCTGATTCGTTAGGAAAGGCATTAAAACTTAGGCCCTGAGGAATCCAGGATAGGAGGCATCCAATGAATTGATAAAACTAAAATACCAAGTATAATGGGCAGTCTTGGAATGACATCCAAACATAGGTTTCTAAGAAGCACTGCAGGTTATTTTAAATATAAACTAATATAAAATTATCCTGTTTGATTTGTTTGGCTTTTCTCTAATCCTGATGACTGCAGGGCATATAAAGAACCTATAGCCCTCTGGAATCTTGAGAAATGGAGTTGTCTCTTTCCTCTAAAACAGACCTTTCTAGCAACACCAGGAAAAGTAAAAAAACCAAAACCTCAACTCTCTGAACTTGGCCACTCTTTTCAAAGATTAATTAAACTTATTGCCTTATCTCAAGATTGTGATGCTGAGTCAACAGTGCCACTGCAATTTTTAGTGATTTGGATACTCCATTATACATGAAGTATAGGAGCAGAATCAGAATATCAATTTTTGAACTGGTACTGAGAAGTTCCTGTGGGCTGAGGAACAGAATTCTCATTTTAATGCTCAGGTAATGTCTAACTGCTGAACAATGGGCTGATATCTTGAGATGCTGACATAGGAGTGTATTTTTACAAACCAATGACAGGTCTCAGTCTTGAGAGCTGATTTGTGATGTTCTGGTCACATCTCATTATTGGGGTAACTGCAGATTGGAAACCACTGGACAATGAGTTTTGCCAGCTAGGCAGGACTGAAGTGACATCAGTTTGTTTGATATGTGTCTGGTGTGGCAGATTTTAAGTATATATGTCATCTTCTAGAGAAACAAGTAACTGCACTCCATGTGTCTTAAAAATAAGATCTGTTTTGTTGACCTTGCTTTTCAGCATTTCTTCTATATAAACCTAAATATTTAGGTGAAAGCAACATGCAAAGTTGTGTAGCTGAGACATTTCCATTTTTCTGCTGTTTTTTCTTGATGAATGCAGGGGAAGATAACAATTTGCCTTTTTTCCACTCCATTAAAATCACATTTGAAGCAGTCTTCTGAAATCAGTACAGTGACATTATTTTGCGAGCTAATGGCTGCTTTATTTCAAATGCTTGAGCAAATGTTACTGTGTATTCATGTATGCACACTTTTGCAAATTAAATAATGCATCTGTGATTTCACTTCTGTTTTTTTCCTTTCTATTCTGCTGACTTCATATAAGATTGAACTGGGAATATCCTATATCTTAATTGTTTCTCACCTTTCAAAATTCACAGTTTGAAATCCAGTAACTTTCTAAGACATGTTCATTGATTTCTCATTTCCCACTATTGAACCAAATCTGCAGCTTAAAGACACACTTGAGCAGCCTGGGGTCTTAGGGATTGATAGATGGGGATGTCTTAAACAGAACATTTTCAGCATCAAGGATTTACTTTCTAGTTCTCTTTCTATGGAAATAAAAACTAATTGGGTTATTGCTGTGGAATGTGGGTTCAGTGTTTTTCAAATAACAGCTAGTGTTATTTGTAATGAGATGTGTTTTTATGCATATTCAAGTGCAAAATAAAAGGTATTTCACTTTCTGTTCCAACATGAAAGCTTTCAAACATTACCACATTTAATGTTTAAAAAAAATAAAGTGTTGCCATGAGACATTCCATGCATTTAGGGAAGGTACATTGAGTAAATAATCTAAATTAGATTGAGTTATTTATGTTCTCCAGAGCAAGCAATGTGGTGGTTCAAGATAGATGCTCTAAAGAGCAATTTTAACTTATCTAAAAAATACTACCTGTTTTATTTGAGCCATACTTCTGTTCTTTAGTTGAATTATTTATTTTGAATCACTTATTTGACAAAGGAAACTAAAACCATTTTGCAACAGTTTTCAGTCAATAAACTTTTGGATATTGAATAAGCTGAAGATGGTAGAGTTTATGGGATTCTACTTAACAAAATCACTTTTCATTGTGTGTGTGTTCTTTATTTTTTTCCAGATCCAGCCATAGTAAATGGAGTTTACTGGTCAGAATCTTTAAATAAAGTGTTCGTTGATAACTTTGATCGTGACCCTTCTCTCATCTGGCAATACTTTGGAAGTGCAAAAGGATTTTTCAGGCAATATCCAGGTAGGAAGAAGAGAAGTTCTTAAAATACAAGAAAGAATTCTATGGCTTGCAGGTTTGATTTTACTTCATCTGCTTCTCAGAGAGATTTCCAATCAGCATTTTGAAAATGTTGAGTTTTTTTCTACCAATTTATATTTGGAGGTGAAACCCTCATGGTAGCTCATGTACTCATAAAAATTTCTATTCAGGTAGAATATACAAATGTGAAAAATAACTTCTAAACAGGCTGTGAGAAGGAGAGCAAAAGGATTAGAGCCTTCATACAGTACTAGGCTTGAATTATGTTCTCTATCAATGCACACAGTAAGACTTCATCATTACTTGTTGTTTTGTTTTTAAACTTCCACTTAACCCAGCAGATTTGCATTAAAAATTTTTAAAAACTTGTTTGAAAGTTTATTTTCACACCAATTGTAATAAAATGCAATCACATCACTTGTATTATGTCTATAGAAATAGATTAAAACTTAAATTGTTGCCTATTAAGGTTTATGTTTAATCCCATACAAAATTTACCACAGTATAATAAAATAATAAACTGTGAGGTTAAATAAGCTGATTCTCAGCTTCTGTAACTTTGAATCAGGCTCACAGTGGGTATTGTTCCTTTGGCTGATGGGGTTTAGCAACCCATGTATCTCCAAGTCTTGAGTTTAAGCAAGGTCACTGTAAGCCTGTATGTCTCAAAGTGGCTGAGAGTAATGGCTACTACATCTGTGTTAGTTTTAGGTTATATTTCTGTTCCCAAGCTCCATGATATTTCAAATATTAGTCCAAGGCTATTTCTTATTTTTTTCTAGAAAATGAGTGTAAAAAGCAGGCAGAGTTCCCCTGACATTTTTTTTTTCCCTTGGAGTTTTTTTCAATCATATTTCTTCTGACCCACAACCAGGAGATGTTACCTCTTCATAGTGATGTGAGTGAAAATTCAGAGTATGCCCTGTGAGTGAAGCAGGTATTGTAAGGGCAGCTGCTGGAGCCAGCCACGGGTCAGAAGTGCACAAGGTCCAGAAAGGACTTGGCAAGATGTGGTAAAGCTTGCCAGCACCAAAGGCCAAGAATGGCAGGAATTTTGTGAAAATAGTGCAATGAACATAGCAGGCCTGAAGAGCATTCACCTTACAGTAGATTAAAAAGGAGTGAGCAAAAAAATTATTTCTGGTTGCCCTATTTTAGGAACTTTTCTTCCCCCCAGTATTTCCTATGCTATGATGGCACAGCCTGTTAGATTGAAGTATGAAACTCCATTAACTGCTACTTAGCCCCAATACCACAGATGCATTTTCCACAGGTACTGTGAAAATTTAATTTAATATTCTATCCTCTTTTTTTTTTTTTTAACAACAGGAATTAAATGGGAACCTGATGAGAATGGAGTCATTGCATTTGACTGCAGAAACAGAAAGTGGTAGGCAATTGATGACTGATGGTGTTTAAGAAATTTGCAATGATGAAAAGCTCAGTATTTAAAAGAAGTTTTATCTTTCATCTCAGGTACATCCAGGCAGCAACTTCTCCAAAAGATGTGGTAATTTTAGTGGATGTCAGTGGCAGTATGAAAGGGCTTCGCCTGACTATTGCCAAACAGACAGTTTCATCTATTTTGGATACCCTTGGAGATGATGACTTCTTCAATATAATTGCTGTGAGTGTCTCAGGATTTTTTTTTTACTATTTTTCTTCCATCATTTCTTGCTATCTGTCATGTTTTACTTCACTCAAGCCACTTGAAAAATGTTGCAGACAGGTGATGGGTGACATCTGAACCCACTGGACAGACACATTTGTTTTTTCAGTGAGAGATTCTTCAAGTGTCAGAGATTTTGGGCTGTTTGCCTGTGACTTGCAATTTGAAACTCTTTAAAGAAGTAGTCTTCAGTCTGGGGTTGCAAAGAATAGTTATATATGTATTTTTTAGTTTGCTTGAACTTTGTATATTACCATAACTTTTAACTTCAGGGTGTGTCTGCCTTCCCCCCTGCCTTTTCCCCTCAGCTTCTGCCCTACAGTTCAAATTGCAAAATGGGTAAAATGTAAGCATTAATAGATGCAGATTTTAGCTTTTTCTAAGGCTTGCATGGCATGATAAAATGCCAGCATAGCTCCTCAATGTTCGTGTCCTGGTCTGAAATGTGTGTCCGTGTAGAGGGGCTGCTGGTGTTTAACAGCAGTGAGAAATCAGATCCTCAGGAGCTCCTCTGGTGTACACCTGAGTTTTCCATGGTACAGGTACAAGTTTTAAAGTCGTGACAAGAGGCTGGTTTTACTGTACTTAAGAGTAATGGGATTAATCTTGTGGGTAAGGATGATTTCAACAAGTCCAAAACTGACATCAGAACTATGATTTGCAGGGGAGGGAAGGGAGGAGGAATTGATTTTTACATACATTTTATTTTGCTGAAATTCTCTTGCTAATACTTTGTAAAAAAAGAGTTTTCTCCAATGTGCAAATGTCTTCAACTTGAATATAAGGAAGATTTTGGCCTTTTTGTTTTCTTGCTACAAGGAAAGTGTCCTTTGTGTACTAAATTAAATGACCCCAGAGACACAAGTGTAAATCATTGAGATTGTAAAGTGTATGTGCATGAAGTATATGTACATATACTGTATTTTTAACACACAGCCAGCAGTTCAGACTGTCATATTAATCTCTTTGCATGATAATTGCATAATTAGCAGGAACTCATGTTGTAGAAAGATATAATTACATACTTTATCAAAAAAGATTTACTGTCCTTTAAAAAATGTGATTAACTGTAATCTAAATAACTTCTGTAAGTTAAAAGAATGTTTCAACTAGACTAATTACTAAGATGCCTGACCAGCCATTTTTTGGTGTATGATCTGTGTTTATCAGTAATTGTAACAGTTACTGTGAATTATGTAGGAAGAAAAAAAGAAAAGTTGGTTTTTTAAGTGAAAATTTTACTTTGGGAAAATCAAAAGGCTCATCGGTAACCAAAAGAAAAAAAAGTAAAAACATATGTAACTGGAATCCAAAGTAATGATTTTGCCTAAATAGTACAGTGGAAATATTGTGCAAATACTTTTTAAAAAAGCAACTATGAAAAAGCTAATTGTCACTTTTTCCAACTTAAAGTTCATTTGAAAATGAACTGAGCTGCGTGTAAAACACCACGGAGTCAGGGAATTTTTAGAGAACTTATTGTCAAATTGCACAAGCTTCCCACCACTGACTTTGTGTTGATAAAAGGGAAGGATCACCCACCTGAGCCCTTCCTCCCAGCTGCCCAGGCTGAATTTGTGCCATCCCCTCTGTGGGGCAGCCCCTTCCCCCTGGCTGCCCTTCAGCCTCTCCCCTCTCGGCTCAGCCAAGGGCTGGCTCCCAGCTCTGTCTCTGCCCCTCTCGCTGCCCTTCCCTCTCCCTGCTGTCCCTTCAGCTGGCTCACCCCTGTCCCCCTGTCCCCCCCTCGCTGCTGTCCTCACCCACAGCCCGTGGTGTCCAGCAGCACACCCCTTTCACCGTGGCCTTTTCCCAGCTGTGCTTCCAGATGTTCCCAGCTGCTGATGGCTCTTTCCAGGCACCACAGCCTGCCGTGGCTCCATTGGGCTCCCTGCAGTGTCTCCAGCCACAGCTGGTGCTGGCTGTGAGGGCACAGGGCACTTTGCCCACACTGCAGCCCTCCTGCTGTGCTTGGCTACTATCAGAAATTCTGAATTTCTAGGAAAAAACCTAATTATTGTGCTAAGTACAGCATTTGTCTGAGGTAATTTTTTCCTCTGTAGGTTCTGTCCCCTCTAGAACCTTTTTTAGGATGGACATGTGTGTGTTTGTTTAAATAAGTAGAAACAGCAATGGAGAATGTGTTTTTATGCTTCTGAGCTCAGCTGTTGAATTTCATTGGGAGGCTGATACAGAAATACGAACCTGAAGGGGTTCATTGCATTGACAGAGGTACCACAGAAATGCAGGGGACCAAGGAGAGCATGACAGGAGTGGTGGTGAGGGGGTGAAGAGCTGTGCTGCTGCCTTGGGCTTCTGCAGAAAGAATTTGTAGGGAGTTGTTTTATTCTAAGTCAAGGAATAATAGAATATGCTGAGTTAGAAGGCATCCATCAGCCTCACCACGTCCAATTCCTGGCCCTGCACAGGACACCCCAGGAATCCCACCACGTGCCTGAGAGCATTGTCCAAACATTCCTTGAACTCGGCCAGGCTTGGTGCAGTGACCACTCCCCTGGGGAGCCTATTCCACTCTTCAGCACCCTCTGGGTGAAAAATCCTTTCCTGGTATTTCATCTAAACTTCCCCTGACTCAGCTTCCTCTTGCTCTCTCACAAGGCAAATAAATAACAGTGTAAACAAAGAAAAAAACTGCTTGAAAACAGCACAAACTAGCAAGAGAGAGGTGCTGTGGAGAAGGGAATGGGCCTTTCAGTGAGGAATGGCACAGGTAGGGTGGGGCTGAACCATGAACTGCTTTCAAAATGTGCTGTGTGAAAGGCACAGTGAGGGGACACAGCAAAGCCAGCCACTGTGGCTTATGTTATCTGCAGAAATTGCTTCCGAGGCATTGCTTTGACCGAGTGCCAGCAGGGCAAATGAAATTTGTCAAGAACAGAGATGTTCCAGTGATCAAAACACGAGACAACAAAGCCCACACAAGAGGGTGTTTGGTGTGAAAGCACTGAAAATCCCTTACAGCTTTTATCTCCAGACAAATGTTTGAGTGAGATTGCATCTGACTCTCTGTAATTCAGGCAGAGCCTGCTGATGTGACAGCAGTTTCATTCGAAGGTAGGATACACATATGTCAGTCCAAGAAATCCCCTCTGTAGGAGCAGATCCCCTCTGTCTCCAGAGCTGTCCAGCTGTGCAGTGTGTGCAAAAATGGATCTGCTGTGCCCTGATGGTGGGGACTGACCCCTCACACAGCACTCAGCTGAGCCCTGCTCAGGCTGACCTGTCTGAGAGGCCACTCCAAATCGCTGCTCTGTGACATCCTGGGCAGCTGGGAGTCGCAGACAAATGGCCAAGTATCCCCTCTCTCCCCAGCCCCAAATCTGAGGTGGAATAAGAGCTTTATTAGTGTGGGAAATCTGGACAAACTGTACTTATTAGATGAAGCAAAATTTTGAACTTGAATGACCAGGACTGTCAGGATGGCTTTATTAAGCACAGTGATTAACAGAATGAATACTTGCATGTATTTCTGTATACCTATAGACAGATATAAATGTATATATATCAGAAAGCAGAATTCACTACAGGTCTTTCCAGAAAATAAACATAAAAGGATAATGTTAAAGATCATTTTAGCTTTCATGGGTAGGTTGTTGCAATATCCATCTGAAATTGATGGACTAGATGATTGAATTGCAGGAAAAATTATTGAAATTCAAGAGCGATTTTGCGCTGCCTATGTTAAAATTTAAGGTCAGTTCACTGGTGCATGAACAGAGATATCTGCAACAAGAAGAGAAAAGGCATGTTTTTCCAATTCACTTTGAAGTATAATTCCAAGTCAAGCATTAAATTAACAACATTATCATAAAACGAGTACTAATTCTGTCAAATGCTGAAATTTTTAAAATGCTTTTATACAAACTCTACACTGAATTAGGAAAATATTAACTGAGCCAAGAATGTTAAATTAACTTTACTGCTTTAGACACACCCTTTTAGCAAAATTGATTAGAATAAAAGTATTTTTTAATTCAAAGCACAGTAGTATAGCTCCCAGTATTAATATGTAGAATTTTCCAATATAAATAGTCTCCTTTTTTTTTTTTTTTATTCCTACAGAATAGACCATGGATAAATTTATTTTTCAGCCTGCCTGAATAATCAGATTCTGTAGAGCTGATGTGTGAGCTGGCTGACAAAGAGAGGCAGCCAAAATGCACTTCCATCTGAAGTCTCCAAGCAGTGGCCTGTGCTTGTGTGCCACTTGTTTGGCACCAATTCCTTTGGTTCCTTTTCTGGATTGGCTTCTTAGGCTGGGCTGAATTGAATAGCTGAATATACTTTAATATAATGTGAATCTTTTATCTGTGTATTGTTGCACAATAAAATGGAAATTTAATTTATTTCTGTGGACCTTGTGCCAGGTAGTTTAAATGGGACAAAGAAGAAATGTGGAAAATGCCAAGGAAGATGTGTACTACTTGTGTAGGTGTGCTAAAACCATATATATATATCATTTTTAGAATATGAATTGTATCTTATTATAGAATGTAGGCCCACAACTCTCTAAATTATATGGGTTTTCTTAGTCCTCATTTTAGCCCACTTACATTTTTATGCTTATTGTGCACAGAAATAAGAAGAGGGACAAAATAATGTGAAGTAATAAGACAGATAACCATAACTATGTAAACAAAATAATAACTGTTGGTGTAATTGCATGTTTAAATTGCAAGAGTAACGCAGGGTTTTTGAAGAGGAGGTCAGAAAGGAAGGTAATTAATTTTTACCTCCCTCTCCTCAGCAAAACCCAGGTTATTCCCAGCTATATTGTGCAGGTATCAGCTCTCCCTGCTACTGCTGTCACGTGCAAAGATGTCACATGCCATTGTATGGAGGAATGGGACATGGAACACTGGGAAATGTGAGAAAACACCATAATGCAAGAACTCTTGAAAAGCCAAATGCAGGCTTTCACTAGGTAAATTAACAAGACATCTTTACTGGGCATTGCTGGGGAAGCCAGCAGTGGGTAATCAGATCAAGAAGTTATTTCACTAAATATGAAATGTCAAATGTAAGAAGAAATGCAGGACTAAGGCCAAATTACTGATGAGGGTAGTGAGGAAGTGGAGGAGGGGTGAATTTCTTCACTTTTTGCGCTTTAAAGATTTGGCACTGTTAAAAGAAAGGCATCACCAATATCACTACAAAACACCCTATCACCAGGGCAAAGAAATCAAATATATGCTAGGAAGCACAAGTTAGGTGTTTTACTAGAAAGTCACAGCCGGAGTAAGGATCTCATCAAGTGGATATGCAAGTTTAAGTAGCAAACATTGCTTGAATGCTTTCATGTGTTACATCAGAAGTCCAGTTTTTGTGGACTTAGGCCGATGCTCTTTTGGGAATTTCATTAGGAACAGAAATAATTCTATCCAGTGAATTTTTAGATCTCTTTATATTTGAGATTTTAAAAATTATTAGAGAGTGTATCCAACTAGTAAAGAGATAAAAATTAAAATGGGTAATTAAAATGCACCCTTGCAAGAATTCAGACCTTAAGAAACTTCTACACTTTTTATATGAAGATTTTTCTTACTGTGCTTTCATTTATACCTGTACAGTAGATGCACAACACAGAGAACACTTCCAAGTTATGCTTATTATCTTAGAACACCATTACATAATATATTCCTTTTTGCATGTTGGCACCACCCAGCTACTTCCGCCATGGATACTCCCTTGCTTAACATCTTTTTGGTAGGGATAATCTCAAGGTGAATGAGATGCCACAGCTGGAAATAGTGACACAATTTGTCTGGGTTTCAGAAGGATCACCATCTATATTTTTTATGCAACTGTGTTTTCTGTGTGAGAATGAAAACTTTTAATTCCCCTTTTCTGAAGCAGGTTGCTCCTGTGAAAGGGAGCTGCAAAGGGACTTGAAGCACATGCTCTGTGAAAGTGTCAGTGTCCTTTATCCTGCACAACTGTGGGACACAGGAGGCTCAGTGGGAAACTGCTGGGAATCTCTCTGGGTTGTGGGGCAGCTGCAGTCTCTGGGAACAGCCTGATGGCATGAGTTACTCAAAAGAGTTGTTAAATCCTATAGAAATCTAGAGGACAGAAATTGCAACTCTATAGATGCAAGGCTTGATAGAGTAGAAAGTTGTCTCATTTATTTGCTGGTGGTTATAGACTTAAAAAAATGATGTTGCTACAAAATTAGGAAATCTTGAGTTTGCTTACATGCGAGTGTTTGAGCCTTTAGCATTTTATTGTATGTTGGCCAGTTGCAGACACTGTGCCTGGTAGGATATAAAGTTAAATATGGATGCTCTCGTAGCTTCCAATGACAGCTACAGAGATAAAACCAAGAACAGGCTGAACTGGAAAGTATCTTGATTAAAGAACATATTGAGAAAAACCAGTGTATGACCAGAAAAAGAGTAGGGGCTGGTGTACCAGAGTGTCACAGACTTTTGGTATCTTATTTTTTATAATAGAATGGAGTATGGTCTTGACTTTGGACTATAATAAGAGATGCTCTGTAGATTTGGCATTATTATTTTGCAATGACTCTCAGGAGGATAGATTGGAAAGCAGTCTGAAGAGAGAAACTACAGGGGCAAGTACATCATTTATCAGATCAATAAACTGTTATGAGGCTGAGATGCACACGGGACACTCTCAGTGACTCTGAACTGTTCTAGAAGCCTTTGCCTTGTACTTTGTATTACCTATGGAACAATAGAAAAGTCCATACACACTCACACATTGAAATAACATTGATGGCAATAAAACAATTAGGAAGCATGCAAATCTGCTGCAGAAACTGTGTATATATCATGAAAGTATTTTTTGCTTGTTTCTCTATATCCAGTTCCTATGCTGCTGCTGATATAAATCATCTGTTTATCCAGCAATAGCAAGTTACTCTGGGTTTATATTGCCTTATAGCTGAGGACTGAGTCTGGCACAGTGCCTCCATGCAGTTCCAATTAAGTACTCTTCCCTGGGCAGGAGTAATTATGTGGTGATGAATGTGGTGAGTAGAGCACAGCTGGAATGGATGGTGACGACAGGTGTCCAGGGTGGGTCAGGTTCCAGGGGTCTCTGCTGTAGAGAGCAGTGGTGTTAAGCTGAAGGGAGTGGAGCAAATTTGGAGCTACAGGCAGAGAGAGACAGTGAGAATTCACAGTGACAGGGACCCCTGCCTAAGCAGCTTTTTGTTACGAGTCAGTCATTGGAGGGCTCTCTTGGAGGAAGGGAGTAAATGCTCACATTAATCTAATGAAATGTTTTCCCTGATTCTTTTTGTGTCATTTACTGTGGATGTTCTGATTCACTTAATCCTTCATGAAAGGATGAAACCACCTAAAGGCTAGATGCAAAGTCCTTACAGTTTGATCTGTGATAACTTATAAAGTTATCTACTTCTAAAGGAGATTAAATTAGCAGGAGAATGAATTCAGTTAAGGCTCTATCTAGAAAACTATTTGCTGGGGGTACTGCTTTATTAATGGGACCTGTGTTGAAAGGTTTAAAAGATTGAAACAAGCTCAAATTTCAAATTTCAATCAATTATTCATTACAAGTTCTACTGACTGCAGAGGAGTTTTCTTTTTTTTTTTCCCATGCTTAGGTTGCTTCTGAATGTAGGACTAAGCTATGTAGTTACCTACACCTTGTGAGAAAAGCAGATAATTCCTTCAAGATCTGTCACATATCCATGACTTTGTGTATAATAAGCATCTCTGCTTGACTGAAATTTTGAAAATTGTCAGTCATTGACAATTCAATTTACAGATTTTGATTCAATTGATTCAATTGATTCAATTTACAGATTTTTTTTTTTGTTCCAGTATTAACCTTTTAAAATGTTAGACAATGCCATAAATATTTTTCAGGACTTTTCTTATATCTAGAAAAGAGTTATGAGTTAATTATGAGTTCAGATTGTGTTGTATCAAACATGATCTCTTAATATTATCCAGATTTCAATTTGAGGGATATTTTTGCCAGCTAGTGGTATATAGTACCCTTAAGTCCACCTGAGTTTTGGCATCCATTCAATGCTCCTTTAGAAGTATAAACCCCTGAAAAATTAAGAATCATGTAAAAGGAAAAGGAATACCTCAGCCAGCTTTTAAAAATGAACAAAATCTTTTGTTCTTGCTTTCTGTGCACATTTCATTCACTGTAGTTCTAAGTCATGAAATTGCCTTGTATCTTCCAAGCTTTTAATTAAATTTTTCATCATACTTTGTATTTTCCTCTGTAGTATAATGAAGAGCTCCACTATGTAGAGCCGTGTCTGAATGGAACATTAGTTCAAGCAGACAGAGCCAACAAAGAGGTAAGGAATGAAAGTAACAAAACAGTGGAGAGCTGGGATGCAGTGGGTGACAATGTGCTATAATGATCTTTTCCTAGTACAATGCATTCCATTATTAAAATTTATTAATTATTCTACTCATGCCATTTCAAAGAGTTTTGTGTGACTCCACAGAAAGAAAGAAATAATCTCCTAGTCAATTTGGTTGAATAAACTTAATGGGAAATTGCAGGAGTCACTGAGAATATACTGTTAATAAAGTTTGGTAATTATTTTAAGTAAAGTATTTCAACCACTTTAAATTGAACTATCATTCTGTTAACAAAATTTACTGAGGAAGAGATTGCATTCTTAACTCAAAGTAACACTAAAATTGAAGCAAAATCTCCAAACAAGTGTAATACTATAAGAATAAAAGTATTTAACATTCCAAACAGGTCTGTCAATGTAATAATGCACTCATTCAAGATTGTTCTGTGAAAATGTTTAGATTAGTTTCATCCTGCTAGAATGTTTTAGGAAACAAACCCCATTATGCTGACTACAGTGCAAATTTTATTTGAAGAGAGATTGCAGTGTGAATCTGTAGCTTGAGGTTTAGTTTACTGCCTGACAGTTTTCTTCAGTGGTTCTGTGCAGGCAGACTTTAGGAGCTGAGGTAAATTGTTTATGCCATGTGAAATCATGAAATATGATGGCTGAAAAGCCCTGTGATTCTTACAGTGGGAAAGGCCTGTTCAAATGAGCCATGTCTGTTATTACACCACTTCTTCCTTGCCAAGGCTTCCTGTCTTAGAGTGGTTTGTCCTTCTGCCCTAAGTCTGGCCTATGGCTGGAGCAGTCAGAGTCTTTCTTTAAGTAGTTTCTATTTCACTAAAAGAAAATGAAAAGTTTCAGCTCAACACCCAGTGTGGTACTTCACTTGTGCTCAGGGTGTTATTGATCTGTTACAGGAAGCAGAGATCACAGCTCTGAAAACACCCTTGGAGTGTGTCAGTGCTGGGTCTCTTCATGTTTACCAAGACAAAATGATTTTTGATATTGTTATGCTGATCTTTATTCCACTGTATTACTCCCAAGAGTTCTTTGCATTTTATCTATGTCCTACAGAAATTATTCTTCAAGGGCTTCTACTTTTATATATTTGATATTTATCAGTGTAGGTATCTAAATATCATGTGGTTGCTATGTGGGCATGAATTGTTTTTAATAATATAATGTTGAAGTCCCTCATTTGTGAATTGTGATGCAGCTTTCTAAACAAGCACTTTATTGTGGGTACATCAAATGAGCCACATGAAATCTGTGCAAGTTCTAGATGCAGACTTAAAGATTCAAATGTATTGCCCAGATGTCCTGTCTGGAATTAATCCTACAGTTAACCTTTCTGTCATTCTGCAACTGATCAAAATGCAGATTACCCCACACCCATATGTTACTTAATATCAGATTTATTTTAATTTAATTGATCAAAAAGTTTTTATGCCACCCAGATGATGCCCAGATTTTAAGAGCAGAGCTCAATTTTTCAAAATAACTAAGTAAAAGTTCATATTTTGTTTTTCAGAGTAAATGTTGATATACTTTCTGATTAGGGAAATTATTTATTTATTTATTTAATCTCTTTGTCCTCCTTTGTCTGTAAACTAAATAATACATGCAAGATTTGGGGACATAATTAAATATGAACTTTTTTCTAGTTGGTTATATTTGTAAGGTAGTTCTTGTTCTTTCCTTGAAAGGCCAGAACTACAAAAAAAACCTGAGATAGGTAGCATGTAATAGTTTAGTGCATTTGTGTATACCATGACTTTGCCAATCTTCATTTCTTTCTTATATGTGACCTTATATATTCTTATATCATTTTTCTAGACACTGTAATGAAGTTAAACATTTATTTGCCTAAACACTAGAAGGCACAAAAGTTCCATTGTCCCCAGTATAGCTCAGAGTACAAAGTAGAGATTGTCCAAGGAGGTGGACAGCCACTTAATCCTACATGAGTAATTCAGTTATCATGCTCCTGAAGCCACTTAAAAACAGCTTTCTGAAATATCTGATACTGTTGTAAGATGTGATACTGTGTGATTTGACTGTACTGACACAGCAAATTTACCTGGGGGCCTCATCAAAAACTGAATTAACTGGAAAAGTTTCTCTTGAATTCAGAGCTCTTTGGTCAGGCCCATAGAAAAAAGATGTCCTCAAATGTTTTTCATGTGCACATTCCAAAATTGGTCCAGAGCTATCAGAGTTATTTAGCTGTGTTTTGGAAGTCATCAAAAGCAATCAATTGTTTGGGTTATAACTTTTATTTCTCTGAGTCTCACAGATACACCAGACTACTCCTGTAGGTTTCTTTTTTTCTTGTGTAATTGCTATTGGTCCATTGTAATATCATAGAAAAAGTAGATAAAATTACACTTTCTCAACCAGTCTTACAAGGTAAATACTCCTTTGCAAGTTCACTGGTAATAATAATAACTCTTTCTTTTCTTTTGTTTATTAAATGATGAAAAACCCAAGAAAAATATCAAGGCAAACACTGTGTTATGTAGCTTTTCCAAACAGACATTATCAGCATGTGAACATGTTTCTGTACTTGCAAAGTAGAGCAGAAAATTGACAGGCAATGTTTTGATATAATCTATTGTCTCAGTTTACATATGTCTACATCTGCCTGATTCTCTTTTTAAATTCCAATCTAGATCTGAAAATGTAGCATATATTTTACTTTCTAGCCTTCCTTTTTATGTCAATTGAATGGGTGCAATGATGATCACATCTGTTAGTATAAACTTTACTAGCACCAAAAGAAATACAAGTATTTTTAAAAAGTTTGAACAATTTTTCTTTAGCAGGCAAATATCTATTCTCAAATGGAATGGAAACAATTAAAATTTGCTGTAATGGTATTTCATATTGCTACAGTTTTCTTTTATGTGGGAACAGGAGATGTATGATGCTGATGATTGCAGGGACTGAATTTTTAGCAGTTCACTGTACCACTCTTTTATGTTGCTGTTCATATTCCTGACCTTTCTTAAGACACATATCACTTAATGCAGCACTGTGGCTGGGAACATGCATGGAACCAGATAGTTTTACCCAACTATTAGCTTATGCTGAATAAACTTGAATTCCTACCATTTTGGCAACACATTTCTCTCTGTCTTTCTCTTTTTTATTTTTTTTTAACCACAATACATGAGTTTCAATATAAAAAATTCCCATTAAATGACCCTTAAAGAAAAAAAACCCCTGTGCTGTACATGGATGCACCCCCCAGTTCTTGCTAACTGCATCTTGCTAGGTTCATCTGACACCACTTGTACCAAATACAGACAGTTCTTAGAAGCACAGATAAGAAATTACTCTGAGATGTTTGGAGCTTTTAATCTCACGAGGGAAGCAGCTGTCTCAATAACTTCAAATAAAAATTGCTCTCACAGGATCAGTACCCCAGTCTATATTTGTCTTGAAATTATTTATTGAAGAACTACTTTGCTGTCTTCCTGCAAGGCTCAGATGTTTTCAGATGGAATCTTTCCACTCTGAGGACTTCACTTAAAGATGCTGAATGGTGTTCTTTGAATCGTGTTTAATCTCTCAACTTTAGCAAAACAAAGAAACAGACTCTAGAAGAATAGCTCTCCTTATCACTTGCCCTTCTTCTGTAGAGAGCTGAAGGGCAAACCATGTTCTCAGCAGAATAAATTAAATTATACTGCCTTGGGGCAGCCTGGCCGGGGCTGGCTGTGGGGAGAGAGCGAGTCCTCCTCGCTCCTCCTCCTCCTCCATGGTGCTGAACATGCTTGTTCACATTCAGGGATGGGTTGCAGGAACTCTTGGCCATAATGTTCAGGAATGTAACAGGCTTCCACATAGCCAGATGTTCAGAAAATTGAATCAGTCTTAGAAAAAAGAAAAACTGTCTGGTTTATGCATTTTCTCATGAAACACTGCCACTCTTGGTCCCCTCCCCACCTCTTCTCTTTTTGGGATGGAAACAGTCTTGTAAGCAGTGTTCATTCCACACACTGGCTCTAGAACACTTGCCATTATTTTCTGAACGACAGTAGTAAGAGAAAACTTACCTAAAAGAAAAAAAATCCACTCTCATCAAAGAATGAAAAAGCATTTAAAGCATTGTAGCTCTCTCATATCCACTCTGTGGTGACACTTTCCCTTCAGTAATGTATTTTAGTTTCCTGTTGCAAGCACTAGGGAAGATATTACAAAGCCAACTTCAGTTCCATCCCTCTCCTTCCATTTTTCTCTGTCTTTCAGGTAAGAACATATACCTGACATTAGAGTAAATCTGTACAAAGTGCACACAGAGGAAGGAAACTGCATTTCTTTCTGAGTAACATCCCAATTATTATGGGTGAAACATTATTTTCCTCTAGAATATGCAGCCTTCAGTCCATTTGCATTTTTACTTAAGAGTCAAGACTCAACTGGAATATCTGAACTGAACTCTCTTCTCACAGCTATATCAGTAAGGGGTGAAAAGTTAGACTTAATTTATATGATAATGGAGCTCATGTTAGCCAAAGATTCTTGATCCTGCATCATTTTTTAAAGTAAAGAGAGCAGTCAGATAGAGAAGAAAACATAGCATTAATATTTTTACCTTTACAATGTTCAGCCTGGCTAAATGAATGTTTTGAAGGCTGGTACAGATTTCATAGTGATTGGTATAGCAAAAGCAGGAATGTTTTTTGAACAAGCCTAACCCCTACCAAGTTAGAGGTTACTTCATCAAAACCACTTTTTTGTTACAGCTTTAATAAATGCCTGCTATATTACAGTAGATTTTTGAGGGACATCAAACACGTTTATTATCATTAAGTGTTTTAATGTTTTACACACCTGTGCATTTTTGTCATTGGGAAAAGAACAAAGGTTGGAGAAAAAATGTTTTCAGTCCCAAATCTCCAGCATGCAACGTGCTTTTCTTTGAGAAAATGTGAAGATACTTTGAAAGAAGTAAGGATTTAAGCATCTAGACCTCTTCCCTGCCAGCTTAAAGAAAAGCCAAGTAACACAGACTTTAGTAATCTTCATTTAACTTTAATTTTTCTTACTGGCAACAACCTGCAAGGAGGAGAAGCTAGTGTAATTTGTATAACCTGTTTAGAAACTTCCCCAGGTTTTGAGCAAGTTGTTCTATTGCTTTTCTGCAAAACTGCTGGTTCTGTAAGTGCTGCTTGTGCGTAGCTTTGAGAGCAACCGGGAATTTCTGTCACATACACTTCAGAAAGCATTTTTCTTTTCAGAAACCTTATTGAATGGAGTTTGCTTCATGTACTTGTAAAAGACAAAGTCACAACCTCAAATATGTTTGTGTTGTGATACGACAGCGATGTGATTGGTGTTAATGTATGTGCCACCAGTTTTCCTAAGATACACACAGGGATCCCAGTACTATTATTCTTCCAAGATGGAGTGTTTCAACTTTCATTTTACAAAGGGAGAATACAGTAATTTGTTTTAGGAATAATTATAATGTCAGGTGATATGGCAGGTGTCACTCTGTCTCCACTTACTTCTAAAAGTTTTTACAGCCTAGCAATTGTCATAAATTTTTGTGTTGGCACACAGCTACAGTGCAGTTCAGTTTAGGTATGTGGGAATTGTAAGCTATCCCTAATTTGCAGAACTTGCTTAAGTTTAGTTTATCACAAAAAATTAAATCTGTAATTACACTGGGTAGCATAACTGAGGTTGAAATTAATCTGTGATCCTAAGTGTGGTTTGGTAATATAAAATATGCAAGGTATATTTGAATTTTACCAGACTATTTTATAATTTGGCATCAGTGTTAAACAGCTGCTACCTTGAAGTGTATCAATTTGCTATACACAAATTTAAAAAAGAGTGGGAAATAGTTCAGACACTATTCTGTCACCGTCTGCACTTTCTCCACAAATTGCAAACATGTGGAACTGCCTATTTTAATACTAGTTTTCTTGGGCCAAGAGGTTTTCATCTTTGAGAAACTCCATGTTACAATTTACCTACCCCAAAGGAATCGGATGACAATCTGATTTAATGTAACTTCAGATTTAAAGTAACAATATTACAATATACATTCCTCTTTTATATGTTTTTTTAATGTACTATATATGGGTTGAGGACATTTCTCTGTAAATGTTTCCAGATGAAATATATCATCTTCTAGATGCACAGATAGGCACAGTAACTCCAAACTAAATCAAGAACTTACCCCAGCGTAAATTCGAATGACAGAAATAGACAGATGTAATGTATAACTTCCAAAAAGCTTTTATTTTTCTATGCAATTACCAGAAATTAAATAACCAGAAGACTGATTCAGCAAAGAAGCTAAGTGAAATTGCCAATAAGAGGTTGGTAAATACAAATTTTGCATATTGAATTTTATTTCAGCAAATTACTTTTGCATATTTATCTATCCATCTCTGTCAGATTGCAAAAAAAAAAAAAAAAAAAAATCAACTGCATTGCTTAGCTGTTAAAAACCCCAAAATAGTAAAGTCTCACTGAAGTCTACTCTTATTTTAAAAGTGTCAAGCTGCCATAGTCCCTCAAAACTTTCAGTAAGGCCCTGAGCACTGAAATTTGGTCTGACATTTTCTATTGCAGTAACTAATTTACTTAAGAAGAATTTGGTTTGAATCTGAGCATATTGAATCTTGAGCTCTTGGTTCAGCATTGTGTTTATGATTTTTTTTTCCCCAAAAAGCCCCCATCTTTTCCAACACAGCATGTTAGGAAACAGAAGGGGCTGGATAATGATTACAGTAACCTGTAATTGCCCTGCCCAAGGGTTTGGAATGGGCTGATGCCTAAATGCATTTTACACATTTACCTGTCAGTGCATGTGGGTTGGTAAACCTCCCTGTGACACACAGGTGAACATCACTCTCCCCCTCATTCAGGCCTTCTGACTGTTTGGTTTTTTTGGGGTTTTTTTCCTGTTTGTGTGCTGGTGTAGTCCATCTTCACAAATCTGATAAATCTTTGCCAAGTATGTCCCAGGGCCATTTGGAGTTCCAGCATGTGTGGATAGGCATGGGAAGAAATTCTAGAAGTAGCAAAGACTTGCAGTAAAGCTGACAAGGAAACCTGGAGGAATGTTGAAGCCATTAATAATGCTTTTCTCTAGGAAGCTCAACCTTGTCAGACAGTTAATAGCAAATATCATGCCTTTCCAGTGTACCTGTATAACCTCTGTGCATGTGTTAGGTGTGGACTGTTCCTTTTTGGAATCAGTGGAAAATATTTGTTGGCTTGAATCCATGATTGTACCAAATCTAATTTGGGTATTCCTACTCATCATAAGTGATACCTTATTTTTTGGTAAATATAAGTAGGCTCTAATAAAATATTTGTGCAAGGTACTGGGACTCCTGTGCAGCACATTGGCTTAACAAGAATTAAATAAAAACTTGGATGGTTATAATAAAAATTAAACTCAATTAACCAATTCTGAAGCTGTAAAGTAAATAAAAGTAATTTTAAAAATGCATTATTTTTTTCTAGGTAAGTGGGAAGAGTAGAGATGGGGACTTGATTTGGTCAGTTTATGAGAGTAAACTTTCTATTGGTTTCCTTCCATTTTGTCAGTGCCAGAGAGAGGTAATATAAAGGGAAACAGGTTTCCAGGACTTCCAGGAGAGGGATCTGCTGCAGAGCATAGCAAGCTCAACTTAGTGAGTGATGTATCTGTGTGTGTGAGGCTTTAGGCACTGTTCTCATGTTAAAATGCATTAGAGCAACCTGTGAGGGCAAATCTATCTGCCAATTAAAAGGTGAGCCAAGCTCACTGCTGTGACACTGTCTGTCATGATGCTGGGGAAAAAAACATTGGTGTAATTCTGCAAATGTTGGCTACAGTGAACAGGAATGCTGGGCCTTTGGGATTGCCTCTGCTGGCATCTTCTGTGCTTTCTTCTGTGTGTCTGAGATGGGCTGGTTGTCACAGCCCCTACCTGGAACTGGAGAACTGGAGCTCGGTTCTCTGTGCTAATGGATCATCATCTCTTTTCAGACGTGTTTGTTTCCTGCTTTCAGATGTCAAATGAAGATGGCTGTTTGTTCTTTTCCTTTTATTCTTGTTTGGAAAGGATAAAGCTTTGAAGGTTATGGAGTATTCTTATACTATTTTAATGGAAGCCAAAGATTTTCCCCCATGGTTGTGCAGACACTGGACTCTCTTACTTGGAGAGTGACCACTTTCCATTTGCTTCCAGAATATAAAAATTTCTCATCTTCTTGTGATCACAGATACCAGTCAGCTTGTCTAATCTCAATAAACCTTGTGAGGCCATTATAGCAGCCCCTAAGATAAAAGACCAGAAAAAGGAGTTGCCTTAGAATTGCCTCAGAATTGCCACAAAATTAGCAAATCATTCTTCAGGTTTTGTATGGGCTAGATAAATCAGTGTCTCATTTTGGCTACAAGTTTGGCAGCTTCTGCCATGAAGGAAAAATTCAGTTTCTGGCCTTCATCTCAGAAGAGTTTTTAAATTACCTGCAATGACCTGGAATTGGGAAAGGAAAACCAATTCTTGCCTGTATTCAGACTGCCCTCTCTACCTCCCTAACTGTGCTTGTGTTCTGAATCATGAAAAGGGCTATGAATATGTGTCAACTCCCAAGCACAGATTTGCTGAAATAAATTTCTTAACTTGAATTATTTGAATTCATTAACTCTTAAGTATTAGTAAATCAAAAGTAGGAAACTAAGAAGTAACAAAAACACAAGTTGCTATCATATTTTGAGAGACAATTTTACCTAATCCCCAAAGAATGAAAATTTAATGTCATCATCTAACCAAGTATGATCCCAAATCCCTACAGTTGTTCATTTAACTGTGAGGCTAGAAAAAGGAAATACACTAGGGTGTACCAAAAGATGCTTTCAACAACCTCATTATAGGAGAAATTCCAACTTCAATCATGATAATTGGTTATGAATCTGTCCTCTTGTTATGCCAAAGCCATATGCAGCAGTGGTGTGATTTTCATGTTCTGTGTAACTGTCCCATGACACACAGAACATGAAGGACATTAAAAACCATCCTGGGTTCCTCCTTCTCATGTAAGTTTTGGAAGACCTCATCCTGACTTACCTGCACCTGTGGATTTGCATCCTCATTCTCCTCAGCTCGTGTCTTTCAGACCCTTCTGGGTGATCACAGACACCTCCCCAGCTGAACACTTCTGTGCTTCCTCACTCAGCCTCTGTGCAGCTCTGACCCTGTAATTTTGTAATCAGACATCAATGTCTGATTGTCATAATTGTGTGCCTGATTTACATTCAGAATTGCCAAGATTATGCATGTCAATTAGGGACATGAGTCTGCAATTAGATATTGCACATTCTGGTATTTGCACACGGAAATTAAGCATACAGCTGCCCGGGAATGTTTGTGCACACACTTGGACAGATCCCCCAGTCAAACAAGGGCTCCAAAATGATAGCAAAGAGAGACTGAGATAAACCAGTTTATTACTAAAAAGAGCTCTTGGAGTTGTAAAGTTGAAGGATGCTTTTTGGTTCTGTAAGAGCAGGCGACTCCTGCTTTCTAAACTCTGTTTAGTTTCTGCAAGTTCTTGAAAGTGCAATTAAGGTGATTTTTATCTCATTCTGAAATCATGTATTCTTTTTCTTTAGACTGATCTTTCAGTGTTATATGTCTTTCCCTGACATTTTTTCTCTGCTAGTTGGGTTTAAATACCCTTTTCTGTTTTGCAGGTCTTTTGTACTTTTTAGCTAGCTGGGAAGACTGAAACAGCACTTCACAAAAGCTTTGCCTCCCCTGCTGTTTCCCACCACACAGGGCTTCATCTTCTTCTTACAAATAAACTGTCTTCTTGTGCAGAACAGTTTTTAATAAGTCTAATATTAATATTTACACTAATAAACTGCATTTATACTTCAATGACCTAATGATTAGAATCTACATCTTTTAGAGGTGTGTACTCTCAAAGCTAAATTTCAGAAGGAATTATTTATTAAGTAAAGATTCCAAAGACCTACAGGGAAAATAGTTACAAACTATATAAAATTACTATACGAAGTGAAAAGAAAGAAGATCTCTAAATAAAAACACACAAAAAAACCAAACCAAAATTATTGGATTGAATAAGTAGCCAAAAATGTACCAAAAATGCCTTTGCATTATTATTGTACTAACACATCCTTAAGTTTAGTGTTACTTTAAGAGTCAGAAAGGATTAACTGGGAATTATTTTGTTAATTAGTGTATGTGATCATTTAAGCCTAAGAAGTTGTTCTGAAGTATTCAGAAATCCTTAATCATCAACAGGTCTGTTGTAACAACATTCTGACAAATGAAACCTTCCTGTTCATGTTTCAGCATTTCAGGGAACACCTTGACAAACTTTTTGCAAAAGGAATTGGGATGCTGGACATTGCTTTAAATGAAGCTTTCAACATGCTCAATGAAGTAAGTTCATGCTTTTCAGACCCTTTTTGTTTTTCACCTCCTTATTCTTTTCCCTTTTTTCAACTGAGTTTATATTCCTGAAAATGTTTTAAAATGTTTCCTAAAGTATAATTATGTATTTTGTGGAAAAAATACTGAAATGTGTCAGTCTGCTGGAAGATGAAAAAATGTCTTTTGATTGAAGGATGTGCCTTGGAAATAAGAGCTCAAACCCAAATATTCTCAAAAAAAGTTTGACAAGTGTGCCTGCCTTTATGCTGTGTGATCCTAGATTAATTAATGGTTCTAATTCCTGTGTATTCATCTTGAAGGGCAATATTGATTGATTCTTTTCCAGGCATAAAATCCTAAAATGAAAAAAGGAGTATCTTCTTCCACCCACTGCTCATGTGTTCAGTTAGACAGTGTGGAACTAATGCCTTCGTGTGGTGCATGCCAAAAATGACAATGGGAAAAGGTGCATGAAGTAAAGGACACTGCAGGCTGTTTGTAGAGGTTTTATTAACAGTTGTGGGCACCAAATAGAGTCTTGGGAACCAGAAAAACAGTGTGAATGCCTCAGTGCCAGAGATGTTCTGTGCTAGTCCTCCAAATCTATGTAAACTGAAAAAAAAATCACATTGCAGGAAGTGAAAACCTGACACAAGATCTGTTTTGCTTTGGTTTAAAACCTGTGAGGTAACTGAAGTTATAATGATGACTGTGATATAAAAATGCCATAAGATAATCTGTTAGGTCTGAGACTAAAGGGATCTGGCATCCCATGTGCTGAACTGTACCCATGATGGGAGGTCTGTAAGATCATGATGGGCTCTGCTACCTGTATGTTCAGATCTCTTCAAGGTGCTCTATTTATTGCTTCTATTTATACTTGAAAATGAAGTTTCAAATAGGTTCAACCCTTCTTGCATTCAAACTTCCAGAAATGCCAGCATAAAAATACTTCCCATTTTATCCAGGCATATCTGCAGTGTCTCTGGGAAATTCAATTAAAGCCAACTAGGCCAGAGGAAAAGCTAAATCTCCCCTTAGCAGAGTACAGCAAACCATTTTCCACTTCATCTACAGGATGTGACCTTTATGTGCCAGCAGCCTATTTGAATTACAGGTTAACTAAGGATGTCTTTTCTTCATTAAAAAAAAAAAAAAAAAAGAAAAAAAAAGTGGGTGAATGGGGAGGGGGAAGGAGCAGGGGGTGGTATAGTAAAGGAAAAAACTGGATAAAGCTGTGTGTTCCACCAATAGTCTCTAAAGACTCTGGCTGGATTTTAAAATGGTTCAGGGGTTACACTAATTAAACTCAGTCAATTTTGCCTTGCAATTACCTTTCAATATTTGCTGTGGTTGTCAAGACTTGAAGATTTCTGCTACTGATACCTTTGAAAAGCATGTTTAAAAATCCACTTCCAAATTCTCTCCAATTGTCAATTTATGCAGTGTACATTATACAGAGGAAGAATACAGAAGTGCTTGGTACAGTAGTCAGACACCTACTATGTCATGTGACAACTGCAATTATCTCTTTTGGTGACAAATGTGCTCTTTGAAGTGATTACCTTTAAAAAAAACATAACCAATTAAATAAAATTCTGTGACATTTCAAAGACTGTTAATCACAACCAACTGCTGTAAATGTCAGGATGCATTGAAATTTTTGCTGCTAACTGATGAATCACTGAGTTAATTGTAGTTCATCATAAGCCCCTTGTCATTGTTATTATTATGGAAAACACTTTCATCACTCTTGCTATTCAATAAAATTAAAAGTTTTAGACAAATATGAGAAGATATTACTCATCAGAGTATTTGAATTTAATATCATTCTTCAAAATATTCAGATAACTGTGTAGAATAATGCAGATGCATACAGAGCGGTGTTTGAAAGTAAATGTACAAAGGCATTTCCCCTTCATTAATTTCTCTTTTCAGATACCTTGTCACTTTTAAAATATATTGTCCGTGTGAGGAAGATATCCCTAAACAAAGTATCTTCACTTTTATGAGAAAAAAGATGAAATTTTTTGGAGGACTTTTTCAGAAAAAGTGGGTTTTAGAATTTGGAAAACAGTGAATATGTAAGGGCAAAGAGACTGTGGAAAGCTTAAAAGACAGTGCTGTTGGTAGTCCAAATCAAACCAGAATACTCTGAATAATTTTTCATGACTGCAGGAGCAGTCAAGAGTCCTGGAAGGTAATTCACCTATGAACATAGGGACTGCTTTTTAAATTGAACCACCCTGTTCTGGGGCACAGCAAGGCTGGGGAGGTGGGACAAGGTAATTCTTGCTTGGCTTTCTCAGCATTAAGAGAGGGAGATAGGATGAGGCCTTGCCTGGCCTCAAATGTGATAATGTACATGAAAACGACAAGTAAGTAATTGTAATATCCCATTTATTGACGTTTTCATAGATTTTTTTTACAGTGCTCACACAGAGAAATTAAAAATCAAATAAATTAAAAACTTTACTATTTTTTTTGTCCCAAAAGATGGATGTTTCACCAAAGTTCCTTGAATACATAAGGTCATACACAGACAAATAAGAACCTATTCTGCAACCAAAGCAAATGGAGACACGTGGATTCAGACTCAGAGCACCAACTCCATAATGAACAGATCAAAGCTCATATTATGACAACGTGTTTGCTCTTTGACAGGAGAAAATCCCATTTGTCTAAGGATGAAGCTTCCTTTGCTTATGCCAGAGGATTGCTGATTGCTGTCTGAGTACCTGTGCTCAAGTACTGCACTTCAGCAGCCTGAATTACTTCTATGTATTCATTTTGGTAATAGGAGAATCTCAGGGTATATAAATATGAACTGGGTTCTCCCAGATAAATATTTAAAGGAAAATAGCATATGGAATGTAATCCTGAGGGAATATGAATGAATGCCATATGAACAGTCAAATGTCTCTCAGGAGTTGTGTATCCCCCTTACCTCTCAGGAAAATCCCCATTCGTTACTTCTTTTTGTGTAACGTGTTCTTTAAAAATGGTACTGAAATCAAAGCAAACCCTGTGGATGCATCAATACTCATCATCATCTATCAGAACCAGGGGAGTGACATTTTAATTTTGGGTAGTGCTGCATTTATGTATGTTTCTTATTTTTCAGTTCACCAAGAACATAAAATCTATGATAAAATGTTTTCAGCCTGAATATTTTTGACTTCTTCTGAGGATGCTAAAGATGTGACAAAATCCATGTGTGATCCTGTCTGTAGTCATGTAACAGGGATGTGCTGTTCCTAATGGTTGTTTCCTTTTGCAGTTCAATCACACAGGACAAGGAAGCATTTGCAGCCAAGCCATAATGCTGATCACTGATGGAGCTGTGGACACATATGATACCATATTTGCAAAATACAACTGGCCAGACAGAAAAGTAAGTGTGTTATCACCTTTGCTGAATGGGAAACCCAAAGCTTCATATCCAATCTAAAGAGTGTATCTATTGAAAAGTCAGTAACAATCTTTCTAATTACCTATAAATTATTTTGGATCACTAATTTTAAAAAAATGATGCTTATATGTTATTGCCTGAGGACAGAGATGGCCTTTTACTGTTGTAATGGACTTAGGTTAATAAGATATAAAGGCACTGTTTCCCTCCAGGTTATGTTTCTGAGCAGTATATAATCTTCTCCTGAAACACATCATTAAGTATGAAAAAAAAAATTTATTTTTTTCTCCCAAAATACACATTAATAACTCCATGCTTTTTCAAGCTACAGATGGGTATGTACTATGGACAGCGAGTGGCTTACTATGACAGGACAAAGAGCAGGTGTAGTAATCAGTATTTTTAATTTCTTCATTTGGCAGAGTGAGGGATAGATCTGATAGTTGGTAAGATTTTATGAAAAATGTATTTGGCTCTATGGATCTGTATAAAGAAATTCACCCAGAGTTAAATTACCTTGTTATATAGCAAGTGGAAATTTCACAGTAGGGCAGAAATGCCTCGAATTTACCTGATGAGGAAGCTCTAGTGGGCCTTGTTTCTCTATGTGAAATAATTTTCTTCTACATTTTATCCTCTGCTAAAGCAAGTTTAGGGACTATTTTAGGAAGTTTTTGTAGTTCTTTGCCACTTTATGTGCCTGTGGAAGCAACAACCACGTGGTTTGAAGTGCAGTTTGAGCAAGTAATTGATTCATGTGGTTGTGCTGCATGGGGTTCTGTATTCTGTGGAAAAGAAGTAGCTGTTTTAATTTTCAGCTTTTAGTCATGTTTCTCTTCTATAAAATTCTGTTTATTTTCTGAGTGACTTCTATTTCTGTTTTATGCAAATATAGTATCATTCCACTGGAAAGAAGGCCTAAAAGCTGAAGGTTTTGTGGCCAGTCCTTCCTCTCTTACTCGATGGGATGCCATCTAATTTAAGTTGTTAAGCCCTCAGGTATTCCATGAGAACATTTTAGTTTATCTAGCAAAAACTGGTGTTGAAGGAGATTCTCAGAGTCTCTCAGAAGGATGTGCCTCTGGTGCTGCAAATTCTTATTCTTTGGAGTTGGTTCCTCTCTTAAGAAGAGACTCTGGGGAAACTCTTATCGCAGGAAATCAGCAAGGAAAGAATTCTCTGAAAGAGTCAGCTAAGTATTTTCACAAAAACATGTGTTGTGTATCTTTCATGTGCTAATCCACAGCTCTATCTGAGATAACCCTGCTCAGCACAGCTGTTCCAAAGAGCAGCAGGAGAAGTTTCCATTGGGAATTCTTCTGCAAAGGCCCAGCATCAAGAGTCCTGCCTTGTTCAGCAAGGACATGATGTCTGGGGAGCAGCTTTTAGTTAATATTCAACTCAATATTCTACTCAACTCTTCTAAAAATATTTAATGTATTAACACAGCCTTGTAAATTGTGTTTTAAGAAACATGGGGGGAAAAAAAATCGAATCTTTTTTCCTCTTTATAGCCTGCAATGTTTCAGCATGAAAAATGTAAAAGATTTCCATATGTAGGCTTCAATGCATTAGAGCTTTGAATGTCTTTGTTAGATTTGTTATTCTAGAAAGGAAGGCTATTGAAAATGCAATATCCTACATATTTGCAGTGTTAGTGTGCCTAGGAATTATGCATGCCATGCACTTGAAATTCACTGCCTTTGCATTACACCCTCTTTATTCTCTCCAAAGCTAGTTTTTATATTTATAAACTTCACCTTTGAACTGTTTGATAGTCTGTTTTTTTTAATGTACATAATTTTCCCTATTATCTATGTATTGGCCTGCCATCTTTCTTATAATTTCTGTTTTTCCTGCATTGTGATACTGGGGTGGACAGTGGTGGAAAAGGCAATAGCTCTAATTGAAGTAAGTGCTGAAGTTTTTGTTTACCTCAATTACCTGGTTAGCAAAGTACCAATTTCAGTTAGATTTGATCTAATGTTAGATAACAAAAAATAGTTTATAATTAGTTGCAGCATAAGCATTTTGTTCTCTTATAGAAAGGAAAGAAATCTTTATACAACTGTGAAGACTTTAAAAGTTTGTCAGTGAGAATCTCTAAGAAGGGAGAGTGAATACAAACTTACAGGATATAAACACCAATTCATGTTTTCTTCCTTTTTCCAAGCCATTTATATCTTTGCAAAAGATAGCCTTAAAAAAATGTATACATATATATACAGCATGTAAACAGGGAAAACAACACTTTATCACATATTATTGGAGATATATTCTGCCGAAAAACTGATTAAAAATCATCTTTCTACTGATAATGCATTAAAATAAAATTGTGTTGCAATTATTAGGAAAGGGAATAAAATGGTTCCAGTTAAATCCCCAAAGTAGCTTAAATTAAGCAATTGAGTGTTTTGAAAGAAATCAGCCTGATTTTTTGTATGAACTAGGAAATTATGACCATCAAAAGACTACTAAAAATCATCTTCTGGACTGTTTCCCTGAAAAAAGGAATGCTTTCATTTTACTGGGTTTTTTATGAGTCTCTGTCTTCCTCAGCAAAAGGGAAAAAAAACCCTAAAATATTTCCCCATGTTTACTTAGTATCTTCTGCTACTTTAAATGTAAATCTGGTAGATACTATTTTTATAGCACACTATATTTTATTTATATGACTAGTTGTTAACATCTATTTCCTTCTTTTTATGAGGCCGTAGGTGCAATCTTAAGGAGCTGATTCTCACGCATTAGAAATGAGTTTCTGCTATATACATAATTTTTCTCATTCATGAAACTTACATTCAGTACTTTCCAATTTCTGTGATTCATTCAAGGCAACTCTGCCACGTGAAGTACCAAAATGGGAATAATTAATCCATGAGAGTAAATAAATCTACACATCTCATATAAAAGCCCAGCTTTTCATCATGTAGCAGAAATAAGCATTTCAAAGGAATTGTACCAAGGAAATGTTTGTTTATAATGAGAGCTATAATATAGTTGCAATAATTTTATTTTTTTAAGATGTCCTATTTCAGGAGAAAGCCTTTTAAGTCTCAAAATACTTTTTGATGTCAGTTGTACCAGAATCACGCTTTTATTCTACGTTACTGCTCCTACTATGAGATCCAAATGCATTATCAGAAACCAAGAAAAATACTGCACTTAGGTATTTCTCTAAGTCCCTTATTCTAATTCAAAAGGATGGAAGGCCATGGGTAGGGGAGGCAGGCAGACAGATAGATGTGACTACATGGAAAGACGGTGCTTCAGGTCTGCTCCCAGAAGATAGTACCACTAATGATCTTTTCTTAAATAAAACTGCCCTACTTTCTTTCTAGTGGAAAATTCCAGCAATAAACAACAGAAAATTCCATGAGGATTAATCTTGTAAATGTTGCTGAAATGCCTTAGCACATCAAAAAATGGAATTATGATGAGATTAGAGATATTAACTGAGCGTCAAGCTTTGTCAGGTTCTCAGCTGAAAGCCATTTTAATCACTAATTGAAAATTAGTAAACTTGGAACAGAAAGCATCTACTTAAATATTATTTAACACATTTTGACATTTTAAATATAGCAAGACGGTTCTCAGAATCTTGTGATGCTGCAAAGGAAAAGAATGCAGTAAATTCTCTTAGATGAATTTGCACAACATTTGCATGAATGTGTAAGGGAATAATTTTAAACCCTATTAACTCACAACTCCATGAGGCCTCATGATGTTTTTTCTCTACTGGCTAAAATGACCCTGTGCTTGCATATTTGAGGGTCTTTTTCTCTCCTCAACTTCCCATTGTTTTTATGTGGCTGTCAAGTTCTATACTTCTACAAAACCCATCTACTCCTTGTTTTGGTGAAGCCGAAAAGCATTTCTTCTATAAACATGATGGAGAGCAGAGTCTAAAATCTCATTGATATCAAGGGGAAATCAGTATTTCAGTTTGGGTACAGACTTTTAGTATTCCTTTTGGGTCAATGCAGCACTCAGGTGGCCAAGGGAGATGTCAGCTTTGTGACCTTTCATGACTTACGGCAACCAGAAAGAAATGTTCTGCTCCCTTGGCCTGAGAGGTCTTTGCTTCATGGTGTTGTACCATATGTAAAACCTGGAAAAGAAAGCAAAAGAATCATTGAATCATTTGAACTTTATCCTCCCCTTTGGGTGTGTCTTTGAGTCTGAAATGCATTTGCTTTCATAATTATCTGAAACAGCTATATGCTATGGTAAATATATGCAAAACCAGGAGCACTAATTCCTTACTAAGTCAAGTCAAATGGAAACCAAAATCCCACCTAAAGTTTCCTCATTTTCTAGAATCAAATCCAGATAGAGAATCTGGGATAAAAATACCTCTGTATCCAGTTACGTTGTTATTCTGTAGCCTTTCTTTTTCTGGGCAAGTCACAGGGAATAGAACTTCATCTGTCTGTCTCCTATTATTCTGAGGCTCTGGGTAGAATTAATTTTGTATGGCACAGAAATATTTTCTTTATGCTTATGAACCATTACAACAAGGCAGAGATTTAAGATGGTTTCTATCAGTGCAAAGGCTTCAAGTAGGGTGAATATAAAGCATAACTGCAATAACATCTTTATCCAACTGCTAAATGATTATGGTGTAGAAAGCCAGTGCTGCCCAAGTCTGAATGGAACTGTTGAAATTACAATATAAATAGTTCCATGACTTTTAAGTGTTTATACCTAGTCTTACATCTGCTTTATAGGAAAATTTCACAGTCTGGCAGGTCTCTGGATCTATATACAGTACTAAAAATTATAATTGAATCCAGAGAGCAACACCTTGAGATTTGCTGGATTTAGATTTGGTTTCATAATGGAATACTAGATTTGCAGGCTGTAATAATCAGTTAATACCTCCTTAATTATGTGGGACTTTCATGCATACCTTTACAGGATCAGTATTTATGGTACATTTAATAATATATGGCTTTCTTAAATAGTTAAGAAAATACTTGGTCATTCCTGGTGAGAACTGGTCACTTGGTCACTAAAGCTCTTAACATCAATCCAGTAATTTATATTAGTAATTATATTAGTAACTTCATTGATATTAGAGATCTATGAAATAAATATTTACATTTAATTGTTCTGTCTCTTAAATTTTTTTTGCCAGAAACCTATTTAGTGAGTTTATTTATTGATCCACAATCTATTGGCTTCAACTGCTGTATATACAAAATGAATGTCTGAGCTTTGGCCATATGTAAAAATCCTCAAACATTTAATTTCTGCCATGGGACAGGAGAGGAGGCTTTCCATATCCCCCTTGAGCAAAGGAAGATGAAAACATGGCATGAAAGCTATTCTAAAGAAATTAATGGGTGCTGTGAGAACAGGCTACAAGGCAATGGGTGGCTGTGTCGTGGCACTGCAGTGGTGGCAAATCATCTTTCTCTTCAAGTCTGCCATCCTCAGGTTACAAACCCTTCTGCAGAGCCTTAACCAAGTCTGCAGCTTAGGAATGAGGCAAAGTTGGCAACATGGAGCATTCACACAGCAAACTGGATGTCTCATGTGCAGTCCTGTCTGGATGTTATTAAACTGAGCTTCTTTCTGAAAAGGCTGACGTACTTTGGAGGCAGATGCCATTGCTGCTACACAAACCTGGTGCTTTATTACTGGTTATCTCAAGAACAAAAGAAGGTCCAGACACTTTATAGGCCTTGCAAGCTATGATGTAACTTATATTAATTACTTACCTTTTTAGGCTCTCCTGTAGTATGATAAAAGAGGGGGTATGAGATCAAACAGAAGTTTTTGATTTCAGGATAAAAAGGAACAACTCATCATAGCTAGATTCCTGCCCCAAGTGTGATTTCATTTTGTGAAAAAAAAAAAAAAGTTTAAAAAAGGTTTTATTTTGCCTTATTACTTCTCCTCTTAAAGAGAAAAATAGGTGGGTAGGTCCTCTTTCAGTGAATTTGTTTTTTGGTCAAAATTACCATAATGATTTCTGCAAATTTGTCACTACTGTTTTTACTTGAATTCTTCTATATAACTCCGAGTAGTTAAGACCTCTTCTTCAGTCACTTGTCAATTTAATTTGCCACGAAGAAACTTCCCCTGAAGTGTTTAAATTGAAAGAAATGGAGAGATGTTTTTTGTGAAGATAAAGGTAATTAAATATTATCCTCAGGGTATATATGGATTTCCAGAGGAAGGATTACTGCTTCATGTATACAGTCACTTGTTGGCTAGAATCATGGAGGGGCTAATGCTTTCTGAATGTTTGAAGACTTTTAGATGGAATGATAATTTATACCCATTGAAAATTGCATATTCAAAGTGCCCTTACTGTGCTAATATTTGTAATATAATCAGAAATAGATACAAAAGTGAATTAGCCATGAGTCATACAGAACACCTTATAAATAAGGCACAGTCTAAATGAGAATAATCCACTATTTGAAACAGATTATACAAAGTACTCTTTGGGAACTCATGAGTATCAGTAACACAAAAATGATTCCTTTTCCTTGTAAAAAAAGAAGATAACTTTTATGTAGTATGTAGACACAGAGAGATCCAAAATTTGAGATAAAATAGGTGTTCATAAAACATGCCTAGATGACTACAAGTAATCACTATTTGCCTCTGGCATAAAACTCCTTGTGGCTGAAATGTTTGGCTGATGGCCATCATTAACAAGAGAGACCAAAACATAAGAAGTAAATATCATCGAAAGAAGCTGATATATTATGTATTCTGTTTACTAAACAAACCCCAAACAACCAAACCTTCTCCTGATATTTTATGTGCTGTAAGGTATTAGTTTTTCAAAATTATCATGCCAGGAGCAAGACAGTTAAAGTGGGCATGGTAATTGCACAAATATGCCCATGTTGTTCTGTGGACTATGTCTATTCCTGAGGTAATGTTTTTTGTGAATAATTGTGTCATCTGCTTAAGGAAATGGTGAGATCATTTATTCCTTGAAGTTCTTTAACAGCATAATAAAAACTGTACGTTAGTTTGTGTGGTTTAAACTGAGAAATGCTGCAGTTATCCTAAAAGCCAGGATTCCGTTTATAGACTGTTTTTAATTCTCTTTATAATGTATGCATCTTAAACATACAGACAGAAAAGAGATGTTGAAGTTTGTCAGAGCTGTTCTATTTTAGATGAGTATCAACAGTCTCTGTAAAATATCAAGAATGTATATTGTTGGTTGTTGAGTGACCCACCACCAAAAAGGTGACCATAACTGCATATATATAAAATCCATTTGGCTGCACTGGACAATAAAGGAATAATACAGCACTCCAAACAATTATTTTGGATTAATAAAATTTAAAAAGAAAAGTATAGATAGTAAAAAAAAAAGTCAAGGTTGGGTTGGATTCCTGTTTAGAGTTTGCCTTTTAGAAAGAGTTGAAATAATGTGATTTTATATTAAACATTACATTACAGCCAAGAGTCATGGTGAACACTACGTTGGTGTAAGAGATAAAACTAGGGTTATGTTCACTCATCTCTGGTTCCTCCACTAATAGCCTGAAATTAGGATATACTAGATCTGCAAACTTGCTCAATTGGTATTTTCTGATCTGTAGAGGAGAAGTTACAAAGTAAAAATTTTCACTGACTTCACAAACAGGGAAGAGTGAAAAATTCACATATATTTTTGGAATAAGTTTTTAAAAACTGTATTTATGATGTCCTGTTATAACCCTTTTTTCAAAGTGTAAGATTAAGCTTGAGTCAAAACCAGTATTGTCTAGTGGACAAGCACTTAATAGGATTAAAGATATTTTGATGAGTAAGAGGAATGGGCTCAGTTTGATGCAGGAGTAGAGAAGACAGTCCTGAGGCTTGAAGAGGAAAATGGGTTATTGCATCTTCTCCTGACCAACAGGTCAGACTCCTTGCTAGTTCTGGTGGGGTACAGCAATTCCAACAGCCTGTGAGCAGCTGGTAAGTACCCTGGAAACCACATCAAAAAATAACTGTTTTCAGACATTTTCTTCTGAGTTCTGAATTATATTTCTACCTTGTTTGTATGATCCATTCTTAGTTCACTCCTGTATCATTTTTCCCTAAATGTAATCTTCATACGCTCCTATTTTCTGTAACTCTCACTGTATTAAAATAAGCCATAGTGTGTTGTTTCATTACAGAGGGAAACTTTAACTTCTGTTGGATATTTACATTAAGCTGAGAAGGTTGGTAAATTGCATGTTTAAATATCAAATCTCAGGAGATGTTTGGAAAGGGAATGTTACAAAGAGAGGAAGTTAAATGTTTGGTATAGTATTCTCTTGCTGGCATCCCATTACATACAGCAAATGGTATTTCTTGCTCATTTTACTCTGAGAGGCCAAATTCTGCTGGTTTGGAAGTACAACAGACGTTGTTTATATGAAATTATTATTCATATATACCATTTTCCCAGAGTACCTCTGTTATCCTTGGTGGTGTCTGGCTGTGGAACAATCCTTCAATGCATGCACATATATCAAGGCAGTAGGAGAGATCCATTCCATGCAGGGGCTCATATATGTCTAGTTTAGTATTCATTTCAGTGAAATGCTTACACATGTGAGTTATTACATCCCTGCTAACCAAAGCAATGGATTCAGGCATACATTAAAGCGCTTTACTGAATTAAGAACTAAACAAGTTATCCAAACAGTCCCATCTTTAGAACTCTGGTGTGGGTCTGCTGATTCTTTCTGAGCGGTTGAATCTTTAACTTTGTTAGTGGTTAGGCATTTTACAGAATACCCATTTAAAGAGCACTGTTTGTTTATCTCACTGTATTTATACCTACTTTTTCTAAACTGGCATAACAGCATTAACTGCATTCTGAGACTTCTGCAAAACATGGCAGCCTCTGTAGACTTAACTTTTGTGTTCTGTTCCCATGTGCAGACATCTGCTGCAAAACTGATAAAAACCTATTCTGTTCTATGAGGTTCTAAATTCCATCATCCCATAATCCTCTCTACTACCCTTACCATAATTGTCTCTGTGCAGAACTGACAGAATGGGATTTGCACATCTGAATAAATATGTTCTCTTTCTGTGGGACACCATTTGTGCACTGACTTCTCTTAAGATTTCAGTTCAGTCACAGAGTTTCCCCTTACAAGTTCTTGAGAGCTTTTTACTGGATCTTAACACTGAAGCTGAGTTCAGTGCATTGTTAGAAGACAGAAATCTTTATTCTGCCATCTTACATCATAAGACATATCTTGAGAAAACATGAAGGATTTTTAATCATCCAGGACTTGTTATTGAAGAAGGCTTTAAAATCCATTGTAGTAGTAAAGTGTATATGTCAATGACTGCTGTTCAGCATGTTATTATGAAAATAGGAGCAGCTATAAATATTTATAAAACATTTTGAAATGTGTATTATATGGAGGTTCATAAAACAGAACACCTACAGAGTCTGGACAATTCAAGACAGAAGCCACTTATGGGTTTGTTTTCCTGGGAAAATGTTTCCTTCTCAAATTGTACAGTCAAGCCCCTTAGCTCTCATGCATCCATAGGATCTGGAAATATTCAGCAACTTCTGGTATGATTTTAATGTTCACATCACCTATTTTAAAAATAAGCAGAAACAAACTATCCCTGTGTGAGGAAAAACGCCACAAACACCCTTAGAAAGATGAATACTCTCTGTTGTCATCATGCCTAAAGAAAAATTTGGAAGTTTGCATGAATGGAGAAAATAGACAAATATTCTAGGCAAGCTGGGCAACCCTCTTGGCAAGAATAAAGTATGATTGTGTTGTAAAAAACAGTAATTTTTCTAAGAGTTTTAAATCTAATTATTCAGTATTTCAGCCTCTGATGAAAAAGAATTCTTTGGGGTTTTAATAATGTCTAAGGTAGTATTGGATATTGTCTGTTTCTGTGCTTTTTAACTGATTTAATAATAGAAGATAGTAGGACAAACACAGAAGGTTTCCTAAGAATAAAAAACAAAAGATAGAACAATACTGGCCTTTCAATGAACCATATTTCAGTTTAAATCTTTAACTATTGACGAAAAAAAGAATCCTAGGCATTTTTTTCTATTCTATTAACTTAAACTCTGAGAGTGCAATTTGCTCATCTTTTGAATAAGAAATGGCTGAATCTTTCATAAAATGAGAGTTTTGTCCAAATACTGAAACATCTGTGGTAGGGATGGGTGAAAACTGTAAACATTTGCTTTGGCTAGGTTTGCATCACATTAGGGGGTGAGTTTTCATAAAATATTCATGCTACCAAGTTTTATAGGCACAAAAATTCATGGAAAATTAATTTCATCCTGTATGCAAAAGTGACTCTGGTTAGACTCTCCTTCTGTCCATCCATTTCTTGTCACCTGCAATTGAAAAACGATCCCTCATCAGTCCCCAGTTTGTGGCAGCACCACCAGTGAAACCTTTTTGCAGTTACACTGCTGGCAATTCTGAGTGGGAACCACAGAATCTGTCTAGGGAATGCAGTCAGTCTGAGATTCCCATTGTTTTCTGGTGCAGAATGGTTTGTGTTGTGCTGGAAAGGCACAAACAGCCCACCTTTCAGAAATTACCCTGGGCTTTGACTGAGACCAAGTTCTTTTCTCCTCCCTGTCCCACTGCCTCTGCTCCTGTTCTGTGCGGTCAGCAGGGTCACAGTCTGTGATTCAGGCAGGGAATCACAAGGATATCAAATTGTCTCCTCACAGCTTGGGTGGGCTCTGCTCCTCAGAGGCACTCAGAGTGCTCTCAGTGCAGTTTCTGTCTCTGCTGGGCCCATTTTTGGGACAGCCAGTGCCTGAGCTGGCTGTGCCTGGCTGTACCAGCAGATCTTGCTCTGGGCTGTGCTGTCCTGGCAGGTCACAGCCAGGTGGGCAGCGCACACTGCCCGAGCTTGGATCCACACATCAACGCTGTGTGCTCAGCTCTCCTGCAAGAACTTCTTTAGAAAATGCCTCCAAGCAGAGATCAATAGCAGTTCTCTCTTTGTCTCTCACACAGGGGGCAATATTTGCCAAGACAAAAGATCCTGTTAGCTGCCTTGTGAAATGAGTTTTCATTTTCTTTGCTGGAGGTAGTTTCTAGCGCTGTCTCGTGTGTTATTCAGTACAATCCTGTCAAAATGGGAGTTATCTTCTATTCTGGGACTTGTCACTGATTCCATGAAGAGTAGTACCCACAGTATTTATAAAGCCAATGGAACTGTTTAGAATTTTTTTGAAAAGCGTGACAGAACTCAGTCCATAATTGAAACTTAGCTTACAAATTTAAACAAGAAGTTATATCAGCATAATTCTAATAACTATGACAATAATTTATAAAAAAGATTTTGATACACTTAAGCAACCAAACCCAAATTTTTAGAAACTATTCAACTGTACACAAAAAGCATGAGGAAACTGTGAGTACAGAGTTTTTAGCACCATATCTGATAATACTGATTTTCTGGCTAAAACTTTTACTGGCTAAGTACATTTTGACATATGGCACCCCATTTTGAAACAAACTGTTTTATTTTGGCTGACCTAAATTCTCCTTAAAAGGCCATGTATGGAAACTAGAGATGAGCCAGACATCTGAGGATGCCTTTGTGGTACATCATATTTGTGCCATTTCAGACAGAAAAATGCACTTGGCTCTGAATTTGTGTGCAGCAAGCAATAATTAATAAGCCATTGGACCATCAATATAATTGGTGGGTGCTTCCCTATGGTTTTAACAGTGTTATATACAATAATCAGTTGTATGCAAAGGTGGATATCAAAATGAAGTCTTTGTGCTCTGCTTGAATTAGCAATAGGTAATAATAAATACAATTTTCAAAATCAGAGTTTGGTTCATTATAAAATCCTCACATACCTTCCCCAAGTGAGCAGACAGGGCTAGACTGAGGTCAGGCAATTTTTGGTCACATAGCAGCAGGGATGCATGGAATGTCTTTTCATCCCCCTGCCCCTTCACAGCCTTCACAAAAGTAGCTCAAAATGGTCTCTGCTCCCAGGCAAGCAGATGACAGTCATTAATCATTGGCAACCAGTCAGAACATACTTCTAGGCTGACAAATATTGAACCTTTAAGTGCATTAGCAAATTCCTTTCCTGAATCCCTCCAGCAAGCTCCTGAATCCAGTGAGGGAACTCTGACAAAGCTGTGCCACTCTGCACCAGAGCCACTTTCAGATGTGCTTTTCCAGAGACTCACTTCCATAGCCTCTAAGAATTATCTTTAAGGATAACTGGTTAGCAGGGATGGATGGGATCTGTGCACAATGTAGACCACAGGGACTCTCAGGAAAAGGAGAGGAACTCAGCACAAAAGTGCTCCTGTTGTAAAAATAACCACAGCTGCTTTTGCTGAGGAGGGGGAAAATAGTTCAACTTGAGCTCACTCAGCTCTAAGGGTTGTAATGCTGCCATATTGCATTTTCAAAACTTCATAATTCATTAAAAAACTGTCCATCATTTAGTGAGAAATAGATGAGTAAACACCTGGTTTAGTCATGGTTTATTGTGCTGCTTTTTAAATGCTGGAACATTGAATAGCCATAAGGGAATATTAATGTAAAGGAAGCCACACAGGTATTTTACAAATGCCTGTAATGAACTTTATGTTCTTTTATAAACACAAAAATACTAATAAACTTTTTCTGCTAATTTACAGATCTACTCTTTCCAAAAGATACTGGCTCAACAAATTTTTCCTCCTTTCTCCAAAGTGACTTATTAATGGGTTGTTGAGTGGCAAAAGAGCCTGGTGCTCACTCCCACATTAATGTTTAATCAAGTGTTAACAGCACTACAGCATCCACATGATCCAGAGCTGGTCACAGGAGCTGTGCCAGTTCAAAGTGTGGTTGCCCTCTGAGTGAGGCTGCACTATGAAATTAGAAGCACGGGCAAGATTATCATGCCATCATAAGCAGATATTTCCCTCCATTTCTCTCCATGAATTTTGCTGATCTAATAGTAAGAAGTTCTATGTGGGTTTAATTTTCTATGTAGGACTGCTCAGATTGTGATATATTTCCCACTAGAGAAGTTTCTTTTGTGGCACATGTTCTTGCAAAAGTTTTCTGAAACAGCATTCTGAAAAGAGACTTTGGAGAATTAGTCTACACTGTGCATGTTTGTCTCTAAGTTTTGGAAGAGGCACATGAAAAATCAGTAAGATTTAAGAAGGAACTTTTGTACAACAGTGTAATTTTCACATAACATGTTACATTCACGAATGCACAGAGGAGTTTTTACCATGGGTGCAGATTTGCACCCAGTTTTAAATTGTGCCATGTTTTTGTTAATTTGGTTTGTGCTGTTTTGGGTTTTGTTATTGTTGTTACTGTTTGGTTTTTTTTTGTTGGTTTTTTTTTTTTTTTTTTTTTTTTTTTTGTTTTGGTTGTTGTTTGCTCCATTGATTTAACTATCTGATGAATCTGTAAGTGATAGAAGCACAGAATCCTAAGGGCTGGACTGTGAGAGCCTCTCCAACTCCTGATCTCACGTTAGAATCCCTTTGTCAATGGAATATTCAATTATTCCTGGATTGCTGAAGTGCTCTGTACATGCTCTCAGTGTGGGTTAAGCAGCTGATGTATTCTGTTCAAATAATGCCTGCACTCCATGGCAGACACAAGCAAGCAGTTCTAGTGTTTCTTTGACACTTTTTTGTTGTCATGAGCAGTTGTAATATTTTAGGAGTGTTGCACTGTGCTAATTACAAAAGTAGGCAAGACCCTATGAAAGAAATAAAAATGTAAGATTATCTGGACTGCCTCACAAAATATAGGGCTTAAAAGAAATCTAGAACACCCAGAAGCTGGACAGGGAATTGTCTCCCTTCAAGATAACTTGAGTCTTAAGCTTCCTTCTCCTATGATTTATAAGTCTGGATCATAATCTCAGCGTTAAATAGAATCTGAGAGATGCTGATATTTTATTGTATTTATCAATTCCACTGCATTTCACCTGTCAGCACTGAACAGATTTCAGGAAAAAATAGAAGAGATTCTTTTATGTAAACATGTCATTGGCAAGTCTCTTACATTTTTTCCCCGAACTGCCACAGTCAGTGCTGCTTGTGTGACAGAAGCTGTTAATAAATTAGGCCCCGAGCCTCTTGATGGCAGTGTATTTCCTTCTTGAGTTCACAGGCTTTACAGAACATTTATGTCTCATTACAGCCAGTACAGCAGTTTATGCCCTAATAAATCAAGGGAGCTTTGCAGAGATGATCTTGACAGTAATGAATCTTTCTGTTGGCATTTCCACTTCACAGACACAAATAATGAAGCAAAACTGCCCCATCTGGCCACTCAGTAAGAGTCAAATCACAGCGGGAAGCTGTTTTCTCAAGCATGACAAAGGTCATTGTGTGCAGCAGGAGTGAGGGATAGCAGGTTGTGCCGTGAGTGACAGTGCAGGATGAAGCCATTTGTGAGCTTTTATCATTATAATTACATTTGTTAGCCCTGCTGCCAGGACTCAACCCGCCCTTCTACCAAGTCTGTGTGCTCTAGCATCAAAAGCTGCCTTAACTGATTCCTGCAGCTTGTTTGGAGATGGGTTGGTTGGGTATTGCACAGGAATTGATTTCATCAGCTCAATCAGGAGCTGAAGTGCTGTTATCATTAAAGTCTCTCTTGGTAACATTATTTTTTAAATTTCTTAAAATGTACTGCCTTGAAAGAAGAAAAACTGGCAAAATATGCTGCATGCTAGTTGTAAATGGACAGATATAGCAGGATCACTCTGCTCTAGGAACATATGGAAGAAATGCAGAATATGTCATCTCAGATCTGCTGGTGGGTGCACTGAGCCTCCTGTGTGGCCTTTGGCAGAATGTGAGCAGGTGATCTTTCCACCTGTTCTGAACTCTTCAGTTCTTGGGTCTGACATTATTCTTAGACTATTCATTTGTTAATAAAGTCCTTGCAGCACAGAACTTGGATATACACCAAGAATCCTTGAAGGCTTTTTCCAGGGCCCTTCACAGAGCATGCTCCCCACTTCGGTTTTCCACAGCTCAACGTTAAACAGTATCCCCCAGCATCTTGATTTTAAAGCACATTTCTCTCATTTGTTTATTTCCCTGCTTGATAAGATGGTTTGGTCTGCTTCCTTTGGTAAGATAAATTACTTTCTCCTGGCTTAGTTTGTGCTTTTTACACTGCATCAAACAACAGAATTGAAAACAGTGTCTTCTGTCAGATGGGAGTTTGGAGTTGTTTTGCTAGACTTCTATTTTCCCCCTTCTGTTTCTTTCCCTCTTCCTTCCTGTTCAGCAGTGTGTTAGTCCTGCACATGTGGTGTGTGCCTGTGGCTTGCTGACATCCCAAACAGAGCCACCACGTGCCACTGAGGAGATGTCACCCAGGTCCCTGCATGGCTCGGTGCTCGATGTCCTGGCTTTGCACACAGAATAATCCAAGTGTCTGTAGGGGCATACAGTCATTGCTCTGCCTTGGATCTTGCTCAGTTCTGAAATGCTGTTGTTTCTGTAGCATAAGTCAGCAAATAATTTGATTTCAATTTGCATGTGGCAGATCTCCCTTCACCTATAGCACAGATTTGTAAAATACAGGTGCCCTGACAGGCTGCACATTCAGGGGTGTCTCATCCTTCTCAGGAATGCAGGTATCCATTCTGTATTAGCAACATGACACAACAAGGATTTTTTATTTGGAAAGACAAAAGTTATTTTTTCCAGCTGATGTTTTACAAGGGTTATGTTGCACTGTGAGAATGCAACTGCCTGAGTACAAATCTGTTGAGAATACAGACACAGTCACAGGCTCGTGGGAAGTACCAACTGTTTTTTTAATGAACACAGGTCAGTATGGACTCACTTCTATTTTAAAGACTATTAAGGTGAAGGAAGAAGTATATTTCAATGAGATTGAGGTGCCAGGTACAGGACATCTCTCCACAATAACATCTGAGAAATGAGGAGCTTAGGTTTATATTTACAGTTCAGACAGGAAATGCCAAATTCCCATACAGAAGACACCAAAAATTTTCAAAGATTTTTTTCCTTTTTTAGTTGAGAGTAAAGGGAGATGTGAATGAATGTACAACAGAAAGTGCTGCAATCCTCCTCTTGCATGTGGTAAGACCCCTGGGGCAGAGGGTCTTTTTTTGGCTAAAATCTGTTGGTTTGTTGTTTGTTTTTCTTCTCCCCAAAGACCTCCAGCAATCATATCTATATTCATATTTATTCAAATTTATTCCAAAGCAAAGTATTTCTTTTGCAGGACAGAGGAAAATTAAGTGCTGAAGTTCCTCTTTGGTAGCAGCATACAAATTTTCCCAATTGAAACAAGCATTGAAAAGCTTCAGGCAACTTTCTTACTCTTTAAGAACAAGAATCTAATGTACAAATCCTAGGCTATTTGTATGCTTTTCCTGTTCCATCCTTTCTGGTTTTCCTTTTCTTTCCATACATGAAGACTGACAAGTTAAAAGATTATACCTTTCAACTGCAGTCTTGACAGATATTTATCTGTGGCTTTTATTTTGTCTGTCTTGTGATGGGACTCACTATAAAATTTCAATACCTTGCCAGCATCTGTGAAATGGAGGGAAGGAAAAATAAGTCTGCAGTTTTTGTGTCATAACAACAATTTTGACTGCTGGTATCCAAGCTACTTTTTGCAGTATAGCATCACTTCAGTCAGCTTTTTCTTACATCCAGGTGTTTTTATCCACTGAGTGCTACTGTGCTGGCCCAGGGGAAATGTATGGAATTGGTGCTGCTTGTTTCATCAGCTGTGATGGTTATGAAGTTTCTCTGTAAACTCATTTATTCTTTTTTTCAGTTCTTTCAGTTTCAAAGTAGAAAGGAAGGCTCAAAGAAAGTTCACAAAATCAATGTTGCATCAGCTCCTTTGGTTTGTATCTTCTCTGGCTTTCACCAAAGCATTGCCATTTGTTGACTCCAATTCTGACTGAGAAATGCTTTTCTTTTAAAAAATTATGGGCGGGTGCCTTAGAGAAAGACCATATATTTAAGTACAGCTTTTAAATTTTACAGTCCCAAAAAGTGTTTCAAATCAAAGCACTTCTCCTTTTTATCCTTTTCTGCATCACACATTGTACCTTATAGTCAGCACAGATCTGGCTCAGCTGATCTGTCCCCTAGAATCCCTGGTCTTGCATCTGAGATGAACATATTCTGCTTTCTCAGGTGTAAAGTAGCAAGAATAAATTTGACCTCTGGAGATTTTACAGTTTTAACTCTACACCTTTTATGTTTAGAGGGTTTTGCCACATGCTTATGACTCTCAAGATAAAATAAAGATCTCTTTAGCTACCATTCCATTAGCAGCTTAAACCCATCTAAGGCTATGGAGGCATTATTAGGTGTGATACCACACAAAATGTACAAATAATTCAGAATACTTTGGGAGTCTAAGGCGTAGTGGATGCCCCTTATCTTTAATATGTTGTTACTCATGGCAGTCTATGGTTTTGAAAAGAAAAATTGTCTGCTGGTAAAGTTAATAATGTTCATGTTTAACTTAAGAAAATGTTACATGGGGTTGTTGCATTAAGATGGTTTATGCTGTAAGAGCTGAAAGTAAAGATAAAAGTAAAAGATAATTTTTTTTTTTGTTGCCAGCAGATATATTTTTAGCTATATTCAAAGGACTGTTTGAGAATTGCCTAGTGAAGTAACTAAGAAATGGTCAAGTAAAATTATCCAAAGCTGCAAGTGTTTGCAGGAATACATGAAAGTGATTGTGGCAGAGAGACTCACTTGGACTATTTGCTGTTGTGACCAGTTTCTGTCCTGTTTTCCATGGGAAGTTTCTGATTCTGAACCAGGTATAGTGTGGACCAGGTATAGTCACCTGTATTCCTCACAAGTGACCCAGGAGATACATCCCCAGAAACACCCAGGAGCGTTCAAGAACAGCTGTGAGTGTGCAAGCTCTCAGATGTTGGGCTAATGAACACTCAAACCTGAATTTTCTGGGCTGTATCTGTTTGGTGCCATGCCTCAAACCATGCTGAACATCAGTACTAAATGCTACACTAAATTTTCTTACTCACTGGAGTGCCTACTGGTTGTACAAGCCAAATTGTTGCTCAGTTCAGAGATAGTATTTCCATTTAAATTAGTAGGATTTGTACAATGAGACCTTTGGAAAGAGGTTTATACCATGCTAATCTCTGTTATGAAATGTTAGTCTTAATATTGTAGTTGTTTTAAATATGCACTGGTTTAAGTGGGTTTTTATTAGGAGTATTTATTCCAAGTTAGAAAGTGGATGTCTAACAAAACTCTCACCGTAAGAATGTTTGGAAATGTATGCAAAGGTTTTTCACAACAGCATTGTGCTTTTGTATATCCTATTTAAAGTGCCTGCTGGCAGGAAAACCATTCCACTCATCTTCAGGAGATCAGGAAGTCAGTCTTCCTTCCCTTGTCACACGCATTCTGAACGTGGTTGGAGGGTATTAGGTTAATCACACCGGATGTGGAGAAATTTCTGTGTTCAGAACTCTTTTAAATATGTATTTGTGATGTTCTTCACGTTATGGTGTACTTAAGACATCTAAAATACCACAGCAGCTTCAATCAATTTTAATTTCCAGCTGGCAAGAAAATTAGTATTAGGAAAAGCAGTAATTGCAATTAAGCTAAGATCAGATTATGACTAATTTGAAATATTGGCAACCTAAAAATATTTCTCCCTTTCCCTGCTTAAATCCCATGATAACTAAATTATTTGCTCTGCTTACAGTTCAATAATTTGTATTTGCTTGCAAAAAAGCTAAATTTGTTTGCTTCTACTTCTTCAAGGATAGAGAAAATATGACATTTCCTCACTATCTCCTAATACGTGCTCCCTGATGAAAACGGACAGAATCCCCGAGATAAGTGTAAACTGGGCAGCCTTGAAATGCAGAAATGTTCCATTAAATTTGTAAATTGAGTTTGGGCTGTGAAACACTTCTAAATCATCAAGGATTAGTATATAATTCTGTATTATAATTTCTCTGAAGAAGGATTTCTAATTTTTGGGATATTTTTTCTCTTTTTACTGCATTTTTAAAAAAAATTCTTTTATATATTTTTTCAAGTCAAATAGACGTCTTATGAATTTTAAAAAACCTTTTATCCCAAAAGAAATTTTTGAAAAATGCTGAAAAACTCTCCAAAGTCACAAAACATTAAATAAATCCCTTGGTATTAGGAGATATCAACAACTGATTAAGATCTTAAAGGCAGGAGGCTTTTGCTTCCTTTGTGCCAGGTCCCATCTCTCTGTGGGTGTTTTAGGTGTTCTGCTTGCTGGCTGGAACAGGTGGAGGTACTCTACCGGTTTAGTTTTTCATCCTATCACCCTCCTTTATCAAGTTTCTGAAGCATCCAAGTTCTTTATTTCCCATTTCTGAAATGTCTCTGTATTCTCTGAGCTGTCACTTGAATATGGCCTCAGAGAGGTGAAGGTTTTTTGGATAAATTTCCTGATCAGTAGAACAATCCTACAAAGATGCCTGGAATAAAAAGGAAGAGGGTGCATGTCTTGTACTGTGGTACTCTGCTGGGAAAGCTTCCTTGGTGATTACCATTTGCATATTCCTGAAAGCAAACTTTCTGCAGAACTGATGCTCATAATCTCTGGTTCAAAGCAAGAATTAAAATAACATTAATGGAAGTTAATACACTAAGGCACATGCACCGCTCGCACATCAGAGGCCTTGCTGCTGCATCTAATTAGAACAGCTTTTAAAAATTTTAATCTATTAATAAATTACTTTGCATGCACGTTAAGATGTTAATATTCATATTTGATTTGATTTTCGGTTGTTAACACTGATCAAGCTTTTTTAAAAAGAATGATTGAAGGAGATGACTATGTCTGCATCTCACCATTATTTAATTAAATCATTCTTTTAATTAATAGAAGTAAAATTGCTTGTCACCAATACAGGAATACTCTCAGTGGGTTTTTAAACATCTCTTTTCTTGCATGTTTTTTCAGACCCAACACTTTTGTTCCAGACTTTTTTTTTCAGATGAGTTTTGTTTGCTTTTCATTTATACACCTTCACGATTGTCAAGAGAGATACATGCTAAAGGGAAAAATTAAACTGAGCAATAAACAAGGCAGTATGTCCATTAGAAGATCATGTCAGTGTATAAACTCCTCTAGCCTTTCTTTTATGTGGCCTGTAAGAGGGTGATGCTTCCCTTGCCCCCAGGTGAAAACACTCAGGGATCCAGCCCAGGCAGGTCCTCTCAAGAATGTAAAAATATCTGCAAGAACACAAGTGCAGGTTGTGCCATTTGTCCTCCTGCTTCAGAATAAGCTGGAAACATGATTGGGTGACTCCTTATTAACTGAAGGTGGAGATGTGCCATCTCCTTCACCTGTTAGCTCAGGTGAGCACTCCTGAAGTCACTGCACTTCGTAGAGAGCAAGGCTCTTAAGGCATTCTGTTGATACTTCTCTATTTAAGTGGTACCTTCTCATCTTATACCAGTTTAGAGAAAGCTTTAGCACAAGATGTTTTGTACCTTAGTCTGCTTTTGTTATAAATTGATGTGGCTCTCATTTCTTTTGGATTACATCCTTTGCAAGAGACAGACTTTCAACACTAGAACTAACTGCAGTCATAAAACAAAATAAAGGAGGAAGCAGCGCCAGCTGTGAAATAACACATGAATATAGCATCCTTCTTATATTAGATCTTTCCACATAACAGCATTATCTTTTTTTAGAACATAATATATTAATTGACAGCAGTGTATTTTCTATTCTTTTTGCAAAAGCATCAAACTATAGAGAAAAATCCTTTACCTTATCACATGCTGTTTTAATAGTAGAGGTGTATTTGAATATTCAGAATTTCTTTGTCTTTTGGTCTGGTTTGATGTTTATCTCATTCTACTGTGTCGGAAGCATATACAAAAAATAACAGTAAATATATGTCTGGCATTAGATGTGTTAGAAATTGGCTGGAGTAGCTGTGCCAAAAGTTGAAAGGGAAGTGTTGAAATGTGAAAAGAGGGAGAAAAGAATCCAAAAAAGGAAATAAGAAAGTTATCATGACTATTAGGAAGAGATTGAACATATAGTCATTGCTTTGTTAACAATGAGAGATGCAGGGAGGAATTCTAAACAAGCTGCCCTATCTGTGCACCATTAACAAGAAAAAAAAAAAGGCAAAAAAGATCAAGAAAAATACATTAAAAAATGGACTTTTATTTTTACTTAGATGTGTGTGTTTCTTGGAAAATCAGGGCACTACATGCCCTCTGTGCACTGCCACTGCACTGAGTCCAGAGGGCAAAAGTGGTGCTTGAGAAGGACTTTTTTTTGTCAGTCTCCATGTGAAACCAAGTATGAACAAAAAGAAGTAAGAGATACCAGAAAGTTTTGATAGTTTGGTGAGAGTGATGTGATAGGGTACAGCTCCTTTTCATATATTTCTTAATAAACATGAGGTTTGCAACAATAACATTACCAATGTCACCTGCTTCAAAGAACTCCCTTCTGTCTGTTCTCCATTTTACTTTGGCCAGGCTTCATTTCACCCTGATGGAGACAAGCCATCACTGTTGATATTTTTCCATCTATAAACTAAAAAATTATTTAAACAAAATGCCACTAGCTGGCCATTACTAAACTACTGTTTGTAGGAATTCATTAGAAATTACTAGTTAGTAATTGTATTGTTAATAATTAGCTGATTTTTAAAAGAAATTGGAACAGTTAAAGGATTGACAACACGTAAAGAACTTATTCTGTGGGGCAGCACAAATTTGTAGTTCTTCAAGGAAAACCAATTTGAATGTTTATGTTTGTCTCACAGCTGGACTGTGTGGCATAGAATGGAAAGAGATTTTTTTACAGCTCAGTTCCTCCCTTTGGCAATAAAGGAGGTTACATTAATGTAATTGGTATTTGTAGGTTTTCACATTCTTAACTGCAGCTTTTCTTAGGAACAAAATTGAGCTTAAGTGAAGAGATAAAAAATGTTTTCCTATGTTGGCGAACTATTTCTTCATTTATAAAATAAGAAAATATTTATGTAATGCTGCACGTTTAATAGCTGAATTTTTCCATGTGATGCTGTACTGTGGCAAAGAAACAGAATTTGGTAACTTACTGCATTTACTTTGACATTGCCACGTCTCATTGAATAACTTCTATAGAAACTGTTACATCCATAATGTATTAACTGTAACTGCCATCTACCCCAAATGAGAATTTATTACTCTGTTCATTCTAGTCTTGCTGGAGCCTGGGGTGTGGGTATAAGGAAAATAAAAATAAAGGGTCAGGAGCTCAACAAATGGAGAATTAAAGAAATATATGTATTATTTTCAGTGATTTGTTATATTAATATTCGAGAAGGAAGAAGTTCCATTTTGACTCACACAGATTCTGGGGGCTTAGACTTAAAGATGAGTCAAAACTCATCTTGCTTTTCAGGATATTGAAGAGAATGGCTATTTATTCTAAAAAGAATACAATGTAGCAGTATTTATCTGTTTTCATCATCTTTCTACTCACTTCGTTGCTGTATTTGCTGGTAAAAAGTTTGTTAAGAATCCCCAATCCTTCTAGTAATTTTTTGAAGCTTCTACTCGTAATTTTTAGTATACATAAAAATTGGCATACATACCAAAATTCATACACAACATTATAAAAAAATATTTAGGAAAAAAAGCCTTTTCCAGTTCCCCACAGCATGCAAAATTATTGACTCATTTCTCTAACACTTTTGTGTTTTCTCTAAAGTAAAATAATGCTTTTAGTTCTTACTAAAAATTTTGTTTTTAGTTTGATAGAAAGTTCACAGCCATTCAAAAACAGCATATTCTTGTCAGTAGCCTCATTTGAAGGGTCTCAATGGAGCAGCTCCTGCATTGGCCTGAATTTGCTTCGTTTCATGATTGAGGTGCTCAGAGTGGAAAGGACAGGCTGTGATGCAGAACTCCGCTGTTCTGTACACCTGGGGCGCGCTTGCTGCAGAGCTGGCTGGGAACCTGGGCTAGCTCTGAGCCCTCTGGTAGCCACGACAGGAGAGGGGAACAGGGGGGACTGGGGTGTGCCCACAGGTAAAACTAAAGAGGTGCATGCTGTGACAGCAAGGACCAGGCGAAAGAGGAAGAATAGCGGTCTTTGGTCTGCAGGTCCCACGAGGAAGACTTACTGCCAGGGAAGGGAGAAGGGAAAAGAGCACTGAACGTGCCTGTGCACAGGCTTTTATAGCGCTACAAACCAGGGGTGGATCCAGAAAATCAGCCAATAGGGAGGCTCCAAGGGTGGAGCAAGGGGATTACATCAGCACTGTGGGACCAATCAGGAGAGGGCAAGTCCACATGGGCCAATGGGGCCTCGTGGCATTTCGAAGCAGCGGGTGCTGCGATCAGGGATTGGCTCAGGGTGTGCGTGGCCGGGAACATTCCAGAAAAAGGGGCAGGGTTGCCTTGATAGGCAGGGAACAAGGGAGGGGAATAGCTTGAGGGACAGCTCTAAGGGAGGGTACAACTCAGGGCTGGAACAACTTCGGGAGGGCATGGGGGGATAACAGGATGAACCATTTAACAGCAACTTAACGCAATAGACACCAACCACAACATGTGCTCACTGTCACTGAAAGGAGTTTTCAATTTGTATTTGTTCTTCATTAGTTTATAATGTTGCAATTATATTCAGGACAAGCACATGTTTTATTTGGCTTACCGTCATTCTTTCTCATGTTTCTGATTTTGTCTTTTTGATATATATGGAGTCTCAAAAAGAGGAACATTTATAAAGATGGTAAAAATCAAATCCTTCAAATTTTAATGGGGACGTCAAAATTAAAACTAGAATGAAATGCTCGGTTTCTGAATGTCACATAGAAAATTGTGTTTAAAAGAGCACTGGAATTCATCAATTAAAAATTATATTCTCTGTACAACTGAAGTTTTGTGCATATTATACATTTTTATTAGGAGCATTTTTCTCTGTGGGCTTTTATGATAAACTTAACAAAATACATCTTCTAAATATTCTATTGACTTCTCCCCAAAACCCATCAATAGGTTCTGATTGAGCCCAAAGCCTTCAAGAGGGTATTCTTGGTAGTTTTCGGTATTTTGCATTTTTTGCAAAGCTTGATTTGTTTTGATTTTTTTAGATTTTGATGGTTTATGTATTGTATTAATTTATGGCAGTTATGGGGGAGCCCAGAGCAGACACATCTCTCACTCCTTTGGCATGGAGTGTGGCACTGGGGTTTTCCCTGCCACAGCCACATGCTGCTGCTCTCTCCAGCTGATTTATCACCCCTTCCTCTGCCTTGCCTCAGCCCAGTCTGAGCCCATGTCTGTGAACAGGGTAAACTTGAGCAAGCAGGCATTTGATGATCAACTCAAAGCACTCTGTAGTGCTCTCTGCTCAGCACCTTGTGTTCCTTCAGCAGCCTTGAGCACGTTCAGCTGCCAGGATATTGATTGGGTAGTTTCCACTGGCTACTGCGAGTGCTGTGATAATGTAATTTCCAGTTCCTGTTTTTCTGCTGTCATTTAGAAAACTGTGCACGGTCCAGATTGGGATTTTATGGTCTGCTGCCCCCTTGGACAGTTTTTTCTATTTTGATGGAGAAAATGTTGAAAATGCCTGTAATCTAGAAAGTGTATGGTTGGTGCATGGCAATGATGCTATCACAGTAAGTGAAAAATGGATAGGGGTCATTGCTCCCTTGATAAGGGATGAAAGTAATGCAAACTTGCACAGGGCAGAGGAAAAGCAAATAGCCCAAAGTGCATCTAAGAGATCAGAAGTTTTCACTGGTATGTTAATGTGCAGCTCCAGTTTTACACCGCATGCTTGGCATTATGAAGGAGGAAGGAGGTGCCTGGGTTAGTACTGATCAGTTGTTGATGGGGAGCCTTGTCCTGCAGGAGCTTTGCTCATAAAGGGTAGAGGGAGAGCTGCATTTTTCTAGTGGCTCCCTTAAATACATGGATAGGAGCCTGTTTGAAAGGTTGATGTGATAATAAAATAATAGTAGGTGATTTTTCAAACCTGATGTTCTTGTGATTGGAAGCAAAGTAGTTTTGGCTAATTCTTTAAGCTGTAAATTGGTCACCAGATAAATGCTGTTGCTGAAAGAAGCAGTGTTTTGTCTCATTGGGAAGGTGGGATGAGGAGTTGAGGGGGGTTTGCAGAGTAATGGGAAGTGTTGCAGGCTGTAAAGGCAGGCAATTTTCAACATTTGTGGGTTTGATTTATGCTGGTATGTACTACGTCTTTACTCAGCCTTCAAATTATGTTTCCTTTTTTTTTTTCACATGCTTGAAACTGTTTCTTCTGTAAAGTTACAAAAAAAAAGAGAGAAAAATGGTGCCGCTTTATCTTTCATGTAACTTTTAAATATTTTGTTTCTAAATTTCTTTATCCATATTACGGGTTTTACTTAGGTGGTTATTAAATATTTACATATGTTTTCTGCTTAGAAAGCATTATTCAGAAATTAGGAACCCTTTATAGTAGATGTTAAAGAAATTGTGGCTCACTAATCTAAAATGAGGTGAAGATATATCGTAAAAGATACTGCTGCATTGCTGCAGTCAATGGAAGATTACCCAATGTTCACATATTAATGTCCACTGTAAATTCAATTAATTAGCAAGTAATTTGGAGAGAAATGCAATTACTGTTCATTAGTTACTCATGATTATGAAGCATACATTAAATACAAAACCAAGTGCCATTGATTCAGTTTTAACTTTCTTTTTATCTTTTGACATTGTTTCTCTTTTGTGTCAGGACAGAGCTGTAATCCTGAAAAGGCTCAAGTATGTGCTTTGCTTTGTGCACTGAGAATATTCTGAGAGTCTTCTATGAAAACCATTTTAATTTGTGACCTTGTCTGTTTACTTGTGTTTGAGTTTGCCACTTCCATAAGTAATTCCACTAAGTCCTGACACCTTTTAACCTTTCTGTCTTCATGAACTGCCTAAATTTTATTTGAGCTCAGGGCACCTAGAAATCAAATCTGGCACCACATCCTCATGATGGAAGGATAGTGATAAGGGAAGCCATTTGAATGTTCCACATTTCATAATTTTTAGAAATAATATTGTGCAATAAGAAACCTTTAGGACAAAATTGTGTGTCAGGAGACTGAATATCCCATTGGCTCATATATCATTAGCAGTTTGACCTCCTGATGGGATGAGGGCACTGGAAGATGTATCCCCTCAGGATGCAGAGATTGCATCAGAAAGTGATGCAGGATCTGGGGTCCTTTTCTGCTTCACCAGCTGCCCAGCATATGCAGCATCTGAGCCAGCTTAAGGCCGTTCTCTGCTTGTTCTCTGCAGGGAAAAATAGCATCAGAAAACACGTGACAGTAACTTTTTTAGAGCAGGTGAAAAACCAGGTACATAGCAGGCATATATAGCTCAGGGACCTTAAAATGTGCCTGAAAAAATTCCTGAATGAACAGACAAGGAAGGACTGGGTGGAGAATCTGGGTTTGTCCAGTATATTTATGAAAAAAATTCCAGGAGAATAAATGAAATATTTGTCCATATCTGTGCAAAATCTCAGGACCCAGGTTTATGAATTCTGGAATAAAGACCTTGTCCCACTGTCTCAGATGCAAGCAGCACTGTTGGTCAATATTTGGAATAATTATTTGATACAATACATGTGGTTGTCAACTGGATAAGAAGTTTCTACTTTTCTGAAAGCTTCTCTACTTTCTTTGTTTTTTAATGATCTGTTTCCTATAAAAAATTCTGTGCATATCTATCTATTTATTTACCTAAGTTTATTTGGGAGCCTGATAACACAACCTATAGATTTTTAGAGAAATTTCTCCTTCAAGTTCCCCTGTGATACATTGTGACTTAAGTTTACCTTGTAAAGTCGAATAAAATGTCTCAGGAGAGTTTGTGGTGAGGAACCTTGTTCATGAAAAGCTTCACACCATTCCCTTTATGTGTTCTGCTCCTTGGCTTCACCCAAATGTTGTGTTTTGTGGATTGCAAACACTCTAGATATGAAATCTGCTCCATGCTTAAAACACAAAGTTTTATTTGAACAAATAAAAGGCATTGAAGATCCTGGCATAGAAATGAGATCTTCTGAATTCTACTCCTGCCTTGTTTTCAGGGTAACACACTGCTTGAGCCTTTGAGCTTTTGCATATCTTGGCTTTCTTTTAAATGAAGGGATGAATAAACCCACCCAATTTGCACATATTTTTTTGCAGTTCTGTCTGTATAAGCTAATTTTATTTAAGTTCTTGGTACCCCATTTGAATGGGCAACATCTGGGGTGTCTGACCAGTTGCAAATGAAATGTACATGCAGGCTGTGTCAGTGGAGCCAAAGTTTTGCACATGAGTTTTAATATCCTATGGAAATGCATAAATAGTTGGCTGTAGAGTTTAGATTAGTGGCCCATTTGATTCTGAGATCTCTACAGCCAGCAGAGACAAAAATCACCATAAAAAATAACAAAAATAAACCTGACACTGAATGGATAAACCTGAACAAAATGTCTTTGATTGGGGCATTTGGGATGGCTGCCAGGCTGGACTTTGAGATGTTTATAATGGGTTATGTGTTGATTGAGGAGAGGAGCATGAAAGGTGCAGTTTTAGCACCCCCAACCTATGCCAAAGTATGCAAGAAGGTGGGGACTGCTGTTTGGACAGGGGACAGATCAATTAAATCTTTTAGGACAGGATGCTTTAAAATGCATGTTTGTAAGTTAAGACATAACCTAAACATTTTATTCACAGGAGATTCTGAAGTTTTATCCAGCTGGTGAGCTCTTGGTGGGGAATCAGTGTTGAAACTGACTCTCCCAGGTCTTCAGCAATTCATTTATTTTCAACCTCTAGGTTTTGCATTGGTTGAGTATTTAAAATTCTTTTCCCCCCCTGCTAATTAGTGACCGTAAGGAGAAGTGGTGATGCAGCTTTTCTTTCAGTTTCAGATCAGACACAGTTTCAGTTTGATTTACTCAAACACATTTTGAATCCTTTTAATGAAATAAATAAATCCTGACAAAATGTCATGGTTGAATTGTAATCCTAACTAGAAATTAAGCTTTAACATAGTGATTCTCAAACTCCTAAATAAAATCAAAGGTTAAAAGGTTCACTGGTCAGTACAGAGTACCAGTGTCCAGGCATAGGTCAGACCAAAATTCAAATGCTGAAATACTTTTCTCCTTTGCTATTTTCATTTGCTTAAATTCTTTCAAGTGGGACTGTATTTTTTAATACAGTCTTAACTGTATTAAAACATCTTTAACTGTGGAGAATGTTGGCATCTTAATTTTAAAGTAATGGTTATTTTAAAAGCCCATTAGTTATTATTTTGGTTTTATTTAGCAGGCTTGAAAGTGGATCAATATTTTCATGAAGTAAGCCAGAAATAGCACCAACTACTTAAAATGTATTTCTCTCTTGTAGTGTCACACTGGTTAGTGTTCATACCCACATGCTGCTCTGACAGTCACAAAAATTCCTGGTAGACACAGATTCTGTTTTTTCATACAGTTCTTTTTTGGTGATGTTCAGTAATAACTTGTATTCATATAAAAAGGCAGCCCCAAATAGGAAAATTTGCTCTTCATTTACTGAGTCACTGTGAATAGGATATTGGAGCTGTGCAGACACTTTCTGTTCATTACCAGCAGGGAAAAAAAACAGATTTTCAGCCTTTGAATCCCAGATCCCTGCATTATTCTTTATTGTCTGAGTGTCATCTTTCTGAGTGGTGTAAAATTCAACCAGTATCTCCTGAGGCAAAATGTCAGTGAATTCACCTATCCAATTATTGAGCCTTCTATAAATTTGTTATTACATTTTTATTATACAGGTAATAGTAAAATGCCTTGGGCACACTTGCATAAAATAGCTAAACCAATATTAAGTTGCCAGCAGAACAGCAAACCCTTTTCCTGTCTCTGTGGGTCTGAGGGACTCACTTTGCTCAAAGTCTCCATAATAAGATGGCTCTTCTATTATGTTTTTATGAAGGTCATTGGTTCTGGACAATTTCAGGCAGATGCTAGAACAAGAGTTTCTCATGTAAAATGCTCTATTGCAAACCTCTTTTGAATTAAGGTCAGGGTACCTTCAACACTTTCACAAGTGGGGTAATCCTGATGAGACTCTAAAATAGACATTCACATTATTGGGATTGAAAGAATCAACCTTCATTTTGAACTTGATGTAGAAATTATGCTCTGTATTGTCCTGTTGAACTGAGGAATGTGTTGAACTGTGTGGAATATGTTGCCACAACTTGATTTTGAGAAAATGAGTGATGGTAGAAAGGGTAACATCTGAAACCAATGGTTGCAGTTCCCTGGCTAGCCACCCTGGCAGAAAGCTCCTTTGCAGGGCAGCAGGGGCAGCTCCTGTGTCACTGAGTGTGTGACAAACACAGGAAAACACTGCAGAGAAAGGGAACAGATCCTTTTCAGAACATAAACTGACTTCTTCCTTGAAGTGTACTGGCATCATGTGAGTTTCTCCTCATTCAGCATCAGCCAGCAAAGTGTCAGCCTTGTCCTAATCTCCCTCTGACAGTGGCCCAGATAATCAATAGCACTGGCTGGCTGAGGAGAGAGCTGAGGCCACTGACTGAGACTAATAGCTCCATAGGCACAATCACAACAAATAAAGGAAAGCACTTGAGTAGTCCATGTGCAGCTCTCCTGCAGTACTAACATTTTTGGGATGTTTAGAGACCTCTTGTACATCTTTTGTCTAAGGAATGCATTGAATTTTGTTTTACACTTATATGCTTAATTTCTAGTGATGCTTTCAGAAAAATGTTACTTGAGGAAGTTTGCTGTTATGGGAAATTACAGAATTCTATAGCTCATCTTAGAAAATGTCTGACAATGAACAACTACACTGAAAGATGATAAGAGTACAGGAACTCTGTAGGAGAAGGCACTTGGCAGTAAAAACTCTTCAATAGCTTTCCGGGGAAAAAAAAAAAGGTTTTGGAAAGGGCATGCAGATTGGTGTGAGGCTTGTATTTGCAGTAACTGTTACCTGAATATGGTGGTTGCTTCATGTCCACTCTAAACTGCATCTTAGGACCATTAGGTTGATCTGAAAATGAAATCAAGTGTCAAAGTTGGCAGCTATAAACTGAGGGATGACAGTGTCTGTGTGCTGTCTCAAATGAATGCACTGGTATTTGAAAGTTGTAATTATTCTTCTGAGAGATTCCTGTACTTGAGTGAGCTTTACATGTGTCCTGGTTCAGTATAACACTGGGCTTCTCTCTCATTTATTGGATTTATTGGCATGGTGGAGCTTAAAAATATACAAAGAAAAGATATGAAGTTTTATTGAAGTGGATAATCTTCAAGTAAACTTTTGGGTTTTTACTTTCAATAAATAAAAATTAGCTGTCCAGAAAAAATATGAGAAAACAAAATCTGATTTGAGTGGCTGTAATGGCAACATAATTGTGTGCTTGACTTCAGCAGTGTGGCTGCCATCAGAGTAAATGTTACAAGGACAATATAATCAAGGGGCTTTTCACCTTCATTGCTGCCCCTTCCAGGGAACATATAGGGGATTTAAAAGTATATGTTGTATCTTTATAGCACAGAGAGCACCACAGCCTAAGCGTGGCAATATTGAGCAGTGTCTATTAATAAGAATTTGGGTGAGTTTTTTGGAATTTCACATGCAGGTATCCTTATCCTCATACCTTCCAATGGGGTTAAACTGATCAGATCAGGATTTTGCTGTAAATTAAGTTGCCATGTATGGGTTTATTCAAGAATAGCTGTTGTTTCAGTTCAGATATCTTTATTTCAGATCAGTGTTTAAATATAGCAGTCCTGAAATGCTGTGTGTGATGGGACAGGGAACAGTGCAGACCCCAAATGCTTTTCCTGTGGAGGGAAAGGCAGTGGCCAACCCAAAGGAATCGTGGAGTTGGACACAAGAGCAGGAAGGGGATGATGGACAGGTTGGCAAGCATTTTTAGTGGAGCTGCATTTTTCTTGCTCTGGCATCAGCCAGGGTTCCTGGAGTTTCATTGCCCCCAGCTGGCCGTTCCTTCTCCTCTGGTACCCACCTGCATTTCTTGTCTCTCCGGTGAAGATCCATCCTGGGGGTTCCCCCTCCCTCTGTGCCAGCTGTCCCTGCTGCAGGGCCCCTGGCACTGCTGGACCCTCAGGTTCAGCTGAGCAGAGATTTAATTCCATGTGTTCAATGTTGTCTGGCTTAATTAACCTAATTCTACCTTTGATTGAATAACCCCTTTTTCTCTTTTGACTGTCTCATTAAAAGGTTGAATAGAATCTGTCTTAATTTGTTGTACACGATTTTTCCCTTTCCTGAAGCACATTTTTAAGAGAAAGCTTGCATGTCCACATGTTCTGTTCTCTCTTCTGTGTTTTCATGTTTGCTTGTTGCTCTCATTTTATATGAAGCCATGTGTAGATATATGTATGATGTCATATATATAATGTAAAGAATAAGGTATCATTTTAGGCACGTATCTTGACTTCATAATCTTTTCTGTTGCATTTTTTTTGTGTCTCAGTTGGGCACTGTGTCCCTGTGTTACCTGCACTGCATTAATGATGTTTATTCTTTTCATCACACTAAGAGCTCTCAATGTCTCATTTTCAGTGCAGTTTGCAATTTTTACAACCTTGCCCTTTACAGTTCTCAGCAGTACTGTCTTCTTTCTGCAGTAAACTATTTTATTCTTTAATCCTGTCTTTGTCTTATTTTCCAGCTTTCATTCTTTCTCTTGTCTTCTTGGCACTGAGGGCATTACTCTGTTCTTTTGTATTTACATCCCTGGTCCAAGAGTCTCTTACTCTTACGTGATGTACTATGTCAAGAAGATTTTTAAGAAATCAGTTGCTCAGTGTCAAAAATCTTCCTGCAAAATTTTATCCTTTAAGTTTGTAGTTCCCTATTTTTCACCACTAACTTAATTTTCCTGTGTTTCCTAAAGTCAAATGCAAGTTCAGTATAAGTGTGCTGGTGCTCAGTGTCCTCATTTTGGTTCTCAGTTCTCCTTCCTCCCATGTTTCTCTAAAAGAAGGGAGAGGAAGCTCTTTGTTTAGGCTACATGTTTCAAGAACGAAGAGTGTTTATAGAGTGTTCATCTGTTTTTTCTTCTCCATGATACATATGGTGACATCACTGCATACTTTTAGAAGGTTTGGACAATGCAAAACCAGCAGTGAAAATGGAGAGAGCAAACAGAGCATGTTTTTATAATTAACTGCAGGACTTAGAGCATAGCTTGTGAGTCATGTTAGAGAAAAAAGCTTACTTAGCTCTGAGCTCAGAGGATGGACCTCTCCAGGCTGTCTTTCATATTTGATGTCCACAGTAGTTCAGGTCTCCATTCTTTGCTCTCTCTAGTATCAGGTTTAAAAAAGCCAAACTATTTCTTTACAAACTCCTCAACTGCTGTTGTTGATGCTTAGTGAGCAAATACTGGAACATGGATGAATTCTAATTGACAGGTGAAACCCCTCACTGTTTTGTTAACATTCTAAAAGGGTTAACCACGGTACCTGGAGCCACCCACAGGTAAAATCCTTAAATGAGTTGTTCAGGATGCAGTCAGGGAATAATGATGAAGCAAACCTGTTTTTTTTTTATTTTTTTACAATGTCTGCAGCCTTATGTAAAATGCATTTTACTCTTGGATGACATTCTCAGTTACAGTGCTTCTAAAATCACCTAGAATAGCTAATGGTAAGTAAAAAACCCCCAGTTCTTGTGTGCATGGAGGTTTCCTCCTTTTCACAGACCTTTCTAACTGTCTTGGGCTCTGCAGTACACACCAAGTCCAGCTAAAGCTTTTTTCCATTTCTCCTGTTCACAGGTAGGGCTGAATAACCACTTCCTTTACCTTGCATTCATGTCAAGTATTTATTGCCATTTCTTTTAGGTACATTCAGCAAGTGTTTGATATTTGCTTTTATTGCAGTAGTTTACCATTTTGACCCACAATCAGTTTCTTTCAGAAATCTAGATCTATTTCTGGTGCTCCACTGAGTTCTTCCTCATCTTTCATCCATGAATTAGCATTTTCCCTCCTCAGTGATGTACTTTTTGACACAAATTTAACCCTGTTAATTTCAGACTGTTTCTGTTGCTCCCAAATATTTTGAATTCTCACAGAATCACTAGATTGGAAGAGACCTTCAAGGTGGCAGAGTCCAACCCACGCCCCAACACCTCAATTAAACACCCAGTGCCACATCCAGGCTATTTATAAACACACCCAGGGATGGGGACTCCACCACCTCCCCAGGCAGACCATTCCAGTGTTTATCACTCTTTCTGTAAAAAGCTTTTTCCTAATATCCAACCTACATTTCCCTTGGCACAGCTTAAGACTGTGACCTCTGGTTCTGTCAGTGCTGCCTGGAGAAAGAGACCAATCCCCTCCTGACTACAGCCACCTTTCAGGGAGCTGTAGAGTGATAAGTTCACCTCTGAGTGTCCTTTTCCTCCAGGCTGAGCACCCCCAGCTCCCTCAGTGGATTCTCACAGGATTTGTGTTCCCAGCCCCTCTCCAGCCTCGTTGCCTCCTCTGGATGTGCTCAGTGTCCCAAGGTCCTTCCCAAACTGAGGAGCCAGAGTTGGACACAGCACTCCAGGTGTGACCTCACCAGTGCTGAGCACAGGGAAAGAATGACCTCCCTGGCCACACCATTCCTGATACAGGCCAGGAGCCATTGGCCTTCTAATTCTATATTCCAAGGGATATGGAATGACCTCCATCTTTGTGTCATTTGACAAATCTTTAAGGGATCTCTTCATCTAAATCCTCAGATTATTAAATTGCACTTGGTACTGGCCAGACCTCTCCCCGCTTTTCCAAATTCTTATGATGACAATAATAAATCCACTTTGAGACACATCTGTCTGAGAAGTGCATTCACCTTGTGTTCATTTCATTAGGCTTGAGTCCTTAGAGGGAAACAGCATCACTGAGCATGTAATATGCTGTGCCTTATTTTTGTCAGGCCCAGTTGGAAGCTCTCATGGATAGTATGTTGCCCATGAGTCCAGGATTGGTGAGGATGGCCATACTTCTCCTAAAAATATTTAGAGATTTTAATCAGGATATCTTTCTCCTCCTCTTTTTATCTGTGTAGTACAAAAGACACTTGTTAAGAAAGGAAATAAGTTTGGTTAAACACAATCTTAGATTCATGCTGGCTGTTTCTTTCCATGTCATTGTGTTGCATATGATTGTGAATTAATTGTTTCATTACTTTTGCTACAGTCTTTTTGGGTAGTAAAATCTAGGAAGTGATTCTACAAAGTTTTTTCCTTGGTTTTGAAAATATTTTAAAATTAGTTTCCCTTTTCTGGTCCTTGGCATGTCCTTTGATACTCACAGAGTTTAAAAAATATTCACTAATATTTTAAAGATTATTTGATTAGTTTTCCAACAATACATAGGAAATTATATCAGGCTTTATTGATTTAAACACATATTACTTATCTACCTTTTCTTCCCAAATATTACCTCAGCTCCTAATCCCATAGTTAAAAATGCTTGTGTCATAGTAACTACTCAAATTAAACTGCCTGGTGAAGGTTGAAATACGTAAACCTTTGACTAATTGAACTTTCTCTACAGTTGGGTTCTGTGCAATTCTTGTTAGGATTTGCTTGCACACACATTTTGTTATGATTGGGCCTCACATGTACTTGCTGAACAAAGCAAATATTTTTGACTGTAAGAATTTGAATTTAGATTATGGTCCTAGATCCAAGGTGTCCTCTGGCCAAGTATTCCTGATTAGTAAAGAGAAACTTTGCATTGGCCCCTATTATTCCAAGGTCTATATTCAACTGGCACAGTGCTGTTCAGGTCAGCTGGCTTACAGTCATGCTTTATAACATTTAAAAATGTGGCCTTTGAATCTCAGCATCCTAGAGTATTTTAGAATACAGTTTACTCTTACAGAACAGACTTCTTTCACCATTTAGTGGTTTAAAGATGACACCTGGTATCCTCAGTTTCATGTGCAACTGAGTTGGCAGCCTGTCTAGGTTAAGGCAAAAAAAAAAAAGTAATGGTCTCTTTTTGATTTCACAAGTCTGTGTGAATTCTCTTCAAGTATCATTTTCTATTCTGCTCCCTCAAAGATCATGCTTATTGTCACACTGCACATATTTGGAGAGCAGGAAATGGAGTTAAACTTTCTGTATTTTTCTCAAGTAGGGTTGTTTTGAAAAATCAGCTGTCCTTTCTGTCATGTGAATTCTGCTCTTTAATGTGATTCCTTTGAATTTGCCTATTTTCAAGAAGAAAATCAGAATTTTTCCAAGATTAGACAAATTGGAAGAAATAAATCATAAGGTCAAAAGACCATGCGCTTACCTTTAGCCTGTAAATGATGCTGCAAATTTTGGTGACCTGGTTAAATTCAGGGGTTAAACAAAGTGCTGTACACTGTTTCTGTCTTTAGACATTTGTTCTGTATCCATGGACTTATTTTAATGTAAATAGTCACCTCGACAGCTGTGTCCCCTTAAGCACATTTTATTTAGCAGCTGGATTATACACGTCACTTGGCAGCCATGGATTTTCAATTTTTCCCCGTGCCAAGGGGGCAGCTGGAATAATTTGAGTGCTCATTAATTTGGGAGAAATATGAGCTGCAAGTCAGACAACATGAGTCTTCTGTATGGTGTTGTACAAGGATAAGCGGATCAGGGTAGAAGCAATTTGCCCTGTCCCAAGGGGGTCTTCGTTTTTTAATAAGCTGGTTATGAAAATTCTATTTCTTTGCAGTTTAAAGAGTCTAATTAGAGCCTGTAATTTCTCTGGTATAGCTGGAGTGGATGAAGGTTAACATTATGCCTCCAGAGTCCTTTCACATTCATTTACAGACTTAAATCAGGTAATAGTTTGTAGCTAATTAGAATGGTGTATTAAATATTTAGTTTGACTTCACTTAACTGTGAGAACACATGGATGCTGTAGGGCTACAAAAATTATAAAGAAGTACATTTAATTTTTAATCAAAGGTAAAGGCATAGCAGTTTTAATACTGACTGGTATAGTGTGACAGTCTGAGCAGCAATTGCCTTCAGTTGGTTAAAATGTCAAGATAAAGGAATTTCATGTCTATCTTATGTTCTTGCTGTAGCACTTTGAAGTTTCAAACAATTCATGGGTGTATATACATAGTGTCTGAAGGATTAAATATTTTTCAGCATAGCAGACAGTTTTTGTGTAAGATCTCATTCATTTTTCTGTCCACTAACTCAGCATTTTCAGAAAGATTTTCTTAAAGAGGTTGTAGTGCTCCTACTCACAGGAAGTCCAACAATAAGCACACTTTCCTACCAGAGTTTGCCAAACAGTTGGGTCTGCTGTTCCATCAGAGCAGCATCTGTGTTTACAGCTTCCTCTGCTTTGGCTGATTTTGTATTTCAATGAACAAGTAAAGTAATCCTAAAATTCTCTGCACAAACTTTTTCCTGTTCTTGTAAGTGTTCAGTTTTATTCTCAGGCACAAGGTGTGATTCCTGGGGCTCTCCTGTGCAGGTCCAGGACTTGGGCTCTGATAATCCTTGTGGATCCCTTCCAGCTCATTCCATGATTCTATTGCATCTACAATTCCCAAAATTCTTTGCATTCTCTGAGTAGACATCATAGTTTTCTGTGCTACGATATGAAAATCTTCCTGTTGAAGTTGAATTCTTAGAACCTGAACCTTTTGCTGCTGAAGTCAGTATAAAACCTGTCATCAAATTCAGCTGTACAGAACCAAACATAGGCTGACAAAGTGGAGATCAGCACCACATGGACTTTTACCTAAAATGGTTGGTTCAAAGCACAGGCCAGGGGGATTTATGGCTCCTTGTAGTGAAGGAAAGCTTGCTCAATTCAAGCCTGCATGAACAGGGACAGATATCCTGAGCCATGAAATACAGAACCTCACTTCAAAACAATTCCGTAAAATTTCTGCAAATGGATCATATTTTATTAAACTGGGCATTTTAGTAATGCCTCCTTGTTAGAGCAGGAGTGGCTATGGATTGAATTTCTCTGGATTTATTTTATTGATTTTTTTTTTTTTTTTTTTGTGTGACATTTATTCTACAAAGCAGTTTTGTTGAATAAATATAGAGCATCCAACTATTGCTACACACCTGCCCGATACAAAATGACATTGCACAGATGTAGCTGTGATGTACCAGGGAGCTCTGAAACACCTTACAGGTTTTATAATTGTCCTACAGTCTGATGTCTAACAAACAAAAATCAGGTGAATTTTTTTCATGCCTTTTTACCACTTTGCAGGACCCATACTTGTTTTCAGTGGGAGTTGTGTGTCCTAATTCCCTTGACAGTGAGTGCTTGGGTACTATTGCCTGTTGGCTTGTGTGCTAATGTCATTTTAGTTCAGACTTGATCCTCAACTGCTCACCTTCCCAAGATTTCCCACAGTTTCAGTGAGCTGATTTCTTTGGCAATAAGCTGAGTGCAGCTGCCCCTTGTCCTGTCTCATGGGTCACTGATGTCCTCAGTGACTGCTCTGGGTAGCAGTGAAATCCCTGGTTCGTTTGTGAACAAAGCTGGGGGTCTAAAACTGGAGTACCAAAAGTGCTGAAATACTTCAAACTGAAAAGGGAAGAATCCTGATGAAGTGGTGACCAAGTAATTGAGACTAAACAAAGAAGAAATTTACTGTATATTTGACAGAGAAAAAAAAAAGACAAAAGGTGTCTGTAACCTCAAAACAGTCAAACCTTTCTGACTGTCAGCTTGTTGAGGCCTCAGATTCTTGGCTCACGATCTGTAGCTTTAATCTCAAGTTTCCTCTCCAGCATTTTTTGGATGCTAGAAACTCCATTACAGATTGGTAGAAAATCAGTGATAAAACTTCTGAATATCACCTTATTTTCTTACACTGCTTTCCCAGTTGCCAATTTTTATAAAATGGTTTATGACTGCAATAATCCCCTCACCATCAGCTGTTATGGGAGATAATAGCTGGTTGTCAGAGCATTAACCACCCTTGACTTCACTTTGGGCCATTATGTAACAAAAGAATGAACTGGTGGTAAAGTTGCCAGGTGTATTAAATTATATGATGAATTGTAGAGACTCTGTAGTGGGGATTAGTGTCCAAAAGAGACTAGTGGAGATTGCCAAACCCATTATCTGATAGGACTGCAGGCTGGACAAAATCCCAAGGGTGAAAGGGCAGTGCTTTATCCATTATGTCATCCTCTAATCTGTGTCTGCACCATGCACAGTGAAGTACACTATAAATGAGTTACCATTGTTCTGGGTTACATCCTGGAGCTGTGTAATAGCAGAACTGGAGACGTTGGCAGTATTTGGTTACTTAGAATTTTGTCTGATTTTTGTCTTTTCTCATGGATTCCTGCAAAATAATTAGTTGATATACAAGGAAGTTGAGTAGAGAAGTAGCAGGAATTGGGTGAGCTGGCTTTTTCCACAGGAGATTCAGTTAGGTCCAAGAAAGTTGGTTTTGTCATGGCTTCTGCTCTAATCCCTTCCCCTTCTCTCCATCCAGACAAATTAATTTGTTTAGGCTGCTATTTTGCATTTAAGGAAGAAAATGTATGTTCTGCATTTCAGCAAATCCTCCAGGATTTTGAAGAATGTCAATATTAGGTATAGTTGAATTTTGCTTGTGTAGTTCATTTAGGCTTGACTTGTTAATGGTTTGTAATGACTGACCTGGAATCTTGCAAATCAACAATGGAATTGAAAATTTCCTTTGCTTTTCAGATGATAGCATAGAATTTGTTCCTAGCAAAAATAAATCTATTTCAATTTACTTTGAAATAGTAACATTGTTATAGAAAACTGATGTCAGCTAACATTTGAAAGTTTAGAAAAAGTGAGTTAAAATTTTCCTCTGCCTCCTATACCCCATGCAATTGAAGTCATTGTACCATGGTTGGATGTACCAGTTGAATTATATAAAAAGCAGAATAAATATTTTTTTTTTAAACTCAGGAAAATATTTCTAAAATAGTTCTTCAGTAATAATTTGTAGTACTTACACGATATTTGCAGGGGCTGTTTAAAGATTTTATTCACACTCTCTATATAGCTGAAATATTTATGACACAACCCCATGGGGCTCAAAGTAATTTGTTACAGTTATAGCTCATGCTGAAAATAGACATTATATTAAAGGCAACAAGCTGGTTTGGGATAATCTCAGGGTTTTGGGGTTTTTTTGAAGATTAGTCTTTGGAATGTCATTTCTTAGACATGGTCTTAGCCAAAAAATTTAATATTATCAAAATCTGTGAGAATTGTGTTTGCTGAATTGACTTGTTCAACTGGTAAGAGGAATTTAGTACATTCAAGCTACACATTGTTGTACCACACTTAGTACATTATGGGCTGCCTGTTTGCCATCCTTTACACGTGCTGCACACTAAGCAGGAAAGAGCTGGAAAGGATTTGATGCTTATTAGACCTATTTTGTAAAAAGTTTTTGTTTTACTTTTCAATACCATCTCTTGAATGGTTATTTGATAGCATTTACCCTATTTGCTCTGCCACATCTTTACATATTATTTATTGCTAAGCTCCTGCTGTGCTGTTTGTGCCACCTGTGAAGGAGCTGATCTTATTCACTGCAGTGTGACCAATAATCAAGGATGTGTAAAATGGCTAAAACTTTGTGTAAAAATCCTGTCTTGTTTTTGGTTTTGTTTTTTTCACAGCTGTGTCAGTCATCAATCTCTTTTAGGGAAACAATAAGCCTTGAGCTGGTCCCTTTCTCATCACCTCCTCTGTCCTTGCACAGTGTAAAACAGCATAACCCCATCTCTCCCTGCTAGAAATATTTCTTATGTATTGGGGGAATTTTCACAGTGGGAAATTATTCTTTGTAACTCCTCAGTTTCATTATAATGTTCAGTGAACCAGCAAAGTATGTCAGCACATGTTCAGAGCTAGAAGAAATATCCTCACTTGATGTCTCATGTAAAACATGGGGCTTGTTTGAGTTTTCCAAAAGTAACTCCCAGCAGCCCTAGTCCCAGAGAGCAGATCCAGAAATGCTCCTCACAGGTGAGTGTGACACAGTGCTGCTGTCCCCTGACCCCAGGGCATTACCTGCAGCCCCCCCTTCCTTTTCTCCTGCATGAATTTCTGAGGTAGGTCTGTGCTAAGAGCTGATGGAGATGTGGATGTTTGGAAAAGCAGGGCTCAGCTTCTTGATGTTCTTGCAGTCTTTGCTTACAAAATCTTGTTTTCCAGTGACATAGATGTTTCAATTACTTGGGGTTTGTTTCTGCTGACTGCCCCATCAGTTTTTAGGGTACAATGTATGGAGCTTTAATATCACTGCAATACAAAACAATATTATAAAATTTTCTGGGTACAGAGTGCAATTGCAGGAGGGGAAAAAACATGAGGAAATGTATAAATGTAAACTTTCCCAGAAGAGGTATTTTGAATACAGCAGGAGGAAAATTAACAATGAAGAACCTTTTACTGAGTAACTTAACATTTCAGGATTCAATTTCATGAGGTAATGTCTTCAATTTCATGGCTTCCTTGCTCTGAGTGCACTGCAAGTTGAGGCTTTCAGCACCTCATGGGGTGAAGGTCTCCAGCAGGACAGGAGATATTGGGGTAGTGCTGTCTTGCATTGCATCACAGGGCTTTGCACCTCTGCTCAGTGGAATTTTGTGTGCTCATTTAGATCACTGTCTTCATGGAATTTCCTGTTAACTTCTCAATGCAAATAGTTGTTTGGTTTTGGTTTTTCTACTAGTTCATAATAAAAAATGAACTGAGGTTTAACAAAGCTATGAAAATATTTAGAGATAAGTTAAATGTTCAAGAGTCACTCGATATTTCTATTTCTCTTTTCCCATCCCTGCTCATGGCCCTGTATGTTATGCCTTTTGCAACAACCAGATGCACTGAATACACTTGGAGTTTGTGTTTATTTTTGGATTGATTGTGTGTGTATCAGTTAAAGTTGGTACCTATAATACATCTCACATTGATATGTTTTACAAGTTCAACATTTTTCCCTTTTCAGATTTGGAAAGGTTTCTTGGGCAAACACCTGGGGCCTGTTCAGATTTTTTTTTTGTTGTGGATCTTGCTGATTGTGATGAGTGAATCCAGTATGACTCTCAAAACCCTTTATGGCTGCATCCAGACTGTTCCTCACAGGAAAATGCAGGGTTGTGCCATCTCCTTAACACAGGGACCAACAGAATCCCCCCTTTTCCCACTGGGGCGAGGTGTACAAAAGGATTCTGGGGAGAGAGGACTAGGAGGATGAGATGATGTGGAGAAGAGTGGTATTGAAGATTAATCTGGAAGTGTTGGCAAGCCCAGTGTAATGTTGGGTGGGAAGCATGAAGTGCCTGTGAACAGCTATCTTGAGAGCTCTCACCTTGAGAGCCCTTGTGACAGTTAAACCAATTCTTTTTCGTGAGGCTGCTGAGGAGTTCAGACAATGCCTTGGCCTCACGTTGGTCCATTGTTCCCAGTCAGTCCATTTGCTCCTCTGTGCAGAGAATAGCCGAGGTGTTCCTGGACCACCACAGATTGTCACTATGGGAACTTGAATTTTGTCCCTATATCCCACTTAAATTCCATTGCTCTTGCCACAGGATTATTTTTATTTCTTGCTGAGCCAGAAAGGAAAGGCTGTTTTGCTGAAGGTGTCCATGAAATAGTTTGCAGCTGCAAACAGAGGTCTGCACTGTCAGCTTCAAGCAGAAGTCCCATTTCCCCTCCCACACAGCATTTAAAGTTTCTGGGAATACTGTTTTAGCAGCTGTTTGGCACGAAGATGTGAATTCACAGTTTCATTGTGTAGAATCTTGCAGATTGACTTGTCTTGCTGAACAGAGATGGGAGAAGGTCCCTATTCTCTTCCCTCCACTGCAGGTTTAATGATGTTTCAGAGGTGAGGACAGTTCAGGGACTGCAGATTAGCCCACACATAATGGATGGAAGTGTTCAGTGGATATTTCAGATGGAGAGCTTAGCACTGAAATAGCTGTCACTGAAGTCATCACTCTTAGCTTTGCTCACTAATGGTTGAGTGTATGCATCTCTGAGATTTTAGATAAACTTTCTCTCTGGAGTTTAAAGGTTCAAACTTCAGAATATTCCCTGTCTGTAAAAGCAAGAAAAAGCAAGAAAGTTGCTAACAATACTCTCTTATTCTTGAAAATTTGAGGGGCTGCAATAAAGAGTAGAGAGCAGCCCCTTATGTTGTCCAAACCATGATCTGTGCCTAGGTAAGGCAGCGAGAATGAAAAACCAGAGACTGGAAAAGCAGAGAGAAAGCCAGATAAAAATACCAGCAATGTATGCAGTTATGTCTCTGCTTTTGATTCAGGTGCTTTACTCAGCACAAGATTTATGTTCAGTTTTGTCTGAACTATTGAGCTTGGAGGTTTGGTGCTTTAATATTGGTTAATTCTGCTGTGTGGATAGAAGTAGTTGCCAATGTAGCTTGTGACAACTGCTGGCACGTTGTGCTTCTCACTAGTTTAGTATGGACTTACTGGTGTGGACCAGAGTGCCCAAAGGGTGACCATCAGAAAATGCCCTGTGGAAATTAGTTGGTTGCATAATATGAATTTGATTCCACAGTTTGGAATCATTTGAGCTTTTGCAGCAATCTTTGAGTGAGAAGAGAAACTGAGTGGAGTCTGTTTCCAGTGAGTGACCCTTCTAGGTCAGGAATAAGGCATAATAAGAAGGTAACATGTGGGAGGTTTCCACAGCTGCTGTTCTAAATATAATTAAAATACATCAATCTCAAATGGTATTCTTTGCCCTTCAACACTTGCTTCCAAAAAATATGAAGTAAGAAAGTCATGAGCTCTAATAAAGTTTCTAGTTCCATTGTCCTTTCAGTTTCTTTCAGCTCTCACTCCATATTCTGTGAACATTGGCTTAAAAATAGCAGTCTGCAGCACCTACTGTGCAGAAACAGCAAGTGCAATTGAAAAGGTTAAAGGTTTTGCTCTTGGAATGAGCTTTGCTTTGTGTTCAGTGAATCTGACATCCACAATTTTCAGTTTTGTAGATGGGATATAGAAATTCAAGACTAGTGCATCTGCCTGAGAATATTTTCTTTCTCTAAACCTAATTGTTCATGATACGCCTTAACATAGTTGATATAATACTTTGCAGGTCAGATGCAGAAAATATTTTGATTCAGGTATCTGTTTCAAGCATCTTGTAAAGCTTCCAAAATTATCCAGAACTGAAGGGTTCTCTTTCTATAATGTTTTTTTGCCAGAGATGTGCTTACACCCTCTGAGGCAGATTCTTGCTCTGATGGAAGTGGTCTCTTGATTCAGTCACAGCACTTGGATATTCAAAGGTGTTTTTCTCATTTGTCTTACTCTCAGTTAGCCAGAGCATGTGTAGACTCTGTAAATGTTGTTACTGGATCTTCTGGGATGTGCCCATAACAACTTTGAATTTACTCAGTCTCCCTTGACTGAACATGCTCTCCATATGGATTCAAAGGAAGTTTTAGTGTCCTACCGTTCTGCTGTACCATCAGTTACCAACACAGGTGCATCAGTGTGTGCTGCAGAGTGCACCTATCTATTAAAGCTAATAGTTTCTATTTTGTTATTTTCTCCAAGGTCCAATAAAAACAGAATGAGACAGACACACCTTATACTTCCTAATCTATTATTAATTACAGAGATTTGAATCCCATGCTGTAGTATACATATTTACTATAATACTATGCATATATATCAGCAGACTATACGATATTAGTGCTGTATGGGGGTTGTTTGAGTAAAATAAGCATTTCCTGCAGTCATTTTGCAGAGCAGGACTGATTTGACACAGTTTCCATTCAGTTACCTCACATGTACAAGAAAATTCAGTGGTCACTATTAACAGCTTTACCTACCAACATATATCTTACCTGGGATCTGAAAATATGGATGGATATTAAACCTGATCCTTAATGTCTAATCAATGTACAGTGACAATTTCAGTGGTTATGACAATGCTGTGTGTCCTGTTTGGCACCATAAATAGCCCATCACTGCACAGGTCTCATCCACGGACAGCAGTTGAATTAGTTCAAATTTATCTTCCCAAATTAATATAGTATTTCTGTAACACTGACTTAGTTATATTTTTATGTATCTGCAGTAAAAAAAAACCAAAATCTGTGGCCACAGTAACTTTTTTCCTGTTTCTTGGTGTTATACATCCGGAATTATCACATAGAATCCCTATCCAGAAGACTAAAACTAATTTAAAAGGTGTGTAGAACCAAGCTGGTTTTGAAAAATGGGATTTAGAATGTAGAATTATTCATGCAAGTTACCAGTTCTAATAATTTATTACCATGGTCTGATTCACAAGGTGGTGGGTCATAGGTTGCACTCAATGATCTGAAAGGTCTTTTCCAACCTAATTAATTCTGTGATTCTGGGATACTTCTGCAGTGTATAGTTAATGCTTTTCACTGTAAGCTCACAGTGAATTAAGTTTATGCTGGTGGGTTCAATGACCTGATCAAAGGCAACAGGAGCAGAAGAATAATCAGAATTGTTTTCTGTCAATCTTGAGGATTTTTCTCACTGTTCTGAATGAAGTCTTAATATTTGCAATACATATTAATGTGTCTTTAAGGTCAATGTAGAAGGAAACTTTAAAGTATCAGTAGCTTTAATTTTAACTGAAATACCTTCCTGCGATCCTGTCATGGCTATTTTCTTACAATACTACCATGAATAATGGTCATTCTATTAATTCATAAACAGTATAGAAGGAGTATTTTGAAGTTATAGTGTGACTTGTATTTCACTGTGTAAAAGACTTTTTTTCTTCATGCTGTCCATAGTACACATCACTTGTATAACATGTACCATGGAAGGTGTGTAGAGGAAAGCAAACCATGCCTTGGGACAGGGAAGGAAACAGCACTTCATAAATCTGGATCACTCACCTTCTAGCTCTCTGTTTTAGAGATTCCTTTATTTTTTCAAGTAATTACAATTAGGAGATTTTTATCATGCTTAAAATATTTTCTAGCAAAACTAAGTAAACTAGATATAGAAAATATGCTCAGCAAAAAATCATTACAACCCTTGCAACAGTATCCTGGAGACAGCCCATTCCTCATGGTGATCCATGTTACCAGTTTATTGAAATTTTATTTTATGTAGGTTATTTTGCTGCCTGTGCCTGTTATCATGCTTACTGCTCATCTGTTTAGATAAGGCTGGTCTCCTTTTATTAGGAACACAGTCTAGTTTGATTCTCCATAGATTAAAGCAGATCATTAAGTATAAATCTCTCTGAGTATTCAGTCTCATCATAGGCTATTTTCAAGCATCATTTGCAGGAAGATAAAACATGACAGTGATTTATGCTGTATTTTGAGGCTATAAATCTCACTCTGCACTTTCATGTGTCTTTGCAGAACAAAGAATTTCTTTATTAATGCTTTCATAGTAATCAACAAAGTATAAAAGCACCATTCTTTTGTTTAATGTTCTGTTCTTTAGAGTCTTAGAGCTGGATTTTGCAGACTGTTGGACTCAAACTTGCAACACTACACCATCAGTGTGCAGACTTTTTAAACCATATAAATCACAATTCAATTCTGTGCATATTTTATGTTTGAGAGACTGGGGAGAGTTTTGTGATTGGAATCTGGTCTCTAGGCATGATGATAACACAAAGCACAGGGTATGCCTAGAAACAGGATGTGGCCATTAAGAAAATGGATAAAAGGGCAGTGAGAAAATAGGGTGTCCCAACTGATAGTAAAGAGGGAGATTTTCAGAGTATTTTATAACTACTTCTGTGGGGAAAAAAAAAACCTAAAGGAACTTAGTATAAAGTTACTTTATTCTACAAATATTATGATTTGTGAATCAGGAAAAATGCTAATGGGAAAAAAATAGAAGTTTTTTTAAATTTCAAAATGAATTAAATGATATTAAGTTACCTGTCTCTGTGTTGACAATGATATTGTGTCATATGAACCTTGAAAACTGAGGGGAATTATCTTGCTTGGTGTTGCAGATTCTTTATCCAGAGAAGAATTTGCTAGTTAAATGCCTTTTCCCCAGATAATAAAAGTTTTCTGAATTCCTAAGTGCAGAGCAGATTTGTCTGAAACATACATTTTGTACTCCAATGGTTTTAGTTTATTCTTGATTACACATTAAGCATAACTGTGGTTAAAGGTCAGATATTAAACACATTCAAAAAGATCAACCATTTTCTTACACAGAACAAAAGCCACATTTTGTCAGGAAGACATTGCTGGCAGAAATATATTTTTTTAAGCTACTGTACTGCTTAACCAGTAATACTTTCTTAGAAGGGGCTTGTCCTGTGAGTTACACATCTGTATCTGAAGTTCCACTGGATGTGTTTTAAATGCAGAAATAATTGATTTATCTTTTGCATTTTGCTTTCAGGTCCGTATTTTTACCTATCTGATTGGAAGAGAAGCTGCATTTGCTGATAACCTGAAGTGGATGGCCTGTGCTAACAAAGGTTGGTTAACCTTCTTCTGTGAAATCCTTGTTTTCAGGACCCCTGAGCTGAGCCCTCCTGCATCTAACCCTTCTACAGAGATGGTGTCACTGGCAACTAATCACAGAGGATGGGTTGTTTTCTTTTTCCCAGAAAATGAAAATACTTAATTATAACATACCATTTAAAGAGCAAAAACTCTCAATTTGAATTTTTCTGCTTTTATATAGGTATAAAGCTTTTGAACTATGTGGTCTTAATTTTTTGTTCAGAGAACAAACTCATTTCAAAGCATTTGTTCTCTTCTATCTGTTATTACTCAGAATGAGTTTGGTTTCTAAGAACATTGGGTACAATCCTGCTGAGTTAGGCATGGTATGTAAAACACCAGGCATCCTGTCCCTTGAGGAGCTGACAGTGTAAATGAAAAAAACTGGTCTATATCCTTTAAGGAAAAGAGCATTAAAACATTTAAAATGCTGAGATGCTGCAGTAAAAGGATTGACTAGTATAAGTAGGAATGATTCAGGAAAAAAACAGCCCCAAACCCCAATTAATCTTCAGGTTTTCCTTTTTCTTTCCTCTTGGAAAAAAAAAAAAAAAGTTCTTTTTTCCATTGTGCCACATTACATTATGATGAATTGCATCAGGTGCTATCCATTTAGTCATTATTTCTTTAACTACTGTTATGTCCAGCTGATGGAAATTACTCAGTTTGAAGTCTTGTCTTAATCAGCTAATATTACACCATAATTTAGTTTAAATAATAGTATAAGAATCCTTTGAAGCATCTTTTTTTGAAGACAATTTAATCAACAAAATCTTTTAACTTTTTAGCCCAGCTCTGCAAATTCATAAAGATCTAAGTACAGCAACTCAGAAATTAGGACCAGGCAATGGAGGCAGCCTTAGCAGATCATCTGGTCCACGTCTTCCTCCTTCCCACAGGGGAAAAGTGGTCACCTTTGTCATTCTTCAGGACCACTTTGTTCTTTTCAGAGCCATGTTGCTTTGAGTCAGAGTCTTACTCATATGAATCAACTAAACAGCTTAATGACTGTTACGCCTATAAATTTATTTCCCTCTCAGTTTAATAGTTACAATACCTGCTCTCTGATAGCTTATAATGTAAAAAATCTTCTACCTCTAATCATTAATTATTATATTTTTTTTTTTTGGCTTTGAAAATCACAATTGGAAACAGCATGTCATGGTCAGAGAGTTCAGGTTTAGATTTTTCCTTGCAGTTTTCACTTACAGCTTGTTCATTTTATTTCAGTGAAATGAGGGATTACAGCACAACAGATGAGGAGTGTAGTAAAGCTGGTCTAAAAACTGGCTGAATAGCAGGACTGCAGTTTACTCCTTGTGTGGGTGGGCCAAAATTTGTTGTTGTCACTGAGGGTGAATGACCCTAAAATCAATTTTCCTTGCAGTGATTTTCCCCTTGGAAGCACAGCATAGATGAAGGCTGTTTGCAGGGTTTCCAGCTGACTGGACTGTGCTCAGCAGCCCTTTCTCTCAAAATGGGTCACAGGGGAAATTCACACCACCTTGCAAAACTTCTTCAGCTCCTAAATTCTGATTGTGGAACCTTGAAAAACCCCAAGCATGTTTTTCTGTTACATTTTTCTGTTTAAGTAGGGCGTATCTAGAGGGAGCTTGCTTAATGAAGCAAAACACCAAACCATTTTAAATACATTAAAACATTCAAGATCCCCAAAATCCCTCTAGAGCAGTTTGTGGAATTTCCAGTGATTTACTCTTCTGTATCATAAGCAAGTGCATATTAAGGAAAACAGGATTTACTAAGATTCTGAAGTGAACAAAGGTGGAAATTTCCTAGTGCTGAGTGTGCATGTGCCAGATGTTAGCAGTAACATCTAGAACTTAGAAATGGAGGCACTGCCTTTCCCTCAGCATCACTTCCAGCAGAAAGCTGGAGAGGTAAAGCTGAGAGTTAATGTATTACTTGCTAACCAAACAGCTGGGATATTTTTTTTTTTCCCAGTAAAATTCACTACTACAGTAGCAATTTGACAGCCCCTGTTTTACTTACTTGGTTTTTTTAACCATTTTGTCCCGGGTCATCACTGTGCTTGGTGCGTTATAAAATGGACCAAGGGTTGGATTCATCAGTGCAAGGGAGCAGAGGCTGAGAGAGCAGCGTAGAGAAAAATGCTTCACATGTCAGGGAGCTGATGGTGGCTCCAGCTCAGGCAGGGACAGCTGAGCCCCCAGGCAGGTTGTGGCCAGCTGGAGCAGTTTTCAGACCATGGTACCAGGAGAGGAGAGCTCTGTGCAGGAAGCCCCCCTGACATCCATTCCTGTTATTAGCAGGACCCCAGCCCCTCCTGCACGGGGGCTCTGGGGTGGCAGGCAGCCAGGCACTGAGCCTGTTCACCTGCTCCAGGGGCTGCTGGGGGAAAGGGGGAGCCTCCATGGGACCTCCACAGCTGCATGAAACAATGAATTCACTCCTTAGTCCTTACCCAGAGGAGTTTTAAATTCTGCTATTGTATTCGTTGCAAGAGCATCGCTTCTCTTTTGCACGGTGCCCAGGAAAGGAAAAGTACTGTGCTCCATGTAAAAATCAGCTGGAGGCAGTTTGAAATGTTCTCAGTCTAATGGTGGACATTTTAGAGAAAAACAAGGCAAACATGCAGGGACTGTGTAATGGGGAAAGGCAGCCCACATGCAGAGCATAAGTGTCTGTCTTTTACCACATTATTATACATCTCTCATGCTTGTCATTACCAAATCTTACCCATTTCCTTCACGAGTTTTTTTCCTGCTGGGGAGGAAAAAAAAAAAGGTAGTGCTGACTGTGAGGGGGCTCTGAGGTGGCATAATTCACACACCAGGGAACTGAGGAGCAGGTGTTGGAATGCAAAAACTGGAGCACGGGTTTGCTGCTCTTGCTGACATGGCCTCAGCAGCTGTGCACAAGGAGCTCAGAGCAAGTCTTTATCTTGACTATGTATTGACATTTTCACCAAATTTAAAAGGACCAAATAAATAAAATTCCTTAAACAGAATATTGAATATTTAAGCAGTATGAATAGTATATGTGAGTAAGAATGCCATACTAGGTATATTTGAGATCATACTAGAATCCAATTAGTTTAAAAAAACACAAACAATGCATCCCTTCTCCTTTTTATTATTAAGTTGAAGATATCCATTAGGGTACTGCTGCAACTTGTTTCATTTTATAGATCTCTACTAAAAAGTCTATTCTTTCACAGTGCCTTAATTCACACACAGATAAAATTCATGCAGAAACAGCCCTTTTGTAGCATTTGAATTATGGGCTGGTGTATTGGTTCAGAAAGTTCTAGATTCAGACAGACCATCTTTATTGCCTTGCCAAAATTGCCCCCATCTACAAAAGCACAGCTCAGAAGTTCTTTGCAGCTGCCATGTTTTCTGCTGAGCTTAATAAAGCTTAACATTGCAGCTCCACAGAAGCTGTGGTCTTGTCAAATGATGAAAATTGTAGTGAGGCCTCTTTCATGTTGGTCTTTTCTCATTAACAGAAAGTAAATGAAGGCAAGTGATGCATTTAAATAAGGCCTGATGAAATTTTAGCCTTGAAATTTGTCAGTCCTTCATCACTATTGCATGATGTGGGCTCCAGATGCCAAGGCTGTGATGTGTAAGGATACTTGACATGTAAGCACTGAAAAGGGAGTGGTGACAGCTCAAATAGCTGAGGCTCTGCTGTTCTCAATGCTGTCAGGTTGGAAGAGATGCTTTAAAGCATTAACAAGGCTGTGATCACCTGAGCACACTATTCTAGTTGTAGCCTACATTTTCTGGGACCTGCCCTATTGGTGAATGACACGTTGCTTTTTTAATTTCAGTCACACTGTGCAGGGATGAATGCTTCAGAGCACATGCCATGACCATTCTCTAGCTCTGCTCCATCATGTTTCTTGAAACAGGAAAAAGTGGGTGAGATATTGTTGGGCAAAGATAATACTGGTTCTAAATTTTAAAGCAGACAGCATTAAAAGGAAAATGCCCAAAGCATTAAACAAAAAATGTGGTCTGGAAATATAAGTTTAGTGCAGTGGTTCATGGCAGTGTTGGAAACCCTAGCCTTGAGGGCTGCCCAGAGGTTTCATCTGTTTTCACCAATTATTACTGTCTGAGGCTGCTTCTGATGAAACATTCCTCTTTTGTCTCCTCTCTTTGGAAATGAGCAAAACACACGACAGACATAGACCGCATCATCCTTCCTCTTGAAATCTTCTTTTATTTGTTCTCTCTGGTTTCTGACATGGAGTTGTGTGTTCTCACAGGGTTCTTCACTCAGATCTCTACCCTGGCTGACGTGCAGGAGAATGTTATGGAATATCTCCACGTTCTCAGCCGACCAAAGGTCATTGACCAGGAGCACGACGTGGTGTGGACTGAAGCATACATTGACAGCACTGTAAGTCTGCGCGAGAAACCAAAATTATTGTGCTAGAAACACTCATTATGAATCTGCTTTCTCTTGCTGGAATGTGCAGTGTAAGAATTGGGACTTGATATCTTTATGCTACAAGCAAATAATTCAAAATTACTGAGCTTTAGCAGATATTTGTACATGGTAATTATCTAGAAAATACTGAAAAAAATATAAGTTGCAGAATAATTTTGAAGTTTATGATGTCAAAATCTACATTTCTTTTATTGATCAAAAATAAGCATGAAACAGATATTGATTCTATTGAGTAAACATTTTTTCAATATGTTTTAGAACATGTCAGTGAGTATGTGGGTGTAAAGATACAGACTGACAAGAATCAATAGTTTTAGTGTAGGAAGGCGAGTCAACATCCAGCTGTGAAATCTTGGGGAAGAATATTGAGAAGATTCTGCCTTTTGAAGTGTATTGAATGGGTGATATGTTAAAATAATCGTCATAATTATCCAATTTTAACTTGGCATCCCTGTAAAATAATAGAGTTAAAGCACAACTTTCTATTATGCAGTGACTGAGCTCTTGTGGTACTTCTGTAGCATTTGTGGTAAATCATCAGATTTGCAGGTAAAGGTTGTTCATTTCCATGGGTTAGTCTGAAATAGAGTTTTATCTATTTTCTTTTGCTTACTATATTTCCTTCATTCCAATTAAAATATTTTGGTTAGTATATTATCCACAGAACAAGAGTCTGTACAAATGTCTGCCATTTGGTACAGGAGATGCCAAATATTCAATATAATGGATCACAAATTACTGATGACACAAATGTTTCTTTATTCCTGTTTTACATTTTCACTTGATGGGTAAGGTGGGAGAATCTCACCATCTTCACTCTGATATTTGCTGGGTTTTGTTTGTTTTGAGTCTCTGTTGCTTCTAGATGGCTCAGTCCTAAATCTATATAAAACCACCCTGGGAGTAGAGCTTTTATTTCATTTCACAATTGTTTAGGCCTTTTATAGTCTTCATTTGTGACCATGGGTAATGAAAAATAAGTACTTAAACTGCAGCTATAAAGGAGAAACAAAAAGTTAATAGCTTTAGAAGGAATTAGCTTATCTCTGTTTCCTATTTAAAAATAATGTATTAATCCAGTCTCCCCTTTGCTCTCTTTCTTTTATTGAACCATAAGATGAGATGAACAGAAAATATGTTTTATTACTGTGCCTTCAGGGCATCCCATGAAATGGGGAGATGACCAGGAGAGTCTTGTTCTCATTCACTTTATTTTTTTTTTAAACACTTGAAGCAATCAGTGTGTGAATGTTGAAGGGAGTTTGTGTGTTTGCTAGAGACAAAGACAATCAGGTAAGTTGTGTCCTGGTGCAACTCTCTTTTTTTTGCCCATGAATCATTCACTAAAAATATTGTAAACAAAATTTTCCTCCTTTCTCAATAACAAGTCATCCCCTCTACTCACCAATAAATTGCAAATTGCTCTTTCAGAATTAATTTGACACTTTACTCTTGCTTTTGCCTGTTAATCTCTATTTCCTCGATCTTTGCAGGGAGAAAAATATTCATAAAAATTAGTCTAACTTTCAGGGATTCTCCTGCAGGTTATGGAAAAGCTAAGGGAAATTAACAACTTAATGTTGTGTGAAATGCTAAGTGAATACGGCAGAGCTGAGTAAAAAGCAATTTAAGGACACTAGAGGGAGTGTAGAGAAGGAATCTTGAGAAAACCAGAAAATCAAAGACAATGGAGCTGTTAGAATCTTGAATGATAGAACTGCTTAAATCTAAACAAAATGTCTTTTGATGCAGTCAAAACACTTCCAGGTTCTTTTCTTTTTCTCCTCTTGTTTTCCTACTCTCTTGACTAAACTGATCAATGTCACTGTGAACACACTCACACACACACACATATATAAATATGCACATATATAAATATACAGGCCTGCACTCATGTACATACATGCACACATATATTTTAAGTGCATGAAAGCTCCATTCAGGACCCTAATGGGCTGGATTCTATAAGAAAAGATTGCAAAATAAAATGCCATTATGTGCTTACTTGCAAACTAACTTTTTCCTCCCTCCTCCATCATTCTTCCCACAAAAAAAACCCCAAAAAACAAAACAAAACCAGGCAAAGGAACAGGATGAATAAGGGTATATAATACAAAATATACAATACAAAACTTGAAAACAGAAATGAAGAGAACCTTTTACCCACCCAGGCTGGCTTCTGCCTCAGCTAAAGCTGCCAGAGTGCTATTTTCAGAGACAGATTCCCTGGCCATCTCTAGTGCTTTGACATTGGAAGTGTTGCTAAAATAATCCTCTCCATCCCATAACTTTTTGATTTTCACAGACAGTTTGTGTGGCTGCCGCTTGGACCTTTCCCAGTTAAAAATATTGGTGTATTTCCAGACAGCTTAAATGTTCTTATCACCCAGCAGTGTGTGAACAGCCAGGGTTAGATTCCCAGGGCTGCTTTTACATGGTTGCACTCAGTGTCACTGTGCCCTAACAGCATGGAGCACACTTCCCCCAAACAGCAGAGTTAATTGGCCAGCTGGGCTGTTTCTGAGCAAGCAGCATTAGGCTGGAACATTCAGGGATCCAGGCAGAAAGAAGCTGGACAGCAATAATCTTAGCATAGAAAATACTTTCCCTGTCACCCCAGACTGTTCTCATCCAGTATTTGTGCAGGACAAAGGCATCTGTGAAAGCCAGAAGTTAGTCCATTTAGGAGTTTGATACCATTTAGGAATATTCCCAGAAGAGTTTTGCTAGTCAAACAAAACATCTCATTCCTGTGTCTGTTCACCTTTCCTGTAAGAGGATGTCTGCAAAATGTTCATACAGCTGCCTCTTCAGCATGGCTTTGGCATTCCTGAGGAGCTTCACATACTGTTAGAAAAAATACAACCTGGATAGAAGTGGAAATCTCTGGCAAGGTGTCACATGCAGAAAGCATGACATGGAACAACCTTGCTGTGGGTCAGGGCTGTGTCCTTTGGCACTGTCAGGGCTGCTGCTTCATGTAAAGCAACTGGGACAAGGCCTCTCTGGTGGCTCCATGCTTCCCTTTTTCCTGTCCCTGAACTTTTTTTTTCTCCCCAGTGTTTCCTGTCTTTCTGAGAGGTAACCAGAGAGCTTCTACAGGCATTTTTTGTTACCCCTCATCAGAGAATTTATTGTGTTTATTTCCTTTAAACCCAGAATTTCGTGTTGAAAATATGATTATCACTGTGTAAAGCCTCATTTCTTTCTAAACCAAGACTTTTGACATGGGAATGACACAATTTTAACAAGTGTTATTGGCTCTTGGAGAAACCACAGATCTCTGAAAACATTTGAATGTAGGTCTGTGGGGAGCTGAACTGGTTGTACTTGGTTTTGGTAGTCACCTGGGAAACAGTCTTTATAGGATTATCTTGGGCTAATTCTAAAGTCAGCTTCAGGATAGTTGGGAATGCTAGTCTTGTGATAGCCCAGTAGCTGAAGTGCTGCCAGTACTGTTGGAATTGAAGTATGTGATATGTACCAGCCAGCCTCCTGTCTCCTGATTCAGAGTCCCCTGATTCCAAATTCCACACTTCCTTAGACTTGTTCTCTCTTCCATTTGTCCTTCTCTACTCAGCAGTTGGACACACAGCACAAGTGGGTGACCTTTGCTGGATCTATGGGATTGTGTGAGAAAGGGTCTTTGGGATGTCAAGAGTGGGGTCAGGTGGAAGATTCTTAATTGTGGAGTTTAATAGGAGAAGAAGTTGTTTTGCTGCTGTTCCTGTTCAGCTGTTCAGCCCAGAGATGCTGTAGGAAATAGCTCCAGAGGTTGCAGATGGGATACTGTGCCCTAGACAGTGAGGAATGGACACCACTCCTACAGAGGAGTCTCAACACAACTTTTCTGCTCAAAAATGGGTCACAGTTGGATCTAAGTCCTTCAGCATTGGCCACAAGCATGTAATGGTTCAGAAAATAAAATAACTTAATGAATGCTTAAAAAAAAAGAGATTTCTGAGTGATAGCTTTTAAATGTAAACAGAAAGGAATTCCAAAACCATCACAGTATTTCAGGGAGGCAACAGTTTTAAAGTCATCAGTGACTTTTAAGCATGCATCTATAGTGAGTCAATAAAAGTGAGTATTCTGGAAGGAAAAGGAATATGGGCTGGGCATCAAAACATTCATACAAGCCATACACAGAGGTTCATCAGCAAAAGACCTACTTAGACCTTTGTTAACTCTTCCTGGTGGAATTTATTCCCCATAAGTGTACCTGAATATATCCTCTGGATCTAATGTACCATTGAGTTCATCTCCAGGCTGTTGGTCTCCAGCTGGGAGCAGATTCAGGCAGACATTGCCACACTGTCTCTGTTCAGTTTCCAATCAGAGGAGTTCTTTGCTTAAAAAGAGCAAATTATTGTTTCAGTGAATATTTTGAGATGACTGTCTGATGCTCCAGAATTTAAGAGTTCATTTAAAGCAGCAATGTTCTGAGTCATTACAGGTCAGGGTTCATCATAATATGAATGGTGAGTGCTTTTGCTCTTTGTAATTTCCTTCTGTGTCAGAGTACCATGTGCTGATTCTTCATTTGCATTATCCCTACATACATAATACATACATTGTATTAGGGCTTTTAGTTAAATTCTACAGTTGCTGTTGTATATACGTGTATTTGTAAATATAAATAGCTTTTCCCCATTTCTTTATTTTTATGGAAGAGGTAATATTTGACAGTATTTCCTGATCAAGACACTAATGCTGTCCTAGGAAGGCAACCAAGAACCTTATTTCTCTTTATGGGGCACTAAATGGAGACAGCTCCACTGAAGTAAAGACTTTAACAGCCATTTCTAAAATGCTTATGATGGGTGTTACAATTACATTATTATGTAGATGGTAAAATAAATTCATCTTCCTCCTTTAAAAAGATGAAGAAGAAGATGAATTTATTCACCTTCCTCCTTTAAAAAAAATCCATACTATGCAGGCATACTTTTTATCCTGATCCAAGTTCTTTACAGAAATACAGCAGCAATTATAGGAAGCTCCTGCCTCTCAACTGTCACATCAGAATCCAGATGTTTTGTGCATGAAAATTTAAATTCTAGGATACAGTTCTTCTGACAGAGGAGAATTATGAACCAGTTCCACAGAGGCACTATATATAGAGATATGTATGTGTGTATATATATGTGTGTATATATATATATAGACAGAGTTATACAAGAAGGTCCCCCAGACTGAAAGCTTTTACTCTAGGCATATTTTTCTATCCAGGACTTTCTGGTGACTTATTAAAATGCAGTTTAGTGCTTCTTCCATTCTCACAGTTTTCTTTGTGCTCAATGCACAGAAGAGCTTTCATGAAGTAACAAAAATAAAATAGTACCCCATTTCCACTAGCTTCTATTCCCAGAGATATCTTCAAATACTTTTGGTGGCACAAGTTAATTGTGCAATTACAGTAAGTGGGTGTATTTAGCATTTCTATAACAGTAAAGGTTCCCCAGGCCTCAATTTCAAAAAAGTAACTTCTGGTTTGCAGTACTGGTAGGCATTAAAATGCATCAGTGTGTTCAGAATGTTCAGGCACATCTAAAGCAAGTAAATATTGGTAATCACTGCAGAACTGAGTGACAGCAAGTGTCATTAATCAGCAGCTGAGATAAGAAAATTTGAACACAGTAATTTTTCTTTTTTTTTTTCCTAATACACTAAGAACTAGAAATCTGTGTTGCTATTTTTCCAATCCCACTTTGGATTTGGTTACATGCTCTAACCATCCCTTTGTGGCCAGCATCTTTTACTCTCTAAGAATTTACAAGTCTTTATCAGAGAATGTCACCACCTCCAAGTGCTTCTGAGGTTCTCATGGGAATTTCCTTTCCTCACTTTGACATTTGAGGGAATTGGTTTAGCGAAGAAAAATCCCATGCACGGATATCAGGCCTTCCACCAGGCAGGATTGTTCATAAAAGAAGGTTCTTCAAGCTCTGCTTCGTCTCCTGCAGATCTCAGGGATCTTTTGAAGGTTCTGATATGGGACAAAAGCAGAAAGTAGCCCAGGAAATGCCTTTGATTCTGCAGTACAGTTTGGATTAATTTTCCTGGAAAAATACAGCAGTTCTGACCATCTCACCATGAGGCTTCCCTGGGACCACAAGTGCAGTTCAGAGCTGCAGCAGGGACAGTCTGATGTGCCTGCACTGGGACCTCAGGGTCTGGGACAGTGCTTGAGCCATTGGCAGTGCTGATCCACACAGCTGCTTCTGCACACACCTAAAAACCTGTAGAAACAGGTTGTGCACACATTTATGGGGAGGTGCAATATCCCTTCTTGCTGGTGATTGGTGCACTGTCTGTGGAAATCTTCACTGACAGTATTATAAAAAAAAAAGCATCTGAGCCAAGGCTTTTATGAGTTCCGTGGCCCAAAATTTTCAGTTGCTATAATTAAGTGCTCTCATTTTCTCCCCAACAGTTCTAATCTGTTTGTTTTACTGCTGGATCTGGAATAAATGAATTATCATGGAACACATGAACTGTTTCCAATTCAGTAAGATCTGTGTCAACTGTCAAAAACCATAATGAGTTCTGGAGATAGTCAATGAATGAACCTCTGAACTGAATAGAATTCATGCACTCCAATTGTCTTTCAGATGCAGCTCAAAACAACAATGGATGTTGTTCTTTTGTGTTAGAAAATGAACATCTGATTTACTCCTGCTCAGCAGCAGGGTGCTCATCAGTGCAGGGAATGTTTTCTGCCATTTATATTTGTGCTTAGGTCCCACATTCACACTCCAAGACAAGAGTGTGGGTGCAGTGTGTCCCAACAAAACACTCAAATTGAGACCCCTGAAATCAACACTGGGGCATGCAAGGGAAAATAAAGCCCATAACAACCTAGTGGGGGTAATGGACACTTAAAATAAGAAAGATTATTCCATGGAAACAGAGTACATGCAAATAAGGTTTCATCACAGGGAGCACCTATGCACACATTATGGACACAAGAATGTATATCTTTCAGCTTTTGGAAGGAAACTCCTTTTGATAAATTATATGTTTGTTTTCCTCCACTGCCTATTGCTGGAACTTATAGTATTAGGGCAATTTCCAATGATTGCATTAAGCAAAGAATATTACTACAGAGAGCTAATTGCTAGTTGTCAAAGTCATAGAAAAACTGTTGCAAGGAAATAGCAATACTTAGTTTAATGAATTAAAACTTTTCATGTGTATTACTCTACATGGTATTTACACTGTAAAATGCTATAAGTGATACATCAAAAAGATGTTTAAAACATCAAAACCAAAACTAAAAGTCCTGCACTTAAAAAGGAACATAAAATTTCCTGCTGGGGATGTGGAACATGGAATGCTATCTGTATTACATGGCACTGAGAAAACTGATTATGTTTGGACCTCTATTTCATAGCAGATGGGTTCATTAAATTTAATAGCCTCCAGAGCCTTTAGAAACAGTGTTAAAAACATGTGGAACATGCTGAGACACTTCACTTCTCGCCCCACAGTCATTATAACTCTGGCACACACTATAAATATTACACTACTTTATTTCCATTGAATCGGATTACTATTATAATTATTTTTCATACGGTACATTTACATGAGAAATGCAGAATGCAATTTGTTCTCTTCAAACTTTGAGATATGCAGTTGATGTCTTTAAATGCATTTTACAGTTCTCTGCACTTGGAGGCTTTTATAGAGAATTTATTTTTATCTTCCTGCGACATCAGGAAGCAGCTGTAATGCCACAGCAAAGCTGGGTCTTAAGCAGCTCTGCTCCCAGTGTGGTGCAAATAAGACAAGCATTAGGTTAAACAATTGAAGGGAAATCACAGGAGTGTTACATCTTGGCTTTCAGCTATAAATTGCCAAAAGAATGTCTTTTCTAGTATTTTATTATTTATATGATGAGGTAACTTCAGTTTGACCTTGGTCTCTGTTCATCTTTTATCACTGGATGAAAGAGAGATTAAATATCTAATTTTGAATCAGATTAGTTCCTACAGAAATATTGCTTTAAACAAAGTAAAGTCTCATCCCTTTTTGAAATATTCTCAGTATTTGATAGATTTGTCTTACTATTTGATGGATTTTTTTACTACTTAATTTTTTATTTTAAATAATACTTCCAATGAAAACAAGTAAGTTTTACCATGTTTAAGTGCTTTGACCCCTGTCTAACCTTCTTCCACATCTGCATTTGCTACATGTTCTGATGTTTAAACTAATTTACAGTTGAAGAAATTGTCCTCCTTGATCATGATATTTTTTCCAAAAAATAACTGTTTCCCAATACCCATATCAGCTTGTTATTGTGCAATGTAATTATCTTCTTTCCACTTCTTTTCCTGCAGAATCCTGTGACTATCTATCCCGTCTTTAATTGTGTTTCTAAGGTCACTCTTAGTTTTGGGTTGCACTCATCGTTTTAGTGTGGATTTTCTCCTTCTTCATATCACTGACTTCAACTCCAATTTTGCTACTGACCACAGCTGATATTATTATCATGACCTGCCAATTTTAATAAATCACCAAAGTCCTGCCACAGTAGATGATGGATGATTACAGAACTAAATAATGATTCCTTCCTCATATAATTTATATTTAGAGTAATAGGTAAGAATGACCAGTTGCTTAGAAAGGGCAGAGAATGAAAGGACATGGTGAGACAGGGTAGGTCAATGCAATAATTGATTACTGGTCTCTCAAACAGTAGTGCCCACTTCTACAGATTTCCCACACAAGTCTCTAGGTCTCAAAAATCATGGAGTTCTTGCTTCTGTTTGGTGAAACCTGATTTCATGGAATTCTATTAGGAAGTAATGTTTCCTAATATCCAACCTAAACCTCCCCTGGTGCAACTTGAAACTGCTTCCTCTTGTCCTGTCACTTGTTACACCTGGGAGAAGAGACGACCCCCACCTGACGACCCCCACAATCTCCTTTCAGGTGCTGCAGATCCATAAGCTCCCCCCTGAGCCGCCTCTTCCCCAGGCTAAACACCCCCAGCCAGTCCCAAGGAGGTTTGTGCTCCAGCCCCTTCCCCAGCTCCCTTGCCCTTCTCTGGACACACTCCAGCCCCTCAAAGCCTTTGTGCAGTGAGGGGCCAAAACTGAGCCCAGGATTGGAGCTGTGACCTCAACTGGCTCCTGAGATGAAAACTGATTGGATGCATTGGGATAAAAATCCATAGAATTACAAATGGCAGTGGGTTTCACCTGCTGGATGTTCTCCCACCAGTTACTGTGCACAGATTACAAAGAATTGCTCTGCTGTTGAATTTGATTAGTGGGAGTGTTCATGCCAGAGGGGTATTGGTCCCATTTGCAGACACCTGTGCACTAGAGATGGAGCAGCTTGGGACCATTTCCAGCTGGGATCTGTCAATGACTTACAGGGCCTTTGACTAAGGGGATGCTTTGCATTTCCACCTTATTTCACAAGGAATTCTTGAGTTTTGTTGAGACACAGAAATAAGATCAAAAGCTGACAAGACACTAACTAGAGAAAGAATTTGATTCTACATCCCTACATGCTATGGTGAATCCAGCATTTAGGAGGACAGGTCTATCCTGAGTGGAAATTTCTTAAAGACATTCACGACTGATAACTGCCCATCTTTTGTTTTACTGCCTCTACTCTGAGTGAAATTGAGTTAATTATAAGGAAATTGTAGGTATTTTGTCAGATATATTATCTTTTTCTGGCATGTTCTTGTCTTTAGTTTTCACATAACATATTTTTAAGGGTAAATGATAATATAGGAAAGCAATGAATTAGTATAATGTACTAAATCCCATCCTTTGATCTCAGTTATCATTCCTTGACTTTCTGGAAGGAACAGGGCAGTGAAGATGAAATGTAATTTATCTGCACTGCTGGAATAAAAACCTGCAATAATAAGAAAGGCTTATTAAATTATTGGTACTATTTGAGCTTTGCTGCAGTGGCAGAATTCAGTGCAAAAAAGGAGAATAGAGAATAAAAGGAAATAATCTTTTGTCTATTGTTCTGCAGATATGGAAGTCTTTAGATATTTATAGCTCTTTCTGTATAATCAGGAGTTTTCTCATACAACTCAGTCATATATGCACAATAAGCATAAATGCTGAAGTTTGTGTTTATCACAATCATTATGTGATTATGACTTTCTTAGAAGTTGGTAATTTGCAGAGAAATTATTCAGAAATATACTCTATTCTACAAGGAATAACACGATTTTTCTATTTTTCTTACTGATGCTCTTGCTTCTTGACAACAAGATGTTTGGCCTTGGTCCACCCCACTGTATTTTGTCAGAGCAGATCTTTCCAAGCAGGCATTTCCATGAAACATTAGTGTAAGAGGATTTATCCAGCTGGTAAGTAATCTCCAGCAACATCAGTGCCATCAGGAGAACCCAGAAATATTTTCTCTGGAATTCAGAATAGCCATTTCATCCACCTTGATGTCAGATTTTGGGGGTAGGAAAATGCATTCACCCAAAAATATTAGTTTAAATTTGCTACTTCTAGGAAAATCATTAAAATGTGCAAGAGCTCTCTAGTAAGAGCTAGCACAAGGACTCTACAGGCCCATTGCATTTAAGCACTTCTTCTACAGAATTGGATTTTTTTTACACTACCTTTTATTAAGTGGCACATAAATACTACAGCAGCATGCACATTAGAAAGTGTAGGCTGGCATGAAAAACCAGCACAAATTACTGAGCTTTTTCTTGTTGTTTTTTTTTGTTGCAGCCAATGAACTCTGAGTAATAATAAAGGCCTTAGACTTCCATGTTGACAGGTTTATTCCATAAAACTGTCCAAAAAAGTGAGAGAAAACTACCTAAGGCAGATATGTGCTTGTATTCCATATGGGTTACATTTATTGATTATTATTCCTCCTTATTTTACTTTCTAGTAAATCAGTAGTATCTCTCTTATGTACTGAAGTTACACTGATGTAAGCCAGAACACATATTCATTGTGTCAGTTAAAAAAGGAAAAAAAAAATCTTAGTTTAAGGTGCTTGGATTATACTTCTGTTGACTGAGGGAACATTCTAGCATTTTGTATTAAAGCCTTAAAACGTCAGAAATTTGAGTTACAGTGAACAACAAATTGTCTTTGTAGAAAAAATAAGTTTAACCTTCCTTGCCTCATTCACCTGGTCCTTTTCATGTTATAATTTATTTTAGAAAAATGGAGATAGTGAAACCTTATTTTGCAATAATCCGGGGGTTTATGTTAATGAAATTTTTGCCATGTATTACAAAATGATGGTTTTACTCCCATTTTAGATTCTAGTATGTCTAAAAACTACCCAAGTGTCTGCAAACAGCTCTGGCTCTGAGACAGGTGAAAGACTTTTAAGACCTTTTTTTGGGAGTTCTTGTGGTGAAGGAGGAGTAAGGTTTTCTTGACCTGCTGGTTTCTGGTGCCCTTGAACTGTTATAAAATCTGTGGATTTCTTCTTCTCAGCAAAGGAAATGATCCTAATAGTTTTGTGCAGCCCTTCTTCCTTTGAAATCATCTCCTGTTGTTTCTCAGCTCAAATGATCTTCTGAGCGTATGGTTCCATCTCGTCCTGCCCTGCAGCCTCCTGCTCCACACAGAGCAGTTCTGGGCCATTGCTCACTGACATTGCCTTCAAGGTGCTTTGTGCCAGCTAAATACATAATCTGTACAAAACTTCTGCTCCTTCAGAAGCGATTAATGGGGGAGAAAAAATGCCCAATAAAATGCAGTAATTATTCGGAATGTATTTGTTAGGCAGCTAAGCAGATTGTTCCCTCTAAAAAATGTCCAATGTTTTCATTCTAAAAGAGAATTGGTTCCAGCACTTAGAGCCTTGTACTGGTTCCAGTCTTTGCATCAAACTTCTAGAATCAAAAAGTTAATTTCAAATCATTTTTGGAAGGACGTGTCTTGAAGCAAGTAAGAGAAAGAGTAAGTTCCATGAATTGCAAGCTCCCCTCCTCCAAGCACAGCTCCATTTTCCTTTGCTTTGATATTCCTAGAATCTTTTGCTGCACAGATTCATTTCTTACAAGATCAATTTAGTCCTCTAATTAGAAAAAGCAGGTAGATTAATTGTATACACAGTCTTATTGATGAGTTCTTCCTTACTGATGATGGGTTTTTCCCTATGCCTGATTTTTCTGGTCATGTATGCTGATTTTCAGACATCAGTTATTTTTCTACTTTTCCCCATGTGTTGTGTACTAAACATTTCACAGTAGTTTTGCAGGTGCCTTGTTTTGCCCTGGTATTAGCTAAAGCTAATTGTTTTTTCAATTACAAGTTCATTGATTTCATCATAAAGTTAAAAAAAAAATCAACAACTGCCACAATAAGAAGCTTAAATGAAGATAAAGGCAAACAAAATTACCTTGAATTGAATATTGTAAATAAGTCCTGTCACCCCTCTGATATGAGGACATTTTTTGTACGAAACACAGTTTTTTTTATTCTTAACTCTGAATTATGTGTGACACAAAATTATGTGTGAACTTTATAATGGGTCACTTTTGTCTTCATACCTGTAAATAGTGTCCCTTGCAAATAAGAAAATGTTTGCTTCTACAGGAAACTGCTTGACATAAGCAACTTCCTGTCCCTTTCTTCATTGCACATTTTGTAATCATAGTCCAAAATGCTGGGAACTTGAAATGATGCCATTTGCATGGAAATGTCAGCAAAAGATTCTTCTTTATTAAATGCAAGATCCACGAGGTGAAACTGTCTGGTATGAATTGTGCTGAATTCCAACTTTAAAGTTAAGTTATAAAAGCCTTTTGTCACTGCAAAAACCTTCACTCCTGTGAGGCTGTGAACTCCACCCAGCAAAGGAGAAATTATCTTGGGTTTCTGAGAGCCATAAAAGGCCCAGATTGTTTGTGACAGGAGGGGAGAGGGATGGAGCAATGGAATGGAACATGAGCCTGGATACAACTTCCACTGCTCCTGGCTGAGCAGTGCTCTGGACACACAAGAAATGGGATTACTTTGTGAAAAAAGATGGGGGAAAACCAATGGTTTGGCATAATTCAGCTGTGCATGTCCTTACAGCCATTCCCTTGTTAGGCTGTGTTGGATGATTGCAAAACAGAGCAGCACATCTCTTCTCCAAGTACAATCCCATTTAGTACAATCAGAGTGACATGCTGAAAATCACAAACACAATTAGTAAACCTGCTATTTTAGAGGACATTCTGGCTTGCTTTACACATCCATTAGATCAGCACACTTTCATCTAGCTTCAGAAAGAAGATCCTCTTTCATCTTTAGATGTCTTGCATTGATATGTAGAGCAAGTGAGGATTAATATAGTGCAAGATCAGAACCCCAGTAAACTCATTGCAGGATCCTCATTGACTCTCATGGTTATTGTGTGAGACTTGCCTGGGGTGCCTTTGATTTACAGGGAGAGGAAGAGGATGTGTGACTGGCTCCTAAGAGGACTTATGATCAAGGATTGATTTTTTTGTTTCTAGGAGGACTGTCAAAGAACCTGCCCTTTTTCCAAATGTGGAAGGGCCTTTATGTGAGATGAACAAATAAATATGTGTATTTGCACCCATTTTCTGAGGCTGATTCCTTTTTCCTTCCTACTCTTCCTCCCTTTCTTTTTTTGTAAGAGTTAAAAAGACTATACAATAGGTATACAAATTTTAATGTAAATTGTATCACTTAGTATCAGGGATGTGTATCTTACAACCACTAGTTTTCTTTGAAGTTGTCTATATAAAAAAAAAATATTCCAATTCCATGCATCAGTGTTTGTACAGTTTTTAATTAGGAAGGATATATCCTCTACATAGTAGATAAGAGAATAGCTGTATCAGTAATTTCTGTAGGGAATTATAAATCTAGAAATGTTTATACAGAATATATGTTTGCACACAGAAGCAGAATTAACTATGGACAAATATTTCATGCCTAGCAGTATTTAGTTATTGGTGTAATAATGAAAATAGGACTCACTCCTTCAACACCACAAGCATGAGGCCAGAATTTTGACCATGGACTGTCTGACTCATTCATTGTTTCTGCTGCTTTGATTTGTTGTCCTGTGGCTTATCTGTACAATTAGTATAATTCTTTAAAAAATATTTATTAATAAAGTTTTAGCCAAACTTTGCATTTAAAGTAATCAATTGGATTAGTGTAAGTATAATCTTTCCTGTAAATATTTTGCATTCATTAAAAAGAGAACAGTTAGTTTATACAAGTAAAATAATCACAGGCCCAGACTCACAGAATATATGAGTACAGATTTTTTTTCTGTTAATTTCCACATGAAGTTCAGAGAGCAGATGTAGACAGATATGACTCTAATAACTGCTTTAAAAGTTGAGAATATTTAGATCCTTTTTTGTGCTGATTCTCTTTTTAAAAACAAGATTCCTAGACTGCTGTAGGAATTCTTCAGTCGTTTGCATTAATAAGGAATTATTGTATTTTAGAAAAGGTATCAAATCTTCAAAGAGTGGAGCCATTTTATTACAAAGTTCTTAAGTCTATGTAATTTTTTATTTTGCTCTTTCTTAATTCCAATCCAGTGCCTTTACAGCTCCTGTGTGTTCTCTTTTTCATATTTCACAGAAGCTAAATTCTTTCCTTTCTGTCATCTATAGGAATTCTTTTTAAAGAGAGAACTAGAATTGTAGGTTTTATCTTTGTTTTATGACTCTCTTCTCCATAGCAACATTTAAATTTCCTCTGATGAGTGTACTTTGCATGCAGAGCACAATCTATCCTTGACTAAAGTGCTGTAGTTACTGAAAAATATGTGGTAGCACAGTAAAACAATTATGTGAACAGTGAAGGATTTGGTGTTAAATCCCTTGAAAAATCAAGTACATTTCCTTAGAGATGTTGGCCTAGTAAGCTGCAGGTTAATGTTACTCTTGTAATATTTATACTGAAATCTTAATGTCAGGAGCATCCCAGTAGGAGACAGAATTTTATTTCTCCCTCTGTGTGTGCATATCATTTTGCATGATGCCTGTAGTACGTAGATGGGGGGAATAAGTGCATAGATTACAAAAGAAAAATTATCAAAATCAAAAGAAAAATTATCAAAATCATAATATTTAAATGCTGTATATAATTGTGACTGAATAAGTAGATTTTAAAGCATAAAGTTTACATTTTCTGCTCAAAACTGAGAATTGGAATATTCTTTCTGTTCTTCCCCAAGTTTTTGCTATTTATGGGAAGAGCTGAGGAAACCTGCTTGCAATGTATGAAATGCTTTGCATTTTCTCCATGTCTGCCACAGCACTTCATATGTTTCCTGAAAATGTATTTTTGAAAAGTAAAAGTTCGAAGCCATCCATCCCATGTCAAATAAAGAGTCATTCTGTGGCATGGATGGGATGAACAGGACCATTAGAAACACCATACATTTAGCAATGCATTAAGGTTAAATTTAGTGCAGCTCAGAAAGTATTTATAGAAATGTCTGTTTTATCAAAACCATACCCAGACTTGCTGATTATTTACTGAGATGTTTGGCAGTTACTTTCTATTGATTTGTATTGTATCTGATTTTGGAGCAGTCAAGTCAATGGGGCTGTTTTTCTGTGACTGCTGACTTTTAAAATTTTGGCAGGAGGACTGTGGAAATAAGGTCAGTGAATGTAAAATAAGAGGTTTTGTTTATTTTTCAATGTTTCAGCATAAATAAATTGCAATAGTATACTTTTTATAGCAATAACTCCATGAAATCATTAGAAAAATGGAAATGGCATCTAATTATCATAATGATATATGTTATATTTGTTTCATTAGTAATAGAAGCTGTGGGGTTTGATAGAGTAAGAAACTGAGTATAATTTACTCTTGCAGATTTTTTTGCTATTCTTCAAACAAACATGAGGTTGAATTCTGAACCAACAGAACAGTAAATCTATAATTCTACTGTGTCTTCCTTTAAAACTTCTAGATTTGGTATCTTGGCAATCTAGGACATGCAGCTACATCATGTTTTTAATAAATTGTTGAAACAGGTCTAAAATATTTTAACCTTTTTCTTTTCAATTATCATGAAATCATTTACAACATCAGTCTTTATGAGCTTCTTCTGATAAGGGTGAAAAGACATACATCCCTTTTATGGGGTGCTTCTCAGAACTACTGTCCTATAACTTATTCCTTCTGCTCTAAGGAAGGGTCACACCAGAGGAATGTCACTACTATTGTTGGGAAAAGGATTTGTTTCCTGTGGCCTCCCAGAAGGGTAATGCCAGACAAAACTCCACAGTTTATTTCAAAGGAATTTGAAGCAAATATTGAAAAACTGAATAAACTGAATTGCTGGCATATAGGACCTCGTAACAGTCAAGTCTCAAATCAGCAACAGGATGAATGTGAATCTGATGGGAACAAAGAATTTATTTTTTTTAATTCCTGTTTGGTTTTTTATTGAGGAAAAACCTTGAACCTGGATTTTTAAGCTTAGGTAAGATGTGTCGAGAATTCCAGCCCTGGAAAAAGCATGATCTGCTGACTTTATTATTCTTAATTATTGTGACTACAAATATTTCAGAGAATGGGAATGTTCTTGATTTTATAAAAGCTAATAAATGGACTGACTGACTGAATTCAGCAGCAGATAATAAAGAACTCTAGTTTGTAAATGCTTATTAATGTGCTCATGAAAATAATCTGAGTAAAAACAATAGGAGTCACTTTGTATTCAGAAGTGTGAAGCATCTAGTTCGTGTGGTAGTTCTAAATAGGAAATCCTCACTTCAATCCATCTGACTGTAACTCCCTCACTTGGCAAAACTTGACCAAACTGCATGTACAAATTTTAAAAAAAATCATATTGCAGCTTTCTCCTCTTGTTTGAATGTAAAAAAAAAAAAAAAAGTTTCCACTTGTCAGAGTCAAAGTAATTAAGTCAAAAACGAACAAGTAGTTAAACTTTCAGAAAGGCTTTAAACTGCTCTCACCTGTAATACAGGATTTAGGTCATGTATTTACAATTCACAGATATCTGCAATTTCTGCAGCAACCCTTTTATAGTGTTCAATATAGTAATTTATTTTTTAAAAAGGTTTTTTTTGAAACACATGCAAGTCATACTTTATTGTGATCCTGGTTTGTATTTTGATATTGGATCACTGCAGTTTTAGGATCAAAGAATTTTACTTGTAGCAATTCTTCCTGCCATGAATTTTGTTACATTTTTTGTTGTGGAAACAGAGAAATTGTGGTTGTTTGCTCCAGTATTTGTGAATGAGACATCATGTGACAGTTCTCTTTCATGACATACACCATGTGGATATTAGCTTTTATCAGAGGACCATGTTCCAGTTTGGTGGTTTTTTCTCTATTTGTTTTTATTCAGAGGAAGGGCAAAAGGTCAGTCAGAAGCTCACTAGAGATCCTGAAGGTCTTTTTGCATTTGGCATTGATTCTCCTGCCTGTTGCCATGTTCAGATGACGCCTTTAAAGACAAAATTTGAGTTGGACAAACCAATTTTCTGAGGAGGTACACTTAGCACAAGGCTCAAGTGCTCCATGAGTGAATTTCTCCACAATTACGGAGTAAGAAGAGAAGAATTCAGAAAAAGGGAAAACCGTATTGTGCCTGTAACAGTTTGGTTTTCTGACTTCCTCTGTTAGAATGGGTTTTCTTTTTTCTGAAGTAAAAAAAGAACCCATCTTTCAACTCTTGATAAATAAGGTCTTTTATGTGTGATGGAGTCTGCTGCCTGCTCTCAATGCCTTTATCTGTGAGTTGTTGCTTACAGTAAATACTGTGCACACAACCAGGTATGGCTACTCTTGTCTGATAACATCTGTGTGGTACAAATGTGCATATATGCACAAACACTTGCATTTGATTTGCATATATGCAGATATAATCATACTTGTGTTTACAGCACAGAAATGTATTGTTCTATGCATATATTATTGTATATTATGCATGTGTTGTAATCTGTTTGCATAAGCAGTTACTAACTTTCTATTCCCATTTTGTTCTTCTTTCCTCTGTCATGGAGGATACAACCTTCTACTTTGATATGATGATCTCCTCTTAATGTCAGTTTAACCAAAACTGTCTCTATGTTGAATTATATTTGTGTACAGGAAGATGGAACTACTTCACAGTTCAGGTGTGATACCATATCTGATGAGAAAACAATCCTTTTCTTGGTGTGGTAGTATCTAACAAGTGTCATTGTGCTGTTGTGATACCTTGTAGAGAAGCTGCCAAATCATAAAGTCAGTTAATAAGCCCTCCATAATTGAATCAATTGGCAATGCAAACCTAGTTCCTCTAGTTTCTTTCCTTTACACTTTGTTTTATACTATGTTTATGCTTTTTTTCCTACAGCAGCTAAAGTAGCTGTTCAGATTAATTTAATGTATAATTGCTTGTTCTGTTTTGTTGTTTTCCAGCTCCCTCAGGCACAAAAGGTAAAATATTTTAATCAAATCCTAGTCATTCCAAGCAGTCACCAGTGCTTCACGTTTCCATGGTGGTGTGGGTGTGGTACAGGTGGTGATCAGTGAAACTCTTCACTGTCAGGGGGCTCTGAGCTGGCCCCAGGAGGGTGCCTGGCTTTGAGCCCAGCTGAGGTACCTGCTGAGAGCAGCTCTTCAAACATATCAGCTGTTTAACATGCCAGGCATCCAGCAGCCTTCAACTTGCAAACAACAGGGAGGCTATTTTATCAACAATTTGAAATAATAGTAGGGATTAAAAAAACTCCAACCCACTCCATTACTCCATGTGAAACATTTCTGGGTCTGTTGTGGAGACTGCAGAACCCATGGCATAGCTGGTACCCTTTCACTGCTCCCCACTGTATCTGCCAACACACCCCTGAACACATTCAGCATTTGACTTCTCTGAGAGGTTGCATAATTTCCATCCAATGTGCTCTTGCCTTTAAACCACTTCTGCATCGATATGGTGTCACCAGAGCCAGGACAGCACAGCCACTCTGGCAAACCTCAGAATCCCTTGATGCCTGTTGCATCATCCTTGTGTGATTCACAAATATAATCAAGGCTTCCAGAAACTAGAAAATCTAGCTGGTGTTTTGTGCTTTTGGTAAAAAAAGTATTAAAATGATAAAAAGGAATAGAATATGCTGGGCAATTGCAACGCTCACTTGTCCAAGTCATTCTTAGTGTTCTTGGTAAAGCACCTTCAGTAAGAAATGTCACAGCAGTTAGTCAGTTTGACATCACTGTTAGTAACATTCATGGATGATGATGAAAGTTCAGTTTTTAATGAAAGCTATAAGTGAAGTGATCTTTCACTTAATAGCTTTTGAAGAATGGTGAGGGCATCCACAGAACTTAGAACTTCACTAAAGTATCTCAGCCACCTTTTAGCTTAAAAACCAAGAAATATGAGGATGAGAAGCTTTATTTTTATGATACTATATGCATTTGAAATTTCCTTGCTCACAGAGCTCAGAAAATTCAATTTCAAACCTGCAGGTAATATGCTATTTTATGACACTGCACTATATCTGTAGTTTGTTCATGCTTTGATAGTTGCAGAACAAGGCACCAAAAGATGTTGGTTTTGTTTTGTTTTTTTCCTTCTTGAAAAAAAAAAGTTTCAAGAAATGTTTTGTGTGCAGCTTTCTGGAAGAGTAGAAGGACAGAAAGTGGCTAGACTAGCTAACTTTGGCTTTTTCATTTTCACCTGCTTGTCTAAATGTTTGTGCCAAATGCTTCTCTTAAGTCTGCAGAGAGAAGAGAGAGTCAGACTGGGATGGGATGGTGCAGAAAGTGCAGCCAGTCAGGCTGTTTGTCAGCTTGAGCCATGTGGGGCTGTATTACCTGTTCTGATGGCCACAATTCTGAGCTAGTAAATAATATTGTGGTACAAATTCCTCAAGTTTGCTGTTAGCAAATGCAATTGTCATGAATGGTCAAAATTGCAAATTTTTTAGGATTTTTACCCCTCAATCAAACAATTGCAGAACTAAAGCCACATATTTCTGTATGCACTCACAGCTGACTGTAGTCTAATTGTGTATTTTGTGCAAAGAGGGGTGGGAAGGAAGGAATGGCAGGTACAAGTAATCCTCCAGGGCTTTCAATAACTCCAGGCAAGAAATAAGCCTTTTAATGAGTGTGGCCTGGAAGCTTATGGACAAACCAAGAGAATCTCTCTGGCTCTCTGCAAGGTGAAGGGAAGCAGCACAGGGCTGGTGCATGCCTTTCTGAATGACTTAGTCACTGTTCTGCCATATGGTGTCTGAACTTGTACTGTATTTTTGTTGGAATCTATGTATCATCTTGCAAATGTTTTCTCTATAAACATTTCAAACAGTCATGTCTCTCTAAACATGTTCACTTTAATCTTTGAGTGATCTGAAAGAAAAATGTGGCATTTCAAGTTTACCTTTGCTATTTCATATCTATTATAAATAGTTCACCATCTTGATGAAATGTGTTTTATATGTGGGACACTTTGGCTTCTGACTTTTCAGTGTTTGGTCATTGTTCTATGGTCATTAGCTATTGATTTTGAAGACCTATAGGTTTTAAACTGTCTGCAGCAGTTAAATAAGAATTAAACCTGTTACTCTTATGCTGTCTGCTCTCAGCCAAACTGGTGCAAATTCAGAATTGGAGAGCAGGTGAAATGAATAATGATGGGTTTAAGGTGGATATGTCTGCTGTGCCATGATATTTGTCTTGAAAATATCTTTATGGTATACCCTATACTTAAACCAGAAAATACCACAAAACCAAATCACACCAACCCCTCTCCCAACCAGCCAAAAAAACACCAACCAAAAACTCACCAGAGTTTCAGGCAATAGAGACCTTGATTTAGTCTGGTTATCTTACTTTCAGAACAAAATATGTATAGGAAGAGTTAATGTATCTAAAAGGAAGAACTGCTAGCAGACAAATGAAACAAATTCATGTGAATTTTACTTGTTCTCTATGTTTCTTTTATGCATGTTTTTAGGTAGCTATCCCACAGGGCTGTGAAAATATCAGTAAGACAAAATAATAACTCAAATTCACCACTTTTCAAATTTGTTCATTTTGATTACCAAAATGACCTTTATCTTTGAAACAGTTATGTTAAACAGCTTTTTGTACGCGCTGAAGAGCAAAAGCCATTTTTCCTTAATAGTTCAAAAAGGTGTTTTGTTTCCTAGTAGGAAAGCTTTGCTTGCTTTTTTGAGCAAACACAGCAGGATTCAAAAGCTTTTGCCCTACTCCTGCTGTGATGTTTTGTTCTACTTAGCTTGAGTGAAAAGGTAGAAGTGAATAAATTAGGCACACAAATCAGAAGCAGAGAGTTGTGTTTAGGAACACTTAAGGATGTTTTTGATGATTCTCTCATGAATGGAGCCATATTTCCTCCATACAGAAATGTTTTAATGATATTTATTGCCCAAAAAGTTCCTGACAGTTTTCTTCTCTCTTTCTGTGTAGCCCTTAATTTCTGTAAGTAGTGCTGTGCCCTCCTCATATCTTGATGTGATCCTGTTTCAGCCTTTTGGGAGGATCATTATCATCCCTGCATCGTTTACCTCATACTTTGAAGAGCTGAATTAACTGTCACTGGGAATAGAAAATTTGGAAAGCTTTAGTTTCATTGAAGTGCATGACTGTTGATTTTAGCACTTTTGTCAAATTATAACATTTAAGTGGAATCTAATGGAGTACAAAATAATCATAAAGTAAACAGTTTGACTTAGCATTCCTTTGGATCTATTTCCTCCTCATGAGGTGCTGTTGTCTTTGTTTTGTAATGTATATTTGGTTTCTATTCAGAAAACCACGTTAAAATTTTCACTTGCATGTTAATTGCAATCTTTAGTTTCCAAATTTCTCTCACATTCCTCAACAAGCGAACTTACTTTTAAACAACATTTTTGAATCAGCAATTTACAACCTCCAAGTAAATATTTTACAATATAAGGGGTTTTTTTTTCATTTACTCTGTGTGTCAAACACAGAAACATCTCTTAAAGACACTCACACAGGTTCCTATATTGTCCCAGACCATAACTCGAGTCTATGCCAAAAGAACAGCTATTCCTCATTCTTTTAGTCCATATAAAACAGAAATTCCAATTCTCTGAGGCTTCCAGCCTGCCTCATGACTCTGATCAGCACATAAAAGTGCAGTGGTCACAGAAAATAACATATTGTGAAGCAAATCTATACAGAGCAGGTAAAGCAAGAAGGGCAGGGTGGGTTGGGCAGGTGTCTCAGAAATTCTGAGCAGTCCACTGTAACTCTTGACTATACACTCCCAAGGAAGATATTTCAGAGATGTTTCTCAAATTCCTCTTTCTGTAATGGGAACACCTCAGAAAATGTTTATATTCTTTCCTGCAGATGTGTGTCTGGTTTAATTCTGGAGCCTGCCTTATTCTTTGCCCTGAGATGGATGCTGGTGCTGGGTGTGAGGCTAAACTCTTAAGTGGCTTTACTCTAGGAGGATGATTTTTATTTGTTTTTTGGAAAGATCTGCTTGGGGTTGTTCTGAGGGGGGTAACTTGTGTACAGCAAGGAATTAAAGGGAACACTGTTGTAGTTAAATCTACTTCTAAATGGAATTATTCCTCCAGTTATAAAATTATCACTAGGTGTTAGAGATCTGTATCTTTTTCAGAGAGCAAGATCTGTTTCTTAATTCTAAACAGCCAAGAGACAATTAGCCTGGGAAGGCACTTTTTCCTCAGTCTTAAGATTTATTTTCTTTCAAAGATTTGTTATTTTTTGCTAAGCATTTTATGAAACTGAGTGTCCACAGCCCTTGGGTAGTTGTCCACAGAAAATGCCCACCATGTCTTTCCAGCAGAAGAACATTCTGGGACTAATCACTGATGCTGTCTCCTACATTGATCATTTTAGACTAGGTGGTAATTGCATTATGATGAGCAGTGACTCAGTAAAACTGTAAATTTGAGTCCCTGCTCATCCAGTTATCTGCTGACTCCACTTATGGAAGTGGAACCTGTTCATCTGCCAAACAAATAAAACATCAAACAGGCTGGATTCTATAGTTGCAATTCTATGGAAATGAGTGCAGCAGCCAGCTCTAGTTGGTACTTGCAGATAACAAAGTTACAAGGCAATCCCTCTTGCCTGCCTCCATAGTCAGTTTGGAGAGTTAATGGGCAGTTCTTTCATAAATTCCCAAGAACTCCAGACTGTGGGGCTTTTTCTCTCCATGTAAAGAATTCCAAACACTCTAAAACTCTGCTGGAAGTCCCTTGGCTTTATCCTATCCATTGAATTGTTTTTAGTACTATCTTGAAAGTGGGCAAACTCATAAATTAATACTGTCCTGGTACTTGACAAAAACATGATGGCAGAGAAGACTACCCAGGGCAATCACAGAAAATCTTGATGTGCTCCAAAATGTCACCTTGTAATCAGCAGAATGCTTTTCCCCTTCCTGGGCTGCTCTCCCCACAAATCATATCAGTGTGCTTGGCTCTACTACTCTGGCCAAGGAGTGGAAATTCCTGCATTGGTTTGGCTGCATTTGAGTTTCAAGTGCAACCATTGAACCCACAATGTTTTGTCAAGTTTTGGGGTTTTTTCTTGTTTGTTTAATAACTTACTATTCCCTGATAGATCAAAGATTATATTAGGGTTAGAATTATCTCTTCTTGCTAACAAGGAAGCAAACAAAAAAAAAGGAAACAAGATCATAAGTTTGTCTCACCTCATATCCCTGGTGATTCCTTATCAGATGTAAACCTTCTTGACTCTAAACCCCATCTGTGTTCCTGTCTAATATCTGCAAACATTCCTTCTCACCATGAGATAGTGCCATGCCTCAGGAAATATATTTGTTTAAGAGACTTAAAATCCTCCTGAAGAGGACTGGGAGATACAGGACACGTAATTTTCTAGATTTTGTTTGTCTGATTTGTTAATGTAGGGTATCTTTAATAAGGTATCTTTATCATAATGTAGGATTTGTTTTCTGGGAATTTGGAGAGCCAACTGCTACTGCTTCATTATAAGGAAACTTTTCTAAACACAAGCAAAGCAAAAAAAAAAAAATTGCAAAAGTTGTAAAACACAAAAAGAAAAGGATTAGAAGTTCTACTTGAGTGCAGAAAAGATAATAGGGGTGGTAAGAGTGATAGGAGAATGTCACAGTCACAATTGGGCAGGACTGTCACCTGCAGCATTGCTCAGCAAGATCGTCCCTGTTGCTGCACCCACCTGGCTGAGCACAGGAGCAGCAAAGCAGAATTTGTGTTCTACAAAATCTCCACCTGAGGTCACAACTGTCTGTGTCACACTTTCAAATGTTGGATAAACCTCTTCAGCTTTAATATCTGACCCTGGGGACAGGAAGGGTTGAACAATGACTCCCCACGCCCTGCTTGAGTTGCCCTTCTCATGCTGCTGGTGAAGATGGGCAGGCAGAGAGCAGTGCTGGTCTGGGGCACCCCAGCCAGGCTCTGCCTCGGGGCAGGGCTCATCTGAGCAGGGAGGAGACAATCTGAGCACTCTCATGTCCTGTGGCCAGTGATAAACACCCTGCATGTTTCTCTTGAATGGAACCAAGGTCAGGAGATCTGTTTGCTCCCCAAACTGAAAAACTGATGTGCAGAATGAGCTAATGCTTCATGGCACCTCTGAAGGCAGCTGGAGCAAAGGTGCTCCTGGATCCTGCCTGGCTGCCACCCTTTGTGATCTCAGTCTGGACCAGAACCAAACCCACACAGCTCAGGGCCCCTTGCCCTTGGCTGGCAGAAAACAACTGAGGCAGAGCTGGCAGTGGCAGGGATGTGGAGCAGAGCTCCAGCTGCTTTGCTGCTGCTCCTGCTGCCTCCACAGCCATCCCAGCCCTTCTCTGTGCCATGGCAGGCTGCACTGGGAGAGAGGACCAGGCTTTTTTCCTGCCCTGGAGGGGCTGGGATGGGCAGAGCTGGGTCAGCTCCAGGGGCTGGGCTGGGCTGACTGCAGGTCTGGCTGCATCACTGCCATTCGGGTTAACTGCCTCATCTCCTCTAAAAGGGGAATAATGAAACTGAAACTGCAATCACAGGTCTGTAATTGTTCTCAGAGATGGTATTTCTTTCTCAAATATAGCTCGCTGATGATCAGGGATTGGTGCTGATGACAACTGTTGCCATGCCAGTATTTAGTAAGCAAAATGAGACTGTAAGTACTCAGATGATTTCTGTCATGTGTGACTGATGTGAAGTTGCTTTCAGGGATCTAATAAGATTTTAGCCAGCTCTTAAATTTTTCTCTTTCCTTTTTCTTCTTTTGTCTGCATTTAGAATCCCTTTATTAGCATAAAAATGTGGACAAATATCCCCAAATACCTGTGCTCTATAAGCCATTTATTTATTTAAATGATGAAACCCTATGGCTGAGGGAAAAATCTCAGATGACACTGGGCCTTATGACTTTCTTACTTCTGTATTACTTTTTTTGCAGTAAATATTCTATATAATTTTCCTATTTGCTCTGAAATAACTCAAAATTTGATTAGTTTTATGTCTATTATGTATGCATCTATTTGTCTTTAGTAATTAATCAGATTCTTAAAGAAACTTAAGTGAACTTTCCCCTTATTGCTTCATCTTTCTCTTTTGGTTATCAAATGGTAGGAGAAATTGGGAAAGACAGGAGTAGTACATTTTTAACAGTAGTTGTTAATTTTAAACCTATTTGCATGTGAAAGATTTCAGTTGAGGGACTCACCAGCTATCAAAACCTTGCATGCCTTTTCTATGTGAATTGTAAACAAGGCAAAAAGGAGCAATATTATTGATTTAATTACTGCTTGATCAGCTGAGTTGTACCAGTGCCTGCCTTCCCCGCTTTTTAAATAATTTGTCTGTTATCTATTCAATTTCACAGTGTAGCTGCAAGGTGAAATAAGTGGTGAGAATGTTTATTATTATTGTGGTTTTGAGTGCATCTTTTATTGTTCTTTTCAGAGGTCTAAAGGGATTCTCCTGGGAGTAGTTGGCACAGATGTTCCAGTTAAAGAGCTTTTAAAAACTATTCCAAAATACAAGGTAATTCACAAAGTGGTGTATATATCATTTATATTCAGTATAATGTCAAAAATATAACCTAATTCATTTAATAAGTTGTGATTGTTTATACTTACATAGCTCCATTATTTCACCCATTTATCTCAGGAATTTTACCTCTGTAGTGTCTGAGATCAAGTGCCATTTTTAAAACCCAAGTTAAAATATGGTCTGATCTTAACATTTTTTTTTGGATTGGGGGTAATCAGTAAATACTGACCACATTTTGTAGTCTAGAGGGTCTAGTATTAAATACTGTCCATATTAAAATCAATATAATTATAAAATCAAATTATCAAACTATGAAATATAGCCAGAATACGAGTCAAAATGACCAAAAGAATCGTGCTGAAAAACTGCATAACTTTAAATGAAAACCTTTCCTTGATGTGGCTTTAGGCTTCTTGTTTGTGTGTAATTCCTCCTGTCCCAATTCTGTGTCTCCTGGAATTAAAGAAAGTGGCACATTGCAAGAACTTAAACAAGTTCCTGCTTACCCAGACTAGTGCTTCCTTCTCTCCTACCCAGCATTTGCTAAATATTTTCCTCCACTTAGTTTTCCAAAGTCAGTGACAACTCTACAGTAAGTCTTGAAATCAAGTATCACAAAAATTTTCAAAATCTGAACCACTCTATCTCTTGTGAAATTTTGCATTCACTAAAAGTAGGCTTCAGGCAAACACAAAATGTAATTACTTTTCATTTAAATTTAATGCAGTACATTAGTATTTCACTACTTCTCCATGTCTGAAATGTTTTACTATAGTACTCTTCTATTCACAAATGAAAATTAAATTTGAATTTTCCCATTAATTCCTAGTGGGTTTTTTTGCATGACTAACAAGCATGTAACACAGTATTGTAGACAGCCTTTGCTAAAGAGGCCAGCCCCTGGAATAACTGCATTTTGACAGCACCTCTACTGAGCATAAATCTGTATATCATACAAATTGACTCTTAATTGTTTGCCATGTTCTCACTTAGTGATTTCTAAGAGGGTGGAGGAAGAAACTGACTTGTAAGTGCCTTCCAATAATCCTCCTATTAATAAAAATTCCTCCTATTAATTATAAAAATTCCTCCTATTAATTTTAATTCTAATTTGAATACATTAGGATTTACCAAATTATTTCCTAGATCAATATACAGTAACTTAAACAAGAAATTGATAAAAATGATGCATCAAAAAGATTGGCAATATTATTGATAAGGTGAATTGGAGTGAGTTCCTGTGACCTGGATCCCACCAGCACAGAAAGGCTGTCCCATGAGCACAGGGACAGAGACATTGCTGCTCAGATTAAATAGCAGGGCACCCTCTCAGTGCACAGACCACCAGAGTTTGCCAACAGCAATGTTAAAAAAATGTTGCACTCCTGTGCATGAAGAACTGAATTAGTAGAAGGTAGAGGAGAAAGGAGCAAAATTTGCTCCTTTGCTAAATTTGGAGCAATGGACACAATCTTTGGAGCTGCCTGTAAGGAGCTGTGGGGAGAGCAAGTTTTATCTGTAGTGAAAATGAAGAGCAATGTTGTGGTGCCTGCAGAAATAAAAGCACAGCTGGATAGGAAAAGTCAAATAACAGTGATGTTACTCCTAAATAATCTGTGAGATTTGAACATAGCCTGACTATGAGAATCTAGAAAGAGTGGGAGGCCCAAACAATGGGTATTGGAACAGAGTGAGACTGATTCAGAAAAAAAGTTTCTTAAGAACTAGTTTTCTGTGGAAGTAATAAATGTACCTTTTTCTGAATATCAGATTTTTATTTGAAGGTATGTTTTATACTGCAGGATGTACTGCAAGAGAGGATTATTACCAATATCAATGCAAGGCAGTTGGGTTAGTGAGATCCCACTTGAGTGGGATCCAGTCCCACGTGCCCTAAACAAAGACTCTGCAACTGCAAGAGCTTAATCACCCCTGGGAGCCATTCCTGCAGAGGCAACACGTGACAAAAAATTCACACAGGGACATAAAATGATGGTTGAAAATGGAATCCTGCTGGCCTGGAATGCTCTCAGCTTGGGTGAGGTGGATTTTCTGCTGAGGAAGATGAATAATAGCAATAAGGTCTTTTCAGCAGTTGTTACCTTGACTAAACATCCCCAGATGTCAGTGGCAGTTTGTCCTGAGTGAGGTGGGGTTGGATTTGGTGATATTTGACTTCCATGTGACATTTTACCACAGTTAGAAAAAGGTTTCCTTGTTTCTGAATCTGTGATTTAGAGACAGAACTCAAGGTTTAAAATGGCAGTGCTGCTGTAAATGGTGGCATCACTCAGACACTGCAGAGGCTCTGCAGTTTCACACATTGCACAGAACAGGATCAAAATGCTGCCCTCAGATCCTGTGCAGGCCTCTAAGAGGGAAATGATTTTTTCCTGTGAAAAGTACCACCCACATTTGTTTCCTCACCTGACTGCCATTGCCTGGATGCTGTTCTGCAGTTATCAGCACAGACAATTTTAATATCTGATATTTAGCCAACAGCTCGTTGCCTTGTCACACTCTAATAGTTAAAATATGTCCAGTGTTATTATTTTGGGTATCTCTCCTTTATGAAGAGATGCCAAGAACATATCACCTTCTATTGCTCTCACTGAAGTTTATTGCTATAGGAAAACCACTAATTTATGAAACAATCTCCTGTGTGGCAGATAGAGCTGACCATATACCACCATTCACAGAGAGACACTATAAATGAACCTGGAATGGTTTACCTGTGACCTTGCCATAATATCATAGTTGGGTTTATATTTCCAGAAAATCACAGAATCCAATAAACTTGATCTCCCTTTTTCCTCTTAGAAAGGATTCTGACTTTTCAGCCTTGCTCAAGTTGCTTCATGTCAGACAAATTCCTAAAGACCCCCTTCAGCAAAGCACTGAAGAATGCCCTCAAGTTAAATAGCAAGATTTAGTAGTGAGAACTGTAAATATCAAAGCAAGATAGTGCTGGACTTCCAAGTTCCTTTTTATTTTTTTTTTTTTTTGGGTATTTAATACCTCAGTGTAATCTCAGTGTAATGAGATGCTTAAATAAAAATACACAGGCTATTATATTGTCTGAAGAACTGAAAAAAATGGGCAAAGATAGGAAGGTACTCTCTGCATGGCAAAAGATACATACTGAATCTGTAGAAAAAGTCTATATTAGCAGCAAGTTAATGCTAAGGAGGGATGTTTGGATGACCACACGAAGGATTTAAAGGCACATTTATTGAATTCAGTGGATGCAATCAACTGTGTAATAAGCATATTGCTAAATAGACCAGTATTTTTATTTAAATAAGTACAATGCTAAATTTGGGCACTGTTAGGACTCATCGAGCATCTCGTTGCTCTCAAGGAATCTCCCACAGTTCTCCTCAGCACAAAGATGGAAACTTAGAGGAAATTCTTTACAGAAATAGCTGCCTTCTGTGGCTCCAGCTGAACTGGAATCACAGAGAGCCTTTGAGATGGGAAGATGTAAAATCACATATGACAGGTCACTCTTGCTCACTGTAGCTGTGCTTTCCTTATCTTGAGTTGAGTGGTTCTTTAACAACAAGTGAAGAAAGCTGTGCACTCCTGGGAATGGGGAATATCCCAGTGTCTCTTTGCCCTGGCCCATGTTCTGAATGCTCTCACATATAACTATATTTTATATATGTATAGTTATTAATTGCCTCTATCACACAGAGGAGCCAGTGTCCTGGACAGCAGAGTTGTGGGACAGTGTAAAATCATGCTCTGTGCTGAATTCATCACCTGGCAGGTTCTCATTTGCACAAATGTCAAGGATCTTTGCCTGTGTTATAGCAAAGCCCTGTGTGGGTAAGGGCTGGGAATGCCAGGTGCCCTGAGAGCCAAATCATTGCCTGAGTTTTGTTTAAGGGTTTGCTGGAGACCATGCTGATCAGTATTTCTTTCTCATTTACTTTTTGCAGTTAGGAATTCATGGATATGCTTTTGCAATTACAAACAATGGATATATTTTGACTCACCCAGAACTAAGGCCTTTGGTAAGAATGCTGTTTACTGATCTCTTTTATTTGGCTGTATGTGTTGCATTTGGTTTTTTTTTCCTAGTCTGAATAGCCTTCATTAAAAATGAAATACAATGGAGCAGATACTTTATATTGTTTCATAACCCATCATAGTTCTTGGTAAATTTAACTCTGGAAACAACACTTAGCATGAAAAAAAACCCTAGGAAAATAAATATACAACTTGCTTCTGCAAAAGATGCAGACCTCCATTACTGCAAAATAGCAGAGCCAAAAATTGCTATAATTATGTTCATTTTACATTGAAATGGAATGCTCTAGTGCTGTGTAATAACCCCTATTTGTCACGCTAAAGTGTTAAAGTTAATTTAATATATGTGCAGAAATTTCAATAAAGCATATTTTTAAGCAAAATAGGAGCACTAGGGATTTTCTGTACTAAAAGAGAAATAGCAGCAATTTTTACCTTTAGTTCCCCCTTATCATCTTGTTTGCACTAATCACAGCAAGAAAAATAAAGTGACTGTTTTGCAAATGTTGATCAAGTGAACACCCCAGAGGGCTGGTGCATTCCTGGTTGCATCATTGTTTAGGAACAGCCCTGCCAAGTGTTCCATCACCACTGGCTCCCAGCAAAGCACTGGCATTACTGGTCCCACTGCTGGGGCCACATGGCTGCCACATGTGTTTCTCATGCAGGATCTCCAATGTCCAATTTCAATGATATTTCAGTAGAAAACAGAAATATTAACCGGGTGGGTAATTTAATTTGAAAATAAAATTATTGACAAGCATGATTTATTAAGTCATTAGCATATCTGAAGTCTTCACCAAGCAAAAGAGTTTTTCTTTTTAAGATATGGGCTAGGAATTACACACTAAATTAACATTTATAGTTGCACTTAGTTTGGTTTTTAGCTGGAGTAGAACTCAGGAAAAGTGAACAAGGATGTTTCAATGGGTAAATTGACATCCCAGGTTTGCAAGCCACAGGAATGTATTTAAATGAAACTTCTCTCTCTACATCCCAAGAGTTTGATCGCTCTTGTCTTTGCTGTGGTGTCCCTTTCTCTTTGGGCAAATTACTTATTTCAAAATTATTAGTATTTATTCAGTACATAATAGATATTTTATAAAACAGAAGGGAATGAGGTCAAGGAGCTGTGGGTAGCTCTAAGGCTGACAGAGGGTCTTACCTGCTCCCTAATTGCTTTAGTGAGGCAAAAGGTTGTTTGCTGTAACTATCCCTCACCAAGTGCACATCTTGAAGGCACTGACTTCATTACCTTATACAATGGAATCTCTTTTTAAAATCAAAATGTTGGTCAGGAGCCCATAAGCTGTCAGCTAGGGGAACTCATTGTGATATATTCATGATCTGTGCATTTCAGGTTTTTGGAAGAGTCGTTTTTACCTCTGGGTTCTGTCAGTGGTGGGTAATGAGAGTCTTCTGTTGACTTCAGTGGAGTTTTTGAGAGTGAAGTGATTGCTGGCCTGGGCCCTTGGTTTAATATTGCAGGCCAAATCCTGATACCATTGTCATATTCCATGGAATTTGTGACAATAATTATGTGAAAATAGGCCGTAGATCTGGAATTAGATAATTCACTCAAGATACTCTCGAAAATTATTTCTGTCTTAGATTTACAGTCAAGTCTCATTGATTACTGACTTGATCCACTCTGGTTTATCCCGTTGTTATATTTTCCAGCAGTGATGTAAAACTAGAATATTATTGAATTCCTGAGTTCCTAAGCCCATATCTATTAGTTCTGGAGCTGATGTACTGCTTTTTAAGGAATTGTCTTCTGGGACACAGAGCAGAGAGGCACGATAGCAAACAGCCCAGAACGCTTCCTGCTGCACCAGATTTATCTAACACTGAGCAGTGCATGTAATCATTAATCTGGCTGCATTTTTGTGCTGATTATTCTATTGGGTTTATATTTTAAAATGCTTTCCTGGGAGACTTCTATTGATTCTTCTGCTGGTTTTTGAATGAACTTGGCTTTCGGAGAGGCTGGTGGGTTGGGTGCTCGTGGTTGGGCTGCAGGAAGGAGAGGAGGGCGCTCCCTGAATCCTGAGCTGCTGCTGGATTCTTCTGCTGGTTTTTGAATGAACTTGGCTTTCGGAGAGGCTGCGGGTTGGGTGCTCGTGGTTGGGCTGCAGGAAGGAGAGGAAGGCGCTGCCGGAATCCTCTGAGCTGCTGCTGGAGCAGCCCCAGCCCCCAGCGCTTCCTGGGAGCTTCCACCGGCCACCGTCCCTCAGAGGGACCAGAAAGAACCTTTTGGTTCCGTTCCTCACACGACTTTAGCAGGGCGATGAGTCGCGACAGAGGAGCCGACAGAGCGGGGCAGCGGGGGCGCGCCTCCCTCGGGAGCGGCCGCGGGGGCGCGGGCACGGCCGGCGGCTGCAGTGCGGGGCGGCGGCCGGCAGGTGGCGCCGCAGCTCCGCGCAGGGCGCTGCCCCGGCCGGGCCGGTCCCGGTGCCGGTCCCGGTGCTGGTCCCGGTGCCCTCCGTGCCCGGCAGCACCGCGCCTCGTTTCCTGCTCATTCCTTTTTGTCTTGTTATTTATTTTTTAATTTTGATTCTTGTCACATAGCTGAAGAGCATCCATTGCGCATTTTCCTGTTTTATGCCCTTTAAAAGTCTCCTTTCCTACCAAAAGCATCCCAGTGGGAACGCCATAGACTATAGCTGATAGGAAAAAACCTTTTTTTAATACTGCTTTAATACATCATAATGCCTCTATGTGCTGACTTTGACTAAATGTCTATGTTTTCACAGAGTGCTATTTTATTTTCCACGAGAGAATATTTTCAGTCGTGTGATGTAATTTGTAATTTTATATTCTCTTGAAAACCTCGACCTACTGCTAATTTAAAAAGTACTAAATTGTTTGGGAGTTCAAAACTGAATTTTCAGTTTTTTCTTGGCGCATGAGGCTCCTTACCTGTAGCGAAATGTGCACATGAGGACACAGTCTTCCTCATTTGTGATCATGGCAGATTTAATCTATTTTTTTAATCTGCCTGTTAACACTTGAGGTGTGTGCCAGGTGTTACACTGTTAGATTTTAAAATGAAAATATGTCATGTTGATGATGTTACAGTTTGCCAAGGACACGAGTTTACTGAATGTAAAGGAAGAATGAGAAGCAAGGGACAAATACTTTTTTTACTGCCCTTAAAAACAACCTTAACCTGTCTAACCTTAATTGTGGTTAATTGCCCATTGCTGCCACTGTCACTCTGCAGTCCGGCAAAGGCTGGTGCCAGAGGAAAACTGCTTTTTTAGGGAAGTGTAGTGGGATTGCAGAGAAATTAAGGAATGTTCCTGGAAGATGAGGGTCAGCCACAGTCACAGATCAGCACCAATGTGGACCTTACCTGGTGTTAGGGGCTTGTGCTGCTGCCTCTCAGCCCTAATGTCTGTGTGGTTTTCAATAAATAACAGCAAGGCTGCCACCAGGTTTTATGAAGTTGTGGCTTTTTTGATTCATAGTTAGCAGTGGGATTTGTATTTTTGTTCAGGGAGTGGAACGGGGTTCAGTTTTTTTCAGTAATTACTAGGGTGGAATACTCAGAGCTCCTGAACAAGGAGCCTGAGTTTCTTAATTAAAGAAAAGATGCATTTAAAGACAAATGCATGAAATTGCATCTTTTATTTATTTAAAAATAAATCTGAGGTAAAAAATGTGTTCTGATTTATGAATTAATCTAATAACATCTCTGCTCACTAACGATTTTGTAATATATGTATTGTATTATGTTATTATTATGATTATATGATTTCTGTAATATATGTTTTATTTAAATCAAAATCCTCTATCTCTGAGAAGATTGAGATTTATTCTTACTCTCAAAATACACTCTGTAAGACTTGTACTGGGGTTTATGACTGGCTGTTTGTGAATGCTCTTACCACTGTAAATGAATTCAACTGATGCCTTTCTATAGAAGGATGCACATCTTTAGCTCGATCATTTTTGGCTGGGAAGGTTGCCCCCAGCCATCAGAGCTCTGTGTGACACTGCAGTGCCCTCACCAAAACCTGGGGGTGGTTCAGGTGCCTGGGTGAGTTCCCATCCCACCCTCAGAATGGGCACTGTCACCGTGGCTCGCACTGAGCTGAAGGACCTGCAGTGTTTGAGGATTCCAGATCAGTATTAAGTCTTCTGTAGCTGTAAATTTTGAGAAAATTTGTTCCTCCTAATATAGCAAACCAGAGAAATCCGAGTGTCAGGGGAAACATTAATGCCCCACTTAAGCAGTGTTAGCCTTTCAGAAGCAGCAAATCTCATTTCTCTCTGGGGAGTCCCGCCTGGAACGTGAGATAACCTACACTTACCCTTGCTTTATTCATTGACTCCATAAAACTCTACAGCTGTAGCTGACAGCAGAATATTTAAATGATTTGAGCAGAGCAAATGCCTCACGTTCATTTAAATAACTGAAGAATTCAATCACTTGAATGCCAATGATTATTCCTATTGGAGTTTACATTTCAAAAAAGACAGCCCATCTGAATCCCTGTGAGAGCATTAAATTGCTATCTAATTAGAAGTGCAAAATTACATATATTTAAAAGATAATTAAAGGTTTGAAGGCTGTTGAATAACTGGTTGTACATATAAATGAATCACTGAAAATTTGTTAGCAATATGTGAAGCTTTCTTTTATTCTTTGCTTTCAGCTTTGAAGTTAGGTATAACTGAGCTCATGGGTTTAAGTCTGGTAGTATTAAGATAAAGGCAGATGTTTTTAATTATTTCTACTTGAACCCCAAATAATTATAAGCAGCTGCCAGTTTTACATAATCCCGAATGATAAATCCCGAGAATGCAAATAAAATCCCAAATAGAGGGGTTGTTCTCCTCTGTGGAGGAAATCACATCCATGGTTCTGGGATAATTGTCTGCAATCCACCTGAGAACCTGAGCTCAGCTGATGAACTCCTTGGCCAGGCTCAAGGTGTGGGACTTCAAGCTGCTATTTTGTGTTGACTTTTACTTCACTATGTGTACTTCAATATTGGTTTATTGTTTTAAACTTTACTGCACTGTTTGAAAAGCAAACCCATATTAGGAGAGTGAGTAGATAAAGTTAGTTAATACGTGTGGCATAAGAACTGTTTTCTTCTATTGTTTTGCTAGAGGCTTCTCCTGTGTGCATGGCACATCTAACAGCTCCTACTTTTTCTCTGCCTGGAAACTTAGAATTAAATTATTCTCTTTTCCCTAGCAAATGACATGGCTCCTGTTTTCAGCTTCTCTTTGCAGAATTGCTTAAATTTTATAGTGCAGCAATTTTTCACTACCATCTGGCATGGAGAATAAATCCAAAATCACTGGTTTTACTACCAACCATAACTTAGGAACTTCTGGATTAGCATCTTAAATAATAGGCTGGTCATGAAAATCTGTCTTTGGACAGGGAAGTTGTTTTTCCTGTTTTCCTAAAAGAATCAATCTGTTACCTTTTTTAATATTAAACTAAAAGGTGTGTGTGTTTGTGAGGTTTGAAACAAACTTTGCTTTTTGACTGAACAACTATTAGTGTTCTACAGATTCAATGCTAAGTGCAGATCAGTAAGAAATCATTTGAAGTTGCAGACTGGATGGAAACTGAAATTAAAGTATCACAAATGACAAAACAGGACCATGTGAGCAGAGAAAAAAGTATTCCAAATTGAACAAAGAGCTTAAAGGGCAAGCAGCAGTGATTTAGATTAAGAGGCTGCTTCACATGTATCCCCAGGCAGAATGCTTTGGAGCTAAGCAGCACGTGGAGGATGAAAGCTCAGGCACTGGGGTGATGATGTACTGTCAGGTTATAAGCAGGTGAAGCAGGGAAAGGGATTTTTCACTACCATTGTTGGTTTGTTTGGTTGGTTTTTGTTGTTTTATTTGTTTGTTTGTTTTTAAATCACACTTTCCCCTTGCACAGTGGGAGCAGTGGGACAGAGCAGCAGCTTGTGCTGGGAGGGCTGGTGAAGCTCTTGGATGTGTTGCACTGGCCATGGGAAGTCAGGTCTGATGCAATTTCCACCCCAAAAGCTGCAGGCTTTGCATGACAGTCAGAGGTACCCCAGACAATAAAAAAGTGGCAGCTTTACTGTGCAGAGTTTGAGAGAAGGGAGGGAGCTGAAGAACTTCCCAGACCAAGGAATTGCAAATAAGACAATGCTTACAACCTCTGCCTGTTTATTTAAAACTGCATGGAAAAGTGTGTAGCTTTACTTAATTTATCTTTTCCTCTGATATTTGTTCATTCAAGATTTCCTATCAGACTTTGTAGATAAGAATACCTTTGCAGGATGGCTTAGTGCAAGTTAGTTATAGAAACAATTATATTGTGTAGAATTTTATTATGTAGAACTCAAGCTCAGCAAAATTTGCATATTTTCACTTGTCTCCCCTAAACAAAAGAAAAAGGAGTCATTCTCAAAGGCTGATGAGATTAATACACCTGATGAGATTAATACATTATCCAAATTTTGAGGTGCTAATTTCAAAAGATGAAACTTCATTGAATGATGCTATGTTTTAAAATTGGAGGAGTTTTTTCAGTACCTAATTCCTTACTTTTGTACACAGTAGTAGTTTGGCAATGGAGAGGTATTCCTTGAAATTATTTTTCCTCTCTAGGTTTTGGTTGGTTTTTAGTAGGAGCTTTTCTCACAGATGATTCCACATTGTGGCTTAGAGAGTTCAATAAAGTCTGGTGGTGCTTCCAAGGCTGCTATCACAGCAACTTCCTCTCTCCCACCTCCCCATTATCCAGATGGAGCACGTCTGAGAAATTCCAATCACCTTAGACCCAAGATTGCAGCTGTTAAGATGTAGCTTGCTCTGTCCTTGATCAGATTGCTGCACTCTGACTCTATAAACACGTGGCTGGTCGTATTCAAGGCAGATGGTTTGGGACTGCTTGTGTTAATAAAAAAATAAAAAAGAAAAAGAAAATCAAAGCAAAGAGTTTAATATTGGTACATGTAAATGGTTGTGTACAGGGTGGTGAAAAAGTGTGGTTTAGTCTTTAGCATTCACACGTTCTTTGAATCATCCAATGCTGTAAGGGTCTGGCCCAGTCTCAAACAAAAGATACTGAGTAAGATATAATAAAGCTCATTCTAATGGAAAAACCAAATAATGGGTTTTTCTCACAAACAATAAGTTAGAACCGTCCTGTAGTTTTGAGCAGACCAAAAGTTTCTTCTTTTGCAGTCCAGATATTTAACACTTTTCAGTATCTTTTTTTCTCTCCCTAGGGTTAACTGCTATATAATATCACCTCATATTTTATATAAGCCAAAGATTAGCAGCACACATTTTAAATCTAGGTCTTTTTCTCCTGTACTTAAATCAGAGTAATTTGGTAGAATTCCTCATTTCTATCTTTCCCATTGGGTCCCTTAATGATTTTTTTTAAATGCTTTATAGTAATCTTGCAGATGGGTTTGGCTTCAGGCTTCAATCAGCATTTTATACTTTACCCAGGAGCCCCAGAGATAAAAGGTTAGATTAGGTTTGCTACCAGAGAAGATGTAGATGAATGCTATTTTTAAAACCTGTGGATTTGCTTCAGTGTCCATTAATAACTTTTACTAAGAAATTAGTTAAGCAATAAAACCAGAACAAAGCTAGAGGAGAATGGACATTTCAACATTACTTTTATGAAGTATCTTATATCTGATCTGCTTGCATTGGTGTTTGATGCCCTGTTTACAGAAGCATAATGTAAATTTACTGCTGGGAAAAAGGTGGTATTTTCATGGGGATTAGTAGTTCCTGTCCTAAATGCATGTAAGTGCACTTGCAATTCCTTTGAATGCTCATAGAGCCTAACTCTTGCTTGACCATTGGGATTTTGCCTTTGTGTCTTCTTTTATGAATTTTTAAGACATGAACGCTTCTGATTCTTTTCTGCAGAACTTTGGGTGTTTTATCCAGATCTTCATTTGTTTGCTTTCGGTTTTTGCTCTCTGAGTGCAAGGTGTGGAATCTATATGATTAAAAATAAATACAAGCCCCATAACATGATGCTAATGGTTTGCCTTTAGGGTTTGAAGCCTGCTTCTGCTGTCAGACACACAAGATGCAGTTTTCTTGTCCTAAATAGGGGTCTGCATTCTCTGTCTGAGAATGCAGCATAGCCCAGAAGCTCTTCAACATCTGTGAGGGAGGATGTAATTAAACATTGGAATCAGTACAGGAGCTGTTTGCTCTACTCAGATGATCCCAGCTCATGTCTGTGTAACACTGTTCAGCCCTCAGTATTTCAGAGCTTGACTGTAACCATTTCTATTCTAAAATGACTGAATCAGATCAAAGATTTATTTGGTTAATTGGTGCAGCCACAGAGAATAGATGTAGTTATTCCCTGTGAAGATTAAAGATAATATTGATATAGCTGCAGCCATAATGAAAGACTAGCAAAACCCAGCTAGAGAAATCAAGCCCTAGTAATGAATGGGATGTTATCCTCTCATATGTTATTCTTGTGAGATTTAATTATATTGGCTGCAAATTTTGTTCTTCAGTATTTGGGCATAGTTATCTCTCTGGCTATCAGGGCTGTCACAGAGAAAAAATTAATTGTAGGACTGAGCTGCCTGAATTCAAAGTCTGGAGCATGAGCACGTGCTGAAAGCAGAAGTTCTTTACATCTCTCTACCCATCTGTTGAATAGTAGTAGAGAAGAAGTAGAGAACCTTGTTACAAGAACAGAGGGTTTTAGCAGAGGGCAAGGAAAGGACATGAAAATACTTTTCAATTGCATCTGCATCCCTTCTCAGAACTTACACCAATGGAGTTACTGGGAATTTTTTTATGCAGAAGAATGAGAATTCTCAGGGCTTTATCCCGCAGAATTTCCAAAGAGATTCATCTGTAAGAAAAATTGGAGTGTCCAATTTTTTTATGAGCAAAAATTAAGGAAGCTCAGTGAAGCCCGTGCTGGGAGAAACTTTACAGCGTTCCACCTCAAAATCTCTTTGTGCTAATATGCTGCACTCGATATTTTTAAAAATTTTTTCTGTTCAGGAAGATTTTTGTTGTTCCTATTTTTAAGTATTGTGGTCTACAAAAGCAACTGTGGGATTTATATGAGAATTTTTGAGAGAGGAAAAAGGATGGGAACAACCTTCTTAAAGCTCAGAGAGCAAGGCTTTCCCTTGGTCTCAGTGTAATCTGCAGAACGTGATTGAAAGTGCCTGCTCCACTGGCTGTGGTGATGGATTGCTTGTCTCAAACACTGACAGCTTTGGTTTATGGTGTAGCTGGCCCTGGCCTGGGGGAGGAGAATCAACCATATATATTAACTTACAGGTACAGTTTCAATCCTTCTGTGGTGCTGCTGAGGAGTCACAAAAGCGATTTGGGGATATTTCACACATCACAATGTCTCCTGTCATACCTCATAAAGAGACTTGTGGTTTTTCTTGATAAAAGACTGGATTTCACTTTATGCCAATCCTCTCCCAAATTTACTCTTTTTTCAAATGTACTCTCCTAATTTTACTTATCCAGTCAGATTCTTTATTCTTCCCAAGTACTTCTTTCTTCCACTGGGCCAGGTTTGTGTGGTTGCACTGAGGCTGATTTTGAATGTTCAGCAGAGGGCAGAATTTCCCACGTTATAAACACCTCGGTGTCAAATTAATTTGTCACAAGGATGTTTATTTTAAATGTGCCATTTACAGCGTAACAGTGAGGAGTGATAAACCCCCCTACATTATCATTATTACTGTGTTACTTTTCCCCATGAAGTTGCAGATAAAATGAAATATCAGCAAATGCTAACACCATGCTTCCCAAAGACTTGCATCTTATCTTGTTTGAAGTGAAATGGGTAAACATTTTGTTGATAAGATTATAGTAAATATAACTTCCTGTACAGCTGAAAGAGCCAGTTGGAGATATTTAACATAAACCTCAACATCCAAGGCCTTGTGTATTTTCCATCTGGGGAGAAGAAGGTACAGCAGCTGAGTTTGACCTCCCTGTGTGTCCATCAAGAAAAGCTCTGCATCATGGCAAGAGGTCGTGCAAATGGTCATGAGTTGTAGGTTCTTCATTCACAGGGAGCATTGATGTAGCAGTATATGGTGCACTTTCAGTACATCAAGCTGCCTACTGCTAAATGTATTGCAGACCATCAGCATGCATTTAGAAATATTTTAAATCTTCTGATGTGAAAATCTTTGTGGAAATAAAGCAGGATGTGCTAACTATTCCATCTTTTTTGTACCAGTATGAAGAGGGGAAGAAACGAAGAAAGCCCAACTACAGCAGTGTGGATCTTTCTGAGGTGGAGTGGGAAGACAGAGATGATGTGGTAAGTGATGTGTTTAAAACCCTGTCAGAAGATGATGTTCCATCCCACTGCTGTACCTGGAAACTGTTTAAGTAGTCATTAGAGAGGCTACCTGATTGCTTTCTGGAAGGGAAGGACAAAAGACCCTTTTATTTAATTCAGAATTTTATAACTGTTTTGCATTGCTTCTTCCTTATGTATGCCCACACCACAAACACAGACTCTTTGTATTTTTGGTAAAACTCATCACCCTTGCAGTCTCCATGCATTCCATTGTGTATTTAGCACCAGAAACAGGAATAGAATGTCTCCTCAGGGCTAGCCCAGACAATTGATGAAACTCAGAAATTAGCTGAACTTCTTTCCATGAGATCCTTTTTTCCTTAATGGAAGTAATAGGAGGTTTTTACTTACTGTACAAAGTCATAAAACATCAGATGAATAAACAAAATTGGATTCTTTGACCTGTGTGCAGAGCAGTTTCACTCCAAACTCTAATTTCAGACACATGGGTAGCTGCAGGAGCATGAGTTCTGTGTCTATCACACAATGCTTTCCATGAACCTAATTCTTCAGTGCTCCATCTCTTCTGTAGTTTCCTCTTTATCTTATTCTTTCTTACCTTTCAGCCTTAGCCCTTTCTGCAGTACTGTATCAAAAGCTTTCCTTATGTCCATGGCTTAACCTTTGCCTGTTCTTTCTGTCACTTCCTCAATAAATCTGATTTGTTAGGCATGAGTCGTTTTGTGTGAATCTGTGCTGACTGTCCCTAATTAAATCATAACTTTCCAGCTGTTCACCTTTCTGTCCCGTAATTTAGTTTTTCCCATAAGGTCCCTCCTGCCAAAGTCACGACTGCATGTCTGTATTTTTCATGGATGTCTCCTGGATCCCTTCTCAAATATCAGTCCTGTGCTAGCTTCTCTCAAGTCCCTCGTACCTCTGCTTTTCCAGAGAGGTTTGAGTGCATCCACTGAAGGTTCCCATATTTACTGTGTCATGTCCTTCCGAAATCTGGGATGGATCACGTACAGTAGCCCCTGGAGTCTTGTCAGTCTTCAGATGTCCTAATTTCTTGATCTCTGTTCTGACAGAAGTCTGTATTTTCTTTCTCCCTTACAAAATATATACCTTGCATTCCCTGCTCCCTCTGCCCCCCTGGTGAACAGTGAAGCAGTTCATCTATGTTTTAGGCAAGCTCTGTTTCACCAGGTGATAGATTGTCCTCAGCCTCCCCTCAGAGGCCACTTCACTTCCTAAGCTGAAGTTTTGTGTTGGAGTGCACACACAAACTTTTTCAACGTTTTTAGAGCTTTGTGTCATTATCTATGCCCACACTGTTTAAGGTTTCCTCATAAGATTTTCATATATTGTAGCGGCCTTCTGCAGTCTTGGCAATCTCATTGGCCTCATGTTTTATACCCTGCTTTTTCTCTTAACTTTGATCCTTTATTATTCAACCAGTTTCTTTGCTAATTACCTTTTAAAATTTCCTCTGTTCTTTCAAATGTTATTATTGTAGTTACACACAGATTTTAAACCTTCAGGATTTTTCTTTAAAACTTCATGAGTTTTCCTATTATTATTTGTCCTTGGTTTGTTTTCTTTTTTCCTTTATATTTCTTCCATTACTTCCTCTGCTTAATTTTCACTTTTTTAATCATATCTCAGTGCTTCAAATAATGGGACATTGAGCTATTTCTGTGACATTGAAAATCAACTTTTATTTATAATTGAAATTCTACCTGAGTACGCATGAAAGTCCAGATTCAGCTTTCTCTAAGTACTGCCTTTGATTGAGACCCCTAAACTCCATCACTTTTTCTGAAAAGTTCTTAAAAAATTGAGCTTTTTCTTATCTGAATGTCACAAAAATTTTATTTCACATTTTGATGAAAAATATATACATACATTTAAGCTTTCTTTCGCCTATAAAATATGTTTCTTAAAAATGAATTTTTAATCGTAACGGAGAAACAAGTTACATGTGGCTCTGCTTCACCCAAGGCCTTAGATTTGATGCTCTTGATTTTTTCCAAGCTTGAGTAGTAAAGCATTGTTTATTCAACTGCAGAGGCAAAGAATTAATGTATTCACATAGCTGCTTTTAATAACATAGACTACTACTGGTATATTTTTCTCCCATGAAACACTTACGTAGAAGCTGATTAAGACATTTTCTTACTTTTTGCCACATTAATTTCATGGTTACACAGCTTTCCAAGAATACAGAATGATCTCATACTGCAGCAGGGAAACTGAGTTGTTAGGAATTGATTGAAAGATATTTTGTTGAAGGAGCAATAATGCTTATTACTCTGAAAGGGGAAGACATGGGTTTTCTTCAGTGATCCAATGAGGAAAAGGTGGCCAAACTAAGGTTAGAATTTTTTTCACTGTGAAATATTGTTGTCATAAATATATCAGCTCATTTTCCAGTTTAACAATACCTGCTATCTCGCTGTTAAGGCATTTTATTAGAAACAGAGATTTTAGCATGAGCTTGTTAAGTTAACAGTGTCTTCCAGCAAGGTTTGCAAATACACAGGTCCAAAGAGAAGTTTCAATTTGGATAGAAACCTTTTTCTCATCAACTCACCTAAAATTCTTCTGTTATAATTTCTAGCTGAATGAAATAATTTTTTTTCCAAAAAAAAAAAAAAAAAAAAAAAAAAAAAAAAAATACCATGAATGAATGTTTTGGGGCTTGAAGCCAGCTGAGGCAGTGCTTATTTTATGCATTTGAGGAGGGAGATGAAACTGCAGAAGAGCTGAGAAACCAGATTACAAAGCCAAGAAATGCAATCACAGCAAGCAGGAAAAAAAAAAAAAAGGGAAGAATAAAAGTCTAAATCCCACATGCAGACTTGATCTTAAACACTACTGAGAGTTTGGAGATCCTTTTAGTAAATCTATGACTTGCCTGAGGCTTGTGGGAGGAATGGGTCCTAGACAACTGCAGGCACCAATAGGAGAAAAATGAAAACCATGTTAAAGATAAATGGAACTGTTCTGTAAATGTTAGAAAGTAGATGGTTAATTAAGACCAGCTCTACAAGTCCAAAACCACAAAACTTAAAATAGGAAACTATTTCCAGAATTGCCTATTATGTATTGTTAAAAAAAAAATCTACAGTAAAATATATGCTTTATTTTATATATGCCTCCAGCTAGAAATTATTCTTTTACACTCACTGACAGAAGAGTAAGACTCTTAATTCAAATCTAGATGCCCTAGAATTAAATTTGAAGAGCTGCAAAGTTTGCAGTTTTTGATAGGTCAGCCATGCTCAACTTGTTTGTGGGAATAAAACTGGATATTTCACTGGCAAGTTTGGTGATTCTCCTTCCCCTCCATACTAACTCAGCCTGCATTGACATTTGTCTTCACAATTTCTCTTTAAAACTCAACTGAATTGCTCAATCTTGCATGAGGTACTGAGAACAGGAGATATTTATTCAGCAGGAACATGATGTCCAAAATTTTGTTTAGAAAGATTTGCAATTGAAGAGGCATAAAAATGCTCATTTTGCCAATATTTTCCTATATTTTAAATGCTAAATTGATTTGTAATAGTGGAATTTTCAAATTGTAATGAAAATTAAAGCTGTGAAAGATCTATAGGTGCTTTTTCCCACAAACAGCAAAATAACTCCCATCTTCCATTAGTAAATCTAAGAGTGTTCAAATGAAATATTTCCATTTATGGATGGTGAGACTGTTAAACAGCAACTTTTTTATTTCTTCCCTAAAGTGAACTGATGAATAGGCAAATTCAAAACCTGAAGGCTGAGGATTTCACATAACACCTGTCTTGTCTTTGCTCAGTTTTAGCCCAGAGGCCCTGTCCTCATCCCTGGGGACATTGATGGTCATTTTGGCTTACAGGGTAGGGGATGGTTGTTGGGATTTTTAAATCTTCTTTTCACCATCATGGCACATTCATCTGTGAGAGAGAGGTTGTGTGTCCTTTGGGAGGAAGGCAGGGAGCACCAAGGTGTGCCAAGGACAGAGTTTTTAGGGATGATATGCCAGGGACTTAGCAGCTCCCAGGTTTGGGAGCCTGTAGTTCACGTAGAAAAAGAAAATTACAGGAAAAGAGTGTGTATTTGTAGTGGTGATCTAAAAAGTAACAGATTTTACTTGCAGAGCAGCAGCTAAATCATTGTATATAAACCCTTTTCCATTTGTTTTCTGTTTTCCCTAGCTTCTCTGAATTTTTGGCTTATGAAGCAATGAAACTCATTTTTGAAGGGGATTTAAAATGTCTTTTGGAATACGTGGAGAGGTCCAGGCCAATTGTTAAAGCTGTGACTGGGCTAGGGCTTCCACTAGAGCTAAAATCTGGTTTTTTGTGGAACTAGTGCTAATTTTTGATGCAGTTAGGATAAAGTTTCTGGTGCTCATTAAGGATGCAGTGTAGATGCTTAAGCAGAATAAATAGGGTAAGATAAGGAGGTTTCTCTCTTCTTGCTTTCTTGTTATCTGTGTCATTGTTGATGTATTGAAACACTGGGCCCTGGTCTAACCAGCTAAATCCAGCTAGGAATCTAGTCCTGGCCTTGCCATGCAGTAAATACAGAATAGTAGTCACACTATTCATACCAAATGAAATCCAGATTATTACACAAAAAGGTATTTTACTAGGAAGGATGCTGAGAGCAGCTTTAGCTTGAAATAGTATGGCAGGAGCCTTGGCCTATACAGTCACTAATAAAATCTGTCAATGGGTTCTCCACTGTGTAGTAGAATTATTGGAAATGAAGGAATGAAGAAAACTGAGTGCTCCTTAGGCCAGATGAGCATACTGGGGAGCTCAGAGTTTAAAGGATTACAGGAAAAGTAAATAAAGGAATTGACACACAGTTCCTTCATTTCAGCTTCGAAATGCAATGGTGAACCGGAAAACAGGAAAATTCTCCATGGAAGTGAAGAAGACAGTGGATAAAGGGGTAAAATGTCTATAATAGTATTCCAACTAACTATAAAGCAACCAGATAATTTTAAAATTATTTTTAAGGTTGCTGTAAATATGGCACCCGGCAGTATATTTTTTTTTTCACTCACTGAACATATACTTTGCTTATAATTATGTCAGTGACTAACCACTTGTTCTTTTATACATTTCTTACAGCAAACTAACTTCTTCCCCTCTCTCCTTCTGACTTTCTTGTTCTGAATCTAGAAGCGGGTCCTGGTGATGACAAATGACTACTATTACACAGACATCAAGGGCACTCCATTCAGGTAGAGCTGGCCATAATAAATGGACATTTCACCCAACTCACTGGATTTGTGCTTATACAGACCTTGTGAACTCATTAAAAGCTCATCAGCACAGGCTGACAATGAAATATTCCTGGACAATGCTGAAAATAGCAAGGAAAAGGAGCCTACCAGCATTCCTTTCAGCTTTTCCAGGGATGGAAAGTTTGTGCAAGCTCACACAGGCAAACTCACAGTGTTTGTCATGGCTTACGTTTCATTGAAAAAATATTCAGTTGAGGTTTGCCTTGAACGAAAGGCTTTCGCAAGTACTTGGAGAGCTATAAATACTATAATCCGTTTAAGTAACTACATCTTGAGCCCCATTTTATTATTTTTTTCCACAACAAGAATGTAATGTAAAATGAGATAGTATTTCACTTCCAATTTGAGGTTTGGATGTATTTTTTCGCTGAACGACCTTCAGTGGATTTCTATAACTAAAACCAAGTAAGCTGGTAATTTTTGCATGTATTTTAGGAGGAAAAAAAAAAAAAGGAAAGGAAAAACAGGTAGTCACTTCAAAAATGCTCATGTTTGAACTAGAAATAATCTGCTAACAAAGGAGCCCTAACTGTACTTTGCACTTGAGGCAGGAGTTTGGCAGTTGTGTGATACTCAACTGAAATTTTCTTCAATGGAAGAGTTTCACATGACTTGAGCTACATTACCACACAGAGAAACTACAGGCACATTCCTGTGACCTCTAATGCATGTTAACATTTACTGATGGGTGATAATACTCAGTGGGTTTTCTGTTTTGTTTTCATGTTGTGGAGTTTTTTCCTGGTTGCTGTTTCGGGTTTGTTTGTTTGTTTGTTTTTCTTTGGCACTGGCACTCTTGCACTATAAGGTAAACAGAAATTGGGCAATGTACATGCATGTAGTGTGAGTTATGGTGCTCAGGACAGAAATATAGTTAGGAAAATTCCTTTTTCGACATGCTATGTATCTGGTTTTGGACTATTGTGTAGATTTGGGACAACTGCACACTGTAGTGTCAAAGATGTTTAGTGTTCAGCCCTTTCCCAGACTGAGCTGTTGATTGCAGCTTGTGTGCTCTTGGATTTGGTGCCTCTCCATGTACTTCAAGTACTAGCCCATGCATTTGCAGTCTTGCTGATTACTGCAGATTCCTAGCTCAGGATAATCCCCTTCAATGAATGAATGAATGCCAGAAGGTATTCTGTGTTTGTGTTCAATAGCAAGAGGCATGGGATCCCCCAGCCACTTCATTAAACTTGGATGTTTTAAATGGTAGACTGAAAACCAGACCAAAACACAGTGTGTAACTGTTGAGAATTTATGAAGCTGAAGTCAATACAAAAGAGCTATGCTAGCTAAAAATATGAAACACAGAAAAATTAGTCCAGGAGGAGTCATGATGCTGTTGTCACATTTGAAATTCTTTTCCTGTCAGTAGCACCATCAATTCCCACACTTCTGCAGTTTCTCCACAGCTTCGTCTGATTTACAAAAAATGGTCTCCCTCATTGTGAGGCCATGGTCATGTTCAAGGCTCAGCTGAAGAAATCTCATGCTGGGTGAGCAGCAGTGAGCTTAGAGGGGCTCATTTATCAGTTTGCCAGGGAATAATAGTTTACTGCACCTCCAAGCACACATAAATACAGCCAATTGTTGCAGGCACATCAGAACTGAGACATCATTGAAGCAACTAATTGAACAATAAATATAATTGGTGAGGGTTTGGCAACAACAGTTTGATGTTAATCATAGTACATGAGCTGGAAATGTTAAAAATGAAAATAGCTCTGAATGTCTGCTATTGTTTGTCTCACAGATTTCAAGGTCTGCTTTATTTCTCTGCACAGTTTAGGTGTGGCTCTCTCTAGAGGACATGGAAAATACTTCTTCAGAGGGAATGTAACTGTAGAAGAAGGTAAGGTACCTACCTTCTCACGTGGCTTACAAAGTAGTTTTATTGTTAATTTGGCAGTTCCTTGTCTGCAGATTCCATAAGAGTGTTAGACTTTTTCTTTTCTTTAAAGATCTTTTACTTCACAGGGTTTCAGGCATTGTCAGACTGTTTGTGGATCTTTAGATGGGATCATCTTCCATCCTTTTCTCTCAGTATTTCAGAGAACAACTCATAGCCCAACGTTAATTATGTGTGGTGTTTTCTGAATGGAGTAACCACTAAGAGCACTGTAATGGCTGTTGGTTTTGTTCACAGATTATACATTGTGAAATCTTTCAGAGCTATAACTGGTATGTGCATTAGCTACAAGGATTTGCATGTTTATAATAATAGTGGAAGTACCCAGGGAAAGAACTTTTCTTTGGTTTTGCTTTTTGATAAGTCCCCAAATAAATGAGTGGAGGAGTCAACTGTGTGAGTCATAAAGTTGTTTGGCAAGAAGGTTGCTGAAGATGAAGGAAGAGTGGGGGCATTTCAGAATGTTACAGGAAAGGTTGAAAATTTTAGAAGCTGCTGAGCAAAAAGTGTTTCAATAGAGGAGGGCTTTCAGATTTTATGAGGAAGTCTTTATTTCCAACTCTTCTTCTTGTTTTGTCAGTGTTGTTAAACAAGAAAGCTAATTTCTTCAGGTCTTTTTTTTTGGCTGTATTTTGGCACATTAATATGTTCTTCTACTGAGGAGAGATATGAAAAGAAGTGCCTTGAGGTTTGAGTATCTGCACAGCAGCTGCAAAGGAGCCAAACAGGAGACTTGGAACTACTCCCTCCCCAGACTGTTCCCAACATCCCTGTCACCCATGTTCTTTAATCCAGCCACAATCTCAGGCAGTGAGTCCCAGATGCACCCCCAGAAGTGTTAACAGAACCATAACAGTTCCCACTCTTACCTTCACTGATTCTCTCTCACTTCATCTCACTGTCCTCCCCAGGGACCACAGTTTTAGCTCCAGTTTTGGCATCCCTGCCCTCCTTGGTCATGGTTGCTCTGTCCTTTTTCATTGTCTACTCCAGGGGGTTAGACCCAGATGCTGCCTTCTGAACCCTATTTGCTTATTGTCTATTGAAAAGTGGTTTAAGAGTTTTTAAAATTGCCAAAGTACATTTTTATTGTGCTATATAACTAATGATATGGTTCTTATTTATAAGCATATGTGTGACCTGTTAGTACAAAAAACCTTTTCTGAACAATCCCATAAATTGCTGTTTGTGTTCATGGGCTGTGTGTGTGCTTAGGTTTTGAGGGAATTGTCCTTAATGAATTTTTGCTTTATAAGAGAGGAGAACAGCTCACATGAAATGAGAAGTGTGTATTTTAGCATAAAGAACTTTACTGGCCAAAGAGAACAAGGGAGTATGAACAGGAGTCTGTTACCATTTTGCATTTGTCTTTGCTGAAATTGTCTTCTAAACTTTAAATATATTATGTGAGTAACTCACATAAGTTAAACATATCAGCACAAAATTTTTTTCATACCTTTTCAGTTTTAGATCTGATTTAACTAGTTTTGCCGGTTTGTTAGACCCTGAAGTGCATTTGAACACAGTTTACTGTGATTTATTTCATTATGGTAATAATGTACTTTCCAAGAAGGGTTTATATTATGGAGTGTATGCAAATAACCATCTGTTACCCAGACTTCTCCCTAAATAATCCATTGTTATTCCTGTTACAGGTTTACATGATTTAGAACACCCTGATGTATCTTTAGCCGACGAATGGTAAGCCTTAAATAAAGCATGAAATTAGTGCCTGTTACCCTCCTTGGTTTCATATTGTTTGTGCTTTCAGAGCCCAATTCTTTATGTTCAAAGACAAAGAAAGATTGTGCTTGTACATATAACCTTTTACTGTTTTGACAACGTGTTCACAGGTCCTACTGCAACACTGACCTGCACCCTGAGCACCGGCAGATGACTCAGTTGGAAGCAATCAGACGCTACCTCACAGGGAAGGAGCCCCTGCTCCAATGCAAGTACTTGGTTAAATGTGGATTTGCAGGCTTATCCCAGCCAAAAACTGTCCTACCTAACCTTCCACAAAATGCAAAGCTACTTAGCTCAACCAGTGAAGGAGCCCCTGCTCCAATGCAAGCACTTGGTTAAATGTGGATTTGCAGACTTATCCCAGCCAAAAACTGTCCTACCTAACCTTCCACAAAATGCAAAGCTACTTAGCTCAACCAGTGAAGGAGCCCCTGCTCCAATGCAAGCACTTGGTTAAATGTGGATTTGCAGACTTATCCCAGCCAAAAACTGTCATACCTGACCTTCCACAAAATGCAAAGCTACTTAGTTCAACCAGTGATAGGATTGCTTGGCTGATGTTGTTTGCAATTTCATATGTTTTGTGCTTTTCTCAGGGTATCATTAAAGATATTATTATTTATTAGAATTAATTATGCATTATTAGTTGTAGTATTATGATACAATTTTTCAACTTTTATGGTGCCTGTACCAAACATTCAAGTTTCTGTTCAGATGGTGTAGCTGTACTATGCAAAATTATCACCCCATCTGGTTTATGAATTAAACAGGACTGATGGGAATCAATCCTTGGTTCACACCTCTAAAGAATATACCTGATATTTCATGAGTATTTTAGGGAGGATGCATCTGCAATTAGCATTTCTGAACTGCAAAACAGAATAAAAAATTCAGATGGTGCATATTCTGTATGTTTGCAGGAATGCAGAGCTTTTGTGACTGTTACTAGACCTACTTGTTGTAACCTTATGGCACAGGCAGACATGAGCATTGAATAATATATACATGAATGAGTTACACGAAGGGGAATATCATTGGGTTTTGACCTAAAATTGTTGGTAATGCAATGAAATTATATGTGAAAAACTGCACTGTGGTAAAATACAGTGTAATATTATGTAGTAAATGTTTTGTAGTGCAAAAAGTTTGAAAGCATATCACAGGTAAAAAAAAATGTAAGAAAAACCTATTGTTTAGTCATCTAAAAAAAGTCTTTATCTGCACATACATTTACTGATTTTATTGTTCTGTGGTAGGTGATAAAGAATTGATCCAGGAAGTTTTGTTTGATGCTGTTGTGAGCGCACCAATTGAAGCTTATTGGACCAGTCTAGCATTGAATAAATCAGAGTAAGTTATCTTTGTGTCCATCATTATTCATTAGTCATGGCTGTATTTTTATTATTTATGTTAATGAACTGGTGGAATGTCTTCCAAATCCTGATATCCATGAAAATATTACACTAACTCTCTAATCCTAAATGCCACCAAGTCTGAGTTCAATGTGAAGTGTTTATCTTACAGAGTATGTCATGATGATTAGCTGAAATTCCCACAATAAAACTGGTGAAATTGTTCGATAAATAAGGGAACTATACATGGAATAATCTTAAAGATGTGTACATTTGTGCTTTCTGGGGCAGTGAAGCAGCTTTATCTGTTTGCTGTCTGAAGCTTTGGCTCTGCCTGTGCTCTGCTGTGTTTCAGGAACTCTGACAAGGGGGTGGAAGTTGCCTTCCTCGGGACACGGACTGGACTCTCTCGGATCAACCTGTTTGTGGGGCCAGAGCAGCTGACCAACCAGTGAGTAACAAACTGTGCCTGGCAGCCAGAGCAGAAAAGAGAGGAAAAAAATTAGTTTATTTTATGAAGCCTTTACACAGAGCAAGTTAGAAAGGTATCCTAGGATCCCTTAAATTAGTTCTTTGACTGGAACATTTAGAACAATGAACTATTCTACACCTGTAGCCCATAAATCTGCTTTCACTGCACACACACCTGCAGCCTCACATCTCTCTTCTTCAGAGCAAATTACAAACATGCTACACCTTTTACTACACCACCTGAAAACAAATACCTGTAGGCTTTTTCAGGGATTTTGCATTATTGTTGTGGAGAATATTTTTGGTGTTGAAATAAAGCCAAGGGACAGAATTGGACTGGGTGAAAGAGCAATCAGGAGACCTCATCATGCAAGAGTTTCCCATTGTCCTTGGAGAACATGTAAGCTATTGGAGGTATTATGCATATAAAAGAAAATCTGTGATATTGATATTTATTGATAAACTAACTTGATTGAAGATAAATTTCCATGGGATTATCTGAGGACAGGTATTTTTGTACAAGTAGGTGACATCAACAGCACTACAATTTGTCACTGTCAGACAGAAAAGCAGAACAATGGAGTGGACATTATACTTGTTCTTGACATAAATTTTCTTCTGTCAACTTTCCCTGAAATTATTGAGGAATACAGGATTTGGTTGTCCACTACCACCCTCTACATAGTATTTTGAACATGGGCTGAAAATTACCTTTTCTTAGGTAAAAAAGAGTGAATGCCAGTGGCAACAGACTAGCAGGTCTCCAGTGCCTTTTCCACCTTGTGCAGCTCACAGTTCTTATATTGTGCTGAAAGAAAAAGGCTTTTTAGTCTTAAGCGTTTTTTATTTATACAAATCAGTAAAAACAATTTCAGTGGTACTTAGAGGTACTGATTTTAGTGCTTTTTATGTCTCTCACAACAACAAAAGTTATTGTGTGTCACAAATAATTATTAGTAACTAAATTTATCTCTTTTGTTGAGCAAGTATTATTAGAAAAATTGTGCTAAACCATTTTCTTTTGTAAAAGATTGCTGTTTTTTTTCTTTGTTTCTAGCTTTGATCAAAGCTAGAAACCATTATGTGCTATGCAACAAACAACAATTGTTTTCTTTCTCTCTTTTTTCTCAAGAGACTTCCTGACAGCTGAAGATAAGGAGAACATTTTTAATGCTGACCATTTTCCACTCTGGTACAGAAGAGCTGCTGAACAAATACCTGGGAGCTTTGTCTACTCAATCCCATTCAGCACAGGTCTGTAATTTTGTCATTCCTTGGATTCTGAACCATGCATAATGCTGAAAGGATCCCAAGAGTGTCACTAGAGAGTGGGCTTTGTAGCTGATCTCAAATATTGATCTGAACTAGGCATTGAAATTTGCAGCTGCTTCACTGGTCCTTTGACCCAGGTGTGTTTCATGGGGCTGCAAGTGAAACCCCAAAGTGTGGTGTGACACTTTTAATTTAGTATTTGTACAGGCAGAACTACATTTGAACTATTTTAAGCAGCACAAGTCCAACAGAGTAAATGTCCACATTATTGAGAAGCCCTGCCAGTTGTCACCTTCACTGCCCCTTTTAGCAGGGGAGGCAAAATCTGATGGCTCATTTCAGTGTTTGAAGCTTGTTTTTGGCATGCTGGGGAATTTAAAATGCCAGTGCCAGTATGTTCTGTGCATATGTGATGTTGCCTGCTTTATTTTCTGAACACTATATCCACCTAGACTGTTATCTAAAGCCAAGGGGGAAACACACCCTGAATTTCCTCATTTTGCAATAGATGGTTTCAATGTTTTTCCCCCTTAATGCACCCCACAGAAACTGCCAACAAGAGCAATGTGGTGACAGCCAGTACTGCTATTCAGCTTCTGGATGACAGGAAATCTCCAGTGGTTGCAGGTACAATTGTTGTAGTTTATACAAGTTGCTAATTTTTTTTAAATCAGTTTATGAGTTTCTCACTTTCTCTTTTGGGTTAGCACATGTAGCTATCAGATCTTTTAAGAGAGAGGAAGATGCAGTTGCACCTATAAAATATAATTGGATGACTCAGTGTGGAGAGCATTTAATGCTTCCTCTCCCCAAGAACTTGAGCCTTTATTAATTGACTCTCAAACCTCCCTGTGAGCTATTCAGTTTGACTTTATGGAAATGACCATTATCTGTAAAGCATTTTTGGTAGACAAAATTCTATATCATCATAAATCAGATTATTATGATAAGAAAAAGGAAATATAAGAAAGGGCTATCTGATGTGTAAATATTCCACCCATGCTTCATGGTTGAAAATTCTGTGCTATAACAGGATTGTTTTATAACAGAATACAATGTGGTGAGTTTGTCTAGATATCAGAGATGTGGTTTGTTCAGAGCATAGAAATTGAATAACAAAGCTCTACTGTCTGTCAGCAAGAGTATAACACTACCTAAAGACTAAAAGGTGAAGTGTGGCAGCTACAGAACAGAGATAAAACAGACTGATTTCAAACTGAGAGTAAGTAATTTTGAAATTGTTGGATGTTCCTAACTCAAGTTCAGATGTTTATCTGACCAGTTTTTTTCTAGTTCCCAATTGTTACTGACCTTGAAGAAGGAAAGAATTTTGTTAAACCTTATGATTTATTTTGCTGGAATCCAAGCTCTCTTATCTCAGGAAAAATTAGATACTTACCACAAAAGCAAGAACCACCTAATTTTTTTCTGGCATTTAAAATAGTATTTAAAATGCAGTGAATAAAATACTGAAAGAACAAGAATGTGCCAAAAAACTGGGAAATCTCAAATACAGAATATTTCCTCAAACACAGAATATTTCCACTGATAAGAAAAGATTTTAGAAGGTCAATAGGAAAGCAGCTTTCTGACTCCAATCCACAAGATGCATTCTTCAGAAATTATTGAACTCCTCTATAACATTTCATGAAATCTTAATTCTGACTTCATACTCCTGTTAAAGCATAAAACAGCTTTTATAAAGTTATGTCAATGCAGTTACCTGCAAAATGCTGAAGATGTAATTGAGGTTTTTCACTGTACAAGGAAGAAGGTTGATGTTATTTCTGGAATTCTCAGTTGTTTGGAGTTAGAAAAAGTTTCATCATGAAGTTTTCCATCATCTCTAAAATGTGTAGGGTTAATAGAATCCTGATATTTATTCTTTTCTCACAATTAGTTGCAATTTGGTTTTGACTTTGAGAAGGTATCACACATTATTACTTCTAATACACCATTAACAAGTTGTGGGGTTGTTTGTTTTTTAGTAATTGTAAAAGAGAACAGCAATTGTTGTTTCCATTTCCCCTTTAATTCTGTTTATTATTGAACATTTAAAATTTCTTGGGGCCCATACTTTCTACCTAAAATAAGCACAGGTCTTGAAAGCTTTTTAATGCCCAAGCATGGAGAAGATTTCCATGGTATCTGTAAAAGCATAATGCCATGAAAAATAAGAGCAGTGTACCTTCACTCTGAAGCACATCAGTGGTTTTTTATTTCTAGTTCTGTAAACTTTAAAGACTATGTGCTAGATATTTTGTTTACAATATGAAGCGTTTTTAAGAGTTTGTTTTGAATAATTTTTCCCTTCCCTCTTGTATTGCATGTTTTAAGGTGATTTTCTTTTTGGGGGGAAGTCTCTTTGGGTCCATACACATGTTTTCTATGAAAGCATCACTGACCCAGCTGCAGCCTCTCAGAGACAAAGAAGTGCATGCAGTATTCTTGTTCTCCTAAAGATCATGAATGTGACTTGTGAGTCCTACTTTCCCTCAGAAAACTTTCAAGAAAGAACTCAGCATGTATATTGTAAGGCTGACAATATTCTGTGTTAAGTAAAATGGATTTGGAGGCAGAAACTGGAGCAGTGATAAATGGGAGAAGTTTGAAGTTTTTATTAGCTTGACTTGGGAGACTAAAGTAAGATTATGGGTAATGTTTTCAAATACCTCCATTGGAGTTCAAATTTGGCCAAAACATCTCATTTTAATTTGTGTAAAGTAAGTATTCCTTATCCCCATTTGGTCTGAGTAGATTACAGTAAGCAGCAGGATGGGATACACATTTCATGTTAAATCACTCTGTTCCCTAGAGGGATTTGACTGAAAATTAAGCTGTGCCAGAATGTTGTTTATTGCAGATCACTACAAGAGTTTAAATCTGGCAGAAAGAAACAAGAACGTTGTTATAAAATGGAAAACTGAGTTATTCCTGCCCATGAGAGGGGAAAAAAGGAACAAAACCAACTCTTACTGCAAAATCCATAGACTGGGGTTTGGGTTTATTGTTTTATTTTGGGGTTATTTGGTTTATTTTGTTGTTGTTCATTTGTAGTGGGATTTTTTTGTTTGTTGTTGTTGGGGTTTTGTGTTTTTTATTTGGAAACCCATCACTTATAACAGATTTCATATAAAAGTCTAAGACTTAATGCAAATAGCAAAGATTCAACTGTATAAAATAGGCAAAAAACCCTGGAATCAGTGAGTCTGGCAACTGTAACTACAGAGGAATTGAGTGTTACTGCTGCTTCACCATCTGTACCTACTAATACCAATTCCCTGTCAGAATGCCTTTGCTTCTTGGCAAAAAGCCCATGTGATTTTTTTTGAAAACCTCTCATGCTTCTTGAAATTGAGATTGTGATTTTTTTTTTTTACTTCAATATATGCAAATTTCTATAAAAGGTGTATACATAAATCTTTAAAATAAGTGTAGTAGCATCATATTTATTGCTGTGTTCAGTTTAGTTGCAGGAGGGAAGTGAGAGTAGTACTGCATGCAGGGCTTTCTTTAGATTTGAGCACATTTTTGTTCAAAATTTCTTTAGCTGAGGGTTTTCTGTGGCCATGTCTTTATATCAATATTACACTGAAATACTGAGCATCTTTAAACTGCCCCAGTAACAAAGTTAAGAGTAAAATATGGTGGATTTTTTTCCCTTCTTAACAAGAACTAAAAATAGGAGAATGACCCCAGACCCCAGTCTTGAAATTTAGTGAGATCCTTGGAACATTAGTGTTCCTCTGGGTGACAAAGTTGAAGCTGAGTTTTGATAGTGATTTAGCTATTAAAATTGAGGCAAGTCAAGATGGAACTGTGTTTTATGATGCTCACAGGAAGGGCAGTACATTTCTGCTTAATGTCGGTAGAATTCACCATTCCAGTCTTGTATTCTTTGAGACTGCAAGGTGAGTTGGATGCTGACTTTCAAGTGGCAAACATAGAGGCATCTGGATAAGTGCAGGATAAAATTTCTGTGTGCTGTGTATGTGTTTGTTTCCATTTTTTGGCAAGAGATGATGGTTTAATCAGTATGATTTAGTTACAAAAATTATTAAATGCACTGCCCACCTTGAAAGTTCTGAAGAAGACACAGGGATGGAAGCAAGCAAACAAAAGTCATCATGGAACAAAGCAGGGTCTAAAAGCCAAAAAATTGCTCTCTCTTGAGATTTTGAGTGTGAACAAAATATGTGAACCTTCAAAAATGCAATTCCCTGTACAGGCATTTTAGTTCCAAAGCTGCAGTCCAATATAGGACCTTAAAAGCCCCTCTTGTTGAAAGAGGCCATCACTGTTCACAGAAAACATGAAAATTAGCTCCTTGGTATATTTAATTAAAGGCAACACAACTGACATAATCTTCTTAGGGAAAATAAAAATATCAAAGAATGCTGAGGAAAATGTCTGATGAAAATTGTCAAGTCCTCTGAAGATTTCTTCATTGAACAAGCAGAACCTGGATTTCAGGCCTCATTGGAAAAGTCCTTAGCAGGCTTAGTAAAAAGCTCTGGACACTGAGTCAGAAGAATGAAGGATTACACCATGCACAGGCAAATTCTTTAGTCTGACAGTCACTGAAAATTTAGAATTTGAAGGAGATGAGGAGGAATAGTCCATTTTTCTTTAATACAAGGCTGCTTAGAAAAGCTGAAATTACAATTTTCCTGAATTTTTTTTGCCTCATTTTGTGCAGATCAGTAAAATAAATGAATTGTAGAGGCTGGAATTGATTTCTTAAGATCATCTAGTCCAATCCTAGTGGACTAAATCTTGAGAGAATCTGAGCTAGAGCTGATTACCCAGAACTGTGTCCACTCAGATCTTAAATGCTTCCCAGGTATGCCAAGTGGAGAGGCCATGCCTTCTCTGGGTGTGTTATATTAGATGTAAATAGATAGAAAAACAGGTGGAGTTTTATTACTGTTCCCACCAATTGTTGCAAATGTAGAATTGCAAAAAAGTTTTGTTTGTATGGTACCTAAGTGCAAGGAAGGAATATATAAAGAAGTATTTTCTGCCTTTTTTTTTTTTTTAAATATGGTTAGTTTTGTGTTGGACTTCCTATTTATCAAAGTTGAAAATAGAAAGCACTAAATGAGCCCTCCTAGCACATGCCCTTCTGTGGCCTGTCAATTCAAATCAACTAGTAGCTGAATTTGTTTGTTTTGAAAAGATAAAAAGCTTTACCAGCACATCAGACCTGTAGTTTCTGACAATGAGCAAGTCCTCAATGCTTTATGTCAGCTTAACTAGAATACTATAGTAAGAGAAGCTTACTGCAGCTAAATTATGGAGAAATGAAAGTATTCCAGTTCTGTGAGGATGAAGGCATTTTACAGTCATTTTCTATTACACAAGAGTGGTTTCCTGGGATGTGCATTTAAGCATTGCCATAGCTCTGACTCTACCCTTTATGAACCTGCATAAAAAGAGAAATGGCACTAATTTATATATATGTGTGTGTGTATACACATATATGAACTAAATTGTGTTTAATATATAATAAGCAATTCTTTGTATCAGGTATAGGACTGTTACTGAGGCAAAGGCAGTCAGTCCTCTTCTGTTCACTGACAGTGGGATTTTAACTGCTCTCACCAAAAATACTCATTATGCAAACAAGAATGCTATGTTTTAGTCTCCCAAAGAAACCGTTCCAAGTAATGCCATGATCTAGTATTTAACTTTTCCAGTATTTAACTTTTCAAACTTGATCCTTTATTTTTATAACCAGCCCATATACAAATTCAAGGATTTTTTCTCCAAACCCTGGTTAGAGAGACATTTTTTTGCAAGGGACCTCATCCATCACTTTTTTTTTGGTTCTCCCTTTTATATACCTTTAAAACCCAACTTTAGTATAGCAATACAATCAGTTATTCCATGTTAAATATTCCTAGTCAAAATGCTAAAAGGCCTCAGGTATTTTGAATGAATCAGCTTGATGATTTAGCATCTCCTTCTAGGTTATATTCATAAGCTAAGCTATGAAATAGTAACTAAATTTAATCACTGATTTGCTAGAAATGGCACACAATTTTGAATGATTCTATTCTGGCCAGAGGAAAGTGACCCTGATGATCCTGCTGTTTAAAATAGTAAAACTTAAAATTAGGAAAGATCCAAAATCTCATATTACTTTTAAAATACAAATCAGTCATATTGAGGCTGGTCCCACTTCAGGTGTTCATTCTTCCTGTTTAGATCAGACTCTACAGGACAGCAGTTTAAAAGGGAAATTTGTGAACATACCAGATTTTCAGTAACTGAGACTTCTGCTGATCTACGCTCTAAGTATAGAAGATTCTTTTAAAAACTCATGGGGGAAAATGTGCACCTTATTTCTGAAAATATGTGTGCCATTGAGGGCACCTTTATGACACAAAACCTGTTTTTCACCCCCTTTTCCCCCTTTTTTTTTTGGTGTGTGAATATTTTTATCTATGTGACCTCAAGACTTCATCCGGGTTTTTTTCTAAATGAATTTAAACTGGGTTTGCATGCACATCTCTCTTTTAGCAAAGTGACTCTCAAGTACTTAATCAAAATTAATTTGAACTATTGATATTTCTAGGAGTGACAGATGCTGTAAAAGTTCCATAAATACTGAAATCTGCTGATGTTACAGTAGTACAAAGAGCAAATACATCAGCTCTGTTCTTCTTGGATGTCTTTTTCCTATTTTTTTTCACATGTATTGCTTTCATATTATTTTTAAGAACATTCAGGCAAATGTCAATGCCATATACAGTCCTTAAAATTTATGATACCATCTATAAAATTGCATTTTAATATAGAGGCCTAGGGGAAAATGAATATGTCATCATAATGACACACCAACCAAATTTTTGAGGCATTCTAAAATAGATGCTTTCCTTGTCAGGCAGGAGAGTGATTTACCTAACTTTTTTCTGCCCATTATAAGCCACAGAATATTATATTCAGCAGCAGCATTTAGCAAATCCCTCAAAATGTTTTTCATGTTTTGGTGAAAACCACGACTTCATGTTTTTCCAGAGTTTCTTGTTCATTTTGAATATTGTTTTTGTATTCATAAATCTAATATTGGTATACAGACTAATGTTTCCAGCTTTAGGAAAACTGAGATGTCTATTTGTACAGCCTAACATTAAGCAACTCACATGTTGGGATAAATTGCTTGGGAAAGATGGTTTAGAGGAGGAGTGTGGAGAGAGGTAAACTCCTCCACTGGATGCTTTGGAGCACGTGGTGAAGTCCTGTCCCTTTCCATGGGCTGAACAGGGGAGCTGAAGTTAGTGACATTTCACAATTCAGACATTTACATTCATTTGCATTTGTTCTTAGTTCCTTTCACCACACAGAATCAGTGTGTGGAATAGTTTAATAGTGCTTCTGCTTTTTTGAGGCAGCTGGTGTTAGTTTGAGAATTTAACCCATATTTATCCAATTCTTGGCTATCCTCACCACTTGTTCTTAGAGAATCCAGGACTTTGACAGATGTATCCCAGTTAATATGTACAGTAAAATGGCACAGAGCATCTGCTCTTTGCTTCTGTACTTCTGCTTTGCTGTTAGGGTTTGTTGGTTGGTCAGTTGGGTTTCAGTTCTACATCATTTGTGGAGGAGGAAGATTCTTGTGATCTAACAGCAATCAGATTCTAGGGGAAATTTGCTAAAGAATTCTGCTGCCAGCAAAATAAATCCCTGATTGCAGATCAAGCAGAACAAGGCAGCAGATGAGCTGCTGGATCCTTTGGATAATAACTTCAAATAATGCTGCACAAGGTTGAAGGATGAAGCTGCAATCATGAATATGAATCCATTGCTATCCTTTTAAGTATTGAGAACTGATTAATTTATCTTCCCTTCAGTGGACTATACTTCCAAACAATAACAGTGTTTTCTCATGTGTTTTATCTTGAAATGAGGATGAGAGCCTTTGCAAAAGAGTTGAGCACATAGTGCTCATAGTCCTAAACCATGGAGGGATCCCTGTGCAATCAGTATGAGACAGCAAGCACAGCTTCCACTGAGACAGCTGTCAAGTTTGTATTTTTGGTTTGTTCATTGCGGGCTTCTGATTCCTACACCTCCTCCCCTGCTGTGCTTTACTGTGGCTGCTGTTGCTGTCTTTTCCCCTGTGATCTGAGGAACGTGAAGCCACATTTCAGGTAATACAAACTCAGGATATACCAAGAACCTGAAGACTGTGGTTGCTATGCCACTTTTGGCCAAATGAAAAGATCCAAGTTGTAAAAGTAGGCATCCTTCTTGGATGCTTGACTAAAGCCTGTGTGTCCTTGTCTCCTGGGCAGCAAAGCTAGATTATTGTCGTGGTTGTTATTTTCCTGTTAATTGTTAATCAGAGATAAGCTATGTGTAGTGTCACTAAATGTGCTACTTTGATATTCCAGAAGAGAGATCCAGGTTTTGTCTGGAGATTGTACTACTAGAGAATAATGAAGCTGAATTTTGATTGACTTTTTGCAAGCTATCAATGGAAAGACAAATATGGCAAGCAATTATGTTTCAGTTTAAACTTTGTGTCTTTCAATATAGATGCTTATTGGTCATTTTCTGTAAGGAACATGGATGTATTATAGGCTTCAATTTTTGTTCTAAAATGAAATTTTACAAAATTTTTCTGTAAACAAAGCAATAGAATGAGCCTTTATATGAAAGGCAGGAATGTAACAATGTGTGCTTTCCCTGCCTTTGCAAATGCCTTGCAGAGTAGCATGTCCTGATATTTTGTTGACTTTTATGGGGAAGAGTGCTTTTCAAAGAGATTAGAAAAAAATACTGTGCTTACTATAATACTCTCATGAGATTGCTGGAAGGACAACAAAGCTTTCTCAGGATACCTTATCTGAAAAATAAATCTGTGCAGACAAATAATTTCAGTGGCAGATGTCCATTGCTAAGCTTTATAAATTAAGGGCAGTTCTGTGGGGAGTCCCTATATTCAGTCTTCCACTTGTTGTAGTCAATAATTTTTATAGACAATAAATTGTGGCTTTTATCTCTATTTATCAGTAGATGAAAATTCTGTTTCCTCTACTGAAAAATAAATATTTTACCTTTATCAAATAATTGAATTAATACTTCTCTCTGTTCCTTTTCTGCTGTTACTTTATCATTAGAAATGAGTGGATTTGCTAATTACAAACACTTTTACCATGGTAAATATGATATACAGACTAATAAACATTAAATGAAAAATTTCCCTATGATTTTTTTCTTGTTTGTTTGTTTGTTTTTGTTGGGATGTGCGGGGTTTTTTTTGTGGTTTTTTTTCCTTTGGGAAAAAACATTTGAGACAGTATAGAATCAGATTTTGCATGGATTGGCTTGCTCTGTTCCCACAGCAGAGGGAACTAATGGAAATACTTAATACTTTGCTTTCTGGCAGAACTCCCTATCAATTTACAGCCTTGTGTGTGCATGAAAATCCCCAAAGCATCTTCAATGTGACTCAGAATGAGTTTCTTTAAATGTTGCTGCACCTTTCATTGACTTTCCCTCATTTTCTTTTTTCCTTCTTCTTCTTTTTTCTTTTTTTAAAGTATATGAATGATGATACAATGAGGAAAGTCTGAAAGGTTTTTGGTGCTAGGTCTGATTTTTTAAGGACTAGGAAGATGTTCTGGGTTATTCCTGACTAGGAAATATCAACTCAATTCTTGCTTTTCTTTTGCTTGAAAATATCAGAAGTGTGAAGTGATCTGTGATGGAAGCTGCACTGCTGTGTCTGAGCCTGTTAGAAACACTGAGGGTGAAATCTCTCTGGAGTTGGAAGTTTATTAGCTTTCATCTCAGGATCTACACTTTGAGTACAACTGTGCTCATTTTAGGTTGTAACTGTGGAAAAGCAGTGATTTGGCATGGCCCCAAACTCATTTTTGGGCCAACGGGCAGTAAGATCCAATTCTGTCTTATTTCTGTCTTTATCTGAAAAGCTGTGTTTTGCTTTACAAAATGCTGTGGCAGTAAATGGATAAAATTGTAAAAAAATGTAGATTTACATATTTAAATGACTTAGTTCTGAAAGTAGATTACATTATTCATTAAGCTTTACCAAATATTTACAAGGAAAAAAAGTAAACATCAAGAGATCAGATTAAAGAGCCTTAGTACAAATATTCTACATATTAGGCTATTTTAGAAAATATAAATATTCTAAAAATGTTGTGCTGATGATGCCTCAGGTGAAGCAATGTTCCCAGTCTAGGATACCACATTTTAAACAAAATGTAAAAGAACTGAAAAGGTTCTAAGGAATGCAGGAGGAAAAAAGCATTTTGGAGAATGTGGTCTTGTAGGAAAAAATTGAAACACCTTGGTTTATTTAGTTCAGGACAGAGAAGAATGAACACAGCCTAAAAATTATATGAAGTACTTAGCAGTTAAAAAAAAAAAAAAGGAAAGAAAAGACAGACAGTAATTGATTGTTTTCAATATCTGCTAGATTTAGATTAAGACTGAGATGCTTAATTTTCTCTGGACATGAAAGTAACACAGATGTAGGAATGAGCTTTAATATTTAGGTTGCAATTATTACAAAGTAGATAAGAGCAAGGGTTACATGACTCCTGCCACAGAGCCCATTACTCAGTTGAGGCTGTTACTGGGACAGCTACAGAGCTTGATCTCAGAATCTGTCTGTTGGAAGGGGAGGGCAGATCTCCAAATGTCACGACACAGCTTCCCCTGGCCCTTGTTGCAGATTGCTCCATGGCCTTTTCCCTCCCTACTATAAAAAATGCTGATTTCTGCATTGGCTACCTGGACAGCTCTTTATCCCTGTCACTGAGGACAGGTAGGGGACACAGGAGATGTCTGCCACAAATAGCCTAAAATAGATTTCATCCAGTATTGGAAAAGGTGAATGGAGTTCCTGATCTCTGCTGGTTGCCTTAAAATAATTTCTAAGAACCATTAAAATAACTACCTCTGCATACTCAAAATATTTGCGGAATTCTAAACTTATGATATTCAAATAGTTTTGGCTCTGATTTTCTCTGATGGCGAAAGAGCTCTGCAGAGAGCAAGGATGGAGCCTTGAGTGAATCCAGCTGAATGTTCCCTCTGAGAGGGAGGATGTGTAAACATGCCAGCTACATTATCCTCCTGCTGAAGGGCAGCACTGTGATGGGAGCTGCATCTGCAGCATGGCATTTGCAAAATGGAGCACTTGTGTGAGGGTTTGGGAATAAATGGCTTCAGAAAAGTCTGTAGCAAGCTTGCAAGCCAGCAGGATATCAGGCAGTGTCTTCAGGTATGCTCTGTGTACTCCTTTTGGGGCTTGTCCAAAGCACTGCAGCATTTCTTTCTTCAGCATTTTCTCAGCTCTCTTCTTTCTTCCCTACAAAGTAATTAAAAAACTCTATGCAATAGTTAACAAGGTGCTTCCTATTTTCTAAGTTAGGAAATTAATGTAATATTTATTTGCTGCTTTCTAGGGCTTTCTGGAAAGTTGAAAACACATTTCTGGAAATGCTTTTAACACATTTCTGTTATCAGTGGCTGTGCATAGAGTAGCTGGTTTGAAAACTGCTTGTCAACTGTATACATTTTGAGTTGAATAGTAATTTGTACTCTCTAGGATAGTACAAATGTAACTAATTGAACTAGGTTAGATGGCTATTTTCTGTTTTTCTTTGCAGAACATCACTCCTGTCAGCCACTGGCTGTATGTGCATCATAGGTCATGTTTTGGTATAATACTGCATCAAGAGTTGGTAAAGGATGGTGAGATACTTTAAACTCACTACATCAAGATTTCATGATCTCAAACACTCAGCCTTAAATAGTGACATTGGAATATACATACAGCAAATAAACAAATTCTGTTGTTCTATATAAAGTCTTAGCGAATATTCCAAACAATACATATACTTACATTTTTAAAAAGTAAGACAGAAAAAAAAAAAAAAAGATAGAAAATAACCCCACTGATTAGTATTAAAACAATGCTATTGGGATTCCAGGCTTTTCAACCGCAGCTTTATTGTCACCAAGCCGGAGCCGGCGGCGCCTCAAGCCATGGCGCTCTCGAAGGGCTCCTTCTCCTCGGCAGTCCCGGCCTGCCTGCCGCGGCCCAGCTGCTCCTTGTGGTACTTGGCCGTGATGGCGGCGTAGGCACAGCCATAGACGGCGGCCGCCAGCATCATCAGGCACACCACGCCGCACACCACGCCCGTGATCACCACGGTGGCGATGGCGTGCCGCAGGCTGACGGGCCGGGGCCGCGCTTTGGGCTCGCAGCCGCCGCGGCCGCCGTCGGCCGGCTCGCCGTGAGGGCCGGGCTTGGGCCAGCCCCGCGGCTCCGGGCCGGGCCAGGGCTGGGCGCCGGCCGGCGGGACGGGCGCCGCCCTCAGGGCGCAGGCCCCGAAGAGCTCGTAGGGAACCTTGAGCAGCTCCTTCCCCTTGCGAACGCCGGGCGCCGAGCAGATAATGCCATCGCTGATCCCTCCTGAAAGGACAGAACAAGGGTCTCGATGTTTGGCTGTCGAATCAGGACGGCCCCCGTGGCTGGGAGAAGTGATGGAGGAGGACTCCATCTTATCAGAAGGCGAATTAATTACTTTATTATACTATATTATTCTGTACTATATTACACTGTATCACATCTAAACTGAATCTGCCCAGCACTCAACTCTGCACAGCATCTCGTGACTGTCAGCCCTCAGTCCTGACACACACACGCACACTTGGCCCTGATAGAAAAACAAAACATCAAGGGAGCAAAACGCCATCACTTTGGGTAAACAATCTCCACGTTGCATTCTACTTTGGCACAAACACAGGCACAGCAAATGATAAGAATTGTTTTTCCTTTCTCTGAGGTTCAGAGAATGTGAAACCCAGAAATATTCTTGGGAAGAATTGTGCCTTGCTTTTCTCTGCGAAGAGAAATGTGGCTACATTTGACAGCTGCTGAATCACCTTAATGTAAAATTAACATAAACCTGAGGTAAATTTCTCATCAGTTTCAACTTCCCACTTTTAAAGATTTATGTATGTTTTAAAGGCTTTTGTTCATTAGGTCAGTGGTGAGATTATTGCGCTTCACAACTCACATAAGAGAGCATTTTCAAGAAGCAGGTCATCGGGAATTAGGTTATCTGCGTTTTTATGGATGTAAGTGTAAAAAAACCCATGGTGGTAGAAGAATAAGAACTGTCATAGATAAAGAGGTAACTGCAAATTCAGTTTGTTCAACTTCTGGCTACTGCTAATTTTTATGGTGCAAAATGAAAACAAGTTATTTAGAAAATATTTCCCGCTTGATTGAAATATCCCATGAAATTGTCATCGTTATGACAGCATATGTTAACTGTAACAGGGCAAAGAGAAAGTTCACTAAGTTGTATGTCCCCATGAGGGATTTTTTAAAGCAAGACTTGGGGTAAGAAAATATACACAGTATAAAGGAGTTGAGTTTAATCAATCTATTACCCTTCTAAAATGCTAAATTTCATGATTGCTTAGAGCCAGCTTCCCCAGGGAGGCTTTTAGTACAATGGGGAGGGAATTAGGAATCCACAGTCCTGGTAAATGACGTGGTTGTTCCTCAGTGTGTAGAGATGAATACACCAAACCTACCCCAGTCGAAGCACAGGGCTTTAGAGGTGTGGTGTGTCAAGGAGTCTATGAGGCCAAAATCAATGTTGACATATTTTTAAAAAATTAACTAATCAAATCAACTGAATTTTCCTTCTCTTCTCTAGCCAAATAATTCACCTTTCAGCTAAAGCCAGGCACAGAAATTTTCATCCTGAAAAGACTTTGAGAAAGTAGTGAATACAGATGGAGCCAAACTGAAATCTGGAGACTACTTCACAAATAATGTTGATATTCCAGGACAGATTTGAGCATAGCAGATCTCTTGGTTCTTAATAGTGAAACCCAAAGCGTGGTTCCAGACATCTTCAAGGTGTTAGATTGAATATGGATATAGATAAACCTCCAAATCCTTCAACTCTTCTCCTTTCATGGTTTTAAGTAACTAAATATGTGTGCTTGGAGTAGAACCCTGGTGTTCCTCCTGAACTGAAGCATTCTCTATAATCTCCTGTGAGTATGCATGAAATGTCAATTGCCCAGGATGGATTCAGCTAAAAAATACTCAAATATTCTGGACTTATATTGCTTTGTTATGACATACAAGAAATATCTGCAGAGCCCCTGTGAAGTTTCATCCCATGTGTGTCATATAAGTAGTAGGAAACATTATTGTGTAATGTAACTGATTTTTCTTCATGTGATTCAGACAAGTAATTTTAGGGAAATACAAACAGAAGAGAACATAACACTTGGGCTTCCTTTAAAGCTTGTGGCTAAAATTAATTTGTAAGTTCCATGTCACTTCATTTAATTAATCTGTATAGTGTTCAAAAAGATGGAAGGACATCACTGAATTTCTAGACAACATTGTTTTTTGAAATAAATGATAATGTTTATGCTGCTGGCAGAGTAATTAAGATAATCTGATGTGTTTATCTTGGATCATTTCATTCTTCTGCACAGAGAAGTCAATCCCTGCTGAATTTCCAGCATAATAGACTAAAGCCCTGTGATACAGTAATATTTTATCTATTCATGATATGAAGATTTTATTGCTGAGAGGAATTTAGACTTTTGTCTTTTCTAAAAATTACCTCACCCAAGGACCACTGCAGCAGTAATTGTGTCCCTGCATGGCCAGGATGGGTTTCCAGCTGGCCTGCAGAGCTCTGATCCCTGCAAAAGGCAGTCCATCAGTCTCAGGCCACAGGGCCACCTCTGCATCTCCTGTGCTGCAACAGGCTCCACACCACTCTGGTGCAGAGACAGGCAATCAGTACTTTGGTCACATGCAAGCATCAAAGCCTTATTTAGAAAAAAGAAAATTGCCCTGCTGTTCTGAATTCTCAGTTTGAACATACCTCCTGGGAGAAAGAAATTAATTTCTTCTTACACATAATTCCTTTAGAATTAAATCATGTTATCTTTTTCACAGCATAACTCATGAATATATTTAAAAGCAGATGTGACCAAAATACTGCCACTACTATTTATAAACTTCACTTTTCCCTGTGTGATGCTGTGACACATTTCTGTCAGGAAATTGCCAATGAATTGAGTTCCTCTTCTGGTTAACAACAAATTAGGAAGTGATACTAGGTATTCATAAAATATTAAAGAACTACTAAGTCATAATTAATAGAAAAAGTAGAATCCCAGGTTCTCTAAAGTTTACTAAGTACTGATATCTGTCTTGATGTTTGCCATCATGCAACAGGTAAAAAGCTTTAAAGCAGTAGGTTGGTTTCCAGCAAAAATATATTGTTAGAATTGAAACAAGTGTATGTGCACGAGTATACTTGTTTTATATTTAGAAAAGTCTGTATCTGAATTGACACACTGCAGAACACACCTGCTGTATGGGTGTGTGTGCATTTTTCTCTGGGCACTAATACAAAGTCCCTCTCTAATTCTAGTTTCCCACCGGTGTTTACAAAAGTATTCTGACCTATGCAGGAGAATATAGCTAAGTGTGTTTATTTGAGGAAGTGACCTACAGTGTGGGGTAAATTTTTAAGCCATAGAAGTGAAGATCAGTTAGATGTTGCTTAAATGTTCTCATGTACACTCTATGCAATGAGAAAAATTCCTTACCTCTGTATAGAAAACTCTCCAGCCACAATTTCATGCCAAAGATATTACAGTTGCATTGCCAGGGATTATCTTTGAAGAGAACCACTTTCAGGTTTGGAAGTGACTCCAGAAGAATTCTTTCCATTTTCTGAAGTTTGTTATGCTTCACAGAGAGCAATGTTATATTCCCTGTGCTGTTTCCAAATGTCTCAGGCAATCGAATAATGCTGTTGGATGACAAGTCCAGTTCCTTTAGGTGTGGGAGGAAACTGAAAGTCTTGTTTTCTATGTAATGAATCAAATTTCTGGTTAGGTTTAAAACCTGTAGATACCTCAGTTTTTGGAAAGCACCAGGTGCCACACTTGAGAGAGAATTATTGGACAAGTCCAAGATTTTGAGTAACGGCGTTGCAGTGAATGCGTTTTGGTTGATTCTCCAGATACGGTTGTTCTGCAACTGTAGGATCTGAATTTCAGGAGGTAAACGGGCAGGAATTTCAGTAAATCCTCTGTTCTTGCAGTCTGCAGTCTTTGAGGCTGTGTGGCAGAGGCATTTTTCAGGGCAGCTGTGAGCTCTGTGTGCCAACAAGACTCCAAACCAACTCCAAACCAAAAGCCAGTTAGCTATAACACAAGTGAAAGATGATTTAAAATTAGGTTAAAATATTTGTCTTTAGGCAATACACAGGCCATAAACACAGCCAGAAGGTATATTATAGTTCCACAATAAACAGTAATGTAGATAACACAGAATATATTTTGTTTTATAACACATAAGTTAATTACAGATAGTGTTGAAGTACTTCTATAATGCAGAATGAAGATGCTACTATGATCTTAAAATGAAGTACTTCCCATGGTTTCTTCTTAAGTACAAAAGGTTTTCAGGAGGATTTACCATCAGCAGAGCAGTGATGTTTGAAGGGAATCTGACAGTTTCTTCTAAAATTATTAAATTGTAATGCCTCCCTTTCTGTGGTAGTAACAACTTTAAGACATCTTGTGTCAGAAGAATTACAAGCAGAACTTCTATTTTTCATTGGTTTTACTAATATCACTGCCTGGAAGAATTGAGTCAATGTACCATTAAAAGAATTACAAGCTTCAAAGACATAGCTATAAAAACTATTAGCAGTACTATTTCAGCAATTCAGATTCTGTAAGTTTTTCCTTTAAAATATCCATTTATTCTTTTTGCTTTAATTCCCTTCTCTGAATGCCAGCTGTACTTCCCATAGATACAGGTTTCTGCACAGTCACCAGGCATTTGTCAACAAGATTCTGAAAATATAAATTAGTTGAGAGGACTACTTAGTAATATTCATATTTATAATTATCTGCTGCTCCCTGATGTTCAGGTGGTTTTAACTGAATTTTTTTCCCCTTTTATGTCTTACTAATGATCTTAACTTTGAAAACAAGGTACTTAAAGCTGTGCTTGTATGCATATAATGAAACATTAAAAAAACTCAATCAGATTTTCTTTGACTAAAGAAAGTTAGAATGATGAATCCTTTTCAAACATCGTTTTTGAGATGCTTCAAATAATTTTTACTATTTACTGTTTCAAAATGAAAACATTTTAGTTAGTTGCTACTTAATACTTTTTAAAAATAAAGCAATTGCTGTTTATTGTGTTTCAGAGATCAAATGTGAATTAATAACAGGGAATACCATATTGATGAAATAATGTGTGATTATAGTAAGAAATATGGGAAATATATAAATGAAAGTTGTATTTTGAGACTACACTTTAAGAAACAAATTACTCATTAATTTACTCTCAGAAATGAAGTATTTATATTAAAATTATACACAGTCTTCTGCAATACTGAATTCTGCATCATAAAATTAATTTTAATCCAGCATTCCTGCATGCAAGGTAAACAATACTTTCACTTCATTACACTGTTCTGCAACAGTTGGCTTCAGAAACACAGCTTCCAGTGTAGAGGTAAAATAAACTCTTGCTTGGCAAGGAAATGATTTGCAAACAGAAAAATTGCATTATTAGTCTGAATGCTTCAGGATCTCACCTTTCATTCTGCTTTGCTTGTTCTTCCCCTGGTGGAAGATTCAGTCCAGATTTCTGATGTAGAACAGTGACAGACACTGCTCTGATTTCCACTTCAAATCTGTAACATGCTCAGCCAGTTTCCTTCCTTGAGGATGTTTTAGGTGGTGTCTGTGACTTGTGTAGAAATGCAACTATTTCTACTCAATTACTCTATCAGCCTTTGGTTTTTTCTTAATCACATTCTCCCCTCTCCCCCCTTTATGACTCTCAGAGACTTATTCTGCCTCCTAATCAGACAACAAGCCATGCAAGCAGTGTCTGTCCAGCTCTGACTGAACAGCTGTAATGCACAAATAATGACCTGATAACCTCGCCTCTTCAATTTGTTTAATCTCCATCAAAAGTAAAGCACAAAAAATAAAGCTGCCTTTTTAATATCCAGTATGGTTTCTGAATTCTGGTGGGTTATTAGCCAGGCTGTGTCAATTTTTGCAAGATCTGAGCATGGATTTTGATTATCCTGGGCTGTGACTGGAGGCAGTGGAGTGTATAATATCACTACAAATAGTCCTGTGGGTTGATGACATGGTTTTGACAGTGCCCTTGTTTGCTCTTTTAAGCTTATTCATCTGACATCCATTAGTTGTGCTGACAGGATTTTATTGCTTGGGAATGCAGGACCAGTGGCTCCTTCCATAAAAATGGCATACATCCTGGTATAGTCACTATGAATATTGAATGAATTAATTTATTATCGAAGATTGGAAAGACATAGCAGATGAGACTAAAATTGTACTTAATGTGTGGTGCCTTGGCTTGTTTCTTTGTTATTTCTTCAGTAGAACTCATACTGTGCCATCTACACCAATAAAAGGATTAATGGCTTGTGACTGTGATGGAACTCAGAGGTGTTGAAAGGCATGAGAGATCTCGTGTATAATTGAGTCTTTCCAGCCATATTATCACTCCATCTATGACTGTCCTATGGAGAGGGAAGCTGTGCAATCAAAACATTTCAGACCTATAATAAAGATTTCTTGGGTACAAATTCTGCTTTTAGGTACTTTTGAAAAGATCACATAAAGCTCACTTTCCAGGTCCAAATTTATATGATGTAGGCAATTATCTAGAAGGAGTACTAGAAAAACAGATCATAAAGTCCAAACTGGTGTTGAAATCAGGGTATTTACCAGAAGTTATCCAGGATCCTGTCAAGTTGAGACTTCCTTATTTCCAGTAACAGATTCTATCACTTTTCTAGGCAACCTTCTCCAATGTGTTACTCAGAGTCAATAACTTTTTGTTTCGTTCAGTGAGAATTTTCCTTGGAGCTGCTTGTGTCCCTCCCCTCTTGTCCTGTCACCACGAACCCTAGTGAAGGGAGTAACCCCGTCTTTTCCATAGGTATCTTTTGGTTTCCCAAAGCCTGTGCTGAGCTCTGTGTTCCCCTGGCTCAGGGGCAGGGCTGTGCCTGGCAGTGTGCTGTGCCCTGCTCGGTTGTTTCTGACACCAGCCAAGACCAAAGGAGCAGTGGGTACATGGAAACAGTGAAGGAGAACACAGGAAAATCCTCATTCTGTAAAGTAAACGTGGTTGTTCACCTTGAGGATCCTAGGATTCCTGCTGTGAGTAGCAGACCTTACTATCCTTGACATTCTTGTTGAATGACACCCTGTCCTGATGTGGGGTGAAGCCTGGGATTTACTGTGGAGGAACACTACAAATGTAGATAAACTGTACCACAGTCATCCTGGTTAACCCCAGCTTTACAAAAAAGGGGAGAGGAGCTTAAAGATCAACTGTACTGTACATTAGATTAATGTCAGGTTAATGCAAAAAACTTTAACTTTTGTAACATGATACATTTATTTGCTATTGCTAAGACCTGTCTTAAAAAATACCCATGAATCCTTTTAGTGAAGACACAATTAAATGTAAAAAGGTCTGTTATAAAATAGCATCTTCCTTAGAAGTTGTAGCCATGGATTCTCTTGCAAATAAAGTTAGGTCAGGTAGTGTTTCCTTGAGATGACATCCCACTCTCCTTGCATTAACTCATCCCTTGTATCAGTGGCAGGTCTTTTCATGACCTTTGATTAACCTTGCAGGAAGTAATATCTATTATATTATTGGTTTTTTGCGTGTTAAGGTGCTTTTAAATTCTCTTTGGTATCTATAATTTTATTTAGCTGATGAATTCAAAGGGTTTCTTTTTAAAGTTATTTTTCCATCTTAACTAATATTTGCTGACCAGATGGGTATACAAGCTCCCACTGCAGTTCATTTCATGTAACAGTGGGCTTAAAGAATGTCTCTTAACTGCTTTCCTATTTTAGGTAAGTCTTTGCAGCTATAATTGTATTATTTTTAGTATGCACCATATTACAGAGATGTTCATAGGACAAGGTCACAGAAAGTTAAGCCCTGTGGGAGGTTCAGTTCCAGCAGTAATGCAGAGGTTGTTTTATTTACTCGGAATCATGGTATAAGAAGTTACTACTTTTTAAAAAATCTTTATGCTGGGTTCAGATTTGGAAACATATGATTAAATCTGTCAATTTGCTTTTCATGTAGATGTGGCTATTTTTTCCTTATATTGAGAACTCTGAATGAACATGTTTTGTAAACAGAAGTTACCCCAACCTATAATCCATGTCCTATTCCCATTTATTAGGAATAAAACTTTGGTTGTGACAGAGAAGTCTGATGTGGTGAAAATTATAGTCGTGTCACAGGTAGAGATTTGCCAGAAACAGGATAACCATGAAACCTACTCTTACTTCTGGCCTTTTGAACCACCAGCAGGATTCTTTTCAGTTGTCTGATGTGGTGCAGCAACTGTTTTTGCAGCCTCTTAAATTAGCCCGTGCCTTGTTGTAGCAAGGTATGTTTCCCATTGCAAAGGGCAAGAAAGCCCCATGAGCTAATATCTGATCCCTGCTGGCTGAGGGGGCAGCTCTGTCTCTGCTTTGCCAGCAAACTCTTTGTTGCAGCAATTACTGCCATCTGCTTTAAAGGAGTTCTATGTGTAAGAATCATCTCTTTTACAGAAGAACATTATGTTAATTAAACTCTTGCAGAAAGGAAACAATTTAAATATTTCAGATATTTAAAAGTTACAGGATTTGGATTCCATTGCATTGTATATTGAGTCCAGGCAGACACAATTATATTAAAAAATGTTCCCAAGACCACAGCAGACAATTCCTATACATACCCTTTATTAGATTTATTTCCCTTATGCTTTTGAGTGGGAAGGAATTAAAACTGATATACTTTCAGGGAAATGGCATGTGCTTTCTCTTTACTAATGTGTGTCTCTGGTTTGGTAAAACAGTTAAGCTCTTGCTCATGACCCTAAATGAAACTTTGGGTAAATGCAAACCCCTCTTTATTTTGGTTCAGGATTGAGAAAAAAATTGTATTTTTTGGTGAAACAGCCCATACCTTTGTTGTTAAAATTCTTCCTTTTTGACTGGCACTTTAAAAAATACAGTAATGCATGATGGAGAGAGGATGTGCCCTTTCCCATGAGTCAGAACAACATGCAGAGGTGACAGGGCAAAAGAGAGCTGGCAGTCCCTCATGCTTTTCTTTCTTCAAGGGTATTCCTTGAACTCTGAGAGCTCAGGACTCTCTCAAATATTTCCTGGCAGGGTACTAGGTTTTCAAAACTTGACAAAACTTAGAGGAAGGCCCTGGATCCTATTTCTTCTTGCTTTTTACAACAGAAGTATAAGCCAATGGATACAAACTAAATTTGGCTCAAGGAAGATTTATACCTTAAAAATCAGGCCATATTTTCCAGAGAGGTGGGCTTTTGGTTTTCTTTAGACATCCTTTGTTCTTCGGAATAAGAGGGAGGAATATCAGCTAGATTTTAATAATGTCAAATGCTGGTTATTACTCAGCATAAGGAGACACCATGATTTCTTTGTGTCTGAACTGTTCTGAGTTGGGTATTATTTGATGGTGTCCCTTTCAGGTGGGAAGAAATGTTGTGCAGCTCTAGAAACAAGAAACCACGCAGAGAGCTGTGATTTTGTACTGGGGAAGAGCCCAATTTTTCCTTTCCAGTGGCTTGTTTTGCCTTACTTAGATACATCTGGTACTTGTTTATACAGTGAGTAATTAATCTATGAAATGCATTGTTGAAAGTTATCCTTGGGCCAGCAGATTAGTAGGATTCATATATAATCTTGAGCCATAGTTACCTCATGGGGGAAAAAAAAATAATTTAGAAGGGATATAAACTTTCACTCTTGAGGGCTTTAATCAACCACTAATGACACAACTTATGAAGAAAAACCTTTCCCTGTGGGCAGTTTTTTTCCATAATTATTATTTATGGGAATTTTTACACCTTCCTCTGACACCTCTAGGAGAGGCCAGACTTTGAGATGCAGTAGTGGACGAGATGAACTGGAACATGCTGTGTTCCAGGTGGGGATGGGGTGGCTGGGCAGCCTGGCAGGGCCAGGCAGCTGCTGTGTCCTGGGCACCTTATCTGCCTAGGTCAGAACTCTGGTTTTCCTCACATTGCTCTTTTGATCTGGACTGGAAAAATCTTTCAATGTTCATATCCAGGTCTTTCTCACCAGGTCTGTTCATAATCTGTAAACCACTGTTTGGGACAGTCCTTTGTCTGCTGGTTTTTTCCCTTTCCCTTTCCCTTTCCCTTTCCCTTTCCCTTTCCCTTTCCCTTTCCCTTTCCCATTTCCTTTCCCTTTCCCATTCCCCTTCCCCTTCCCCTTCCCCTTCCCCTTCCCCTTCCCCTTCCCCTTCCCCTTCCCCTTCCCCTTCCCCTTCCCCTTCCCCTTCCCCTTCCCCTTTCCCTTCCCCTTCCCCTTCCCCTTCCCCTTCCCCTTCCCCTTCCCCTTCCCCTTCCCCTTCCCCTTCCAATCCACTAAGTAATGCAGTCCTTGATTTCTTGTGGTTTTATTACTCAAATATCACTCTCTTAGAAATTAATATGGTTTGTACTCTTTTCCCATAACAAAATGAAAAGAAATATATGGAGCTGAGAATGGCTTAGCTGGAAAATGCTGAAACTCCAGCCTTAAGTGTGCTTTGGTAGGTAGAAAAATTACCAGGATGGATGCAAGGTCTTCAGAATGAGAAGCACAGGGGATAAAGATGCTGGGCCTCTTTACCTTAATTGCAAGTTAGATGAAGTTGCAGCAAGGGGCAGATTAAGTGTCAGCAGAGTATTTGTTCCATCACAAATAGCAGCAGGGGGTGCAGATTCAATTTTCAATCATTTCCTGACTAATGTCAACCACCTGTTATACATGCTGGGCATCCATAGATAGAACGTATCTCCAGTAAAAGTAAATTAATGAACTCACTGTGCAATTACTGCAAATAGAAAATAATATTGCTTGACATCAAGCTAAGAGAAATGAAAGAAATAAAACTGGCAAGAAGAAAACACTTGCAAAAATAAGTGCAGGTGTACTTTTTGTTTCATCTTGACATTTTAGATGCTTTTTGTCCTCTCTAAAACATGTTAAAACTGAGATCACTTGCTATTTTTCTAGATAGCTTATTCTTCATCAAAGTTTTTTCTAAGCTTTTACTTAGTGATTTTGTTTCCTTTTTATATTTAATGAGAATTTCTGTTCATGGTCACAGCTAACCCTGGACTCAAACTTAAGACCAGGATATAAATCTCCTGTGCATTCTGAGTGGTTGATTTACTAGGGCAGCTCTTGTAAGAACTGGAAGGATTTTTTTGAACAACATCTGTAAAAGGGTTTTGAAATGTTCACAGTGTATGAAGAAATATTTTAAAGTGCAGTAAATGCTTCTTATGCTGCTGCTCACCAATATTGCTACAAAGGAGAACTCATACTTCATTGATTCCTTTTGTGCTTTTAAGGCAAATTGTGGTAGTTCAGTAAAACTGACAGTTAAATGTTGGGAGCTCCTGTGTTTATGGGCTCACAGGACTCTTTCTCTTTGCCCTAGTAGTCACTTGAACACAGAATCTTGCAGAAGTGGGGATGTTATTTGCTGCAGTAAAAAGTCAAATAGTTAAATCTCTGTAATTCTTGCAACACTTTTGAAATGTCCACAGGAGGCTTCTTTTTTTGTTTTTCATTAATTTAGCAGGGTCCTAAATAACCTGACGTTAAAATTATGCAGCTGATAAGCATTAAATACAAAATTTTGGAGGATTTAATCATCAGTGAAATGTAAGTGTTCCGTTGGATGAGGAGTGACGTGCTCAGTAGCTTTGGATTCAAGCTGGGACGGAACATTTCCACTGGATGATGTTTTGCTGCAAGGGAAAAGGAAACTGTAACTCCTGAAAGGATCTCAGTTGCCTTGCAGCAGGTAAATTGGGGAGGACCAGCTCCTTTAAAGGGTCCCAGCTGCAAGGCTGTGCCCTCTGCAGTGTGTAGCAGCTGTGCCCAGCAGAGCTCTGGGCAGATCCATGGGCAGCACCCACAGTGTCCCTGTTTGCAGCTCTCACAAGCACAGCAGGGATGTTGTGAATTTTCCCATATGGCTCCAGTGAACAGAATGAGCCAGATGCCTTTACCTGGTGCCACTGCTCCTCATTTCAGTAGCAGATAAGCGCTACAAGGCAGTGCAGAGTTTGCTGCTGTTCCAGTTTCCTTGTTCTCTCTGCTTTTCTGCCATCCCTACTGCTTGAACTGCTGCAGCTGCAGGCACCAACAGATCTCTGAAAACATCCTAGAGATCCCATAGCAGTCTGTTATCCTTTCCTCACCCTCTTCTTTTTAGTCTGTCAGCAGGTTTTAAACACCAAGGATGTTTTTAAAATACCCTTTTTTCTCCACAGAATGTTTTAAATGAAGTAACAGGGTTAGTGAGGTGTATGGATAGACATCTCATGAGTCAAGTTTAGTTAGTTCTGCTGTTTTCAGACAGGATAAATCCCTGGGAAACTTAGCTAGTATACAGGGTAATGATGCTTCTGTTTAGAATTTGTAAAATAGTAGTTAAATAGTCTACTGAGAAGACTTTTGTTTAAAAAAATAAAAAGAAAATGCTCTTTCAGAGGGCATTTTATTAATGAGAATTACAATACTGGAAAATCTGTTATAGATTAGTGAAGAACAGTAACAGTGTATCCAAATGGAACTGGTTGGATAATTAAATTCATTTAATAGGTACTGAAATTTAAACCTCTTGATCCCTCTGACGTAAACATAACTCTTAAAAGTCATGGAGCTTGATTCTAAAACTGTAATGTGGGAGAGAAACACTGGGACAGTGAGTACAGATTTCAGATACCCTGGGAGGAAATGTATTCAGGAGTTAAACAACATGCATTTAAATAAAAAAAGAAAGAAAGAACAACCCCCAAAAGTGTAGCTATGAAATATGAAAAGAAACTTTAATAAAACCCTGTATATGTAGGTGTGCAACTTATATGAGCAGTATTGAAGCAATGTGATGGGGATAACCAAGTGACAAGTAAGGGATACTTTAGATTGAAATCATTAAGGAACATCATGTTTTCACTATTCTTACACTCTTTACCTGTTCTGTATTATCATGTTTGTTTTGGCTGTATGTCCTGTTTTGGTTTCCTGTTTTCATGCTGAGAATCCTCAAAGATTCTCATTTTATAATTTCTCTGCTCATTAATAGAATTTTTTTTCAATATTGATTACAATTTATAAAGAATGTCCACTGCATAATTGTCTTTCCTGGATTTAGTGAAAAGGAAAATTATTTACTGAGTTTTAATACATCTTTTAGGAGGATCATACCAAATGGCTGACAGGCTATCTGCTAAGTAGGGAGGAAAATATTTTAGGTTTGGTATAAATTATGAAGCCCTGACAGTTGTAACTGAGCTATGCCTCATTTTTGTTTGTACTACCTAAAGTTATTGTTAAGCTTTTAACCATGGCTTCTGTTTCACTGTCCCCTAAAGTGCTGAAGGATGAATTTTCTCTCAAGCCCATGCATTAGTTGAGAGGATAACAGATTTAAGACAACAGCTGGAATGTCTGTGAGAAAATAATTTTTTTAAAAGTACAGCATAAAAGTATATTGTTAGCCCTAAAGTTCAGACAACATTTAAATTTTGATTTCATCTTTTTGTCTTCCATGTTTCTATCTGACTTCTGTGTCAACACTGGGTGATGCTGAAGTATAGAGGTGTAACACATATTATCATTTAATACAATGCCTTTTAGTCTAAAAGCACTTCTATTTTACTATTCTTTAATTTATGGTGGGATCTCAAAAGTACCCAACCTCGCTGAGCTTTCTCTGTCTATAAAGCTATAGTTGCTTCAAGCAAAAAGGGTGTGTTTTCATCTTTATTTGCTTTTATTTCCTTCTGCAGTCTGTTATTTTGGAATATAATGGCAGGGCTGAGCTTGGTTACTCATATTTTGGCTGAGACTTTTTATCCTTTTCCCTTTTCAAAATGACAGTGTCCATTTCCTCTCTGTCTCTGTGTTTCAGCAGAGTTAGAGCAGATGAGTTCAAAGAACAGCACTACTGACTTCTCCCTTCTCAAAGTGCTCTGTGGGAGGAGTGGGCTCACTGCTTTTAGAAGGTGAAGTTATCATCATGTGCCTAACTTTAGTGAAATGATATTTTCCATACCTTGAGGCTTTTTGGTGTCATTAAGATCTTAAAGAGTTTTCATTAGCTGCTTCTACAAGCTTCTTTTCTATGAACCTGTTAGAAAGAAGAAAGAGCAGAGCAGTCTGTAATTTGTAGCTTGTGGTGATTCGGAGGTGTGATCAAACACAGGCACTTAAGTGAATAATTGTATTTTAAGCAATTGTAGTACAGGCTTTTCCTTGGAAACTGAACACTCTCTGCTTTTCTGTATGCCATCAGTTGGTCATACTTTTACATATTGTTGCTTTCTTAGTTTTGGAGTAAAGAGATACCTGTTTTAGAGCTGCAGACTTTGTTACATTGAAAATGTGAAAAAGTTTTGAGAAAGAAGTGGAAGTTACCTAATGCTTGATTTTCTGTAATACTTTGTCTAAACTTCAGTGAAATTCATAATGTAGAACAACATTTCAGTTTCATCATAGTGCAGATTTAAACTAAAACACTAAAAAGACCTGTCTGTCTACAGTCCTCTTTGTTGTACTGTCTCAGCATTCTTGCTAAGGCATCTCTTTAAATGTTCCTAATTAGGACCTGATTCTTCTCCCAAAATCTTAGGGAAATGTATCACCCTTCCATCAACACAGGATTTGAACTGCAAGTGTGAATATAGCACATCCTTTCTGAAAGGATGTGCTATATTGTGAAATGGCGAACAAAATGCACCACTCCAAGATTCAAAATGTTTTACACCTTTTTGGACAGATGATGGCACCTGTCAGACTTGGGGTTTCTGGGGTTCTCATTAGGCTAAACTTATGGGGAAAATAATCACTCTGAAGAAGAGAATCTGTTTGATTTTAATTCCTGTTTATAGGGTATCTTTAGACCAGGAGCTGCCCTAAGGCTTCAGTGCTTCAGACCCTGGACCTACCTTATCTTCATGGGCAGATGTTCTCTGATGGAAGTGTCACAGAAGTTCAGATTCCATGCAATAATTTCCTTATATATGAGTATCATAAATCATGACCAATGCTGTTATTTTATAATAGAGATTATTTTTTACATAGAAGACCAGTTAACACATTTTAAGCAGTGGCAATGCTGGTGTTTCCTGGTTTTCAGAGATGGACTGAACAATGGTTTCCCATGGTAGAAGCTTTGCAGTAAATGTTTCTTCTGGTAATGTAATTAGGAAGTATTGGCTCCAGTTATTGTAACTTAAACAAAACATGTTGTCCTCAGCAAACTCTTTAAACAGACATAGCCTTGTCTAAAAGGAAAACAGGGACATATAGTGTTTCCATGGAAACTCAGTTAAAATTCTGATTTGTGGATGTGAGCATGATCAGCACTATAATCTAAGCTTATTGCATTAAAGGAGTCTTAGTTGTGAAGTCAACCCAGTGTAAAAGTATCTGTACACATGCAAGAATCAGACCTTCCATCCCTATAGATGCTTTCTATCTGTACTTTAAAACAGAAAAAAACAGGGAAACTTGGGTGAGACCCTTCTCTTTTTGCCTTTTGTATCCATTTGTGTCATTTTAATATAAAAATCTATATAAGAATAGAAACTAAATCTGTTTAAATATACTTAATTGGAGTTTGTTATAATTTACTGCAGCTCTAATGTGTGGTTTTGATTTCCTTTTATTTTAAATAAAAGTAAGGAGGTTTTTTCCCTTAGTGTAGGGCATATCAGCCCTGTACTGTGAGAGAATGGAGAATATTATGTTTGCTTCCATTATAGATGTGCTGAGAAAATTTAGTAATTCTGGAAATTATGCTCCAGCACTCTTTTTGTAAAACAGCAGAAAAGTAAAGAATTGATTGAATTTGCCTTAATTAGAAAATTAAATATGTTTTATAAATGTTTTATAGCAGAACTTCCAGGAGAAAATTTGCCATTTATACATGCCTACATTTTGGAAGGTGGTATCTCAAAGTTATTTTGATGTATATATATCATATATGACATATCATGATATATCATGAATATATCATATTCCTATATCTAGGAATACAATAAGGACTTCAGAATTACAGTGATTCAGCATTTAGTGATTGCAGTGTGAAATAAGTGCTTCTGGAGAGCCCACCAGGATCAGCCTGCCTTTGGTATGTGCTTCAGCAGCTAAAAACCCTGGCCTTTGCAAAGTTCACTTTCCTTGTAAGTCAAGAAAGGTTTGCCTCTATAGAAGAGCACAATCTCTGGCAAGTCCTGCCAAGAGTCCTTCCTTTGAGCAGAGTTTTCAGGGTTTTTCTGTTCTCTGTTCTGGAGCTGGGCATCCCATAACTCCCACAGACTCCAGTGAGCCCTTAGTAGTGCTCAACACCTTCCAGGCAAAAGTCCCAGCTGAATTCGCACCCATCAGGTTACTTATTAACAAGAGAATCTATTTGGTATGATAAAACCTTAGTTTAGTGTATAATCAGACATCTCCCTTTCAGAAACCTTCCTGATTTATTTCAAAGCTATTACCTTAAAGAGGATTACATTTGGTGCCCATTATATTGATTTCCCTCAAAACTCACAATTTATACTTCTAAAATATGACTTAAGACTGTATTGACAGCTAAATCCTGCTAATCATTAGTACATAAATTATAAAAGACTACTTATTGAAGCATCTGGATAGCAGTTTATGTGAAGTATGGTCCATTTGTACTTGAATCCTGAAAGTCATGTCAGCACTTAGACTATTTCCAGGAGTTAATAACTCACCCAGAGAAGTTCACTTATGATCATGACTTGGCACACAGGTCTTGGGCAATGCTGACATTTTATTAAAAAACTAAAAGTGTGTCAGTGCCTTCTAATTTCATCAGTCTCAACATTTTCTAAAAGCCTTATATCTTTGGAGTTTTTTCTTGAAGTATCAATTAAATATATTGTTCTTTGTATTTTGTGGCTTTAAAGAGGTGATTTCATCTTTTTCTAATGAAGAAAATAAGCTGTTGGCTAATTTTCAGCAATATGAAAACACCTCTTAATACACCAGATCAGACATAAGCAACCATTTCTGCTGGCAATTAGGCAGACTTATGTAGCAAATCTGAAAGTGGTGATTTCTTATTTTTCCTGAAATCTGGTAAGACAAATAAATAGGCAGCTGTCTTTCCACCCTTGATTGCTTGGCTCTTGGATGGCATTAGCTGTTTTCCAGTTCTACACATTAAATAAAGCAAAAGATAAGTTATTTTCCCCAGTACTGGGGGAAATTTATTTCCCTAATACAGGTCATTGCTGAGAGGTATAGTTAACACTTCTTGGCCGTGTTTCAAAATTGTGGCAATAAAATGTTCTTATGAAATAAATTTAAGTAAATGTGAAAATGTTCAGATTACAGCCAGTGTTAATCCATAGTTTTAGAAACTGACTTTCAAGTGAGGTATTTGTAATGTACTGAACGCATCTTGAAAGATGGTGTTATTTTTTATTTAAGACATGAAAAGTAGGAGAATACGAAAGAGAAGAAAATTTTTATTTCAGTATACTGGAAAATCTCAGTGTTATTAGTCTGAGATTGCTTTCTATTCCTGACGTGGTTTAAACCTCCAGTTCAGGAGATTCCAAGAATGCCAGTTTATAGCTCAAATGCCAACTCCTGTTTTGCTGAATCAAGATGCAACTGTGTTCTTTTCTACACAGATATTTAATAAAAGTACATATTTGATCCAAAAATGTAAAAAGCAGGCGTGCAAATCTGCTTTTGCAGATTAAGTTTAACATCTGTATATTTTGCTGTTACTGTTTTTTTTAAATTGTTCAGTAAAAGACACAAATGTAAATCAGGTTGCAAATCCACCAGTGTTATTTTCTTTGAACTTGCAACAGCAGAACACAATGGTACTACTCAATTTCAAACACATAAAATGCACGTATGTGCATTTAGTCTTTGAGATACATAAATTTTTTTGTCCTTTTCTAAAACTGTAGATTATCACCGTGTGATTAAACAGCAGAAACATGGTTAAAGTAGTGATCTTCGAAAAATAAAAACATTAGAACCATTCTGGAGCATTACAGTAAACATTTGATTTATGAATCACCCAGTAGATGTGGTGTTGAAAGGCTGGAGATTTTTATTCATTATGGGGTCCTTCTGATGTGTTATTTGACTTCAAGTAACATGACTCATATTTTCAGCTATTCAAAGTAATTTGCTAATCACAGTATAGCACAAACAGTTTGTAGAGATTATCACTATTTTTGTTGTTATGACTCAGTAAATAAGAGATCCAAGACTTATTTCCAAATGATGTGGTTTGATAAAATGTCAGTGTTTGCTCATTCAGTGTCCCAGACCTGGTTTGACTAAGGAGATTCCATATGTTCATAGACTTGTATGGGCACAAATCCCCTGGTGACAGCAGCAGACAGGGAGTGGTTGGTGCTCAGTGTGTTTTGTAGGCAGGGAATGTTGGATTTGGTCAGATCCCTCCCCCTGGAGGAGAGGACAGGACAGAGAACTCATGAATTCACTTTGCTGTTGGTGCCATAATATTTATCTTCAGTGTCTCCAAAGTATTCTGTGTCTAGCAGCAAGACAACTTGTACCCATTCTGCTATGACAGGATTGCAGTTTGGGAGGGGTAAACCACTTTGGAAATTATGATAGAAGCTTTGCCCATGTCTGAGATCAGCCTTCTCACAATGCTGAGAAATGTAGAAACAGATTTTTTTTTTTAAATTTTTTTTTTTTTTGTTAACCTGCTTAGGTAGTAGCCAGAATCCAATCTGCAAATAAAATATGATCAAGGCTTGAATGTGTTGTGTTTAAGTCACAAGTGGAAGCAGAAAGTCTTATATATCCTGAGAGAGCCTAGTCACAGGGTATTCAGATAAATATCCCAATTTCTGGCTCTTTGTCTGGACTTTGAGCCTCTTAGGCTTCCTTAATTGCCAGCTTGAAACCACAGCCTTTTAGCTGAGATGGAAAGGTAACCTGGCTGTGCTGCTCTGAAGTAGGACCTCAGCTGTGAGAAGTAGAGCTTTTTCTGAGAACTTGACAAGTCCTGGGTCTTCCCTTAAGATTTATAAAAGTGCTTACAAATCCATACTGTTCCTATTTTTTGTTTCAGTCATGGGTAGTACTCAAATAGCAAGAAAACCCTATAAAACTAAAAAATGGTTAGGGAGTTATAAAAATACTCTTACTGCTTCATTATTTTAGCATTACTGTGGTCAGATTTCAATCTTCACATGCTTCCTATACCGTTGGAATTCAGAATTATTTGTCCGAGCTGTGGCTGTGCTAGGAGATGCTGGAAGAAAGTTGAAGGCTCATAGGAATTAATAAAAGCTCTGCCACCAGCAGAGTTTCCTCTGTGATGATTCTTGCCTTGTTTCTGCAGGCTGCTGAAACTTCCTGAGGCTAAAAGTAGTACTACTCAGCTTTCTTTTTTTTTTTTTTTTTTTTTTTGGCTTCCTTTCTATTTTTCTTTTGATAATGCAATGAGCAACGTGTCAGTAGGTGTCAGGTATTTTCTAAAAGTCACAGGGAGGATTCTCCAGACACCAGGCAGGGCTGAGCTGTGCCCTGCCTCACCTTTTTCACACTGGGCCACTTAAGCCTTTCCTTGATGCAGTCACTGAACTCCTTGCATTCCTCAGGAGCAAGGCACCTCCCTGGTGGCAAAGTGCACTAAGTGTAAATTTGCATGCCCAAGGGTTACCTTCCTCCAGCCTTATGAGAGGTTTGTTTCAGGGTTTTTTGGTTTTTGTAAAAAGCTACAGATGGATTCTCAAGTACCTCCCTTGAGCTTTGCTCCTGGTACACGAAGCTGATCCTGGGGTAAGTGAGCAGAATTCTGTGGGAACCTTTGTCCCAGTGTTGGCAGAACATCAGCTACTCTCCTGTAAAGTCTGGGATACAGGATGATTGTCTCAATGCTAATTTACAGATAACCTGTTTCCCTCCAACATCCCCTCTGAAGATTCCTGAAAAGGCAATGGACTTCCAGTCGCCAGTGTCTATATTTTTTTATGTTTACACTCAATTTATATCCTTTTTGAGTTTCCTCCTTGCTCCTGCTGCTGCTTCATTAACCTGCAGAAGGAAGATGTGTGTCAGGGAGTCAGAGGGAGTCTGGTTTTTGATGATGTTCACAGACTGCCCTCCACAGTTCAGTTTGTCAGGGCTTGGCTGCAAACCAAGCCCTTCAGCTTTCCCTGGTGCTTTGAGTTTGGATGAACTTCGGCCTCCCAGCAATCATCATCCTGCTCCCCTTTCAGCTTGGCCTCCCAGCAGCTTCCCAGCATCCCCTCCCCTTCTGCTTCAGCTCGGCCTCCAGGAAAAACCATTTCCTACTCCCTTCCCTCTGGCTTGCTTTCTCCATGCACACATCATCTTCCACCACTAGTTCTCAAAATCTTCTGGAAGAAAGCAGCAGGCTTGAGGTTCCTGAGTAAAGAAAACTTAAAAGTTCTCACATTTAAGGAGAATTCACTCATTTACATCCTGCATCACAATAGCTCTGATGAAAGAAGGAGTCTTTGTGTTGCTAAATCTTGTGTGGCCAAAAGTCTTACATAAAAACACCATTAATTAAATAGGACTTAAAAATGTCTCTCAGTCATTCCACTTACTTGATGACAAAAAGATAAAGGTAAGATACCATAAATAATACAATCTTTTTTCCCCAGCTAATTGTTTAGAATCCAAAACTAGGTGATAGTTTGCACTTTGAGATATTTTGTGTTCGACACTATATCAGGCTCTGTAGCTCAAACTGGGATGGAAAAGGTAGGTGCACATCTACGTGGATTTCAAAGGATTTAATAATAAAATATTTGTAAAGTATTAAAATAATTTTAGAGTATTTAAACATGCAATGGACATATTGTGGAGTAAACAAGAAGGTTCTATGTCGAGCAACAACAGAGAAAGTTGTAGAAACATTAGAAATTGTTCCTGAGTTAATTAATAAACTATTATAAAACCACAACACATTGCAAAGAGCAATTTCTGAAAATAACTTCTTATCCAAATGCCTAACAGATACCTTATTTTTGCTGAGATAGGAACCATGCTTTATCATAAGAAAAACAGAAGAAAGTGTATAACTGCTAAATAGTTCAGCCCATTTTTTGTCAATTTGGGTCTTTTTTTTGGCTACCCATAACAGCTCACTATGAGGATGGCTGGTGTCACCACCCAGGACTGAGACTGCCTGATGCTTTCAGGCATAAAATTGTATTTTCAGTAAATTAAAAAATAGCCAGACTTAAACTGTTAGCTGTTTTGTTGTTGTTGTTTTTGGGGTGTTTACATCAGAGTCAGTCATTCCAGGTAATAAAACTAATACATTTTTCATGTTATAATATAATTTTGAAGATCTTCTCTTTGAAAAGAGGAACTGAAAACAACGAGCAGATAAAAGTGTAGATGAAAGGGGAAAGATCACTGAGAGGGAAGCTGAGTGGAGTGTGGAGTTTGGAAAGGTGAGACTGCATTTTACTCTGCAAGTAAACTGAGTCTGGGGCCAGAAGCAGTCTGAGAAGTGCCCAATTCACAAATGCTTGTTCCCATTTTTATATATCCTGCATATGACAAGGAATGACTGCCCCTGAGAGTGCAGCTGTGTTGGGTGATACTGAAGCATACCTATGTTACTGATTCCATAACTTTATTATTGTCTATAATAATGTCTACATAACTATGTTGTAGATAGAGAGGTCTTGCTGGAATACCTCTAATTTGTTAGCTAAGACTTCCTGAAACTGAGGGGAGAAAAATATCTAGATTTTATGTTTAACTATTCTATGTTAAACACCTATGTCTTACAAGGTTTTTATCATCTTTAGTGATAGGTGGGAATCTTCTGTTAATCTGTATTGGCTGTTCTTGACAGTTCTGGTGTTTATTTCTCTCAGTGCTCACTCTGGGCTGTAGAGTCAGTGTCTCCTTCCTTGCCTGAGCTAAATGCTGAAGATGGATTTTTAACTGAAAGAGATTTAGAGTATAAATAGAAGGGAAATCAACTTTTAAAAAGTATTTAAGTGTGTTCTGGAATATTTCACATGTAGTTATTAGATATTTTAAAAGATGATAATCAGAGTTAATACTACAACGGAGAAAGAAGATCATTTTAAATAGTCTAAGCTCAATACACAGAGGTGATACAGATTGAAAAATAATCCTGCTACAAGTCTGTGTCCAACATTTCTTATTTTGAAGCCAAGTAAAACATCATTTAAGATAATTCCATCAGTAATAGGAGGCCAAAACGTCCTTATGATTTTAGGCATCTTTTATGTATGAGAGAGAGTCTTAATCTCTACTGTATTCCGTGGGAAAAGGAATGGAGACCTTAAGATATTTTTGTAACCTTGCTGATCTAGTGCTTATATGCAGTGTTATAGTGTACAGTTATTTCAGAGAATGGAAATCCCTTTAGCTTTTGCTACTTTTTCCTATAATCATGTATTTGGAATCCATTTGTCAGGTTTGTAGGGAGACTCAGCTCCTCTCTTGCCTGAAATAAATCAGTCTAATCTATTTTCCTCTCGTATTTTGAGTAGGAAATTGTTCTTTTTCCTTAGAACCTAAGAAGGATTCTAATTCTTTGCACAGAAGTAATTTGCTAAGGAAGGATTTCCTTATCTTCCTGTCTATTTGCTTAACCACAGAGATTGAAAGGAACACAAGCAATCCTGATGTGTTCTCAGTAGTTATTTGTTTTGCTTCATGTTTGCCTTGATCCTAAGCAGCCTTGAGCCATGCAGCATTTGAGCCCTTCCCAGTACTTCCATCCTGAAAGCAACCCACTGAGAGAGTGAAATATTACCTTCAGCCATGGAATCAATGCACAAGGAAATTACTTATTTAACAATAATTATCACTGAGCCAAGAATTTAACTTTGTCCTTCTCAACCGTCTGTTATTTCATAGGGTCTGCACTGCAAAAGTAGCAGCCACTATATTAACCAGAGAGAAGAAGTCTCAGGGAGTTAAATAACTGTTTTCTGTAGGCAGAATTAAAGGGTTTTATTTGCATCACCTAAGTAAATTCGTTAATGTTACTAAAACAAAAGATTGGATTTGCAATATTTGTTTGAGATTATACATTTTGTGCTACATAACACAAAACATCCCTCTCTCAGCTCCCATCAATTGTTATCCTGCCTGCCCTCAGCTCCAGCCCACCCTCCTCTGTGATATTGGAGAAAAGGCAGCAGTGAACACAGAACTCCTTTTTTCCTGGCTGAACAACTTTTATCCTTTGGCCATTTTGGTTGAACCAAGCCTGAAAATGTGGAAGAATATTTTATGCTTGGAAGTGTATGATCCACACAAAAGTCAGTTAGAGTTTTTGTTATTTGTGGCAGTTTCTGGGTACCTTCCCAAACAAGATTTAGAAAAATTTCAGTGCTATTTCAGCTTTTTAATCTAAATCTCTGTGGTAGCTGTTACATCCAGAAGGCTAAACTAGGAATGAGAGACATGGGAGATATAATTTTGAAGTTTTCCTGTTTCCTTCCCCCCTCCATGTAGGCAGTTTGTAAAACACAGATTTAATGGTGGTTTGGAGCACAGATATTTTGTTCAGAAGTTCTCAAGTGCTGAAGGATTAGGCATTGCTCAGGAGAATACAATGGCTCAAAAACCTTTTGAAGTATATTTGAATAGCTCTAATGGCATTAAATGACCAGACAAAAAAAATGTCATCTTCTAGTCACAAAGTTCTTGAAAAGCTCAGGAGGGAAAAGCCTGCAGAAGTGGTTTAGTATCACATGAGGGGTTGAAGAGAAAATAATTTTCCTATACCTTAACACTGTTAATTCTTTCAAATCTGGAGGCATTCAAATAATTTTTAGCTGAATTTTTAGAACTATTAGTAATTTTCATTTATTATATATTATGTAGGATATAGAATATTTAGAAGCTGTGATGGGGAAGTTCCTGTGTGGAATTGCACAGGGAGCGATGTGTAAATAAGACAAAACTGTGAGATTAAAATCTCATATTAAGACAGACCTCTCAAAAAACCTGCTTAATTCTGCTTTCACCATGCCATGTTTGTGAGAGCTGTTCTCTCCTCCTTCCCTGCAAGCACAGGTAGAGATCACAGAATCATTAAATGGGAAAATACCCTTTGGATCATCACACCCAGCTGTAACTCAAGTCCAGCCATCATGTACTTGACATCATGTAGTATTCATTATTTAATACCAAGCCAAAGGATTTCAAAACGAATTGAGGAATTGCTTCACAAGGGGAATATCTTAAAATGTTGCTGTTGTAATGTTGTGTTACCTTGACACAAATTACCCTACTGCTGAAATTGTGGAATCTGGTCAAGTGGAGCAACCCCAATATTTCTCTCTCTCTTTTATTTTCCCTCACAGTCTGTCCAAGAAAGCATCAAAATCTTTGAGTTGCTGCTATGAAACCAAACCTGCAGCTGCCCCTTGTCATCCTCATGGAGAGGGATGCTCTGCATTTCACAGAAATGAATCCCAGCATTTCAGTTGTTGTTCTGCTGCAGCATTCCATTGTGACTCAGTGAAACGTGTGTTTCACTTTCACAGATGAGCTTTGCTGTAATTCTCTTGTTACTGTTTAAGATTCTGTGGTGTGGTAGGTTTTGTACAGTACACAGAAAACTTTCCATGCACGTTGTAAGGAAGGTTCTGAGCTGTAAAATTGTCCCTTTTCTATAAAACATTTACGCTTAAATCAGAATCATAAGATAATTCAGAGTGGGAGGGATCTCCTGTGCTTGAGTCCAAAATCCTGCTCAAATTTGTATATACATATAATTTCATTAGGGGAGAACAGGAGTTTTACCTCTTTAATTAATGTTTATTACACTTCCATTACCTTTCATTAGCCCTTTTCACAGCAGCAGTTTTCTGGGTGCTGGTATCTCCAGCAGAGTGAACTCCAAAGGGCTGAGCTTATCAGGACCTTAAATGAGCAATATCTGAGCGCAGTGCACACAGCTCTGTACAAGCACACGAGATTGACCCTTCCCATGCTGACACAGCACCCAGAAGTGATGTGATTGCCTTGGGGAAAGCTCCTAAAAGTGTGTTTGTGTGTGTGTGGTTTTTTTTTGCCTGCATTTGAGAAAAAAACAGGTAGAATGTGCTAGGAATTAACCCAAAGGCCAGCAGTAGATGAAGCAAATGTGCTGCTTGGCTGTCAGAGAGCATCTTCTCATGGACCATAATATTAATTCCTAGATAATAAAATGTAGCTGGAGAGTCTCCTCTGGTGTTTATTCAAAAGGAGAACTGGATTCCTCCACTTGCTCTCTGAAAGCCATCAGTGGGTTACAGATAGCAGAAAAATATTTATAACCAGCTCTCATAAGAAAATTCCTTATGTAATTTCACATCCCATTGTATTAGTCCATTACAGATTTCATTGCACATACCTGCTAACACAAAATCAAATATGTGCATGACATCAGTGTGTGTGCATTTGCAAAAGCAAGTACCAATAATCTAAATGTAAATGTGTTTTTAAACTATTCCTGCTGTAGGCCCTAGGGGAGGAATGAATAAATGATATTTCATTCTGTTTTCCAAAATAACTTTATTTTTGAAGCTTTGTTTTTAAAAAAACATGAATTTTCTAGGAGTTAGATCTTCAGACTTTTAAAGCTTTTTTGAATTCTCTCAGTTTAGGCAAGTGAAAAAAGAAGAATCCAGTGCTTTTGGAGATTCTGCACACCTCAGGGCTTTATATTGCTCTCCAATAGAAACAGTGATAGGAACATCAGATTAGGCTGGAAGTAAGGTCCACTGATACTTGGAAAAACAAAATTCCACCTGAGATTATGAGAAACATATAATTTAAACCAGTAGTATCTTGAATAATGATTTTTAAAAATTGCAATCTATTATCATTAATATAATTTTTAAAAAAGTTGATAGCCAGTAAAATTTGTCAGATACTTCCCTTTTACAGAATTACACATATTACTCTTAACTTCCATTTCTCAAATACAGATTTAATGCTTCTTGTGTTCCACTGATAATTTATGGGTTAAATTACCTCAAAACAAATCATCACTTGAAGTATCAACCAGCATTTTAATGTTGTCCCAGAAATTCTTCATGGGTTTCAGTAGAAAACACATTGTGTGGGTTCCCTACAGCTGTTATATTGGTACCAGTGAAATATAAATGAAATTGGTGTGAACATAAATATGTTCAGCTTCTGGTTCCTTGATATTAACTATGGAGACATGCAATTTGAATGGTTATTTTTTTTTGTTTGCCATGTGTATTCTTCACGCTATGCAAGCATCTTTCTGTTTAAATGGTTTGAAATATGACTGTGTGGTCTCTTCCATTTTATTAGTTGTGGTTTTTATTTCAGGGTTTAACTTTCTCTTTTCAGAATGAAATCTTTTCTTTCTGACTAATTTTAAAGAATAATTTTGGTTTTATTTATTTATTTTTTATTTCCCAGCTGTAGGTATCCAGATGAAACTTGAATTTTTCCAGCGGAAATTTTGGACTGCAAGCAGACAGGTATATTTTCAATTGAAGGTTTTTTGTCCTTGAAGGTTTTTTTGTCCTTGAATCCACAACAGTTTTTTAACTGTGGAAGTGAGGATCTTGTCAGAAGCAAAATATTCTAAAGAAACAATTTGAAGGTTTGTTCTGCTTTTAAATTTGGATACAGAAAAGGAGAATTCAGTGATGAAAGAGCAGTTGCTTGATTTTTGGAAGCAAGTTGAAAGTTTATTAATTTTTGGCCCCCGTGCATAAGGAATTACTTTCTTGGCACATGGTTTTTCTCCCTTAGAGAAAGTGTAAACAGTGAAGAGAAGTGTGGAATTTGTTTCTAGTGATAGCAGAATCATGGCTTCTCACCTAGGTTTTCTCTCTAGCACTGAGTAACTGTAAGATCACACAGGTTAATTAACAAAACTACAGCGCTGAATCACGGTTGGCACTCACAGTGCTCAATAAACTTGACCTAAACCCTTCAAGGATAGAATTTGTACTCACTGAAGAGGATAATCAGGTACTTTCTGAGGATTAGGAGATGCCATCCCTGGTTTGAGAATCGATTGGAACTGTGCTGTTACAGAAAATAAACCCTGACCCAACCCCTGCTGGAGAATCTTCTTTCATCTATGAATGGCTTCAAAAATTGAGTATGGAGGAGATTCTGGTGTTTAAAGCAGCTGAAATTGTTACAGTGTGAATGAACCCTTTCTCTGCAGAGAGGAACACAACACATTTGGTGAACAATTCAAAAGTTTACTAGTAATTTTTAGAATTAATTTAGATAAAGATGTAATCAATATCAACTCCTTTAAAAATTTGCTCATATGAATTTCTATAAAGTTTTATTTTGTAATCATCAAGGAGATAATTGAAAATACTTTCTTGATTTTTTTTTTAATCTTTAGTGTGCATCTCTCGATGGCAGATGTGCTATAAGTTGTGATGATGAAGTAAGTATTTATTTCTTTTCCATTGTCTATCTCTACTGCAGTAGAAGATACAGTTGATGAATTTAATTTGAACATCTCATTGTACATTATGGTCTTTATCACCTTGTAAATATTACACTGTTTGGATAGTGAGACTTTTTTTATGCCTGTTTCAGGTACCCACTGAATTACAAGGTTGACTCCAGTACCTCAAATATGTGTTGCAATAATTTCTGCTTTGTGACTCCAGTTTGGGAAATAATTTGAACCAGTGCTAAGGCATTTGTTTATCACTTTATTGTTGATGAAAAAAAAAAGCCACTAGCAGTTTAAAGTCTTCAGCTGGACACCAGCAGGAGCCATACATGTAGAAATTTAGGAATAGTGTGGACATTGCTGATTTAGAGATTCCAGACTTTTTCTTAATGACAAAACACACTGTTGATAGGACTCAAACAAATATCACAGCTCCTCTGGTGAGTCTGTTGACTTTCACAGCTTCTCTCAATGGCAATATCTGCTGAACATTTCCAGTATAAATTAAAGCATTTAAAAGTAAACATGAAGACATTAATGCAAATTGAATGGCACAATAGTCAATAAATATTAATGATTGTTAATAATAACATGATAATTGTAAGTATAATTAAAAATAAAGGGAATCAAGTGATGGGTGTGTGATACCTTTGATCCTAAAATAGAGACAACCCATTAATTAAAAATACTTTTTTTTTTTTCATGAGAGCTTTCAATTTGCTCATTTATTCTTGTTTTCCTGATGCCTCACATTTTATTTGCATGTTCTGTTTTCTTTCTATTTCATTTTTGGTTTCTTAGCCCACGTTACATTCCACTACTGTTATTGTATACTGGAGCTGTGAAAAACACATAGAGGACTTGAACTGCATCAAAGTTTCTGTAGTTCAGATGTGTTCTCAGACCTCAGTTAACATTCTTGCTGTGTTTATTCTGGACTTCATGCCTGCAGTTTTACAAGCTCAGGGACTCTCCACCTATGGAACGTTCCCTTGAAATCTGAAATTCACTGAACTTGAACCTTTGGGCAAAGCTGAGCATAGTTCACTTCCAATACCTGTGAAACATTGTGAATTAGAGCTCTTTCATGGAGCTGTAGTCTATGCAAATGCTATTATCCCAAGCATAAAACTTGTATCAGAAATCTGAGATTTGCTAGTAATGAGTAAATGCATTCTGCTGCCCTTTGTCCATGCTAAAGTTAAATTACAAGCTGTTTCTTTAACACTGTAGTAATACTGAAAGTTATTTATCTTGCTGGTAAGTGGTGAATGAATGGTTCTGAATGAATTTTTTTTTTCTAGTTAATATTTCTAAAATGGATTGAAATAGAAACCTTCTTATCTTCCCATTCCACAAAAAATACATAGATTCCATGTATTGCATTATGCCTGTTTCCAATAACAGTGCTAAAAAATTTGTATATTTTATAGTTCTGAACTGTGCTAGTGAATAACCAGATCTTAGAGATTTGAGACATGGCCACTAATTCTTGAATTGAGCCAATCTTTTCCCAACAGCACAAAAGCCATAAACTATGAAATTAAGCCTACACTTTTTCTTGTCCAGCATGACTTGTTTTATTTATTTTCTATACTACTGAGAAATATTGTTTCTAAAGCAGTATCTTTAGATTAATCTTTCATGCATGAAGACTGCAAATATGTATCCTCAAAAGATCTCAGTGTTGACTTAGCTCCTCTCCTGGTGCAGTCAGTGGGAGGTTCAGGTTGGCTTTGGGGAGAGCAGAGCTGTGCAGTTAGAGCCTGAATCTGAAATTCCATCCCTCACATACCACTGGGCTTGAGGAGCTGCCTCTTCAGAGTGCATCAGCTCTGCTCAGTTCCTGGCCAGCACCATCAGCTCTTCACATTGCATTTGCTTTGGGCTTTCTAGCAGATCAAAGGTTGACAATGAGTTGTTTCAACTTCCTTTCTGACAGGTTTTCTGTCACTGGGCTTGCCTGTAGCTTGGGTCCTCCTTTAGAATGAATATCCTGCATTTGCATTAGGGAATGATGTTCATTCTCAACTTTTGCCTGATTTCAGCTTCAGGTTTTTTTAAAACCTCCACTTCAAGCTAGCATTTCTGCAAGTTTCTCCTCTTTGGCCCCACGGGACAGTACTAATGTGTGGCCAGAATGAGAATCAGGCACATCTGAGCATCTCTGGAAACATCAGACTGCCTTTTCACATCCACAACTGCATGGGGCTGCTTTCCTCCCTGAAACAGCACAGTGATCTTGCTGGATGTGCAGAGTGTAGCAGAAAGCCTATTTTGTCATATTTCTGTACTGCCCATTCGCTGCAGGGAAGGTTTTGAATCACAAACAAAGCCAGGAGGATTCCTGTATTGAAAGCCATTCTGCTTATTTTATACAAATGTCATGGAAATTTCAATAAGCAAAGATAAAAATGTTGCTGATTTAGACCAACAATAGAAAAACAATAAAGATTTAACACTGAGATAGTTATTTGGCAATCCTGAGGAGAAACTGAGTTATATCAAGGTTTCAGGGTTTGAGTTAAACCTCATGTTTAAACTCTGAAGTGCAGTAATTAAAACTTTGCCTGTAGCAAGTAATTCTGTGAGGTTAAAATGGTGCATGTGTGTGTGTGGAGGGAAGCTCTTATTTGGCTTTACCTTGTTTTATACAGTTCAGACGTCTGACCTACCAAAAGCTAACAGTCCTGCCTCTAAACCCCGTTCCCAATTAAAAATACAATTTGAAAAGCTTTAGGAGACCTGTGGGGCCTCTTTTACAGAAGTTTCTGGTCCCATCCCCCAATGAACAAATTAAAAAATACTGCCTGGTCCCCTGTTGGTTCTGCAGGCTGACACTGTGTTTTCATTAATACATCGTTAGGGTAATGACATTGTGCTGATGTTTTTCTCCAAATACAGGAGAAGCCATCAGGAACACTAAAGTTCTGTGCCTTTGCAAACTTTGCTATAAGGAAAACTTTTAAGAAGGGATTATGAAACCACAAATTTTTGGTTTTTATGTTTGTTTGTAATTATATTATATCCTCCCATTCTGTACACATCTTTGTTTAGTTTTGCATGAAAAAAGCATACAAACTAAATTGGATAATATCCCATAACCAAGACTACACTCATTTTGAATTTATGTAAAACCTTATAAAAACCTGAATGTTTTAGCCATTTAGAATTGACTTAGAAATAAAGTATATAATTAACTTATTGATGTGTCCTAAAATCAAAAATTAAAATAGTATTTTATTATTTTTCAGACAATCAACTGTTACCTAATAGATAACAATGGATTTATTTTAGTATCTGAAGACTATCAACAGGTAAGTGTAAGATTTTTCTTGAGTCTTCTCATGTAAGATATTAATCTAAAATTGCTTTTTTAAAAAATAGGCCATGATCTGAAAATGGTAAGGAATTAGCAATGTAAAAAAGAATTCCTTCTACAAAGAATGTAAGCTTTATTCTCACTGGAGCTCAGTTTCTTTCTCCCATTGGAGCAGGGTCTGTTCTTAAACTCATAAATGCTCTCTTTAAAAACCTTTCTCGCTGCAGAAGTGTCTGTCTTTGTAAGAGGCTTTTACTCCAAGAAAAAAATCCCTGTGCCATTTTTGTCACATGGAAAGGTTGGGAAGGGGAGGACACAGAGCTTTTACATTCAAACTTAAGATAATGAGATTTTACAGAGCTGTTGGCTGAGGAGTTTGTTTTCTGAAGGGGATTACAGTCATTGAAGGATTAAAATTAAGCACTCAGCATCACAATGGAGAGGACAAGAAATATGATTATCACAGAATCATAGAATGTTTTCCTCAATCCCGCAAACCGTATGAAGGAACCATCACCATTCTCATTAACTTTTGCCTGAAAACTGCTGGGATGGTGCCCCAGTCATGCCAGAACTGTCTGAAGTTGAATTATGTGTTGGGACTGTGAATAGGAATGGCCACACTCCTGCTCAGCCCTCAGCTGAATTAAGTTTGTTATGATGAGCATGACCTAAGAAATACACTCATTATGGAATGGTCTTGATACACTGAAAACCTGTGTCTCTATTTCCCCTTTAGTTGTTACTATTTACAGATGCACAGCTGTGACTTGTGCCAGTGACTGGCGCGCTCAGAGCTGGCCATGGCCAATGATGATTAGGAAGAGATGTTTCTTTTGGTACTCACCTGATAAAAGCCATTTCTATTCCTGTGAATAGTTTGGACAACTGTTGCACAAGAAGTAGGCTGGAAATGTATTCTGACCTGGTTTTTTAGCTAAATGTATCCAAGTCAAAGAGGGGCAGCAGAGAAGTCTCTATGTTTATGTAAATTTATGGTAAGATTACATTAGTGTATGTCTATTTTATATATAGTGTGTATAGAAGCTGCTGTGGATAGAGAAGGGGGATGATGCCTTACCAATTCCTGGGGTTGCTTCAGCACTGTTTTTCTATCTATCAGCTTTCCAAACATGACCTGAACTGCTCCAAGAACCAGGTTTGTGGGGCAGAGTAATTCTTCTGAATTGCAACTAAATCCTGATGTATTAAAAAAATGATAACCTGAGTGTAACTGCTTGGGGGAGAGCTGGCATTTACAAAGGGAGCTTTTGTGGAGAGAGCTGTCACTGAAATGTCTTCATAAGACTGGTGCACAGCTTGACAAATCAGGTTCACTGCTATCTAAGGTTATATGAGGCATTTATGGTTTGGAGTTTCTTGACGTTGCCTGCCTCTCCAATCGTTAGGGTAATCTTTCTTCATCAGTCAGCCAGGGCTATTGAAACTGGTATTTTTAGTCATGTTCCTTGTGTTTCTAGGAGACTTTACATACCCATATGTTTTGGAAAATGTTCCAAGGTTCCCCTGAGGAAAGGAAGGAAAAAAAAAGGCAATACTTGCCTTTTAGGTGGAGGAATGCCTTTTTTTAGCTAGGGCTGTAACTTTTCTGCCTGCAAACTCCCAGGTGCATACTTGAGGTCAGCTAAGTTCCTTGTAATGGAATTGGGGTTTAGTTCATACAAAACCTATGGAATCCATGCAATTTGAGAGTGTAGTGCCCTTTCCCCCTCATAAATTGTGGGATTTCTCCCTTTAAACAATGAAGAGAAATATCCAATCCTCCTGGGAGCTGAGGCTCTAAAATAAAACAGGTCTTCCCAAGGTAGGAAAGTGCTGTACTTGCAAGATTTTCCACTGTCACATGAATGGCTGCAGATGACGGAGTCACTTCCATCTTGCTGACCAAATTTATAACAGCAATGTTTGTTTTCTCAACAGAGATTTATTTTTATTAGTCCACAAGTACTGAATAGGGACAAAATGAGTAATTCATCAAGCTGAGTGGTTTTAAGTATGAAATGACTCTGAATGGAGTTAAAATTTATAGGATTGATGAAATGTGCTGTTCCAGCTCCTTAAACAGGTCATACAGGAATTATAAACAATGTTTTTTAATGACTGTTTATGAAATCCTCTCACAACCTATTTATATCTTTTTTGAGTAACATTTTAATCACAAGAGTTTGTGATCAGATTAGTGTGTTTTCTTTACAAGCTTTAGGTTTGGAAGGCTTTTATTTTTTGATATTGGATGTTATATAATGTACCTCCATATATTGTTTAAGCTCTCACATCTGCTCAGGGGTAATAATATAATCCCAACAATTTGCCCTGACTGGGAAGTCCTCTTCAGGTTTTATGTAGCAGCAGTCCTGAAAACATCTCTATATAGCAGTCAAAGCCACTCTTGCCAGATCCTGGAATATGCCAGTTCAAACTGCAGCCAGTTTTGTTTTGCATTTATCTATGCTTTTGGTAATTCCTTACATTTTCCTCTTACAGACTGGTTACTTTTTTGGGGAGGTTGAAGGGGCTGTGATGAACAAGTTACTAACAATGGGCTCTTTTAAGAGGTAAGAATGAACATTTTATCTCTTAAAAAATGTTCTAGCAAAAAAATCAAAGTCATGTAGAAGAAAGCCAAGAGTGGCAGTGTGGCTGGATTCTCATCTCTGTATCTTTTCTGTACAACCTGAGTGTAATTTGATTCCACACACATCAAATATTGAGAGTATTGGAGTCAGCCTACAGTGAGTTTCTTATTAAACAGTGGTTTATTTGACTACAATGCTAAAACTGTGTCGTTTTCCCACTGGGCTCAGGTGGAGAAGAGATTGGGCCATATCCACTACTGAGCAGTTTTAAACAGCTCTAAAGCAAAACATTTATGCCACATTATCATTTTGACCTGTAAAATGTTGGAGATTGCTCAAGCTAGACAGTGCAACAAGCCCTGCTGTTGAAGGGAAAATGTGTTCTCCCAGCAATCCATCTCCATTCACATGCTAACTTACCTTTGAACGTTGTCACTATTGACCTGGTCTCACTATCATGATGACATTTAAAACTAACAGTGATTTCATGTGTTGTCCTTTGAAATAAATTATGCACTCTGAGGAATTAAGAATAAAATTTCCCTTTAACCTGTAACTCACCACTGGAGTCTTCATGGCTTTTAAAAGGTCTAGGAATTGTTCATGTGGTCAGAGTTGTTCTGTACCCCTTTGTCCTCTTCAGCAGAAGAAAACTCCTTTTATACTTTTGCTTTTTATTCTCCTGTGCAATTCTAGTATGAATAAAAAGACATATCACTGCTACCATCCATTACTTAGTCACTACCTGTGAGGGTGTGTACAGAGCCTCTCTGAATCTCTCTCTGGTTTGTGGGCTTGCTTGGTAAATCAGCTCCCTTAAGCTGTGTCTGAGCAGGGCAGCTGAGTACCACTCCCAGTAAATGACTGACCTGAAATGTGAGCATCTGACGCTCATGGAATCATCCCCAGTCCTGGTTTTCCAAGGGTGGTGACTTTTTTGCATTTAGCACTACATATTTAACGTGTGCTGTAGAAGGAAGTGAATCAATACCAGCGTTTATAGGCTGGATTTGGCAATGAAAGGATCTGTTTGGACAAGAGATGAAGCATTTTATTTAGTGCAAAGGACAAAATACAGTCAAAACCAAGGGAAAATGCTTTAACTTGTCCCAGTTTGTTTAGTCCTGCCCAATAAAGCATTTCAAACAGAGCATCTACTCAGTGATGGGTGCCACCATTGAGAAAACAGGCATAGCTTGAGAGTTCCTTTTAAAATTCAGTGAGTGGATCTTTGGGCTGGATCATTGGTTGGGACTTCATTATTAGAGATAATGAAGGCATAAGGTCAGTGCAACTGAGCTGCATACTAAGGAAAATGTAAACACAAGAAGCCAATTATTCAACCATGATAAACTGACCATTGCAAATCAGTTAAAGATGGGACAGAATCAAAGTGGAGTTATTGCAGGTGAGCAACTTCCCCTACAGCAGATAGCAGCAAAAAAAAAAACAACTCCAACAAACTGTCTTTGATCTGTGTTAGATGAGGCCTTTAAATAAATTATTCCAATAATATGAAGAAGAAATCTTTGCTGGTTCTCATGAGAAATAGATGCATTTACAATATTTGTAAGATTACTAATTTTTCTGGGTGGGGATTGTGTTTTGGTTTTCCAACATTTATTTATATGAGATAGGAGGAAAATAAAAATGATGCTTGGTTCAGTGGCAAGATCTGTCAGCAGTGGCATTTCCCTGAGAGCACCAAGTGGGCCTTACACACATTATATTGTCATTGCTGCTCTTACCATGGGGGCAGAGCAGAGATAGAGAGAGCTCTGTCATTGCAGTTCCTTCTGAAAATGCCCAGAGCCATCCTTCCCTGCAATTTGCTTCTTACACGGCATGTGCAGTGCAGCAGGTGAATTTTATAACCCTGCCCTGCTTGGGGTGGTTGTGCTCCCTTTGGGGTGAGTCTAGAAGGTTCTGTGGAGCCTGATGTGCCCTGCAGAGGAGTTGGTGTCAGCCCCAGTGCAGAGATCCGAGAGGCAGTGCCAGTGTGTGCTCCCACCTGGTGAGTCCTGCCAGCCTCCAGGCTCTGCACCCACAAAGGCAATGAAATAACTCTTTGTCTGCTCTCCCCACTACTGCAGATTTGGAGTGATATAGAAGTGCTTTGTAGGATTGAGATGGAAGTGCTAAACAAAAGGGGGTTGTTTGCTGCTGGCTGTATTTCTTTTCAACCTGCAGCAGGATGAAATTCAATTTTTATGTTCGCTGTTTATTTTTTAAAGTGAGCTTAAATACCTCCTTCCCTCCTCAATTTCTTTAAACTCAGTACTTCTTTTGAATAATGTGTGCATATGTATGTATGTATATTTTCTTAGTTTATGGGGTTTATAATTAGGGAGAAAAACTATATCAGTGCCTGCACAGCAACGTGACATGCTCTATGATTTCATTTAGCAAAATTATGTTTATCTTATACCTTAAGTATTGCACGCAGTTAAATAATTTAAATATGATTTAAATGTATTATTAAATAAATTAGGATGTGCTTATGGAAAAGTATCTGCTTCACATAACTTAGAAAAGTTTCTTTATGTTTTTCTCAGCACTTTGTTTATATAAAAACAGTGAAAAAAATTCAACAGCTCAAACCATGAAAATCTAAAAACCAACACTAACATCAGGAAAATTAAGGGCTATCAAAGCAATGAGATCCCTAAAGAAATAAGCATAATAAATCTCTAAGAGAAAATGAAACATCTCTTGACTTCCAAACATTTCACCTTTTCCAGTAGGAGGAAAACTAAGCAATTCTATATGAAAAATATGGAAGCAGCATCATTTCCTCTTACAGTTTTCTTTCCACCAGGCATCCTCTTACATAGAAGAGCCTATGCATTGGTATTTGGCATTTAGTAATTTTGTAATTTTGGTATTTGTCAATATTGGCATTTGACCAGGTTGTCAGGATGTATGACTGAAGTGGCACACCCCTGAAATGCAGCTTTCCCAGGAGCTAAGGCTCAGTCTATCAAGTTCTTGTTGCTCTCAGAGCTTCTGTTGTTTCCTAATTTTTCTTGTAGTGCAGATCCTTCACCTGTGCTCTCCACGTGCACCAAGAGGCAGACTTTCATCTGCCTTGATTTGCTTTATAAGCACAACCTAGCAAGTGGGTTTTTTCCCCTAGTTATGAGAATAAAAGAAATTCAGAAGTTTGTTCTTCTCCTAGAAAGTAGTTCAGTAAATTCTTAAATCCAAATCATGAGAGCAATAACTAGTTGCTTAACAATAGGACACAGTTTTCACTGATGCAGCACAGCCTCCAAATGAAGGATATTTTTTGTATTTTGGCCAGTATTTCATATTTAAGCATTTTATTAAAATATTATTAATATTTTTTGTGCTAAATTGACACATTTAAAATGTGTGTTTATTTTCATGTGGATTTTTACAGTCATGGATTTAGCTGCCTATTAATTGGGCACATTGTACATGTATGCTTAGGAGAAGATCAGACATAGACTGCAGGAACATTCCAAATTGCAGTTGTTGGGTTTGGCATTGGACAAATTGTCATTACCAACAAGGTTTAATTTTTATTTCAACATTTACTAAAAGTGCATCTGGTACCTGCACACTGAAACTCCCACATTGCTGTGGGGTATGTTTTCTGCTCATATTTAATTCCTATGATATCTAAAATTAATGTCTTTAATCTGAGTTTTAGGCATTGTTTGACTTTATGTCTCTGTAAATATTACTTTTAATGCAGTGTATTCATATACAGAACCAGTTTGTACAGTTAAGGAGAAGCACAGGCATATTTGTTGCATAGATGAGTTCTCATTCCATATTCTTTAAATACAGGCTGACTTGCAGTTGTTATGCATGTTATTCCTTGAGAACATTGGCAGTTGGGAATAGCTGAGCTATAAAAGCAAAGATATGTGATGACAGGTTTGTTTTGTCAAAATGCTGTCATTTAGTTTTATTATTTCCATTGATTTTGGTGAAAAGTGTTACCCTGGCAGCTTCTGGACTCTAATAATGTCAGTGCAGGTGTGAGAGCCAGAGCAGCAACAGTCTGGGCTTTCCTACAGTGTCCTGCTGTCTCCCCACAGGAGCCTCTCTAGGCGTAGAAACTGCTTTGCTTTTCACACCATTCAGCACTGTCCCTCCTTCCCTTCCTTGTGAGAGTGCCAGACAGGCTGCACATCTTAGGTCTGAGTCATGAACACCTTTCCACCACAATCTTGCTATAGTCATTACTAACTTTTCCACAGACTACTGAATAAAGCATAGGGTCAATAATTAGGACTTCTGTATTATTGGCTTCCTTTGTTCAGCTCTTTAAAGCACTTTTTCTTTTCCTCTAGACTGGATGTTCATTTCCATGGTAAAAAGCTTATTATTCCTACAGATTATTTGAAACCCACCACATCTTGAACTGCTGACAAAACATTTGAAATTTTATGCATTGAAGACCTTTTATCTTCCCCAATTGTCATTGGTGGTATTTTATACTAACCAAGTAGAAATCCATGGGTGTGATGAAAACCTGGCTGAAAGCAATAGAAAGTGCATCTGCCAATATATTCTGTGCTGCTGGTAGGTCTTGGAAGTTTAATTTTCTTGAACCAGATTCATACTCAATTGTAAGTACATTGCAAAGTAGGAGAGTGGAATTTAGTGTATCAGGAAATTGACAATAAAAGGGCTTTCAGTAAGATGTGTTTGGCTGCTGAAGTTACATAAACTGACAGTGCACATTTTGGTTGTGCTAAATAGCTGATGCTGAGCACAATTGCTCTGTGGACTTCAGTTGTGGAAGTTGACAGCGTGGTGGTGTCAGAAAGTCTCAGTAATGCCCTCTGTAGCAAGGGTAGAGCTCTCCTGGGAGGTGCTGTGATACAGAGAATGGAATTGGGCACACAGATGGGCTTGGGAAGTTGTGTTCCCTCACTATGATCAGTTGGACACAACGTGGTCAGCTGCAAACAGTTACTTAAAGCTGCGACACAATCACTTCAGAAAGGGTGCCAGGGAAGCCTTTCTTCTGAAACATTGGGTTAAGTCTTTCTGAGTGAGAAGAAAGTCTGTTTTCTAAAATCTCAGAAAGACTTCAGCAGTAAAACAGCACCCTGGAAATGACACCTGAGCACAGGAACACTACAGCATCTTAGGCAACTGCTCTGAGTGCAAATGCTCTCACACCTTTTATAAGGAATAGGGCTGGAAGGCTTTTGCTTTCCTATTCCATCTATAATAAAAAGAAAACAACTGGATTTGAAATAGTGAATGCCTTGGAACCCATAAAATACCATCTATAGTGACAGAGAATCAGGAACTGGTTCAGTATGTTGCAGCGTTCAGATTTCAACGTGGTTTTCAGCTTCATGCACTGATCTTTGAAGTGTGTTACAAAATTCTTATTTGTTTCCAGATCTTTTTAAGAACGTTTTGCAGTAATGCTTTCACTGTTATATTTCACACATCCTGTGCTATAATTGTTTGAATCACCTTTAGAAACTTTGAGCTAGGTGTTGAACGGCCCACTTTGAAAGTTACTGAAACAGCAATGCATTATTTTAAACCCACAACTCATTCCAGACTTTTTTTCAGAAAATTATGTAAAGCATTTGCTCCTTTTGTTGTTTTGTTTTGTTTTTCCTTTTTTAAACCTGGATACATTAGCTGATTTCTCATTTTTCCTGAACCTGAACCATCACACTGGAAGATTCAAATATATTTGCTCAAACTAAACTCATCTAACTAAACCCAATATCATCCATAGATGATATCAAACCTTTCCAAGTGCTCTAGTGATCAACGTGATTTTGAGGTTGTTCATTAAAACTCTTTCCTTCTGCCATCACTCTAAAATTTGTTAATTTTTTCCCTGTTAAATGAAGACTGTTCTAAGTACATTTATTTATTGTTTTTCTTTCCCTGAATCATAGTGCAATCTTAGATTGCTGAATACTCCCTGCAATAACAAGACAATCTACAATAAATATAACCTAGCATGTTGGGGTTCAGTATTAATTATATTTCTGGTTATTTTGGGGAGTACATACTTCAGTCCTTCAATACATTTTTATCTTTGAGCATTTAAAGAAACTATTCACTCTATCAGAATGCAATGATTACATAAGAAATGTAATCCAAGTTCAAATACTGAGAGGGGAAAGGCTTTTATCAATATCAAAAATTAAGTTCGAATTATAATAGATCTTTCACATGACATTATAGTAGTATATATATTCTATATATAGTATAGAATGGTATAATAGTGCATATATATATATATATATATATATCTACTAGTATATATATAATAGTAGTTGATTAACATGGCTTAGCAGAATAATGAAGTCCACTGATTGACCATGAAGTTCTGCTGTGTGAAACTGAAAGTTGAGACATTGATTACACTTTCAAACATGGAACAGTCACCAAGCTCAATAAATATATTGAAAAAACATTTACAATTAATAGAGGCAAAACAATGTATTCTGCTTCTAAGGCTAGGTATTAAATGAAGCAAGATGGGACTCTTTCATCCATATGGAAATCCATATGGAATTTCTTTATACTCTTCACAGAGCACATGAACACCTCTAAACTGCCCTTTTCCATGCATTTATCCCTTGCCTCCATCTCTGGCTGGTCCAAGTGCACACACACCCCCACCGTGCTTGGATCCCAAGGAATAAAATAGTGGATAAAGCTGGAAAGGCTGAGCTCTAGAAATTCCTTTCCAGGACTGGATCCTGAGCATGGCTAAAGGACGAGGAAGGAGGAAGGGAAAAGCTAGGGGAAGTGGTGTATTTCTGCATGCCACAGAGGCAGCACAGCTTACACCGTGTACTGCTCTGTTTGTCTTGGCAGATCTGGGTGCGCGGATCTGGCCGTGGGCGGGATGCTGCCAAGGATGGTCAGTGTTGGACTCACACCATGTTTAGGTCTCTAGTTATGTTTTGTCTCCCATGTGCCTCTCTCTGCCAGTCCACACAACAATGGCTTCCTAGGCATTGCTCTTCTCAGCAGAAGAGAAAAACAATGATGTAAGCAGTATGACCATGTGCTAAATGTTTAGTTGAAGCTGCGACATCCAATACATTAGAGATTTTGTCTGTAAGCCAGAAAGAAAATATAGACATAATAAAGAAGCTTTTAGTGATGATTGCTGTCACAAAATTAGATCAGAAAAATAAAATATGCTCTCTGCCGCAATGGAATACAACATTTTATTGGTACAGCTTGCAAGGTTTCATGGCATGCAGTACAGGATGCCTCATGGTGATGCTGAGTGCATTTCATGACCTGGTTTTGGCAGCTTCTGGGACATCCTCTCTCTAGCTGAATTTGTGTGCTTTTCTTTCCTCTCCACTTAGAAGCAAGGCACACATTGCAAAACATTTTAGTCCCATCTCATACCTCTATTAACCATCTCTGTCCACTTGTGTTCCCTTGTCCCTCTGATGATGCACAAGTCAAATGGAAATGTTCCAAATAACAATAGTGAGTTCTATATATTTACACTTGTTGCAAATTATCAGTTAAAGATTCTTTACGTCTGCTACAGATTTTAAATGCTTTGTTTGTGTGGATGGAAAAAGTTTATTGATTGTTCTATGGACAGACAGATTTAGAGAAATAATCGCAATAATTCCATGTACTAGCTCTGAGTTCTGGATTTTGCATTTAGATCTCTGAAGTGTTTCAATGATGAGTAAGATTGCAAGCAAAAGTAAATTTCCCTGTTTACTATGCATCTGAGGAGGCTTCTAGCATAAGTTGATTACAGCAGGTACCTGGAATATTTTGTCTTCATGAAAAGAAGCAAAGGTAAACCCATCCTGCTTCAAATATCTGTACTGTCAATGCACTGAAATTCCACCTCTGTCTCCTTCAGAAGCAATGCCATGTTCAAAGCAGTTGTGCACTGAGATGCTGGGACTGTAGAAGAGCGTTTCTGCTTTTACTGAAGTTTGAGTGGTCTGTTGTGAGAAGCCTCTCAAATGCATAGGCTCTTTCACTTTCTGGGGCTCAATGTGCTGATCTTAGTCCAGAACCAATTGTTTAAGCATTGTGTTGGATGTGTATTCTCCTCCTCTCCACATTGTTTATGCCATTGCGTGTTACACTCTCTGCATATCTTCCCTGGTTCCTCCCAGTTATGCTTTTGCTTTGTTCTGTAGTCTGCTAAAATCCTTACAAAGTTTTCACAGCATTTCTTACACTCTTCCATGTAACCTGTATTTTAATGATCCCATCCCCTCTTTCCCCCCCCCTCAGCTATTACAATTTTTATTTTCCTGTCCACTTTGTGAGCAGAATGTTCCATATCATCATTTTTATTCCACTGTGTTTTCTTCTTTTAGTCAAGCAGTTTTCTGTTCTTCCCTGTAGAATTACTCTTTATGACTACCAGGCCATGTGTAGGACAAACAAAGAGAGTAGCGACAGTGCCCATAGCTTACTGGACGTAAGTACAGCACCTCTCACCAGCATCTTTCCATGCCACCATCAAAGAAAATTGCTGCAAACATCTCATGGCCATTGTGAGACTGTTATTTTGATTTGGAATGCTTGCAGCTCCTCATGTTTATCCCAGAGCATACACAGGGTGGTTCATTATAAACTAACGCAAAGGGTTCTGGTTTTTCGAGTTCAGTCAATTTAATGCTGGGCCACCCTTTCTGAGGTTCTGTCAGAAAGTTCTTTGCACTGTATGGATTTGCCTTCTTAGGAATTTGTAAATTTGGCAATAGATTGTGTTTTGTCTGGGGGACTGGAATCACATATGCCTTTTCTGTATGTAAACATGTATTTCAAATTAAAATTTGAGATTTCTTTTTTTTTATACAAAAGGAATGGTTCACTGACAAGGCATGCAAGTCAGTGATTTTAACAATTTCGTTTTCCTAGTATTTAGATGTGTTTTAAAGTAAAATTTCGATGCATTTAAACCCTCGTGTTGCAATTTGAGTACAAACCCTGTCTCTCTGCTAGGCTTGATTAGAGACAACCTGGGTCTTGCCAAGGCAACACTTCCTTGTGCTAAATCCTCTGTCAGGGTAACACCCCAAGGACACTTTGTGACCATGCATCCATTTTACTGATTGCTGTAATAATCTATCAGAACTGATCAGATGTTAGATAGAGGTTTTGCATGTTAAAAAGGAACTGTTTTCACAAATAAATAACAGTAATAGCACGAAAAAATTCTTAAGTAAAGAGAACAGCAGTAAAACACTGGCAATTTTGCCAGTCTGGAAAAGTACCTGATAGTATTTATTTTTAAATGTGCATCTAACTAGAAATAAAAACCAAAAAAACACCCTTTAATAATTTTGTACATTAGGGGCTATTTTCATTTAGGTATTTACATTATTCTGGTTTTCATATGCCTGGACTTATGGCATTTGTCAGGTTGTTATCCACTAAAGTCTGAACCCTAAAAAAGACCATCTTCCCATCATAAATACTAAACTGCAATGAGACCTAAACTATAAGTGAAATAGAACAGGCTGCTGTGAACACATTTGCATGAAATATCTTAAAATATATTACAGCTCTTAACAAAAACCTTCTATCCAAAAACTTGGGGCTTCAGTTCAGTTTGCCTAAGCATTCAGCTTGTAGAGCTGAGGCATTAGCCCTTAAAAAGTGGGCTCTAATCCAAAAGATGTTTTTTTATTATTCCAAATTTTGTCCAGGATATCCAGGAAAAAAGCCTCTGTATCTGTTATGGGATACACTGAGACATGTCAAAGATTTTTTTTTTTTATTTAAAGATAGTCAAGTTTTTTAAACCTCAAGAGAGTTTGGGTGATCCTCAGTATGAAAGATGAATAGAGTTTTAGATTATTATTTTCCTGTTGATTCAGTCACTTCTATCAACCATGACTACTGAGAAAGTATAAAGAGAACTTGCATTAAAGACACATAGGGCTGATTCCCCATTTTCTTGGGTTTTTTGCCCAGTTTTTTGCATATCAGCTAATTAGACAGTATCCAATATAATTTCTGCTTAAGCAAAAGGTTTGCTTACAAATGTTTATCCTTCCTGTTGAGAATTATGGTTTCATAAATGGAGGATCAGAGACAGGGACAAGATGGAAACTCCCTAAAACGTTCCTATTTTACACAGCATGGAGAAGAGGTACCAGAGATTCTATCCCAGCCTTTTAGACTGTGGGAGTGAGGTGATAAATTAGGGATGGACTAGACTCACAGATCACCTGGTCCATTTCTTTATCAGAAGAATATTGCTTCTCAACATCTCTCCAGATACTTTGTTATTAACACTTCTTTTGTTTTAATTGCTCCAAGACCTACATGGTTCTCCCTAGAACCACTTTGTTGCAAATGTAGCTGTGCCAGGGATCCACAGAACGAAATTACTTTAGCTCTCAAGAGTGCTTTAAATATGAAGAGAGAACAAAACTCCTGCAGTTTTTGTTGCAGTTTTTAAAGGAACAGTTTGTAAGTGGAAAAGGCTCTCGAGTAAAATCACATTTCATGAGAATGCGTTTATATCAATGTAATTACATGTTTTTTCCACTGGAATTTCAAAACAAAATATATTTTCAGTTTTTGTAGACATTAATGAATTTTTTCAGATACACTGGAGTTTGAAATTTTAATTAATTTCTAGTATTAAAATAGTTTCTAAAACATATGGTATATTTCAGACTAAATAAGTATTCTTCATGAGTAATAGTGAGTACATTGTTTTACATGAAATTTGTCATTATGAAAACAAAAGTATACAGCAAATTTAATAACTTGGGCATAAAATTTCAGGGTTTTTGATTTGGAATGAAAAGAAATAAGATGTCCCCCAGGGCTGACATTTTCTTTTCTTTCATCTCCAGGAAAGTCTTGTAGTTCTTTATCTTTTCCTATAAGTCAGGGCTTCACAGGTGAAAATCTTTCCTGTCTCACACATTTTGCATTCTGCTGGGTTGGGATCTCAGCCTCCCATGGCACTGGCTGAGTCCTTTGGGTCTGTGAGTCCTCAGCCCTGCACAGAAACTTTCTCTGTGGCCCCTGAAAATTTTGGTTGTCCTGTTACTGCTCTGCCAAACAGCACTGCTTCAGTGAGTGCTGGTTTGGGCTGGTTAGGCATGATTTTAGATATCTGAGGAGTTCTGTCAGTATGATTTCTATTTGTTAAAATACTCTGTTTGCATCTAACAGAGTAGGCGGAATTTTATGCAACTAGGACATCCTAACAAAGATGAGGGAGACAAGGAGAAATTCCAAATTTCTGCAAACTGACTTTTCTGCCTGGCTTTTTTTTTTTTTCTTCATGAAAGATTAATCCTATTAATAGCCTTTTCAAAAAGGAAATATTCAGAATGTAATAGAAGTACTGTCAACGGAGGATTTTCAAAGGATTTGCTGTATTTGTTATGATCCAGAATAACAAAGGGAGGAGGGAAAAAACTTCTTAAAGTGCTTACAACTGGACTGTCAAATGACACAGATAAACATTTAGGTAAATTAAGACTTTACTGAGCCTAATGAGGCTGAGGTAATGAATAGAGATTTGCATTATAGACAGGCAAGCCTGTGAATTGCAGCCCAAGAAAAGCTCATTTTATCTACCCGAGCTGTTCCTCCAGCAATAGCCTGGGAAATAGGAACCCCTAGAGGTTAAAGATTTAAGAATCATTTGCAAAAACTTTCCTTTTTCCCACTGATAATCTCTGTATATGACTAAGTATGCTAAAAAGGAAATTTCATTGCTTATGCATTTTACTAATCAGTATAATAATATTTCTTGATCCTTAAAAAAGGGGGTTTTGTGCTCCATATGCATTTGAATATCCAAAGGATGGTTTTTACATATGAAGAATTCAGTTAAGATATAAATGCTGCATGTTTTGACTTTTTATTAAATGAGTTTCTTCTCTCCAGCCTTATAATGCCTTCTTTGCTGCAGTAAAGTGGATTATGACTGAACTTGTCTTGTAAGTAGATTTCATCAAAAATGTAACAAATATTTCTATGATTTGCTAAATATTTGTACTTTTGAATATTTCTATTTGTACCTTTTGCATTTTACATGCATTGTGCTGCTTTTCTTGAATGATTAAAAATATATTGATATTTGTCAATTTTGTTTTCCGATTTTGCATTTTTGAAATCTGAGAGAATTTTGGCTGGATGACTGCACTTTCACTTTTCTCACACTCATGGTCTTCACTTCTATCTGTGTGGCTTTGTTCAGCAGATCACAATGCACAACCCCAATTTCTTTCTGTGGTTACTGTTAAATTTTGGATACACCTCTGGCTGTTTGTGATGCTGCTTGGGTGGGCTGCTGTCAGAGGAGAAACTTGTTACCCTGACTCACTGTATGGTTTGTCACTTCATAAAATTCTGCAAGAAGGACCCATTACAGTGCCAGATAAGGTGCACTTGGATGTTGCTGAGTTTTTCTATCTCCATTAATTCATCTAAATTCCCAGTTAATTCATAATGATCATTATCTCTAAGAGAAGGTGCCCAAGAAATAGTAATATCCCATGGAGAAGAAGAAGCCTTAAAGTGTGCTGTGTTATTAAGCTATATGATTTATTATTGTTCTTATCTGAAAGCAGAGCTGCAGATATCAGTGAATTTTATCTTTATTGACATAGAACTGGTTTTTTTTTCTGTAGCAATTTTGTTTAATTGTAAATTGTATGAGTTTTTTTCAAAGTTCAGAATAAGAGTTAAGGAGAATTAAACGAATGGCTGCTGTCAGAGGGCAGAGATTGATCTGAAGTGCAGCTTTCTAAGTGAATCTGAGGGAAATAAAGAGTGTTCAAATGAGACTGATGTTACATTTCACAGCTTTGAAAATGTTAAGAAACCTTCTCTGTTTATAAGAATTGTAGATTCGTGGGTATATGATGATCTGGATGTTGGTTTCACATTCTTTATTTTACAACAACTGATTGGCTGATGTTTTTCAGTCTGTTCTTCCAAGTAAATAATGGTGTATTTTAGTGCTCTTCACAAGTTAGTTAGGGTTGATTCGACAGTGGTTAATCTGCTCTTCAAAATAAAGCAGCTTTATTATTTCAATTTGAGAATTAATAAAAGAAACTATTTTGTGTGTGCTCCTGTGTGGTAGCCAGGACAGTTATAAACCCATGGCATTTTACTAGAGTCAAAATACCCATATGATGAAGAAATAATGGTCAACAGCAAAAATAGAGTGTGCTGCCATGCTTTGGGAGTTTTAATGGACACTTCAAATACAATCAATATTTAAAATTAAAAATGAGTAAATCTATGATTTATTGATGGGGTTAATTTCAGAAAAAGTTTTCAGAAGTAAAAAAATTACCCAGTAAAAATATGAGAATAGCAGTAGGTGCTAATCCCAGAGTTATGCCAGTAACTTGAATTTCAGTTCTGTGTTAGCTTTTATTTAAAATAGGATTAATGTTATCAAGCTACTGCCAGTTTAGGATTTTGAAAACATTCTGTGGGGTAATGTGAAAACTCTAATAATTTTTCCAGGTTCCTTGTGGAATTTAATCTATGCAGTTGGTGGCACTCTGATCTAACAGCTAAAGGTAAGTGGGATTTTTATTTTTACTGACATAATGGCAGAAATGTCTAGAGTAATTTGGACTTTTGAAATTCAGATGTGGGTACACTGTTTTAGATTAAATAATAAACATCTGATAATAGTTTTCCTCCCATGCCAGCATTCTCTTCTTTGTTAATCTTTCCTAAAACCCAAGAGAATTAAGATCTTCTGTGAATAACCACTAAGTGCTTGAGTGCACTCTAGGAGCACAGCACACCGCTATAGCAAAGTTAAAATAGTAGATAATGATTAAATATGTTTTTAAAAACATTTATCTTCATTCCAAAACAATCTTTGTGAATAAAGCAATTGCACTGTTTTAGTTATACAATTTTTTTTTTTACTGGAGCTGCCATAAAATGTAGTGGAGTTATTGTTCTAGAAAATGCCTTTTCAAAAACAGTGTACAGAAATATGACCATCTCTATTATTTCATGCAAAAATAATTTTTAAAGCTTAAGGTAGTAGATTTTATTCTTAAAAAGGCTGATCTGTTTTTTTCTTATTATTCCATTGAAAAACTAGACATTAAAATGTATTGAAATTCAATTTATTCAAAATATATTTTTAAAATGCAGAAGCTTCATTTGAAATAATATAAATTTTTAATAGTTCCACTAAGAATAGGAAGTTTTCAGTGTAAGCTGTCTTTCTGTATTTTAACAGACTTTTTATGGCGTTTTTAGGAGTTTTTCTCAAAAGCAAAGGGCCACTTTACAAGAGCAGTGCTCTTCAAGTGACAATTTAATAGGCAAATTGTGCTGTGTGTCATTGACTGGTGTAAGAATTTAAACTGAATTCTTCAGGTTCATATTTGCATATTGCTTAGCAAAGCAGGGGATAAAATTGCTGCTTTAGGCTTCATTTAATATTTGCATTGCCTGGATCCTAGGCTGTCTTTATGCCAAAATATTATCCTGTCTGAAGCCAAAATATCAGTCAGGCCCCTAAAACCAAGACCAACTGTTCAGTGATTTCTCTAAGCGTGAAGAGAACCATCTCTAACACTGAGGCTGTGAAGGACAGCCAGGTTTGCTGTGCTAGACACAGAAAATGCAAAACTGTTCCTTGAGGAATGGCAGCTGTGCCTGTCCCAGTCCTTGGTGTTTGCAGAGCAGCCAAAGCAGCCTGCGTAGGAAATATTTTTTTTTTCAAGTGTACTGCACAAATATGCCTTAATATATCCTGACATGAAACATCCAGTGGAACTTGCATTATATGCTACAGAAAATATATTTTAAACACAACATCCCTCTTCATCCCGTGAAAATGAATATCTGATTTGTGTTTTGAGAGTGCACTCATTACAGAAAAGGCAATAATAACTTGCAAACTTCCTTTTATTTAAAACAAAACTATCAGTGCAGCACTTTGATGGATCAGTATTATTGAGAAATTTCAATTCATGGTTTAGTTGACAGTGAAGTTTTAATTTCACAAGTCACTTGCTCCACTTCTTTGGTGAGTTAAAAGTATTGGAAATTCCCCCTCAAGATGCTCATTGGAATCTCAGTACTTTCAGGGTAGTGCTTGCCCAGCTCATATCTGGTTAGGTAGCAAGGGCTGGTTGTTTGGAAGCAGCATATTTTAGGAAGAAAAAGCAGAATGTATCTCACAAGAAAGCAGAAGAAAAAAGCACATGCTTTGATAGTCTTCTGTAATGCTGTTATCACTCAGAGTTGTGATATTTATGACTGCACTTCATGAAATTAAAATTAATAAACTTGTTCATTTACTTTTTACTTAACAATGTTTGCCAAAGCTCAGGGGAAAAAAAAAATAAATCAGTTCCTTAAGAGGAGAAATTGCTTCCCACTGAAATTGTGACATTCATAGAATGTGATACACTGTGAAGATGCTGGAGGGTCTGCACACACCTGCCCATTTGCCAAACCCTGCTATGGAAAATACTGCTGCACGAGATCTTGTAATTGCAATCACATTTGTAAATGAGAGAGAAGAACCCCTAAACCTTGGACAACCCCATCATCCTCTGGACTCTAGTGAGGTGCAGGAAATGTGAGACCAATGAATCTTTTCAGCCTCTTTGTTGAGCCATATGTTGATACAAGTGAAGGTAGACTCAGAACACAGGTGAGAAACTCCAGTTATTCCTGACAACAGCTAAGGAGAACAGAAGAGAAAGGGAAGATGTCAGCAGAGCTAGTAAGACAATTTTCTAAAAAATACTGAACTGTTAAATATCTCACAACCATAGTGAAAACATCAGAGATAACAAAACTTTTCTCACCAGCTTTAGTACCTCCTTTGAGATCTGTGCATATGGTGGAATTTTTGGCAGTTTTATCACATACACAAGTGTGAACAGTTCAGAAATGCCTGCCCTGGTGTGATTGGAAATGCAGATGTGGTGGCTCCCCTGGCATTGCTCAGTGGATGCACCACTCACCCTGAAACAGATCATCTCCAGGGAAGGTCTGTCAAGCCCAAGAGCCTGTTCTGTGTAATCTATTTTTGTCATACCTCATCATGTTTTCCCACTTAGCAATTAGTTTAAGATAGGGCTAACATTTGTGCTGATGTGCAAAGTGTATCTCTGTGTTAAGGAACAATGAATGGGTGGGGAGGAAAAAGAAAGGGAATGAGGAAGAAACATTGTGTGACAGAAGCTTCAGTGTGAAAGCCAGAAGAGCAGCTGTCCTGTAGTTTGACCTTGAACCAGACCCACTGCTTCTTGGACAATTTTTCCTTGCATTGTAAAGACTTCAGTTTAAAGGTGCTATTAAGTCTTAATTATTACTATTTTGGGAAGCAGATAACAAACATTGCTGTTGGGTAAAGTAACCCTTCTGCCTCTCCCACCCACAGAGTTATTTTAACTGATGAAACCCTGCAAAGATTCCCAAGCTGTAATATAAAATAGATGTTTTGGCTTCAGTGAAATATACCACAATTTACATACCAAATAAATGTAAACTCCCATGAATAAAGGTTAGTGATGCACAGCGCCACTGAGATAAAAGTGACAGTAAATCCATCTTGGATCTACACAGAAAGAATAAAAACTCATGCATAAATGTAAAGTAGATTGGCAATAGCTAAACCATTAATAACTGCTTTAACGGCGATGTCTTGCAAAATTACATTCCGTGGATAAACTTTTTTTTTTTTTTTTAAATTTAATTGAAAAAATAGCGTTATGCACTGCCTAGGAAATCTCACAGGGTGGCAGAAGCTGAGTAACATTTCCGTTCTCTGCGAGCTCTGTAACACAGCATCTCATGTTGTTCACAATTTTGTGTGCTGTTCTTCTCATGTTAACATCAGGATGTTTTTTCCTGTGCCTATAGCGCAGAGGTTGAAGCAGACCCTGGAGCCCTGTGACACAGAGTACCCAGCCTTTGTTTCCGAGCGCACCATCAAGGAGACCACGGGGAACATTGCTTGTGATGACTGTTTCAAGTAAGCCCTTTCCATTTTTTATTTTTTTTTTTTCATACAACTGTTTGTGACAAAGCAATAAAACTGAATTATTCAAGGCTGTGTTGAAGAATGTACGAGTCTGTTGTGTTTTATCCTAGGTACTGACCTCTGTCAAGGTCTCATTTCTCCTCTTACAGGGGTCACTTAAAACTTTGATGCTCTTAAATTAAAGCCTATTACTTTCTACCAAAAAAAAAAAGTCAGAGTGGTCGAGGTTTATCTTAATTTCAAATAGTGAATGTTTTAATTCTTTTCCTAAATGCAGGCAGCATTCTAAGGGCATAGGCTGTAAGATTTAGATTCACAAGGTAAGTGCTGTTCAGTCTCCTGTCCAGGAGGGAAACCCTGCTGGATAGGTTAGGAATTCCCTTGTGGTACAGTGAGATCTGGTTGTTTTACTGGAATGCCAAACAGAGTTTCCTTCTTAGAACTGTTAGTCTGAAAGAGTGGGAGATGATTAAATCTATTCTCCAAACTTGCAGTGCTGGGAAGCTGAGTTAATAATAACAAATCTCACATGACAGTGCTGTAATGTCATTTCTACCAGTGCTCCTGTAAACTTGTCCCTTATAGAGCTAAAAGAAGAGGAAGATTTCAGTCTAGCTTTCCTCTCTCTCACTGAAAATGTATTTTCTCTACATTTGGTGCCCATGTGCTGTGACATTTTGATTGTAGTACTGGTACATTTTAATTGTGAAATTGCATAGGTATTGCTTATGCAAATTTCTGTACTTTGATAAGTCTCTTAATTGGATTTCCTTTATGCTGAAAGTTGTCATCGCCAGGGAGATTAGTATTTACAGCAATAATTTGTCTATCAATATAAAAGTCAGGAAGAATTTATAAGTTAAACAAAAATTGTTACAGCTCTTCCTTTCCAGGCTAAATCAATATGCAATTAGCAAATAAAGGTGAAAAACTTCGCTTTGAAGTCAATAGGTGTGCTTCTGGACTTACTCCTAAATTTTCTCCTTGATATTTTCATTACTTTAAAACAGGAAACAGGAGTAAGTACACTGCAGATAAATTTTAAGTGTTAATATTCACTTTTCATTTGCTACTGACCAACTTTTAAGTAGAAGGAAATTGTTCATGTCTAGTATGAATAATTGGTTTTATATGGCTTTGTGGGATAGAAGTATGAGAGTGCTTTGTAAATTGATGCTCTGGAACCCTTTAAGTGCAACAATGGGTCCCACTGCCTGAAAAGTACAAACTCAACAAAATCAAATCATGATTTTTCCACTTGACATATCGAATACAATGAAGGTTACACTGCTGTGAGTGCTTTGTGCCAGCATTGTAGAATTTAAGCAGCCTTATTTTGTGATAATTTAACAGAAGGTTACTGAGAAGTTGTGCAACAAATGATCATGCAGTCCTGGAGGTGTTCCAGGCCAGGTTGGATGGGCTTTTCAGCACCCTGCTCTAGTGGAAGATGTCCTTGCCATGGCAGGGGGGCTGAAACCAGATGGTTTTTAAGGTCCCTTCAAACCTTCTGATTCTGTTTAAATATTGCAAACAGACACGATTCCATGCAAAGAAGATTAATTTAACAGGACTGGGTTTTCTCAGAGGAATGCAGATTTCAGTCTGTGTTCCTAGGTAACTTCAGGTCAAAGGAAATAAGTTTCAAAAATAATACAATTCTGCAATACTTGGAACGCACCAAGTTGGAAACTGAGTTTAGTGAAAATTATAGTATTTCAAAAATAATGCACTAAGATCTTTTTCATAGAAAAACATTTTGTGTTCCACAGTGGAAAAAAAAAATAAAAGAAAACCCTGTAAGTTGCAAACTGATCTCAAGGCACCCATTATTTTTCTCCACAAGCAATGGCAAAACCTAAAGAAATAATCCAGATGAACTATTAGATTCTCATGGGAAAGTTGTTCGTTATCCCGTTTACCCACTGTCATTAACAATCTACAAATTGCATCTAAGATTGCAGACTGCATTGGATTCCAAATATTTTTGTTATAACCCAGGACACTTTCCCGCAGAACAGCTAAGGAATTTGACCCAAAGTCCTTTGTAGACCTACATCTTCTGACCCACTTTTCTGTTTCATAGCCTCAGTACCAATAAATATTTTTACAAGCAAGTGTATTGCTTAATATTTGTAATTTAAGAATGATGGGCTGAATCAGTCAGAATTCTGATTCAATCTTTTATGCAGCGAGTCTGGAGCTGACACTGTGCTGGTGCTTAACCTATGCAGCATCACTTTGAGCCACTGGGGTTATTTTCTGTGTCCTCCTTGGATCATGTTATAGGTTAATCTGTGACACATAATTGCAAATATTTATTGCAAATAGAAGGAGATAATTGTAAATATTTACCTCATTATGCGCCCTGTGGAATACTGAAAAACTACTTGAAAGTCAATATATTGTGAAGAGGTTTGCAGACAAAAGTTGTGCAAATACTCTGCTTTAAGCAAGTTTATGTCAAAAGATACCCCAGTCTCTGGCTTTTGTTCCTGCAGTGGCAGGCACTACTATAGAGCCCTTGTCTGAAAAAGGAGACTAAAAACAGTCTCTTAGTAGAAGTAAAAATGATGACTGATGTTAATTGAAACCATATAATGTTACTCAGATAAGACATTTTGGGGCACAAATACTGTGGTTTTGCTAACAAAGTCACAGTCATAGCCAGCAAGGTCACAGGGTGAGGGGCAGAGGCTCAGCTCTATTCTGTCATGGGTGTGCTGTCACTGATCTTGTAGAAAACACTTTGCCCATGCACAGAGGGACAGTTACCAACTGCAGTAATGACAATTCATAAACATTTCCAATAATAAATTTAATCATGGGTACTTGGATTTAAATTGAAATATGCTACAATAAATCACACAATAGAAAGGACTACGTGCTAATTACTTTTTTAACAGCTGTCTCACATTTACAGCCATCTCTGGGAACTCATTCAATGGAAGGACACCTATGCACTTAAGCAGGCTTTGAGTCAGGCAATAAATACATACAAACATATAAAATGTACTCCCTATATGTAAACTTATCTCTTACAAGCAAATTACTTTGGGATAAATTGCAACGTTTAAAAATGATTTTCAAAAATATAGGTTTTATTAAGAAAGCAGGAGCCTAAAAGAAAATAAGAATTAACATAAGAATGTCATTAGGGTCAGGGTTTGGCTGTCCCACCCCATAATTTGTTGTTATTCAATATCCCAATGATTATTAAATTAATCTGTTATTTAAACAGCAATCAAAAACAAGTCAACCCACATTTTCTAAGCACTGTCAACAAGAGAGAAAAACTGGGATTTTTTTTTAAAAATCTGAATTGGTTTCATATTTTCCAGTAAGCTATTACTTTTTATAGCAAAAAACCTAATAAAAAACAAACCTCATTACTTCTGAAAACTTATAGACTGTTCTATCACAGCCTCAATGCTGAAAGTAATTAATTGCTAAAGAGAAATATTTTTTCTTTCTCAGTCTCAACTGGCACTCTTTCTGTGAGTCAGAACTACACTAATGACAGATGCACTTGGTATGGGCTTTAAAGGTGTTGTGCTGCTCAAAGATGAGTTTCTGATTAGACATCCAGCTTGAAGCTTTAGGCTGTATAAGCATCTCAGTGCTGCTTGTAGTTTTATGAAGTATTGCCCCAATATTCCACCAGTTTTAAATGTAAGTGTGCAAACCAATGTCCTTCAGCATTGGTCACTGGGTACCTCACCAGCTGTTTTGCCTTCTGGGGATATCATCATAACAAATTTTAGTTGCAGTAAAAGTGTCTAAGAAAAGAATCCTTAGAATGTCAAAGTTGTTATAAAATAGAATTGATGATGGCTGTCAAGACATTTGATTAGAAAATGTTTGCCAGTCTTTTTAGTATGTCCTCCCATCTCTTTGTAGAACAAACAAAAATGTTTTTGTCTAATTGCAAATCTCATTTATGTGTGAAAGTTCAAATGTTTTCATTTAGCTTCATTTAGGAAAATACCATTAATTTCAGCTATAACTGCTATGAAGGTGAGTATAGCAATTTAGTCATCTGACTATTTGTACTTTAAGCATACATGTTAAAGTTTCAAAGCTGCAAGGAGCCAGTTGAGTGCATAGTTGCCAAATTTGAGTGTTCACTGTAAAAACGGTGGGTATACAGATCAGGCAGCCATTGCACAGTCAAATGCTTAAAAATTTGCCCTTTTAACCTCTCCTGTTCATGTGTGATGACATATTGGACTTGGATGAAGATCAAAAATCTGGCCTTACTTCCAAAAAAAACCCCCTTCTCTTTTAATTGCAGCACTCATGGGTCTACAAGGTCAATACCAAAACCCCAAAGAAACTGTTTTGTTTCCAGTTGATCCTTTGTTCGCAATCTTAAGACAAAGAGGAAAGTAAATATAGGAAAGCCATATTGTCACTAGGGAAGCAAGGAAGCATTAAGTACAATCATCCAAACCCTGGGAAGGATTTATACATATTTTAATTATGCCAGATATGAAAGATGAATGCATTTATTTTACCTTGTTGGGCATTACATGTAAATTGCCTGTTAAAATGTATAGGAACTATTTATTTGAATAAACACTGTCCCATCTATCATCTGTTTGTCCCAATAGAATGTTAGTAAGCAGACATTAAGTTAACAAGGCAAACCATCAAGAAACCAAATTGTTTCTCCTGCTTTCCTGTAGACTGGGCATTGAATGCTGTTTATTGTCAATAAAAGAGGTCAATGGCAATGGAAGTGTAGTTCAGGATGACACTGAACCCTTCATGTGGATTTATAATGGCAAATTTCAGAATTGTCCACTAAATGCACAGATTTGGCAGTCACAGATAAATAACAACACAAATTAGATGCAGACTGCTCAGGGCATAAGTATATTAGTGTCAGGAGCAGTGCAATCTGCAGACATTAAAATGGAAATGGTTTTTAAAACCCACTTAATCTCGAGACATACCACCATTTGCTAAAATATTTCCGCATTGCTTTCTCAGTAGAAGCTTGCCAAACTGCTGTACTTGATCATGTTTAAAATGTGAAAATAAATACACAGTTCAATTTCCCATGAAATAAATAATCATTTTCCTTTTCAGATGTAGTTAGTTTACTTCTAAACAAACCAGCTTGCCCCATAAACCAGCCAAGGCATCCAGGGCCAATTTCTTCTCTTTCGGAGCTCTATCGATGTGTATCTGAATGTCCCTGTGTCTGTCCTCGGGCATTAAATTATAGATTTTAGATTCAAAATTATAAATCTTCTAGAAGACATTCTGGATTGTACTCTTTTTTACTGCATGGACCTTGTGTGATCCTGAGGGAAATGCTGTCTGTATTTCCCCACGCTGTGTGTCGCTGCACTGCCCTTTCCCAGCAGCCATGCCCGGTACCCGCGGGACGACGGCGCGTGGATGCCTGTGACCCGTGCCCATGCTGGGGTCAGGTGTGCTGCAGCCAAACTGCTCAGGACTGCTCTTCTCCATGCTGAACAGACCTTCATTTCTTTCATTTCTGGGCACACTTCTTAGATGTCCATGGAGCTGAAGGAATATCTTCAAGGGAAACTCTCTGTTTTGCATGCCTCAGTGTCTAAGTATATGGAATTATCTTGCACGTCTCTTTTGAAAAGTAGATCTTCCAGACTTGAAGAATACTTATGGCTGTTAAAAAGTCTTTAAACTTGAGGCAACAGCAGTATTTCTAGAAACTTATTTTAGCCAAAACCCCAAAACTCTGGAAGATCCAAAAATATGTTTTCCTTGTTCTTTCCTTGTAAAAAGTATCAAATTATGCAATTTAAACTGCTAGAATTGTTTATTAAAGGTCTTATACTGAGCTTAAAATGTTATATTGTGTGTTACCCACACTTCTCCACTTGCAAGCTGAGTAACTTTCTCTTCACTTCAAAGGCAACAGTGATTATAATGTTTGTCATGCAGGTGTAATTTAAAGTCACTGCATGGGCAATTTAATTCTACCCTTTGATAATGTATATTTTGAATGACCAGTTCAGGAAACACTGTAAATTACTCTTTTCATTTAAGAAAAAAGGTATATAAAATAATAGGGCAAGACATATCTAAGTTACCAGGCAGGTCTGTGCCTGCCAGTCATCAGTTTAACAATCCCTTGGACAGTTTTCAAGGCTGGAGTATTTCTGTTTGCTTGGGGATTTTGTTTTTTCCTTTTTTTGTTTCAGAACAATTTTAGTATGCTTGCTGAATTCTGGAGCATTTTAGTTGTCTGTACAAAGAATGCCACCCTATGTCTCCCTTCTGTAAGCACCATAAAATCTTGGAATTTTAGAGAAAATGAAGTTTAGTTACAGGTTTTCTCACACAAGTAGGACAAGACATGCATTCTTCCTCTTAACTCCCCACTTCCAATAAAACCTCTGCAGGGGAATGTGGTGATCTGCACCCATTCACTCTTCATAGTTAAAATCAGTACTCCATTAAAATATAAATCATAATCTACTTAAAAGTTAGCTTAATTTTACATTTTAAACAAGCATTAATAAATATTAATGAAATGACAGATAGTAGGTGATGCAATGAAAGGATGCTTTGTAATGACAAGGGATTTAAAAAGTTATATGTATGCCATAATGTATAGAGCTTAGTAGTAATATATATTATTTTTATTAACAATGGCTTGGGTAAGGAAAAAGGTGATTGAAATTGAGAAATGTTGCAATGAATTTTTAAAGCCAGGCATAGTTGTGAAGAATTTCTAATAATGAAACATTAATTTTAGTTTGTAATATATTCATATTATAGACAGAGATAAAACAATGCAAACATGGCTTAGACATCTTTACATGGAGAAGTTTCTTTTTTCAAGGGTTTGGGATAGCTTAATGAATATTTTAAAGCCACTAACTTAGAAAAACAGCTTGAATCTTTAGATTTGAGAGCCATGAAGGAACAGTTGTATGTTAGATAAAACAATGCAGAGTTTTAGCTGGCTGTGGAAAAGATGGCAAGTTATGTGCTTGAGTCTTTCAGACGTGGCCTTCTCAAAGTTTATGTTAACAGAAATAAATTAACAGCATCCTTGCAAAACACACTGTGGGCACATCCAATGAGGACTTCAGCTCCAGGATTTATTGCTCTTTTAAGGTGAATCTTCCGGTCATTTCTGCTTTTTATACTTCAGTTTCTGTCGTGCAGTTCCTTGCTAGAGTCATATTGTTGATGAGACTTAACCTAAAGTTGTGGAAAAGAGTAGTTACCAATTCTTGCAATTAAATGCTACTTTTACCATGTCATATGATATCTGTGAGCCTTTCTAAACTAGAATTTATCAACTTGCTTTTTCATCTTAAAGTTATATTTAGAACCTAGCTTAGAAATCATATAGCATTTTAAAAAGCACAATCTGAGATGTCTCTCAATACAAACCACAACTACTTGTGTAGAGAGCTAAAGAACCCTGCTAAAAACACATATTTGCTAACATGCTGTAGTGGAGCTGCATTTTTCAGTCTGGATATCTTCCCTGAGCTCTCTGTTGAGGTCTTGTTAACCAGGTGTCACTGTCAAAAGCAAAGGTCTTTAGGAGACCTCTGATATGATTTTCTTTGTACCAGTCAGTGTGCCTCCTCTCTTGGTCAGTGTGAGCCCAGAACCAGGTACCCACCCTGCTTGTGGGGACCCACACATGTCACACTCAGCTTTGGTTTGTTCTGGGGTATGAATGCTGGCAAATATTTAAAGTTTGGGGGACTTCTGGTCTTGATTTCTTTGATAAAAACCTGCCAGTACATTTTAAAGCTGGAGGTCTGAAACTCTCCATTTTCCAACACCTCCTATGGGAAGGTGGCTGCACTGGAAAGGTCACAAACAGTCCAATGCCTCGCTGCACTGAGGATCCTCTGTCATCCTAAAGGCTGTGCACTCCAAGGTTTTGGATGTTTGCAGCATTCCTAACATGCAGTGGTCAGGTACTCTTGTCTGAGTACCAGTAAATTGAGAAAGAATCCCCTCCTGCTGGGGAGTGAGCAAGGATGGCACTTCTGGGGGTCCTGGCTGAAGCTGAGGGGTTTCCAGCCATGGCACAGCTCCGTGGGGCTCTGAGCATCCAGCAGCACAGGAATGGAGAGGATGGCACTGCTCACCAAAATCCTCAGTGCTAAACTTTAAGTATCTGTGCACTGATAGCAAATTGTACTGCAGTCAGGCTCTAGGTGGTGGCAATATTTTGCTAGCATGAGGTCAGGATCCAATTTCAAGGCTGAGGCTGGAAGTTTATCTGCCTCTTTTCATGTGAGAGAACCATTAGCTGATTTTTTATACACTGCTCCAGCTCTCAGAAATGTTGTTATTGGCATATATGTTATTTTTACAAATTGCATTAGATATTTCATTCTCTGTCATCATTTGTTTGGGGGAAAAAAAAACAATCAAAAAAACAAGTAGCACAACTTGACTGTGATATAAACATTTCATTCATTCATTGCAAAAATGTGATAAGTGAGAGAGATGTGGGTTGGAAATGTATCCAGCCGCCTGGAAAGCACATGATAGGAGTTGGGAAACAGCAAAGTGGATATCTGCACTCTAGCTGAATTCTTAAAGTTTGTTCCAGACCATTAGGGTTGAATGTTTGCAACCAACAGTTATGTGAGTAACACATATTTGAGTGCAGTGTGCACAATATTTTCCATTTACTCTGCCCTCATTCTGGTATTTCTTTTTTTTTTCTATAAAATAGGAAAGATCACATTTGACAGAAGTGAAATGTAATCCTAAAGTTACAACTCATCTTAATCCAAAATACTCCAAGTTCATTAATGGTGGTCTGCAGGCAAAAAATATACTGAAATATACCCAGGGGGAAAAGGCTGAGTTTACAGTGATGCTCAAGAGCCAGAGTGGCCACTGAGGGCTATCTCAGTTGAGTTCCATGGAAATTTAGACACTTCCTCACATCTTTGTGCATTTTATTTAGGTTGCCAATTTGAAAATATTGAATATTGAATATTTCAGTTCAAACTACTCACAGTGAAATTTTTCTATGCTTTGTAGGATTTGTCTGCCTGAGCAAACAAGTGGTATTTAAAGGATCTTTTCCATTGTCACATGGAAGTGATTGATATGATTATGTATGTGCAGGAGGGACATTTGCTAACATAATATTCTGATATTCTACTCATAATGGGATTTTAAGTCCCACAGTCATCACTGTGACATTAAATGATAGTAATAGCATTCCAGTGGTCATTAAGGAAAAAATGGAAAATACATACATGGATTTTTTTTGCCCTTAAATCAGGCTGCTAAACCTTCTGAGCATGGAATTAAAAGTGAACCTGAACAGTGATTTAAATATTTATATTACTAAAATCCTGCCTAAGCCGTGTGTTTGTCATGACCACAAATTCTGCTGCAGAGTGTCTGTTACAAGCACAGATATAACAGCAGGGTATTTTTGTAAAATTAAAAGAGAATACTGACTGTAAAATCCAGCACACAGATCAGCAATTATTACTTATGCACAAAGTTTTTTTAAAGCAAACTGCAATAATGAAATATTTCTGTGAGAAAAAAAAGAATTAATTTTTAACAGGAAACACACAGCATTGTTTTTAAACAAGCTGAATTGCTTTTAGTGTTGTTGCTGTGCTCAAATCCTCCCCAAATTACAAAGAAATATCTTCCATTCTTCAGTATAATGAGAAGATATTTTTTCTAAATGTTCTGGTCCCACAAGCATAGTTTTATCCTGTGCCTTCTGAGTGCCATGCTGCTTGACATTAGTTCTGTTCCCTCTAACCCTTTTCAGCCTTTGCAGCTGTTTGAAGAAAACAGGGAGCCAGGGATCTGAAAACCAGAGAATTTTGAATGCTCTTAGGAGGTTTCCTGCCATCCTTTGTTGCTGGAACGAGCCTTGTGCCAGTGTCAGCAGCCCCCAGAGCTAATGGCAGCAGGGCTGCAGGCCAGGAAAAGGAAAAGAGTTGAGTGCAAATGACCAAGAAATGGTGGTGTTTGGGACCCCCAGTCTGCACAAGCCATTGTCACTGTGCCCTCTCTTAGAGCTGCCTGCCCCCCTCAGGCCCATACAGAAGATGCTGTTGGATGATGTTGGACCAGTTTCCCTGAGATTCCCTGTGCTGGGGCTGTGGGAGTGGCTGCTCATTAGTGGGGACACCTCGTGTCTGTGTTCAGTTTCTATCCTGTCCAAGACCTAACAGCAGTGGACAAGGAAATGGATTTCCTGCCCTGCATGGAAAGGCAGAGACTGAGCTGCTCAGCTGGGATATTGATTTCCTTTAGGAGCAGAGGCTGTAGTCAAATAGTGTTCAGTAAACAGCTGAAAGGTTAGGTTTGCTTAGCTGGACGAGACACATCTCTGGTGTGTCTGCAGTGGAATTACCTCAGCTTTGCCTGTGATTGATCCAGCTATGCTGGGAAAGGAAAGGGGAAGCCAACTGCACTTCAGGGACAAGGTGTTCAGCCTGCCACGTACAGATTTGGGTATGATTGAGGGATTTGTAGTGAAGCAATGGCCTGCATGAAGAAGGGAAATCGGTGACTGACAGAAGTGTGTGAGCTGCAGGCTGGCCAGTGAGCTGGCCTTGGTCTGTCAGGAGATAGAGCAGCCAGGAGGGAAAAAGGGCACAGCTCTGCCTTGGTCCTGCTGGGCCTGCTTCCATCAGCATGGGAAATGCTCCAAAATCTCTCAGGAGACAGACTGCAGAGCCCTCCTGCAGGAGCAGCAAACCTGCTTCCCCACATCCTTCCCCACAGGGCACTGTCACTGCTTGTCCTGCTGTCCCTGTCCTTTCCTCCCTCTTGGAGCATCTTCCTCCTTTTCCAGAGAGGTTTGTCCCTCTCCCAGTTCCCTCACAAACACTTTGCCACCCAGAAATTCAGAGACAGAAAGATGAAAGATGAAAGAAAGAGAAAGAAGTGTGGAGAGAAGGCAGTGCTGCAAGGGTAGTGTCAGCTCAGTCCCTGCTTCTGTACTGTGTATATTCTAATTATTTCTCTTTGTAGAAGAAAGCGATTCTTCTAATATGAATTTTGGGAATTAGGTTGAGGGGTTTGATTTGTTCAGGGGTTTTTTTAACAGTCTGGGGAAGAAATTATTATAGCAATAGAATATATGTTATAACTCTTTAAGGACTTTTACATATAGAAATAAAAGGGAGAGATTCCAATTTAAATTAAAACAAAAAAAACCCCAAAAAAAAAACCAAAAAAAACAAAGCCAAAAAACCCCGTCAAACCAGGTTTGAATGTAATGTGCTGACTCTAAGAACAGGTGTTGTAGCCCACCCTTAGCTTTAAGTGTCATGTTTCACCCTGTTCAGGATGCATTTCTCTGCAGGATCAGTGCCCATCCATTAGAGAGAAGGACCCTCCTGCAGAGGATGACTCCTATCCCCAGAGCCAAGCTCCTGCCCTGAATTATCCTTGCACGGTCTGTGTCTCTGCCTGGCCAGAGCTGGAGGTGCTCCCCCTTGTGCTGCAGGAACCTGAGTTATGTGCTCGAGGGCAGCAGGGTGATTGCACCCCAGCATTTGCACTGCAGTGCTCTTGGGATGCCTTCCAAGTTGCAGGCTGTCTAAAGGAGTTAGAAAGAACTGATGAGCTGTGGGAAGAGTCATTTAGCCCCCAGACACACATTAAAAGTGTGCTTTCTTATCATGCCTTCAGAAGCATGACTACCAAATACAATTATCAACACAGCAGTACCTGCAGTCCAGGTCTCTTTCTTTATAAATGCACAATGAAAAATTAATTTTCAAGGAACAGATTAATAAGTATTGCTTTTTGAGCAAATATTTTCTACTTCCAATTAAAACATGAAGCTGTTGTTTGGTTTTTTCCCCAGATCTATTTGCATTTTATTTGTACTCATGTTTTTATATGGACCAAAACCAAAAGAGGTTAAAAAGAAACAGATACTGTGTGTGCAACATGACAAAATTATCATGTAACACTCTGACTCAAACTACAGAGTTCTTTGCAGACTTACTTTCTGTTGTCATTTTTTCTTCATTAACAAAATAGTTTGGCATAACCAGATTTTCTTCCTCCCTCTCTGTCTACCCCTTTCAAGTATTAAATTTCTTCCTTCCTCACCTTCCCCACAAAGTCAAGAAGCAGTTTGTTTTCAGGTCTGTTTTAAGCCTCTGAACCTGTACATCAAATAAACCAAGCTAGTTCCTCAGTGGATGAAAGATGGAGGAGAAATTATTAATAAGCTTCTTATTGACTCAACGTAGCTTCAACAGGAAGCCCAAGAGTTTAGTCTGTTTTATATTTGGAGATATTTGCAAGCCTATTCCTGTGCTGCCTCATTGAATGATGGTGATGACACTGCAGCAGAGGAAAAGGATTCAAATCGAAAGATTTACACTACTGAAAACAAGAAGAGCTTTATCCTTTAAATGTGAAACATTCTCTTTAATAATAAAGCACTTAAACACAGACTTTCTTGCGATTGTTAAAGCAGCAATAAAGTTCAGCCAAACCCCTTACTCAGTCCTTGAGAGTTGGTTTCCATATTCCAGGGACACAAATGCCAGCTTAAGCCAGCAGGTGTTCAGGGATGGTTATTGTAAGAGAACCTTTAGAGACTCACAGTGGATCTCACAAAAAGATAATGCCATTTTCCCTACTTTGTCAGCGACTTCATTTCTCCCTGCAGCCATGGAAGCTGTTTGCTGGAGGTTTTTCTGCCTTGCAACAGAGCCTTGGCTTGCACAGTGAAGGATTTTGGTGGAATGTCTCAGTCTCTGAAAGGCTTTGGTCTGACTGTGTTTGTGCACCTTTTGTTTTCTCTGAATGTTTGGTTCCTGAGACTTACTGGCATGAATGTTCAAAATGAATTTCAAAGATGCATATGCATGTCACCATGGGAACTGAAGGCTGGTCTCAAAGAGCAGAGCTGCTGCTGGGATGATTGTGTGCTTTATCCAGTTTGGGCATGGAAGCAGTGCCATGTGAATTATCTGAATAGTCACACAGCAACCGTGGTGCTTGCAACTGGCACAAACTTGTTTGCCACTGATCTGGTGAGGGTAGGAATATCTCATGACTGTGAAATGATCTTAAATTACAATGGCTGAAGGAGGTATATTTTGTTTGTGCAAACAATTAATAGAAGAGAAAGCTAAAATGGACATTTTTTGCCCTTTTTTATTTGCTTGGCTCCATCTCAGTCTTGAATCCTCTGTCTCCACTTGTTGGTATGTTGGCTTTACAACTTCATTTACAGGTTATGTTTGAGAATTCTGTAAGGGGAAACATCCATCCATTGCTTGATGGAAGAAAACATTTTCTTTTAAAATGTTAACAGACTTCTCGTGGGAGGATGAGAAGCCAGTTGTTTCACTTTTCAAGATATTAGTGAAGTTGTTATTGTGCACTAAAGAAAAAAAATGCCACAGAGAGCCAAAATTTTCAGTCTTTTATGTTTCCTTTCAACAGTCCCATGCTCTATGGCAGCCACCATAAGCTCAGGTACTTCACAAACTTCTGTACTAGTTAAACAGCCTGCAGGTCTGTAAGAATATTCACTGTTTGTTAAACAGTCAAGGTACTTAGTTGATACCTCTGATATAATTCCTAAGGTAGCAAAGAGGGGTTTTTACTTAACTAATATATTGCTCCTTGAATTGCCTTTAACCCCTAATTTCCATCAGTCAGTGCAAGTCCTGCATTCCTCAAATTGATTAAGTCAAAAATGATGAAGGCATGCAGTAAGAAAGCAATACAGGGAATTTTGTTAGACTTCATAGTTTAGTAATTGATTCAGCGCCATAGTTGTGTAGTTGAAACTCTCTCTGGATTAGGTGCTTTCATCCCAGCTAGGTGAAGTGATGGGAATTTTTCTTCCCCCCTCTCTAGTTTGAGGAAGGCTGTGCCTCACACTGCACAGCCCTGGTGGCACCTCAGAGTGGGTGAAGGAAGACTCAGAAATTGCCCAGCTTTCATGAGCTGGCACCTTGAAGCCTGGCTGTGGGGTACGTGCTTCCCACAGGCTTCAGTGCTCGCCTGGGATATCAAAAAAGGGCCTGAATTTGGGGACACCACAGGTAAAACAGAAGAGTAATGACTCCCTTCTCAGCAAAAAGAAATTAATCATTTAGCATCCAATTAATTGTCCAAGCATTTTATGCCCATCAGGTTCTTTTCTGAGCTAGTTTTAACGATACAATGAATATAAGTTTCCGACTGCATGAAATGCAAATAGTGCCAATTTCTGGCAATAAAAGTAATGTTTTTTCTATCCTTTACTGTTTGATTTATTCATAGCTGTTTTGAGAAATTCATGCAGTACAATTTTGGTGCTATTGCCTGCTAAAGATTTTTCCTCCTTTCCTTTTATTGGCCCCATTTCTCCCACACACAAATCCACAAAGCCACAGATGCTCCATTACAATGATGTCAGTCTTGCTACATGCTCCAGCTGTTTGGTAGGTACATTTATAAAGTTCAGCCTTTTACATTATGCCATAAATGTATATTTCATGTATAAACATAAAGTTAACATATTGCAGATCGCTCTAAGTGTAATTTTAATGGAGGTTCAGTAAGTTTAAAAAATACTGAAAAGCATTTAATCTTTCCGTTGGCAACATTTTTATAGTAAGTTTTCCAATTTTTTTTCCTTAGGCTAGGTCTAAATATTCCCTGCCCTCTGTGCTATTTCATCTTCTGTGATCTTTGGAAAAAGCAGGGAGTTATTATAGTAAGACAATATGTATTTTAAAGAAAGATGTCTGAGGAAAAATATGTTTCTCTCCACATCTTCTTGGTGCTCAAACCCTCACTTAGCATTCTGTACATTTAGAGCAAACCACGCTGCAAAACACCTAATTCTTGGAGTGGCCAGATTTCAGTGATATTTGACATGGCTGATATGTTGCTGATAGTATGTACAAGTTCTAACAGATTGATTCAAAATTTCATGAAGAATTGGGTCTGAGCTTAAAGCCATTCTTTGTACTGTGTCCTGAGCTTCAAAGGAAAGGCTAAATAGTGTCTATCTGGCTCTGCCTTTTGCCCCTTTTCTCTGTGGTATGTGCTTAAGGGTTCACTGAAACTGTGCATCACTGACTGGTGCCCACAGGATCCTTCCCTGGGTGCTTTCCTTCTTGCAAAAAAATGTCTGGTTTTTTGCTTTCCCTTTGAGTTGCCTACTTTGTCTTCATTTGAATGTGGTGCTGAGTTATCACCATATTTATACCAGATAGTCATTAATCTAAAATAAATCACTTTGGAAAATGTTGAGGCCTAATCTCTGTTTTGTTGGCTCAGTAATGAAATGGCTCTCAAGAGGACAGATGAAAGCTGAGATCAGGACTTGCTGTTGCTTCAGGCAAGACCCAGAGTGCACAAAGGCCCTGATACAACTGTAGAGACTCAGGTTTGGGGCAGTGAGCTGTCAGTGGAACCTTCATTAGTGTTGTGGATCTGTTCCATTCCAGACTGTAAATACATAAAAGTCTGATAAACTCCTAACAAGAACCAGTGGCTCAGAAATGCTGATAATGTCACCATTATTTGTTTTCTTTTTAATTTTCAGGTCTTTTGTTATCCAGCAGATCCCAAGTAGCAACCTCTTCATGGTGGTAGTAGATAATGAATGCTTCTGTGATTCTATCCCACCAATTACCATGGCACCTATAGAAATAAGATATATCCTTTTATTTGCAAACTGGTCAGAAAGAGATTCAAGATGAGAATATTGAAAAACTTCTTATCATGTAAAACCTGCATTGCATGACATCATCACCCATTATAGGTGCTGTTTGAAATTAAGTCATCTGGGAATATGCTCTCACTATTTTTTTAAAGAGAATTCGCTTCTTTTTTCTTTTTTGAACAGCCAGTATAAATTAAGCAAGCAGACTCACATGGATCTTATGTAGCATAAGGTCATGGTCGTCCTTAGACAGCAGAACAACTTTCAATTTAGGCACCAAGTATGTAATTTTCTTATAAGGATGGACCTCATTATATTGGAACTTGCAGAACTCACTCTAATACAGATATCTCTTTATTTAAGGTTTGACTGGAGCATTGAAAATGTTTCAGAATCCTGCTTTCCAAATCTGCAAAAATTTAGCAAAGTAAATATATCACTTGATTTTTTGGTTGCCCCACCTTCTGTTTTTTGCTGTTCTGTAGTTCAGGTAGTTCAGGATTAGTTTTTTCCCATGTAATTTGTCAGAAGCAGCCTGCAGCCTGCTTATATTGCAGACTTACAGAAAGACAGGTCAGCAGTGTAAGTGCGCACGTGCTTGAAAACACAAACCACAGAGAGGAAAGCTCGAGAATCACTTTCTTGTCCTTGTGGTGACCACACAGACCACCTTGGGGTTTTAATGGGGAGGAAGAGAGGAGCTGAAATTCACTGTATTCATTTCAAAACACTCCCATGAGAATGCAATGCTCAGAGCATCTCTCCTTAACTGCCTGGTACATAATGAATCCCTTAAATGTGAACGGTTAAAATCGCAGAAGATAAGAAGACGCCCAGAATCCTGTCATGGATTTCACCCTGAAGTAAGTTTCTCTCTGCTTTTCCTTTCTTTTGAACTCTGGTAAATTTTTTAATTCTTTAAAAATGATTAATAGGAAAACTGTCTTCCAAGATGAAATGTTGGGAAGTAGAAGACTCAGTAGTCAGGGAAGTGAGGGATATTGTAAGTGCTACAAGTCTTTTTTGTACTCATGTAGACAATGCCTTGAGTTGCTGCTGCTGCAGAGAACGTGGTAGGGTGTGAGCACTGGCAGCCAGGAATATCTGAGAACTTACTCTGGCCCAAGCAGTGACCACAGGGCTCCTCAGAGATGACTGGGAACTTTGTGCTGTTAATGTTTGCTTCAGGAATTAGCTTTGGTGTAGCTGTCATGCTGTAGTCATTGTGCTCACACGTAATATTGCTTGGGAGGGATAGTGACCCCTCCACCACCTGTATTTACTGCTCTGTGTTCTGCATAATGCTCTCACACAGTGCCAAGGAGAGCTGGTAGGGACCAGGATGTGATTCCAGTGGCTTGTACAGGATAGGTTCATTGACATCCTCTTCACTCTGGAGTAACTTTAATTTCTGCCTCTGCTGATGTAATGCAATGTAGAACAAGACCTAAAGTAGAAAATGAAGGGGATGGTGTAGTGCTTGTTGTTTCAGTCTACAACCTAAACTTGTTCAACTCAAAATGTGTACTTGTATTACTTCCTGAGCATATTTAATTTATGGGCTTTGTTGTTTGCTTCAGTGTTCTTATGCCTATGTTTGCTAAAAAGCATGTGTCTAATTGACTGTAGTGGCTTGTATTTATTTTCCTTTGTTGTTGTTTTATTTTCTTTAGGAAAATGCAAGAGAATGTGGCGGTGTCTCAGGCCTTAGTGCTAAACCTTCTCTTGTTCTTCTTCCTCTGCTATTGATGGTTTTCTCCAGGTGACATTGACTGAGGTGTTCAACTGGCATGCTAAAACATGGATAAACTGTGAACTGGGAAATGGTGCAACATAGAGGACATGAAATATAGTCAGAGCATCAGCATTTCATGATTTTAAACTGTTGGTGATATAAATTCTTAAAGATATGTTGAAAAAAGATTTATCTTTTTACTTTGCAAGTCGTGCAGATGTGAATTTGGCATATGGCAGTCATGATTCATCAAAAAAGGACTTGGTAGATAGAGGTGACCATTGCTTTGTCCCATTGAAAACAATTTAAACTGTGTACTTTTTTCAATAAAGTATATTAAAATCACAGTTTCAGAGTGTATTTTAAGTATGCTAATATATTTGTTCAAATAATGAATGATGGGAAGAAAATAAAATAAATGGATGATATTTTATTATGCTTTTAGCCTCTTTCTGAAAAAAAATCAGAGAAGAAAATGGGGACTTAGCTTTTAAAATAAGGCAGAATAGCTTTTATTAAGAAGCTAAGGAAACACCTGTGTGTGGATGAAGCTGAGCAGGTAATATATGGTGCTGAATTGAAGTTCTGGTTTCTGGAAATAGCCATAAAATATCTTACCTGCATTTAGAAAGTCAAAGTCTTATTAAAGCCTTCTAACTTAAGCAAGCTTTGGGTCAAATTGGTTGATCTGGCTGCAGATGGCATAAATCAAATACTTTTCATCTGAAGGAATAGGAAGCTGTGTAGAACAGCCCAATCAAGGGGTGACACTGTTCTCTTGGTGTTCTGATCTCATGTCAGACTGGAGAAGCTCATTATGAGGAAAGTGATATGCAGAGAAAGTCTGACATGCAACACATCTGTGTCAGCAGAAAATTGGTTTTGAGTGTCCCTGTTGGTAGGCAAAGTTCTAGACCAGTATGTTTTTATTCCAGGCTTTACATTCTTCTTTGTAAGGGAAATGAGGTGATAAAGATGAGCATATTCCTTTTGCAATTGGCATCAGAGTCCCTGGTGTGGATATATTTGCTGGAGATCTTGATCTTTGAACTATGACAGTCTCAGCTTGTCTTTGGAGTTTTATAGAATGCTATCAAATGGTAACCTGTCCTTCCAACAATATAGTACATTAAATGCAAAATAAAATGCCACTGCTCTAAATCTGGTGCTTGGAGACTGCAGCTTCCTGGTTGGGTGTAAGTTTGCTTTCAGCCTTGGATAAATGCTAAGCAGATTTGCTCTGTATCTTTGTGGGGGACAGGGAGGTAGGCCACTGAGAAGGGCTTTGCTTTAAAGAATACTACTCAGCTTGTAAGGAGAAGAACTGGTAAAGCAAAATTTCCACTCCAATGCTTTAATGGGTTCAAATGCACTGGTACTCCCTCTGATTCTGAAACCATTCAGGTCTTTGCACTCAAATTTCTTTTCCTCACGCCTTTTTTTTTTTTTGAGTGTTTTCTTACAGACTTCTTATTGGTCTCAAAATCTTTCTCTATGGAATAATTTTCCAGCTGACATTCACTCAAACTGTTATCCTAGTGATATTCTTTGTTTACTAAGCAAATTGGGAACTTAAGGCATTTTCTCCACTTTGGCTGACATGGATATCCTGCTCTTCTTAGCTTGGCTTTTCTCTGAGCTCCATTCCCCTTTACCCTCCATCATTCTCACAAAAAAATTAATGTCAATACATTATAAATAAAGTATTTAATTTTTGATTCTCCTTCTGAGTTTTCAGAATTCACAACATTGCAGCCTCATAGCTTTTGTATATCTGATTACATTCTTCTGTAATGGTATTTAATGGTTATAGCCAATACAATCCAGGTGGTTTTCCTTGTTAGTAGAATGTGGAAAAAAGAATCTTTCTCATTAGAGCTATTGAAAAGCTCTGCATGCAACTGTCTGATGTGTTAATCATCATTGCTTACAAAGAGAGGAAATACATTAATGGAGAAAGTGTATTTCTACAAAAGCTAGGTGAAAATCTGTAACAGTAATTCATTGTTCATTTTGGGAAGAGGTGGATTTTTTTTAATTACAAAGGAGCCAGGAAGTGACAAGAGAGATTAAAGTATGACAGTCTAAATTAATATTGAGAAAGAGATTTAAATATGGGCATGCAAATGAATATTGCTCAGAGAAATGTGACAGTTCATTTTCACACACGAAGGCAGAGTTGTGAAGGCAGAATGCATTGCTGTACCCAAACAAGTCACAGTGTGAAACAGAGTAATACAAGTCAATTGCTAAATGTAAAAACACTTTTGTGAATTGTCCTTTCTCTTATTGAAGCCATCTTTTAAATTTTTCATTTATTCCTTAGAAGTTTCTGGTGCAGTGTGAATCCAGGTTGATAAAGCCAGCCAGGGAAAATGGACACAAGGCCAGGGACTCCAGGGTGTGTGTGTGCACCAGCCAGTCCCTTTTCCAGAGGGAATGGCTGCAGCAGGAGCAGCCTGGGCTGAGCACAGGAATGATGGTTATGGGTTTCATGGGACAGACTTCTCCAACAGGGGAAACAGATGGAATCTGTTGAAACAGATTTCCAGAAAAGCTGGAAATGCTAATGTTGTTCCTGCCTGTGTTTGAGTTTGCTGGCCCCTGTGTCATTAGCTCTGAAGGTGTGAAGATGCCGTGCCATGAAGTGGGTCAGTGCTGTCATTCCATAGCCTGTGGCAGGTCATAGAAGGTTATGGAATTTAATTCCATTACCTCACTAATCTGAGATGCTATTCTTCTTAAATACTGAAATTATTATGCAAGGTCTGATGCAAAGTCAATTGCACTAAATAGCAAAAGAAATATGTGTGCATGTGTATACATACAGCTGCATATGTGTGAGCTACATATATTTTTAATAAACAGGAAATTCAGACATTTTCTGTATCTTTTATCTCCCTGAATCTGAGGACAAATCCAAGGAGAACTGGGACAACTGTACAATAATTTTCTGCACAGCGAGAGGCAGAGCTAAAAGCTTTAGCTTTCGCAGGGCTTGGATCTTTTTTCTTCTTTACTCTCTTTGCTAATGGCATTGATTTGCAACTTATTAGCCCCAGCTGCCTCCTCTTCCTTTAATCTTGATAAAGTAAAAGCTGTCTGGGGGCTCAGGGCTGGCCATGGACACACCATTTTCTAATAGTTCTGTGTGGGAAAACTGTCCATAACTGTCAGTGCTGCAAACACTCCTTTAAAACCATGTAAGCCAGAGAGCCTGGGGCAGGTTTCCACAGCTGTGCTATCTCCTCTCATTGTTTTTGTGACACTGAGTCTGCCTGACCCACTGTGTTTGGCTGCCAGGGCCAGCTCTGCAGTATGTGTGTTCGGGGACACAGGTGGCTGCCCAGGGCAAGAAGATATTAAAAGCAGCAGTAATTGTTTCATTGCCTAAATGGCTTCGAGAGACTGTTTCAGTTTTCTTCTGATAGCAGGAGCCCCAGAACAAGGCACTGGCCTGTTTAGCCCTTTGAGTTCACGAGGCAAAATAGAAGTTTGGCACAGAAGGTTTGTGGCTGGAAGCCTCCAGTTATTTCCATGTGTTTCCTGAGCCCTTTATGGCCTCCAAGGACTTTTATATCTTGGGACTTTCTGTGCCTCAGAAATTCCAGCTCGTGCAGATTTAATGTAAATAGGCACTCACAACTGGAAAGTTTTCTGCAGAAGAGTGCATCAAAACCTTTCACCCGTGGAAAATATTTATATTTGATTTTCCTATTTGATTATTCTTTTCCCTGAACTGCCCCAGATACTCCCAACAATATGCAGCTTTTTTTCTACTTGTTCAAATCCCTCCCTGTGTGTTTGATTGCCTTGTTATTTATCTGGTGTACAACAACACATTCCCTGTGACAGGTCCAGCTCCCATGTATCTACTCAGAGAGCAATGGTTCCCATGTACAGAGTCCAGAGGGTCTCACTGGAGTTTTTCACAGTCCAGCCACAAGACAATTTTCTTCTCCCTTGTCTTGAGGCTTTTCCCCTTAAGCCCAGATCATATTTCTTCCAAGATAATGATATTCTTGCTGTAGTTCTTGGGAGCATTTATGTCCTCTTCCAGATTCAGTCCTAAGTTTCTTCCCAAGAACAGTTTTTGGAACTGGATGTTACAGCTTGGATACACCAACTCAGAGTCCATTCTTGTGGTGCTCTGAGTGGAAGGATGTGTCTCCAGCTCTTCCAGACTTTTTCCCTTCTTCCCATGGTAAGTGTGGGTAACTCAGCAAATGTTATTTTATTGTCTGCACTTCAGAATGAATTATTTTTGAAGTCCACAGTTCTGCCTAGCAGAGGATTTGAAGAATTTCAAAGCACAGGGTTAATTTAGGAAGAACTCATTGACTGTTCTTGCATTAGATATTTTTGACTATTTTCTCCTAAGTCTCATGGTGTCTTAATTAAGAGTAGCCAGTCAGACTGTGGATTGATCCTTCCATCCATCCATCCATCCATCCATCCATCCATCCATCCATCCATCCATCCATCCATCCATCCAAGTGATGAGAGGCTAACACCTTAAGACCATTTCCTTTTCAAGAGTTTTAGCAGATTTGATTGCTCATCACTGTGGCAGGAATAACCAGGTAGGTGTGTTTGTGTCACCCTACCCTCTAACACCTCACCAGGTACCCAAAGCTCACTTTCCTGCTCTGCTCTAACACTTTCTGGCAGCAAATGGGGTGTGTTGGCTACATACAAACGTTCAGGTAATTCACACAAGATTGACAAAATAGTATGGAAAAAAATCAATGCAATATCACAATAAGTGGCATGAAAGCAACTGTGTTCTCTGTGATATTTTCCTTATTAATTGCAAGTCACTTGTTATCTTTAAATGGAACTGAGGCTAAATTTCCAGCCTGTCATGTCACAGTGCTGTAAAATCCAAGATGCTTTTGAAGAGTTGAGCTCTAGTTCATTCAAGTAGTGCAGAGTTTGGTTATCTCCTACTTGAATTCTTTTATCAAGAGGTTATAAGGAGTTGACAGCTAGTAGGGCCTCTGTAAGATCAAGCTGGAAATCTGGTTTTTTCATTCCAGATGTGGTCTTGAACTGCACTTATATGTGTTTAAAGCAGCCTTGTAAGAAAAGGTTGCACTTGACAATTCTGAGTCAGATTTGAACCTTAACACCAGAAGTTCAAGTGGTTAATGCTGGGTTTGTTTGACTATGTTAGGATTTAGTTTGCAGCTTTAACATGCTGGGTATTTCACTTCCAGGAGAAAGGGAAGATCAGATTTCAGTTCATGGTGAGAAGTGTTTTGAATCAGCTATTTAAATGTCTTAGGCAGAGTGCTAAATGTTTAATAGAGGAAGCTGGTCGGGACTAGCTGAGCTAACAGAGAATGCTCGGGGCACACATGCAAATGTGCAGATGAATCCTGAAAGGGGAAACACAAAATCCTTTTGCTTTGTTTCTTTGTTATTCATCTGGCATTGGTCAGTGTGGTTTAACTGGAAAAATGAAATATTATTTTTCATTTTCCCATGTTGTTTGGGGGGTGCATATGGGTGGGGAATTAATTTAGAAGCAGTCAGCTGCATTCCCAGATCTTCTAATGCTTCCTCTGAGACATTGCTGTGATATGTGCAATGGTTAAGAGAGAATCCCAAGTTTCTGACAATATTTTTTTATCTGTTATAGTTAATGAAGCTGTTTAGGTACATCTGTTTAATGTCTACAGATGTGAGTGAAATAATTAGTGAAAAAAGCAATCTATTACATTGCTGGTTTCTAAGCATCAAAAACAAACAAGAGCAACAATTAATTTGTGATTCCATTATCTCTGGCAGACTTTAAAAAGCAGGACATGAAACCTGGTCATAAAGGCTCTAATGGAGACTTGTGATTTCCCATCATCAGATCTTTGTGGGTTTCAGAAAGCCATTTTCCTTTAAAGTAGACATTCCTCCTGCTCTTTCTTCTTCTTTCTTTCAAAGCCTAAATCCAGAGAACTTCAAGAACTCCCAGGAAATCTGTCCTCTGGAGAAACAGTAAACAAAGATTATTTTGAATTCTGCTTGAAACCTGGAGTTAGTGTGACACACTTGAATTCATACAAGTATGGACTCAGTAAGGGATATCTAGTTAATATCCTTTAGGTCCACTAGTAATGATATAAACAGAGAACTCTGTAGGAAGATAAATATTTTGCAAGATATAGAAAGGTCAAGAATTTTTATTTTCTACTGATAAAAATTTTCTTGGCAGAAAACCTCCAGATTTTATTTAAAAGAAAAAAGCTTTAAAAACTTGGGTTTATGAGAACTCAGAGGGGCATTGTTTAAGTCCGGTTTTTAACCATGAAATCCTTCTGACATATGGCAGTCATTATGGATTTGCATCTGTCTGTCTTGGAGGATTTTTTCTAATAGAAGATACTTAAAAGTTTCACATTTAACAAATTTTTCAATAAACACTTGAGAACTTCTTAACAGTAAACAATGATCTTAAACTGCCTTGCCAAGCATGTAAATGATCTACAACTTCTAATACACCAAGATTGTTGCATATTTTCAGCCCTGCATTTGGGACCTCTAGGCAATGCTGTTTCAGATTAGGATAAACCATGAATTTCTTAACTGTTTCACTTGAGAGAAGAAGGCTTTATCGTTCTGATATTCATGGCAGAAAACCTGGAAATTTGTCCTGCCCATTCCTTTCCAAATACAGCAACCTTATCTTCATTAGCATCTGAAAGATTTAAGATTAGTGGAAGATACCCTAATTCAAAAAAATGAAAAAATGAATATGCTCTGAGTAAAATAAACAGGAAATTCTATGTTCTATACTGCTTTCCCTGCCTTTCCCTGAGCTTTTGCCTCAGTCTTACACAAGAAGAAAAAATCCCTTGTAGCGTGGCAGGCATAGAGGAAAGATTATGGCCTCTTGAAAGGGAAGACTGACACATTTTCCCTCTGTCCTGTTGTAGCTATCAATTGAAATATTCATGCCACATTCTTGGAAATATTCTTCCTTTCATGAGGTCCTACAGGTAAAGCTGGCCCTGAACAGGGAGGGCACACGAGATTCAGCTTTTTTGTGTTTTAGAGAGCGAAATGACTTTTTTTGGGACAGCATTTTCATGGTTTCAGTATACAGCAGAAAAAAAGATACAACATACAACATTTCAGGCAGTGCCTCAGGAGTGAGTTGCAGAAAAGGCAGCCTGGTGCACACTTGTGTCGTGCCAAGGCCAGGATCAGGAGCCACATCTGCTGTTTAGGAGTGAGCACGAGCAAGGAGAGCACAGACTGAAAGCTGAAGCAGTTGAAGTCAAGGGAACTGGGAGGGAAGTTGATTCCAAATAAATTCTGCAAAATGGGAAAACAAAAAGACAAGTTACCCACTGAGCTTGGTTTGGTCTTGATTCAACAGAGATTTCCTCTGGAATTCTTCTACCGTATTGTCCTCTTTTTACAGTTTGGGAGACGAAAATGCAGAGAGCTCAGGAAGGGAATCCTTTGAGATTCTGCATTTGTGTTTCAATCAGGAAGTAAGAGTAGTCTGGTGCTTGACCTGACTGGGCTGTAAATACTTTGCCCCAGAACTGCTACATTGATCAAATCAGGAAATAAAACTGAGGAGCTCAGGTTTCAGTCAGCTGTGTGCAAACAATGTGAAGATATGGCTCCAAAGAATTTCACCTATCAGCTGCATGTTCAGCCTATTAAACTGCAGTGTCCTGAGAGAAGATCATCTAAATCAATACAGAATAAGAAATCAAGTGTAAAATCACCTATATCTCACAAGTGCTGGTAGAGTCTTATCCATTTTTTAGTGGAAATAATGGAAATAACAGCATTAATGGTGCAGGTATCTTTTCCATATCTTTAGTGAATTTTAGCTGGAGTGTATAAAGTCCTTCATCTAAAGTATCTATTATTTCAAAGTCAGTGCTATGAGTAAACAAAGCTATTTTGAAAAATAGCTCTTAAAATATGTGCATTTATCATGCTTATCAGAAGTCAAATTTTCTCCCAAAAAGAAAAATCTTGAATGGTGCTGGTAAGCCCTGAAGTGCAATATCCTAAAAAGCCTGCTTTTTGGAAGAAGAGAGTATTAAACTAATCTTGAAGCCTTAACATAAGTAAGTAACTGTGAAACATTGCAAAATACTCCCAAAAAGCCTCTTGGCCCATTTGTTACTGAACTTCTAGAAACATAAATTTCTATTACCAGCACTGTCTTCTGGAAGGCATTTGCAACTCATATAAATGAAAAAACAGGTGCTTATCAAACAGACAATGCTTTAACATATCAGTAGATCAGGTTTGGGTTTTTTTTAATGGCTGAATAATCACTGAAGAAGCACAATCACAGTATTCATGAAGAAGGAAAGAGAAAGCAAATGGATATAAAATTGATCTATCATTCTTTGTTCCAGTCTTTAGAGACTACTGGACTCCACATCTGTTTCTTCTCCATAGTTTTATCATGATGGATCTTTTCTGCTTATAGAGCTCTAGGTCCTTTTAAATCCTTCCATTTTGCGTTTCTATTCCTACTCACTTTTTTCCATGAGTTTTGAAAAACAATCCTAAAACACCCAACCAACCACCAAACCCTACTATCATACAGAAGAAAAAGAGCTCAGTGAATCTTTTTGGAATTCTCATATAATCTGCTGCCATTGAAAGCAGAAAGATCAGTTCAGCCCTGCTATAGGGGGTGTGTATATATATATATTTGTATATGCTACAGTTTGGGAAGTAGTTATGCTGTAAAGAGCATTTTCCTCATGCAGGTATTGATAAGCCACATGTCATCCAAGCACATCCCTTCTTTCTGGTTCTGATTATACCCTCTTAACCCAGCCTATACCTATGCACTGGAGTGCCATAACTCATGGAATATGAAGTTCAAGCTGGCCTCTCAAGTGACAGCATAACTCTTTTGAGTCTCCTGGTCCAGTCTTCAACAGAGAATGTAAATCCTTGTCTCCTGATGAATTTGAAGAGTGTGACAGCCTTCCCTCTACCCATGCTCTGCTCCCTGCTCTTCATTCCATCTATGCTCCCTACTGCCTCTGAAGTGTCTAATGTATGGGATAGGGGTAGAATTGGAAAAGAAAATCTATTGAGAAGCCTCAAATGGCAGCATTTTTTTTAATCAGTTCTCTTTACTTTCACTTGGTGTTTTTCAAGGATTTTTTGGGGAGAATTAGCTTCAGTTGCTGCTTATGCATTACATAAAGTGCTGTTTAGCACTTGTGCCCTACTTGAAGTGTCTTGGCAGGACCAACCAAAAGTAGTTGAATTCCATGGTTCACTTTTAAATTATCTTCTTGAATACAATATAGAGTGTAGTACTTTATCTGTCAATTCGTCTTTCTTTTAGTTTCTGGGAAAGAAGACATTGGTTTTATCTTGAGCCTTGACTTTAACAAAATGCTATTTTTCCTTCTGTTTCTCTGGAGTTTGCTGGAAGCTGGATTGGAAAGGACCAGTGACACCTACTCAGAGCAATCTGAGAAGGAAATAAAAGTACATCTGGGTCTGATTCTGTGATCCACTGCTAGCATTGTGTGTTTGAAGTGGCCACTGGTGACTGGAACCTCATCATTTCTGGGCTTCTGCAACTTGGAGTTTGGGGGTTTTTAGCCGGGTTTTAAATCACATTTTACCCTCTTGGCTGTTCTTAAGCTCTGCAGTTCTGTGCTAACTTCTTCAACTGCAGTGAATTTAACCTCTTGGTTAACACAATGGCAAGAAGAAAAGCTGTGTGTATCTGTGTGCTGCTGCTGGGTTTTCACCCTTTTTTACCTATGCTGTTCTCAGAGACTGACAGTTCTTAAAAGGATTGGAGACCATCAGTCTTCCTCTTTTTTTATTCAGTTGTCTCAGGTTAATAAATGACCTTTTACCTTTACTGAGGAATTTCCCCATATGTCTGCTCAAAGAATTTCCTTGGATGATTCTCTGTGGATTTCATTCCATGTTTTGTAGAAGTGAATTATGATTGGATTAGAAAGGCGTAAATCTTCCTGAGTTTTCAGGAGATTATTTCCTGGATTTCCAAAGTTAGCAGTATGTCATTCTATCTTCACCCATGCCATGGGCCCTGTATCCCTGCTCCAGGTGGAATTGGTTTCTGTCTGGTTGAAATTAATTTGCTTTAAGTTGGAGTTCTAAATTTTAGCAATCAAGAGCAGCTGAGATCATGCAAATATAAGCAAATGGCTTTTGAACACAACTTTTAAAGTGATTTAGAAAACTCACTGCTGAGAAAACATAGTCTGGCTTATTTTCTGTCTGTAGAAGGCAGCTCTCTATCAGGTGAGATCTGTTTGATCCAGTGGAACCTCCAGAATTTAAGGTGTTTGACAGCAAATCTTTTTCTTTTTTTTTCTTTTTTGTAAAAGCTTCTAAGGTATTGCATATTGCTTGTTTTATCATTTTGTTATAAAAAGAAATGTGTATTCTTCAAAATTCTCTTGAAAGCATAGCAATTATTTCTGATAATTTTTCTGCTGAGAAAAATAATGGTGAAATGTTAGCTGAAACATGTTTCTTTAAAAATTGTAATTGTCTCATAAGTTTTTCAGTATTCAATGAATTCAAAAAGATTCCAGTTTCTGTGCACCTCTGCTGAAATGAAAGCAACATCAATTGCACCTGTAGGGTCCTGTCAGGACAAAAGGATCTGAAACACCAGGAAATTATTAGTGAAAGAAACAAATATTAGAGAGGCCAGGTTCACACTGCAGATGCTTCCTAATTTGAGGAAGTCAAATATTAGAGCTGCTTCCTAAATAAACTCTACAAGCTCCTATTTTCACATGAGTGTCCCCAGGGAGCTCTGGGCAGCTGGCATGTTCCTCTGCCCTGAGCCAGGGCTGGGCAGCTGCTGCAAGTGCTGCTCCCTCACTCAGGACTGAGTAGAGCTCTTGGTCAGCTCTGATTGAAAGCTGGCACTTGGCACAAGAATAATTTTGGCACCTCAAAATGTTTGTAGCTGGTGCTAGTGGTATCACCCATTGTAATTTTAATATCATCTCCATTCCCAGTCATGGTCCCCTGCTGCACAATCTCAGAAAGTCTGAAGGGCATTCCCCCAGCGAGTCAGCAGTCAGGTGGGACTCCAGGAGCTTCCTCCTGCTTTCTTGTCCTGTTAACCTGCACCTGAGTCTGCTGGCAAGGGCTGGAACCCTCCTTGGCTTGGTTGCACTGGTATAATGGTATCAGGTGTTGTGGCTAGAACGATTGTCTGTAAGCTCTAGCAATATGCTATCGGCTAGAAAGTTTTACAAATGTCCTTAACAAAGAAATCTTGGGTTGCTGCTGGCTGTACATGAGTTTTTGCCATCTTCCTGTTGTCTCAACCGTGTAATGATGCTGCAATAAAAGCTCAAGGGATGTACCCCAACAGTCCCATCCTGTTTGTGAAAACAAAGTGCCAAACACAGTTGTAATTACACCAGCCTGGCCAGTATAGCTCTCCTTTTGCATATATTTAATATGAAGATATTTTTTTCTCCTCCCACAGCTTTCATAGTGACATAAACTAAACCAGAGATAAGCACTGATAGTCCTTATATGAATGTACAAATAGAGAGTTGCATTTATACCCCAATTACAGCAGTTCTAATTAAGCCATTATAGCCATGCTGGTAGATTTCCCAGGGCAGTGCAGCCCTGGATTAGGAAGCAGAGCCTGCAGGGTCTGCAGTTGGCTGATGCCACCCAGCTCTGGAGCACAGCGTGCCCAGCTCAGCCAGCAGCACTCTGAGCCCAGTTCAGTGTGGGGGAAGTCTGAGGTCAGAGGGGGCCTTTCCTAATCTGACTGAAAATAGGGCTGTGGATGGAACTGGGGGGGATTGGAGACTTGCAGGGAAAAGAGATTATGTTGCCAACCTGGCATTCCCCCACCTTTCTAAAAAAGGCTTAGTTAGGAATTTTTTAGGGTCAGATTTGTGCCCAGCAAAGAGCTTAATTGTTTCTGATGTGCACCAGGAGCCTTTGCCTCTTCCAGATAAGGTGGCTGCAGTGCAGCTTTGATTAGGCCAGAGCTCAGCAGAACAGACTGATAAAGAAGGATGTCTCCTGGTTAATAGATGCTGGTGCAATAGCACAAGGCCCTGCTGCTTTGTAATCTACAGCTATTAACTCCAGACTGAATTTAAAAGGACGCTAGGATTGATTTAGAAAGATCCAAACAGCTTTGGACTATCCTACGTGCTAGAATGACTTTCCAGTGTCATCCTTTTGCAGTTAAAATGAGCCAAAGCATCCCCTTCCACTCTGAAGAGAGGAGACAGGTGTCCATAACCCCTTTCTTATTGTCATCCCTTCTAGAAAAGCCCCAGTGTGCTGACTGATCTTCAGGGCATCTTGCACAATACATCCTTTTCTATTCATTTTAGAGGCTTTGTGTTATGATGGTAATTGGAGCTCTGTGATGGTTGGAAGGTGGGGGAGTTTACCACAGGGCTAATCCCTGGTTGTTAAGGAAGGATGTGAATATTTAAATCTTGTCCGGGTAGTTTAGAAGGTACAGAAAGATTCTGGGTAAGTTCTTATTCTTTGTGACAATTTCTATAAATATTTAAAGGCATACTGTCAGATGCACTGATAACCTTTGCCCTCAGAATTGTTTATATTTTAATTGTACATAGAATAGTTTAATAAACTGTATATATAAATTATATACACTTAGAGAGCTAGCTGTTATGGGAAACACCCTTTGATTTTTTTCATAGTAACAAATCAATCTCTGTTCAGGAACAAACATTGTACTAAGCATGGAAAAATTGCTGGAGGGCTTGGATATTTTTGGAACTCTAATCCTGATTTTCTAACATTAGATTTTGGTCACTGGAAGTAGCATAAAATATCCATAGAGCTTTGCTCTTTATAGAGAGACCAAAAAAAGTGAATAAATCTTCTGAATTACTGAACACACTCAGAAGAGAAGGAGTTACATTTCAGCTGGTGCTGCAGACAGCAAGTACTGAATTGGGAAAATCAGATGGAAATTGAATCAGCTGGAAACTGAATCAGATAGAAACTGAGTCAGACAAAAACCTTGTGCTGATTCTGAGAGAAGGGTGCCACTGAGGAGTTCCTGAGGTGGATGCAGAGGTTTAATGAACTCTCTCTTGCACACTCCTGGGGGAGCAGTGTCTGCCCTGGGCGCTCCTGCAGGGAGGGATCTGGCGGTGCTCCGTGTGCCCTGCGCTGTTCTGCAGGGACCCTGCCTCAGTTTCCCTCTCCAGCCACCAGCCCAGCTCCTCTCCCCAACTCCCACCTTTCCTCACTAAAAGCAGGGCTCGATTCTGACTGCCTTTGCAAAGGGAAGGAGAGCTGAAAGTAAGAGAAATTTGGCTGCTGTGAGATGGTGTAGAGTTAGTCTGATAGCTTTTTAAAGCGCTTCAGGATCCCTTGGGATGAGATGTGCTATGTAACTTTCAATTATTATGTTTTAAACTGTTCATTTAAAAATGCCTGCTTAAGTATTTGGCGCAGTGAGATGGGACTTGTTGAACCCAAGCTGGAGGCCTGTGTAAAAGCAAAAGCCAGGGGCTTTAATGAGGTTCTCCCAAGGCTCAACAGCTTGAAGAGCTTCTTAGAGAAGTGTGCACTGCCAGGCTGTTTTTTTCCCAAGCCCTTACAGCTCTGGTAATATGGTTTGAAATGAAAATAAAATACAGAAGCTTAGTTAATGTATGCCACTTCCTCTGCTGAGTTTAACACACGGCTCAGTCCTGAACTTACTTGGTCATTTTGATGATTGGCCACTTATGTATAATACACTGTACACTCTGGCTTTTTATTTCCTGTTTAATTTTGAAAAAAACAATTCCAGTACCTCTCTAAGAAGCAATTGTAGTTTTTTAAATGTCACGGCGTATTAAACATGCTTGTATTTTAGCAATTGCCACAATGCATTACTGCTTAAAAAATATTTTATGCACATTACAGATAAAAGACACAATAGATTTTGAGGAAAGGCTTCATGCCACAGAAATAAGTGATGGCAGTTGTGCAACAATATGGGTAGCTGTTAAATTGTATTAAGATGTGGTTAACATTTTTGGACAAAAGATTTTAGTATGGTTTTGTTGTAACCTTTCGCTTTCCATGGAAAATATTTTTTCCTTGAGGGTAATAAACCAAAATCTTTTTCTAAAAAAAAAATTAAAATCCGAACATGTTTGCTTTGAACTAACATTAAGAAACGAAATGAGCAGTTTCTGTTCCACCTAAAGTGTGTAGCTCTGAATTTAATGTTAAAATGTTTATTGGGATGAAAATTCTATCTTTTTGTTGACTACCTGTTCTTTTATTTTTTTTAACTCGAGAAATGCAAAAGTGCATGAAATTTTAAGTGTATATAAATAGCATCATGTTTCAATAGGGAAATATAATTCAGATCTGCCTGACTGTTAACATTGGGAAAAGCAGATGAGGAATGAGACATTTTCCTGAAAGAAAATGCTGTCTCTGTTCAATAAGTTTTCCCCTTCATGTTGCAGTGTAGGAGTCAGTGGCCCTGATCCAACAGGCACTAAACCAGGTTTGCCCAGATTCTTACACAGCTCCATCAGCTTTAGTAGAAGAGCTTTTTTGCTAAAAATTAAGCACATGCATAAATGTCTCCTGGAGCAGAGCCAAGCTTAGCGAGGGGCTTTACCCCCTGGCAGGGCAGTGCTGCACAAGCCCAGCTCCGAGGCTGCCTGCACAATGTGTTCCAGAGCCATGCTCAGCCACTCATGCATCCTTTCACTTCAATATGGGCTTGTTTTGGATTCTTTGTTCCAAAATGTGGATTTGAATTCAAATGAGCCTGAACACAAGCCAACAGAGGAACCTCTTTCTGTCTCAAACTATTAAATGCCTAAGCATCTTCAATTAAAAAAAAGAAAAAAAAAACTGAACAAGGGACCTGACACACACTGGCTGGAGCTGTAAAAGTCATGTGCTTATGTGGTTTTATTTATTTTTCACATATGTGTAATTGAACACCATCAAAGCAAAGCACAATAAAATGCAGAGGGACGTCAGCATTAACATCTGTCAGCCCTGTGCTGTTCAGTGGAGGCAAACAAAGTCCCCTTTTCCACCACTCTCCCCAACTCTGCTTTCCCCCAGGAGAGAAAGTGGGCATGGGCTGGGCTTGGGCCATGGTGCTCCTGGTTCAAGCAAGGTACAGAGACCTGGAGCAGGGTGTGCTTGCAGCTAATCTGCTCAGACAGACACCCTGTGATTTGTGTGCCCTGCCTGCTGGAGAGTCTCGGATCAAAGGGAAAGGCAGGCTGGTGATGTCAAAGCACTGTGGAAGTGAAGAACAGCACCTTGAGCTGCAGCCATAAAGGGAATCTGCCATAAATCCTTCTGGGGTATTAGAGCAGGATAGGTGAAAGCCACCCACTGTGTTTGGCTTGTAGCTGCCACTTTTAAAAAGTTTGTTCACTTTTTTTATAAGATCCTTTGGAGGTCTCTGTTATAGCAGCGTGCAGTTCTGTACCCTTATAAAACCAGAGCCTTGCATGCTTTTGGCTGGAAGCTGAGACTTTTGGTGACATGCACATTTATGTCAGGGGAGTGACAAGCATGAGTGGCATAGCCAGGACTTTCAGTCAAGAAAGGGAGAAGCTCATTTCCATTCCAAGGCCTGTGCATTGTCTGGGCCTTTTGGTTGGACCAAAATCCACGGCAAAACACTCAATAATCAGGATTAGGTAATAAAATTGAAATGGTTTGAGGGATATTAGTGGATCCTGGGTGTGGAGACAAATTTCCCTCCCAGAATCCATTGAATTAAAGCATCTGGGAAAAGAGGCCGAGTGCCTGAATGAAGACAGAATTATGGAGGAAGCAGTAATGCTGGCCTGAGGGAAGCTGGTCAGGGAGCCTGTACTGCCAGAGAGAGATGCTCAGCAGGGAATACCCATCCTCAGAAACTGCAAATTTTGGCCACAAGGATTCAGCACTGTAGGTAGAAGGTGTAAGTTTGCCATGCTACATCCTGCAATCCTTTGGTAGGAAAATCTTGGATCACGCTGCAAGAGATCTCCTCGGTGTGGAGCTGAGTTAGCTGCTCTGGAACTTTCCCCATCCTCTCTCCTAAAATCCTACGTGAGCCTTGCCTGGGAGAGAGGAGGTAGACAAAAAGAAAAGAAGTGTTTTTGCTGGGAAAAATTAAGCTGGAGGTGGGCTGAAGCAAGTCAACATCTTGATTCTTTGAAGTCCTCTCAGCTTTGCACTAGCCCGGGGAGCAATGGGGTTTAGCCACCCTTGGCCCTGCAGCTGAGTGAAGCAGTTTCCTGTTGTCCCTTTGGTGTCCTGGTGACTCTCCCTGTGTGACCACCACAGACATTTTCTGCAATTCCAAGGATGTGGCAGGACCATCAGTCAGTCAGGAACCCTAATGCTGGAAACTGTGGTGGACCCCAAATGGTTTCAGGGTGCCTTGGACAAGAAACTGTTCAGCTTGGGAGAGTTGGGCTCTTTCAGAAATGAAATGTGTAAAGATAGTTCCTGCAGGAATTGCCAACTGTAGTGACTTGGTTGAACAATGAAAACAGACAGGCTTTTGTTGTGGGTGCTTTGTAACAGATAATACTCAAATGATTAATGAGTTACTGGAGCACCAGTAAAGACCTAACTATTATTCTGCGTGGCATTCAAGAACTGCATGAACATGGCTCTTTGGCTGGAGAAAAACTCAAAAGTCAGAGCTTTGGAAAGCTAAAGCACATAAAAATGTTACACTCTTTTGTGTCTCCAGGAAGCACAGTAATGTGAAACATCCACCACATGTTTAAATTGTGTAGGCTTATTTATACATGTGCATGTGTGTGTATTTACAGGGAGAGAGAAATAGAACTATTTGATTCTACTGTTTTAAAGCTGTTTGCAGATATTCTATAGCATTTTTGTAAAAGGCATGTCTAGAATGAAAGAAATGAACACCCAAAGATTAAAAAAAAATTAGGTAAATCAGATCATCAGATATCATGCCGGTCTAAAAACTCCATCTACAAGAATTAATTGAGGAACTGGACCATGAAAGCCAAGAAATGGGGCCTGAAAATAAACTTGATTAAGAAGATAATTCTGAAGACACACTAAGGAAGACTTATTAGCATAGAGGAGAACATCAGTGAAGAAGCAGAGGAATAAATCTCCCATGGATAGCTGCTCAGATCAGATCAGAACATATTTGAAAGATGAAAGACAACATGAGGAGCAATTTCTCATTTAGACTGGAGAGGAAGGCCACCAACTGATGTATTCCTTCTCTAAATGACTTTTGGCCAAGACACAAAGCTTCATCCACAAGAAAATATGGAAGTGGGTTTGCTTTTATCCTGAAACTCTGTAGACAGACAATGAAAAGAATTCCATTGTGAGAAAGGGACACAAATGATGAATAAAACAAACTTAATAAAGAAATACATGTTAAAAGAGAGTAGCTGATAGATTTGGGGCACGAGGGTGGGAATGAAGTTATGACTTAGGCACGTGTGAAGTAAATGCCCTCTAAATCTCATAGCAAAGCTCTAGTCGTTGTTTTGGGTTTGTTTTCCTTTTTTATGGTTTTGGGTTGGTTGTTTTCTTTTGTTGTTTGGTTTGGTTTTTGGTTTTGGTTTTGTTTTTTTTACTGACTAGATCTTCAACCAATCTCTGGAGTGCAGACTGGTACTGTTTATTAATTTATTAACTGTTGTGATGAGGGTGTAAGAGTGAGAGGAAATCTCTAGATGATGGGCCATTCTGCCAAAAATCTGAAATTAATCCTCTCTGCTCTTAAAGAGAAAAACAAGACCAGAAGAAGGGTGGCAGATACATAAGGTACAAGTACATAAGATACAGACAAAGTTAGCTAAAATAGAATTTTATTTTATTTTTCTTTTTAAATTGACAATAGAGGCTTAGAGGAAGAGAAAGGAGAAAGACCTGAATTTTCACCTGCATCTTACCCAGGGTAAGTAAACCCACTTTTTTCTTGTCCCAAGAGAAAGGAATAACAAGAGATGGGAGATCTAATTTGTCTAATGCCCCATTTTCATTGTTGTACAGCATTTTGGTGAATCTAAGTCCAGAGGAGCACTGGTATGGCGTGGCCCCAAGCTGGATGTGCCTGGAGACGTGCACAGTTGGGTATTTTTGGTCAGGCACAGGCAGTCACAGCTGTTGCTATTTTTGCCCTGACTCCTCTCTAATCACTCAACACATTTTAAAGCAAGATATAATGATAGACTATGTTGCCAAGACAGAAAAATCAACAGAGTATCTAAGGGAATATGAAAAGAAATGAAAATTCAAAACGTATCTGGAAGAGAAATATAACGGACAAAAAATCTTTTGATAAAGGCTGTTCTACAAACTTGGCAATGTCTCTGCTAGAAGTAAATATGACTGTCTGCCTGCCTTGCTTTATGTTCAATATGTCCAAAATTGGGGGGGATGTGGAGGAAATACAAGGAAGTCTCTTCTCTTGGTGTGGCCAGCTGAGTTTTCAGGCCTAATCCATTCTGAAATTAAAATTAGCTCAAATGGTTGGACTCTACCAGGAAGTTTAAAATGGAGAATTTCCTTCATAAATATGGATAAGAAGAAGACAACTTTTTGGATGTTCTGCACAGTGACTTCCATTAGAAAAATAAAATCTCTCTCTTTTTTCCCATCAGTTTACCAATTCTCTCACTAAACTTCAGATATTATTTTATAGATGACTTAAACTAGAACTCCCTGTTACTACTTATGAAGTATCTGTGGATTTATAGTGGTATTTTTAGTGGTAACCATTGAATCTGCTTAAATGGCAGCCAAGGACAAAATTCATTAACCTGAGCACTGCTGGATCAAACATGAGAAGTAGTGGAACCCCTTTGATAGAAATAAATTAGGAAACACCTTAATTTAGCACTCCCCTTCTAAGGAATAAAAGTCCCAGTCCAAACCAAACTGACATAAGATGAACAACTTGTATTTCTGATATCAAATATCAACTTGCATTTTCTGATCTCAAAGCTGTGACTGCAAATCATGGTGAATTAGGCATGATCCAGCTGTGCTTCTCTGTCCTTCTATGTAAATACTGTCTTTCCACCTCCTCTGGAGGGTGGAATATGTTTTATTAGTAGTATTATTTTTGATAAATAGTAATGTTTAGAATACCTAGGAGTGTTTCCTGGTAAATAAATTCCATTTTAATGGCAAAAAAAAGAAGTCTCCTACTGAATCCAGTATTCCATCTACCAGGCATAGTAGAAGATAAAATAAATTATTTTCTGGAAACAGACCACTGGTAATTAGTAAAACTTCATCATTTCTGCTTGGAAAGCATACACTGGATCTACATTAGGAAGAAACTTGCTCAGCAGGACAAATTCTGCACCTGCAGAGCTCCTCACATCCCAAGGGTCACCCACCAGCAGCTCCAGTGCTTTGCTGGGGCTCCCCAATCCCCCCATCCCTTAGAGGTCCCTCCCCAGCCCCAGCTGGAGCCCAGCCAAGCAATGGGGGCTCACATCAGCAGGTGCACGTTGGATCCTCAGCAAGGGCCAAGGGGAGGGCACACAGGACAGCTCTCTCTGCTCTCAGTGTCTCTGGTAGGCTTTAAAATACTTTCTGGAGACAAAACTGCAGTGTGAAATATATCTGTGGATGTTACTTGCCAGAATTCCTCACAAATAAACTGCCCTTCCTCTGTTTGAATTACAAATTGCTAGAACATAATAGAGGAGATTGATGGATTGCACTGAAACCATGTGAAAAAGGAGAAAAGGCTGTGGTTTACAAGCTCTGTAGGAGGTCCAGTCTAAGTCAACATGGAAGCTCTTAAATTTTATATGCAGGATTTCATAACCAATATTTTGGATTGTTTCAAGTGATGCAATCAGAATTGTTTTGCTTCAAACCCACCTGATTTAGTAATACTAATACTATAGAACTATGACCTAACTGCATTTCAGACTGGATTTCTCAGATGACATTGATTTTGGATGTTATATTGGGAACTCCAAAATTTTTGATTGGCCAAAATGACTTTTTAGATCCACCTGAATTTGTCAGGTGAATTATGCTTTTCATGGCTTGGCTGATGCAGGGGTAGCATGTGGGGCTGTTTCCCAGTAAATGCAATTAACACCCTCTTTTTTGGCACAAACAATGATGGCAAATCCCAAGCAATTTGTACAGCTTTGAGCATTCAGAATATTCATTTCCTTAAAAAACTTCTCAGGTTCATCATAGTACCAGCTTATCTTTAATCTCAGGATTGTCTTTTTGATTTCTTTGTTTAAGAGAAATGTATGTTAAAAGAAATAATAATAGCAGTAACTCTTATCACACCTCTTATATTGAGAAAAGACCATTTGAAGAGGGGACTCAGTTGCTAAAGATAGTTTTAGTACTAGGAAGTATATCCTGAAAGCCTGTTAAAGCTGTTTCTTTAAAGACAAATACATAACAAGTTCCTCTTGCACCTGTGAACCCAGTGGTAACCACTATCAGCACATCAAGATCATTAAATCTAAGTAATATAATTGAATCTAGTGTTATTGAGACTGAATCTAGGTAAATAATACACATTCTAAACTGTGACATCTCTGCCCCAGGTACCCCCATTAAATAGCTGCAGGACAGAACAGGAATAATCTGATCCTGTTTCACTGTTGGGATTTCTTACATTTTAGCTTGGGCACAGAAATATTGAGGGTCTTCCATGGACTGAGAATAACTCCTAAGTGGGCATACATATGAAGAGTTTTATAGGGTGAAAAATGCTTAAGCTATTTAACCAAAAACTGGGTAAACACCCACGGGGATACAAGTTCCAAGCTAAGAGCCTTCTGAAGGTCTTAGAAGTAAGGGGGTAAAAGTGCTGAAATGAAGTCAAATGCCTCCACATAAAAGTGAAGTTTATAGGAGTATTCACTGTGGTCATTTTTTCCAGATTTAGCCTTATTCTAGAAATTGTGCTTTATTTTCCTATGTAAATTGCTTTTTAAAATGCCACGTTAAATATTTCTGCTAAGGGTAAAAGGATTAGATTAGTTTAGAAGTTTAACTGCTTCATTTATTTGTTTCAGCTTGAAATAAGAAAACTAAAATCCCACTACCTAGTATGCAGCTACATCTCGTTATGCAAAGTCATCCTCAGGTAATACCTGTGCCCATATAAAATAATAGAAGTTAAGGCAAAAAGGAAAAAAGTATTTAAAACAGCAGCAGCATGTGATGCCAATTATGTTGCAGCCAAAAATAATACTTTTTGGCATGTCATGCTTAAACTAAGTTCTGTTAATGTTCCTTGGATATAGGCAGATTTCAATTTACACTTACAAATATTTCTATTTGAGAACTATTAGGAAAATATTTTGAAATTATAACTTAAGAGCATGTGAAATGGGTTACCTCCCACAATTATGTGAACTACTGTAGAGGAGAGCTGCATTAGCTTCCCTGCAACTAATGAACCATGTCATTAATTACAGACATTCAAAATAGAAATTACTCCAAGGCAAGACAAATATTTACTATAAATAAAAGGGTCAAGAACTATAAAGTAGCCATTTTATTCTAAACCAATTGTGTTCAATTTTTATGCTCTTTCTCTTCAAATTTAATTTGAAGCACATTAACTTGATTTCATAAGTCAAACCTGACAGCTGTAGGTGTACCCACAATGAGACTCCCATCAGGGACCAGGATCACTGGAGATTTTCAGTGAAAGTGTTAACTATATTTGAAGGTGTTTATTAAACTCATGTGACTTGTTCTCAGGACAGGTTTCTCTCAGGAATATCTAAGAGGCACATTTGCAAAGGTTTCCCTTTGGTGCCACTTTGCTGCAGTGTCTGGCTCAGTACAGACTGGGGCAAATCCGTGGCATTTTCACATAAATCTTGCTGTGAAGGAGCAAGATTTCTTCCTTTCCTTTATATAAAGGAAACCTTCCAAAGTCCCCCACCCTGCAGGGAGAGCAGTGGCTGCTGAAGGTGAGGGCACTCTGACCTGCAGCTTTTACCCAGGGCCAAGCTCTCTTCACTGCCACTCTACTAATATTCTGTTGTATGTCTACTATTTTGTATATTTTGGTTTGGGTGATATATTTATTTTATAGCAGATAATACACAGTCCTAAACAACATAACATCATTTTCTTCTGTGAACTCGTTATAATAGTTTGTGTCAGTCACATGATGTCACATTCTTGCTAGTTACATAATTGAATGTTCTATATTAAGCATAATTTGCCTTCTGCTTTCTTTTCTTTTTCCTCTTCAAATCACATCATTACCTCTCCAAAAGTCAGGCATGAGGGCAGGCAGATGCACTGACCATAGAGATGGCAAACAAGAAATCCTCAATGAAGCAGCCACATAAAAGTTCCCCTAACATCTACCCTCATGTTTGTAACTAGAGGATTTGGCATAATAAAGATAACAGCAGTAGATAAGTGGTTTATCTCCATATTTGCCAAGAACAAAAGAGGATGATAAAGTATTACTGCTATCAAGAATCCAGAAAGTGCAACAGTTCAACAAGGTGTTCTGCATTACTTTGAGTCAGCCTCAGTTATGTTCACAGGGATTTTTAACAAAAATGTGAAAAACAAGAGGAGGAACTTAGTGGAAGCAAATAGCTCAAGTGGGTTTTTGTGGAATGTGGGAAAGTTGCTAAAAGTCATATTAAAATCAGCAAAAGCATTCAATACTTGTCTTGGAGGAAAAGGTTGTGTTTAAGAGAAAGGGTCAGCTGTTAAAAAAAATATTTGGGCAATATGAAAAATTGCAAATCTTTTCATCAGGAATTTGGGACTGAATGCATGAGGGTGTACAGACCTAACGGTGACAACTTTTACAGCTGAACAATGCTTTTGCAACGAAATCCTGGCTCCATTCAAATCAATGGCAAAATTCCCAACTGCTTCAATGGAGCCAGGATTTCATGTGTATCTGTCTTTTTTCATTCTTCCTTGATATTTGTATCCCAACTATCTGGCAGACTATTGTCTGTACAGGTCAAAATTAAAGCTTTCTATCCATATATGTCAGAGTTACTGTCTGTTTTCTCACCATTAAAAAAAAAAAAAAAAGATGAAAAAGTGTGACACATACTTGCAGTGCTGTATCATTCACTTCATTGCTCAGAGTAAAGAGAATTGTTGCTGCATCTGCTAGGAGGACAAAATGTCAAGAAAAAAGCTAAATGCTGGCTGTGTGTAATTCCTAACTCCAAAGCTTTTAAAGAGCTCTTATTTTCAGCTCTACATGTATTAAGTTTCGGATATGGGTGTCACGGGATTTAAGCAGGGGCAGAATTACCTCAATGCTGTCTCCTCTTAAAAATGCTTCCTGAATATGGAAAAGTATTGCTTGGGCAGGAAGGAAGGTGACTTTCATCAAACAAATCTGTCATGCATCGAGACTATTTAACTCATCAAACAAACCCTGGTATTTGTGCTTCTGAATATAGGCATTAACCTAGAAAAATGAGAGAGATTAATGAAAATTCAAATTGAGAGAATGAAAATAAGAGATAAACTGCTGCTTTGCAGATGAATGAATATTTAAAAATGCTTAAATCCACAGAGCTTGTCAAAATGCACCAAGTAGTGCCCTGGTAAGTGAGAAATGACAGAGAGATGGTAATAAATGTGAATGGGGAGCTTTGTGTTCCCCCTGTGCACTATTTGTACACTACAAAAGCTTTAAAAGAATTGTAATTCTACACTCACTGTTGTTTAACTTGGGGAAAATACATGCAGCCTGCAAAGTGGCTGTGTCTATTCTGCTTTAAAGCCCATCTGAGAGCACGTGGGCATTGCAAACATTTCACAAATATAATGGGGAGCCTTAGAAAAGCAAGGAAATATTCAGATGAGTGAAAATCCTTTAAGCATAGTCAAAGCAAGTTAGAAAAGAGGCAATAAATCAGCTGACTTTAGTCTGTGGATGGTGTCATGGTAGATGAAACCAATACCCATGGTAGGTAAATATACATGGTAATATGTGTGCACCCATCAAAGACAAAGGAATATGTCAATAGTGAGTGAATCCCACATCAGAAAATGATGATTGCATGGTAGTGATCTCCAGAAAGAATTCAGCTCCAGGCTAGACACAGAATGAATCCAGGAACAGAACAGTTTTGTACAGTCAGTGAAGAAGGACATTCATAGTTCTGACATCCTCCAGTCTCTTAACTCTTCTTGTTGCTGTTATCCCAGGCAGTGTAGATGAAGTTACATCAGAAACATTGCTGTGTCATTAACTTACTGGACAGCTGATCTGATAAAATTTATTTAAAATAAATATGCACGTAAATTCTCAGTTTGGTCATAGTTAAATCTTGCCTGATCCATGACACAGAGGTTGCACAGTCCATCCTTTTTGGGGGGGTGCATGAGCGTGGTATTTCCTCTGCAAGTGCTGTTGGAAATACTTGTGAGTAGGTCATTAATCTTCAATGGCCAGTGGTCATTTCTGGAGCTGCCTCAGCAAATACTTCTGCTAGCAGTGTCTTTCTGCAGCATATTAGTATAAATTTAACCCACTTGGGAAGTGCAAACAGCAGGGTTGATGAGCCTGGGATCAGTGCCAAGTTAATGCAGCTCCACAACTTTTTGTACCAGCTCCTATGCTGTGAGCTTTGAAAGGAGCAGAGCAGAAAGCATCCCTCCCTGCAAGATGTACTTCAACACAGCCAGGACACTGAGGCAAACATCACAATTGCTGATGGCACAGGATGTCAAATGTATCATCTAGATTCTCTTTTCAGCTGGCCAGTGGAAGAGAAAAATAATATCAGAGTAAAAAAATACATCTTGCATTTCCCTTTTCAGTTTGTCAAGCTCTGTTTCTCCTGATTCCCTTGTCTTTCTCAAAGTGATGCTGAATGGTGCTTTGCTTACTGCAAATATGGATCATGGAACTGTCCTTTTTCCTTTGGCACATTTGTTCATTTTCTTAGATTTATATCTGTTGGTAACGATCAGAACTGTAAACCTAGAACCTTAAATTCACAGAGAAAAACTGCACCAACCTTTGGAAGCTTGCTGTAAATCTCACTGACTGCACAAATTTAATCTGGAAGCCATAGAGAGGCAATAAACATGGAAACCCCTGCTGCCAATTAATTTGTTACTTTTCAAGCTACAGTGCAATCATAGCTTAATTTGGTTTGCCTCAAGAATCTCTTTGTGATATTTCCGTGAAATTCAAGACAGTGAAAGTTAGTAATTCTGGTTTAGGAGCACAAGTTACTGGTTGTTGCCAAAGAATTGTGCACTGCCTAATTGAGTTTTGATGTTCTTGCTGCTATCTACAAACCCAGTTTTTCCACATGGCTTTGTGATGAGATCTAAATCTCTGTATCAAATGTTAAAACCCTTGGCACTTGCAAAACAGAAAGATTTATGTAATTAGCAGTGGCTGAGAAAAATAAGGTTATTCTCACTAGGGAAAGGAGACATTTTGTTTATCTAATTGATGCTTTTCCTCATGCAGAAGACTGATAAAATTGACCTAGACAAAAATTTTCCCACCGTCAAAATCACAAAACCAACATGACATAATGCACATCCTAGGAAATTAGGAGGGCAAACTTAACAGAAAACTACTGTATTTTATCCAAAGGGAAATAAACATACTGAATGGATTATAAGAAATGTCCTTGAAGAGTAGCAATTTTTTTGAGTGATAGTTGAAGAAATTGTAGAAAGAAATGTTTGAAGAGCATTGGAAAAGGAGAATCTTTAAATGGAGAAAGAGGCAAAAGAGTTTGTTCCTTTGGTTTCCATTTACCTTGACTTCTGGTTTAAAAAAACCAGTAGTTCAGAACAACAAAAGCAGGAAATGATGTACTGAGATATTTCAAGTCTAACATTTCAACTCTGAAATCACCATTTTGCTCCAATTATACACAAATACATTCAATAGGTCTGGAATGGGATCTACATGGTCCTTGTGTGTCGGGAAAGTCAACCTTCAAGTAGAGCAGGGCAGGATTTCCAACCAGTTTCAGACAACAGAGTCTTTCTTGAAACTCAAAACTACAGAGGTACAGAGAGCCCATTTAAAGGTGGTGAAAGTGTGACCCTAGAAATGAAAATCCGACTGTTCCCCAGTCCTAATTTTTAGGACTTGGGATCTATTGAATGTAATTTGGATATTTTGACTGAGTTTAATGAGGTCAAAATTAAATTCATTTGCCTTCAATGTTTTTTATGGCCATGGATCATTCTTTTAGCTTTAAAGATACATATTTGTAACCACTGCTAACATGTAAATTAGATTAGAAGACTGTGCAGAGTGAATAACATAATTTAGCAGTTTGTCTTCTATTCTCTTACAAAATACTGCACTAAGTCTTTGTGAAATCAAGGTGATAAATGTGCTTTAATTGTGTCCTTCTCCTTAACAGCATCACTTCAGTGTCGTAAGGAATTTATATGCATCCATGAAATTACACTCTTCTTAGAAATGAAATTTTGCTAGAGAAGGCGGTGTGCAGCAAGGGAAAGGGAGGAAAACTCTAACTTGAAGAGGAGCTTGAAAAGAGTCAAGAATCTGGAAGGATAAAATGTGTATCTATTTTCTGTTGCTGAATCAAGCCATTATACTATTTAAAGTTGGTTATCTTCATTTCCCTCCAGTGTCCAGCATCCCTGGAAGGGAGGACCAGAGTTTGTCCTTTGAAGCAGCATGGCCAGGAGCCCTTGGGGCAGGGTAAGCCCAGGACAGGGGGAAGGCCAGCCAGCAGAAATGCCAGGAGCCCTTTCCCAAAGTACCTGTGTGCCACACACTGGAGCACCTGTGCAGAACACATCTCAAGAGGCAAGGATGAGGTGAAGGAGCATCACTGCTGCCTGTTTATCAGAGACCATCCAACAGGGCTTCCTCACCAGGGCTGTTCCCACTCTATCACTCTAAGTTGGGAGTTTATTGCACATGGAGGAATAAATTACAAAGAGAGGCATATGCTTCCATGCTTCACTGACTGAATCAGAGCCTCAGTACCTGTAGCAGTTGGACATGCAGTAAAAGCTGAGTATTTCTTGCCTTTTCTGTATCTACTTGTGGATACAGTGTGTTAACACCCATAATTAACTGCAGGAAATTAACAAAAAGATCACACCCCTAAGAAGAAAATATTTCTCCTTCTTACTCAGTGTTAAGGCTTCCCTGGCAAGGAATTCTGTTTTTCTGCTGTTCTGGCAGATTGTTTGACACTGAGCAACTGCATTAGCACTTCTGGAATAAGGAATGAGAGCTGAGAGTGTGAAAAAGCATTGTGGAAGCCTTCCTGCTCGAGACATTTAAAAATTAAATGACTGAAGCTTTTAGAAATTTAGTGTAATAGACTGATGCCTAACTAACAGGGAAATAAAGCAGATTGCCTGAGAGAATGTTTAAGTTTCAGTTTTGCCGTGCCCTGCTGCTGCCTTGGGTGTTTGGCTGAACTCTTCCCAGGTAAATGACTCTGTTCCTGATTCTAAGCAGGCTCCAGGCAGGAACTGGCAGGAAGAGGAGGCAAGAAAAAGGTCTTAGAGGACACAAGTCTCTGGGGGAATGAGCTCAGCTGGTTCCTGGGGCCAGTGGCCAGCAAGAGCAGCTCTCCTACCCCCAAAGAGTGCGGCTGAGCTTTGGGCCAGATGAGACCAGACCTGTCCAGGCTGGCAGAAATGGAACCCTCTCCCTGCCCCAGTCTTCTTAGCACAGGAGGGAAGGTGAACCAGGAGAAGTGTCTGCCTAACATGGCACAGGGCAAGAGGAATCAGTGCCCTGAGAGCCTCTGGGGCCAGGTCCAGCCCAGGTCTGTGCAGCTGCTCAGGAGCTGGGGAGGTCAAACATCTGCAGGGAGACCTCCAGGCCCATTAACATTTTCAATTAACATAAATCTCCATGCTTTCAAACAATTTTCTATATAAAATTGTTTCTATATAAAATTGTGGTTCTGATAAAACCACATATTCAGGCCCTGGACATTGCTCACTAAAATCACATTTTGAAGAGTGGCAAGTAAAGCTTCACCCTGCTCTGAGCCTTATCTGCTGCGTCTTGCCTTGTCTTGTCTGTGCATCTGAGCCAACAATGAGGGAACTTTCTTTCCTGCTTAGGCAGATGTTTACCTTTCAGCACCTGAGATGACCTTTTGACTTGGGCCTGAAATTCTGGCCTTGCTGAAATGGGTGGAAGTTTTGGCACTGATTTTGACAGAGGCAGTATTTCATCCCAGGTGCTTTGCTCAATAAAGCATATAAAATTACAAAACACGGGCCTTCCCTCTTGCTCAACTTCTCAGTCATCCCAGGTATCACTGAGTGATAAACACAAAAACCTGGAGGAAACAAAATGGCACCTACAAAAAGGCTCCTACATGAATAATTAAAATACCTTTCAATAGATATAATAGGTACACCTATACACACAAGCACACACATACAGAAGATGTCAGTGGGATCAAAGCTTTTCTCCAGCACTTTAATAGGTGGCATGCACCCTCACTTATCTGCTGGAATCAAAACCTGTGCGTGCACGTGCAGGTGCTGGGAGTTGCTTTTTCATATTGTTGGCACAGGGCCACGTAGTAGAGCCATGCACCTTCATTTTTTAACAAGCCTGTGTTTTCTCAGGTGTTCATTTGTCTCTGTGAAGAAGTTTCTCAGACCTGTAACCTCATGTTTAGCACGCTAAGAGGAAGAGGTGCTCTTGCTGCCAATAAACAGGCCTTACTCTGTCTTAGATCCAAGAATATAAAACCAGGGGGTTTATAATTTTTTTTTTTTTTTTTCAAATATAGGAGTTATGAGCATGGAATTGTAACAATGGGCATTGGAAACAGACTACCAAAGGATGTGGTAGGTTTTCTACCACTGTGAGTTGAAATTTGGATAACTTTCTAAAAGACAAGTTTAGGTTGAACCTGCAAAATGCAGTTCCAGAGGCATGACCCACTGTATGAAATATATGGTCTGTGTTGAAATGGCTCTTTCTGGCTTTAAAAATCTATAGTTCCATGCTGGTTTAGCTAACAGAGATACCATGAACAAAGGCAGAATGTAATTAAGGATTATCTTCTAGGGAAAAAATACTGCCTTGAACAATAAAGCAGAGCTAAGGAAGGTGCAAATAACTATCCATGTGATTAACATAAACTCTCTGCTCCAGAGTGCAACAGCCTTTTAATTCACTGCTAAGTTTTAAGATTGCAGCATGGATTGACTGAATTTTTGAGTGAGTGACTGAATTGTTTATATTGAATATCTTTTGGCAGTTTAGGAAATGACTCTGCTCTTGCTACTTAAGCCCCATTAGAACACTTGTGATGTTTCTGCAGGCAATATTGTCAGTTCCCATTTCTCTCAATTCTCTGCATTTTGACAGCAATGAGTCAAATTATGGATTTTTTTCATTGTCTGAAAGGCTTTTGCTTTTCTGCAGCTGTCTACTTCAAGGGGTTCATTTCTTCTCCTTTGCAGTCAGTAGAGCCTTACTGTTGTTTCTCACAGGCTAGAAACAGGGCTCTGGTTTTTCTTTGGTGCATTTATTTGATCTGAAGAGCTGGCTCTTGTTATCTAAACTGAAAGTCACTTTCTCATCCATTAGTCATTTTATGTTAAAGATTGAAAGTTTGGGGGATTTGTTGTTGATTCTAATCTCACGACATTTTTCTTTATTTACTGTACTTGTAGATTCTGTATTTGAGAATTTGCAAAACTTGCTTTCAATGTCAACATTCAAGTACTTCCCATAAATAAAATAGCTGGAGTCACTTAAAATAGTTCCAAAGACTTCCCCACACAATCTCAGATGGAGCAGCCCATAGTTTCCTGCTATTAATCTATGTTTTTATATTACATTGTAGTATTATATTGCCACTTGTTTTTTCTAGTTCTCTTGGATCACTGCTGAAATGGGTAAGGTTATAAAAAGAATTTTAAAGAATTTAAATCTTTAAAGAATTCCAAAACCTAATTCCTGCTTACTTTTATGGTACTCTGGAAGATGTGCTGTTTTCAAATTTTGTTAGAATCAAAACTGCTCAACTCCTACCCACTTCTGAGTTTCCTGACTGAGCCTGAAAAAAAACCTCAAAGAAAAAAACAACCAAAAAAGATTACTTAAAACTTTATATTATTCTTCCAATTGTCACAAAGTCTAAATATCTAAAAGATATGTAAACATTATTAATATTAATTAATAATATTGGACATAGGGGTAAGAAGAAAAAAGGCTGTAAATATGTTCTAGGCAAAATATTTACGCTGCAATTCCGTGTCTGGTTACTTTGGGTAAGTGTCTGAATTAGGGGCTCTCCAGTCTGGGGAGGGATTGATGACATGGGGGTCAGGTGGACAGTAATTATCACACACAAGTGTGGGAAATAGTGCCCATTGCCAGTAGCTTTTCAGCAGGCCCTGAAGTGGGCTGTACTTTCATAAAGCTAAGAGGGGATTTTTAAATAAATGTTTTTGTAAAGGGTGCTGAAGCTACATTGGAAATAATTTGTTAACCAGAGGGGCTGTGACTGTCATTTGAAACCTCCATCAGGAATCACTAGCCAAGGTCTAGTTTTGATGGTTTATAAGTTCTGATACAGGCAAGCTTCATTTCTACAGAGGAATTTGCATTTAATCCTCTTTAAACTTCCCCTGAATTTTGTTTATGTGCTGATTTGGGCTGGGGCAGAGTTAATTTTCTTCACAGAAGCTGGTACGGAGCTGTGTTTTGAACCATCTATTTGTATTTTTCAGGTAGTACCTTTATAATGTGTTTTATTCTTTCACTGATGTGTGTCCCTCCCCAGTAAAAACCACACAGCAAACTAGATTTCTAAATGCATGTCCTCTGAAGCACTTCCCTAGGAATTTTGCTGAGCTTAAATGTCTTTACTGTGTGTGAGAAAGTAAATATACATGTAACAAAGAGTTCTTCCTTCCCTGGGCAAGAGTGTGTTCTATCAGGGAAAAAACATTATTCTTGGCATGATAATTAAAAAGAAATAACACGTTTGAATAGTACCAGCCCACAAAAGCCAGGGCTTGAAGCTGGCAAGGGAAATAAGGCATTCTAGGTTGACATTTCTTTTCCACTCTTTTCCACATGAGTGTTGTGTCAGGAACCTTTGGCTTTGGTTAGTTTCTGTAGTAACATTAATTCAAGTGAAACCATAAAATTTTATTTTACATGTTAATTCTGAAGGATTAATTTTCTTCTTATTTTAACTGGACAGTAACAAGTGAAATACATAAATATCTAATCCAGAAAAATTTAATGCAATAATTTAGTAACATTGTGTGTGTGTATCTATATATAAAATAACAATCAAATAACAGTATAATATTTTCTCTATCTTTTATATTAGATTTCTTTTTACAACCCCAGCATATTAGAGATGATATGTTTATGGTCTCTCTTTCCTTGTCCTTCTTTCTCATCTTGTACCACTGCAGGGCTTGTCCAGGCTCCTCCTCTCCTCCCAGGCAGAATGGCCCTGGCTGGAGATGTTCTGAGCACTGAAGTATCTGCCACTTTCAGAGGTAATTTGCACTTTTATTAAAGAGCCATAAAAAAATCAAAATTGAGAATCCTGCAAGTTAAACATGGAGCCTTGGGGAATCTGTGAAGCTCTGAAAACAAATGTTTGGGGTTTTTTCTTCTTTTTTTCTTTTTTTTCTGTGATTTTGTGCGGTGACCTCAGTACTGGGACATGGGTAAATACCAGAATGTTGCTTTTAAAAGCTCAGTCCCCAGAGAGCACAGCCAGTACCTTCTGTTCCCTTCTGCAGGGAACCTGTTGAGGGAATGGAGCAAACTGCCAGAAAGAGCCAGGCCCTAAGGGAATATCTATCAGAGAAAGGAAGGGGAAATATTGCAGCTCAAATCCATCCATTTCAGAGTGCGCCCTCTTCTCCCAGCGGTGTCTGGGAGCTGGGATGTCCTGGGGGGCACACTGGGGAGGGGAGGCTGGTGAGGCCATTCCCCAGGTGCTCTGGATGAGCCTCTGGAAGGAGGGTGGTTGGCCACACCTGGCAGCAGCCTCAGGAGAGGCTCAGTCCCACCTGCTGCCAAGGCGGGGGCTCTTCCTGCCCTGCACCAACACAGTGTCTCCCACAACTCTTTATTGCAATAGTCCATAAAACAAGACCAATAGGAATCCCTTCTGATGAAGTAAAAATAGTAAAAATATTCTTCCCCACTCCATTAAATGACATATAATGTGTTGCTAAGGGTGCCAGGAACACTGGGAGCAAGAGGAGAGGAAGCCCAGGTCACCACCCTGTGCAATCTTTCTTCTCCCTCACCACAAGCAGGATGAGCTGGGCTCACAGCAGCCTGTGCAGGGCTCAGGACTTCCAAGGCAAGGAAACCTGGAGAGGGAGAGCATGAGATGGAAACCTGAGGGAGCCCCTGGCTCTGCAGTTGGGGTCAGGGCTGCTATTTCCCCGTGTGCACCAGGCTGGGGGGTTCCTTGGGGACCAAGAGCCTTTGCAGGTCACAGTGTATTTTAGAAGGTTTGCTTTTGACATCATGTGGCCAGAGTCATTTGGAGCCTGATCATGCACTAAAGAACATGTCAGGAAACCACAAGGCATAATTTCTCTGTGTGGCAATAATCTGCAGGGAGCCTGGATAGCTGTAATGGTACATTGCTGCTTGCTTTAAGTCTGCCTTTGCATTAACTCTTCAATTTGCTTGCTTTGGCTTCCCTAACTCTTAAATACATACACACAGGATCACTTTGACATAGTAAAAATTCAGTTTCTGGAATTGGCTCCTTAGTCTCCAAAGCATGGAGCTCCTCGTGCCAGTCCTGCTCCCACGAGCTGCATGGGGTAAGTCTCCATCTCACCTCCCTTTCCTAATTTGCTGTGACAGTGACTAATTCCAAAGGCATTGGTAACGAGCTAGGGATTTTCTTCTGAATAAAATTTACTATAAAATTTACAGGGACTATTTTTAACTGATATAAAATGAAAAATAGTTTTTAAAAGATTTCTCTCTACCACTCCTGTCTTTTTTGTGCCAAACTCCAGCAAACAGGGGGAAACCAGCTTTTAAACCCTTTTTACAGTTTTATACTTTTACAATCCTCTTCTACTAATGCAGAAGTATTGGCCTTCCCACCAGGCCTGGAGTAATCCACTCCCCATTCCCCGAGTTCTCTCTTTTGATCTTTTAGGGTTAAAGAGACTGGACAAAACCAGGTAGATGAAACACCCAGAATCTCTCTTTGGAAGAGGGGTTTGTTGTCCTCCTCTCCACACAAATCAAGCTTGCAAGGCTTCAGAAGCACCATTCCTTCTCCCATCCACTACAATTTTAATAATAGGGTCCCTCAGTCCCAAAATCAAAATGTATTGATCTTGGAAATAAGTTCCCTGTGAACTTATGGTACTGCAGTGAGTAGTTGCTAGATCTAGTTTTTGTTAATATTTACTGCTGCTTTTATTTAAGAAAATATGCTTTGTGTACTTTATTATTCCTTACTTTCATCTAGTAAACACAACCAAAATTTTATTTTATAAAAACAACCTGTTACTTGAAATACATTTTTCTTGAATGACTACCACCAAAACTAGATGAACTTTAAAAACTAATTCTGTAGTTTTCTATACCAAAAGTGTCCAATCTCAGATTTATGATCTCGGTGACTTTAAAATTAGATTGAAGTGAAGAGGTCAAAGATGAACTAAATATTAACAGCAGCAGGAGCAGAAACCAAGTGTCTGGCAGAGAGCACAGCAGATAAACACCTTCCTACCTAACCTGCTCTTTCACCTTCACTCATAAAATGGGAACTGGCCCGAGAGCTGGGTGACCTGCAGATAAAGAAAGACATAGCATGGACCAAAAAAAAAAAGAATCAGAGCAGCAATGTAGCTACGTATAGCTGGAAATATTTGGCTTGGCTGGAGTGTCAGCTTAAAGCTTAAGCAGTTCTTGATTTTTGTTCAGGTTGCTTTCCGCATCATTAACAAGAACTGTACTCTAGTTAGCTCAGTCACACAGAAGCTGCTCCCAGGATCTCAATATCTTGAACTATGCTGAAGGTACAAGTCAGAATAAATAGACAATGTTTATAATTTATACTTGAAGTGAATAATGCTGCATTGTCAAATCTCAATTAGCCATGCTCGCTTATTTGGTCTAAGGATTATCTTTGCCATGGACCCTGAGATCTTGGATTTGGCAGATTTCTTAACTGAGATGAAGTGTTGTGCAAACAGGGCTCCCCTGCCCCCAGGCCAGCCCAGCCTGGGAGCTGCTCGCGCTGCTGGGTCCAGCTCTGGGAGCTGCTCACCCTGCTGGATCCAGCTCTGGGAGCTGCTCACGCTGCTGGGTCCAGCTCTGGGAGCTGCTCACCCTGCTGGATCCAGCTCTGGGAGCTGCTCACGCTGCTGGATCCAGCTCTGGGAGCTGCTCACGCTGCTGGGGCTGGTCAGAGGGTCCCGCTCCTGGCAGGCTCCCACCCCTCACCCGGCAGCTCCCCTGAGCCTCCTGCCCCAGGAAGGCTGGGAGCTCACCAGTCGTTATTTTGTCTTCCACCAGGATAGCTTTCTTTGCAATTCTGTGCAATTTTGGATTGGATTCTTCATAATTCTACTCCTTAGAGAATTTTCTCCCGGTCCCTTAGGGAGACATGATTGAGGATGAAATAATAATTATCAATTGTTGTTCTATAACTGGGGAAAGAAGCAATATTTCTCATGAGTGATAAATTACCCTCCCTGCCATGATCTGTCAGGGTTAGTGGATTGCCAGGGAGCTGCAGAGTGCCCTGGCAGGCATCAACCCAGGTTTGTGTGTGGCACAACGTGTTGTTGCTCACACAATAGGGTCACTGCATAATATGGAGGTTTGCAACTAAGTGTAAAAGAGGTGCAAGAACACACGTTAGAAATCCATATCACCTTAGCATATGAGAGAGAAAAGGTTTTCCCTTTTAAAGAGGGGCCTGAATTAGAAGTTTAAAATGCCTTCTGTAAAATACTGTCAAAATGTGAATGTTTTTCTTCAGATAATGCAGATGCTTTAAGACTGATTAAAAATAAAACAAAAGCAAATAAAAACCCCAAATGAAAAATGAGCAAGCAACATCTTTAAAAGCCCTTTCTTGAATTCTGTGGACAGGTATAATAATGATTTTTCTGCAGAGAGAATGGGTTAAACAAGATCAGCTATGATGGCTCTATTTCCAGCTCCAATAAAATATTCCAGGGTGTCTTGCAAAATATCCTATAAATGTGAATACAGAAAAACTGAACATTCTTTTGCACAGGCAGGTCTTTTCCTCAAGCATAAATATTCCTAGTCTGTTTTTTGGAGATAAAGACTATATCATTACCAGACCAATGGCTGGAATTTTTCTTTGAAAAGGAATCCTTGTAAATGCTGTGTCTCTGAAGCCAAATGCTCATAAGTTCCAATGAAAAATTCACTGAATACTCCATACAAGGGGCAGATTGCATTAACTAAGATTTTTCAAAGTTTATGCAAAGTTAATATTACATAATATTGAAAAAAAGAGAAGTTATAAAGCTTATAAAGCTGCTTTCTGATTTTGAGTATTCATGAATAAACATAAGTCTCCTCAAGATTTTTTAAATTATTTATGCACCTAAATCCCATTGAATTAAACAGACATTAGGATCATAAATAGAAATATGTATTTTTATTCTATATTTTAAATTTCAATCTGAACATTTTAACAACTCTTTAAAGTTTCTTGACTTTTTTAATTTAAAGGGAGAGAAAGTGACTATGCAAGCAGTCATGTGTGTGAAAACAAATACACTAGCTAAAATTTCATTAAAAGACAGTACTAGAGCACATTACTATCATGCAAAATGTATATTATATATATATATATATATGCACACAATATTATCTTATAGTTGCTTTAGAAGATTGTTTCTATCAACCAGCACTAGGCTTTAAACTGCACAGGAAAATAAATGAAAATTACATCAGATCTGAATTTTTTTAAAGTTGTTTGTTTGAAGATGTTTGGCTTGAGTTAAAGAGCTTTAAGATACTCTCTTCCTTTTCTTATGACAAGTAACAAAAAAAAAATAAAAGAATTCCCCATATAACAGTAGCTGCTGGTGTCCTGTGTCAGGGTATTAACCTTTTTAACCCTGTCAGTTGGCTGGGGCCAGGAAATATGGACTAGTCTTTTACTACTCTTCTGTGTGTCACAACTTTATTATGCATCACATTTTTGCTCTTCTGAAGTGTCTATAGCACTAAAAAATATAGTCTTGTAAAGAGAATGCAGTGTTCCAAGGCTGAAAATGTCTGTAGGACTGAATATCATGTATTTTATCAAAGCAATGTCCCTCTTCATCCAGAGCACATTATTGTTGCTCTGTAAAACCTTAACATCAAAGAAAGACTCAGGGCTCTGTTTCATATTTTGTAAAGGTGATCTCTGAGCATTTCTAGTTGAATTATCCAATAGTTTGCTGTATATCATTTTGCTGATGACAAGAGAGCTGCCTCATACCCTTACTGGTGTCTGTGCAGAGCTGGCTTGTCTTTCAAGTTACTATAAAGCCATACAGAGCTGATTAGCAATAAATATTTCAACTGCTTATAAAGAAATGTTAGTTCCTACAGGCACTATTATTGTCCATTGCTTATACAGACTGTAGTCTCTTCAGGGAGCTTGTACACATCCTCCATTAAGAATAATACTGAAAATTATACAACCACTTAAAAATCTTGTCAAGGCGAGATGGCATCGTATTGCAAGGAGAATCAAAGACACTCTTTAATTCACAGACATCCATAAACATTGCTTTATCTCTTAATTGTAAATCTTCAGAGATTTACACATTCTTTTCAGCAAGCCAGATGGTGGTAGAAGAATGTTATCTTCCACTAAATATCATTTTGTTAAATACATAAGAGCTTTGGTCATTAATGGCAAGCTGCATCCAATTCCCTCCTCATTGCTGGGGTTACAGCTGATGGAATAACCTGGCTTCCTGCTCCTTCTTCAAATGTCCATTTTTTCCATATTGCCACCCATAACTTACTATTCATTTTCATGCAAAAGGTTCACCTGCAGGCACTATTCCTTCTGACAGCCATGGCAGCAACTGCTTGCAGTGACTCAGAGAGAATGTTCTCTAAGCACAGCAGTATCTGCCTGCGGGGCAGGATTCCAGGGAAAGGAGAGCTTTCTCCTGCTTGGACACTGACCTGGTGGGGCAGGCAGGGGTCCCCAGTGTCACCCTGGACCAGGGAGAGCTGCTCTCCAGCCTGTGTCTCCTGCCTTGTGATCCCTGCCTTTGCTTGCACCTCTGTCCTCCCTTGCACTGCTGTCCTCCCTTGGAGCTGGGAATGAGCAGGGATTCAATCCATCTCTGGTGCGCTTTGTGCTCTTTGCTCTAACAACCTGACCAGCCCACAGGGCACCAGGTGAGCTTCCACTTCCCAGGCCAGATATTTTGTCCCCATGTCTGTGTGTGTGTTTCTGCCTCAGCAGCCTCCTTTGACTTCATTCCAGTGTCACACAGATGACCTGAGGGGAATGTGACATTTATTCCCTGTCACTCTGTCATCCTCCGCAGCAGGGTATTGCTGATGGGAAACTTAAATGAGATCCAGGGAGCATTCAAATGAGATTTCACCACAATTAAATGGAATTTTCTTCCCAAAATCACTCTGTTTCTCCTTAGCAACTTCAGTCCTTTAGAAAGCAGTGGCAAAGACCCTGGCAACACTCCCTGCAAGGCAGTTTTGTGTGCTGCAGTGGGATTTCAGCTCCACTCCAATATCCCTCTGTGCACCTCTGGCAGCCTTTGGTGCACAGTGGAAGCTTTGGGGATGAATTCAATCAGAAAAGCAGTAAAAACTGAAGTGAAGTTTTCCTATTTGGTGAGATGCTGCAGCACTGCAATAATCTGGAAATAGATGGAATGAATAGCCTTCTACTTGCCTGATTTAGAAGTGAAGTAGACAAAATAAAAGAGAATATACTTTCATGGATAATTCTACCTCAGACTTTTCATCTGAAACCAGTTTGAGTTGCTCACTATTCACATTTTCCATTTCTTAAGCTAATCAGTATTCACAGTTTCCAGGTTTTTTTAATGCTTAGTATTCAAAAGGCCAGATTCATAACAAATGCTAACTCCTGGTCTGCAATAAGCCACAGCATTTTTCACATTTTAACAAAATATAAATTCTGGGGCAAAAAGACTTTTTTCCCCAACATCTTTATTCTACTCTTGTAAAAGGTGTTCTCAGTCTTTAACTGATAATTTACAATGTTTTTGCTGTCATAAGCTGGTTTGGTTCCTCACTAGTTTGTGTTATGTCAGTAATAGCAACTGATCATATAGTAAGTATGGTCTGTTCATTTTTAATTGAGGAGAAGAAGGGCTTGGCTGATTAAAACCTTTTTCTATCCCTTCATTCAGCGTGGGTGTGTCCTAACCCCTCCTGACAGCACTTTACATCACCAGAAGAAACTCCACAGTGCTGGGTTTGTCTGTATGGTCCAGAGCAGAGCATATGGGTGAGCAGATTGCAGAGGTATAATTTAACTGAAGTTTCTGATCTCTGGAGTACTCCTTATCCATTGATTTGGTGCGGAGGAAAATTTGTTAACCTTATTATTTTTCTGTATCATAGAGTGTGTTTACTTGGGAAATATGCTTTAAACCTCCATGTTATGTTTTAGGTAGAAGAGCTTTTAGGTTTTATTGAACACCATACAGGCTTTATAAATAAATGCTGCCCTATTTTACTATGATAATCAATTTTAGCCATGCCAAAAATGGAATTTCCCTGATCAGCATTTGTAGCTGAAATGATTTTTTTTAATTTTAAGATTTTGCTTTCATTTTTTAGCGAAGTAAGTTTTATGGTGAGAGCAGTTAAAATTGGAACACATTTGGTTCCAGTAGCCCCTTGGATGCAATTCAGGCATTACAGTCCCTTGCTTTGCCTGGCCTTGCCTTCCCTCCTTTCCTTTCCCTATTATCTTTTTTAATACAGCCAATAGAATAGATTTCTACCAAACATCACACGTTTTTTTTTAAATATTATCACTTTTTTGGCATATTTTTCTAATTTATTAAATGTTTGTTCATCTTCATTTTACTCTTACTGCTGGCATAACTGAGAGTTTGGAACTTGGTTTTAGATTTTTGTCTATCTGCAAGGAGATGCAATCAACTTTCAGTAGTAAAGTTTTGTTCTAAATGCTGAAACAACGTATCCCATTTTAAGGTTTTGGGTTTTCTTCAAGACACTAATATGGTGTTCATTATCAAAGGACAAAGGGCACTCTGAATTGTAATAAGGACTTTCTGGTTTTAAATTCCATTACTTGCATTAAAACCACTTACTGCCACTAAGAAAAATGAGTATAACTTTGTGCAGTTTGTGGCAAATAGGCAGTCTTTTGATATCTTATAGCAGAATGTTTCAGTTAATAGGCCTGTACTTGAAAGTCCCCTTTCACACCCATGCTTGCAAGTGTGTTCTGTGTTTTTGTTTAAGTCTGACATCCATGAAAAGACAACCAGAATCTGTTTCTTATTGTGCATTAAAGAGGATTCTTTGGAAATTGCTGAATAACTTAGCAATATGCTCTGTATCATTTTTACTGATGACAAGACAGATGTCATCTCTGGTGCATCTGTCTCGAGTATCCTCTTGGATAACTTCTGTGTGTTGCAATCTGCTTCTTTTCTTCAACTAGGAAGCACTTCCAAAAGCCTTGTTAATTGGCAAACGCCTAAATATTTCACTTATTTGCAAGAAACATGCTGACTCTTGGGAAACAATTCCCAATAATAATGAGTATTCCATTTATTAAAAAAAAAAAAAAGAAAAAGAAAAAAGATAAAACCCACAACACCCCTACTCTTTATTCAAGAGCAAGGCTGCCTTTTTCACCAGAAATGTGTTGAATCATTTTAAGCTTTCAGGTCTTTACCATGTTGAGCTTAATGACCACAGCTGTACAAAGTTGGTTTCTCTTCCAGTCAAGGTCAGGACAGATGGTCCGACATGGAGAATTACTTTTATTGTATTTTCATGTTTAGATTAATTTCATACTGCTTATTGCTTTTGTCCTTGAAACAAAACCGGGGTTCTTTCCAACTGAAACCCTTTCAAATCAAGATGCAGGCTCCCTCTCCCACTGGTGAGGCACCAGGCTCTGTGTGCAGAGCAGACCCAGCCTGTTTGTGCAGCCCTTCCTGGGCTCTGCAGGTGCTGCTGAGCACAGGCAGCACCTGCCTGTGCTAGGAGGCAGCTGGGCTTTAGCCACTGGTATTTCTTATGGAGAAAACTGCCAGTCTGCATGAAAACTTGATGTAACGTGTTTGAGGGGCAGCCTAAAATAAACAAGTGCTCCAGCTGCCTGCTGGTACACTCAGCAGAGAGATGTAGGTGAAAAAAGGGAAATTTTCCCACTGCACAATGAAGCTGGATAGTTCTAGGAAAATATGAATTCCCTGTAAATATTCCCCTTCTTTAGAAACAAAGCAGCAAAAAGAGTGGGGCAAAAGGGAAGGAAGAGAGACAATGGGAAGGAGAGGAAAGGGGGAGGACTTAGGCCGGCTGTGTATCACCCCAACACCACTCAGCTACCAGGGCCTTTCCAGCACAGAAGGGACAGATTGGTGGAGGGCATTGGCAAAAAGAAATCTGCCCTAACTGGGGAAATGTTGCCTTTACCAAAAGTGAAGTAATTTCCAACGTGTAGAAGTCAATGGTGCTACTGATGATGCTCACTTGACACATTAGGGCTGTATTTAGCCTGCAAGTGTTGGTACTGGCCATCATGTGGTATCTCAGGAAAGATTAGGTCTTTCCTAATCAAAAAGTCTCAGTTTTAGGGTATCCCTGTCACAGCTGGGGAGGGGGGTGCAAGAGGCTGCTTTTCTTTATACACATGCACTTTGTTTTCTTTTTAACAGTCAGTTCAGGCATGTGATTTTAAGATGTCATCAGAAGCATTTCTTTTAGTGACTGTCAATCATTAATTGCTTCTCCTCTACGTCTCCATAAACACTACATGTAGATATATTGGTATATAATATTCATGTGTTTTATGTTTGTATAAACATACTGCTAATACTGTGTTTCTCCAATAGAGAGCTCTATAAATCTAGACCTCCAGAGATACCTTATAATGACTTAAACATTACACCAAACAAGAGATTCCAAGGGGACATGATCAGGATGTAATAATGGGCCAATGTCAAAAAGGATTTATGATTATTATTCATATGACTCAACCATATGCTCCAGCTACTGCTGTAATCTTGCTAGTCTTGGTCTGACATCTGTAGTGATAATGAGTAAAATTGCATTACGCCACAGAAAAAAAATCAAGACACTTAAAAAATAACTAGTGGGCTGCCAGGAGAAACATTGACCTCCTCTGTAGGGTCAAGAGATGGTTTTAAAATATGCTGGATGCTCCTGACAAAATTGAAGCACTCTGAGGATCTGGCAACCAGCTGTTCTAGCTTTATTAGAGAAGAACTTAAATATAATTGAATTCCTAAGCCATCTGTATTTATCACTCCAGTTAAACCCCATGCATGATCCAATTGAGTTTACTTTAAAAAAGGGAAGTTACCTGTTTCCTTTTATGTAGGAGGACAAATGGAGATTGGGAAAGATACTTAAATTATGTGTATTTCTAGGATCACCTGAACAGCGGTACCTGTCTGCCTTTCCTGGTTAAGCATCAGGTGTTTGAGTGACTACAGTGAACAGATACATATTTTTGGTTTGTTTCCCTCCAACACTGTTGCTCTGTCTTGGTCTTTTATAGAGCAGCCCACATCTCTGGCTGTATCTGAACCTGGTGCTGGCTCGGAAACAGCAGCTTATTTGTGTCACTTCCAGGCTTCCTTGTTCAGTAGGAATTTAGAAAACATGCAAATACCTTCTGGAGAGATGTGCAGACCCTGAAAACTCCCTCCCACTTCTGGACTAATATAAGTGTTGTGTAAGGTAAATATGAGTGCAGACTTCCTTTGTTTCTGTCAAAGTCCATTAATGTTCTGTTACTGGCTGCAGCACTCAGGTGAGAGCTGAAAACTCATTTGTTTCTCATTGAAAAAGAGAAAACTCAGGTGAAATGGCCTGATGTCAACCCCTGTAATCCTGCAGTGGTAGTTAGCAGATGGGCAGCAAGCAAAAGTCAAAGCAGCTCATGCATAAAGTGGGCTAAATCACAAACCACCAAAGTTGCTGTAAAATCATGGCCAAACATAGCAGTAAAGGACAAATATTTAGGCAGTGTCAGTCAGTCAGCTAATGTATGTATCAGCATATTAGTGAGGAAATCCCCAGAAGCTCTGTGGGAGTTTTTCTTTTTGATCTGCCACCACCTGCCCGGCTGCTGGCACGGCACCGCAGCCACCAGGCAGGCGGGAGCAGCTCCCCTGGGAACCCAACAAGTCGCTCCTTAAGGCAAAAAACCACTTCATTAATGCACAGGCAGACGGAGCGATCGGCAGCAGGTGAGGAGCAAAAGGGAACCAGACTAGAGGCAAGCTTGTCCTCCTGCCCCAGAACGGTGTCAGCAAAGCTCCTTCTCTGCCTCTGAGCAGCAGCAAATGGTCTTCGCTGCTGTCAGATTGTACGAGCTCCATTCTGCTCACACCAACCTCTGGTGCCTCTCCTCACCTGGCTGAGACCCTCAGCCAAGAGACACGTTTGACATCTGTGAAGCCTGGAGTCTTGGCTCACATGAACACTAGCATGGGTAGACTCGAGATGTTGTTTTAAGCACCTGACATCCTCCATCTGTCTTCTTTATTTTTAATTATTTCTCGTCTATAGAGTGACCTAATCAAACAAGCTCCCGTCTGATGTCAAGGTTCTTTCTTTGCTTTAATCTCTTCACATTTCTATATAATTTCTTTTTCCTCTGGAACTATCAAAGAATTTTCTTTAACAAGCCCATCAATGAAAAACAAAGTCTGCATTCTTGAATTCTAAGTCACACATAAACCGTAAAGATGCTGTTTGCTCAGTGTTGACAGAAGCAGTCGTCTGCCCTAATTTACCTTCATCGTATGTTTTTATTAGAGCTGTGGGAGCATGCATAAACTCACCAGGGAGACATGCACATTACAGGGCTCTTTTCTTAAACTCTCAGCTCTAATAAAAACACACAGGCTACAGCTCTGTCCTATATTGGACAGCAATACCTCTCTGTTCTGTGTTCTTTTCATATCAGAACAATTGTCTTTGAGAGTATTCACTTACTGGAAGTCATCACAACATGAGGGAGGAATGGTCTTTGAGGAGTAATCTTGGGGGGTTGTCTCTTCCTTGATGTTTTTCTGGTCAGTCCTGCAGAAGACCTTAATGATGCTTTACCTCTAATTCAGGTGTCGAGGCTGATGTCCCTATTTCAACCCAATTATTTTTCAGGTCCTTATGGGGAGAGTGGTTCCACTCCACTACCACTAATGGGCCTCCAACAGTAACTAAAATGGCCATACTGCTACAGACTCAGATTATTCTAGACAGGATTGCCATCCCCACTGCAAAATTTTTGAGGCCCTACTGATAAGGGCCTTTTCTGAGGCCCAGCTGATCAGTATTAGATGTGGATGTACGCATCCACATGCAAACACATTAAATGAAGACAATCTGAGCTCCACAGTAGAGTGGCTATCATTGTGGCTGATTGGGATGCTTCAAATTTAACTTGCAGAAATCACCTAGATTAGAGAAAGGTATCATTTGATCTTCCATTTTTCCACAGATGCTGCCAAATAGTTTTCTAAATCAGTCCCAAATGTGGCCTGGTCTCTGTGTTGGGCCAGTGTGAATATAGTAGTGGTTTTGTTCCTCCTTGCTACCTTTTCTTCTCCCCCCACGCTTCCTCCCAGACTTTGGGGCGAGAGTACTGAGCCCCAGAATATCGCTCGAGTTAGACAAAACAAAGCTCCAATGTATGCTAGATATAATAACCTGCAATGTCTCCCCTGTCATCCCAAATTACTGCAACACACTGTGTTCCCTGCCTGCCTACCTTCCTGCCTGCTGGAGAGCCGTGCTCCCTCCTCCTCAGCCGGGCTGGTGCAGGGTCAGGGTCGGCTCCTCGCTGCCGAAACGTGCCGGCACCGCGCTCCGCTCCCCTCGGGCACCGCGGGCAGGTGAGCCTGGCCCTGATCACCTGCAGGGACCTTCAGCAATCACACACTTCTCAAATGTGTGGGGCTTGCTGCAAATTAGTCACTGCCAGCAAGTGAGTCAGGCAGACCAGGCTCCCCTGTACCTGCCTTCGGCCTCCTCACTGGGAGTTAGGGGGAAATTTTTCCTTCCATGCCAGGCTGGCAATGCTGCAAGTTTGGGAACTTTGTTTTAAAAATAACTCTTTTGTGACATGCTGTGCAAGCCACTTTTGTAAAGATCCTGACTATGCATTCAGAAAACTCTCTGCTGTCATGAGGAGATAGGTCTTTGGCAAGGGTCATCAATTGATTGCTTTCTTACTGAAGTTCATGGCAAGTCTTTTACCTTACTTGTGTGTTCTGGTGGTTGCTGAGAAACAATTACAGTCCAAATAAATATGTTCCTGGCTCTCCTGTGCAAGGCACACATTGCTGCAGTCTCAGGTGCCTGTAAGAGCTGATGTACTGTTTCAGCCTTTGAGTTTACAGTCCTCAAAAAAGTCAGGTCCACTGAAACAGTCTTTGCAGTAGGTCTTAGAAGCATCATCTCAAACACTGAGAAACAGCTTAGAAAGCCCTTGATAAAATGTGCAGCAAGTGCCAACAGCCAAGTCACTACAAGTACTTGAAGATAGTGGTCTCTTCCATTCAGTTTGGCAGACCAGAATAAAATGCTTCCCAGGACCATGTGGTAAGGGAATCCACACCTACCCCTTTATTGCAATGCCTCAAAGAGGGTTGAGTGTACACAGTGGCACATCTGTAATCTCTCCTGTTGTATTCATTGGCACAGCTGAAAGATAAAGATGAAGAACTAATATTTAGGGTAAATCAATGAAAATATGGCCCAAAATGGTAAAAGAGAGGTTCTCCCATAAATCAGTGAATTGCAATATAACATGTATTTTTTTCCTCCACCTATCCCCTCATACACTGCATACTGCATCCATCAGAGGGCTGAAGCCTCAAATAGCTCTGAGATTGTGTACGTGATGTTTTTAATCAGTGATGTTTTGGGCTCTATTTCACTGTACTGCTGCCTTGCTCTTTCATATACTTGTCTTTCTTCAGAAAGTTATTGATAGAAGGGATTCTATTTTGTAGGATGCCCTTTGCTATCCTTTTCACATATTTTTTCTTCTCTTTGCCTAATTGAAAAAATCAGTAAACATGGCAGAATCCCAAAGGTATGATCTGACACAAAGCCAGCAAAGACCCACCCTCCCAGCAAACCAGGTTTTTTACTGTTCTTTCTTGAAGCACGAATATATGAATTTGGAACTCTAAGGGATCAAAAGGGCTTTTGGTTTTATTTGGTTTGCACAATGTATTTTTTCGCTTGCAGCAACAGATAGTTAATGATGATCATGGCAGAAGTAATTTCTATGTCAAGCAGACTCCTGCCAGACACGAGGAAAAAATTTCCTGTTTAATTTTGCTTTGCTTTGTGTATAGGAATGATTGAGTACCGTCAAAGGTGATGGAAGGACAACATCATTTAAAAGTGCATTTGCACACTGTTAACAAAGGTCTTTTCGTACAATTCAACCTGTATTGTTGCCACTCTACCTAAGATTTCAATCCAGGATCAGTGGCCAAAACCATCCCAAGGAAATTACCTCCCAGTGGTGACAGTGTGAGAATAGTCACTGCCACACTCATATCATAGGGATTTCATATCATTTCAAAGACCTTTTTTCCATCTCTGCAGTAGTGGTTTGTGAAACAAATGAGGTCCTGTAAGTGAAAACATCAGCAGAGAAGTGACCTTCATACACAGAAGTATAAAATAACAAATCCAGCATCACAACGAGCCACCAGTGCAGGGCCCACAGATGGAAGCAGACAAAATAAATTAAAACAATGTTGATATCTGCTCTATTCCTCAGTATCTCGGAGGATATGGAAAGTCTCCATACATTTTTTTTTCTAGTTGCTTATATTCAGATTTTTAGAAGCCCAGAACCTACTTTATAGATGTTTTCCCTGTCATTAGTAACAAATTAAGGGAAGGACTACTGTAACTTCAGTAACTAATTGAGTAGTAATTTGATCATAAGTTAGATGGCAATCATTTTTTTTGTTATTGTTGTTTTCAGTAATCTTTTTTGCTCTTTTTTGTGCCCTTTAATTTAAGATTAAAACCACTTTTCTAAAAAACCACTTTAGAACAAAAAAAAAAATCTTAGGAAAGGAAGTAGATGAATACTAGTTTCAGGATGTTTTTATTAGAATAGTTTTAGAAGAAATTGTTGGTGAAATATTGTTCTTGTAACTCAGTTTTCCTTACTACTGAGGAAAATCAGAAGCAGAAAAGGAGGTGGTTTCTGGTCACACCACAAGCCTACGGAATTAGGGCTCAGTCTGACTGTTTAAACTCGTAAAATGAGTATAATGGTGCAATGGTGTAATTCAGGGAACTCACCCCAGTGGGCTGGAAATTGCCCCAGCCCATTCAGCCAGGCTCCCTCTAACCAGATGTGCCAGCCAGTGTCCCACCTCCCATCCCCCTGTCCCAGATTTCAGTACCTGTGTCCCCAGTGCTGACAGGGAGGAGCTGACACCACTCAGCCACAACAGAGTCATGCCAGGAGAGATTTCTGTATTCCAGAGATTGATGTGTTTTATAGAAATGTCTTTCCATGTAAATTCTAGCAGTGACACATTAAACTCACCAGATTTAACCTAGGAAAGAATTTGAACTGCACATCTAAAGTAGAAAAAGCAGAAACAAAAAACCAGAGTGGATTTGGTAACATTTGGATTCTTTTTATTTTTGTTTTACTGTTTAATATGCTCAGTTGCCAGAGTTTCTGGAAGTTTGAATGCCTCTACCATGGGAAGAGGACCCAGCAGAGACAGAAACTAGGCATCTTTGTATACCTGGTTCCACGATTTCACCTAATGCATGTGTGACACTTGACACATAGAGATCCACAGCCAGCCAGCTGGGCAAGCAGCACCCCAAGAACATTTTTGCTTTCTGTGTTTATTGCACACCCTTCCAACATCTTGGGCTCCTTAAACCAAAGCTGTAAAATTACTACTGCTATGCAAATAAGACAAAACTCTAAAATGGGGGAAAAGGTAGGGTGCTGCCTTAGCAATTCACCCAGCTGGAATATTTTCTCTCTGTAACGAAATGGGCCTCTCCTATTACCACACTTAACGAACAGCAGATTGGTGGGTGGCTCAGTGCAGAGTGTCCAGCTCACATTGTAGCCTGCTTCATGGGCACCAAAACATAGATTACTCCTGGAAGTTGCTTACAAACAATCTCCCAGTCTGACCTGAAGATCAGGTTGTTTCCAGGTTTAGCAGCCCCTTGGAATTCCCTGTTCCCATTGCTGCCCAGAGCAGTGAGTGTCCGTGGCTGGCTGTGGGCTCACCCCAGGGAATGGGCACAGAGGGGCTGCAGGGGCCGGAGCTGCTCAGCCAAATAACCTGATTTTTATTTGGTAGATGCTTTCTTTGTGCCATGCAGTTTCTTATTTTCTTGGAGGTATGCTCGTTGTTGAAAATGTCCTGTGATTAAGGAAAGTGCTGGAGCAGATCCCACAGGGCCTCTCCGGCCCCTGAGCGCGCACAGGCCCGGCCGCTCTCCGCCGGGGCACGGAACGGCTGAGGGGGCCAGCACTGCAGGGGTTAAATGGCTGCTGCCGTGGATTTTCCTAACCAGGGGTTGTGCCTGTGGGAGCTTGTATCTCAGCTGGTGTGCACCCACATCACTGGGGCTGTGGGAGCCGCCTCTGCCACCAGGGCTGAGATTACAGAGCAGCGTCCTCCCCGGCCTTGTGACCACGCACACACACGTGCGCGGCTCCGAAATAACCCGCTCTGGGGCTTTTCTGGTGAATCTGCTGCAGGACAGAATGTGCAGCAAAGTCTTTGGAGCTTTTCAGGGTTATGAGAGGATAGCAATGAAGCAATGATGTGCTTCCCATTAGTCAAAAAATTCCAGCCTCCCTCTATTGCAGTGACAAAAATTACAGCGGCAGTGAGTCACTTGGTGTGCCTCTTCCCAAGCCTCCTCTTCTCCAGTCGTCCATTTCTTTCCAGAAGGCATTGCTTTCACTTCTCTCACTGCAAAAGCAAAAACTACTTCCCTCTGCTCTCTCTCCCTTCTGATCAAACCTGTTCTTCCTTTCTCTAGAAATTCCTTGCTTCTCATTTTCCCCTCAATCCTTTTAATACGGCTGCTCCTGTGCTTGGACCTAACCAATGAGTGGAATTTGGCCCCATGTTGACCACCTAGACAGGATCCCAAACTCAGGGTTCACAGGGAAGTCCCTCTGAGGATTTCAGTGCAAAAGGCACTCTTTTATTCTCTCCCACACCATTGTAAGCAAAGGGCTGAATTACCCAGTTACAACAATATTTCAGCCCCAGTGGTCCCACGGTTTCCATGAAGCCTTGGCTGGAGTATCCCTGAGTATCCCATTCCTTCACTAAGGCCCCTGCACTGGTTATTGTTTTCTTCCATTACCATGATATTTTCATTCAGAGAAGTCAAACCCTCTGTCTTCACTCTGTTTGTCACTCACATGAGCAGAGTTGGCTCATCTGGACCTCAGGGAAAGATCTGGTCATGTTACTTTTTTGGTATCTTCTTCTGTTAATTTTGTCTTCTGCACTTAAGGCTGCATGAAGACATTTGACATTTTAAAGCAATCTCTGTAATATCCCTAGATTAAACACTCGGTCTTGTTTGTTAGTTTGGTTTATCTTTGCCATCATGTACCATGAAACTGCAAGCTCTACATCTTTTCAGAAAACAAACATGACTGACAGCAATCCTTATACAGAGAAGCTGAAGCAAACCATGCTTTGAAGGATTTTCTGTTGGGATTCATAATAGCATGGAGTTAAAAAGAGAGAAAATAGGTTCCTTGGAGCATAAGATCGTAAAATGCTAATTTCAGTGACACAGTGGTGGACTGAGTAAATATAGAAAGGATTTATTATGAAGTTCTTTAGTGTTGTTGGCACTAACAGCAAATTGCTGGGCAACATTATATTGCCAAAATCCAGGAAATAGCACAAACATTGAACCACTGTATTTTCAATGACAATAATGACTGAAGCTTTGGTATTGGTTGGCATCCCCACAAAAGGCACATGTTGGCATGTTCAGGAATGTAAATGATAGATCTGCTGCTTGAAGTTTATAATTATTTAATCAAACCCAGACTGCAGAACCTGGAGGGACACCGTGTATCCTTAAAGGAGAAGAAAGAGGGAGAAAGAGAGAGAAAGAAAGGAAAGTCATACTTTGCAAATGACGGAATGTGTTGGTGCTCTGGGTGTGCCCACCAGGCATCTGGGACTGCTGCAGAGTTTGTGGGTGATCTTTCCTGCTCACCACATCACCATGTATTTAAGTAGCCCTTCAGAAAACAAATTGCCGACGATCTCTTTCATGTGCTGATGGAAGTCAGATCAATTATCTCCATTTCCTTTCATGGAAGAAAGAAAATCTACAGATCAGGACAGGAAACCACTCATTTGATGAACTATTTCTACACTACTGTACACAGACACACAACCTCCCTCCTTCCCTCCTGCAGACAGACACGCACAGAGCTACAAGGCCTCTCTCTTCTAGACACACACACAGAGGCACGTTATTTTCAGCTCACATTTCACATTTAGATTACTATTATGGAATTTCAAGAAGACTTATTTTGTTTCCATTTCTTGCTTTAAAAAAAAAAAAAAAGAAAAAAAAAAAGAGATAATGAACATTCCATTTTGAGAAATAAATCTCCCTGCACTCTGTGTTCTGGCTGTAAGAGCCTGAGTAGCAGAGCTCTTCTATGTTCCCAGCCCAGGCTTTGCTTCCGACTCAGTTTTCAATTTAGTCCTAGCGTGATGGAAAAAGAAAAAAGTTTTTCAAAAGCAGTAATTGTGTATTTCTGGGGAGAGAGAACAAATTACTAAATCAAATTAGCATTATATTTCATTCCTAGACCCTAGGAGATTCAAGGATTTACATAATACACTTTCTTAAATTACGTTGTTAGTGTAAACATTAAGATTCTGCACAAAATCCCTGAGAAGTGTTGCAGCATTAGCTGATGTCATCATGCAATGTTTAAAAAAAGAAAAAAAGGGAAGAAGTGCCTTAGCTGTACATTTAAACACATGATTGCACTATTTTTAAAAATAAAGTTCAGGATTTAATTATATGCTGAATAATATAATGTCATTAATCCATTCTCTCTGTATGTTAGGAATACTTAAATTGTTTTTTCCTTTTCTGTCTTCACAGATGAAAATATTTGCTGTAGGGTATTCCTGGTTGTTGAAGATGAAATCCAGGCCCCACATAAGGCTGTGGAAAAGTTACTATGGACTTCTAAGGGGTGATCATTTGACTCCAAAAGGTGATTTTTTTAAACATAATTAACTTATATCAGTAAGGGTTCCCAATATTACTTTGTTTTGCATCCCAGATTTTCATTTTCTAGCGACCTTCTTCTTATTCATGTCATCAAATTCTCTGAAATCCTCTCACACTTTATTGATTTCTTTGTTACAACACTAATTTAGGGCCAAGTTTCCATGTGGGTCTCCACAGCCCATTACTCCCCCATGGCTGCTGTGCTCTCACAGGCTGCCACAACCAGCCAGTGGCACCAGGCTGCTGCCAGCTCAAGTTTTAAAATTCACTCTGACAAAAAAAACCAAAAACACTGCAGTGATCAAAATAAAATAAAAAAATGGCTTCCAATGGAGCATGTGCACTTGATAATTAATCAGAGTATAATGTAGAGAATATTATTGTTAATTTAATACATTTCAGGTTCACCAGAGCTGCAAATTGGAACAAGGGAGACAAACAAAAATTGCATTTGTCTCCTAAGACTGTATAAAGGATAGCCAGTACTGTTGTAGTTGTTAGATTAGAAATACCCATTTGAGGAGCTAAGCCACAACAGCATAAAGAAATACACAACTTGTGTTTAATTCTTTGTAGTTTAAAGATGACTTGAAAAGCAGTACAAAACAAAGACAGCCTTGAACATACACGAGCCAAAAAGCTTCATAATCTTAAAAACCCCACACTTACTGTGGGGTTGGGTTTTTACATTGGGCTGTGCCGTTCTGTCAATCCTAAAATGCTCTGTTTGTGTTTTCTGTGTTTCATACAACAAAGATCCCCACAAACTTGTGCAATGATACGTAATATATTCAGGAAAACTAATTACTGAAGCAGAGTAGAAAGGAAAGTTATCTCAAAAGCCAGAGGGATAGGAACATTTTATATAATGAGAGCTCACAGTCCACACACAATTTTTTATTTAATCTATCCCTGCATAGAAGCCTATTGTTTAAAAAGAAATAATAATTGGAAGAATAAATTCAGCACCTGAAAGACATACAAAAAATATGCAAATTGTGAAACAGAGTTAAAGTTGCAGGCATTTTTAAACTTTTTTACTATCAGTAATTATGAAGGGTGCATTTAGAGTGCTAGCATATTATGCTACCTTCTACCTCCTGGCAAATGGGCATTTATATGAAAAAAGAATTAGGAAAAAATGGACAATGACCCCTTCTTCTTATCTTTTCTTTTTGGTTTCTTTTCTTGACAAGGAATGTGAAATTTGCATTTAAATTTCCTGGGGTTCATCTGTTTGTCAGCACCAAGGCCATCTCTGTGATTTACAGGTTTTGCCTTTAATAATTTTCTCAGACAAAATGAAAAATTTTCTTCTTTAGTTCTCCTTTTGAAATCTCCAGTACTACCATCAGATTTTAAATTGAATACATGACAAATGAAAGATGTGCATTGATTTTTCAATTCAGAGTTCTTTTGAAAAATAAATAAATTATTTATAAAAACCAAATTAAACCGAAACAGGATCACTTGGGAAAGCCTTCACTCACTGAGTAATTTGTAAGGATCAGCTGGACAGGTGAAGGAATATTTGCAATATCTGACTATATTCATATGAAAGACATAACCCAGGCACTTTTTTTTTCACTGTTTCTCAAAATATTTCATTTCCTGCTAAATATTCTGGGTGTGCTGCTTATCTGTTGTACTTTCTCAAAGCCTGAATTTTCAAGAGAGGCAGATCCATTGCCCAGATCCTCATCCTGTGCACAGCTGACCCCAAATCCAGTGAAATTGAAAGCAGACCACGAGTGAAGCTCAGAAATGCCACCTGCTCATGCAGGCACTGCTTCCCTGAAACCGAGGGAGCCACATCACTCCAGAGGGTAACACTGCAGGGTGTTGGCTTTTCTGGCTTTTCAAAACTGCCTGTGTTTCTCGGGCCTCAGTATTTTAGTCATGTAGAACATATATTTTGCATATCAATGGGTTCATTACTAATAATATATCAGACTGGATCTCGGTGCTGAAGACACTCCCTGGGTAGCACTAGTTAAGCATTAATACAAATCCAGAGAAGGTGGGTTTAGTTATTAGCTCACTCTTGTTCCAAAAATGTATTTCCAACTAAACACTTCCTTTCATTCTTTCTTACGTTGCCTAAATGACCTTGCTCTTTCCCAAATGTTATTGCAGTCTGTGCCATAGGACAGACAAGATCAGGATCATGGGCTGCTTTTTATCAAAAAAGGTTCAGACATGCCTTTGGTGGAAAAGGTGTGAGCATTGGGCAGCACAAACATACTTCTTTACTTAGACCAAACCATGCAGATGCCCCTGGCATGGCCTTTGGAAATGTCTCAAATACAGAGTGTAACTAAAAGGGCAGTACTGCTCTGATTGCTTATTGGAAGTGCTTTGCTACCTGCTTGGAATGAGCCCTGTTGATAAATTGAGTGCTACTGAATGAACCAGTTTGCACAGCCAGCCCTTGGAGATTTTGGCTATGCTCTTGCTCTGCAAGGTAGCATTGCATGGAACTGAGCAACCCCACACTGGAGGGCCAAGGGTATCTGGAAATACCCAGAGCCCTGGGATGATAGATTTATGCCTGAGAGGACAGGATGTGCAAAGCATTAAAAAATATTGTAAGGTTGCTGTTAAAGCTAGGAAAATACCAAAAATGTTGAAGTTCTATTTAAATTCTATTCTGCACTGTTTTCCATTATGCTTGAAAACCTGGTAATAGTTTAGCAGCCTATCTAAGGAAAAAAAAATTACTTTTCTGCAAGTGGGAGTACTGACAAGATTACAGCAGCTGGGTGTATATTACCCTAAGCTACATTGTACAGAGCTAAAATGGATCTTCGTACAGAAAGCTAATCAAGGTGGAAGAGAAAAATTGGATTCATTAACAATCCCTGTCACTGAAAAGTCAAACCATTTTTCACTCTTTAGTTGAGTCCAATTACAGAGATATTGCTAGAAATTGGTTTTTTGTGACAGAGAGCTTTGACAGTGGTTTTTCTTCTTTGGCACCTTTCTTATTGCTCACTCACATTGCACCCATTGCTGAGTGGAGATTAACACCTGTTCCTGTTTTAACAGAAAATGATGGATGGTGCCATTACTGGCACAACTCTCTGTGAACAAAATTAACGTTGCATGCATTAACTTTGTAGTTACAGCAATTACCACAATTGCTTTTGAATCACAGCTTACACAGGCCTTGCACCAAAGCTGAAAAACTGTGGACAGCCATTCTCCCATTTCCTTGGAGAGGGCTGGAGGCAAAATGCAAGTTTGCTCCATGCTTCCCTTGAGCCAAGGGAAAGCTATAAAGTACCTCTGCCTCTTTTTGCCCTCTCAGCTAGCGATTTTCATAACACTCCTCTCAAACACATATAAGGTTCTCACATTTCATTTTATAGTTACATTTGACTTAAATATGAAATGGATTTTTCTAAAGCTTGAGTGAAATCCACAGTGCTTATCTGGGTTTTTGAAGCCTGACCCATGTGGCTAAATTCATGGGCACAGCTGTATTTTGGCTTTAGATATATGTATCAGTGGTACCACTCAAGATAATTCACCTCACCTGGTGTTGGCTGTTGGACGTTTGAGTTCCAGGCTAAGCTGCTCATCGAGGTTCCCTCTAGAGCCACTGGGGATCAAGACATGTCACTCCAGCAAAGACAGACTGCTGGCACTCACGGGAGCAGCTGCCATTCAGAAGTACCTATTTCCTTCCTGGACTATAGAGGGAGCCAAGACAATTGGCTTGGACCAGGAGCCCAGCTGTTATTTAGGATTTAATTCACAGCCGTCTGATGAGGAGAATGAAAATTGCCATCCCCAGACAGTCACTTACTGCCTTTGAGCTGGACCAGCCAGGTAAGCAGCTGTCTGTCCCACAGCAACATCTTCTGCTGGATAAACTTCTCTAGCAAGGTAGAGAAGTCCCTGAAGGTATCTTTTTCTCTTGTTAGTAGACTGAGCTCCTTAAAGTGAGATGTGCAAAACGCTCAACCCATACCTTCTGAAATGTGATACTTAAAAATGTAGTTGTAAAGACATATAACAGTAATTTAGATTATTAGATCTGTAGCTGATAAAAACATTAATGACAATTCTTTTTTCTGCAGCTAACTATGAAACTCAATGTCCTTTCTTTTTTTGTGGTGAGACCAGAAAAAGTATCTTTGAGATTTAATCTGATATAAAATGTTCCCTAAAACACTTTACATAAAAACTGTTCTCACAAATATATATATTTTCCAGAAAGAAAAAACCTAAACAATTTCCATATCACATTTCAACTAATTGTCTCCATTTACACAAACCAATCCTTATATCTTCCTGTTGACAGCACTGTTTTCTTCTCTTCTCTTTTTTTTCTAGTACATTTGTAGCATGTGGATCAAAGGTTTATGGATTCTTGTCTTTTCTTGAACCCACAAGCAAAGTAGCAACACAGCCAAGTTTTAAAAGTTTTCAAATCATTAAGAAACAAAACAGACACAACACATGGTGTTCCCAAGAGACTTGAGACATGAAAGCATCTGTGTTGTGATGAACGTACACAAAATCTGTTGGGACTAGACTTAGTTGTTTAGTAGAGCTTGGAATGCACTATGATTCAGTTCTCCTGTTGCAACTTTCAGGGATCAGTCTATATATTTTGCCACAAATCCCCCAGATGATCTCTCTGCAATGGAAATGAACCTGTCCATTACTCTGGACTGAACCTCAAATGTTTGGACACTGATCTCCATCCAGATTTTAAGTACATGTCTCATAATATGTCTTCTACTTGAAGTTCTGCAGAATTTTCTGAGGTTTTGGGTTCTTTACATGAAAAACTGTGGTTATTGGAGTTAGGGGGGCTTTGGCACTGCTGTCAGGATTTCCTGTAGCTGTTTCCTTGCTGTGGCCTCTGATGACAGACTGTTCCTGGTCTCCTTTCCTGTGCCCCTGCCTGGCACTGGTTAGCCTGGCTGCACACAGGAGCAGTGTCAGGCAGGAAGCTGAACGTGCTGCTTCATGCTGGTGTTGCCCTCGTTTGCCACTCTGCCATGAGCTGTTTTTGTCAGTGCCAGTCCTTTAATCAGACTACACAGAGGGACTAAGCCAAATGTCTTATGCAAGTCTTACACCTGTGTAGTTGCATTCACCAATATGTTTGGCAAGACTTACTTTTCCATATAGCCATCTTGACTGGCACCAATTTTACTGTCAGCCTTTAATTTTATACCAATTGAAGCCCTTATCAGCTTTTCCTTTATTTTGGTTAGGACTGATGCCAGAATAACTGACCTGTAATTACTGTGATCCTTCTGCTTCCTCACTTTGGCTTCTGGCAGCATTGCATATTTCTACTGTTCCCTAACAACCTTTGGATTTATAGTGCGTGGAATCTTTGATATAAAAACATTCATCTCTAATAGAAAGATTTTAACAGTGGCTTCTCAGACAATGTGATGCAAGGAAGTCTATTATCTTTGGGCCATTGATTGTATCGTCCTTTTTGTCTTCAAACACTAAGCAGTAGAGTATGTGTGTGTATCTGCATGTGTCTATTACAATATATATTTTTTCTGTCTTATCTATGGTATTAATAACACTTTTGTTTTAAACTGTTCTTGTAATCTGTTCATACCATCTTAATGAATTACAAGAGAGACAATACACTCTTGAAGAATTTTCCTATTTTTCTTAGCAACATGTATTTCCCTAGATTTGTCATGTCTATATTTCCTTCATTGCTAATTTAAAGTAGCACTGTTTAATTTGATAAATGTATATGTACATCTATACAAGCCAGAGAAGGTTTGCCATGTTATGCAGCAATGTCATGGTATGTTTTGGTGTTTTCTGACAAAAAAGGGAAATATAATCACAAACATTGCTCAAATGTAATCAAAGGATCAGAAAAGATGTTCTGACTGAATTTAATCCATTCTGTGTTTAATGGTGTTATTTTACAGCCCAGAGCATTTATTCCAGTGTGTTCCAGTAAAGACATAACAAGAACAATAAAATAAGATACCCTCCACTGAAACTCCTATTTTTTTTTCCTTTTCCATTGTCCTTTTTCCCCTTTGTGTTTAAACATCATTTGTTTAGCAATCCTACTTATTCCTCTAACCTCATTCACTTTCCTTCAAATGGTCAGTGTACATCTGTCACTGCACCGATGCACACCAACAAAGCAGCTTGAATCTTCCCCATGACATCCTGACAGCTGAAGCCTGCATTCTCAGTTTACAGGGGTTTGGATCTCTCCTGTTTACTGTAATTTCAGAAGAGAATGATTTTTTTATAAACACCTGGTAATTTAATTAAAATAAGGAGCTGGACTTTTAACAAGAGAGTGGTTTTTCTTAAAAAAAGGTTTGGCATTCAGAAATAAAACAGATGTTTATTGTGCTTTTTAAGTGTCCAGGAGATCTTGTCAAAGTTGTCTGGCTCGTAGAGTTATTTTTATGTTATATCTAAGTGTATATTATTCTTTGGTTTAATGTATTAATACATGTATATTATTTCATAAATGAGTTTTGTTTTCTTATTATGGAGCAGTACTTTTGGTAATTGCCCAAAGCTCTGCATATAAATGTGCTTTAAAAAGGTGTTTGGATTAAAGATGTCTGGCTGCAGCTTCATCAAACAAACTGTTAATTTATCTCGAATATTATCTAGGTTGCCAAAGGCTTTTCCTTTGTAGACAATGAGGGTTTATCTGTGGAATCTCCAACCACTGGGGCTTTCTCCCCTCCTGTATATGGCAAGCCCGTGGAGTCTTTCCCCATACAGAGCCCTGGCCATAGTGGTGCAAGTGCAGCCAAGCACTGAAGCCTTCCCCTGAAACTTTGAGCTGCCAGATCATGTTCCCCACCTGGACTGAACTCCTGTCCTCACATTGTGGAATGCAGACCTCACCTTTATAGTTGCATCAAGGAAAAACACAAGATCATCTTGCCTCTTAGGACATCAGGCTTTTTCAAGCATTATTCTTAAAAGAGAGCATTTGTTAAAAAGGAAAAACTCCAGGAATAGTAGCCATTCCCACAAAATTTTTCCCACTAGATCCTGCAGAGTTCACCAGCTCCTGATCTCTTGTCTCCACTTTTACTACTGAGGGAACCCAAGAGGGATCAGTCCTTAAAACCTCTCAGAAGACAAAGTTTAGGGCTAGACTAACCATCTAGTCTACTAGTCTCACTCTTAGTCACACCCTGACCCTGGTTTTGCAAGACTGTTGACTTCAATAATGCTCTAACCAAGGAAATGGCATCCTGAATTTTGACCCATTTTTCTTTATTACATCATCTCTGCTCTCCTTAATCTGTTTTGTCTCAGAGTATGTCTGTTCCTTTTGCATCAGCTACTGAGTCCTATCTGCAGCTTTACCTCAGCTTTTGCTTGCCTCTGATCTTTTTGTCATTCTTCTAATGAACATACCAAAAGGTGGTAAAAAAAAGTATTTCTGGAACTGGCATGAATATCATAAGGAGGAATATAATAGTTCTTTCTGTCTCCTCTGATTACAAAAGCAAACAAATAGAAAAAGTTATGGAGCAGCTAGTGGAGGAAAAAGGACAGTTACAAGTAAGCCTAAATTTAGAATTGAGAGTTTGAGCCAAAGCCCTCTGAGGACCATGAGAGTCTTTCCACCCACTTCAAAAGGATGTGGAGCACACCTCATCCTACCTCACTGCTCAGCACAGCTTTGTGCAAGAACTTTGTTAACAACCCAGAGAAACGTTCTTGAAGGTTAAACCCAGCTTATTTTCAAAGGGAAACTTTGACAAATTTTGCCAGACTCTGGATTTTAATTAAAACACTGGAACATTTCAAAGTGACAACTATGTTAAGACCTTTTTCTTCCATATTCCTTCTTGGGTGGATCAAGTAAAGTAAAGGGAAAAAAAACGTCTCTGCTGGAAGTTTTTCTTTCATTCAGATGCCTACCCACACCCCAGTCACAGAGAGGAAAAATGATTGCTTTGACCTCCTCAATATCTTATGCAGACCTAAAATTATTTATATGTGTTGCCCTGTTATTACACAAAGAACACGTCTACTGTCTTTAAAAAAACATTCTTGCCAGTCGTACTGCTCCTGTGATGATCTTGTATATCAGAACTATATTTAGAAGAACCTCCTACTCCAAATAAATGCAAAATGAGTAAGTATGTAATTACAGTTTAAATCTAATTTAGTGAAAAATTGGTTACTCTGATCCACTGTAAAGATTTCACGTCTACTCACGCTCCCCTTTTGACAGGACCAGCCACCATATTCTGCACCACTTGTAAGGTGGGGGTGCTGGTGTTCCTTTGGTGTCATTGGGTACTTGGGGTCAAGACAATTGGAATTTTCTGCTTTCATGAAAATCACTTTTTTTAAATTAAAAAGTTTGGGGGTTGTTGTGCTCCAAAGCAATGACCATTTTCCAATGATGTTTCTGAGGATATGGATGTTGTGGAAGAATCCTGGCTGGAAAGCAATGCCCCATGGCACTGCCCAAGCACAATGTGCACCTGGGGGTCCAGAAAGCATCAAGAGAGGTGATCTGGATCATACTGGCTGTGCTTCTTCTGCCATAACCAGGTTTCCTCTCCAAAGTCCTAAGCCTGTGTGTGCTGGGTTTGTGTCCCCTGAATGCAGGTCTGATGGGAACCCTGGGCAGTTTTATGCTTCAGCTTTTTCCTCTTTCAGCATTGTATGCCATTCCCTGTGTTCTTGAACTTTGTTGTGAGACGTGCATGTATCTTGCAGATAGCAATTTATATAAATGTAGATTTTTATACTTTAAAAAAGAAGCTTGTGCATAGACATGTATTTAACTATATTTATATTTCGAACTATTTTCTAGCATTGGGCTAAATTTTCAAGCATTTCTCTCTGTTTAGATTGCCTTTATCCCATGTGCAGATTCATTATTTTCCTGAATCAAGAAACCAAAAGAAAAAACAAGAGTAATTTTTTTTTTCCTCATCTCACTTTATAGCATCATCTGATAAAATGGAAATTTCTACTCCAGATAAACTGTACAAAAAGTGAGCCCTTTGCCAGAATCCCTAGAGTGCCTGTAAAATACTTAACAGGAGGCTTGTTTTGACAAAAGGATATCTCCCCTAATTGTCAAATCCATTCCAAACAAAGGTGGGAGAAGATGGGTGGGTACTGTTTTTTGTCAGCTGTCAGGACTTTGGGAACTTCATTGTGAACCATCAAATCTAATTTTGTACTTTTTGTCTTATCGGTCACAGTTTCATGGATTTCATTATTTGCATGGGTTGCTGTTTTATCAACACTTTAAACATAATGTTTGACTGGTGGTGGAGTTGGATGTGTTGGGGAGGAGAAGGGCTGAGCTGATCCTCACCAGTGTGTGCAGGGCTGGCCCAGCCCAGGCTGGACAGGGACAGGGCTGGGCAGCAGTGACACTCCTGACAGAAAGGTCCAGACCCAACAGCCCAGGTACTGAAGGGTTCTTGGAGTTTTTAGAGTAACATCTGACAGAAATGATGTTTCTTTACCATCTTGCACTACCCACCAGGCATCATCTTCTGTTCTCTTTGTCTCAACTCCTTTACACTTTGTTTGGAATTCCTTTGAGACTTGTTCCCCACACTCTTTTCTTTCTACAGTACTGTGTTGCTTAGAGGTATTATCCTCCTTTCTCTAAGGTCTTTGCACTTTTAACTGGATTTAATGGCATTTGGGCCAGACAGCCAAGAGAAAACTGGATCCTTCCAGCTTAGGGACCAACTTTGTTGGCATTGTAGAACAACCAGCCATGGGGACTGTTGAAATAAAGGGAGGCCACACACCCATCTCTGCCTGGATATTTTAAAGCCTTTCTTTTCAAACAACTCTGTTTTTGGAGAAAAGAAAAAACCACAGGATACACTTATGAGGGAAATAATTTCTAAAGCTGTGCCAGATTCCCAGCTTTTTCCTTTGGCCCAGCACTGAGAAGCAATCTTTAGGCTGCCTGCAGAGGACATCTGGTGATCCTGTGGTGTAGGGGAGTCATCATGCTGCTTTAGCCACTTCAGGACATCTGCTCTTTTGAGCTTTTGGAGAGTGATGGGACACAGCCAGAATTTTTTGAAATGGATCTGTCAGCAGAATAGTCCCTGGAGAATTTTATTCCTGTGGTGTAATTTCAGGTTGGTCTCTGCTGTTTTCAAATCAGCCAGAAAGAACCCAGTGTATCCAGCTGAGAACTCAGATAGGAGTTTTCAAGCATCTTTTGCCACCTCTGTGGACTCTGCCCAAAAAGTAAGTTTTCAGGCATGAGACCTCTTCTGAACACTGAATAATTTTTTTGTTTCCAAGAAATGTCTTAGCCAATTATAAGGGCAAGAATTGTGCAGCTTTACATTCAGCAGAAATCCAGAGCTAAAGATCATCCTGAGCTGCAGAGAGCAGAAGGCAGTTGGTACAGCTCTGAACTTCCCTGGCCATGAGCTCTGTGGGAGGTGATTGCAAGTGCCTGATGTGTCACAAATGCCAAAGCTCCAACCATCAGCACTTCCCCCTTTGTGCTCCACTACTCTTGGACTCAAAGCATCAAGCACTTGGTTGCATGGAGTTGTGCTTTATTTGCTACAAAACACAGACATAGACTTGGTCTCACTGTTCCTACCTGAAGAAAAAAGCAGAGTAAATCATTCACAAATCCATTTTGATGGAATCAGAAGGAGGTAAATCTACCTGAAAAGCAGGTAGATCATTAATTAGTTGTCTTCTTCCATTCTCCACTGCCCTCTGTTTTGGTAAAGATGGCCCAGCTTTTACCAAGAAAATAGGATAATAAAAAGATAACATAAGATAAACTCATTTGGGATGATGTTGGGGGGGGTGATACAGAACTTTCCATACCCTTCCATGCTATACATAGCAGATGAAGAATTAGACAATTTATTTTGTCACATTTCTAACAAGATATTCCATTTTGTCATTCTCGTAAGTGCTTAAAACATAATGTGTTAGGCAGGATTGATCCCCCAAAAAGTCTGGTTTTGTCTTCTGGTTTTGTCTTCTTTAGCACTCTTGGAGAACACACTGTAATTTCTGTATGGATGAGATGGACTGGGACCTATGGAATGGCATCAGCTCTCTTAGCTCTAAAATGAGTTGGTGAGTACCAAAAAGTTAAAGCTATTAGGATGTCTTTTGTGCATCGATAAAAGTAGGACATTGAAATTAAAAGGAAGAACAATTTGGGTAAATGTGAATTCCTCTTCAAGCACTGAGAAGTAAACTGAGCTGTGGAATAAGCTGTGGAATATTGACCACTGCCTTCAGAAAAGATTTGCTTTATTTATGCAGTCACTGAATCAGTGCAGAATCATTTAATCCAGTAGATCTGATCTCCGGAAATCTTCTTTAAATTTAAGCCTCTTCTGCAGGTCTTTTAGGGACAGATACATTTCTAGAGACATAAACTTCAGAATTTTAATCACTTTTTAAGACTGCTGGCACCAGTGACACGCATAATTCACAAGTTTCTCATTGCAGACATGTTGAGGCAAATGAGCTGTTGCAAACATGTAGCTGCTTACTGTGTACATACAAATCCAGAAGTAAATATTGTTCGTATTTCATGCCCAGTGCAAAATGCCTTTTTGCTATTGAAACAGAGGTGGCATTTTATGATTTCCATGGCCACTTAGAGGTACAAGAGTAATTGGTGGATTTCAGTATTTTTGTCATAATGGAGATGACCACATATTTTCCTTTCCACAAGCCTTAATTTTTAAAGTACATAAATAAAAGAAATTATTAGAATTTGAAATAGAAATGCATATTTTAATGAAGTTTTTTCTCTGCTTTCTGTTCTTCAGAATGCAACATCCCATTCCTGAACTGACTAACAAATGCAGCAGAAGTTTTTGAAGCCCTTCTTGTGCAAATCTCAACCACAAAAGAGAATCAGTCACCTCTCTGGGTCCTGAACTGCCTCAAGGAAAATGGAAACATCAACATTTACAGGTGAGGTGATGCAAAATTTTTTGTATAGGGAATCCCTGCATTATTAAAGATCCCTTTGTGTCTCCAGTGCCTGTGAAGGGAAACAAGAGGCTGGTTGTTATTCTTTGTCTACTGCTCCTTAGTTCATTACCATTTTTCTGCTTCACAGCATTAACCACTCCATGGAGCAACACTCTCCCTGTGCTTCACACATCACAAAGAGCCACCCATGCTTCTGAGAGATGCTCCTGGCTTTCATGGCAGTGCAGGGCAGCAAATGGGACAAAAGACTTCAAAGTAAGCAAATTAAGAATGATCTCTAAGATAAACATGTGTTATTCAGTATGTCTGAAATCCATACCTCTTGCTTTGAGTCACCCAGAGCCTGCTCTTTGTCTGCTGTCAGGTTTTCAGTGTACCACTGGGGGTGACTGACTTTTCCATTCATTTCTAGGCATAACTATTTTCTCACTATTCAGTCAGGCTTTGTGACATTTGCATGAATTCCACCAGGTCCAAGGAAAAAAAAGATGTTGCACATTTCCAGAGAAACAACCCAAGTCACTACTCCAGTATTTCTGCCACACTCCTCTGTCCCTGTCCAAAGTAATCAAAAACTTTACCTTTTGCACCTTTATATACCTTTATATAAACTTTACCTTTTGCACCTCAGTGACACCTTCTACACCTATTGATTCACTATTTCTGAATTTTCCTTTATTTTTCTATTTTAGATGTACACTCTTCCTGTTTAACAAAGGAGATGGAAGAAGGAAAAAATAACTGCCTTAGTCATTCTGCTGGGACTGAAGATGAGTGAGTTTTGGATTTTACATACCAGAGGCATCAGATGGGTGCAAGGAGCATGAAGATTTCATTTATTGAATATGAAAATATGAATGATTGGTATAAAGCACAAGCTTACTGCAGTTATCACTTGAGTAGAGCTCACTTTTGACAAGGCTCAGTGAGAGGAGTAGGGGTACCATTGTTTACACTTTGGGTTTTTTCCCATTCGTAATAGAAAAAGATAAAAATTAGAGCCCTGTCAAACACAGGAGATCCATCTCGTGCAGGATCTTGAAATATGGCTTTGTTCCAAACTAGAACAAAGCTCCCAAATTTCCAAATATTCAATGAAGAAGTTTGTCAGAGAAAAGCAATCTAACCCACGCTCACAGAATTAGTTCACTTTGTCAGAGCTGAAGTGCACTGTTTTCACTTTGATTACCTCAAATTTTTAGGATAATGCATCTAACCTCATGCTAAATAAAATACCTCATGCAAAACTTTCAAGTCCAGCACTGGAAAATGGCATCATCCGTGGATCCCACTTTGAAAGAAAAGTTACCAAAATCTTCATGGACGTCTGCTGAGATTTGAGCAGTGAATTTCAGTCATTTATTGGTTTGTACTTGCTCATTCAGATGAGCAATATTCAACCACGTTGAACAAGTCACCTATCATGAAACACCAAGAAGCAGGAAGGCCACCTCACATACACCCAGCCCTGCCCAGTAATTCCATCCCAGCAGTGCCTGAGGAACCCCAGGAAGATGTGAGGAGGGGTCATCACAGTGTGGGCTCTGTGCCTCCATCCTACTGCTCCAGGTCCCAAACCTTTTCAGATGAAGGGTGAACAGTCCTGGCAGACAAGGTTAACAAGTCCCCTGCATTATTTGAGTCCTGATGGACTATAAACTGGGTTTCCATAACCTTGGAAGATACTCCTGGCAATTAGCTTTGATTTGGAGCCAGCAGCAGCAAGGTCAGCAGATGTGCCCAGCCCACACCAGGTGGGGTTTTATGGGTCCTAGAACAACCATTGGCTGTAATGAAATATTTAATGGCTCCATTATCTTTTTTGTAATTATTTCCAGTACCTACCTAGAACATAACCTGGGTGTGTAAGTGGGAATTCGTGTTTGGAAACGACTGGAGCCAGCCCTGGGAAAAGAGCTGTGCTGGCCCTGCTCAGCTGCCACAGTGTTGATCCTGTGGGGCTTGTTGGGTTTTGTTTGTTTAGTAATCAAGCAGGGCCCTTTTTAGTCATTGTGTAATCACTGGGGCACAACTTGCTCACATGTGGTCATGACACAGCTCCCTCACAATCCCTGCCTGCTGAGTGCATGAGGTGTGACCTCAGCACAGCCCTGGGGGGCATTGCTCACCCCCTGTCCCACGCTGCTCTGACAGCTCTGTCAGTGCAGTTTAATCACTGATATCTAACTGTGGGGAGCTCAAACCACCACGCTGCTCAAAGTAACTTGGTGGCAGAGGGAAGACCTCTAAAATGCAAAGCATTAGGGTGGAGAGTTGGTTGGCTCCTACCATTCATTTATTTTTTACAGAGCATTGATGCACTGAAACTCCCATCACAAGGAACTATCATTAACTAGTGCACATTTATTTGCTTAAGGAGTCTAATAATCAATCATCAGATTTTTCCACTTGTTTTCTGGCATTGTATTTCATCACTTGGTAAAGTATGAAACATTATCATTCTTTACACAAGTTTGTTAACGGAATATTTATTTGAAGAAGTTTCAATATAAATAAAGATTTTCTACATATATTCCTCTAAAGAGATTTATTTTCATTTCAACTATTTGCTTTCCTATGAAAAATTTATGTGAAAAAATAATCCAGAAATGTAAATGGCATGAAAATGGAATTATCCATCAGTTGGAAGGGGTGATCACTCCAAGGCAGGTATGTGGGTTTGGGTGGGGTACAGCAAATGGCTTCATTGGTTTGTATGTTTGGGGGATTTCTCTGCAAGCCCCTCTATCCCCACTACTGTAGTTCATTTATTCTTTGGGAGAGAAAAGGAAGGCTGGTATAAATTAGGAATGGTAATGTAAAAGCTTATACCCACTGCAAAAAGTTTTTCAAATTATTACAAGCATTAAATTGCCAAACTTTTTTCCATATACTGCCAGTATTAAACATGACATGCCTCCTAGGGTTGGTATAAAGTTTTGTCAACATTTTTGGCATACAAGATCTCAGCCTGGGGTCAATATTTTCTCGACCAAATTTTGTTGTTTCAGTTGCCTTTTTACACTCATATATTGTAACTCAAACATTTCCAAAAAAATGAAATTTGGCAGGCTATTAGTCCATAATGTGGTCTGATGCCTTTGGGTATTTTTTTAAATGTAAATCACTGAGATATTTAAGGTTTGAGGTTTAAGAACTGTGCACACACTTTAACAACTTCTTTTAAAAATATTTAGTATGCATATTTACTACATATGTATCTTATAGAGACTAGAGATTAAACTGGAGATTACTTGCTAAAATGTGCAAACTGCTATCCATGAATAAACATCCTCATGAACCCCTATTGAAAGTTTCTTATTTAAAAAAAAAAAAAAAGTTTAAAGCTGCAATAAAAGCAAAGGGAAGTAAGAAAAGGGGAGAAAAAAAAATCAACGTTTAAATAACTTTAATGGTTTAACTTGGCTTCAGAAAATAAGTTCATTTTTTTTCTCCTGGGATCTAATCCAAAGCCCACTGAGGCCAAAAGAAGGCTTTCCACCTATTCCCATGAGTGCTGGATCTGTTCTCTGCTCTGCTGCTCCCTCACTGTGTTGTGTTGATGGACTGAAGCAGCAGCTCCCACAACATCCCCATGCATCTGCCCTTCTGCAGTGCATGAGGTTGGGGTCAGCTACTGGTGGCACAGGAACTTTCCTCTGGAGTGCCCTTTCTCCGTATATTTGAATCAGATTTCCACTTTTGCTTTAACATATTAGTGCTTCCCACTCATTTGTTGCACTCCTCACACAGAAAATTGTGGGCAAAAAAGATTTTAGAATCCTGCAAATAGAATCCTGTCCCCGTGTCCACATCAGTGTCATGTCCCAGACAGCATCCCCAGCCCAAGAGCCCTAGGTATTGACCTCATTTCCAAGTCATTTTTAGCATCAGCCTGGGAACACATTCCATAATTTTTGTTAGTTGCAAATGACAGGATTTGTGTAATCAACCAGCACTGGCGCCATCGCATGCAATGCTCGTTAGAGTGCAATTCCTGCAGGTCCTGGACAATCTGTTCCTTATGGGGATTTCTGGGAGCTTGGAAACTCTCACTAAGATGCTGGCAACATCAACCAAACATCTCAGACACATTGTCTTTCTGAACCTGAACTTTTTTAATGGTGGTTAAACATGTTGTCTGCTTTAGTTTCCTGTCTATCTTCATCATAAGCCAGCACCTGTTTCCAATAAATTATACACAGAGCTGTATCAGCAACACCTTGGCAGCAGCTGCCACCCTGAAAAGCAGAATGCCCTGGAGGACAATACACCTGTGAACACATACAGTGTTTATTTAGCTGAAAGGCAAAACTTTAAGTTACATAAAGCAATTATCTAAAGCCTAATGCATGCCCATTATTAACACAAAATAACCTTGTTCTTTAAAACCAATAAAAATCTCTTTAAAGGCTTTTCCCAAATCCCAGGGAAACATGTACTAGCACCATGGATCTGCTATTAGCCTAGGACTCCAAAGTCTGATGGTGGGAACACGTGTGGGGGAGGCTACATGTGCAGCTACAAAGAAATAAGGCACAGATTTGGAGTTCATTATGCACAGGGATGAGAGAAGAAGCCGAATCGTTTTCAGAGAGACTGTTGAACAACAGACTTTTTTTTTTGGTTGCACATTATAAAGAAGCATTTTGTTGCTGAAGTATAGAACTACTGTGTTTAAAATAGTGTTTGATCTTTCCATCACTATGAGACAGTAGAAAAAAGTAGTTCTGAGAAAAAGGTTTTCTTATTATTGAAACAAACCTTTCATTTCCAGTTCACGACCAGCACCGGCCTTTCATGTAAGAGCAGCCTATTTTAGCAGCAGTAAGTAGACTTGGTTGTTTGCAGCAGATCACAGGATAATGGAAATGAAAAAAATCTTATTATTAAAATAGAACACAAATCTGAGAAAAGTTCTGAAGTTTTGATAAAGCAAGAAGTAACACAAGGAACTCTGTGGTAAAGTGTAACATACATTTTCAGTTTAACACAGGTGCTTTAAAGATTACTTGGCACACGAACCTTATAAATCATTCAAAAGGGAAGACATCTTCTACCTGCTTTTTCTAAATTTAGCATTAAATATGAAAAGTTTATATGTGTGCATGCATGTATGTATCTATTGTATTAAATGCCCATAAAATCCTTCTTTTAAAGGCATACTTTAGAATAATTTCATTTCCTGTATTATGCCTCCTGATGCCATTTAAGTGATCATTAGGAATGCTCTTAGGTGAAAATGTGTTTTAACACTTCTGTTTGGCCAGACTTGAAAGCTGTGGAAGGACTTGCTAATGGCTATTAGGGCCTTCTTAAGTGTCATTTTCCTAAGCCCTTACAATGCTGAATACAAATACAGGTAGAGTGGTGATGCCAGCATGTAGATATTGGCCCACCAATAATATACTGGAGAATTAGATCCCAAGGGTTATGCCATGTTTTATGAAATGTTAAATAAAATTCCCAGAGAAGAGCATTAGCTTAGCCTCACAATAAATACCTTGTCTTTCAAATGTTGCTCGTAGACCTATTTTGCTTCATATTTTATTATTAGACAGTCTAAAGTTTAACATATCTATATTTTTGTACAGTTGACTTCCTTAAAACTGCTCTATTTTCATCTCAGAACAAGCATAGTACGTTTCAGAGATCTGAGCTAAAACATATGGATTAAGTCAATGATTCCATTTCTAAGCCTCCAAATGACTGTTCTGATTACTCATGCAAATCTATTTTTTTGCCAGATTTCCTAAAGACTTTAATATGAGCAAAATTAATATGAATATATTTTCTTCTCCTGATGCATGTGAGAATATGCTGGAGTGATGATCTCCGTGCCCAGATACAAACCTGTGTCTGGATTCCAATTTTCTTGGCTGTGTTTGATTCTAATTGCATATAAATGCTATGAGCACCCAGCTAAGATTCCAACCAAAAGGAAATCCAGCTATGGCTACAGGACAAAAACTATTTATTTTCCCCTGGAGTGTCTAGCTTTTATTAAATGTCAACAAATCCAAAAACAGGCTTTACTAATCTATGGTGTGCATGGGAAATAAGTCACAAGCACAAGTCACCGAAGATAATGTTTGCTTTGGTTTAGATAAACAGGTTCCAGGGAACTGAAATCTCACACAAGCATTTAAAACCTACCCCTTATTTTCCCTTGACATTTGTGAGATCTCCCACTGGTGCTGAGGAATGCCAAGATGGATGCAGCGTGGGGGCTGGAAGCAGACCTACATTTGGGATTGTTTACTGCCCTCTGGGATGAGTTTATCCATTAGCTTCCTTCCTGTTGACTTTCGTGCATGCTATTAACCCAGGACGTCGCATGTTCTTAAACAGAAAATGGAATTACAAGTGGAAGATGCTGCCACCTGCGAGCTCTGCCTTTGTTCTGCCCACTGGAATTGCCTTGGGAGAGAGGGCTGCAGATAGAGCTTTGTGCTGGGAGCTGCAGGGACCCCCCACCTTCCCACGGAGTGCGGGGCTCCTCCCAGCCTCACATCTGTGCTCACACACGTTCGGCTGAGACCGGGACATGGAGTGGAGATAAACCCTGCAGTCTGAGGAGATGTTACAGAACGGAGCCCACAGCCTCTGGGCTGCCCTGCCATGGCCTTCCAGAGGTTCAGGGGGGGCAGCAGGAGAGCAGGGCTCTGTGGGTCAGGCTAGTCCCACCCTAGGAACACCGAGCGGGGTTTGATTTGGTGAAGAGGTTTTCTAAAGCTGAGTTACCCTGTGGAGGGATGGAACGGGGCAAACCATGACTGATACATGGCATTGCAGCTGATATGGCCAGGAGAGACAAAGGGAGGGAGAGTGGAGCTGTGGAAAGCTGTCACCCCCTCAGCAGCATCCTTGCTGCAGTGTGGCCTCTTCTTTACATTGGGTGTCACCATGGGATTTCTCATGGTGGGGGGACATGGAGCCAGGTAAGTGCAGGGCTTGGCTTCGGTCTCCAGTCAGATGACATCCAAAAAAATAGATATCAAAAGGCAACACATCTTTCTAAAAAGCCAAATGGAAATACAAAAGACAAGACAGTTTGGGTATGGAAGACAAGCAGCCACCAGTAAGGTTGAGTATGTACCAGATCATCTCAGAGAACCTTTTATCTCAGGCACAGTAAGGTGGCAAAAGAGCCACAGGAATGAGTTTGCTTTGTTGCAATGCTTCTTTATGATTTTAATTAAGTTTCTTTCCACTCAAGAAGATACAAAGAACAATAAAAGAAAGCAATATGAATGTTCACAGTATGCAAGATTCATCTTGTATTCACAGGTTTTGTGTAACTCATTTTAAACTGATGTTTGCTTGTTTAAGAATGCACACCTGCACATTACCACTTGTGGTAAATAAGTTTATTAGCCAAGGAATGTCTGAATTCTTACTGGAAAACCCATATAAATGCAATTATGTTTTCTTTCAAGATCTCATTTTGGTAAAACATGCTATCCCACTTACATACTCCAGAGGAAAAAAGGCAGTAAATGATGTACAAACATGCAGGAGAGATGCAGGTGAAAAGATTCACAGGGCTTAAAACTGTCACATGCCTTATGATTCAGTGTGTCTTTCCATGTTTAATTTAAGCACTTGGTTTCATATTATATTCATGTCAGATCAAATGTTCCTCTCAGAAACTAGGACTTTATTAGTGTCTCATTTGTATTTGTTTTTACTTTGAATTAAAACCTAAAGGTGGTGACAGAAGAAATTCTCATGCTTGGCATAGGATTAATACTTGAGAGCCATTCAACTTTGTTAATCATCCATTTGAAGAGAATTTCCTTATGCAAAGAGTTTTGCTCCACTTTGGACAAAACAATTTTTTCATGTCTGAACTCTGAAAGAGCAGAAGGGTGGAAAGAAAGTGAGGGGAGGCAAAGGAGCAAAGGGAGATGGAGCAAAGTGTGAAGCTTTGATCCTTTCACAGAGAGGCTGAGGCAGTTCAAAATGAAAGAATCTCTCACCATTAAAAAAAAAAAAAAAAGAAGAAGAAGGAAGAGAAACAGAGAGAGCAGTATGACAGGAGACAAAAAGTGAAGCAGGAAGAAAAGCCTCAAAGTACAGGAGTCATGCCAGGCTCTGAAGGGGAAGCTTAGCAAGGAACAGAAGAGGAAGCACCTTGGCTTTCTAAACGCAAAGAACTTCCAAGAGAAATAAAGGAATAACAGCAATTAGAGATGTTTAAGTGACTTCTGATTTTGCATTTCTCACTACATTTCTTACCCTCTAAATTATAAAATGACAGTGCCATAACTGACTGAGCAGTCTGGACCCATAGATATAAAACACACCAAAGCCATTGGGCCAATGTGAGAGGAACACTGCCTCCAAAGCCTCCAGCAATGGGTCTGAAATCCCCCATTTCCAGAGCAGAGAGATGCCTGGGTGTGGGACAGAGTTTGGGGAAGGGGCAGTGCTGGTCAGTCTGAACTCAAGAGAAAAGTGATGTAGCAGCAGGTCACTAACCACTGAGTGTAAGTAATTATAACCAGTGCATGAATTCAGTGCCTGAAGACCTGCCATCTTTTTTTTTTTTTTCTGCAAACAGCAGTCACTGTTCATGAATTTAAGTTATAGAAATAGAATGCACACCTACCCACTGTAATTTATGTCATCCATTTTCAACAAGGTGTCCTCTTTGCAAAAAGAAACCTTGAAAAATCCACGTCAATCCTTCATCTCTCCTCTGAGGAATGTGTATTTATATTATTCTTGAGCCAAGAATGGATCATCATTCACAATTCAAAAGAAACATTATATTACTTACAGAGTTTGGCCAATCTTGTTTTATTCTTTCTTCTTCATTTTTGTGCAGAGTTATACATTAAACCAATGCCTCTACAGAATTTAACAAGAGTACCTAGAACTTTTCACAGAAAGGGGTGCTAAGAGACTGGGTGCAAAATTCCACTACTTTAATAAAGGAATAATATAGGGAGAGGCTTGGGCAAGTTATAGCAAGGCACTGGTTTTCTGAATCCTTCTGGAAATACTATTTACAAACAACCCAGACTTTTTCTTTGTCTCATTCAATGTCCATGCTCAAAGAGAACAGGATTTCACATTTATTTTGCTGTATATGTTTGTTATTTCAAGGAAAACTCTCAAATCATCAAAAGGCCTCTATACATGAGGTCTTTTAAGAAAGCAGACACAGGCACTCCAGATCAAAGGTACAGAATACAGTCTGATTAGACTAATTCTTTTAAAGTGCATCCGAAGAAATTTTCTTTGATTCAGGGAACATGAAAACCAAACTACCTTTGAATAAAAAGTTCCAATGAAATCCAATATTTTTTTTATAATTTAAGAAATTCAGGGGTTTTAATGTTTCTTCGCTTTTGCCTTCTTATATGTCAATTAGAGCGGGACAGAACTGTTGCATGAAATATATATGGGGTCAAAGCCTAAAGCAGTGCCATTAATAAAAACTTCTGCAGAACATCTGAGTTTTTTTTAATTTCATGCCACTTTAGAACAAAGATACTTGCAAAAGTCCCAGCAAGTAGTGACATTTTAGATTGTTTATTAAAAAATAAACAGAGACCAAACCTTTAAAGGGTGCACTTTTTATACTTTTACAACTACACTTTTTAATTAATTTGGAAACTTCTCTTCTTTTCAGCCTTTATCCTGTTTAGCTACCACATGGCTGGTCTCACTTCTATCCTGCCAGTCTCACAAGCATAAAACACCCCCAATACCCAGGACATGAGAAACATCATGGAAAAAGCACATACAGATTGTGACTTATGAAAGCAGTTAGATATGAATCTTCTTTGTATCTTATTTTAGGTAGAATTGTAGCATCTGCTCGCTATGTGCTCAGCTTTAAAAATTAGCTCTGTTCCTCCATATTCACATGCTGTTTCTTACCCTTTTGCATTGAGAAAAAAATGAAGAAACCTCTCTGAAGATCTGGGATTTTTGTCTTTTCCACTAAAAAAAGGCAGCTAAAGACTGAAAGTTCCCAGCCCTCACAAGCTTTATTCCTGAGCCATGCCAACAGCAGCACACTTCATTGTCACACTATCAGTATCTACTTCTATGTGGTAGAAACTCCAATATCTAGTTTCCAGCCAGTCTGGGAAACAAGTGCTGTCCTCCTAATTTATAATTTTTCTTTCTCCTGTGAGAAATTGCTTGTAAACTTTTTGTCTTTCCATCAGCTTTGGTTTCCTGTCTATCTGGGTTTCCTCAATCCTCTTTCGTACTGCTCAGTTTTCTTGTCTCTCCCTTCCACAGCCTCTCAACTTTCATCATCAAATGAAGATCCTGAAGATCCTTCAGAAGCTCCTGAATTCTCTGGACAGATGAGCCTTTCTCATGGCATTTGTATATTCCTGAGCCCAGCTCTTGCTTACTGGTGAACACATCTTCTGTACAGGCTCTGCTTCTCTAGAATTAGCAGGATGGTGCCTGTTGGAAGCACTGCATATAAAGTCACCAAATCCATCTATTTTTCTACTTTCTATGAATGCCCAGATCTTGTTTTGAAAACTGTTAGGTGAAAGCCAAGATTATGAAAAGTTTCCCAGGAGCAAGTAAACTTTACTAGTTATGCTTATAAAGATGTGATAACTATAACCATCATGAAGGCTTTGAGCTTTCAGCACTGGCAAGCACAAAAAATGCAGATGAGTAGGTGTCAGTGGCTGTTAATGGATTTCTTGGCATAAGGACAGAAATAAGAAAATGCCTGTTTAACAGTCTATTTTACCTATTTTATACATGTCTAGTGACAGTCACCTTGACCACCTGTTGTGTGTTCTTGCTCATTTCCAGGACATTGATGCAAACAATGGCTTCGGACCGTGATTGCAATAATCAAAAACCTAAAGACTCCCCAAGTGATTGAGTGCAAAGGGTCTGAAGAAGCTGTCAGACATTCCCACGTGTTGTCTGTGCTGTAATTGTTTCCAGTGGTCAGCAAAACCCGAAACAGAACCATAAGGGTTTGAAGATTAGGCTTAATGTCTCCTGCACAGTCTCGTACATGATATGGCCCTTTCCTGGAACCCTGCAGCACTGAAAGAGAGTGATGAAGCAGAAGAATGGGCACTATGCCATTGCATCAGATGAAAGGGACACTGGTGGATATTTGCCATGGGAATACTTGACTGGAAAGCACTTGATCTACTGTCTGTTAGCTCATGGGAATGGAACTAGTAAACTTGGGAAACCTCAAATAAATTCCCATTGTATATATAATATAATCCAAAACAGAATCTTCTCGGGAACAATTGCTAATGATACTGGAAGTCATCCTTGTTTAGTGGAAGAAGAGACAATTTTGTGGTATACATTTCAGTACAGACTCTTACATTGAAAAATTTTACCTTGTATTTACAAGATTGTCATTTGTGAAATCTTCTCTCTAAGCACCAGCTTACCAAGGGATTATAAAAAATATTTTTTAAAAAGCCTGTATCTGCCACCCTTGCAATGACATGAAGAACTTTTAAAATTACCTAGATGATAAATTACCATTTCAGAAGAGCTCTTGAATGAGCTCATCTTTGTACCTATCCGCCATGGTCATGGTTTCTGTTACAAACCAGATGAGCTGAACATTTACCTTAGATCTTTTTTCTAATTTATGAAACAAATGTGTAATAAAGACTAAGCTTCACATACAAGCATTTTCACTGACATCCAATGATTTCTCAGAGAATCCAATGATTTTGTCACTGTATGTTCAGAGATTAAATTACTTAAAAATTCTTCCTTAGTCCAAAGTTTTCCTTAGCCTGTAAAGTTTTTTTTAATCAATCATCAGCAGACACATCACACTGAATAAGTCATGCATTTCTAAATAGCTTTCCTAGAGGGTTTTTATTCAGTGTTTAATAGAAAACATCAAGTGACTAGAATCAGGATACACAGCTAACATACTAAGAAGTCTAGAATAAAATAGTTGAAGCCAATCTGTAAAGAATTTCTCTTTTACTTACTAGGTCCCAAACAATGAATCAACATAGATCAGCAAATGATATATCAACTATACCTCTTTAATAAGATACATATAAATACTTAAATAATGTGGTACTGCAACTGGAGACACGAAATATAACAAAAATTTTACATATGTTCATTTAGAAAGTAAAGCAACTGGTGTAAGTTTAATAACTCTTTTCTGTTATAATAACAGTTTAATAACAATATCATAATAATTTTTCTCCCTTGCAGATTTGCTCATTTTAAGTGTTCTTCTCTAACCCTTGAAAGCAAGTTTCTGTATTTGCTGTCTAAAACCCCAGTATCTCCATTCAGATTTTATCTCAAAACATCTTTTTTTGCCTGAATCTTTTACTTTCACAAGACATAGCCAGAGAATAATGTGTCTCAGCTGCCACAGAATGCATTCCACCAAAAGAATGCACCCAAATTTGACCCAGGGAACAAGATACACCCCGCAGTATATAAAAACCTTAATACTACGTTGCCAGAAGGGTATCTGGCAAGCTCCAAATTAAATGTCTTTTCAGACAACTCTAGCTACTCTGTTACTCCATAACCTTCCCATGGCCCAGTACTATGTACTTTAAAAAAAATCAGATTTTTGGAAAGACAAGTCTTCTCACAATAAATCCAAGGGGCAGGGGAAACTCAGTTTTCCTATTTAAATTATACTCAATTTTCATTCCCCTCTTTGCCTACATTCTTCTCCCTTTCCCTTTCCTTTTTCTGTTCTTATTTATGAATGGATTAAAATTAAATTAAACTCTTTAGAAAAGAAGGGGGAAAAAAAGACACATGCATGTCTTCTCAGCTTTTTTTTTTAAATTCTCTCAGCCCTAATAAAAATACTATATACCTATGCATTGCAAAACAATCTTATTTTTGCTGTAAAAACACCACGTGCATGTCCTTAGACACGAGTCCTCTGTGCAAGATCTTCTCACACGTGGAAAAACAGCTGACATTTCATCACTTTCATGAAGGAATAAATAGAGGAATCATGGAGGAGAAATCCACTGCTGTTCTTGCCTGTTTTTCTAGTCACAGATGCTGCTTCTTCAAGGTTCTGCCTGTTGATATTAATCCTGAAAGTCATTTTCTTATATATAGCTTCTATTCCAGTGTCTGTTGCATCAAAATTTAAATTATTTCAGTGTGCCCTGCAGCTGTTGTAAGGCTTCTACAAAATGAGGAGAAAAACTCATTTCCTAAACCTATCTCCTGCTGAACAGGTCAGTTCTTCTAACGCAGGGACTGACCACTATCTTATTTTGAGAATCACAGAATGGTTGAGGCTGGAGGTGTGGAGGCCATTTCACCCAATCCCCCTGCTCGAGCAGGACAGCTGAGGGGCAGTCACCTCAAACCACATCCAGGTGGCTTTGGAATTCCTCAAAGGATGGAGAGTCTGCAACCTCTCTGTCCTGTGCTAGTGCTTGGTAAAACTCACAGAAAAGTTGTTTCTGGTGTTCTGCCAGACCCTCCTGTGCTCAGTGTGTGCCCACTGCCTGTCCTGTCAATGGGCACCACTGGATTTTCTTTAACCCACCCTTCAGAGGTTTGTTGAGGACACATCAATGATGATTTATGATTGATGATATTGCTCAGTCTTTCCTCATATGAGAGGTTCTCCAGCCCCTTACTCATCTCTGTGGTGCTTGACTGGTCTCTCTCCAGCATGGTCAATATCTGCAAGTAAGGATGGGCTCAAAGCAAAGCAGAGCCTGTGTTAAACACTTGAACAGGGCAGCAAGGCAGGCAGTGAACAGAAAACAAAAAAGCTGTGCAAATATAAAATATCAAAGGTAGTCTGTTACACCTCGGATTCTGTACACAAAGCCTTAACACACAGGACTCCAATTTGTGTGGGGCACGTTCTGTTTTATTTCTGGTGGGGAACAAAGAGGGGAAGCCAGGCATTGCAGGGAACCAGGAGGTTCAGGGAGAGAGCAGAGGTGTTTGGAGGAGCTGTGCATCTTTGGGTGCACACGTCCGTGTGTCTGTCTGCGCGGGTGCCTGCAGTGCCTGCTACTGCTGAGGCTCTGTAATCTGATGCAAACTGTTTCATATATTAAAAAGCTGTAGTAGTAAGAAGATCTTTTCAGAAATAGACAGATGTGGTATGTATGCCAAAAAATGACATTGCAAAGGGATTAACTGTTTAAGTGGTCAAATTAAACACGACAGAAATAGTTAGCTTCCTTGGCCTGTAGCTCCTCTGCATGAGGCAGCTTGTCTCAAGTTGCCAATAGCTCATTGCTGCTAAGGCTAGGAGACAGTAATGTTAGCAATTGGGACATTTCCCAGCCTCTCTCTGTCTGAACTTATGCCTCCTGCTCTTATCTGTGCTGGGGCAGGATCCCCCAATCTGCCTGTGCCTAAAGCTGGGCCACAGCAGAGTGCAGCTCCCAGGGCAGCTCTCTCCAGAGCTGTCCCAGCTCCTGGCACAGACGTGTTTATTCTGGCAAAACTGAACTTTTGCTGCGTAACATGGGGGAAATAAGCTGCCCTGGTGAATACAGAGTTTTGTCATAACTAAGTCCACAGGAGGACTTCTGCTGACACAACAAGGGATAATACTCATCAACTGATACTGTAGTTGTAGTGGAAGTCTGGCTTCAATCCAGGGCTGGGACTTATAACAGGCTTATTATTATTATTCTTATTAACAGCCTTATTCAGATTAAAGCCCTGGCTTGATACTTGATTCAGGATATTAGGAATAGCAATGGGAGCAGGGGCAAGCAGAGGTGCTCCAGCCAGATCTGTGACTGTCCCAAAACCATTGTGGTGCTTCTTGCACTCGGCTTTACTCTTTCAAAGCTCAGCTGTTTTTGGACAGTTCTCCATAAGATTAATAAAAGATTATTAGTCAGTGTCAGAGAACATCAGCTGGATGGGTTTTTTTCTTCTTTTCAATAGGAAAATGCTGCTTTATAAATACTTACCTAGTTGCTTCAGTCTCAAGTTCCACAGCAAAGGATGTGAGATGTGCTTTAGTCCTAGATAAGCAATATCAATTTGTAGTGCAAAATGAATTAAACTGTTCTCAAAGTCAGCCTAATCATTCCAAAGACTATGCCTGGGCCCTTCTCCTCCCCTGTTGTCCAACTATTACAGAAGTTTTTCCAGCCTCTGTGTGCACACATCCTGTCACCTCACTGCTTGAGGTGGCATCTTTCACTGGGTTGTCAAATGCCCACACTGCCATCATTTTTCTCCTTCCAGCTGGGATAAAACCTGTGCAGCAAACCTGACCTGAGCTGCACATTTCCTGGGCTGCTCCTGCCACAACCCAATGCCAGGAATTTTGAACAAGTGTCTCTGTAACTTATCTAAGGTATGTCCTGGCACAGCTCTTGGAGCATCTTGAGTGAGGTTATTCAGGCTGAGTCACTTATAAACACAAGAGCTCCATAACCACAGGAAAGTGTTCTGCTTTCCACCCCCATTTCACCTCTCAGCTGCAGCAATCCAGTGTCCCTGTGGTGGTCCAGGACAGACATGGGCACGTCCCTGCTTCTCACATAAGGAATCCTGAATGTTCACTGACCCTACTCTGGACCACATATATCCATTGTGCCAGAGAGATCAACCTGAGTCTGCCAGAGTTTTTACTACTAAAACCTCCTGCAGCTCCTGAGCAAAATGCCAGGGATTGTTAAAGGCCCTAACTAATGAAAATTGGCTTTGCAACCACTGTAAATTGGAAAGGGGACAACAAATGAGCTGGCAACACTTGCTGCTGATACAGGTTATGAGAAATAAAAGCATTTGCAGAAGAATTGTGTGGCAATGAACACACAGTCCCACACAGAGCAAAAGAGGGGCACTGAGGTACTCACCAGCACTCCCAAGGAGTGAGATCTGGGGCCATAACAGATGTGTTTGGGAGAACACAAGCTCACAGCCAGCCAGACCATAAGGAATTATTAGGAAAGGAAAACAAAACTGAGAGCTACCCTCTGCTTTTATTTTAAATACCAGGTAGAATCTTGGTATCCTATATTGCAATAGTGGAACAGAAAAGTTCCATAAAGGGGTACCAAAAACTGGCCAGTCCTGTGAAGTGGCAGGGACAGAAATATGGGCTGTGTATGGCATGATCCCCTTGCTCTCAGTGGCATCAGAGGCACAGTGTAGCTCTTTCTGGATCTCTGATCAGCCTCTGCCTTTTGGGGTTTTCAACATGGAAGTCCTTCAAGGAGCAAAATCTGCATGGCCTTGAGACAAAATGTCAGGAATCTCTGAAAGAGCCAGTCAACACAGCTGGTAAAAATGTTCTGCATAAGGAATTGCAGGCAGCAGAAGTGCTGAAGTGCAGTTAGATTAAACTAGAGCTGTTCTGAGCAGACTGACAAAAACACGCCTGTACAAGCAGTATCCTCAGTATCGTTCACAAAGCTGCTAGTGTCAGTGAAGCTGACTTTACCCAAAATAATCATGCATTTTTTGCTCCTTTTATCTAGATTTACAAAAATAGCAGCTCTGATCTGCTACAGTGTCTATCTGGAAGTCAGCTGGACAAACTGACAGGGATTCACACAAGCAGTCACTGGAGCTGCATCCAAAGTTTGGTGAGCTACAGCAAACAGAGCAGCTGCAGAGCCTGCCATGATCCAGGGACTGCCCAGGTGTCAGATGGCCAAAGCACTAATACAGCAAATTGCTGGAAAAATGCTAAGCACAATACACCACTGGTTCTGTGTTGTTTGTGCTGCATTTCTCACTCATGGTGTCATGTCTGACTATTGCTGCAGCTTTGATCAGAGAGGGACCTGGCAAAGGACCATTCCAACTCCAGTTTGGGTTGTTCTTGCTGGGAGCAGGCTCAGCATGGTCATATCTCCCTGTGCAGGTTGCCTGTTTGCCACGTGGCATCCTCATATATAGACATATGTACACACCCATTAATAAGTTAATTCAACACAAGAATTCCATGGTGAGACAGAGGACCCCAAGAGGAAAGTTCTTTCCTGTTGAGATAAAGCAGTCACTCTGTTAGCTTAAGCCAGCAGAGACTTTTTTTTATGTTACCCAGAATTGCTTAGACTGAGATTTTCTGAACATCTATGCATTTGAAAAAGACTAAACTATTTGAAAGCAGCTATTAACATGCATGCTTTAACTTCACTTCTTTTTCATGTTAGGCTCTTACGGAAAAATACCAGATTTTGATATGAACATCTGTTTCATGTTTTTCTAAATGTGAGCTTAGTATGAAAATTAACCCCTGAAATTTTGGTTTCAGCAGCCTTCTAGCTCTTCAGAATGTATTCAGGAGCCTTGTCTTTCTTGTACTGCTAGGAGATCAGCTCAGACTATGGCTGTGTTGTCTTCTGAAAATAACTTGGCCAACACTGGATGTGTTCAGATGTTTAATGACCTTTTTTCAATTAGACTCCATTACCAGTTGCCACTGGATTTTTTGCTAAGGCACTCCAAGAGAAGTTACTCAGTTCTCAGTCTCGTGCAACCTCATTTAACTTTTATCCCAGGAAAACACAGGGAAATAGCAATCATATTTGCTCTTTCCAGAAATGCTCTTTCCAGTGTTTTAGTGACCAACAGGCCCAGCAGATGTTTAGCAATTGGGAAGCCACTGTGGAGAGAGCAACTCTGAGCTTGATTTTGGGCAAACCTTCTCCTCACCCCAGAGGATGAAGGCATTAGACACCATCGTACTTTCATCTACCAAAACAAAGGCAATTTTCTGTCCTACCAGCTGAGGGTACATTAGCTAAAGGTAGTGACAGCTGGCAAATGTCCCCAAATGCAGGAGTTCCTGTCAGTGTGGGTGAGCACCCAAAAGCCAGAGGACTTTCTGAGTTATCCAAACTCCCACACCAACAAAACCAGACCTTTGGTACTTCCTGCTCCATGCTGGCTCAGAAATTGTTCAAATGTTCTTCCTTTTTGACACATCAGCAGTTCCCATTTAGGGTTAAAAGGGGTATTACAAGGGGGAAGAAGAGAACTAAATCGGAAGAAAATGTTTGATTCACTTTAAACTCTTCAGAATGCTTGACCTCAGCCTGGGTGAGTTTCAGGTACAATTCATCTCTCACGAGTTTGGCTGTCTGAGATCATAATGAGGCTCTGCTTCAGTTTATGAAAACTGTGAGTATTTTATTCTGTTACTACACAAAGAAATATTCTCAGCCAAGTGAGACAGTTCTGCAGACATTTTCACTGAGAACCTAAAAATTCCAGTAGTGACACCTTTCAAAGCTGCTGAGATACTGTTAATTTCCCCTTCAAATGCATGGATGATGGACAGGGTTTGCTTTTAATACCTGCTCATGTATTTTTATTTTTTTTTACATGCTACCATTGTATTTCTGAGGCCATCAGTGACATCCAGTGGCCAACTAGATTAAGCCTAGACATGTTTTATAGACATCTGCCCACAGCTTTCCTTAGTAAAAAAAGATCAATATTAATGCTAACCATGCTGTTGACTTCTTTAGTTCAATTCTCTCCCAGGTGGGATGGGAATCTTCCTGGAGAAGACTCTCAGGACTGGATGCTCACTCCTTTTCCTGCCTTTGAGATGGTGAACCCCATGGGAGGCACAAGGATGTGATTCCAGCTCTGTCTTCTGTGCTAGCATCAGTCAAAATTCAGTCTCAGGATTTGAACTGGTGCACAACTATAAATAGGTGGGTTTTGGTTTTGATGCAGGCAGACATGAATCTAAATATAAGTGTGTCCTGTCCTTTTTCATTTCATAAATGAAATTTTACTTTTACTGGTTTATTTTAAATTAGCTACTCTAAAAGCAGCCGATAGTAAATGCAATGGAAATACAAACATTTATTCTGCCCAAATCATACATCTGGATAAAAAAGGAGTATGAAACACTACAGAGCAGGTAGTTATACTGTATCTAACAGAAATGCAAGAATAAAATCAAGTGTGATTACAAATTTTCAATACTGAATTCTGAGCTTCCTTGCTGTGAGTGACTGTGCTGTGGATTCAGTTACAGAGCCTTTACTGGGTGACAAAGAGGGGTTCTGGAGGAGGTGCTTGATGATGTTCAGCCCCTCCAGGGGGGACAGCACAGGGGGTTTCTCATCTGGCCCTGGCAGTGAAGCCCTCTCAGAGTGGTGAGAGTTCATGTCACCCCCTCCTCCTGCCCCTCCCTGGGAGCTCAGGGGAGCTGCATCATCCCAGGGGAGCTGTATCATCCCCAGAGGAGCTGCATCATCCCAGGGGAGCTGCATCATCCCCAGAGGAGCTGCATCATCCCCAGGGGAGCTGCATCATCCTCTGGGGAGCTGCATCATCTTCAGGGGAGCTGCATCATCCCAGGGGAGCTGCATCATCCCAGGGGAGCTGCATCATGCCCAGGGGAGCTCCATCATCCCCCATCCTCAGGGGAGCTGCATCATCCTCAGGGGAGCTGCATCATGCCCAGGGGAGCTGCATCATCCCAGGGGAGCTGCATCATCCCAGGGGAGCTGCATCATCCTCAGGGGAGCTGCCTCATCCCCCATCCCCAGGGGAGCTGCCTCATCCCCCATCCCCGGAGGATCTGTCTCATCCCCAGTGAGTGTCACACATGGTGAAAGCCAATGGGCCATGTTTGCCCTCCCCTGGGCAGCCCATGCCAAGTACAAAACCATCATATTTTCATTGGTAAAAGATCTCTTTAAGTAGGAAAGGGTTAGAAAAGAGTAGAAGTTGAGGACCAAAACTCTTGGTGTGCATTCCTGGGGCACAGGGCTCAGTTGCTGGCTCAGCAAAGCACAGACAGCAGTTCCATGCTTGCTCCCATCATTGTGCTACTCACATGTCTGCTCTGTGGTGCCTCTCATCTTGTAGTAGACAGTCAATTTTCCTATGACCTGCTTCAATAAACTATTATGTCTGCACTTTGCAAAAAAAATTAAAGAGCTAAATACAGTGCTTTGGAAAAGGACATTCATGCCAGCTCTTACCATTGTCATATTTGTGATTTATTTTACCCCCATTATCCTTTTTCCATAGCTGGCATAAACTAAAGAAATGGGGCTGCCTATGAAAAGTAGTTGCAGTCATCAGAAACAAGGAGAAAAAATAATAAATTCCAGAACTCTAGTTTAGAATAAAGTGGCTCACTTCTGGGAAACATAGTATAAGTATGAAGTAGCAGTGACTAAAAACTAAATGTCTGTTGTTCATTAGTCCACCAGATAATGAACTAACAATACTTCATGGATTAGGGCATGGAAGATGGAATCTGTGCTCATCTGTACAACTGACAAGGGAGAAGAGCACCAATGAAACTAAAATTTGCTCCCCATTTAGGCCAACATTGTTGGAGAAGGAAGCACCTCTTCATTTACAGTACTTTAAATTCCTTTAAATACATAAATAATATGTATTTAATTGGTCTAGAAAGGCCAAATCCAAACCTGTGGTTTCAAAAGCTTACATATTTGAAGTGCACTAAATAGAATAATTTCAAAGATAAATGATGTTTACTAAGCTTTCTTGATTCTTGCCAAGGCTGACTTACAGGACAGACACTCAGAGTGAATTTTCACCTTCTCAACAGTCTTGACCACACTTCTGCCTCTGCTCTTTCCACAGTACCCAGCAGCCACTGAAATGGCAGCCCTGTGCACCTGGCTGTGAGTAGTAGGGAGGGACTGCAAAAATGTACATTTAAACACTTGTAGAGAATTTATATATATATTTATATATAATATAGTATATATTACATAGTGGCCAAATTTACCTCTTTTCATGCCAAACACTTGTTCAGAAAGAGCACTTTAATGAGTCTGTTGAAGGTGCCATTCCAAATATGCATGTTCAGTTCCAGGGTGTGAGTGCCTTCACTTTTCTCAGTGAGACCAGCAGCTTCCTCCAATTCCACAGCAAAGAGAAAGGGAAAAGCCTGAGAAGCTGCTGCACATGAAATACAGAAAAATGCTGTGGATCATTTCTGTCGTATTTCCCTGTGAAAGGCAGTAATACATTTAGAAACTTGCAATTATACATGCAAGGCATCCTTACTGGCAAGCAGCACTGCAATGAAAGGCTGTACAGTTGGTGCTGTGGTCACTGACGGTTTGCTCTGTTCTGCTACATGGTTTCCTTTTTATGTATCAGCTAAAGATATTTTGATGATGTTTCGCCACTGTAATATACAAACAGCATTTTCTATGAGGCAGAAAATTAAAATCGAAGGTGGATACCCAAAGGCATTGAGAAATTATGTTAGTTTCTTTATTTATGCAGTTATTTGAAGAATCTGGTATGAAAACTGGCATAGCTAAGCCAAGAGTATTCATTTGGATCGTTGAGCTCAAGGTCTTCAACTGACTATCAGCTGCATATTCTGCTCATTGCAAGAAGCTTTTGCCCTGTTTCCTTTGAAGGGTGCTGATAACCCACAGTGTAAAAATGCCACTTCTTCAGTCAGGGCAGAGCATTTGCTAATTTTTTCAGGGAAACTAATCATAGCTGCAGTTTGGAAATCTAGCTTTCAAAAGGCTCCTTTGCACTTCTGCCATTGGGGTTCAGGTCTGCTAAGCTCCTTCTTGTTCCTCAGCCCACTTTCATTAACATTTCCTGGCTCCACAGAGAGCTGGTCACAGCCCTGCCAGCACTGTGTTTCCATCTAAGACTTGTCTCAGTTTTGGTCTAGGTTAGAGCAATTATGGAACTAATTATTGGCTGTACAGCTGTTCTCCCTGCAGCCTGCCAAAAGGCAGCCTAGCATACAGTCTTCCCTGCAAAAAATGCTGGTGACAAAGCAAATCTGGTGTGCTTAGTCTGATAGAGTCACAGCAATCAGAGAGCCAAACCAGTGTTACAGACACTGCTTGCCAGGAATGCTGCCGTGCCCCCAGCATGCCTGACCCTCTGCAGGCTTGGGCAGGGCTCCTGAACACATCTTGGGATCTCTAACATGGAATAGTTGAGGATCAGAGATGCAGACAAGTCTGTACATGAAAAGTTTTTGTCCCTTGTTTATGCCACCAAATCCTCCGTGCAGTTATCCTAATACTGAACCTGCTTCATCCCCTGTAGGAGAGTTATCTCTGAAGTGCATTGTTTGTACTTTTGATCCTGTGCATTTCAATATGCCAACAGGGTCCTGTTTGGCACACTGCCTTTATTGACATGCACACTTTCTCTCTAAGAATTAGAGGTAAAATTCAGCCTAACTGGTGGTACTTTCCCTTTCCATCTGCTTCCCTACAGCCTGCCCAGCCACCAGCCCTCACCATCCCTCATGTGCTTCAGCAGAGGGTCCATTATTGTTGTAAAATATCTTTTAAAAGCCTGAATAATAATGAGTGTCCTTGGAAATTCATGCTCCAGCATGGTCCAGCATGATTTAATTTCCTTTGCAAGATTTGCTGCTGTGCCCTTCTTGGCACAGGGACTATGAACTAACCAAGTGAATTTAAATATCGGTTTAATCTTCAAATTGGTTTCATTTAAATTGGTTTCATTTAGGTGATTTCTAGCCTAAATCTAAATCTCTGAGGATCTGGGTGGTTGCTTACAGACCGGTGAGCCATCCTGTGCTGCATGGGAACTGCGGTGAGGTGCCAGGAGGAGAGGGGAGGGCAGTCTGGGATGAGTGTGCAGTGTCCCGGTGCCAGGTGCCAGGGCAGTGGGGCTGCACGTCCCTCCAAGCTGGCTGCCACAGGCTGCCCTCAGCTGCCACGGCAGTCCCTGGCTCCTGTGCTTTTATCAAAGCAGCAAACACCCACCTCTTCCTGCTGAAACCCACTAGAAGTGGCAACTTGGATGCTCTGAGAAAAATGCAAGAGCCTGTAGGAGAAAACGCAGCTGCCATGGACCTGGGCTGAATTTAAAGCTGCATCTTGAACAAAAGTCATCTGCAATGGCTGCAGTTCAGCAGAGCTCTGCCTATGGCTCTTCCTCACCAGAGACATCGTCTGGATCCATAATCCCCAAGGCAGCTGGGTTTAAAAGCCTCCGCTGTGCCGCATGCTATTGTCACCATTGGAGACTTGGAGAACTGGAGGCCCCAAGGATGAGTCAGACTTTCAAAGATAGCACTAATTCTCCATTGTTGTGCTTGCAATTTGCAATTCATTGGATTACATAAATCACCCATTAGCAACCCCAAACGTTGCTGAATTGCTCCAGAAGCCAACCACACCAAGGCTTCTGACATTCAAACAGTGAACCCTTACTGTAAATTGCTTGTGCGCTATTCAAAAAGCAAAACAATATTTCAAAGAAAAGGCAAGTAATTTTTGACCAATAGAATGGATAATTTTAAAAAATCTGTGAGCCAAAAAAATAACTTGTTGTAGTTAATATTTTCTGAACATCTGAATATCTTTCAGATGTTTTTGAATACTTTCTGAAGCCTGAACATCTTCAAAACCAAATGCCATAGCCAGGTGTTTGCACTCTGACTGTCTTCCTCACAACAGCTTTTCTCCACAGCTAGCAGAATTGTCAGGAATTTTTTTTTATGGTTTTCATTTGGATGCACTGTATTAAATATAAAAAGCAGTAATAAGATCTTTTTGGAATCATATATTTATTTCCTAATGAAGTATATTTATATTGTTATCATGCTCCTCTGTAAATGAAATCTGAATTGGCCCTGTAATATCTGTGAAACTGCTTCCATGTCGAACCCTCACATTGCTTTCAGCTTCCAGTGGCTTTCAGTAAATTGTCCAGTGGCTCCCTGCCAATCTGAAAGTCTCTGTAAATGCAAAGCAATTCTCTGAGGAGCATTTTGGAAGCACAAGTGCATTCGGTTTCAGCAATTGACAAGGCAGAATCTAAAAAACATTTTTTGGCTATTTATTTATACAGTATAAATGGGTATAACACTGTGTATGATGCCGTTGGCATTTTAATTCCCCAACTGCATCTTAGAAATTCAGAGCCTTTCCCCTCCTACAGTGAAGCCTGAATGTTGCAGAAACAGAGAGAAAGAAATGAGATTTTTTGAACCAGATGATCTTTCCAGTCACTTCCAACCCAAACCATCCTATGATTATCAATAACTGAGCTATCAAATTTCACCCCTCTGGCACACATAAATCTGAAAAAAGCTTCAGCTGCATCACTCCCAGACATATCTGACGCTGGAATTTTGCTTCTCCATGATGTTCATCAGCTGCTGTTCTACCTGTGCTCCTCATTCCAGGCACAGGGGCAGGAGCACACACCTCCCACAGGGCACAGAACAAGCTTCTGAAGAGGTGTGAGCTCAGGACCGGGTGTGCAGGACCAGGAGTGCAGCCAAGATCCAGCCAAGATCACAGGTGAGGTCTGGAGGGGTAACCCCTCCTTCCAGAGGTGTTTGTAGGGGAGGACTGGACAACCAGGCAATTAACCCTGGGGTTTGCTGTTGTTGGTTAGCTGAGTATTTGGGGGGTTTTTTTTGCATCTCTAAAGAATGTTAAAAATTTGCAAAGCAGAACTGGGCAGAGAGTTTGCTGGAAAAACAGGAAAATTATAAGAATGACCAGATGTTAGGACTGAATTTTCATCTACCCCAAAACAAGCAAGAATTAAGTTGGACAAAATTCTTTCTTTGGGGCCAGACAAGTTTCATTCCAGTTGAAGTGTTCAGGGGTTTGTTTCTATTTTGAGTAGGATTACTTCTGGCTAGCTTTTATTGATCTGATTTTTTTTTTTTTTTTTTTTTTGGTAAAACAAACTGTCTAAAAACTTCATCCTGCTTAGCTGTAGAGGCCATTTTTACACAAAACTGCTCCTTGCAGAGCAGTGGAAGTTCAACTATTATTTCTCCCCACCCACAAAAGAGAAATGGTGGATCCCATCATGCCTGGGATGGAAATGACACAGACTGTGTGAGTCTGAGGAGGTGTGAGCACAGACACTTGCTGTGATAAACAGGGCTGGGCATGTCCCCCCTGCCCTCTCACTTGTTTTTTCAGTCATAAAATACTTCACCATTTTCACTGATCTCAGATAGAATAATCTCTCTCTAATCCATGGAGATTTTGGGACTGAAAAGCAGAGGCAGGGATTTTTCCCTAGCATCCACTCACACCCAGGCCTTTCTCACTAGTTTGCTCAATTAATCACACTATCTTCTCTGAGGTTCACTGCTTTAGTAAATGCATGGGATTGCATCATCAGCTTGAGTAAAGGGACATCTGACCCAATATTTTTTCCTAAAAAAAAATACTGTGAGAGTGTATGTATAGAAAATGCACAAATACAAAAACCACACTGAATACACAATGTTTTCTTCTGCACCAGATGACAGCTGGGGCAGTGTGTCATCTGGTGTAAACAAATATGCAAAATCAGGGGACTTGCAGAAAGAGTTTGTTCTCCTGCAAAAAAGTTGTTTGCCTACTAAACCAATTACTGAAGACAGGGATCAATCCTGACTGATGATGGCAGGAGACACAAGGGCTGTGCTCAAAGCCCACCAAGGAGGATGGTAACTGACCTCAGTGGTGATTCTCTTTGCTTTGCCCTCCAGAATGACTCCACAGACACCCATTATAATAAACCAAATATTGGTTGTGCTTGCCACACCATGTCAGATAGCAGGTGCATCTTAAAAGACAGGTAATTATAACCTTCCAAGATTATTAGATTAGCAAAAACACAGCTGCAAAAGAACTTAGAAGCAAATTTAATTACCATGATAATTTTCTCTTGGTATGAGAAACACACTGACTATACTCCTGCAATTGCTTACTTTATACATCATACATGCCAGTACTGCTGTTTAAGTTACTAAAGCAGTTAGAAATATGGAACTGCATTTCAGATGTGAAGTTTTGTGCTAGAACAGCCTGTGAGTATTGTGCAGTCCTAGGATCTTAAAAATCTGATTTTCATCCTTTTTAGGGCGAATAAAAGCTGAAGCTGCTAAGCCCTATGTAGCATACAAATACATTTGTTCAAACTGTATCTCCTGTTAAGAAATTCTGAAGCTTTTAATAATTCATACAAAATTAAATAGTTTTGTAAAAAATCTGGGTATTTTCTCCTTTGCCAATTAGCATTTCAGCATTACTTATAAAAGAGTCTTTCTAATGAAAGAATAGAAGAAATCAGCAGGATATCCACTAAGAAAATGCTCAGACTGGGCCCAGACCCCTGAATTTGCTGACACTTCTACTAAGAAAAAGTGGAACTTGACACTGAGACCTGTAGGATTTCAATCATTCAGTCTTTAACATAGAAACCCCACAGCTCTCCATATCTGCAGTGTCATGGCATCAAAGTTTAAAAAGAAAAAAAAAAATCAAGAAAAGACTGCTTACTTTGCTGCCTGATAGATGTAGACAACGCTGCTGATGGGAGATTGGAAAATGTCATTGCTCAAGTACTAAAGGAGACTTTCAATCAGGTCCCCTAGAAGAAAATTCCTTTTAGACATTAGAAATATCTACATGTCTTTTTTTTAACCTGTTCTGTTTTAGAGATTAATATTAATACCTCTTGTTCAGTCTGTATTTACTTTATATAGCAACAGCTACCTCTAATTTTTATTTGAGAATATCTGCTGCAGCTGGGACTGGTATTCAGGAGCCAGGAAGTGTGCAACATAAGCCTTCAAGAAATAATCTGCCCTCAGATGTTCATGGACAAGTCCCATTGAAGCTAGGGCATAATTTCATCGTATAAATTGGTTTTATCAGCAGCATAATGTTTCCCTATAAAGTGTCCTGCATTTCTAGAGCAAATGTAAAGTGCTATTTCTGAACACTAATGCTATTTCCTCCACAAAAGTAGAATATGCTTCAATCTTTGGCAGGAAACTCCCTCTCTACCCTGGGATACATTGCATGAGTAAAAGAAACAAGCCATTATGAACTGAATACTCTAAAAAGAAAGAAAGAAAGAAAACTCTCCTCCTGGTTGCAAACAGAAGATTGGTTCATTTGAGCACGCTGTGCAAAACTGGCCACAAAGTCCTTTGTGCCATCAGCATGAAAAGAATCCTTTGCCCAGGCGGGAGATTAGGGTGGCCAGCGGGAATCCCTGCACCCGAAATTCAGATCAGAATGGGTAAGTTCATGGGAAGCTGGAATTTTAAAGGGATTGTTCTGATGATGCCAAAAGAGCAGCAGGAGCGGCCAGCTCTCCAGGTCCATCCCAATCTCAGTTTTCTCTCCCCCCGAGGGAGCGGAGCGGGAGGGGCTGGCGGTGCTCCCCCCAGGTGCGCTGTTCGTGCGGGAATGAGCCCGGGGGTGCCGGCAGCTCCCGGGCACCCACCCCAGACCCCCCCACAGCCCCGCAAACCCCTTTGGGCTGTGCTGGTGCCGGCGGCAGCTGAAGGCCGAGGGTCCCTGCGGCCCCATCCCTGCTGTTATTGCGGCTGCAGCATCCGCGGCAGGGTGCCCAGCCCCGCGCAGGCACCGCCGGCAGCGCCGCTCCCTCCCGCCCCTCCTGCGGGAGCGCTCCCGCTCCGATTGACCTTTCCAATGGGAAAAGTATGAATCCAGAGCAAAGCATTTCTGCAGGATTAGTCCATTAGAGGCTAAAGAGAAAGGAGCGGGTTTTTTGTTTGTTTTTTTTTTTTTTTCTTTTTGTTCTGCAAAATATAAGTGATTACGGGATTTAAAGGGGGAAAAAAAGGTCTGTCTATAGTAGGGAATATCAGCGTTGGAACAATGAGCGCTCTTATCCTCTGCCTAAGTCCTTGTACTGCCCTTATCTCCAGCCCATCGGCCTGGCTGCCAGGAGAATGAGCTAAGAGAGAGATAGAGTAACCACTGTCCTGTGTGGTCCTTCCCTCCTTCCTGCCTGCGGAGAAAAAGGTGGGTGAGAGATGGGGATCTGCTTCCACACAGCTTTTTTACAGGAGGGGGAGGGCTGTGCTAAGATTTTATATCAGAGGGAAAAAAAGTCACCTGTTTCCGTGACAGAGTTTCTTCTTGTTTACTTTTTGAGCTTTTTTTGGGTGCTGTTTTCTTCCCCCATCCTCCTGCTTTTCCAAGTTTTTCCAAGTCAGTTATTCATCCTGTTAATAACCAAAGCAACACCAGCTGCTCATCTCACCTTTGGGAGAACAGTAAAAGACTGTGGACTGTGGATTTCACCTTAAAAACAAAGGATTATTATGTATTTTCTTTTAAAGAGATCCATACACATGTGCTTAGGTACAAAGTATTTTTTTTTTAAATCAATTAATTGGGGGGGGGGCACGTTCATTCTGGTAACAAATCTAAACAACCTTAAAAAATTAAGAATTTTTTTCTTCCCAATGGCTGAAGAACAGCACTTAATAAATGGGAAAACTGTTCCCTGTTCAGTATCTGCTAGAAAGAGTGAACTGAACACCTCTCTTCTAACTCATCATACAGCCCTAAAAAAGGTGGGGTTCCTAAAGGCCCCATAGGAACTAAAGCTGAAAGGATTTCAAACTTCAGGCCTTGCAGTCCTTACGTCAAAACTATTCAGCCCAGACCTTATGATCAGACTTTCAAATGGACTCTGATCTTTGTTTGGAAACCATCTGGCCAAAGAAAAATAGCCAACTGTTTCAGCTCTTTTTCTTTTTTTTTTTCCTTTTTTCACCTCATCCCAAAAATGTATTTTGCGAGCAGCATTCCACTTTTCATCCCTATGTGTCAAATGTGATAAAGGACTTTTAAATATCCAGGGCATGTTCTTTACACATAAAAAAGTTTGTGTAATCACATGCTTGTAGCAGTAAAATTCCATATTCATTCCCTTTACAGATGGTGCAGTAATTATCATACAGCTCTCAGAATATAACTCAGGGTGTGGAAAAGACACACAAAGTTTACACGAATGCCAACCCACCCTTTTGCAGAATTTCAAATGTAACCAGTTTTTTGGTTGTATGGTCACACTAAAATTCCCCTTTTGCAACATTTTATACAAAAAACAAACACCTGGATTCAGAGTTTCCTAAAGGAGTCATCTGAAAATAGGTACTTTCTGCCAAAATGTCACAAAGATTTATGTGCTTACATTCATGGATTAAATTGAGGACAGGTGGGAGAACATTCAAGTATGAGAAGGAATGATAGCAAATTTATGTGTAAAAAAGGCAGGGGGGAGGAGGGCAGTTATTATGATTTCTGGTGGTTTAGATAAAACAGACATAGATTTTGTAAAAGGGAAGGTACCATGCCTGGAAAGCCATCCTTCAGCAGTGAAATAATTACCTGTGGGATTGTATTTCCTTCAAGTGAAGAGAGAGGCATTCTGGAATTCCAAACGCTCTGTCTCACCCTCCTGCACGGCACTGAGCGGCACTGGGATCTGCACCGGGCACGGGAGCAATGTTTGTGGGGTGGATTCCCTGTGCACCAGCAGGCACTGAAACCCCACAGCTGCTTCCCTTCCCTGGCCAGGGGAATTGTGCCTCTCCCAGAGGAGATCTGTGGGGTCACTGTCCTTCCCTGGAACCCCCCTGAGCCTTCTGCAGGGAGCCCCAGGGCAGGGGAGCACCAGTGTGACACCAGGGCAGGGGAGACTCACCCTGAGAGAGCTGCAGGGACACCAAGGTGTTTGTCAAAGTTTGGTTTTGAAGCTGGTCCTTATTTCAGACACTTTTCTAATCCCTAAGTAGTCTTGAAGTAGGACCACATGATTCCCAGTCTGCTGGGACGAGCTGCTGGATTCTGACAAATTTCTTTCCTGGATTTTAGTGGGTGTGGGGGTGGTGACATCCATTAAAAGCCTGTGTTGGGTCTGGCTACCAAATCTGGGCCCTGCAAACCCAAAACGAGCCCTGCTGTGCCCAGATCCTATATAAGACACTTTCATGCTACATTTTAAGCTGAAGAAAACTGGAACACAGCTCAATAGTCAGCCAAGCCAGCTGCCATTCTGGCCCCTCTACAACACCATCCCAACTATTATTAGAATTCAGAGCTAAGACACATTGCAAACCAAGCTGTTCAGTGCTCACTAAATTCCTTTCTGAATAAAACTAACCTGATTCCAATCCATGCACCCAAGCTGGCTGTGTGCACATTATCATTCCTTAAAAACAGTCATGTAATGAAGATCAACATATTCCCACCTTTTAAATCACAGGGGATGATTACATTGGGACAAGTGAAAACTGAAGCATGGGGGGCTTTTTTCCCCCCCTCTGCAGGAAATGATTGTAGAGGCAGGCAGGCTAGTGTTTAACAGAAGTACTGTGTCTTATGTAAATAAATATATAGCTAGGAACAGTCACAGAGGTTAAAGGGCATCTGTAAAGAGAAAACTATCATTCCTAGCCTCTCTTAAATTTATTTAGTAGAGGGTCTAAAGAAAGTTTCTGACTGGGCTGTAAGGTGCTAATAGCCCAACCAGATAAATGTTAGCTTCCCAAGTCTGGATGCCAGAAGAAGCTGTAAATGGCCAGGAGCTGACACACAATTCTTCTATCCAAGAAAAACATGTTATTCTGCACAAAAAAAAAATAGGGTATAGAGTATTACATCTCAGTATAACATTGATGTATTATTCTTTCTCAACCTCTGGCCTTCAGGAGGGTGCAGTGTTATTGTTCTATATTAATCCTCCCATGCATAAATTTAGCTTTAAAATTGTTAAGTGGAAGCCATCAACCTATGCTTCATAATTTAATATTTATTTTTATTCGCTGTTGCCTAAAATTACTTCTTAGAAATTCAAAGCTGAATTATATTTCCTCTCTGAATTTATTTTTCCTGTATCACACATGCATAAAGATTTATCAACACGGAGCACTTGCATGCTGAACCACCAGAATTGCTTTTCTGTATAGAACTGAATCAAATTATTTATACAGAGGTGGTGACTTTTGGATTAGACCTTAAGTACAGAAACATTTCTGCAAGCAAAACAGGTTGAATTTAGCAAGCTTATAATTTATAATCACCAATAACAACCTGCTCAGTGAGTATTTCAGTATTAGTTTAACAACATGCTTCAGGAGGTGCTCCAAACACAGGGGCATTTCTGATCTGTCAGTTACCCTGGAACTACAGAGTTTGATTCCTGACCATAATCAGGGTAACACTGACTCATCTGGATCTTTCTCTGAAATCTGTAAAAAGGTTACTTTAAAATGATGACTCATCATTTCATCTTGTGAGGTACAACTGAAGCTTCTAGAAATTCATCATTCCTCAGATAACGTGGAGTTTCCTGGCTATGGTTCACCAGTTTAGCACAGCCTCTGGACATATTTAAGTTCCACCAATATGTTATAGCCATGTTGTTTGGAACCCTTTGAAAAGTGGCAGATTCAACATGTGCTCTTTTCCCAGCAGGATGTTAAGTTCTGGTACCTATTTACATGATTGGATCAAATTCTGCCCTCATTTTCACCTGTACAGCCACACTGAAACCAGTGGAAACAGGCAAGTGAAAAAGAAAGCAAATGTAAAGTGAAGCCACTGTTCCCTTTTTCTCAAAGATAAGTAGTTTTCACATGGCAGCAGCCTTGGGAAACAAATCATTTTAGACCAAATTAGTCCCAGTGGAAATGTTGATTTTTAGCAACTGTCTAACACCAGGGATACATTTAATTCCACTGTTCTTTTTTGTTCTCATTAATAAGCCCCCTTATGTCACTCAGTCTGCATGCAAAATTATAATTACTGCTATTTAATTACTTTGTTTTTGAGAGAAAAACTACCCCATTGGATAGAGTATAACCAAATTAAAATTGTGCACTCCAATCCAAATATTTTTTCTTTCTTTCTGCACATATAATTACATGTAATTTTTAGTTGTGTACAGAATTTTTATGATAAAACTCCATTAACCACAAATTCATCAATGCAGCAAAAAATCTATCCAAAGAGACGTGGTATAATGTTACAAACATAAGACATGTTTTAGGATGGAAAGAGGCCAGGATTCCCATCTTCATCTATCCCCTAATGTTACATAAATGACTAAGTCATCATAACCGTGGTTTTCACATGGAAATATAAACACCACTGAAATTCCATTCACTATAAATGGCTATGACTCTCCAGTGCTTAAAGCTACCAAGAGAACCACAAGAACAGGGTGCACAAAATCCACTGAAGGCTGAGAGCAGCCAGGGCAGTGCTGGCAGTGGGTGCTGCCCATGCAGGGCACTGATTGCCACCCAGGCTGCCACTCCTGCCTGGGCTGTCACCTTCCCTGTGCCCTGACACACAGGTACTCCAGATCCCTGGATATTCAGTTTCCCCAGCTCCTGAAGTGGTTTTTGTTATGCTGCTGTCACTCAGATTAGCTCTGAAGGCCTGGCATGCTTGCTATGGCTCCTGAGAGAATAGGGGCTCAGAGTTTATTTAGCTGCTGAAGGCCTGTTCTAGCACTAATTAAAAATAACCTTTCATGTAGGGCACTGCGGGCCCAGCTCCTGCACAACCCAGGAGCTGAAGTCAGGGAACTTGCTCCAAATGTACAGCAGCATCCAGGTGAGAAAACTCTCTCTCTCTGTGCTTTTGCAACTAAACCAAAGCCAGGCAATATTCTAATCTAATTATAGTCCTTAAATCAGCAGTGTGTTACCAGCTCAGGGTCTTTTTATCTTCAGAGCCTCAAGAAGACAATTCATAAACAAACAGTGGTTGTGAAATCCAGTCAGGCAAGAGATGCCTCTGATTTCAGAGCAGAAATCCACGCTATGTTGATGGCACTACTGGCTCAAATATCATATTTACATTCTAGTTTTTAATGGCTTGCAGTTAGGAATCAGACAAGCTGTTCTGTAGGTGGTCTAAATTATATCCTGTGTGCACGCTGCATGCTGAGAGGAGTTTGCTGATCTAACAAATGATAAAAGACCAAGCAGTCACCCACTGCAAGTCCAAATCTTTACCCTGGCAAAGCTTACGCTGATTTTTCATAGGGGTTTGCCTGAGTAATGGCTGTAGAATTTGGCCCATTTTGACCACACCAGTGATTAACAGTCAAATACCAGGACCCCTGTCCCTCTGGTCTATTTTAGGTATTTAGAGCTGATTCACATTATTGCAATAACAAAAAAATCTTACTATCTTCTAGCCTTTTTTTAACCTCAGATTTCTCTGTGATGAAGATATTTTCTCCACTTAATGTAAATATTTTTTAAGACATATCTGATCACCTATCTGATCACGTGTGACTTGTGGGATTTTCAAGAATACCTGAGTGCCTGTCTTTCACTAAAATCAAGGAGAATTAACAGCCAAATGTCTTTAATGAGTGATACCAAACTGATTGATCCAAAAAAAATCACATTAGAAAGCTTTAGCAGGATATTTATTCTGCCACTCCTATGTCAAACCAGTACTCAGGTCCCTGCATTTGACTTCTGCTAAGACAGTCAGTCTCCTTTTGCATTAACTCACTACATTTCATGTCCTTTAAAGAAGGGGGTCTCTAAGAGATGACCTGCTCTTTCAATCTGTGCATAGCTCAGCTTCAAAGATCTTAAAGTTGATCGAGACTGGAAATTAAAGAATCACAGAACAGTCTGAGTTGGATGGGAGCCACAATGGGCATCCATGAGCAAACAGCCCATATGAACCCACGGGTCAGCAGCAGCATGCTCCAATCAGCTGAGCTGATCTCAGTGAGCTGGATCCATTTAGCTCCAATGAAAGGTAAAACATAGAAATTGTAGTTGCACCAGCAATGGCAGCAGCCCAGGAGGTGTCTGGGAGCACACCTCCCAGGAATTTGTACTCTGGAAACACACTGGCTAGCAGGAACAATTGGGAGATTTACCTCCAAATCCCAAGTAACATGAGACATCATGTAAAAATAAGATTAAAATGATTAATTGGAGGCAATTGCAGGAGGAACAGCCCTTCTTTATGTCACTTTTTCATAATCCTGAAATAACCCCTGGAAGTAGGCAAATTTGAGTTTCCTTCAACACCTGCTAATATGTTTGAGATAAAAGTTGTAACCCTTATTCCTCCTTCCTGTATCTTGCTGGACTTTGGCTTTTGGGGAGAGATTTCTGTCTCTGTTTTGAATAGAGCTCTGCTTAGAGCAATGAGTTAACTCTACTCCCAGCACTCCACCAGGTTTAGGAACATTTTAGCAGATAAGATTCTTGCTTTCCCACTGCATCCCATTGCCTTCCTCCTGAGCCAGTAAAGAGCAGGGATTAGGAGCACCAGGACCACCTCTTCATTCTCCATAAAACACTGCTGTGCCTGTGAACAACCATGGAAGGACAGGAGGGAATGCCCAGCGAGCCAAACCCACTGCCAGGCCTGATGGTCAGAGCTGGTGGGACTCAGTGGGGTGAGGGCAAGAGGAGCAGGGAGCAACCCCAGAGCAGGTTCATCTGTGGGAGCTGCTGCCACAGTTCATGGAATGCAGCTCCCAATCCTTCTTGTAGTGGTTATTAGCAGCATAAGTGTTCATATTTTCATTTACAGGCAAAAAATTACTCTTGTTTTATTTTTGTTCTGCAGGAAAAGCACTAGTGAAAGCTGACTGTGTTGATCTGAATGGCATTCCCCACCTGAGTGCAGCTGCCTCGGGGAAGGTGGGACACCTGCACCATGTCTCTATAGGACACGAAAGAACACAAGCACACACCGCTGTTCTCAAGGTGAAGAGAAAAAAGGGAAGTTTATTTTCTGACTCCAACATTTATAGTTTTCCAAAAGTGACAGTGGATTGGAGGGTGACAGTGCCACCTCTCCAATGACACTGGACAAAACAACAGTCCATCAAATTTCTCCTCCTCCATAAAAGAATGCGAAACAATGAGTTATTTACAGAAAGTGTGTGAGAAAGTTTGCTACAAAAATGTCAACATCAGAAGGCTTAGAAAATCTTAAAACATCAAGGTGACAGGTGCTGTCCCACAAGAGGGTCAGAGATTGTGGAGGGAAGGAAGAGCTTCTTCTCCAGAAGCAACACCCTCATCTCCATGCCCTGCAGGCCCTCAGCAGCAAAAATTCCAATTCTCCATGGTCATGCTTTAACCCTTTCCCCTCCCTGGAGGCTGCCCCCAGCTCTGCCTAAGGGCTGCAGGATACTCCCAACTCCCAGTGCCCTGGATTGAACCATGAGCTGCTGAACTCTCAAACATGCTCTTTGGTGGGTGCACACAGTGATGTTTTGTCTGCTGCTCCTTTATCTTGAGTTCATTTGTCTTGGTGTTTCCCACAGATGGTTACAATAAGACTGAAAATGGTTTCCCTGCTTTATTTAAAAAAAAAAAAAAAAAGGCAACCAACTCCTCTCCTTTCTCATTTCCATTTTCTTAAGTGAAACTTAGATGTCTTAGTTAGGAAGTAAAGTCTGGATATTAACTTAAATAACCTTGTGAAGTCATTTTAGTTTGGGTAACCTGGATTTTTAAGCAGTCAAATCTCTTCTGTCTGGAAATGTTCTCGCTCTACTACCCAGGAAAGAAAAATCTTTTCTGCAGTGGTTTAGGTGGTAAAGGCTATAGATAATAAATAACAACATAGTCATATTTTCAACACTACCCTTGGTCATGGCATTAATCATTCCTATGCATAAAGGCAGGCTTTGTGATCTGCATATATATTGTTCTGCATATTTGTTCCTCATTTGTGTTTTTTTTTCCTCATCTAGCTTGCTAGATTGTGATAGGATAACTTCAGGAAATCCACAGCCAGGTTTCCTCCTGCTTGCACTGCCTGCTCTGAACAGCAGAACATCCACTCCAAACTAATAGAAGAAAAATAAGAACAATTTTTCACTGTGAGAGGTTCCTTTCCAACTTCATTCAGACATTCTGGGAGAAGGGATGAAAATGGCTTTTGAAATATAAAAGGTTGCTCTAGCTGACTCCTCACTAGGGTTTGTCACATCCCATTAGTAGTGATCTAGAAATATCAGTCATAACTTGTTGGCAACCACTCACCTTCACCAGCATCATGTGAATGCCTTTCCATGGTAAGGTTCAACCTGCCCTCAAACAGCTTCAAAGACAGATTGTGTGACAGGAGAGATTGTTAATGCATACAGGCTTTCCTGGGATGAGCCAGAGCGAAGGAATAACCTGCTTTATCCTGTAGAATCAGTGCACACTAGGCAAAAAAGCATCCCCAGCACAGGAGCTTTCACCACTTCTGAAGATTTTACATTTTAGATACTATTTTATCTCCATTAAAATCCCTTGCTATACATGTTATGTCATGTGCATGGTGTCTGTTGAGGCTTAGATCTAAAATATAGCCTCCTTGCTTAATAAAACTGCATTTTTTTTGCACTTGTGTTCAATTAGGTCAACTTCATTACTGAAACCTGTATGTTCAGTCATTGTAAGGGATAACTATTATACATTCCAATAAAAAATTGTTCACTTTAAGGATAAGCTGAGTAGGGATTTGCTTCCAAAGCATTTTCATCAATATACTGTCAGCTTAAGGCTGATACCTTTTAATTACTTAGTATTGTTTTTCTGGAGATTTATCCTTAACCCCAGCAAAATCTTCATGTCAGCTAATGGACCACTCCCCTTACAGTGCAACTGCATCAGGCCAAGAAAAATATCTTAACAGTCCCTTTCCTTTTCCCTCACTTTAATATTGTTAAATGGGAATTGAATGTAGGAAATGACGGTCCACAAACAAGAAAACTTCCAGTAAAAGACACTGGGTTATGTGTATTCCTGTGAACAGAAAAAATTCAGCTGCAAGCCTGTGGCATGCAATTTCATCTTTCAGGAATTTTCTTCATATTCACAAATGAATACACATTATTCAGCATTTGTCTGCAAATGATAAAACAAAGCCAGCACAAGTTCAGACCGGGAAACAGAGCCAAGCAGAAGAATAGCCTTGAACGTGGAAGAACATGCAGACGCGAGGTGGCTGAGCCGTTAGAAAGAGAACTGCAGATACCGCAGGCTGGCTGGGTGGAAGGGGGTAAATAAACAAGAAATAGAACTGCAGATACTGCAGGCTGGCTGGGTGGAAGGGGGTAAATAAACAAAGGCCTGGGTGTGAGCGTGCCCTCGGTGCGGGCAGGGCGAGGTGCCACCACCGGCAGAGGCGCGGAGGCTCCGCGCGCGGCTCGGTGCCCCGGGAGCGAGCGCGGCTGCCAGGCCCATCCATCAGCCCTCCAGAAGGGCTGTCAGCCCCGCTGCAGGCCCACAGCCAGCCTGTCAAGTGTTGGGCTCGCAGCCAGTCTGTCATGGTTTGGGGCTGGTAGCCAAGCAGTAACTTTGATGTTGAAGGGGTTAGCCAACTGGTATGTGAGGGTGGCCTATCAGCTCAGAAATAATATACCGCACTCAAAGGTCACGAGTTCTGAAACTAATCTGGCTGTTATAATATTTCTAATAAAAACTGAGGTAGACCTTTTATATTGTAAAAAGTGTTCAAATTATTTCAGTATTTGTTTTGATTAAAATTTCCATTACACGTGCTTTTCATTACGCAACTCAATTAGTATATAAAAGATTTTCTGTTTAAAATGTTCAAATGAGCATAATTGTTCAATTTGGAAAGATTACAATGCTTTTATTTAATTAACACTGCAATAAATACTTCATTTTGTAATGAACCCCATACTTTTGGGCCATTAACCATTCAATAAATTTACAGTATGGAAGGTTCTTTATGGGGAAGAAGATAAATAAAGCGATTTAAATGAATGTGCAACAGCTCTGATGCTAAGCAGAAAATTATAGCTTTTTGCTTCCCATCCAATAGAGACATACCTCGATTGCAAACATATGGGCACGTAATAAACACTATACATTTCAATTACTATTTTGAACATGAGTTACACAACACTTTCGAATTTGCTACATAAAAATGCACGTCCACATTTGTAGCATCTTCCCAGATAAAGAAGATGAAATAAACTTTCATCTGCTTTTCACCTTCATTTCTAAAAATCTCTGTGGGAATTTCCTAGTTTAAAGCTGATCATTTGCTTCTTCATGAGAGTAAAATTAATATCAAAAAATGTCCCAGCTATTCAATAGTTTGGTGTTTGTAACATAAATAGAGAGGAAAGTCCCTTGGTCATAGTGTAGCATGGTGGGCTTAAACACCCCTGTGAAATCACAGAGAGCAGAGTTGTGACAGAATAAAAGGAATACAGCATGAACCCCAGTGCTCCCGCTGGATCATGTCCATCCATCCCTCCATTCTGATGCCTACAAGCATGTCTAAATCCATAAATCAGAAAGAGGTAAAAGTGGCTGTGTCAGGTAGTGGAAGTACCGCTCCAAGCTGGATGGGAAGCAGGAGCCTGGAGTCACAGAATCATTTAGGTTGGAAAAGACCTCCAAGATCATTGAGTTCAACCATGAACCTACTGCTCCCCACGGGCTGGGTGATCCAAGCCCCCAGGCCTGACCGACTGCAGGGTGTTAAATGCCTTCAAATCCCAACAAAATCCACGGAGCTGGGAGCTGTGGGCACGGGCAGGAGCTGTGCAGAATCCAGGCTGCTGGGGACCTGCCATGCCACCCACCTGCCAGGGAGCTCTCATGGAACAGGGGCTCACTTCTGTCAATATTTTGTGTCATTTCATGGTTGTACGCATGGAGGGCAAAGCTATTTCAGATTTACAGGGCTTCTCAGCCAAAAATGCTCATAAAACTCCAGTTTGCCAAAAATGGTAACATTACCAGTAACAAAATCTAATTTGTGAACTTCACTAGGAAAAAGGGCTCTTTGTAAAACTATGATTTCATCTAGGAATATGGATTCAAAAGATTTTATTATTTCATTAACCAAACCTCTCTTTTGCTATTCCAAAAGTTGCAATCCAGAATCTTTAAGTGAAAACCATAAAATCACACCCAAAAAAAACCCCAAACCAAACCAACAAGACAACAACCCAAGAAAATACTTTTGAAATTAGTAGATTTTTATATTTCACCCTTGTAAAATAAATTGGACAGCATTTTTCTACAGTGTCCACTGGAGTCCTTTCAGATGTTGTGCTGTGTTTACAGTATCAATAGTTTACAATAATTAGTAAATTAATTTAAGCCACATAAACATGTATTTAGGCATTCCCTGTGAACTGTAACCACTGAGCAAACTACTTGCAAAACATTTACCACATGTTGTATTTCTCAACTGTTATTTGGACTTTTTTTCCAGATCTGAAAATAATACATGAGTAGCACAGACATAAAATGCATAAAATCTAGATTTCGAGAATATTTAAAACGGGTGAAAAGAAAAAGTACTACTAAAACTTGACTTAATAAAAAGTTTTTCTTGAGATCATTTAAGATTCCTAAGTATACCTTAAAACAAGTAAACATTTCAAATAGATATTTCTCAGGAAATATAGCCACCTGCTTTTGTATATTTTCTGGAGAGGGAAAAAAGATAGACTCCTGTTGTGCAAAAATAAATGGTGCAGTTTGTGGTAACTTTATTAAAGATGAGAAATTTTTAAAGCTAGCAGTGAGACATAAATGTTTAACACAAGAGTCTCTTTCTTACAGAAACTTTGAATAAAGATATGCCTGTTTTAAACTATAGATTTACAGGCAGAGAGGAGCAAAATATTTTAAAATATTAACTGTTTAGCCTGGTCAATGAAAGTGTTAAAATCAGATTAAAAACTCAACAAGCCACAAGCTGTCCTGTAGTAGTTTCTTAGTCCCTGGCACTTAGCCCCTGCAAACCTGGTGAATTAGGATATGTTCTCATTAGGAGGCTGCTCTCACGGCCATTATAGACTTTCCATTGCTAGGAGAAGAAAAGATAAATCCCTTAAAGTCTATTTTGTGGGCCTGATTAATAACTGAGACTCTTAAGCATGTGCTACATTTCATGGTACTTAAACACAAGTTTATGAAGTAGTTTAGTTTAACTCTGATAGTGATCTCTATCTGACTACCAGTTTTTTTCCAAATGTCCGACTATTTGAGCTGCTGTTTTCTTGTCGAACTGCAGGATTTAAGGTCAACTAGATTAAGAAATGAGAAAAGATTCCTTCATAATTAACTGATTTTATCAAACTCCAGACATAAAATTCAAATATTCTGAAGAATCAGGTCCTCCAGTGTGTTTCTGAAATGTTGTCTCTGAACCCTCTGCCTAGGAAGGGAGACACCTCTAGTTTAGAGCCCATGTACCAAGGAAATAGGATATTCCTACCTTTCATCTAAATGGCAAATAAGAATTGTAAGAAACAGCCATAATACTCTAAGGGGCACATAACTAATTTCCTGGTTATGACTGTTTTGGTAAAATTACTTCTGTTTACACAAGGGAAGTTGATTTTGTTTTGAAACACCTTCTTGCTTCCTGTTCTTATCCCAGTCCTGCAAACTCGTCACCCTTCTCCTTCTATGGCAATATAAACACTGAAAGTAACAATGCTGTCTTCACTCATACCTGAGCACCTTCATCTCTCTATTCACAGCATCTCAAGAAAAGCATTTAAATCACTAGAACAGCATTCCTTCCACTCATTCAATACACAAATATGAGCCAAATATAATCTTTTGTGAAATATGTGCTGGTAGGGCCCTGGCACAGTCCTGAAGGGGAAGCTGGGAATATGGTCAAGAATGTTAACATTTTGACCAAGCTGCCTCATTATAGCCGTAGAAAGGGCTGTGGCTTTATAGGCCTCTTATTTTTTACCTTTGCAGAAGTCTGAGACTATGCCATTAAGACACTTCTGAATTACATGAGCAACAGACAGTCTTGTCTGGTGCCTTAAATGAAAGTTTTCTTTATTATATGGATCAGAAGTTGAAGTATTGCACGTCCCATATGCACAGCACTCAGCACTCACTGGGAGCTCTTCTGAGATCCTTATCTCTAAACCAGTTTTTCTTCAAAGTCATAAACATCTGGAAATTGTACACTATTCTTGCTATAGAAATCAAACACTATAGTCCTTATTTGATCTCCCAGAGAACATTCCCATTGCTTTCTTCTGTTGTGTAGGTGCCACAGGATTTGGCTTTCCATTTGACAGCTTCTTTTCTTAGGCGACTGGGAATCAGTCAGACAAGGAGAAATTAGGTCCTTTTTTGCCAGCTTTTTGCCTTATTTAACTGACTAAATACTGCAATTTTTGACAGACAGTTGGTGGTTTTCTATTGAGATAAAAATGTTATAAGAGAAAATTTAGTCTTTTTTGCCCTTACCACAAACAGAGTGCCCAGTGCCATTCAGAATTTACCTAGAAAGCTGTGAGCCATTATGAAATCCAAACTCTCAAACATGCTCCTGCTTGTGGGTGAGACATATGCCTAGCAATGTTTTGCCTGGCTAAGGAAAAGAAATAACCAGAGCATGTATACAGTGATTTCTTCCTCCAGAAGCCCTTGCAGCTTCTGACAGTGTCTGACTTTGGGACTTCCTAAGTTGTTTTCTAAGAGATAACACTCAACACTCTCACCTAATTGAGACATTAATAGGTTTTCCAAAAGAGACAGATCTTTCTTCATCTGAATCCAGCAAGAGCTGAGCTTGGTTTGATGTTCCAGAATGGAAATTTCCATAGCAGCTTCTAAACCCAGGTTTGAATAGAAGTCTACAATTCATGTATGGCCACAGCTCAGGTTTAAAACGAAGAGTTTTAAAGGATTGTTGGAAAAGAATGCTTCTTTTAGGAAAAAACCTGATTCTGACTAGGTCCACTTTTCTGATGCTAAAAGATAAAATATCCCTGGCAGCTTTGTGTCTGCAGGATAGGGCCCCTTGCATGGAGTGGGAGTTGCTGGAGGAGCTAGGCCATCAGACCACCTCATACATGGGAGAGACCAGCAGAAAGTGAGCCAACAGGCCACATTTCAGATCTCAGTGTGTCTTTGTGCCCTAAAAGCCTGGAAGTGTTTTATATAAATGCCTTAACAGTAAGGCTGAAAATAAAGTGCACAAGATTCTGGAAGGGAAGTAATGAAAATATATTTTCTTTACACATTGCCCCCACATCATTAAAATCTCTGAAGGATTGTCTGCATTTCTTAAACCTTTCTTTTTGCAGGACCTTTTACAAAACATTTAAGTATTAAAATTCATTCAGAAGATATTTATAACCATGATGAAGCATAACAAGTTTCATGTGGGCATCTGAATATTTAGGAAAAAAAGCAGCAAGTGCGACTGACTATACACTGGTGAAGCATCAAATATGTATTTACATTCATGAGTTCAGGATGCCAAGCTAATTTATGAGCAGCTGACTGAAATAGAGCCATGAGTTCAAGTTAGTGGTCATTCCATATCAGTAAAAATCCTACACTACTACCCTTGGATTTAACCACTGGAGGTGTTGCCTGTCATGTTGGGCCATGTATATTATCTGTGCAATAAGGCTCTTCAAGGGGTCTGAAATGTGCATTTGGTGGTATTAGTAAGCAATTGTGCTGCAGGAATCTTCGTGGCTGTCTGTCTTGTACTGGTCTGGGAATTGTCAATCTCTCTACAGCACGTGAGAATAACATGTTGGGATGCCACAAGAATGTGGGTAACATTTATGTAACCTTCAGCCTTTGTGGGAAAATAAAATCCTTTGTTACTTGGAGTTGACTCTGTACCAGATGGTATGAATAAATGTTTGCAATGCCAGTGCTGTTCAGCTTGGCTGATCGATTCTGTCATACTCCCAAGGAGGTAGAGAGGCCTTAAGTAACTGATTCAGGATGTAGAAAATATTTTCCTTTTCCTGTTGCAGAAGTATTATGCAGAAGTGATGCTATTCTGACTGCCAGTTTCTCACTCAGCGGGATGAATGAATTATGTAAATATTGATCAGCCTTTTAGCAAAGCTGACAAAGCTCATTGCTAACACTTTCATGTTTTTTAATTAATTCCAAAGATGCTTAAAGCACAATAGTCACTATCTTTCTTTTTTTATTTTTTATTTTCTCTTCTGGTATTGTTGTTGCCTGAAGAAACCAAAGCTGATGCAAAACTTCTGTTGGCTTCTTTATGAAATTCTCTCTTGTTTCCAGTCTGGCCAACAAGTGCATTCTTATGGCAAAACAATTTGGCAAAGCTCTCTCAAGCAGTATGAGCCTGATGACAGCAATCTCCTTATTTCTTATGTGTGGGATATAGTGCCTAGGCTGGCCTGAAGCTGACTCAGGGCTTCTAGGTGCACGCTATGAACAAAACCAACAGAGTGATTCATTTACAGAGTTTGCACAATATCTTTTCTCCTTCTTCAAATTTTCCTCTTTCTTTTCATAAACCGAGGTGGTGGATCTCAAAAGCACAGGCAGCAGAGCTTTTTTCAGAGGGTTCAATCCCTTATGCCACACATCCTCTAAAGGCTTCTGCCCATAAAGTTTGATCCTGTGCCAAGCTTTATGTGGACCCTGGTAAAATGGGTCACAGAGCTCAAACTGCTACTTTTTTTTTCCTGAAAAATTGCAATAAAAAAATCTCATTGATTTTTCATAACTATCTAAAACGTGTTGCTTTCAATTTCTGTGCTACAAACAAAATTTTGCTGAAACAACTACTAGGTATCAGGTGGGAAAGATGGGAAAGATAACTTTCTGCATGTTTCTGATGCAAAACTATTTTGATTTTGCCAGTCAGATAAACAGCTTTATGTTGGTTTTGTTCTTCAAACTCCCAGCCTGTTTTAACTCATCTCTTCCATTTCCCCTGCATTATGTCAATTAAAAACTGTGAAACCTTCAAGGGGTTTTTAGCCCTTTTATATCCTTACCACAGCATGTATCAGACTTATTCCTGCAGAGAATTCCCTCTGCTCTTATCAGACCACAGAAAAGATAATCTTTCTCTATGTCTATAAGTGGAACAGATACATAAGTATTTACATATTGGGATCTACAAAACTATTATTCCAAGGAAAGTAAAAACCTCTCGGACAAATTCACATAAGAATAGTTTCTTTGATACCAATAGAGCAAAGCTGCATTTACAATATTGTGACTTAGAAAGAAATTCCCCTATACCTGTCCTACCTGAATTTATAGCAGACACACAAGTACACTTTTGAATATGTACATTATGAACACAGAACTGTCATCACAGACCTTGGGACTAGATTTTAACCTGTACATGTGGTGTACACCTGTGCTTTGTATGACAATGCACTTGATTTGCAGCGTGGGAGACTCCCAAGTTCAAAGTTAATCTGGTGTCTTTTTTTCTTTCTCTTACAAGATCATTTTAAGATTTCCTCTGTAATTCTCACACAGCTTCTGGGGTAACTTTGTTCCACCTCCTTTAAGAGTATGGAACTTATTTTCACTAATGCAGAATTAACTACTATGAAAAGAACGCCGAGGATTACGATATGTCACAGCAGTTTGCTGTTCAAATGTCCTACTCCATATATTTTCTCTTAAAGCCAATAATGTTCAAGAAGAAATCAATTTCAGCAAACTAAGAAAGCAGGACAGAAAGCCAAACCCACCGGTAAATGTAGAGTTTCTTCACTGCTTCACTTCAAAAACCATAATCACAATCCCTGCTCTATTCACCCTGCAAACCACCCTTGCACTTTCCTGGGATGAGCATTGTGGAGACATTATACAACTACTTTTCTTTCCATGTTACTCATTCAAAGAAAGATCACCAACCACATCTCCCAGGCCAGACTTCTTGTGAACCCAACTGGGATCATCCACCTCCCTTTCCTTTCCCTTCCTCCCCCTCCCTTACTCTTCTCAAGGCAGCTGCTGCATCCTGAACTGAACAATAACAGAGGTTGGCTATCTGGACTTTTCCAGGCAAAATGGCCACATCCCATATATGGAGCATACTAGCCTCTTTGTAATTTAATGCTGGCATCCTTGACAAGGTAGCTGCATTCTGTCTCACAGCATGTTGTATATTTTAAATGCTGTTGTACAACTGCTGGCCAGACCGCACAGTATAAAGTAACGGCTGAACAAAAAAGAAATTCAGTACTAACAGGCAAACCACAGAAGTTTTGGCTGAGCATCCAAAACTGCTAATGCTTATCAGGACCTCCTGAGAGCCCCCTCCTTCCTGCAGCCCAGAAACCTCCACCGCCAACTGTCCTGATCCTCATTAACTTCACATCACTGTCATTTGCTCGTTTTTTGCAGCAGCAGCCTCCACAAGCTGCTTGGCACTTCCCAAACACAGTATGAGACATGCTTTGCTATTGTTTTCTCCTCTTTTTTTTAATTTATTTTATTTTTGGGGACAGCAGGAGACATGAGCTGTGCTGGAGAAATTACAGAATTAGTGCAAGCCCTGCCCTGTGTCTGCAGCAATGAGGTGCCATCTGATGAGAGCTGGAATCTGGCCTCCCCAGCCCTTCAGGGGTCCTTTGCTATTTGTCACACCATCAGGCCTCCAATCCTGCCAGCTCAGTCTGAAGCATGGAGGCAGCTCCATTAAGTTCAAAAAGACATCCATTTTAAAAGTTCTGCCAGAGATTTTACATCTGAGCAGAGACAAGGGCTCTTACACACGTGATAGGAGAGTGCATCAAAGTGCAGAGAAGGAAAGGCTGAACACAGCTCTTTACATAAATGCCTCTAACACGTGTTTACCTACGTGACAGCAACTTCTCCAGCTTTCCCTTCTCATCTCCATTACTGCTCAGCCTGTGTCTGCAGCAGGATGACAGCTGCCACCCTCAGCACAGCTGTCAAATGTAGTGCTCAGAGTCCATGCATTTCTCCTGACAGAAATACCATCACTGATCCTTTCCTCTGCCAACAAGCACTACTGTGAGACTGTTTAGGGCTTTATGCAACTTCTTAGAAATGTCCTGGGACCACAGCTGAGTGTCAGGATGCACCATGTAACCACAACTCTATCTGAAAACTGCAATTACCCTTACAAAGGACAGAAAGTACACAAAGACAACACAGACTCTATCACAGGATCAACTCAATTCACTAATTCATTTTTCCCCCCTTTTCTTTCTCTTCCTTCTTATCTGTATAGTCTTCTAGTGCTATTTTACCTGTTTGGATTCTAATGACAAGCTTCCCTGCTTCCTGCCCCTTGGTCTCCTCTCTTTGCTTCTCCCGTGGTTTGTAATACTTTATTCCTACATTATAATTAATAATCATAATAATTAATGAGCTATATCTGCACTCACAGGACCCAGTGTCTGAATCAGCAGAAAGATTAGCAAAACTAATTTTCCTACAGATGGTTAAGAATCACAGTTTTTTTGGGAAAGCAACTACTCTAATGAATCTGTGACCTGCCAGTGCCCTGGGGAATATCTGTTAGGTGTCACCAACACTAAGATCAAAACACTTGCTAACATGATTTCACTCACTCAGTGTGATAATATGATGTTACCCCTTGGATCTCATCCACAGCACCAAAAAGGGTGAGTATGTATTGGGAGGTTTTGTTTGTTTTTTTTTTTAAACAACAGCAAACATGGCTTCTGGCTTCCTAGTGGGTGGTATATTAAATTTGAATTTTTTCCCCCAAAATGGTTCAGCTATGAATTTATTTTCTCCCTGCCTTGCTTGAACCATAATATTGTGGTAATATTAGTTACATATTTGGATTGCTACAAATCAGATATGCTGATTTTAAGATTTTCTTCTTGTTTTGTGCCAACTGTTAGAAATAATTCATTAGCATATAATGTAGCACCAAAAAGATCCTGATTCTCAAGATTTTTATAACAAGTGTCTTCTTACAGACATAATCTTGCTGTAAATAATAAAATAGTAGATGTTCAGTACTTGTGGGGGTGTTCCTTAGCAAAGGGCAGCAGTGTAGATTTAACAGCAAATTCTCAGAGTTATGATTAGAAAATTCTTATGATCCCACAGTCAAGTCTCCCAGGGACATGAAGTGGTAAAAGCACCTGTGAAAAGGCTCTAATTAACAAAGCAGTGCTTGTTGGCAGTTGAAAAAATAAATAAGCTTTTAACTTAGGAGAGACGTTGAATCCAAATAATAATTGTTTAAGGAAAAAAAAAGTCCACCATCCAGTACATCCTTCCTTGTGGTTTCATTTCTCAGATTTATAAGGAGATGGGCTTTTCTTTCCTCATCTGGTGAAGAAGAAAATAATGCACATCTCATAAAGCAGATCTTTTTTATTTTTACTTGTATATTAGAATTATCCAAATCATCTAACATGCTGTGTAATTAACAAGAAATTGAACTTATGGGTATAGCTGAGTATGTTTTACAAAAGAAGAAAAAAACCCTACCTGAAAACATTCTGCTAAAGGTTGGATATGCTTGTGTGAAGTTATGATTTTGCATTAACTGCTACCAGTGGGCACCATAGTTTGGCCTAGGATTACACACCAACTGCATTTGCATTTCATAATTACATATGGTTGCACAGATCCTTCACATCAGTTCAACTGCTTCCCTCATGCTGCTGGATAACCCCACAGAGGAGGGCAGCAAGGCCTTTACTCTGTGTTTCACTGAAATTTGGTTTACTTCAGCTAAAAATATGTGTTCAAAATGGCTTGAGAAGTTTCACAAGCAAGAAACTAGACACCAAGCTTTCTGCCCCATCCCTCAGAACCATCAGATATAGTGGTTTCCCACTAAGAAGTCACTTCCAAGCACTTTGGCTCACTGGTTGGGCAGTGTAAGAGGCATTTATGTATACATTGGATTATATACAATCTTTGTCTGGCTAAGTCTTTTGCTTTTAAGCTTGTTAATCCTGGTATCTTTGGGTTCTGACTCACAAGTCAGATAGTTATCTTTGGATGTCTGCAGTGATTCCTGCTCTTTGGTGCCTGGACCACCCGCCTCTCAGAGCTCTCCCCCAAGCCCACCTTCCTCCCACTGCAGCAGGACTCAGCTGTGACTGCCCCACCGTCCCCATGGACCAGCTGTCCCTGTCACATCTCTGCAAGGAGGGAATGGCCCCACCCTACACCACTCCCAGCGCAGTGCTCACCTGGAATGTGGGCAAAGCACACTGCACTCTCTGCTCTTTAAAGTACTCACACTCAGTTCAGCTGAATCAATCTGAAATCTGGGCTAATGTTAGAAGGAGTTCTCCTGGCCTCCTTTCCCAGAGGCTTCCTCAGCACTCACACAGCCTCACCCAATGGAAGTCCCTTTTCTATCAGATCAGATCTTGCCCTGTTCAGAAGCAGATACTCAGGGGTTTAGGGATATTTAGGTGTTTAGAGATATTTACAGTTACAAATATACTCATGCAGGAATTCAATCAAACTGGGGTGTTAGCTACAGGGAAATATTTCAGGACCTACAATTTAAAGTGCCCAGGTCCCTAAAGAGAGCCTTACATGCTAGTTAGTGACTGCTTCAATGCTAGTGGGGAAGTGAGCAAGAAAGTAGAGATTGCTGAAACATGGATGTGTGTCACAGAGTTTGAAAGACCATGGTAAACAATGTATGGAGTGACAAGAGCAGAACTGTCTTTTGACACATGTTGCTTTGGGTTGCATATGATGTGGGATTTTGTTTTCATGATGACGGAATTTAGTAAGGATAACATTTTGTCTTGTAGTCCACTTTCTTGAAAGTGAACAACCCACTGGTGCTGAAGGATAGACAAATATTTGTGTGAAACGTTAGAAACTGCCTCTGAGACCAGTTCACTGTACAAAGTTAATCATTATTCTGTGGGGAAAAATACTCCACATTTTGGAGAGCACTGAAAACCTTTTCTAAACCTCTGAAAACCTTTTCTAAAAGCTGCCAGTGTTGACTTTGATCCCAGAAAATAATAGAAAGTTGTATGTTGTTATACAAATCTTCCCGCTATTTTGTCTTGGTAATGGAATGACCATTAATACAAATTCTTCTGTGTTCCTACTTGAAACAAGTCATCTTTAGTACTGACATTCAGCCTGGGAAAAATGTATTAGCACCCTGACCAGTACCTAGGCAAGGCCCCTATGACTAGTCTATTCTTGAATTTTTGACTGCAAACTTTGTTTCAGCTCTTCATGTCATGGTTCTCTGTCACCTGTCGAACCAATATTATTTAACAGGCCTTTTTTATCCTCAGACAGTTCTTCACAGAATTTTACCATCTGGCTATCATGGCCTGTTTTTCTGCATGTCATCTGTTTTCAATTTAACAATTCTGGTTTGTGGTTTAGAAACTCTGTCTGTGACCTCTGTATCTTGAATATTCTCTGCAAGTCACCTTCTTCATTACTGTCTTTTAATTCCTCTCATTTCTTCTGATCTCCTCTTATTATACCTGACTAAATAGATTTGTTTATTTTGGCCCTAGTCTAGCCTCTGATCTTGTGCTTATTTAATCCTTAATCCTCTTAACACCTCAATTGAGAGAGATACATTTTTCTTTTCAGGGCATCTGTTCTTTCTAAATTAATTCTTAACTAAAATTGTGTCTCAAGCAGCCACTTAATATTTATATATTCCTCCTTCTTCAACATTAATAGCATTCAAAATTTGTTACTCCTGCCAGTAATGCAGTGCTCAAGCAGTAGGTGGAAGACAGAGCTCAATTAAATCAGGGCTCCTGTAACATTTTCATGCTCACATAAATGCAGCCACACACATGAGCTCAGGCTCTGACAGAATTTCCTCCAATATACAATTTGCAGCTGGCAAGAGGAGATACAAGGCTTTCTTTGGTTTGGCATTTTATCCAACAGTAAACTGATGTCCAGGTCTCCCTCCATGGGTTGTGAAAAGGCAACAGTGAAGTCAACACTACTAAATTACTAAATCTTTTCAGTACAAGGCTCTGAAGGTCCCTGGCCACCTTTTATAGACTTCCCTGTTACAAAATGGATGAGCCACCCTTAATATTTTTTTATTACCCCTCTGTAAAGAATTAATTTCATAAAAATTGCATGTACACCTGCTGAAGTGCAACAAAGACTGAAGTAACATGCATTGATTCACAGATTTATTGTACTTTTTCCACAAGGCTGCTGATCAGGACAAAACGTGGATCACTGACATAGTGACTGGAGACAATAATTTAGCTATTTTTTTTTCTTTTTACTAAATATAGCTTCTCTGGAAGCCTTTCCTGTTTGTCTAATTGCTTTACTTTGAGACTGTCTGAGGAAGCTGTCAGCCTGTGTGGTGGGAGCATCACCCTGCACATGTGTGTCATCTTTTCGGTTTTCAGTTTTGCACTAGGGTTTGTCATGAATTCACAGAAACACAGCAGATGCTGGGCATATTGATTTTTGTGCTGCTCCTGGAGATCCCCCACACTGCTGACCTGGCTGGCTAAGCAAGTCCTCAGCCAGACCTTGGCACTTTGGTGTCTCCTACAGAGACCTGCTCTTAGCACCTTCTGCATTAACCAGTGCAACTCTCCAAGGGTGGCAGTCAGAATATCTCCTACACCATCTGCTCCTGCCAGTGGAAAACCTTTCTTCATAAAAACTGGGCTGTGATGGCTGAAACATGGCTGTGCCATGGGCACAGGAAAGAATTGGATTTGTGTTTCAGCTATACATCTTCTTTAGCCTATCATAAACCCATTTCAACAACATGTCTTAAAAAAGACACAAGAATAAAACCAGAGTCTTCCATCTGTACCAGTCTGGATGTTCTTCATTGCCACACAACTCTTGTAGCAATATCAGAGAAAACACCAATCAGTATTTATTGTTCAATATCACGTACAATGCACAAAATCCTTGCTGAACCTACTACTGAATACAAGCTTGACAAAATGATGAAGCTGTCCAATTTACCTGCACTTGTCTTAGAAGTGCTTTTCAGGGAAAGGTGCTTAAGGGAAAACTAACAATCCAGCCTTTAACAGATAGCAGATAAAAAGTCATTAAAACTTCTGTCTTTGACTACACTGACCTTAGTGACTTTTCTCAGTTTTGGAACTTTTACCAGTTTTCCTGTATTTTATCAGCTTTCCTATACAGTTTTTAAACCCCCTTAATTTGTGAGCCTTTGCTGACAATAGTGTTTCATGTATGAGAGGTCTTGGTTAAGGAGAAAAGGCACAATTAAAATATTTGCTTTGCTTAATATATATGCTGGAAAAAATCATTAAATTACTAGAGAAGAAAATACAACTGAAATGGTATTTTACACAAATATTTCCTGAAAATTCAAGAACATAATCTGACAGTAAATTGCTTTGTTAGAGCAATACTTTTTGTTTTCAACATTCCCTTTTTGAACATCTCACAAGGGCTTCATACAAGCATTTTGTACATGGCTGGACATTTAAAGAACAATGCCTGAGCTCAAAAAATAGAAATTCTGTGTGATACATGAAATAGGAAGGGTGTCACATTAATTTCTATCTTCATAATGGACATGAAAGAATTTTGCTTAGTTTACAAACATTTTCCATGCTTAGCTACAATATTAGTGATTAATAAAAGCTTGTGTTTCAAACAGAGATCTCTTTTTCTGCCTTGAATTAAAGCTGACTCCTGGAACGTGACTAATTTACATTTGCTAATGTGGTGGTAAAAAAACATGCTCATCCACAGCTCAGTGAATGTGAGCAAACATGCCTTGCCATGCCTGGCCCCCATCAGGACTGTATTTTCAGTCAAATTGAACTAGACAGACCCAGACCTTGACTACAACCTGGCAGAGGGACAGTATATAGACATGTGTGGATAATTTTATTATTCCATCATCTGTGGCCTTGGTAATGGTGATGTAAAAGCAATGATAAATCACATCTCTGTGTGAAATTGTCACTGTGCTGTCTCTTGACTGCTGTGGTTTTGGAGTAGGGCAGCATAAATCCATTGCTTCTGTACAGACCTAATATCTTTAGAAAGGAAAGGACAAAACTGGTTCTGAAAAGCTCCTGTTTCACACTTGAGTCTGCATTGGAGTTCTATGAAAGAACACATTACTCAAAGAGGTGTGTATAGTTTGATAGTGCCTGGCTCTGTCATATAATATGAAACATATATGAGAAATATAAATCCTGCTGGTCTCTTCTATCTCTGCTAATTCACAGTGAGCTGCTGGCAAATTTCAGGTCTTCTTCTTTGATTTAGGCTTTTCCTCTCCCCAGGTGAGAGCAATGATGCAGAAATACTTGTCTCTGGACCTTTGGAAATTGGCTGGAAACAAATACAGAAATGTGTCATTACTATGCCATTAAGAGAGCAGAACCTCACATTTGTGTACCTTTTCTAGAAGAGCTGCTCAAAAACTTGTGATGATTTCTCTGCTCTGACAATTGCTTCATAACTTCAAAAATATTATCTCTGTTCTCATCTCCTTATTAAGTAATTTGAACCACTTTGAAGACCTGGCAAATTCACCTTATTAGTGAGAAAAAAAATCCCATGCATAGTTTTCACAGCTCAAATGTTTCAACATAAAAGCAAATATTTCCTTCACAAAGATAATTTGCTATCCAAACAAACATAATTAGAAGCAATCTGGTGAAATAACATTCACAGCCCAATTAGCATAGAAGAAACTAAGAGAAAATACAAAACTAAATAATACCTAAAATCTTTTCTGAGTGTTCTTGTCTGATTTATTCTAATTCATCCATTATCTAAATTTTAGATGTGAACAAGGCAATCTTGAAGTAATCTGGCCATCCAAAGCAGAGACCAATTACTTCTCTTCCTTGAAAAATATAGCAAACAATTTTGCAGTGCATATGACTTAGTTTATCATTGGCCATGCTAATTGGTATATACTTTATCCTTGCCAGCTCAAAGGAAAAACATTACAAAAGTGAAAGATGCAGAAATAGCCCTCATTTGTATAAGTTATATACATGAATAAATGCACCAGTTTGCAGCAATAACAGATCCAACCCTCCAGAGAGCATTGAGCATTTGTGAGCTGTTCAAGCACTCATTAGCTGTTGACATTCTTCAGAAATGAATAATTTATTTGAGTTTGGGAGAGCAGCACATGATCTAATAAAATAAACAAGTCATTGTCATCTGCAGGTACTGTGCCAGATACATGACTTAAGCCTTGGTGGAAGCACTGGTGCTGTTTGCATAGAATACTCGTTTGGTGCTAATGTTCAGAAAGCTCTGCTGACAGCTCTGGCCCCTGCAGGGAGATATGAAGCTTCACCTGCTGCCCGCTCCCACCTGCTGCTGAGGTCTCTTGTAAACTTAAGGACAGTCCTTGGCTCCTCTAAAAAAAATTAATCATTCCATATATAAGTATCAACACCAGTCATTTAAAGCATAACTTGCAGCCTCAACCTTTTTATCAGTACTTATACGAGCAAGCTAGGCTGTGCCTTTTGTGAAAATAAATACAAGGGGAGTGATTTGTGATTGGTGCCTTCTGCTCTGCTCAGACTGAGGACAAGGGCTGCACACAACATCCTGTTCCCAGGCAGCTCTCCTGGCTCAGCAGACTCCAACTGGCACGTTCTGTGCTTCGTGGCAAAAGGGTGTCCCGCCCCAGAGGCAGCCACTCCTGTATTTCAGTCCCTACCTCCAGGGACCGCGGGCTGGTCCTACAGAACTGAGAAGGACTTGGCAGACTTATCTTTAACACCATCACAGAAAACTGCATCAGCTCCCTCAGGCACATGACGTTTACTCAAATGCTTGTTATTTACCACACTCCAGGGTTTTGTTTTGCCCAAAGGACATGAACAGAGCACCAGCTAGAAGGAACCTTTTAAAAGTTCATGGATTTGTAATAAAATTGTAGATTACACCAACTGTTACACCATGGGAACTGACACAATGCATAATATCAAATTTAACTGACTTGCTAGTTGTCTTACAAAAAAAAAAAAAGCACAAATTTTTAAATGTGCAAAGCATCAGCTCACAGAGCAGGAACTAATTAAGCATGCACTTATGAGTTATGATCTTATGAAACAAGAACTAATGAAACTTCAAAGTGTTACCTTTTGAAGTAAAAAGCTGGCAGAAACAGCTCCAGATAATTGCCCAACTACTCAGAGACAAGACCAAGTCTAGGCTCCAAGACTGGTTTAAAAATCCATCACCAACCTCTCCTATAGCCACAAGGAAGTGGACAATCAATCTGGACTAACTTCTGATTGTGGTGTTTAAGGACTTGCTCCCCAACATATACATTTATATAATATGGGCGACCTCCAGCAGGAAGCATGGAATACCATCACCTCGCCAAGAGGAAACAGCTGGGGGCTAAACTACACAAGGCTGTTCAGTCCTGTGTCTGCAAGAGAGTGTGTTGAAGTTAACAGAGAGAAGACAAATTCCTGATTTTGGCAGCTGGAGCTTTACAGCTTTGCTATCGGGAACTTCATAAACCAGTGTTTAGGAGTTTCTCTAGATAAGGTACCAAGGGAGTGACAAAACTGAGGGCTGGAGTGTCCAACTCCTGTTGCTTCCCTCCCTGCCTAGTGAAGAGTTAGTTAATACAAAGCAGGACAGCTAGAAAATGAAAATCAGGGACACATCCAGAAATAACAAATAGTCTGGTAGCTAAGGATGCGTGCCAGACGTGCAGAAGACTGCCTTGTAGGTCCTGGCTCTGAACCAAGGCCACGCAAGGACTTGGGTTTGGTATCCAGCACTTGTATCAGCAGGTTACAGAGGTCATACAAGGAACACTTGTATCTTCCATCAGCAAAAATATTTTACTAGGCTAGAGAAACACTGCGAGAAATGACTTGGTTTGGAATTTTTCACAATTTGTCAGTATAAGTTGTGCCACTTCAAAAAATCCATGGATGAGGCTACCTGGAACAGAGAACTAATGTTGAGCTACTTTTTCAGCTCAGCCTTATCATCTCACCTGAACTTCCAAGGCTTCAGTAACAAATGAGAAACTGTCATTTGGTACTGTTGAGACTCTTTCAAAATGTACTTAATCCAAAGGATGCTGTTGCTGACTTTTTACTTTGACCACAAATTGCACTTCACAAGACTCAGTTGCTATCTGGCTTGCCAGACCATGAGCAGAATGCATGAAATAAAAAAATGGCTTATGCCCTGGTAAGAAAAATACAGCCATTCTCACATTCTAACTTCCAATTGCTTCAGAGTCACATGAAATATAACTCTGTAACATTCAATATGTTCTCTCCACCAAAAGTTCAGACCATTACTGACTTTCACCAAAAGGACTTTAAACCCTTGTGTCAGGGAAAGCCTTTATAGGAACTGTGTCAGACAAAGACTTTGTAGATTCAACTATAGGTGCTAGCCACTCTCACAAATGTCTCTATAAATATGAACACAGTTTGCATACTTCCAGTATTTAATATGTGCCTTGAGGAAGAACTTCTCAAGCTAACATATTAAATGCATTTTCTTCCTCCAGGTACTGTAGGAGAGCAATAAGTGACATTCCTAGTCTCTTAGATGAAGTTTATGATTTTAATAAATCTCAGGTGTCTGTGTGTGAAGCATGAACAACTTTGGGACTTCAGCCTGGGTTAATTTAACACAATACTAGAAAATGGTACTGTGCAACAATATAGCTCAAACTTCCTTAAATCTGCATACTGATTTTTTGATGTAAAGAGATAATTTTCAACATTTCATAGATTGCTCATGCACCCTAAGCTAGGATTTAGAATATTTCAGTGCTGACCTATTCAACTGTATCTTGTCATGCACTTTACCTCTTGCTGTGTGAACTACTGCCTCCCCACATTTCACAATGTGTATCATAAAGACTTTGAACCACATCTGAGATGTCTGGAGTTTTCGTCTCTCCCAAATGATTGTGACTTTAGCTTCTTCAACAGCTCTGGTTTTGATCTGATTTATTAGTACTTGTCCTCCCTATTTTTACTGTGCTATCAAAGAAGAAAACGAAAACTGTCATACAAATTATTGTTCTCATACACATACTGGAAATCCAGATAAGGACACTGGATGTAGATTTAAGGCTTCTTCCTTTTATTTAAAACTAGTAGGATTATTTTCATTAGAACATCAATTAAAATTTGCTCAACTTTTCGTAGATATGCTCTTGCCCTTTTTTCTTCAGATGGAAAAATATTTTCCAAGGACATTTGGATATATTTCAAACATATCCATAACCATTGCACAGTCACAAAATATGCAGGATCATATCCTCAGCTGGTGTAAACTGATGACAACCCATTTCTTTCAAAGCTAGCTTTGTGCAACCATCCTGGTTTTTGCCAGTTGTAGCTCAAAAACTATCTGGAAAACAACCACTTTGGAAATGTTTATGTGCCTGGCTGATCCTATTCCATCCTCTTTTGTTTATATCTAAAATATTTTGGACCAGATATATGATTAATTCAGTGGAAATTCTACCCTGGTTACTCACGAGTTTCTTTACAGCGGTTTGATTTCACTTCAGGGAGTGGAGAGATTGTGTTTACTGATGGAGGAGAACAAAACAGCAGCGATAAACTCCACTCTTTGACACTGCCGATGTACAGGAATGCTGCATTCCGCCCTGTCAGCAGTGCACCATGCTCTCATACTTCTCCTCTCACAGCTTACCAGGGAGATTCAAGATTCCTGCAACTCCCAGAGTACCCAAATCTTCAAGACTGAGGCCAAAATCAAGTTATCACAGTAAACTTCAGTGAATTGCTGCAGCTTTTCAAACTGTATTTATAGGTCAAGAGGAGGATTTGGTTTGTTTTTTTCCTCTTTGAAGCCTCAGAACATATACTTTTTAACAAGATATTATCTTCTAATTAGAAAAAAAGAAAAGGCTTTCTGGCCCTAAAATCTGTGGCATGCAAAATAAACATACACGCTTTCTTCTTTCATGTTTTCCAGACCAGACGACTTTACACTCCTGGGAAGATGTACCTCCTGTTCCTGTCAAAGTGAGACAGTGAGGAGGGGCACTGGGGAAGCTGGGGCTTTCAAAATTGGTTTATTGGGGGTTCAATTGTAGACTCTGTAATGCTGCTTTTGTTTTACACAGACATCAGGACTCAGGGATTCTTTCCTTCCACTGACTCCAAACCTCCCTTGTCCTCCCTAGCACTTCTGGGGCATCAGAGCTTTCAGCTACACAGAAACTCTAATGTGCAGATCCAAGCTCCAACAAAGCCCAGCCAGGTGGGGAAATCAGTTTCATAAAAACTACCTTGAACACAAGCTATTGCCCCACGTTTTGGGAGTTGGCAGTGCTGGGGATATTACATAGTTTGGCCCTGTCCAGGATTAAAAATTTCTCTCCAGCTGCTGATCTTAAAAATTCTCCTGGTCTCTACTGGAGATAAATGCTCAGTCTCATGCAGTTCCTACACCTCTGCACAGCTCTTCTGAACTCTGAAATGTTTAGAGTTTGTTCCACAGTAAACTGAGCTCAACCCTGAAGGGGCTGACCAGCCAAGAAGCCAACATCAACAGCTTTTCACAGTTTGGTTGGCCCCAGGGGTGCCAAATATACCATGGCAGACATAAATCTGAGACATATAATATTATTGCAAAAAGAGAGCTAATTTTCTCAACATCTAATTGAATTCTCTAGTAGTTTCACTGAGAAGTGTTGTGCTGGTTTCATCTCAACATTTAATGAATACTGATTTTTTTAAGAAACTGTTTATTTGCATTAAAAATTTACTTCCCCACACTCCCTAAAGTATCAAAAGAAATTGAATGTTAGATTTATAATTAATGTGGTTTGGATTTTAAAAGAAATTTTTTACAGCAAAGAACATTTCCATAAATCATGTCCATGATTGAAAAAACATGGTCATAACTGAAGACAAAACTGCTTCATTTTGCATCTGTTTCACATATATAAATATATCAGGTTTACTTAGAACACACTGATAAAGATGAGGAAGGAGGGAAGAAAATGATAAAAATATCCTAGGTTGTATCTCTACCTCCTTTATTATAATTCTTTCTGATACTATTGTAACCACTCATTACTTTTCTTGCCTGGTTTAGTCAATTAAGTTATGAAAAAGTTAAAAGAAAAACAACTTTTATGGAATTAAGCTCTTAGTTCAACCCTAGAAAAAAGCTGGCATTATGTGTCATTGCCTTATTTTCTTCTGACCATTTCAGAGATACCAGCCCTAAAGGAGCCCATGGCAGAACTGATTTCTTTCTGCTCACACCAAGTGTGGTGCTGTTGGTGGCTGTGACTTCAGGATCAGAGCTGGTAGGGCACTGCCAGTTTGCACCATGAGAGAATCTGCCCATGCTCCCACCAGGCAGCAGAAGTGAAGTGAAGAAGTTTGCCAACAGAACCATTTATCGAACGCAATGTCCTACTTGTAGCACTATTCTGTAGCATAACACATGTCTTCCAAATAAATAACTTTGCTGCCTAGTTAGCCAACAATCTGCTGTTAATAAAAAAAGGAACACTAATATGTTTCTTCTAATATTTTTAATTAAAATATACATCTTAAATATATTTTTACCACAGCAGTTTGGCATGAAGAATTAGAGAGAGCAAGAATATACACCAAAAAAAAGTGTTTAACCTATCACCATCTTGATGGGAAAACATACGAAGCAAATTATTTAAACAGAGGTAAGTAATGTGCTACATAATTCTTTTCTCCTAACAAGTGTGTAGTTGGTGTGGCTAATGTGAAGTCTACGTCTTTCACACATAAAGTCCCTTTAAAGTTATTTCTAGGGTCTTTCCATTTATAGTGAAATCTCTTTCTGTTTACTTCAGACTTAAGGATTTAACTCTGTGCTTAAAAAAATAAGCATTTCTTATTTTCTACAGCTTCTTTTAGGAACAATACATTGTTTAGGGAAAAAACCCATCTGCTCGTGAGAAATTTCTGCCAAAATATGTCCTATCCTTCACTGGTAAGGTACATTTCCTTTTATGATACACCCATTTATAAATTAACAGGGTGGGAATCTTTAAACATTTTCAAGAAATGGTAGGCAAAGGAGCTAAGAAGTAAAACTATCACTAAGTTTTCAAGGGTTTAGGTAAATTTGCAATCAGTTTGAAGCTCAAAGGGATCTAAAAGAGCCGCCAGCCCTTACACTGCTCCCCCGTCCAGCCTCCAGAGGCTCCCACAGCCAGCGCGTGGCAGCCTCATTATTGCTTTGTGCTTCCTTTTTATTTTAGTTGGCGTTTATTTACTTGCTGAGGGCAAGGTATCTTCCAAACTAAGGCAAACCGCACTTTTAGAGGCACAGGGAACAAGAAGTGATACAATTTGTGCTGACGAAATGGAAAGCGGATTGTGTTTCCCCACAGCCCCGGCAGCCGCTCCTCTGCCTGCCCACAGGGCCCGGACATGGCCGCCCGCCGGGGCCAGGCCTCGCTGCCGCCCGCAGGCCACGTGGCATCACCGAGCAGCACCATGAGGGAATGTCGTGTCCCTCTGGGATCAGCTGCCCCCCACCCATTCCAAAGTCCTGGCTGACATCTGGAAGGGCTTTAAAGGTCCTGCACTCTCCCCACGGGCTGAAGCTGGGCTGTGAGTAGCGCACAACCAAGGCTGTGCTCCAAGGAGCTTCGTGGCCAAAAAAGCCTCGGAGCAGCAGGGAAGGACCTGGCCCCCCTCCCTTCCCGGAGCCTGGAAGCACCAAGAGCCAAAATGGAACTGTCCTCGCTGGGGCTACTGGGGGGTCCCTGCCACCCCCAGGCCAGCACCACTGACACTGCCCCATCCCATTCTGAAACCAGACAAAATGAAAGGCCTGGGGGAGGCAGGACAAGGGAAAGGGGCAGAGTTAGACATAAGTATAAATAAAACAGTGGAACAGAAAGGGGAGGGGGAATCTGGCCAAAGCCTGGGCTGCTGGCAGCCAGCCTGGCACAGGACACAGCCCGGAGCAGAAGGTTGTCCATGCATCGGGGCTGGGAGGATTTTGGGAGAGCCATGTCTGTGCTTCCCCGCGGCCCCCGAGCAAAGCCGAGCCCTCTGCACCTCTGTGCTGACCAATTTGTTGAGACTCCAATGGGCAGAAACAGCCCAGTGAGGAAGGACATGCCAGGGGCTGAACAGCTGGAGAAACGTTCTTGATCCTGATGAGCAAATGGCCCAATCATGAGATCTCCCTCTAATATGAATAAGCTGTTTGAGGAGTTGGTTTTGCATGAGCAAAGCTGCAGGACTGAGCCTAGGGACCACCTTATGAAGATGAAATATTTCTTTTGATTTGGGTTTTATATTCCAAGTCCTTGCATTAGCCAATCTTCTCAATAGCAGCAATGCCAAACTTCCTTCCAGGCTCAGTCAGATGGCTTTAGGTGCCCAGCCAAAACCAAAAAAGAATTTATTGTGTGCTGCTATCTCCAGTTCCTAATAATATATTACTCAAAACCTGAAAATTTTAACTGTGCCAAACATTCTTTATCAAGGAGGTACCTGGAGTGGAACCTTAATTTTTGAGTGTTTCTGCAAAGAAAAAAATACTGCCTAATGGTAGGAACATTACAAGATGGATATATTACAAGATGTCTCTAGAAATTTGAATTCTGTGCTGATTTAACCCCATATACACAGTGGCAGACATATTGGGGCAAATCTAACCATCTCCAGCCTGCAGCAGTTTCTCAGCTAGCACACAGGGAAATAAAAATTAAAAACCAACCAAATAAATAAACAAACAGAAAAGAAAAGGGGAAAAAAAAAAAAAAAGAAAGGAAAGGTGTTGAATACTCCTAGTCCTGGGAGCATTCTGCCAGTTTCCAGTTTCAGCCCCACTGATCCTCAGCCCCAGTGTGGTTTGCTCCCTAACCCCCAGAGGGTCTCTCTTATGAGTCTTTCTCCAGTGATGGCTGGAGCCCATGTGAAAACCTGACACCTAAAATATTCTCTGCCCAGAGGATATTCTGCTCATCTCATGGAGAATTTGGGGGTTTGGGCCTTGGTCCCCACAGTCCCTCACCTGTGAACCCTTGTTCTCCTGTTAGAGACAGGCAAGAATCAATCCCAGTCCACCTACTTACAGTTTTCTAAACTTAAAAGTAGTAAGGCATTGTGCTTTTAAGAGGTGGGGGGTAAATGAAGAAAAAAGCAATTAGGAGGTAATAGCTCTGCTGGGAGAGCTATTGAAACACTTTGATTTCCACATTAAACCAGCAAAACTCTGATGTTTCCAAGTTCACTGGGATGTGTGTCCAAATTGACCTTTTATTGCATATGGTCAAGTGCTGTGAAAAATCCCACCACTTAGCATCTCTCTGTTATCTCAGCCACAGGCAGGGAAATTCTCCCCTTCAAAGAGAACCATAAAATGAGATAACAGAAACAAGGGCTTCTGTGCCATCAGCATTTCAAACTGCACATCCCCTCAGGAAAAGAGGGGTTTTTTTGTAAGGGAAAAGAGGGTTATTTGTAAGAGTAAACTGATCAATAGCTGTAGTTTCTCACCCTCCAATCTTGTGCAACCCAGAGAAGAAATGCCTCTGGGCTCTCCACCTGGAAAGTGTAGTAGCAAAACAGTGCATGTACAATTCTTGGAGTACTAGCCTTGCACCAGTGGCATTGGTAAATCATTTTACCAAATACACAGGATTACCATTCTCCCATATATCTACAGTGCAAACACAGATTTCTACCCAACTCTTCCACACTTTCAGCCCCCTTTTTACCAAGGAGTGTGATTTTTCTTACACTGATAGATCTATAGTCAAAACTGCTGCTGTGTACTGAATACCAAAGTAGATGCTGCTGTGTGTGGGTGGGAGGGGGAAGGAGTCTGCCAGTATAGCACATTTCATTCAGGGAACTGGTATAAACTACATACAGACAAAACACTAGCTTGCCAGTATAAGCTGTGGCTACACTAGGAAAGTTTGCCAGAATAGCAAACTGCCAAATCTTTTCTAGCACAGACAATCCACGCTATCCCACAGATAAATGTTGCTTCAGACATTAACTCTCTCCAGTCTCACCATACTGCACGTAGGAGACACCACTGAGATATGCTACTGCTTTTCTCCATAATCTGTCCCAGGTCAGCAATTTCAGGAGGCCCAAGCTCTTTTGAAGAAGATGGGAAGGGAAGAAGCATTTGGAGGCTGGGTTATGCTCCTCTGCATCTGCTGTGATGGGACAGCTGCACTAGGGCAAGGTCCCTGCCACATGAAGAGACAGAAGACCTGGTTTAGCTGCATCAGAAATGGGACTGCCACTTCACTCTGCCTGCTGCAAGAATCACTAGGATCCTCAAGTGATTTCATCAAGCTGTCTTCTATCATAAAACATGAAGGAAATTAATTTTACTTGCAAGTGAGAGAAGTGGAAAACAGGTTGATGACAAGCTGGAATAAGAGCAAAAAGAAAAAAAAAAAATCCCCTGATATAGCAACAGTAATCCATTTCACACTGTTTCCCACATGTGTGTGCAGGACTTTTTCAAGTACCACCTATGCACATCTTTCCTATACTTATACCCAGAGTAAAACTTCACAAAGAGTAGACACAGAAATGCCAGAACATCTGGCAGAGTAAATACCATAAATATAAAAATGGGATTATCAATTTTACACAGTGCATTTCCTCTTTATTTGTTTTTTCAGATGGCACTTTAAATTAAAATCAAGAGCTTTGCTGGGAAAACATGTAAAATATAATATCATATCATCACATCTGAAAACACAACAAAAATTATTAAAAACATCATTCTGTATTTAAAGCATTTAGCACAGCCTGAGAAAATCCTTTTTATTGTTCAAAGTAATGGTTGATCTCAGCATCTGAAAGCCGATAGAGGGAGGCAAAGAAGCCAATCAATCATTTACCAAAGCAGAGTGTTGCATATATGGTTTTATCTATGCAGGTTGTTTTTTCCTGACATCCACAAAATCTTGATAATTAACATGCTAAGATTTAAACACTATTGGTCTAGAGTACAAGAAATTATACCACTGAGACCACCAGGAATAACCTGACTTTACAATATTTTGAAGTTGATGTTTCATGACATATAGCCTATGGCTCATGCTTTTGCCACAGCAAAATTTCTGATATAGTTTTAAATTCCAATCTCTCTCTCTCTATTTTTCTGATTTTTTGAGCATCTTTCTTTCCATTTTGCAGGTAGGTTGTCTGCTTACTTATTTCATATATGCACTCCTGTTCATTTGCTCCCACGTCACCTGGTATTTTATTAATCTAATTTCTAATAAAAATGAAGTTTTCAGATTTTTCTGCATACCCAGGCTGTCTGGCAATTGGTCTTACACACTTGAAGGGGAGATGACAGTTTATTAAGCATTAAGCTACAGACTAATGAGTTCTTGCCAAAGCCTGTCAAAATTAATTCATTTCCCAATGCAGTGAAATGAATGGCTGAATGGATCAATACACTTGCCTGCAATCAGTGCTCCTCCACAATAACTGCAGGAAAGCACTGCCTCTGGTATTCTGCTGTATTTGCCATTAGTGACTGAAGCATCAAATTACCCAGATTCTCTTCTGATGCAAAAAAGATTTGCCAGGAAGGGTGAGGAAATTCAGGCAAAGTAAATAACAGTGTTGTTAACTAATTTCTTATTCTCGTTGAACATTTTTCCCAATATTGCCCACATTTGTCAGCACTCAGATTTCATGTCTCCTTTGACTTTCAGGAAGAAATATTTCAGTTTCTCGTAAGGACCAGATCTTGGCTATCTTACCACTGTATGGGATCTGGCTTCCCATAGTTCCACAGATTTTTGGGAGGGGACCAAAAAAGAAAAAAAAAAAAGAAAAGGGAAAAAAAAAAAAAAAAGGAAAGGGAAAAAAAAAAAGGCAGAGCAAAGGGCTTCATGTGAGTGGAAATACACATTCCTGGATTAGGCACTTCACAGTGTGAGCCATGGTGTTGGTATGCTGCCACCAGGTTATCTAGACTAATTAATTTTAAACACCACTTTTTATTATTAAAATTTATTTCACAGCTTTGTCCGTAATTCCTGAGTCCCTGAGTTGTTCCCTGTGACTCCTTCCCCTGAATGCTGCTGTTCTGCCCTTCAGAATTAGAAAAAAATTTAAGAAATCCCCTTTCCCCACTGCCTCAGCCATCCTTCCTGAAGATAGTGTGACCTAACTCTCTTCACAGCAGCTCTGGAAATGCAAAAGGCTCTGGGACCCCTTTAAGAAAGCCACTGACTGATTTAAGAGGCGATTCTTATTTATTATACATTATGGAAATTAATTTTTCATTGTTTGGGAGGTTCAGGGCACTTTGTGTTACCTTTAAAGAAAGTGCTGACAAGTTACCCAGAGTGTAAGGAGAGAGGCCACACAGGAGGAGGAAAAGAAACTCAGTGCTAATGGCTGTTTGCTCGGATATGGCTGGTGTTCTTCTGCCAGTCCATATTTATTCAGGAACTCAAGGAATATTCGGTTGTGGCAGCTTGTCAGGGAGTACAGCATTTTATAAACTGGTTCACTTATTCATATCAGGTGCTCAAATCCAATGAATGTCCTGATTTGGGAGGTGACTCGGAAGTGCCGAGTCCCCGGGAGGGCAGGGAGCTCTCCCCAGCCCAGCATCCAGCGAGGTCTGGCTGCTGCACCAGAGCCGTGCTGGGGTGTGACCCGTGACAGGGTGTGACCCGTGACAGGGTGTGACCCGTGCTAGGCACTGCCTTGTGCTCCAGCCCAGCCCAGCACCACTGCCTTGGCTCTGCCCGCAAACAAGGGAGGTCCTCTCTTTGCACTTGGACGTGGGAAGAAGAGCCCAGTTTTCCTTTTCTGTGTTTATTTATTTCTTCTGTCTTCTGCTTTTAGACAGATGAAATTTATTGGCTTTCTAGGATCAAGAATTTAAAATATTGAGAATAATCCCATCTCAGGGTATCTTCGTAAGCAACCTCCCTGTGAGATAGCAGTTCTGTCAACAGCAGAGCCAGCAAAGCTTTCCTGAGAATTTGTGCCTGACACTGAACTGCTGCATGGACTCACCGTTATCTGTAATGAGAGATTAAATGTTCACTGCAACCTGTTCTTTGGTAGTGACCCAAGTTAAGTCCCTTTTCTCTGCTGAGTTATTTTTACAATATAAATAAAAATGGAAGCTATTTTAGAATTCTCCCCTTCTGCAGACTTTGGTTTAAGCATCACTAGATGAGGAAGGAGGCACACTGACAGCCAAAAACCCCCTTCAAGAATAAGCATTAAGTACTATGTAGACCAAAGGTGAGGAAATCTAACCAAATTTATTACTGGTAAGAAAAAAAACAGAATAATTTTTCAGTGACTAGCATTTAACCAATCAATAAACTATGTGAAGTATTTATAAGATTCAGAAAAGGAAGAAAAATAAGCAATGTAAAAAATACCACTGTAATCACAGAATTGTGCCTCATGCACTCTAAAGTAGATCTATAGTGAGAGAATAGTGATATTTTCTCACTTCTTTTATGCTATTTCTACCTTTCATCACTAACTATTTCTAAGATACATTTTTATTTCCTTTCAATTCTGCATTCTGTAGAGATAACACTATAGAATAAATTTTCCAAACCCAGGCCCCACAGTTTCCTATGCTCATGTTACTATACATGTACATCTGGATTATGCACAAAAAAAAAAAAAAAAAGCAGACAAACAACACATGTTTAAAAGACTAAAGAATAATTACTTTCAATCCAATATCTCAGTACTTTGAGGAAGGTGGAGGGAAGGGAGAACAAGGAAAATGAAACAGAGTGAGTCAGTTTTAGAGCTTCTACAGATACTATTATATGGAGCGGCCTGACACCAGTGTGCTCTTTCAGCACGAAAGACACCCACATTCAGAGTGCTTTTTTGATGGCTGTGCTTAGAGCTGAAGTTATTTTATTTTCCATCAAATCTGCAGCTTGATTACCAGTCTGTCAGATTGAAACTATTGGCCTAAGTAACAGAGCTCCCTCTAATGGTGTTTCCATAGTTATACTGATTTATAGTACATTGTATTTATGTTCTTTCTACTTGTTGCTAGTAAACTTTATGTCAAGCTCAGGACTGCCTTTCTTGGATATATTTGTGTTTATTCATTCCCATCTGGTACTGGCACTACAGCTTTTTTTCTGAGACAGGAGGAGTTCATTGCAATGGAGTCTGAATATCAAAGGAAGTTTGTGCAGAAGAAGATCATTATTATGTATTGAGCAACCCAAAAGGGAGCAGAAGCATTAGCATCTGGGTAGTATTTTATAAGGCTTTTCCCCCAATTACAAATGCTGGTTCCTTGCTTGCAAAAAGCATTCGTTAAGAAAGATAGTTATACTTAATTTTCATGTTTGGATTTTTTAAATTATTTTTTCATCCTGGCATCCCACTATGGGAGAGGCTGCTGCTGTCTTTGGGACACTGCCAGGCATGTAATTGTTGAGGTGGATTGAAGACCATTCAGGATTCAAAAAGTAAATTTGAGGAAAAAATTGTAAGCACTTAATGAACATAAAAGATAATATGAAAACTTGCTAATGCAGAACATTAGTTCATTCACTTGCTTTTCATCTAGAAATTGGCCAAAGACAGATTTATTTCAGATAATTCTCTCTGACCCATTCCACTTGTTGCAAGTGTCGCAAGACACAAAGGCAAACTGCTCCTAATTTTGATCCAAATAAACAAAACTACAACAAAAATTCTTCTTGCTTTAAAAGTGCTCTAATTTTGCCCAGGACAGTTCTGAATATTCCAAAGTAGAAATACTTTGCAGTATCTCATCTTTCCCTTCATTTGTGTACATCACCAAGCTTAGTAAATCAGCAAAATTACTGCTCCTCAGTGAAGGAGTAAGTGTAACATGGAAGGGATATTGCCAATATGAAATAAGAGGTATTGATATGGTCCTGTAAAGAAGTCAGCACCATAAATTCACTCTTTAGTACCAGTACGAAATTCATGCACACATCCTAAACAAAACAGAGCTGGACAGAAAATTTACTTGTGCAATGTTGAAAGAATAAAGGTAGGACCATCTGTCCAAGAAAAATTTAAAAATAAGAGCAGGAGTGAAGGGAACAGAAGCTATTGGAAAGGAACCTGGCTTTGCAGAACTGTAACTATGCACAGCTATGTTTATAGTTATTTTGTGCTTTAAAAAAAAATTAGGAGTGTACACCACACTGGTTTAAGAAAAAAGAGCAGCAGAAGTACTGAGAGAAATAAAACACACCCTTGGCTAACTAGCTAGGTCTGTCTCCCCAGGGAGAAAAATCATTTTTTGTGGTCAGGCAAAAAGGAAAGCAGGGGTTGGTTATTATTACTTTTGTACAACTACATTCTACATGCAAAAGGCGAGAATACACAGAGGACACTTATTTTTACTTTCCCATATACTTAATTGGTAGCACAACTGTAAATAACTCATTTTCTTTCTGCCTGGTACCTGTCTATAAGAGGCTTGGCCAGTAATCACCTCCTTTTTGAAGCTTTGGGAATTTTTAAGCTGGTATTGTTGAATATCTATGTCTTCAAAAAAATCACTTCACAAGCTCAAAACCCTGGAAAATGAGAGCCAACAGAGGCATCGTTCAGCAGCTGGGGCACTGCAGGTGGAGAGGGCTCAGGTCCCACTCAGGTCACAGTAATGGGTGGCAGTGGGTGGCACTGGCGGTGGCTTATTTGATCCTAAGCTACCATCTTATTTGAGTTGGAAAAAATGCCTATTTGTGGTTTTTAAATTATGGAATGAACTTAATTAAACTGTAAAACATTAAACAACCGCAGAAAAGATGATATCCTTGCGGGGGAAAAAAAAAAAAAGAAGAAATCAAGTTCTTTAGTGACTTGGAGAAAATAAACGAAGTGGTTGTAAAAATAAATCAAAAATTTCCAGTCCCATCTACCACCTGTTTAGCAGAGAAAGCAAGGTGAGTTTGTCTTTTTAGAGAAAAGTTTCTTCAAGGAAATAAAAGAAAATGCTGATATATGGAAGCATGTCCTTGAGAAAGAATTTAGGCTCCTTTCTCCTTTTTTTCTCATCTCTTTTTTTCTCTTATTCTTCCCCTATCCCCTGATGTCACTGTCATGTTAAGAGCTGCACACTCCAAAGAGTTCAAATGTTTTTCCAAAGCTGAAGAAACATGTAAAATGTGGAGCATTACAACATTACCACTCTAATTTATCAAAAGTTTGGAATGTTTCTCAATATGTGTGAGTGGGAAGGCACAAAAAGGCATTTTTGACATGTAAAATCATGACTGAAAAACTTTATACAAAGCGCCGGAAAAAAGGAGAGCAAAGGAAAAAAAGCAGAAAACAATAAAAGCAGAAAAAAATGTGGTGGAGAAACAAATTCACAAGCGTATCTGACATTGATTTTTTTACAAAATAAAAACCTGTCATAATTTGTAGAGATTTCCTTCATAATAATTGAAATAAAAAAATCAGATGAAGTCTGACATGGGACAAAAAATGTGCTTCTACCAGCTGTCATGAAAATATTGCACAATGACTGGCACAGAAAACTAACCCTCAGCGGTTTTGGGTCTTTTTCTGGTGGTTTTGGGTTAGGGTTTTTTGGGGGGGGGGGGGTTGGTTTTTTTAAATTTTTTTTTTTTTAAGTATAATAAGTGCATCAGAAAAGCTAAACTAGAGAAGGAAGTTACCACTTTGTGTTTAACTTTCAACCAAGCAAAAGCCTGATCCTTCTCTTACTCTGTGCAGTGCAAACAGCTGCAGACAATGTCCTACTGAGAGATGAATTCAGAAAGGCACTTAGCAGTGTGCCCAGCTCCAGCTCAGAGCCACTGCTCCCCTGGGTCGGGGAAATGCTCCATCAGGGCTGCAGCCAAAATCAGGGACAATCTCAACTTCTGAAGAAACTGTCAGTAAGAAATTAAAGTCCTTGGTCTTTAGAGTACTCTTGGAACTGAGTGAATCACAGAGATTGACCAGGAATGCGAGGACAAAGACTGTCAAAGGGATAGGCTGGGACTGTGTAACACCTTACAAACAAGGAAAGTAATTTCAAAACCAGTATGGTATTTGACTGGCAGCCAATACATTTTCAAAATAAATCGAATGTGCTCCTGTCATCTCCTTTTCATAAGAAACCTGGCAACCACATTCTGTGCTAGCTGGAGTTTATGTAAAGTCCCTGGTTCCCTTAACATAGTGAAAACCCAGCCTGCACTACAAGTATTTGCACTGTTCATCTAAACCATACTTGCATCCTCAAACATTACTCTATTTCCCCATGATTTTTCCAGTGACTGTTCTCAGGAACATCATAAATAGAAGATTGATTCTGTATCTGTAATTGAGTGCTAAACCAAATCTGACCATTTTCAAAAGCTAAATTAACTGATCTCATAAAAATTTCGAATGAATTATTCTTTCCTGAGATTCATTTCGCTTTAGTATATTAATAGGTTCTTAATATGGTATTGGTCTTTTTCCAAGCATGATGTATTAGTATTGAGAATTGATATTTACTAAACAGAAACAAAATGTTTCAGTATCAGTTGAATTATGAGTAACAACTGAGTAATTTCCAAAGATTAAGCAGAGCGGGAATTGGCAACAAGCTGTGGGAGGAGCAGGAAAGCAAAGGTATGGCTAATCATTGAAAGGGAGGGACAGATGCATGCAAGAGTGGTGCAATAAATCCACCTTTAGGAAGCAATGAAGCAATCAGCCAAAATAGATAATGGAGGGCCTTGCCATGACACACAGTAATCAGCAGCAATCAAGGCTGCAAGTGGAGAAATCGTTACATTGCTTTATACAAGCTGAAAAATCCAAATGACATAAGTGAAATCAGATTTTTAAAAATTTAATTATATAAAAAACGTCCAGGTTCTTAATATTAGACTCTTGATTATAATTTGGTGAAGATTCCATTAGAAACAGCCAAGACCAATATAGAAGCAGAATATTAAATGAGAGAAAAAAATGCAATGGGTAGAATATGTTGTCATAAATGTCTGTATAAGGGCAAAGAGCAAGTGATTGCTGGATAAGTACTAGAACCAATTTTATTTAACATCTTTATTAATATCTCTAAGAGGAAGCACACTGCACACTAGCTAAATATGCATGACACATTAATTAGGAAGTGCAGCAAATATCAGCAATGTTTAAAGTCCTTGAAAGAAACAAACAAATCAAGTGCCACTCAAAGTATATGTGGTAACGTCCTAGAAAAAGAGATGGTTAAATTCTGCACTGAAATTGGAATGGCTTTCACAATGTATGCTGAAAGCAAATTAACTGTGCAACACTTGCTTCACATAATGTGACATGGGGAGAAACCATCCTAAATATTTTGTGTCTCCTTTGAGACCCGGAAAGATATTCAAGTTTCACTGTGGCAAAGTTAGTTCTTTGCAATGATGCAGCAAGGCAAGAATGCCACATTTGGCTCACATTTATGTAGATAAGCAGGTGAATTATTATGCTTTTTCCTCTCTAATTCCTATAGCTTATATCTTTCCCCACTTTTAAACCAGAAGGATCCTCCCACTGATCCTAAATATGAATTCTAATTAAAAGAGAGATCTCAATGCAGGTTGATTGCTGTGTGTTACAAGTTATTTGTCTAAATTATGTGGCCTCTGTATGAATAATTACTCTCTATCATTCAGTTTGTTCTCTATAAAGATAGCTGAAAGCTAATTAGAAGCTGTTCAGTGGTTAGCCAGCACTGTCTTTGATCACCCCTTGCTTTTAAAGTTTGTGCCTATGCCCATATTGCATTCCCAAGATGTTTTCATTTACCATCAGGGAAGTGGACAAAATTAAATCACATTACAGGAAAGCAGTGTTGAGAGGATGGGCAAAAATCCATAAAAAAAAAGGGCACTTATATTTTATCTCACAAGTTTGAAAAAACCCCAGAATACAAATTAGGTACTTTAAGACTTTTAGTAAAGAAAGGAAATTTGTACAGTCCTTCCAATGTGCCTATGATCAAAACCACATCGTGGCAGCCAAATATCCAGTACTCATTGCTCATTGCTTCAATAGCTCCTTGTTAATTCACTTAACTCAAATATTGGAAGTTATGTTTGGGAAGTCCCACTCAAAATTTACATGGCCAACTGACTCAGAAACATCCCCCTGCTTCCATTAACTCTTTTTATATCTTCCTTTCCGAGCCTCATCACTCATGGAAAATGAGTCACTGGTGGCAGTTTCTGATTCTGACAGGAGCTCCGCAGGAGAGGCAATGCCCTCCTAGGCAGGGTGGGCAGAGGGCAGCTCCTGTAGCACTCTCCAGAGCTCTTGTGGATGCTCCTGAATCCAACAGCACAGAAAACAAAGAAGCTATCAGGATGGACTCCACACCACTGGCTATTTGATACCTGATTATGCAGCAGGCTTGCCAGCAAGCTTGCTGAATAGGCTTTAAAATATCTTATATGGCTCAGTGGTCTCATAATCTCCATTATACGAGACCTGGAACATCTCTTTTGGAATTCACCTCTGCTTTGCTCAGAGCAAGCCTAACTGTCTTCAATCTGAGCAGAACATATTGATCCCATTTGATTCTACAACACATCTGCTGCCATTACAGCTTTTACTGGGAGGAAGCTTCTCTATAAAGGGCAGCCTGCTGCCTGCCCAGCATTTATCAATACCTATCTTCAGGGAAAAGGAGCTCATTAGCAATGTGCTGTGTGGAAGGTCTGGGACCAGGGAAATTGCATAACAAATGACAACCCATAAATTAGAAATTAAAACATGCTGGAGCAGTGGTGGACAAATTTGACATCACAGCAATGTCCCTGTCTATGCTGGGGAGCAAAGGAAGTCTGTGCTGCGTTTGAAGTTTATTTGACAGAGTAAACAGTCAGTACTTCTCTTGCATTTGTCTTGCAGAATTAGCAGTGTGGTTAGAAATTGCTCTTCTGGGAAAAGCTTTACATTTTATGTTCCACATCTTCTTGGGAATTGTTGGCACCTCAGTCTAAATCTTATCAGTAGGTTTTACCAGCTATCTCCTTCCTCACACCAACTAGCATAGAAAGAAAAGAGCATTTGTGTTTTTCTTCAGGGGCTGAACAAGATGAGAGGAGCAGTAATACTGGATGCATTACTGGAATTTTTAGACCCATAATTGCATGCAGTATACCCTACAGCACAGATTTTGAGCTCCTGGTGCTCTCCAGTCTCAGAGGTCTTCTGCAATCAGGAGTATGGTCAGCAGGGATGTGTATTTTAAATGGTGAGAATGGCTGTTCTAAGTTTGCAACAGAAACTTGCTCACTTCCTTAAGAGGAAAGCTTTTCATCCAAGGGTGTCAGTACTGCATCAGATCAAAGGTTCACCCAGCTCTGTGGTGCCTCTGGCAGCAGCCCTGGCAGCCAAGGAGAGGGTTCATCTGAATCTGGATATACACCTCAAGACAAGAGGCAGTGGCACCCCCTCCAACATTTGCCCTCCGAACTTCAGCCATAAGGACATCCGGAGCTGGGGACTTCCCCTGCACCACAGGTTTTTACAGTTCCCAAAGGACTAATTCTCCATAAATGCACTGGTTCCTTTTTTACCTGCTACACTTTCAGAAACACAGGCCCAAGGGTCATTCCTTCCTCCCCATCAGCTCACAGGGAAGAGAGAGACAGTCAGACCATGCAGTCACTTGCCTCTGGCTGCTTGGCTGAACCTCTTTTGGGAATTTCTTATGATTGCTGAGGTGACACTGGAGAAGGGGGTAAGCAGGACTTCTGTTTTCATCATGTTTATAAACAAACTTCCAACACCACCTGAGCAGTCTGGCAGTAAATGGAATTGTATCCATTCCTGAAGTCCTGTGTGGCAGCAAGGTATGTTAGATGTGAAACCAGTGGTGCTTCAGAGCAGGGTTTCATCCATGAAAAAGCAGATTCCTCACAGACTGGCTCTGCTACAGAAAATTAAGTGGAGTCTTTCTCTAAGAGATTAGAAGGTGCTGAAAACAAGTTTGCTGGTCTGCAAATTAGCTGTGCTGGATATGTTGGCATGTTTAAGATGCTGTTCAAGGAAAATAAAGTGCTACAATACAAGATAGAAAAAGCAGATAATGAGGCCAGGAACAGGATTTCTAAGAATAGTTCTGCATGTCTGAGAAAACCAAAAGAGGGAAAAGGGATGTTGGCTCTGCACAGTGGCCTGAGCACCTGCAGTACTGGGGGAGGACTGGGTGCTGTCTTCTTTGACCTCTGACAGAGGACCACTATGCAAAAAGCAATATATTCTGTAGGAGTTGGTTGCCCAGCAAAGGCCAACCAATGGGAAGCTCCCAGAGGCTGGACCATCTCAAAGATGGCTCAAGGCTGGGATTTAACTCCCTCATCTGCTCCCCACTTCTGCTCCCAGGGTGAAATATGGCTTTTGGACCTTGTCTCCTCTAACAATTACTCATAAATTGCCAAAAAGCTGCCATGGGGCTGCACCCATCACCTTTGGGATGGGTGAGACTTTCCAGAGGCTGCTGTGATTCATGCATGGGTGGAACGCTCCACAAAGAGACAAGTGAGCCCCATAGCCTCATTTATGTGATCTGATGTTTTATGAAACTGACTCTCCTTCTTGCTGAACACAGCATCTAGTTGTTCATTTCGCATATTAATTCCTCATTTCAGTCAAGTCAAATACTAACCTAGAACTAGCTCTGAAATCCTTTCCTGAAAACATTTATCTCAGACAAATTTAGCAACCACATTATAATAACCAATGTGAGAAGAAATTCTTAAAAACTGTTTTCTTTTGTAGACATGTTCCTCTGATATCAGCCTGCCCATTTTTCCCAAGTGCAATATTTATTGAGTTTTTTTAAATTTAAGGTCATTATTCTGACACCTCTTGAGTTGCATCTGAGAGTAAATATGCATGAATTTCTATTCTGAAATATTTTCTTTTTTTTCCCTTCCAGTTTGCCATTTCTTTTCCTCTCTTTCCTTTGCCCCCACTATTGGGATCTAGCTCAGAAAGCATCCTCAGTGTCTCTGGCTCATGGACCTCAGTGAAGCAGCTGTTTAAATTGCCCACATGGTTCCTGAATGGAGGCCAGATAAAATGCAGTTTAAGTCTTTCTAAGTCCAGCTATTACAGTTAACAGAGGCACAGTGCAAAGCCTTAGCAAGGCAGCTTGTGGGAATAGGGACCACTCTCCTCTGTTACAGTGCTAAAGGCACAGGGTTTCTAATCCTTATGTGCTTTAATGTTGCATAAACAGAGACCTCCCAGTGCCTGGTGAACAAGAGCAGTTTTGGTGCATACAGCAACTGCTCTACATTTACAGCCCCAATTCAGCTCGTTTAGATATCCACAAGCTGCATGCAAATAGGTTTGTTCCCATTCCCCTGCTGCATTCTTGTCCCTTCTGTCGCTGAATGCTGCTGCACTGGATGACAAACAACTCCCCACATTAAAGGCAAGCTAAAGGTCACAGTGCTGCTGAAAGCACAGCCACTCCATTTCGTCTGCTGTGAGAGAAGCCACAGTCCTCTTCTCCAGGATTCAATCTGAATTATTTAGATACAGAGGGTAGGACATGGGGGCATCATCTTTCAAACCAGATCCACCCCCTAAACCTGGAGCCCAGCTGCCCTGGTGCCAGCACAGTGGTCCCCAGGCACCAGGGCCTGTGGATGGGGATGGCAGAGATATTTTTTTAATTTCAGGAATTACTTCAGGAGGAAGGTATGGAGGGTGTGTTCAAAATTCAGAACCATCTACTTGGATGTTGCGTGCTTTTCCCCTGTCATTCAAACACATGGTTTTTTGTTTAAGGATGATTAATATATTTTTAATGTTTTTCCTAACTGAAGGGAAACCTGTGCTATATATTAGCTGAGTCTAGAAAAACACCCCGAAAGCTGAGCTGGCATAAGTGGGGAGCCTGTATGTGATGTTTTTTATGATTTTTCCTTAAGATCCTTGTCTTCTCATTTTTCACTGCTTCTTTTTGCATTTGTCACTGCCCTCTTTGAGGCATCTTGTCTTCACTCCCATATTACTCCAAGTCCCAAGAAAAACTCAACCCAAAACACCCTCTGAGAAAGCTTTGACAAGTACAAGAACGAGCCAAACTCCAGGCAGAGCTTTGCAGAACTTACATAGCAGTAACTTACTGCCACTGCAGCTTGTCTGGCCAAAAACTCTGGGTTTGCTGGTGCAGGTTTCAGGGGTTTGTCAGGTGTTAGGGAACAATCTGGACCATTCACACCTGGCTGTGGCAGACCCAAAGCTGCCACTCTGGCAGGGGAAGAGATTTCCCCCAGCAATCCCAGGCTGGGCTCATCTCCCCCCACCTGTCAAAGCCCCTGTCCCAGGGGAGCCCTTGCCTCCCCTGCCCCTCCTGTGCATGGAAAGGCCATGTCAGGGTCCAGCCCTGAGTACAGGCAGGTACAACAAGCCCCACTGAAGGCAGGGGGGTTATTTGGTCTCTCGTGATGAAATTTTGCATTTTCAGATGAAGGTGATGCTTGGCACAAGAAAAAAACCCAGCAGAAGTTGGTCAGTAAACATGCAAAGTAAATAATTCTGGAGCTGGAGTCACACTTGTTGAGCACTGGAAGTGGGAGAGGTACCAGGTTTAGCAGCAACAGCTAAATCTGAGCTCAGGCTTACAGGTCAGATCAAAAAGCTGCTTAAATGTCCAGAAAAAAATGACTGCTCCACTGGCATGTGGCACAAGCTGTATCAAAGAAATAAACAGTACTCCACTAGGTCCTCAAATCCATTCATTTCTATTCTTATCCTTTTCTCCTTGCAGATAAAACAAAAAACCTCATTATATTTTACTTTCCTAAGTTTTATGGCTCTGACATATACTCAGAATGATTGCCTTTGCTTCTGTTAACTACCTGCCAGCACTCTTATTAAAGTTCATTTAGGAATAATCTATTACCAAAAAGGAAAGGTCCAAGTCTCAAGGATGGATTATTTGAATCACAGCATGCCATTCTGCAGCAACAGGAAGACAGCCAGTTCCCCCCACCAGCACCTTTCAGACCTGCTCAGTGGGGGAAGAGGCAGCCCTTGGGAAGGTGGATTGAATTTCCAGATGGAAAACTAATGGCAGAAAACTCAGGTCACCACAGCTCTGGACAAGTGCAAAAGGACAATATTTCACTCTAGTATGAAGAACTGCATAAAAAGAATATAAATTCTGTACTCTCCCTTAAAAACTATCCAGATAAATGGAATATTTAAGAAAACATATGCCATGCAATTTTATTTGCATATGGAGCATTCTTATTTGCATTTATAAAATACAAATCAAAGCCAAGATACCAACATAGGCAGAATACAAAGTACAAGGCTATTCTAAAGTATGATAATAATGCAGACAAACATTTTTCTTTTCTTTGTTCCAAAAAAAAAATCTAGAAACTTAAATGTATGCTTGAATGAAAATGTACCAAATATTATCATTTATATTATTATCTGAGTATCTTTGATGGTTCACTTAAAATATTTCTTATCTAGATTATGTTTTAAAATGCATCTAAGTGTAAATATTTCTTAGGAGAAAAAAACAAAAAAAAATCTAATGGAATAAGAGGGGGAAAACATCAAGTCATGTTGACTGAGACACAAAAGGTAGGCTTTGTTAATGTTATATTCATTACCTTACAAAATGTTTTACAGGAAGTGTGGTAAATCCACCACAGATGTGATAAAGACTAAAACCTCTTTTAAAGCAAACCTATCCATTTAAAATAACCCAAAAGGTATGTGCAACATTTCTCAGCAATATTCCAAATAAATAGCTGATGAAACAAACTCAATATTAAACTGAAACATTTCATAAATTCTACATAAATACAGTCCTGTAAATCAGGATGAAAATCACAAAACCCCTATTTTTCCCTTCATCTCCTAGAGATATTAAAAAGCACTTAAAAGGTGATTTGGAATGGCAGCCCATTTGCTCCAGCACTGGGCTACCACCCTGACACACAAACCCACTCACAGTGCAACACACTGCAAGGAAAATATAAGCACTTCATTTCCCTTAGAGCACTAGTTAAATTTAGAAAAATTATTTTGAAATACAAGTATCTAAATTAAGAGTACATTATTTGATACACTTAAGGGAGGAAATGTTACAATTTTTATCCATATTTCATTTTGGGTTTTTAATAGACCATTCTTAGATGAACCAGGATTTAATATTTGCATTCAGCACACCTGTAAATGCTCCAGCTGGGTCCTGTCAATCCAAGCACTACAAATTGCTTGCAAAATTCTGATTACTAAATGCATATTAAATCAGCATTAACATTTTCCCCTAAAGATTTATATAATAGTGCAGTGGAGTTAAATAAGGCTTTAAAAATAAAGAATCAAACCAGCCACTTCATCATGATAATGTTGTATTTCATTCTTCTCCCAGGAATGTCCCCACCACCCTGCTATTTTTGGTTTGGTTTTCTACCATTCTCCTCTACATGTAACCAATGTTTTAAAGCAGTTTGTAAAGGAGTATTTAGACCAACAACAGACAGTCAGAAGAAAACAAAGGGATATATTTTGCTATTGCTTTGTAAGATATGGTATAACCTGGTCAGTGCATAGCACTCCCACACATGAGACAATACCAAAATGCTGAAATGGTGCAGCTGAAGAGCAAAAACACCCTTGGGACTCAAACCTGCAAACATTTGTTCCCATGATTAACTATTCTGCCATGAGAAATTTAATTTGAATCATTAAGAGTACTCAAAGTACCAGAGTTAAATGCACACATAAGTATTTACAGGCTTGGACTTTGATGTGACCCAAGGAAACAGCAAAGAAACTCATTCTCTATTTTTTTTTGTTTTTGTTTTTGTTTTTGTCCTCAACTGAGCTGATTCCCATCACTAACAGAAGCATCGGGGTGGAAGCTTTCCCTGGGATCACAAAATTTTAAATCAGATTTTTCATTTGAAGAAAAAACTATCTCTCTCCCAACAAAAGTAGTATAAAGAGAACACGTGTGCAGATTGGAGCCCATAAAACAACCATATATAACATTCAATATTTGCTTATCTTCCTATGTTAGCTTGGCAAGAATTAAATTTGCTACTCATGACTACTGCTGACATTCCAAGTTGATGCCAAGAAATGTATTTACTACCACACACTGCCATCTTTTATATAACATCACATAACATATGTGTGTTTATATGCATATACATATATGCATACCCAGTCAAAAAAAGAGCAGTGCCACAAATAATAAATCAAGTGAAAGTAATATTTAACCCACACACCCCAAACTTGCTAATAAACACTTGCAATGTATGGACAAAACCTATGCTAGACTTTCATCATGATGTAATTGCTATTTCAGAGAAAATTGAGCAAATTAACATGGCAGCCAAACCAACATGAAGTAGACTGACTCGGCCAAAACATTCTATTTCTCATTTTATTTCTGCACTAAAAATATTACTGAAAAATTCCAATTATGTAAATAAGGTAGGAATAAATAAAGTGTTAAAATATAAATCCGTTTCAATGGAAGAGGAACACACAAGGGCATGAACTCTGCTTCTCAACCAGGCTAATTCTCTGCTGAGAAAAAGACTGCACAGATCAGGGGATGCCAAAATGAGCACAGTGCCCCAAATCCAGCATGGTGTGTTACGAGGGAAAGGTATCCTTTCTTTTCTTAAAATAAAGCAGGGCAGTAAGTATCTAAACTTAAACGCTTAAGGGATTTTCCCCATGGATGAGGACGATAATTTGATACATTATATCGTACATTTCCTTCAAATTCCAGTTAAGTCAGTTGTAATTAGCTATTTCTCCACAGGAGCTTGAACAGGCATCAGATCTTTCACTCATCTACAACTGTGCTATTTTCTAAAGGCATTAACCAAGAAACGAGCATGCTTCCAGAAAATTCTCTGATGTCCCATGTCTCCAAAAGAGCAGGGCACTGGCCCAAGTGGTGCCCAGGGCATGATAGCCATGGCATGGACTTGGACAGAGCCCAGCCCCTGGCAGATATTTGCATTCTCTGCTGCTCAAGAAGTGGGATGTGGTCTGTGCTGAGCTCAAGAGCCAGGAGTTACCTTCCACTTCTGCATCAGGGCCTGAGAGGACTCTGTATCCTGATGCTCAGGGGTGTGCTGGGCTGCTACCAGATGTCCTCTTATCGCACTCATGGACCCCTGCCTTTGTTTTGTTCCACAGAAAAGCACTCCTCCTTGTGTGAAGGGGTGCTCACCTGCTGAAACACTCCCTGGAGTCCCTGGGAGGGACACTTGGTGTAGGTTAGAGAAGCTAAACCGAGCCCCAGAGCAGTTTTGAGCAGAGACTGCCATTTCTGCACCCTCTGTGCCCCTGTATTGACTGGGTTCTTTCAAGAACAGCCCAGCTGTATCTGAGCCTGCAGCCCAGCAAGAGCTGCAGTGACCTGTAGGGCTCACATCATGGAAACCAGCAGAAAGGCCAGTGTGCTCCTCATGCCACAAATGCCTCTGGCCAACATCAAATGTTTATGTAGTCCAAGATCACATCAATTCTACAAATTAATGTAAAGTTCACCATAAAAGAGAAAATCAAAACACTCGGGTCAATACACAAAATTCCACAGAGTGCACCCTCAGGATTTCCCTTAATGAGATAGAGCAAAATGCCCATAAAATGTAGACAGCTGGTAATAACATCATGGCAAAGAAGCCTCTATGGATTGCTTAGAAGCTCAAGTACATTTCAATTTAAAAATGTTTAAGCAAACTACATAAACTGAGTGCAAATCATATTTCCTTCTAAATAGGAACTACTACATGGAGACTGTAATATACAGTTTTAGAATTTATTTACATAAGAAAGAGACATTCTAAGTTTTGTAACATACAGTGTTAATATTATATATTTAAATAAGCCTTTATAATTTTTCATCGTGCTCCTTTAAGTGTCTCTTAAATCAGCAGAAAGAGAAGCCTTGATGTCAGCAGTGCTGAGGAAGCACAGCTCCCTGTTCCTCCTGTGAGAGCTGTGCAAAGCTCAGGGCTCCCTCCCCACGAGGTACCCATGGAGCAGGGATGCTCCCTGGCCTGCTGGGAGCTGGTGGCTCTTGTTCTGCCACAGCTGCACACACACTGTGTTCTTCTTCATGTGAAGCGCTCAGAATCTGCCCTAATTTAAATTTAAGTTGGAAAATCACAACTATCATTTAAATAATACACTAAAGGCAGAACCAGACAAGCAAAGTATTGGTTCCTATCTGCCTGTCCAGATACAAGCCAGCTACAATTTCAGAAACAAAGTGAACACAAAGCTCACATGCTGACACCAAACATAAGAGCTGTCAATGGAGCAAACAGTAACTTCTGTAGTAGGAATTTTAAAAAAATCAGCATTTCAGCATAGAACTCATAAAAAGCATCTGTCTAATAATAAAAAGCCATTGTGGATTTTTTTTTTAAATTCAAAGTGTTTTATCAGTTCCTGAGAGGTGTTAGGAGTGCATTTGTGTTGTTCCTCTGGCATGAAGTCACCCAGGAAGTATCTTAATCAGTCTTTGGAGAAGCTGTAACCAGTGTTTTGGGGTCCTTGGTTTCTCCAGAGAAAGCAAAACATCCCTCAGGCTCTACTGATCTGTGCAGCAGGATAAATAGCAGAGGGAAAGGGATGTATCTCATCCCTGAAGTCCTGAGTGTCCCCTGAGTGAGCCCAGACAGGGCTGATGGGCAGAGGGACACAGCAGAGGCAGCAGGAGGGGCTGGGCCAGTCACCTCCCTCCCCTGCTCTGGCTCAGTGACCCCAAGGGAGGTTGCAGCAAGCTGAGGGTCAGTCTCCTCTCCCCAGTGATGAGAGGAAATGGCCTCAGGTTGCCCCAGGGATGTTTTATCTCCTAACTTTCTACTTGGAAAATTTCTCTCCCAAAAGGCTTGTCAAGCACTGGAACTGGCTGCCCAGGCTCCACCAGCAGGGATGGAGTTGCCACCCCTGGAGAGATTTAAAAGATGTGTGGATGTGGCACACGGGGAACTGGTCTAGTGGTGGCCTGGGCAGCGTTGGGTTAATGGTTGCACTTGATCATATGAAAAGTCTTGTCCCACCTGAGTGATTCTGTGAGCCACTGAGCACAGTGCCATATGGCCTGGGATATCCCTTTGGCCAGTTGGGACCAGCTGTCCCCGCTGTGTCCCCACCCAGTCTATGCACTGTCACAGCAGGAGAAACTGAACAGTCCTTGATTGGTACAAACACTGCTCAGAAACAACTAAAAACATCACAGTGATATCAGCATTATCCTAAATCCAAACCACAGCACAGTACCAGCAGTACTAGGAACAAAACTGACTCAATCCCAGCTGAAACCAGGACAACAGGAATCCCTGCCCCTCCTGAGGCTGCTCCTTCCCTCACTGTGTCTGCCACTAATGGGTACCAGAGCAGCAGGAGGAGACGTGTGGGAGCCATAGCAAGCAGTCATGGAGCAATCTTCTTGTAAGAACAAATTCTTCTGGACCCTGAGCCCAGGATCTGAATGTCTGCACTTGCATGTGTCCTGAGCTTTTAAGAACATTTGGGTAGATTTTAATATATGTGGTAATTTAATTGTAATAGCTGTCCGTGGGGTGTGTTTTTTGTATAAAGAAGCTTCAGACAAAGTCTGTTCATTTGGGGGATTTAGTTAACAATTTCCTGGAAATTATTACTTGAAAACTGACTGAGTTACTGAGTGTGCAGGTGACTGTCACCTGCAGGGTTGTGAAAGAGTCACCAAAATCATTTATGTAACTCAAAAAAAACGAGACACTGCCTCTCCTCAGTTTCAAGCTGATGAATGACATATGTGAGTGTGCCCTTAAACAAATAAACAAAACAAAAAACAAAACTAAAAAAAGGTTTCCTGATTAAATAATGAGCTATTGCCTGGAACAGCAAAAACACATAAACAAATACAGTGACTGTGAGAGCTAAAATGGGGGGAGAAAACTCTTTCAGTGAAGAGCAGAATCCTCTCCAGAGCACGAGCTGTGAGCAGTAAGCCGAGACCACGTCATCAGTATGGTTGGCACCAGCTACTACTGAGGCCATTAGTTACTAAAATGTGCTGACTTTTTTTAGCATTGACCCAAGTTCCTTCCATCTCCTGGAGAGCATTCCTCTTTTTTTCTTTTTTTTTTTTTTAATTATTGTGGGGGGTTTTGAGGAATTATTTTAAGTAGCAACACAAAGAGTTGGAACAGGTTGATACTGTGGTGGCATCACGTTTTGATCTCTTGCTTCAAACAAAAGATGCACACCCAGCTATCAAAATAAAGTGAACTTTGTTTAACACGACTTGCCTGACTTTCCCTTGCCTTTTTCCCTGTGTAGTTGTACAGAGCTGAGCCAACAGGATATAAAATGTTACCCAACCAGAACTGTCCACAATACTGACATTTGATACCCATGTTGCCTCTGCTTGTTCCTGAAGTCATTTTAGAAACGTCCTTTCTGTGTTAGTCTTCTTTGTAATATTTAAGTAATTTTAGAAAGAATAACAGACTCTCATCTAACTAACTCACACTGTCAGACTAGCAAAGTCATTTTTCTAGGACAGCTTCCTTTCCTCTCTGTCAAAGGACAGCAGGCTATGGCAGATCCCAAAGCAGGGGACTGATTTGCAGAAATGTTGTGTGTGACAGGGAAACCCTTCTCTGTTAAGCAAGAGCAGCTGCAGCTGCTACAGAGGTATCATCATTATGTGCAGTATTCTTTTAGAAGGCTTAGTTATGATATCAATGTGCATCTAGGATCTTCCACACCATCTGTATTTTAACATTGCCCAACCAGAAATATGTCCATGTATATATATTGTTCATAGGGATTCCAAACTTTTAGATATCTCAATCTGGGAAAACAAACAACATTCCCCCTGCTCCTTCCAAGCTTCCCATTTCCTATTCCTGCAAGGCAATAAAAATACTTGCAAAAGTTTTTGGACACTCTCCTATCTTTTCTCCTGTTTGAGGAGAAAAATAAATGTTCCTCAGATTCCTTATAACAGAGAGAGGTTTAAAATAGTTTCTAAAAGATTTTATAGCATCTTAAAATATTCTCTTTTATCTTTTATATTTTTCTTACAGTGTCTGTAGATTATGGGCTGAGTTTAAAAAACCCTTGGGTGCTACTTTTGGAGTTGAGAGTATGCATATGGTGCACACATTTCCAACTAAGTGATGACTTCCATGAGACGTAGTACTACATGTGGGTGGGATGCTGGCAAGTAACAGATTTTAATGTACAATTCAAATAAGGGCATGAAAATCCAAGTTCTGCAATAAAAGAAACATGTTGAAATTCAATGGGAGAAATTTAAAGTTATTTATTCTGAGCCTTCAAAAGAGCTGGGAATTTTGGTTCTGTCCTGAGGCTGCACAAAATGGCTACATGGAAAATCTGTCTCCAACCAAATCTGCCCAGGACTGCAGGCATCAGGCTGGTTTTGTGATGTCATCTAGAGTATTGTTTCACAGAAAATATGGAATTGATTGCATTTTGCTAAGTGAAGTGGAAACAAAGCGACTTCTCATGCTCAGATGTAATCACTTCAAAATTAGGGCTAATGCATCTTTCTGCCCTCAACAAGAACCTCTCTACCTGTCAGTGCCTCCTGCAGCCTCCAACGAGGTGTGCTGATATCACTGTGCTGGGCAGGAGCCCTGGACACAGCAGGATGGGGACAGTGTGGTCGTTCAAGCTGGAGCAGCAACACGACCCAAATGCTTTGCCCCAGGCACTAACATAATGAGGGATGGCTCTGATCATTAGTGCTGGAGAAGCAGTTATATTGTTTAGCAATTTATCCAGTACAAGCAACATGCTCAGCTCTGTACAGTACACAGCTCACATTTATTTCCTTCCCCAAGGAAAGCATAGATTGACCACACCACAGAATGTACTGTGACTGGGACACTGTGTCCCAAAAATCTTATAACATGCCCTGGTCTTTGCTGGGTAGACATTGTTACTGAACTGTGTTGTAGCTCTACACTAATTAAATATTTTTAGGTCCTTAAGAGTGCTAACAGAATAGTACATAACAGATAACCAGTATATTCTTGAAAGTTTTGCATCAAGTTTGTACAGATCCAAGAAAAAAGTCTTAAAGGAAGCATTTATTATAAAGACAATTCCTGGAGAAGGAAAAGTAGGTGTCTGTTTACAGCAAAAATGGGAAGATATTTTCACAAATGGAGGGGTGGGTGGTGACAGCACAAGGCATAGGAACGTAAGTGGGAGAAAGATTAAGAATTTGGGGGATGTGGTATCACGAAAGAGCAAGAGGTTATGTAAAACTAATGAGACATGCAGAGCCCTAAAACCACATGCTATTACCCAGGGATCAAATCCCACAAACATCCCATGCAATTTAAGAAAATCATTTTTTCTCATCACATCTAAGACATACAGTGTAGTAGGAAAATAGTGTCTCCTTTTTCTTTTATGCTTGGCACACCATCAAAGTCTCCCATGAAGTCAAAGAAAAGCACCTCCACCCTAAACTGAGGCTTCTACACGGGGAAAGAAAATATGTTCCCTTCACTGGCTATTTCTACCAAAGAAAGCAGAAACCAGGTGGGAGACACACAGAGCCATCAGCTCTCCCCGTTCCACCTCAATTAAGCCGGAATTCAGCCAGGTCATTACTTTTACAACAACGCTATCAAAACCTGAGGTGATCCGGTCCAGCCCCTACACGAAGATGACACTTTTGGAAGCCCAGCACTTCCTCAAGCTCTCATTTGGCCCTGCCTGGGAAGGGCTGTGCCTCCCAGTAGCCCACTGGGCCAGGGCTTTGGTGGCTTTCAGCAAACGGTGGAGGGCTGGCCTCGCCCGCGCCTGGGAGCTGGCGGCTCCCAGGCCAACGGGGAATGGCTGCAGACTTGAAAGACACGCTGCTTAAAAGGCTCTCTCATGTTTCAGCTGACCATGTGTTTTCTCTTAGTACCCTGTGAGTTCAAATACCTCTGTATAACAGAAGTCAGACTGAAAAGGCATTGTGCATAAAATAATTCTTATCCGCGTTGGTACGAGCCTTTGTGCTCTTTAAAAGCATATACAAGTAGGCAGGGTCCTATTCACACTGCTCGGTCCATAGATTGTATCTTGTTCAAATTCAGTGATAAAAAAAAGGCTTGTAAAGGTTTTCTTTTAAACCTGATCTGTAGCAGCACAGAAATATTTAACAACATCCACATCATTCATAGGTAACTATCTTTTGAGAAAGACCAGATTTCTCTCTCTTCCCGTGAAACACTGCCAACTTGAGTGCATTTGCCAACAGCAAGATCAGGCTCCAGGGAATGACAGCTTGCAACAGCATCCTACCAGGTCCTAAAGCCTATCCCAATCCACAGCTGTTTAAAAAAAAAAAAAAAAAAAAAAAAAAAGAAAAAAAAAAGTAGTAGTCATGAAGTATTTCAGTAGTATTGAAGGATGCAAATGTATCAGTGGCAAGAAAACAGAAATATGCCAACCAGGTGTGTGGTGTTCATACCCCAATTCAGACAAAGTATTTTTTATCTCTGATTTATATTACTTTTTTAAAGGTACTGGTTTTACAGTTTGTTCAATGTGCTCAGATTGCCAATAAATGAATAATCACTGAAGTAAACCTTCCCCACAGACTAGGTTGTCACTCTAGCAAAATAAGTTGGTATTGATTCGACTCAGAAACTTCTTGTAGACTGAGACTTCTTGTAGACAACAGCTTAAGAAAGAATTTTTATTAAATTGAGAGGCTCATGTGTTACTATGCTTTCTACAAAGGCAGTCATTGTCCACAAGAAAAGAACTTCTCAGCTCTCCTCAAAGTCTTTGCATTTATACTGCAACCTCTGGCATTTTCTCAGAGACATCATTTAGGACAATGTGGTGGACTCTGCATATTCAGTCTCATCCTTTACCTACCACACTAAACCAGTTGCTCACTCATTGGCATGGGAGTCAGGGACCAGCTGAGATGTTCTTCACTGATGCTTTTAGGTGCTAATACACAAAAAATTGCAATCTTCTGGTGGAGATTTTCCAGCCTTACAGATACATAGTCTAAAATGAGCTGCAGACACAGAGACACACACTTTCCCCCAAGCACCCTCAGTCCAGGGTGGTGCACCAGGTTTGCTTTCAAGACCCTGGAGCCTTTTGGAGCAGAGCTGCACTGTACAGCACTGTCCTTGCTCCACATCCTCCTCCATCCTTGCAGCCCTGGCACACCTTTTCCACTGCCATGCACTCTCTTTTTTTTCCTATTAAGAGCAAACCACAACACAAACAGGATTGCTGACAGTGCCCACAGACTCCTGGAGACCCATGTTGTATTCGTGTCAGCCATTGGGGATTTAGCCAGTCATCCATACAGGTTTGAAACAACTCCTCCCCAGCCTCTCTCCTGCTTAGTAGCCAATGTCCAAGCACCAGAGAGGGCAAGGATATGTTTCAAGGCAGCAAAAATAATAATCTCTCAGGCTACCAGGAGTCCTTTCTCCAAACCAGGTCTGTAGGGCTGGGGGAGATTTGCCTTCTGCACCTTGGGCTGCTGAGCCCCCTGAGCAAACCACGTGCAGCAGTTCACAGCTGCCAAAGCCTGGGGAAGGCAGCACAGGGTGGGTCCTATTCTTCATGTGCAGTTTAATTTCCAGGTTTCTCCTAATCAGCCTTAGTGAAGCACCTCACTGCTACAATCATGTTATTCTGAGTACTGATCCCACTGCCTGGGTTGTGCTGTGGACTTCCCTCAACGGTCAGGATCTCAGTCTGAATGACTTGATGCTCTCCTATGGAGTTTTGGAAACTCTGTATTCTTGTAAAACCCACATAAACATCCTACTGTCATGAAAATTTTTATCATTAAAGAAAATTCCAGTGTCGTGAAAGCATTTACTATATGGAAATAATTATTTCCATGTCAGAACAGTGTTTTACAGAGGCATTTTTCATTTGAGAAAAATCAACCTACCTACTTTGTTAAGTGAAATGTTCCCAAGCAAAGGCAAGCCTAACTCTAGAACAGCAAAGATGGCTAGAGCTTGTATAGCTTGTTTTTGAGCCAGAAACAATTAGTTATAACACTGCTAGTAATGGGTACCTTTAATACTTTGACTCAGCCTTCTGTGTGTTTCTTTCCCTCATATTCTGCTTTATACCATCCATCCTCTCTACTCACACAGAAACCAGAGACTGGCAGCCTTTAAGAAGCAGTTAGCTGCAAGTTAGAGGTATATCCCAGATCTCGTGTATTAAATTCCCTCAGGCTGTTGACCTCTTCTATTCCCAGGGAAAATGCAGGCTGCATCACTGGGCAGGACTTCAAAACGATTAGGGACAGGGATCAGACACCACTACACCAGTGTCTGATTTCTTCCCTCAAAGAAAGAAGACCTACAAGACATGCTTCACTCCTCCTTCGCAGCTTTTCTGGAGCACAACATGTTCTGTGTTGCTACGGGTTATGAACACGAGTTCGGGAAATTAAATAAGCACCTAATCCAAGCACTACTCAGTTAATTAATGCTGTGCTGTTAACAGGGCTATAACTGCATGTGCTTCACAAGAATTAACAAGATTTGTTTGCATTAGCATGGTCTTACATCTCCCAGGTGACAGCAGGAACCATGAAATGGGGATTTATGCCCTGCCCTGGCCGCTGCCAGCAGTGCCCAGAGGGGCTGGGCAGGGGCTCTGGCACTGGTGCCCGGGGGCTCTGGTTGTCACCCATCACCTCCAGCCCCTCTCAGGAGGGGCACAGGTTGTGCCCAGTGCTGAAGCCAACTGCACCTCACGGGGGAACTGCAGAGGGCTGGGCACAGACAGGGGGGAGGTGGCCCTCTGGCCTTCTGATTAAATGGACTAGAACTGAACTTGCAACAAAAATAAACACAGCAAGTACACAAATCAGCAAAACTTGCGTGACTTTACGAAGACAAAACTCAAATTACTTCAAGATGATCTTTGCAATTACGTTAGCAAGTTCAATAGAGCATCGGGGCTGACAGCTGTAGCTTTGTGTGCTGAGGAGCCGCAGAAGGCGGTGACAGAGCTGCTCTTCAGCAGGGCCAGGCTGAGCCCCTCTCCCCTCCTATTCTCCAGCCATTACTCACACAGCACCATGGAGATGCTCACTCACAGTATTGGGAAGAAAGATAGAGTGGAGCTCTGCTCTGTGTCTGGTTGGGCGAGACTTCTACTGCTTTTAGTTCATGATTCCCTCCAGTCGTCCCTCTTGCGCTGTTCCTCTCCCCAACTTTGCAAACTCCTGCAAATAAAGGTTTATAGCCTTGACTACTCACTTGTGCCAACCCCTCCAAATACAAGGTTTATAGCCTTGACTACTCACTTGTGCAAACCCCTCCCAATACAAGGTTTATAGCCTTGACTACTCATTTGATGTGGACTACACAAGGATTAGCCAAACGACACAGGCCACGTTACGGGGCAGATTTCTGTAGATCTCAGATGAGGTCCCACATATTACTCTAGTTTGCTCATCTGCAAACATCTGTAGCAGAACACAGTGATCTTCCACTAAACACAAAAAACAACCCGCACAAATGGAGCCAGTTCCATTTGTTTTCCATATATGGGAAGAACTCACTCTAAACAAATTTAATTCTTGACTCCAAGTGGAATTGAAGATGCTTTTCAGATAAGAAGTGGTAAAATAAAATCGCAGAAGATCACAGAAGATGATGTTGTTATTCCCTTCCTGCAGCATTCATCTAATTTTATGTTTCACATTGGGGCAGTTTGGCCTTCTCTAAGACCAGAAAGACAGCAAACAGCAGTTGAGCGGTGGTTAGACTGCACTCATGTAACCCAGCAATCATAACTCAAGGGAGAAAATTATTTCCTGTCAGAAATATAGACTGAAACTGCCAAGAAAATCTCTCCAAAGCTACAAACTTATCACCATTCACCCATTAGACTTGTGTTGAAGAGAAAAATCAAAATTGCACCACGTAAACCATGGATGGAATAGCACGCAGAGAGAAGGAAAAGAAGACATAGCCATGAAGTCAGCTTGAGTTCTAGTAAAAACTTTGTTCTGAAATCACATTTCTAAAAAAATCAGAGAAGTAGGTAAAAATACAGTTGCATTTACAGCCTACCCACTGTGACATTTTTTCCAGACAACTGGCAAGATTTCTCTTTAGCTACAAAGCCGTGTCTTAACAATCTTGTGGATTCACTCATCTCTCTGCCCTTGGTGCCAGAACATTCGTGTGTGATGAGGGCCTGGGTTGGCTTTGGGACATGATGCACATGGGGAGCGGCCCAGGGAGCACAACCTGGGAGCGAGTGCCCGCCTAAGGGCTCCAGCCTCCCCGGCCGCACTCCGCCTTTCCCAAGGCTTATACCGCCATGGAAACGTCTTCAAAATTAGGTAACCAAGGAAAAAAAGTTTGGGAGGTGATGTCCCCTGTGCTTTTTCAGAAGTATTTGCCCAATGACAGCAAATTTCTCTCGCTGGGAAAGAGTGTTCAGCTCCTTTGGTACCAACAGTGGGAAAAGGGAAAAAAGCTTGCACAATGTTATTTCCTGATTAAGCTACTGCTAACCTGTAGCCTTCTTGGTCTGTTCTGATCTATTTTGTTCTTTTGTGTTTTTCTTTTTCCAGTTTCGTCTGCTGAGCCCAAAGGAGATCCAATTTATAACTGGATGGCTGGTTCATAGCCGCATTATCAAAGATTTTCAGATGTGAAACCTTTGTCCATTTTTTCACACTGGTATCCATAGCAGATAAAGCATCATTATTAATGCCTTATCCAATGTCCCAGAGAAACACAGACTGGAAATTCAATTATCTATTGTCACAAGTCACTTTGTTACACTATGAAAACAAAACACAAAGCAGATTAATTTTTTTTAATAGAGCTCCAGAACACTAAACTTTTCAAGAAATGAGAAACACAGTAAGAGCTGAATCTAACTATAAATTCTGACATATGTCCACTTATAATGATTAATGACTAAGAAAAAGAAAAGAGACTGCATGCACAAATGCCAGCCTGAATTGATGTTAAGACATACAGCTATTTTAAATATTTTCCCTTCTAATTACCTCTATCTTACTACTGCAAAATATTCACCATACAAAACCTGATTGGCTCTCCTGCCTCTCTCAAAAGCAGCAGGCAGTCAAATAAGCTCTGAAAAGCCAATTCAAATGCCACAAAGTAAAACAGCACTGCTGTTTCTTCCATAGAAAATCCAAATAAAGCTCATTTACTTCTCTTGGGTGTATAAGACAAAGATATTAACACCACAGCAGAGTTTTTCTATAGCAGTATATGAACAAAGAGACTGAATGCCCCAACCTGCAGCCACTGCTACAGCCTCCATTATATTTGCTCATATGTCAGTAAGAGCTCAAGGAAAGGGCTGTGTCCACACTAACTCAGTTTGTTCACCATTTCAAGAGTGATCTCCAAAAACATAAAAAAGACAGAGCTCAAGAGTGCACTAGTAAATAACATTCAGGATATGCCACTTTGTTCACTACTTTCCAAGGACCAACATTATTTTCCTGGACAGAATGGCTGATTTTAAGACAGCTTTACAGCTAAGGCATGGCATTTCACATCCTACAGAACCAAGACAGCAGCTGACACAGACCAAAGCCACCAAGCACAGTTTCAGGGCTGTGTAGGGTGTTTTTGAGGCACGGGAGGATGAGTCCAGGTCACACCGTGGGTCCCAGCAAGGCCACATCTGGCGTAGACCAGGTGCCTAGTGACAGAAAACAAACCACATCCCTCAATGCCGCTGAGACAGAAAGTTTAACAGCATGTTTTGGGATCTCAAGGTGCCCCTTTGCTGTCCATGACCATAGAAGATGGAAATAGCATCATTTGTCACTGGTTCCGTGCCACGCAGCACATCTGGAATCAGGGTGTTGGCGGTGTTTGTGTTATGCTCTCAGCAGGAGACGATCTGCTGGTAGAGATCATGTCAGCACTGCTGGAGATGAAAACATCCAAAATAGTGTCCATGACTGGCAACTTTTATTTTGCAACATATGTCAAACTCCTGCCTGTGACGTGGCACGACTAGCTATTGTATGATGTAAGGGCTACAGCGCATTCTTTAACATACAATGCAATTGTCTGGGAGAAGTTAATGTGACTCCCCACTGCGAGACACATTTCATGACAACCAAGTCCTGAAAACTGCTCTTGCTCACTTAAAACTGAGCTGAAAGGGCTTCTCAGAAGGCGGGACACACTGGGCAGAAATTTCCAGAAGAGAACTGTAAATGGAAAACCTTTAAGCAAACAGCAGTATTAACCAAACTGGATGCAGAATTACTAGCATGGGTTGGGCCTCCTCAGAGTAATGAAGCAATACCCTTAGAAATGCCTCTGTATGTTCAGAGCCTGCTCTTAAAGCAGATTAGCCATGTTGTCATCTTATGTGAATAACAGTCTTTGCCTGGGAAAATGAGTTGAGACCACACCAAAATGACTCCAGTGAAGAGCTCTCAACATAACCTCAGGGATGCTCTTGTACCACCAAAAGGAACCAGCAAAATGCTGACTGGCTTCCCAAGGCTGTTTTACTGCAAAGCACAAATACAGTTTATGAAATCGAAACACAGTGAGGAAATACTTCCATCAGGCCCCAGCATGGTGATACAGTTCCTCAAGGAAAGAAAGTCATTCTTCCTCCCTTCCAACATGGAGCTTAGGAAAAATTCTCATGTGATGTGAGTCATCTTCCCATTCAGACATGAATTCACTTTATCCTTGCTGGAAAGATGATCTAACCCTTACCTTCTCCAGACTTTCTCAACAGGGGATCGAGCACAGGGTAGAGAGGAGCTCAGTGACAGAGGTGAAAAGAGGAAGGAAAAACATACACAAACACACAGAAAAGTGATAATTCTGGAGCTTTCCGCCAGGAAGCCCCGTGCCACTGCACAGCAACAAAAATAACCCAGGGGTTCCCTCTCTGCTCTGGCTCCCTGTGAGGAGCCACTTTAAAGCTTTTAGAACATTTGCAGAGTTTGAGGGAAATGTTTTTTGTTTAACTTCAGCTACTTCAGAAATGCCTGGGGCCTGAAGAAACATATTTTTGGATTGCTCCTAAAGAACAGACTGAACTTTGAAGTTTGGGGAATTTTTTTCAGATCAAATGTTAAATTAATAAACACCAACATGACAAATCAGTCTGGGAACTGGGGAAAAAATTAACAATCACTAAAAAATCTTTTTGAATTAATTAATTGTGGCATATTGTTACTTACTCTAATACTTTGATGGGTCTGGCATTTCAAGTCCCCTAAGCCACACTGCATATCCTAACTAAGCACTTTTGATATTATTGCCTATTTTTCCCCACAATATAAAGGGCATATCATCCTCAACATCAGCCTGGGTAAGAATGAGATCATAACTAGTTTACTTATGGATGGTTTAAGAAATGCACACAACAATTCAAAGCAGCTGGAATCTAAAAGATTGTGTACACAGCTTATTTATAAGAGAAATTTCATCAATGCCACTGAATTTACCTTGCACTTTCTTGTTGATTGCAGTGTCCCATGTGACTTATTTTCTTTTCACTGTATTGCAAGAAACAGCTGGATAAGGAACCCTGGAGTCCCTGGGAAGCCATGGGTCAGTCAGTTGTAAGCCACACACCAAATATTAATTACAGCTATGTGGTCAGAGCCCTCTGCTAACACTGCAAGTAGGAACAGGATTGTGCCAGGATTGCCACATCTACATTTTTGTATTCTTGCCTCAATTTTCCTCACCCTATTTTCAGAAAGAAAACCATGGTTCATTTCCAATAGGTGACCCAGTAAATAATTAAAAAGTGATAATGTAAAACAACCTCCCTCTATGAACAGTGGTGAACAACAGTTTGCTCACTTCTGTAGTTCCCTACCATCCCAGGCAGCTATAAGAGGGAGAAATATTCAATATCCTTTCCTGCAGATTTTAGGGTCACTTTTTTCAGGAATCATGAGATTCATCAGCAGACCAGAAGTGTACCTGCAGGGACCACTGGAGCAAACTTGCTTCTCCCAAGATCAATTATTTACATTTAAAAAAATAAGTAAAACTCCCCCTCTAGGATCTTAGTCTATTCTCATCAACACAAGCCAGGTGAATTGCACCAGGATATTCCTGCCATGGGATGGAGCTGAGAGAGGAGAGCTCCTACTGATGTTCTCCCTGTGGACTCCTAGAGCAGAACCACCTCCCTGGCAAACACAGCCCCAGCCCTGAGCCTGCCCTGATGGACAGGGTGCTTTGATTAACACCACGAGCTGCTGACCCAGAACATCAGTGCCTCAAGGAGGATTCCAGCAAACATCTGGTACCATTAAAGATCTACACCCTGAGAGGGCCAGGGCTGAGGGATTGCATAGTTCCTCTCCTTGGCTGGAACAGCGCACAGATTTGAATGTTACATTTAAGGAAATTGGCATCAGAATAAAGAATGAGGAATGTGAACTTATTCATTTAGTGGTCTCTCTAATGCTTCTCCATTTAATATTTGCAAATTTAATATTAACACATGCAGGTCTTAGAAAAATTATGTTACAAGGAACAGCTTCTGTACTTCTTATAATAAACAACCAACCAAAAATACATGGTATGTATAGCAGGGGTTTACAGCTGGGATCCTGTATTACTTCTTATAGTCACTTATCTAAGATCTAGTGTCTATAAAAAGCCTCTCTGTTTGCTATTTACACAGGTGTCCTGGAGCATTATATAATCATGTAGCAGATCAACATAGCCTTAGGATCTCAAAGTATAATAAAAGTACATTAGGATCGTGACATAGAGGGAAAGAGTTGGCTACCATTTGACACTGGTCTTTTATTCCTTCCAGAAGTTCACCTGGGCATGGAGGATGGATGTCTTTAGTTCTTCATGAGAATAAGACAAAGGAAACATATCTTTTTGCAATCTTGCTTGCCTAGATTTTTAAAATGCACAGTCAAGCTGGCCCCTCATGTAAATGTTTAAATTTTGCCACTCTTATTTATGCTATGCAGTTCCCCTAAACTTGGCAACAGATCTCCTACAGTAAGGTCCACAAGCCAGGGGTCTGGTAAGAGCTATACTTTCAAGAGTCAAGACTTTAAAAAAGTAAAGCATAGTAACTTAAAGTATTCCAAATATACACCACCAAGGAGGACAACAAGACATGAGAGATGACAGAATCAACACAAGGCATAGATGTTTCCACATATTCTCTAACCACAGGAAGGATCAGAAAATATATTACAAATTAAAGCAGATTCTATGATTAATGAAAAATGCCCTCCAGGAAAGGCATCTATCATCCCTTAAAAAAAAAAAAAAAAAAGAAGAAGAAAAAATGTGATGTATTATCCATAAAATCCTCCACAATGACTAATCTGTCATTTTAGTCAGCCAAATCCTGAAGACAAGGTTTGAATCCTAACAAGGTAACAACAAAATCCACTAGCATGTAAGAACAAGGGACATATTCAATTCCTATTACATCTGGCTTCATTAGAGCTTATTCTGCTTTTAATCTGCTGTAATAAAGTCCTTAAGTCTGAGCAAAGATCTTAGACTTTGACATGCTCATATAGAAGTATACATTGCATGCAAGTGACATGGCAAAGGCAACACAAGTACATCAGACCTTGTACTTGCTCTGAATGAATTATGTCCTCCATTCATGAAGTCCCACTGTCATTCTTTTCCAGAGCATCTGCTATGCAGGATCAACACTGGCTCTTTACAAAAGACAACATCAGGATGAATAAACTTCCACCTCCCATTCCCCAGGCTGTGTACAGCTGCTGCTGATGCCAAGACATGGCACCCTCACTCAGTAGTTTTATCAGCTACTCAGAGTCCCATATTAGAAGACTAGCAAAAAAGCCCAAAAAATTAAAAACCCATTTATATATATATAATTCAATGTAAATTGAAAACTTTTTAGAAAATCTTATTGCCTATTTGCAAGTACAAGCATGTCATCGTGCTTACTGAGGATTGCAGAGGTCATAAGGAACAAGCATTCCATATAATGCATATAACTACCAAGGAATTGCTCCCAGACTCCTGTCATTGGATTTTGCCCACTTGTACATATATAAATCAATTGGCACTGTGGCTTAAAATGGACATACTGTCCTTGACACCAGCAACCATTTGCCTGCTTGACAGCTCTGCAACACTAACTCTAAAAACAAAGCATTTGTTTGCTGCATCTTGCACTGCTGTTTTTCTCCAGTGTTTTTTGGAGCTGTTTCTTAGGTGATGGTTTTACTTCCAGTTCTTTAAGTCCTCGAACTTCATTTACTTATGGGGCCCTTTGCCCACAAATGTACTGTGCAAGATGAAAATTTCAAGGGATTACTTTGATCCAGAAAACATATATGAAGAAACACAGGTATTCTCAATTTTATATGAATGGCAATCAACACCAATGGAGACTGCTAAGAAAGTCAATGAATTTGCACACCACAAATTGGTCCTTTCCCCATTTTCTTCAAGTATTACTAAGTCACATCTCACTGAGTAGCAGCTTTCTTTTTCATGGTGTGAACCCTTTTGCCCAAAGAAAAGCACAAAAATACATCTGAACAGTATTTTATAGCATTAATGACCTCAACCTCCCTGCCCCAGGTAATGGCCAGTTCAAGTTTGCTCAGGGATTACCCTTCACTCCTCCAAGGCTGCTGATTTACAAAGCAAAGAGATACTTGAGAAGCACTAGCAGTATTTGCCTACTAAGCATTAGCTCTTCTGAGATCAATAGTCATGGAAAGTAAACCCCAGCCCATACTTGAGAAAAGCTATGTAAGTTGCAATTTTCTGTATGAGAAACAACAGGAAACCCTACCAGGACATAGGCTTGCTTGTGTGGGCAGAAGAAGAGGCAGAAAGCAGCAGCAGAAAACAGCAGGCAAGATTTTAAGCAGCTTTTAAGACTAGCAGCTGCTGCACTCTGCTAACAACTGCCCAGGAGAAGCTGGAGGAAACCCTGAGGGATGGGTGGTTTCTGCAAGTGGTTCTCGCCATGGAACCTGTCACTCAGGTCTGGAAGTCATTGGAGGAATGGCACAGAAAATGTCACCTTTTATTGAGGGAATATCCTTTGCTCAGAGTGTTCAAGAAAATTACTGAAAAAAACCCCCAACAAACAACATTAAAAAAACCCCACAAAACAACAAAACAAAAAAATACCGCTTTAAGAGAGATGGATGGTTGGAATGGAGCGCTTTATGAAAACAGAACAAAACCAAAAAAGAGCTGTGAGCCATGCTATGAACTCTAGTGTAGAGTTTGCATTTTTAAAATTCCTCGCAATGGATCTGGAATAAATCAGCAATGGGTCAAACCGGTTCAGAAAGTGTTTGAATAACTGCCCATGGAGTGGCCAGAGGTTCTCCGTCAGCAGAGTATTTTGACTGCTGCTGTTCAATTACCATTTGAGAAAGCAGGACTGCTGGGAAAGACAACACAAGGTAAACCAACACGGGCTACAAAAGCAATCAGTGCACCAATATCCACAGTGCACAGCCCGGCCCTCGGAGACCTTCCCAAAGCAGCTTCACCTCGTGCTGCTCCGCGCCAGCAGCGCTGCGCACAGCCAAGGTAAGGGGCTGTCAACAGATCGGGAGAGCCCGAAATATCTCATTTTATCTCTGTCACAGAAACCGTAATTGACAAATCATTATTTTACATTTATAAAATATATGATGAGGAACATACCACATGCATTCTAGACTTTCTGTCTGCACTGGAAATCAGCTGGGAAATTAGGAGGTACGGCATAGAAACATCACTACGAATATACCGTATTACTGCTTTTGCAGCTGCAGTCCCAGAATTTGTTTCACAATAATTCAGTTACCCATGTTTAAACAACCAGCCAGCAGAAGAAAGGCTGATATATTTCATATGCATTCTCTTTGAGCAGGGGGGCCTTCACGTCTGGTCGAAAAATGTCAGGCTCATATGACACCACCAGAGTCAGGAGAGATGCCTAACCATAACTAAAAGCAGAATTTGGCCAACACAATTGGAAAATACCAGCAGAGTATATACAAATGCACACACGCAATCTCATATAAGAGCAGAGCATGAGACAGATTGGATTTTTTAATCACACCTTTAAAGAAAACAACATTTCATGTACAAACCTCTCACTGCACTCCTACGTGGATCCTTTATCCCACTGCAACATAAACAGACATACCAGAGTCTGGAGTAGGGAAGAAAGATTTTTCTTTTTTATTTTTTTTTCCCCATTGAGGATTTTAAACACAATTTAAAAAGCAAAGGAACAGATCTGGCCTGCCTTCCAAACTGACTTCAATAATAGATAAACAGTTTTAAGACTACCACAGTCAGCAAGTACATACATAAGCTTTACATTAATACACTTACCTACATTTTTAGGAGAGCTTCATTTTTCCTCGTTGTTCTTGGTTTCCTCTAGCATATAGTCCACAAGAAAAAAACTAGACATTTTTTCTGATTCACCAAAACCATGCTTTTACAATGAATAGCCTAATGGTTTAAATATTATTCCTCAAAACTTCTTATCCAAAGGAAAGCAGCCTTTCTGTCAGCTTCTGTACCAATTCCTACAAGTTTTGTATCATCCTTCTAAGATAATTCTCTCAAACCCATCCTTCAGAAAGGAAGGATTTTAGCTTGCATCCTGCATGCAGTGCCTGACTTGAAGCTCCATTCTCTTCTTAAAGTCCCTCATCTCTGGTGCACTTACTGGTAACACCTGAGGGCTTTGGTACTTTGCAAAAACAAAGTGGATCTCAGTAGTGGCAAAGACATAACCAAGCACAAACATTTGAAGTTATCACTAAAAAACCAGATTCTGAAACAGCATTTTTAACAAAATTAAACAGATAAACTTTGGTGCAAATTAAAAACAACCCTCTTGTATCTGAGCCCATAATGACTATTTTGAATACAGATTATTTACTGCTGGCAATAAAGAAGTTTTTTGGTAACTTTTCTGTTATTGGGAAAAGCTTGAATACAATCCAGTCAAGAAAAAAACTGCTGACTTTCCTAAATAGGGGCTGTGTTTTTGCAATAAAGAATACTGGTCAATATACAAGTGGAGGAAAACTGAACCAGATGTCAGTAATAGGACCACAGAACGTTGCATTTGCCCAGAATCGCTATTTTAAACACATGATGTTGGTCTACTGGTTTGTGGGATAATACATTCTTGGCAGCCAGAAAGAGTTTCGATATGTTAGAAGGTTATCCTTGAACCAAAAAAAAAAAAAAAAAGAAAATATAAAAGGAGGAGGAGAAGTGAGGTAAAGAAAGGCCACTAATTCATCAAGTTACCTATAGCAAAAAAAAATCACGACTTAAGGAATCAGTTCAAAGACAAGTCAGCGACAAAACAGAAAGCTTGGGGTTCATATTCATTTTTGTTTTCTGCTTTACCTCCTTAATATGAATACTTCATTCATCCTTCATTGCACTTTGCCTTCCTGGGTTTTTCTAAGGACTCTTCCCTTCATTTGCACTCAGGTTCTGGTGAGCTTCCACCCAGCAGTGGGAGCGATGTGGGGAACCACCCCCACCCAGAGCACACAGACCCAGCTCCCAGGGCTTTTCCTCCTGGAAATCTTTGCTCACCCCAGCATCCTGCTGCCCTCACTGGCATTGCTGAAGGCAGCTGCCCCAAAATCCCTGAAGGCAGCCCTGGAAGCCATAAGCACACCAGTAACAACCCAGGTCCCTGTCCACCAGCCACTTAGTAGCTGCCCATCTCAAAAATGCTGCCTAGCTCAGAGTCACAGTTTCTGAGTGGATTTTTGGTGTGTTTTTTGGTTTTGGGTTTTTCCCCCTTCTACTTAAGAAGTCCTCCTCTTCTATCTGTAAGCCTTCTTAATATTGAAATAAAACTTCAAAATGTACTTTGGATGTTTGGCCAACAAACACATCCCTGTTTTACCATGTAATAAATTCAAAAATCAACTCTGCTCATTGTCTTAACAAACCCTTCTCTGAAAGATAATTAAAACCACTTCCCAATATACAACCAAAGTTTTATTTTTATAGTCTATCTTCAATTATGGCATAATCCTTTCTTTTTTTTTTTAACCAGTGAAATATACAAATCACACAAGACAGAAATATGTACATTAAATGTACAGAACAGAAGAAAGGACATAGAAGATTTACATATCTGAATGACAGGTAAAATATTTTACATTAAATAGGGTTTTAATAGCTAGGATCATGAGATTCAATTCTGCTCAGACAGAAGTCACTAAAAAGGAACATGAGGTGATTCAGCAAATGAAAAAAAAAGATCATGGTTTTTGTACAATAAAAACCAAAGTGACATATTCAATGAATTAGTGCTTTATTTATTTCTCTTACTTTAAAGATATTCTTTGCAAACATCTGAAGATGAGGGGTAAATATGTCCTTGTACAATAAATTAAGAGCAATAAAGCGCCATTAAGAAGCTGATAAATGATCAAGATGAATTTAATGATACAGCTTAAAGGCTTGTGAAAAGTCAAGGCTTTAGTACAACTAGGCTAAAGTGAAAGGTTTTCCTCACTTGCTATCTGCAAAACCATTTTCTTTGACTTGTAGGATGGGACTGAGTTGGAAAGTGGCATCTGAACCAAAGATGAAATCCTGTGTAACTACACAGCATGGGGGGAACACATCTTGTTTGACAAATAACAATTCTCTGTTCAAAAACTGAAAAGCAAGGGCCTAATGCAGCACATTTTGGAGTTGGAAGGTGTCTCCTTTCAGCAATAATCAATAATGCCCTTAATGTGAGAGTGGAATAGCAGTGATCTCCAGACTGGTATCAATTCAAGTGCAGGGTGCTGCCTCTACCAACCACCCAAGGAAGTCCTGAAATTGGGAAGAGGCTTACTTCTTTGTGATTATCCTTAAAACTTCTGAACGTTAAAAGTTCTTAAAAAAATAATAATTAAAAATAAAAACCCACCAAAAGCTTAGAATCAATCTAAAAGCCTGAAGAGATCTGAAAAAGAAAATAAGGGATGAACTGCCCCTTTAATTTAGATGTTTTATTTTTTTCCTAAATCATTAAAATATATATGTACAAAAAAGCTTTGAAGTATCAGACACCAGAGACCACAGTTCTCCCATATATATGTAACTGCTCGAGTATAGCCTGAACAATTGTAGTGTATATCTGCAGTATATTATCTAAAGCATGTGTATTAAAGACATAGGATGATAAATTTGGTATTGCTGCAACGTTTCATTGAACTATTAATAGTCAGTTAATGTTATTAAAATATGAAACTACTGTCTCCTTGAGTGAAAGCGTTCCCAAAATCTGCGAAAAAAATAAAAATCAGTCATTCCAAGAGCGGATATCTAATGATTTATTTTCTCACATAAAATTAGAGGAGTTATTTGTCAAGCTGTGTTTTGAAAGACAGCCAGCTATTACACCATTTTAAGGCATTTTCAAATTTGGGGACCTCTCCTTTCCGTGGGCTTGGCAGGCTGGGGAAGCAAAGCTGTCTGTGGGCATTGCCCAGCCCAGTGCTGCGGGCAGCCTGCCCCGGGCTGCTCCACGCCCGCCAGGGCAGCGCGGCTCCGGCACATGAGACACTCGAATGTCACAATTAGCTGATAAGGCCAAGCTCTGCCTTGAAGAATATCTTTATTATTCACCAAGGCAGATTTCTTTTTCTGTTTTTTTTTATTTTCCCTGTCCTGCTCGGTTCTTGCCAGCCCTGGTGACTCAGGGATAGCGCAGTTGAAGCCTTTCTGATCCTTGCTCTTTGCCCTCCGGTGACCCTTGGCGGGCACCGCACCTTGTGATGAACATACCCCTTATTTACAGAGCCCTACATGCACTGAACAGCTTTATACACCCTACTCTAGGAACTTCTAGTGTCTGAACCTAAAAGTCATGGACAGCTCTGTGTGTTCCTCACATCCATAAGGATGGTTCTAACAGCCCAAGCACATTACGTGGTTGCTCTGTCTACTGCACATGTATTACTTTCCATGGATCTAAATTAGGATATGTCGGCTTTTCCCCTCAAACTACTCTATTGTTTGTAAGAAAAGTCAATTATTTTTTTTTTAACTTTGTAAAATAAATATTCTCAGATTCTCCCCCATTATTGCCAAAAATATAAGCCTCACACAGTTCTGGGATGGACGCAGAAAGGGTTTCCAGGCACTTCTCTTTGCAACCTTTATATTTTTCTTTTTTCTTTCTTTTTTTTTTTCCTTCCCCGCCCTTTTCCTTACTTTCTTTTTTTTTTAAATTTTTTTTTATTTTCTTAAAAGAAGATGAAAACTCCTTGGACTCTATAAATAAAGTGGAGATAGTCCTGCAGAAAGGGAGAGGGGCCCGCACCCCTTGCTGGCAGGCGGCTGCAGTTCCTCCCACCTCGTCCGTGCCCTATTTGCACACAAACTGGTCCACGATCTCTGTGCACAACTTGCATTTCACGTAGCAGCACCAGTGGAACTTGCAGTGGCAGCGCTCTCGCTGCACCGTCTTGAACTGGTCGTAGCCCCGGCCGCAGCACATGAGTTCGCAGCCGTCCATGCCCTCCGAGGTCTTGTTGCACAGGCGGCCCTGGGTGCCCAGGGAGCCGGTGCTCTCGTTGCGCACGCAGTAGTCGGGGCTGGGGTCGATGTACACCAGGTCGTGGATGGTGGGGGCGTTGAAGCGGCTGTTCACCTGCACCAGCTTCCCCCGGCTGTTGAGCTTCATGGCGGCGGCGCTGTCGTATTTCTCCTTCAGGGCGTCGCCCACCTTGCGGAAGTCGGCGAGCTGCAGCCAGCAGGTCTTGAGGCTGCAGGAGCCGGAGACGCCGTGGCACTTACAGGCCACGTCAGCCAGGTTGTACACCGTCTGCAGGGGTCGGGAGAGAAGCAAGAACCACGATCAAAGACTAGCACGGCTGGGAGAGCGCTCATACCCCTCATCTCCTGCCCTCTGCCGCGTTCCCACCAGCCCCTCCACAGTGTTCACCTGAGCATCCTCTCCCCTCCTCCTATTCAGTGAGAAGGACGAGTCAGCTGATAACCCATGCACCCCCAGCGCCCCAAAGAGCCAGGAGGAGGAGGAGAGGAGAGTCTCACCAGCCTCTCCTCACAACAGAGACAGCCACAACAGCACACACAGCCCACACAGCAGCATCACTCAGCTGCACTCAAATTGTAGGAATTCACTCTCACACCAGCAAAGGATTTTGCTGTTTCATTGAGAAATGTAAAACATCTCCTTATTTTCTATCTGAGTTACTGTCCCTATTGATCTCTGCTTGAGGCTGCAATTAGGGAAAGAGTTAAGATTCCTCTTGCTCCTGGCTCAGCTGCAGCTGATTGTCTACTCTTGGCTCGGCATCCTCCTCCTATCCCAAATACTGCTCTGGAAGAGAGACTTCATCCAAGAAGAAACCCCCAAACACCTATGGGTGGGAGTCAGAGCTACATAGCAATATCCTCTTTACAAAGCTTTGGCAGGGAAACCTCAGTCATTTGCCCTGTACAAATAAAATAAGAGTCAGTGTTGACACTGCCCCAAAAATCCTGGGGTCTGACACATTAGATGATACTGTAGACAGCTTCCACCCAGCAGTTACAGAGTCTTAACACTGCCAAATGGCACAGCACAGATGAGGCTGAGGAAGGAAAAAACTCCTCAAGTCTCCGTAAGCAACTGTGAAAGTGTCATTTTTCTTCTTGCTAATAGTAACTGGCCTGTCCATTGCTCTCAGACACCCTCCTCTTACATTTAAATACTATTAATTTTCAATTATCTTTCATCCTTCTTCACCTTAGAACACAAGTACAAAGTCTCAGCTGACTATTGTTGGCACTTCAAGCTCCAGGAAAATAATGATTTTGGCTCTTCGTATTCAGACTATTAAAAAAAAGTTTACACCCATTCATTTAAAGCATTTTTGAGATTAAAGAAACCATGAAAACACGTTCAATCACAGAAGACCGTGTTTTCTAATAGCATAGAGAAGATTTTCACATACTCTTAAACCAGGAAAAGAAAAAAAGTCAGAACAACCTTGTGGCACAATTCCAGCCCGGGAAGCCCAGCACACCCCTCTTCCTTCCAACACACACTGTCCTGGTTGGAAACACCAACTAATAAAATTCTGTTCTACAGAGAACCCACAGCGAGCAGGGCACTTTTCATGAAACAATACAGAGGGAAACACAACACCCTTTGGTCCCCAGTGAGGAAAGCAGCAGGACCGTCAGACGACCAACAGCAACACCAGCTCGTGCCCTCTGCTCCCACCCAAGCCCCGTTTTCTCGCTTTGCGCATCAAACCACAGCCGGGCCACGCTGGCTGCTCCGTGCCCCGCTGAACCACGTCCTTCCTTCCCAAGGAGCAGGGATGAGGAGGAGCGTGGCGGGACACGCCGTGCCGCAGACACTCACTCTCCTGCCGGCCTCGTTGTTGTGCAGGTTCATCATGATGCGGGCGCTCTCGTAGGAGCCTCGCTGGTAAACCCGCTCGCGCTCGCGCGCGTCCACGAACTCCTTGGCGAAGCGGTATCCGTACTCGATGTTGTCCCCGCAGCCGCCCCACAGCCAGTCCCGGGGCAGGTCCTTGGGCCGCGCGGCGCGGCTGCAGCCGCACGAGGACAGCTCGCCCTCCCGGCAGGCGCGGCTCATGGCGTTGACCACGCCGGCCGCGCTCACCGCGTAGGTGAAGGCCGTCTCCCGGCTGCCTGCACGGAGACACAAGAGGGGTTAGGGCACGGCCGCCACTCCCAACCCGCCGTGGGCCGGGAGCACCAAGGTTCTCCAGAGCCACCACTCACACGGTAACCCTGAACCACGCTGCCCAAAAGATCCTCACTGGGAAAGAGTCAAGCCAACCCAACCCAAGCCATGGGAGCACACCAGTTTGTCAAGGGCAGAAATCGCTTCTCTTTCATGCTGGATGAAAGTGCAGAGTGGAGGTGGGTCAGGGCCAGAGGCCAGCGGGGCCAAAGCAGCCATGCCTAATTGTGAGGGGAGGGAAGGGTATCAGGCTCCCTGTCCTTCAGAAGAAAGAGATGTTAAATACAACTTTTAAAAGTCTGGTTCTTAAATTACTACTTTTCAAACGTGATTGATGCACTTCACCCACTTATTCCAATTTATTTAAAGTTCAAGCAATTTACAAAGTCTCCCAGCGTCAAAAGAAAGGCACAGCAGAACACACAACTTTTCACCCTACACATTAGCCAGACACTTCTGGAGGAGACTATTTAAAACTAACAACAACCTGCGCTGGTTATTATCCACCACTTCAGCTCTTGTGAATATGGCAAGGGAGCCCATGGACAATCATTTTTACAAATTACAGGGAAGAAAAAACCCTTGGCACAAGGTGGCCTTGAAGATTTTCTCCTGTATCTGGTGCCCTTAAATGGAAATGGAAAACCTCAAGTTTCCAGCTTTCATTAAGAAAAAGTTACAATAGCCATAATGTAAGACATGGCCACATACCACCCTATTGACAGTACCAGATCCCACCTCATTAAGTGTCTGACTTCCCCAATCACTTTTCCAAGGGTGCCACAAGTTCTGAGTACAGCTAGCAAAGCTTGCAGATAAACAAACACAAAACTTGCACCACAGAGCAACACTTGAAGTTTGTTTTTCTCCTTAAGAGACAGCATCCCAATGGGTCATTTCCAAGAAAGATTCTTGGAATGACTAGGAATAGACTAAATATTTTTTTTTCTGTTTATATGATTTAAGTTTTATTCCTAATCTTTAGTCTAATCAATAGATCAAGCTAGTTTTTAGTCTTGGTTTTACGTGATTTTACTTAGGGAACATCATGGGCCTTTGAAAAACTGGGATGTTAAGAGGCCGTGTTTTGGGCAAGTCATATATTTAGACAGCAACATTTTAGGAAAAAATCTCTTTGTACAAGATGTATCATGACAGGTCAAATCTAATAGGAACTTTCAAGCACTTCTGAAACATAAATAATTTGAAGTCTGGTTCATATTTAACATCAAGATGACATCAAGATCAGAGCAGCTTTGTTAATACAACAGCTGTCATCCACTGGATTAATTTTAGTAATAGATGCTGGGCTTAAATGGGAAAAATCAGAAATCTTATGTTAGGAAAGATGAGACTTAAGAAAGATCAGAAGCACTTTGCTACCTTACAATGATCTATACTCACAAACACCTGTTCTTGGAAGCATCTACATGAATTGTGGGTATAAAGGGTTACAGGAGTAGCATTTTCAGTTACAAAAACATTGGCTTTATGTGGTGACTTAAGCCTTGCATCTACTGCAAACTATAGCAGGGGGAACCTCATACAGATTTTAATGTTCCCATTTGCTCTGTAACACACATTTTTGGATTAATTCCTTAAGCAAAATTTCCACTATATTGAGAGGAAAGAAACGTGGTCTGCTTTGGACCACAGGACTCGCCTCTTCCATTCCATTTTTGTTCTTTTGCATGTTTAGTTAACTCATGCTTTCACACGGTTAACTCTGCCACTTACTGCGGGATTTAAACTCACAAAGCTGACTATTTTTGACTAGTTTTCATTATTAACCTGGAACAAATTTTAAAGAACTTACTCTCAGTGGGAAGGAGAAGGAGAGCCTTGGGTACAGGAAGGAGAGCTTTCCTGCAAGATGCCTCCTTGAGCATTTAGGCAAATTATAAAATAGCATCAGCTGCTGAGGTACACTTCAAGCCAACACTGCCTCAAGCCATCGACCCCAGGAACACATTAAGAGTGATGGCTCCACACGGATGAGTTACTCTGAGTTTTCTTTTTTCCTTCTTTTTTCAGTCTTTAGGCACAACTGTGCTTTCCTTCACTGTCAAATATATCTGTCTTTTCCCACAGTCCAGGATTTCTCTCTATTGTAGCCATGGCAAGCAAACACACATTCCAAACACGTTCGAGTCCCCCCTCTCCCATATATATAAAACATAGAAATGGAACTGTTCAATATACACACACTGTAGGAAGCCACCCACAGAGCAAGGCGCTGAGCTTTACACTCCATCTGAATAAGTCTGCAAGAACAGAACCTTTTTTTTTTTTTTTTTTTTAATACCTGCACATAAGATACAAAATGTTCTTTGTCTTGCATTTTAAAAGCATTCAACATCAGGCTGAAGGCAGAATAAGCTGGACCCCAACCACAGGGAGCTGTAGGGGGAGGATCCATTGATTTTGTTTCCTGTTAGCACTCAGCTGTGCGCGCAGAGCCCACGTGCAGCCGGCACAGGGCTGGCCACAAAGCCGGGAGATGGCAGCGAGCACCACGGCTGACCCGGGAACCAGCACCCAAGGAGAGCCCTGCAGAACACAGGCCCTAAAATTTTACAGTTCAATAAGCCACAGAGCAAGTTTCCAAACCCAAGGGCAGGTTTATTTGTACAGCTTTAGCTAACTGCAGGGTAAATCCTGGAAGAAAGACTGTCCATTGACACACGGGGCCGTGGCTGTGCCGGCGGGCAGCGCCCGCCCGGGAACTCTCTGGGGCGCAACCAAGGGCACGTGGCAACATCTCCCAAACAATGTGCACTCAGAGCCTGCACCCTGACTGCTGGGAGCAAGGGCCACCTGACAGCCCATGGCAGCCTCAATCAATGCAATCAGCCTCTGAAAGTGTCCACTCTTCCCTCCACACAGAGGAACGCCAACTGGTCATTACTGAGGCCAGTGTGAAATGCTACAAGTGCTACACCTCCTTCCTCGCTCTCACTGAATACACTCTTCATGCTCTCACTCCTGAATATGGCTATTAACCTTGCTTCCATCTGCAATTAGAATAAGTGGCTTAATTACATGATGAATTGCTGTGTAGACATCAGCTAATACAGTCATATCCAGCAAAAGGGTGCGGCAAAGTTATTTAACTTGAAAGGAACCACCTTTAATCAGATCTGTCATACTTGGGGAGGGCAGAAATATCGATTCCAGAGACAGACACCACAAATCACAGGCCCCATCCTGTACACTCCTTCACACCAACAGTCCCCCTGAGCTAATTTTCACTTGCTTGGATAATAAATAAGGGCTGAAGGATGAAGGCCTAAATTTTAAACAGATTAATTTTCTGACATTTTTTAGATTACTAGAACAGAGAGGTGTATAGAAGAAGCTTGCTTTCATGTTTTTAGACTTTTGCTTGGGTAAGGTAAAAAAAAAATACCCCTATGGAGGGTTAATACTGTGCTTTAAAAAGCCTAGGGAAGGTTGTTTATCTAAAATCAAATGTTCCAGTTCGGTACATTCATGCAATAGATTTTTTTCTATTTGTCTGATAATCTCCAAATAAAAACTTCTTTTAACAAAAACTGAGACCAAATGTGAATGGATGCATTCCTTCAACTTTAACTGGAGTCAGCCCATTTACAGACAAACCCAGATTGAAACCAATTTTAAAACTTTTTCTTTTCTGAAGCAGGACAGAAAAACACAGCCATAAAATCTTTGCTTTACAACCCCAACTAAAAAGCAGTGCCAGTGTACCACTCACTACTTAAAGCATCACAAGTGTCACCCAGAAAAGTAGGCATTTTTCAATTGATTACACAAAATCAGCAATCTGCCTTGAGAAAGTCAGAGGAAGGTTTCACCATGGACCCCGTTCAACAGAACAGCACTGGTTAAAATTTTGCCAAGGACTTTAAAATACTGTGAGGTCTTTAAATGCTAATAAAGTCAGGCAGCACATGAGCACTGGCCATTTCAGAGAGGATCTGATAGGGGAAGGGTTGGGTGCCCACCAAATTGTGATAAGATGTTAAACAAGAATCTGTCTCTCACCATGGACGTGATTCCATTAAATGTCAGTTACAAGGACAATCACACATTTTACCATGATAGAACTGATCTCATGAAAACTACCCTGCTACAGTAATTTCAAAATAAATCTGTTTTCCTTAAAAAGAGAGAAAAAAAACCACTCTATCTGGAAATAAGCAAGGAGGAATTGCCTATAAACACTAATCGACAGAGCAGCAATTTTCAGTTAACCTCTGGACCAAGAGCGATTTATTATCCAGCTGCTAACTTTGGAACTAGACATGGACATCTTTAATTTTACAAGACGTTGCTGGCTTTAATTCTTGTAGGTTGCCTTCGTTTTGTCTCAGGTTTTCTAAAAAAGAGATTTCAGGGCCTCATTTTCCTTTCTCCCCTATTCCCATATGCAAATATATATTCCTACTTTGTTTTCCAAGACATATGGCTGGACAGTGGTGGGAAATCACCTCCAGCTAAAAATAATCCAGCTCCTTTGCCAACTTTTAGAAACACTTGATTGTATACAGTACTCAGTAAGAACCTGGCAAGAGATTCAAGTGCAGAACAGTGTGTGCCATACACATCCTTAGACAAGAGTTTAATCACAAAGATGTTGCTTCCTACCTATCTGCATGACTCTGCCAAAAACAGAGTTGTTGTCCACAGTGCTGCAATTCCATCTTCTGTGTCTGAATTGATACTGGCACTCCTTAATGCCCGTCTTTGCACCCTCTCCAATGAACTGCATGTGGTCCTGATACAACTGGCAGAGTTTCTTCTGTCCTTGGGAAAGCCCTGCTAGCTGGCTACACAGTGGCTGGGCTCCTATAATGTACACCTCTGACATCTGTACAGGGTTCATGGGGTTCATGGGGTTCATCCCTAAAGACCTGCACAAAGAAAGATTTGCATTAATAAACAGAAGATTTCAAAATAAAATAAAGCAATTTAAAAAAAAATCTATAAATCCCAGACAGAACTGTACCTTGTATGTGAGTATGCAACTCCTGGTTTTGTTAACAAGTGAGGAAAAACCCCAGGCACTTAAATATGAAACTTTTGTTTTAAGAACAGGACAGAAGTTACTAGTTTCCACCCATGTGGTTATCACCATACATTAGAGACTGAAGTTCGACACAGACTTGGAAGACTTGCATGTAGGCAGTCTTTTATCAGCTTAAATTGACAGAGTAAAAAAACCAGAAGCTCCAAACAATTGCAAGGCCAGGAAAATAAATAAATCAAAAATGAAAAAAGCTCTCCAAATCCCAATCTTAACGCATATTTTATACTTAAGTCTGGGCATTTCAATCTGATCTATTATAAACAAATAGGGAAACCTTAAGCAAGCCAGAAGTTAGAAACTTGCTACAGACTGAGTTTAGCTTCTTCCAAATGACAACACAGAAACATACAGGCAAAAAATTCTAAACAAAATCAACTTTGTTTTCTTAATTCTTAAAGTGCTCTTCACATGATACATTTCAATTAAAAAGTAGCTTAATCCAAAAGTCATCAGTGGAAAAAGCAGAGAAACACCTATTTCAAGAACTCTCAACATTGTACACTGTACAGATAATTTGCTAAAGCGGGAATTTAAACGTACTCCTTTGTAATGAAATATATTTGTAAACATTTCAGTTACAGAAAACTTCAAACTGAAACTTTAAGTTTTTCCTTGCAAATCAGCATTTTCTCTTGTACATGCAAAACATCTAATGTAAGAGAGTTGAAACATCTCTTTTAAAAGAAAAACAATTTTAGTGATTTAAAGATGATAAAATTCACAGAGAATCCACCAGACAGAATTCTAAAAACTGTGTTTTACAAGACGAGCTGTTGTGCATTTACCCTCACTCGACAGCCCCGTTCCTTCTCCTACACAACATATCCCAACCAGCACACTTCTCCCCTGCTGCCTCGCTCCGGCCGCACTCCCGCAGAAACAAAGTACAGAAGAAGCACAGAGACATTGAAGCAAGCAAATCTTGACAGCCCCTTTCAAACCCAAGTCGATACGAGATGCTTACCACCAAGAGCTGGCTTCTATTACAACCTGGGTAAAAGAGGAGAAAACGGCCAGAGCCACTACGAGGTACTGAGAAGCCATTGTACTGCCAACTGTCCCCACAGCACCTCCGTGGATTAATACTGCACTGGATTTCTAGAGGGGGGAGAAAAAGGATCAGATTGTTTATTGCTTCTCAGACCATTTTCGAGCATTCAAGTTTAAACAACGGAAGTCTTCGGGCCCCTTTTAACTTGACTCTGACTCGCCGGCCCTTCTCCCCGCCGAGGCTCTGGTGCCAGACGCAGGCACGTCGCAGCTCCCGCTCCACCGGGCAGAACCCACCCCGCCAGCCCCCACCCCCCCGCGGACACCGCCTTCCCGGGGCGCCCGCCCGTCCCTCTGCCCCGGCCCCGCCGCTCCCGCACCCCGCCCGCCGCTGCACGGGACGGGACGGGACGGGACTGGCACCCGGCGCAAGAGCTGCTCCGGACACGGGACCCGTCCCCGCTGCCCCGGGGCCACAGCGACCCGCGGGCCCCGGGCCGGGCATTACCCCATCGCTGCCCGCGCCGGGGACACGAAGGGCTCGCGGCTGGCTAAAGGCGGCTTCAGGTTTGCCAAGCGAGCCCGACAGGGAGGGGGCCGGTGCCTCGAGGGGTCGGTTCCGCGGGGGGCCCGAGGGCTCCCGCCCGGGGATGAAGCGGCCGGTCCTCGCCCTTCTCCGTCGTCCCCTAAAACATCCCGGCGCAGCCTCGGGGCTCCCGCCCTCCGCGCTCGCCCAGGCAGCCCCGAGCTCCGCGCTGGCAGCGCGGGGACTGCCCCGACGGCAGCCGCAGGGCCGGTACCGGCCCGGGGAGGTACCAGGAGCGACAAGGGGCAGCTCCGCGTCCCGACCCGGACCCTGCAAAAACCGGGCTGCCGTCTTGGAAGTCAGACGCTTTCCCCGACAGGTCCCGCGATCACCGTCTGGTCCTCACACGGGACTCTCTCACTCTCTCCCTAGAGCCATTCCTGGGGTTGATTTCCCCTCCCCTCGGAAGGGGAAAAAAAAAAAAAAAGAAGCAGAAAAAAAGGACATTTCGACACTTGGGGGCTCCCTATTCCCTATTCATTCTCCAAAGGCCCTTAACGCTGAATTGAAGGTGTTCTTAATTCTAATTTATTTCTGTTTGCGAAGGGCCGGGAGGAGCGGAGCGCTGGCAGCGGGGCCGGCCACAGAACCTGCCCGGGCACACGCGGGGGAGCTGCGGCAGCGCAGGGACCCCCATGCGCCGCTCCCCGACACTGCTCGGGGGCTGCAGCCCGGGGGCGAAGCCTCCCCGCGCCGTGCGGATAAAACATCCCCTGCCGCTGGAGATGAGCCCCCCAAGTCCCCGCTGCTGGGGGTGGGGGCCGGTCTCCCGCAGCAGAAAGAGCCCGCCCGTCCCACGGGGGCTCAGTCCCGGCAAAGGTGCGAACGCCGAGGGCGTGTTGAGCGAGGGACGAGGCGAAGCGAGAGGTGCGCGGGGCAAGCCGCGACACCCAACAGCGCACAACGCGCTGGGCTCTTTTCATCTCGTTACTTCTTGAAACAATGACAGTATCGGAGGAGCGCCACCAAAGTGCCCGAGCCTAGATGAGGTCGGAGATGTCGGTGCCCATGCGGGACGCCGACAGCTGCCCGGCCCAGCAGCCAGCCCGGGCACGCCGAGCTGCCCGGCGGGGCGGGCGGCCGCGGAGGGAGCGGGGGGCCGGGACAGAGCCGGGAGTGAAGCGCTGTCCCCGCTGCAAGACGCGGTCGGCGGGGTCAAAGGGCTCTGTCCCCACAAGGCCCGGGTGCCCCCCGAGCTCGGAGCCCCCGAGCGGCCCGGGGAGCGGTGGCGGCCCGCTCCCAACAGGGGGCGGCCTCGCTCGGCGGCTCGGCCCTTCCGACGGCACCTCCGCGCCCCAGCGCCGCTGCCAGCGCCTCCTGCGCTGCGCGCACTGCGCCGAGCAGCCGGGCTGCGGAGGCACCTGCGCCCGGGGCCGCGGGAGAGCCCGGCCCTTGCAGCCCGACCCTTCTGCACGCAGCAGCTGACAGGATACCACCAGCAACAACACACACACAAAAAAGCCTACATAAAAAAAAAAAAAAAAAAGAATAAAGAAAAAAGAAAAAGCAGACTGCCCAGCAGCACGGAGCGCACTGGAGATCGGGAGTGTGAGGCACCGTGTTCAACTTTGTAGGGCCGCGGAGACTGGGTTTTGGTATTTAACGCACCCCATGCGGAGCCCGCGCTCCTTGCCGAGATGAAAAGAGAGGCTTTTACAGATCCTGCACCGCGGGATCGCCTCTGATCCTGTTTTACACGGGGTGTCTGGAAAGCCTGCGAAGGCATCTGGTTTTCTAGGAGCACTACCAGCGGGCAGGCGGCATCCAGAGCCCGGCTCCGGGGGGCTGTAAACCGCGGGAGGCGCAGCGGCTCCGCGGGGACCCCCCGGCCGCCCCCTGCTCCCCGCTGCGTCTCCACAGCCATTTGGAGGAGCCAGACCACGTCTCACGTTTGCAGGGAAAGGCACGGGTCGGGTCCCGGCCCAGCTCTCCCCACCGGAGGCGCAGAGGGGTTGTTTTCCCGGGGGTGAAGGCACATCGTGTCCTTCCCTCGGCGCCCGGGGACAGCTTCGCTCCTCGGCCCCGCTGAACTCCCCGTGACCCTCCGAGCGCAGCCCATTTACCATACAATTGACAATTAAAAACAAACAAACAACAAAAAGCCAACAGCCTTTCCAACATGGAGTCCTCGCAGCGCCAAGGGGACCCCGAGGAGCCGCGCTCCTCCGCGCTGACCCAGGCGGGACCCGCTGCAGATGCAGAGTGATAATCTCCAGAAACTGAGAATAAAATTAAATGGGGGGGGGGGGGGGGCTGACTCCGGGTCCTCCGCTGGCCCCCAGCCAGTTCTCCTTAAAGGTACAGGCCACCATTAGCGCCGACGTTGGGCTCCTCCATAGCGATCCTCATCGGGAAACTTTGGGAAGTTTGGAAAGATGTCTTTAAACTCGCGTTAGGAGCCGCTGCCAGAAAGATGCACCCGGACGCGGCGGGCAGAGCGAGCCCAGCAAGTGTCCCTGCGGCGGGCAGCCTCTCTTCGGGGGGAAATTTAAAAAGACAAGGAAAAGCAGAAAATACAAGAGCTTTTCCCAAGTGGGGAGCAGAACTCTCCGCGGTGGGTGAGAGCGGAAGGTAGGAGCACCCGGCGCTACCGAGGAGGGGAGGAGAGGCCGCCCCGCGCCGGGGCCCCGCACCTCGCTGAGCGCAGCCCACCCTGCGCGCCCCTGCGGCGCGGAGCCCCCGCGCCCCGCGCGGACTCACCTCCATCGCGCGGGATCACCGAGCGGGAGCAGCCAAGTAATCCAAGCGGAGCAGGAGGAGAAACGGCGAGACGAAAGTAAAATCCTGGCTCGCAGGAGCCGGGCGGAATCGTCCCGAGCCGCGGCCGGGGGAGCGCGGGGGCCCGCGGAGCTGGCGGGGGGCGGCGGGCGAGCGGCCGCCCTGTCCGGCGCAAACCGAGCGTGTCCGACTGCGGAGCGGGGCACCAGTGCAGCCTTCTTTCCAAGGTCCATCAGCAATCGCAGTAATTAGGGCTTTCCACCAGCAGAAGAAGAAGGAGGTAAAAAAAAAAAAAAAAAAGCCAAAAAAAAAGCCAAAAAAAAAAAAAAAAGCCAACCCAACACACGCACACAGCGCCCGTGGGCGTGATTGTGCGGAAGCAAATAAAAATCTTCACAAGCGGCAGCGAAAGCGCCGCGGGCGACGATCCGTCCCACCAGCCCAGGTGGTGCCGCCGCGGGGCTCCCCGCGCTCCCACCCGGCTCCGCCGGCGCTCGGGCCGCCGACCGCCCCCTCCGCAGCTCGGCGCGGACCGGCCCGCGAGAGGGGGACGATGGAGCCGAGCGGGTGCAGGGCTCCCCCCTGCCCGCCCCCCTTCACTTGCTTAAAGGCTGGGCGGTGCAGAGCCGGGGGTCCGCCGCTGCAGAGCCATCCCGGGGCCGGCTCCCTCCATTTTACACTGAGAAGAAAAAGCCCAAACAGAAAAAGAAGTTTCTGCACAAGCGGGAAGGGGGAGGGGGGCTGTGCACGCGTTTGCCTGTCTTACGGGGCGACTGATCCTGCAAGGCGAGCAGGGGCAGGGGGAGGGGAGCAGTCCGGGCTTCAGGAGCTGCGGCTCCCCCAATCCATCGGTGCCAGAGGCGCCCAGCGCCGGGGAGCGGGATACGCGGGAGAAGAGCCGGGAGAGCAAGCCGGGGCAGGCGGCGTCGCGGCAGCCGACCCTTCCTCCGTGGGGCTCTGCCCCCGCCCGCTGCAGCCGGCCCCGCTCCCCCCGCGTCTCTCCCTCGCTCCTCTTCACCCCGCTGCTTAAAACTGCGAAAGACGAAAAAAAAAAAAAAAAAGAAAAAAAAAAAAGAAGGAAAAGAAAAAAAAAAGTTAAGAGAGCCAACGGCAGCTGGAAAACTTTCTCGGCAGCGCATGCGCCCAGGGCCGGCCTATTGCAGACGGGGCTGGATTTTAAAGCTGTACGGCAGCGAGCGGGACCCCGCGCGGCCCCGGGGCGAGCGCCCGCTGTGCGTGTCGCCGGCCCGGCCTGTCCGCCGCGCTGAGTCCCACATCACCGGGCCGTTCTCCCTGGTCAAGCTCGGCGTGAAGCCCCGTGAGAGCAAAGCAGTGCCCCGTGCGCCCATCCCGGCCGGCGGGGTGCGTGCGGGGGTGCACGGCCCCTCCAGCAGCGCCGGCCGGGATGAGCACATCCTGGGCCGGGATGGGGGCACACGTACGTCCCTGCAAACCCGTGTACACCCACATACGCGCATGTACACCCGTACACACAGCCGGGCTCTGCCGGGCCAGCCCCGCGGCGCTCCCCTCGCACACATGTGCTCACAATGTGCGGCGCACATGGCCGCGCCGAGCGGCTGCCCGGCATTCCTGCCGGGCGGCTCGGTGACAAGCCCTGCTTGTCGCATGCTTCGAGGCGCGGAGGCGGCCGCGTGTGCCGCCTGCCAAAGGGGGAACCGAGCGATCTCGACGGCTCGTGTTCCTCCTCCTGCGGCGGCTTTTTGGCGCTGTAAATTTGGCAAGTTGTTGACAAAACTGTTTGGATTAAATAAAGTAAGACCCAATGAGAGCTACAGGGGAGAGGGGCTCCGCGGGCGCTTTGCACCTCCCCGTTCTTTCCCTGCTCTGCAGCCCTCGGGTTTTTATTGCACCTCTCCCGTCCCTGTGCACCCGAGCACAGGAAATGGGAGCGTTCCCCCAGCCACGCCGTAACTCCGCAGTGTTTCCCCTGTATCCGTCTGCAACAGCGGGTCCACGAGGGGATGCGGGGGAGGGGGCACATTATCAAAGCAGCCCTGGGAAATCCAACCAGGCTGCGAGAGCAGCTCGCTATCAATAAATGCATTCACTCCCTCAAAGCATTCCAGTGCAAACAAAATCCCTTCAGGAGGCCGATGGAGGGACAAGTCACATCCCGGCCGGCCCGAGCCGCTGCCGCTGCCCACCTGCTCCCGAGCCAAGAGCTCGTCCGCCCCGCCGGGGCGCTGCCCGTCAGGTAAGGCAGCTCCGGCGGCACCAGCCGGACGGACCGGCTGCCCCCCCGGGCCCGATGGCCACGGCTCCCCCTCGGCCCTGCGCCCCCCTGGCCACCCCCTCCGTGGCTCTGGCGGGCCCCCGAGCCGCCCGGGGGGAGCCGCGCCGCAGGGGCCGCCGAGAGGGGCGCGGCGCCGGGGGCAGCGCGGGGCGCGGGGCGGGAGCGGAGCCCCCTCGGGCCACGGCGGGCAGGGGACCAGCCCCGCACTCCGCGACACCTGAGCGCCCCGGCGGGGCCCGAGGTCGCAGCATCACTCCCGACAGGTTTCTGTACTCTCTAATAGCCAAAGAGCCTTTCCATTAGGAATCCTCACTGCCCGGGCTGCTGTTCATTCCTCGGGACGCCTGGTGAGGAATTTATAAATTAGGTGTAGCACCAGGTCCGGGGAGGGGGAAGGAATAAGGGGGCTGTTCGTTTCTTTAAGAAGACCAACCTTAGTTTTATGCCTAGTAAATAATATTTTATTGCCTTTGGTTTACTGTGGCATTTCAATTATCCCCTTTAGGAGTCTGCAAACTGCATAGGTTAAAGGTCATTTCTCAAATCACTAGAATTAGTAAAGAATAGCAGAAAACTGTAAAAGGGGGAGGAGCTGCGCAGTAAAACAAGAAAGATCGCCTGGAATAAACTAATAAAAAGCCCCGAGCTGTTTACCTCTCGCATTTGTATTCCCGAACGATGTTTATCATCGTGTAATTGCATAATGTCATCGGGCACAGGAAAACGCCAAGCCCGGGATGATCCACACGGGCAGGGCTGTGAGCGGCAGCTTGGCAGTGGGAGAAGCCAACACCAGATCATTTTCTTTGCCGGGATTCCTAGTCGCTGCCTTTAAAAAGAGAACTGAAGAGGGAATTTATAAATCACAGGCAAATTTTCAAGCTATGGCGCATATAAGTGGAAATAAAGGGCAGAAATCCAAACGTCCTGCAAGGCTTTAAGAATTTTAATTTCTCCTCACTATTTAAAACAGCTGGGTGAAGCTAGAGGGGGCAGGAGGGAGACGTATTGACAGTGTTACAGGCATTCATGCTGCCCGTGGTTTTGTTTTCCAGGTTTGTTAGTGATGGAGCTCTAAAGGTAATTAGACAGTTGATCTGTCTGGCTTTACTGCCAACATCGAAGAGTTTTCTGGAGAAAAAAAATAAATTCTCAGAGTAATGTCATAAGAAGTGGGATGATATCATTGAATGCCTAAACAGCAGAACCTCAAAAAGAAACTCTGCAGGATTTTAGAGATTTAGGTCTGTTAGAGCTGTGCAATTCTCTCTAGGGCAGAAGTAAATAATTTCTGGTCTTTTCAATGTGTGTCTGCCATTTTTCTGCAGGGTAATGCATTTTAACAAAGGAATGGCCACATCAAAACCTTGCACGCCTGTGTGGTGCTGTGTGATTTACATCTTTCCACCTTGGCCAGTGGCAGGGTGTTCCCCATGAAGAACCCGTTTGGGAAACAGAACTCTGAAGGAAAGGAGCTGTTTTCCTATATGTCTTTTTAGCTCATGATGGAATTTGAGTATATGGTGTGGGAATTATGACACATCTCACACGGAGCCACTGTGAAGGCACAGCCCATGTGCAGCTGCTTTGGTATCATTACAGTGAATCTGCTTTTTTAGGTGAGGGTCATACCCTAATGCCCATTTGACAGAGCAAAGATGTCACATCACTGTGAACATGTAACCTGCGCTCTGCCCACCAGACCATCTGCCCCAGGGATGACTTTATTTTAAGCTCCTAGGGATTTAGATGTAACTGCCTTGAAAACACATATGGACTTTCTTAAGGCCACTTTCTTTCCCAAAAACATACTGTTGCTTTTTTTTCTACAGACCACCCTGTCATCCAAAAGATGGCTGAACTACAAAAGAAATGCCAAAGATGATAACTTTATGCCAAATCTTGCAGTAAGTGTTATTTTCCTAATCCTCATCCAGTAGAGGCAAGAAACAGCATGGGAAACTCTCTTTTTAGACAATAATTCTATATTTCTACCTTGCCTAAATTCTGAACAGACTTTGACAAGTTGAGAGACTAGAAGACAAAGGAAAAAGTATGGAGGTGTGTCCATGTATGGATGTACCCCCACCCTGTTCCTTTCCCATCTCTCAAATCCCAAATTCATGATGTTGAAAGATGCCAGCATTTTTGGGAGCAGCAATAAACCACTAGAGAGGAAGAAATAAGAGTCTAGATTAACATTCATCTTTACCAGAGGAAGACATAATTTAGATGTAGTGAGATGCAAATAAGAGTCAGCAGGCAAGAGAGGAAAGTTTACAGGGTAATGAAGTGTGACAAATTCAGGTGAATACACCAATCTTCAAACCTGCAAAGCCTGTAGAAAAAAAAACATACCTCTTTACATTTAAATTGATGAAAACTATACCAGTTCATTATTACTAGTAATAAACTGCATGGCAAACAGCCCCGCTTTGTCTGCATTATCAACTGGAGAAAGACAGCTGTGGACTCATTTTTTATGTGCAAAACTCAGGTGGGTTCTTTCCATTTTCTTCTTCTGAGGTCTAATAAACCCCAGGGCCACTACAGGAATCACAGCCCTGGGACAGGACGTGTGTTGGGTCATGAGGAAAATAAAGAGATGAGAAAATAATTTAAAAAAAAACCAAAACAGCAGAAGTAACTAAAAGCTATTGAACCAGGATACCAATGGGATGAACACCTATTGCAGCATGGGGCTCACTGCCATGAGCTCAGCCAGGTGGAAGATGGTCAGGAAATGCCCTCTCCCAAGAGCAGGGAAGGCTGTGTTTTGGTGCCCCACAGCAATGACTGCTGTTCTGGAAGACTGGTGCCATGGGCAGCAGCTTGTGCCCTGCCCTGGCTCCTGCACACTGAGCTCAGTGAGCTGAGGTGCAGGTGCTGAAGGTGTTCAAGGAGGACACGAGTCCCCTGCAGCCAGCAGGAGGTGGGAAAGGTGTCTGTACCTCTGGAGTTAGAGAGGCTGTGGAGGGTTCTGACATTTTTTAATTTGATCTCTGGAATAGTAAGGTTGTTGAAGGTAACTATCAAAGGGATAAATTTACACCCCTAGAAGAATGTGCTGTTTTCTCTCCTGTCCTGCCTCTCTCTGGGGCACGTGTCCCTCTGCTCACACCTTGTACCTTTGTCTGTGTGTGTGGGTCTTTATCTCGGTGATACCTCGCCCGTCCACATCTTGGCCATCCCCCTGCTGCCACCATATGTCATTGGAATGTTTCAAGTAGTGAGTCTGGTTTACTTAAAGAATAGTGCTTTTAGAGGAATAATACTTTGCTTTGTTTCCATTAGGACCTTAAAAAAAAACGTTTATGGGAGGAAAAATAAACAATCCCACCACCGCTCCTTAACAACAGAGTACTTACCCTCTCCTAATGCTACCAGTTCCTTCTTTCACTGAGGCCAAAGGCACCTCCCATAAACTCTGGAGGGCTCTTACATGTTTCTTCTGAGGGCCCTGAACATAACTTTCCCCAGTACACACACACAAAGGCACACAGAGACTTCATTTTCCAGAGATGACCAGGCAGGCAGTTTTGTCACGCTGACCACAGCCCAGGTGTCCTGGTTCCTCCTCAGAGAGCTGCACAGGAGGTGGCACATGGAAGGCCATGGAAGGTGGCACGTGGAAGAGGGGGAGGCATGGGAGGCAGTGGGACAAGGACTCTTTTCCAGGGCCCATCTGCATCCCTCCCATGGAACAGCCAGTCCTGCTCTCCACGCAGGTCTCTGCCTCGGGGCTGTCCTTCCCTTCCCAAGTGCAGCTGCAAAGGGCTGGAGGAGCAGCCCAGCAGGAGCTCTAGGGTAAGGGATCACAATGGGATCTCTGCTCTTTGAACACACCCCTTGGACCTTAGGAGGCAGGACTCCTACCTTAGGAGGCTTTTAAATCCCATTTTCTGCTGGCATATTTTGGTGGCATTGGGGTGGTTGCTGTGCCACACATTCTCAGGATTCTCAGGACATTGATTTTACTGAGAGCAGAGGAGCAGACCATGAACTGGGAGAAGGAGAAGAGAGGAAAGGGCTCCACAGATTTTCTGTAGGCATGGAGCAGTCTGATACCCACTCCTGACATGGTCACAACCACGTGGCAATGCCTGGGGCCACACCTGCTCCTGAATAGCACTCCTTGGAGAAGATTAGAAGATTAGGCTGGAGTTTATAATTGTAGCAATATTAGATCCTCAAATTCCTCATAGCTCAAGGAGGAATGTAGGTGGATGTTGTTTGAAGCTCTCACCTGAAATATCTCCAAGGATTTCTTTAGTGTTTGTACACACATATGTCATCAGTAAAGTGTGTTTGAGAGTGAGAGAAGGGATCTTGGTTAGCCCCTGTATGACACTTATCTTAAAGAGTACTTAGCTAATTCATCATTTCCTTAGGACTAAAGATATGTCATAACAGCTAAGCCAATGTATATTTGTCCATGACTGCTTAAAGCCAGTATCATTCTGAAGATAGCTGTTAATCTAGGCACCATGAGCAGAACATCTGATAAATTTAACCCTTTCTTCAAACTCCATAGTAGTCTGTCAATTGACCTTGATTCTCCCAGTTTATTTAGAATATGGCATTATTTAGAACTCATTTTAAAAGATATTTAAGGTTATGATGAGTTTTGAGCTCTTCATTTTAAGTATTTGATCAGGCAAACCTTGTGACTTGTTGCCCTGGTGATATTTTTGTCTTTATTTTTCATGATCAAGGTACTACTTGAGCTCTATATTATTTTCCTCAATTTAAATAAAAAAATATGAAGTCTTTTGAAAATGGTACTGACAGTGTGAATGTTTGCCCACAGTGAAGAACACAAGGATACACTGACAGTAGAGACATGGGACCAGGCAGAGGAATATGAACTAAGATTCTATACTGAACAGGGGGAAAGGGCACATGGCACTTGGTTCTTCTGCTAAAATCAGTAACTTGGATATTGGTGTATTATGAACCACTTCTTATTCTCTTCTGCTCTTTAGAGCTTGTAGAGTGTTACCTTTTGTGGTGCAACTTGACAAAAATATGTTAATGGTATAATCTTGCAAGAAACAAGTGGGCAAAAGTGCATTGTCCTTCCAGGCAGGACCTGGGGATGAGCTGAGGCCTTCACTGCCCTCCAGCCTCTCTTGATCCTGGTGTCAAAGTCCACAGCCTGAGTGTGTGACTCCTCTTGTTCTGCTTCTTCACCCAAAGGCAGAGAAACTCCATCTGAGCAGTTCCTGGGGCTGACAGTCCCATGGGCATGGAAGATGATCTGTCCTTTACCATGGTACAGAACACTGTAAGCATTTTCATCCAGTAGCTGTATTTTGCTTCTGGGAGAGCATGACAGGTACTCATTAGTGCCCAGTGTGATGGTAATTGCCCAGCCCTGCCTTGCTGGCACCTGTCCTGGTGGCAGCATTTCTTCCACCCAGCCAGTAATAACCTGTAATTCAAAGCAGAGCAGTGACTCCATGATATCACTTTCAACAAAGCAGCCAAGCAAAGGAACAGCTACAGGAGTAGCCACTTAATTGCTTGATAATAGTCATTGCACTTCAGGTTATCTAATAGTCTTTATTACAGGTTGCCAATTTTGCATTTTTTCCTTATTTAATCAGTTGTTTTGCCAATATTTTAATGAAACACTTCCTTCCAGATTATCTGAGGCATACAGGGGAGCTTACCCAGAGCAGAGGTGGGTGTACTGATTGATCCTCTGCTGCTTGAAGTGAACTTCAGAGGAAAGCCAAACCTCATTCCTTTCTGTAAGGTTTTATACAGAACATCTATTGCATTCTCATGATCAGTTAGGTGTATTTCTACCACCTTTTTTTTTTTGACCATATGATTATGATGTTACTGTGGAGGCTGCATTATCATGGGTAAGATATTCTGAGGATATTTCCATAGAATCTGATAGCATTTCTTCACTATCCCACATCACCAGCTTGTATTTGTTCAGAAGATTTTCAGTATTTTCTTTGTGTGTTTGTATTTTCCTCTGTGTCAAAAAGGTGCCTTAGTTGTTAGTCCCAGCTACACTCTGTAAGAGAGTATAGAATATACATTGTAAAAGTCCCTTAAATAGTTAAATGTGTGTCACAGCAGGGCTTTTTGCCACTAAATGGGCAGGGCACTCCCCTTCCAAATGCTGGACTTTATACTCGCCATTTGCACTGCAATGCATATTGACAGTCCTGTCCCTGAGAGCAGAGCACTTTTGGGGAAAGCATTCCTTGTCTGAAACACAATTTGAGCAGTATTTTATTATACTGTGACCCTGTGAGCATACATTCAGGAGGGACTTTTGGGGTTTATTTCAGCTGATTATGGAACACAGAGCAGAATACAGCCAGTGACCTCTGTAAATGATCACATATTTGACTTTTGGATAAGAAGTCATCTAGTCATAAATGATTTATCTAAAAGATTCTATCTGATCTGAGACTAAGCTTCACCCAGCTGCTTTAGGAAAGGAAAGCATGTAACAATTTATAAATTTCACATACTGTAGTACTTTAGAAAATATATTTACGTTCTATATTCTTTACATATATCTGGACTGGATTTTGAAAGCTAACTCAAAGTAAAATCAGATTTTTGAAATGTTTGTTACAAAGCCCTTCCTAAAAGTCTGGTATTCATTTCAAGATGATATCCTGTATTTAATAAGAATTGTTAATATTGTCTGTGTAGCATAATTACAAAACTGTACTAAGATGTGGCACTCAAAAGAAGTGTCCTTTTCATCTTCATTCCTGCGGTGCAAGTAGGATGTGCATCACATCAAAACTATCTCTTCAATTGCCATTTTGTTTATAATACAGTCTTAGGCAGTGACTTTGAAATGAATATGCAAATAGGAAGAAATTTAGAAAAATAAAAACATCTGATTTTTTAAATTTGTCCCATTCCTCTGGTGCTTGACCTTCCTGGAAGTACTGGGCTATCACATATCAAGGCACCATTCCTTTCATATGAATTACTCAATTCAAATACATTTACTTTCTTTTCAGGCTGAAGTTTAGTATCTGTGTTGGTAAGTAATCTAAATTCTTCTCCAAACTTGCTCTGGTGGCGAGGCCAAAGAAACCAGTTGCAGAAAATGCCCCTCTAATGCAGTTTCTCTCTCATCCCTCAGAGTTTACCAAATGTACATGCATCACAATTTGTATTTGGAATTTCAGATTTGAGAGGGAAAAATAATTGAGCCAAACTAGACAGGCAAATTCAGAAAAAACATTTCTCAACTACTAGTTTTGATATTTCCTGGTTTGCCTGATTCCTTGGGACACTGATGGTGGCAATGTAATATATACCAAGAAAGTTTTATAAGTTTTTTTTGTATTTCGGTCTCTGTTGTGCCAGATGCTGATTATATTCAAATCCCACAGCAATCAAAGGGAGAAGGTTGTTTCACACTGCACAGGACACATGGGTAATCCAAGTCTGAAGCTTGTGTTTAATTTCAGCCAGTCTTACCTTAGGTGTCTCATGCCAAGTTCTCTGTGTACCCCCAGAGAAGATGGCAAAGCAGCTGAAGAATCACAGGGTTCCTTCATGAAGAAGTTTTCAAAGACTGCACATGGAACTTCTGTGTGAGGGAATTTAGAGCTAAAAAATGTGCAAAGCAGGGCAGGAAGTAGAAAAAGCATTGGAGAAGAGCAGCAATGCATAAACATTTTAACCCAAATCTTTCCCTTTCCCTATGTAGGGAACAGATGTGGACAAGGATTGCTGTGAAGAGGTACCAGTCTGACCACGAGCATTCACATTAACCCAAATGCATTTATAATTGATTTCAGGCTCTAAGTCCTGTAAAAATTTGCTCACATGAGTACTTGTATTCTTCTGTAAGCTATCTGACCAATTATAGCCCCAAATACCAAGCACTGATATCCCTCACTCACTGGAGAAGGACTGAGAGTAATTCCTTCTGACTTCAGTAGCGTGGGAACAAGGTGCCTCTCCTGCTTCCTGATTTTAAACTTGTAACCTGCTTCACAGACACTAGTGAATATAACAACATTTATAGTCAGCTTAGGAAATGGTTCTCTGTATTTTAGCAGAATGACTATTTCCAGTCTGCTGTATGTCACAGAGAAGGAAGATTGTAAGACATTTCAGTTAATTTAGCTATGAATTGCATTAACTGATGGTAAACTTGAAGAAAAATTAAGAATATCTGAAAAATAATCAGGTCTGAGGAAGAGGTTTCCCCTGAAATATTAATTTTCTTTTAACCAAGAAAAAAAATTCTTATCATATGAGCTGGACAGGTCTTTTCCTGTAGTTTTCAGACTCTGATGTTTTATTGACCAAACTCCTTGCTTTAGACTTGAGCTCATGTTCTCTGAGGAAGTACAAGTGGTAATTATGCAAGTCTTTCCTTCCCTGTCATGGGCAACATTCACAAGGGAGATTTACAACCTCCAGCTTTCAGATACGGAGGCTGGTTGTTTAACTTCAGAGAGAGCAACTCTGACATGGTGAATGGCATCAGAATTGGAACAAATCCTCTAGAAACTACATGCACAGTCCTGGGAGTTAATTATTGGAGGGGCGGGGGGGGGTTTGCCTCTTCTTTCTCTTGAAGATTGCTCAGAATTTAATTTGTTTTAGAAATACTCCTAAAAAAATGCATTTTACTCCTCTAGTCAATAGCAGACCTACCTTTAGCAATAGCAAAGTAACCAATGAACTAAATGATATTTATTAAATTGAAACAAATTCAATGAGATAAGTGATCATAATGTAAAGACACCACAAGGAGAGATTGTGTTAAGAGTTGAGTGCTGGCCTACATACACAAATGACAAAATACATATAGACAAAATACACTGTAAATGAACTTCAGTAATGAGACCTAAGATGTATTTTCTTATCACAAAGCATTCAAAAAGTCAGGCAGTCTGTTCATCTGACTTACATTTAGCTGGAATTTTGATATATAGAGGAAACAGTTTGGCCCCATGCTCCTGTAAATGTACACATTTGCTTCAGAAAGAAGAAAGTGAGTTACAATCAGAAATTTACTTTTAATCAATGGACTTTCATTTCACTTCAGTAAAGTTTGGATTAGGCCCTTAATGCACACGCTTATCACGACTGACACCAGTCCTGCCTTTGCACATTTGGTTGATCTGAGCCTGGAGAAGGTGCAGAGGGCAGGAGAGCTGCACAAGGAATATGCCTGGTCTGTAATGGCTGCATTTTTGTGACCCTTTGTGGATTGTAATAAGGATTTTTTATTAAAACAAAACAAAACTGCAAGAGCTTGGGGGCAGATCTGTGTTCTCTTTTGGCCTGTGTTAACCTCTAACCAAAATCTGGCCATTTAAAAAAAAAAAAGTACTTCAGCTGGTTTTCTTTATTTTTGGAAGTTTAAAATGAAATATAAAGCCCATAATAAAATGCATATGAGGACATGAATCAATAGACATGAGAACTATGTTAAGAACTATGCAACCATAGAGGTCTTCATTAACAAGGTTGTTCTACTTGTGAAATTCAGAAAATGCTCTTATTCACTTGTATGCATATTGTTGTTTGTGTCATTATTTATTTCTATGGTAACCAAAACAGTAAAGACAGCAATATTAGACAACAATCAAGAGAAAAAAATACAACTTCATTGCAAAAGGAGACAACTAAGAGCCAAAACAGAGGTGTTTAGATGATGGTGTAATTTGCTATAATAACTGTTTAACCACATATTTGGCAAGCCCTGGATAACTCACTTATGAGTAATGCATTTGTCCAAATTACATTCAAATAAAAAGTAGTTACCCTGCTCCATTATCATGTGCTCTGCACAGATATTTCCTCCCCATCGATTTTCCCACGGCAAGAAGGCTTCTCACGGAGCCCAGGTTAGCTGTGGATTGGTGCTGATTTCTCTTGTGCAGCCTCTGCCAAGCTGGTTAGGTGCTCTGGAGCCACATATCATCAGTCCAGTGCTATCTGGAGCTATCTGACTTCCTTATGCAGCCTCCCACTCTCCTCTTCCTTGTCTGCTCCATCTGGAGGGAGCTTGGCTGCTCTCCTCCAGCCCCAGCTCCCCGAGTGCACGGCAGCTGCAGCTGCCAGAACATCTGCTGTCTCCTGGCCTTGCTGGGGTGAGCACCAAAAGCACAGCCCTTTGAAAGTTGGACACTGGCCTCCATTTGAAACTGGATGAGTTCAAAGTTCTCCTGTTAGTCCTGAGACTCAGAGCTTCGTGGGAATAGACAACTGTCTGTAACACAAATTCGAGTGCGCGTTTCAAAGGGATACAATGCGTCTTCTTTAGGATGCACTGGCATTGTGCCTGCTCTTCCCCTGCATCTGTGGAGATTTGGGGTTAGAACTGTCTCATTCTGAAGAAAAAGTCATTTTCAAGAGCAAAGAGTGGAAGGAATGCAAACCCAAACAAAATTAATCCTTGACTCTGCAACTTGCACCCATCAAGGGTGGGCTTCTAGTGCACCAGTGCCTCCAGCCTCATACAAAAGCTGAAACAATGTGCCCTGGGCTATTCCTGATGAAGGCAGAGGTTGCCTCTTGTTTAAAAGGCGCATTTGAAAAAGAGATATCTTATTTGTAAAGTTATGAACATGAAATAACATCACTGTAATCTCACAGGAGGAAAAATCTGCACAGCAGCCCCTCATCAGCTGTACTTTTCATCTGTCAGGGTCAAAACATGCCCTGGCGACGTGCAGAGCTCCCACTGGCTTCATAATGGGAAATGCATTACTTCTTTAGAGCTCACTTGGCTTTATTTGGAATGATTTAATACTTTGGTTATTAAAAGTTTCATGGTTTGGAGAAGGAATATCAACGGGTGACACACCCTTCTTTGCCAGTCTGTTCTGTACTTTCTGACAGGTTTCTGCACGGGGCAGAGCCAGAGTGTGCTGGTGAGTGAGGGTCTTCCAGGAACAAATCCTGGACCTTGAGCACAGTGTGAACAACCTGGGATGCAGTAGGAGTTCAGCTTTATCCAACTCCTGCTGGCATGGAGCTTTTGGCACTCTCCAAATGTGTCTTAACTGAGATGTTGGCTCGAAATGCAAGCTGACATAGCTTCATCCCCTGAGTGTCCCCCACTGCTTATACTTCAGCTTGCTCAAACCTGGAGCTTCTCTGGTTCAAGTGAACAAACAGCCTCTCTGAGGAGGAAACCTCAAGCTCAGAAAAGCCTGATCCTTAGTCAGGCTCTCTCAGAGCTGGAGGAGCTCTTGACAGTATGAACTCAAACTTCAACATTAGTGGAGATGTTCCTGCACCCAGAGTTGCCCTCTGGGGAGCTCCCCACCTCTGCAGCACCCACAGACAAAAACATGTTGGCCTGCCCCTCCCCTGGGGCCCTCACAGCCACTTTTTACAGAGAAAAGATCCTTACTGAAAATCATCTTGCAGAAAATAGGCTTTAAGGGCCTTTGACAGTTTCCCCAAAGGCACTGTGGTCCTCTCCAGCTCCTTAGTAAGAAACATTGGCACATGCTGTCCCTGTCACCAGGTGGGGAAGCAGGAGCTGCCTTTAAAGTGATCAATACTGAAAATAGAATCAAAAATATGTCTCCAATGGGACGGGCAACACCCTGATACAGACACCAGCAGAACACAGAACAAGCTGCTCCAAATGATTGTGCAGGTCTGGAAAGAAGATAGAAGCTACTGCTACTCAGTTTGTACCACTGCAGCTCAAAGCTAAGTAGGCATAAATAGAATACACAATAAATGTATATTTAGCTGTAGTTAAAAGTGAAACTTAATATGCTATGTTAGTGCATAGTGCTCTCTTACGAAAGAAAACTAATTTATAGGTAAAGAAGCAGAGCTTAAAACTAAGAGACTGTGTGGTTTAAATAAGCTAAGTAAAATGCATACTTACTTACTTACCTTTTATTCTCCTGCTGTGTGTGCCCTGAGCTGGTCCAGGGACTTCTATGAGGTAAGAAATTCCTGGTCAACAAAAGTTCCTTTTCTAAAAAAAGTGAACATAATGGAAACGGGGAACCACTTACCAGGCAGCTGAAAAAGGAGCTGACTGTGCAGAGAATTTCACACCTTATGGCTTTTGGTCAGTAAAGCACATAAACAAAATGTAATTTTCTATGCAATTACACAGGGTCACACAAGAATATTATGTTTTAGAAACCCACTCAAATGCATATTGCTCTGTAAGAGTCCAATCCAGAAAATGGTTCCTCACTTAGTAAAGTTGCTCGTAAGCATTTCTGGGAGTGGGGCCTACGAGACATTTTCCTTTTTATGCTTTCTTAAACAGTTTATGTGATAGTAACAACAGGAAGATAAATTACTTTGAATGGTAGCAATTAGAGAAATAAGGAGTGTGATAGATTTACCATATGGAAAACATCTCTCACACATTTTCCTACAGTCATTAAACCTGCTTTTAATGACACAACACTGATTTCAGAAAGAAACAAAGTTTATTTGATGAAAATAAACCAGCTGATCAACACTAAATACTTCCCATACACATGATAACAATGTTATGAACTCTAAATACCTTGGTACTTTACACTTCTACAAGACATTAAATTACAATGACTGTCTAATACATGCCCACTGGTAATTTCTAGGAATTCCTTAGTTTCATATCAATGTCCTTAACCATATATCAATATCACAATCCAGAACATGCCACTCACTTGAAAAAATTATTACAAGAAGCACTATCAAATGAGGATCTAAGGTAAATAGGGGATACTGACCCATTGCTGCAGAACATCACATTCAAACGTCACCCTACACACACAAAAGAAACATTGCGGATATAGTTTGTGTCAACACATCTGAGGTCTTTTCATAAACACTGTTTAAAAAGGAAATTGAAACCCACTTTCAAATGAAAGTCAATGTGCAGGTACGTGCATACTGGATACACAAAATTCATTAAATACAAAATTCATACTGTACATTGAAATGAAAGAAAGAATGTGCAGTACAAGACTGATCTCACATTAAAATAATAACCATTATCTTAAATGTTAAGCAAAAGTTGGTTTGCTTGATTACACTCAGAGGAGGGGGGGAAAAAAAAATCTACCAAACATTGCTCAAATAAAATATTTCCCAACATCACAGTGTTTATTGTAAACCCCGAGATTCTATTTTAGGATATGAAAAGATTTTCTCCAAACATCATAGAATATCACATGAAATGAAAAGAAGGAGGAAAAAAAAAAAAAAACAAAAGCAAAGCAAGAAGAAAAAAAAATCAATGTTAGACAAAATTTTCCTCTTTAGGGGCTGACTTTTAGGCCCTGATAAAAGTTTAGATCAATACTCATACCAACATGAGTGGAGCAAAAATGCCCCTAAAATAATATCTGTGACAAAATTGGCACATACATATAAATATCTAACTATACAGCTTTGTATCTGTGACCCTATTTCCCCCCTAGTTTATATCCTACTTCAAGTATTCGGTTGCAGAGTTAAGGTAAAGACCTGATTGTAAGAGACACAGACGATTGTCCCCTACTGCGACAACAAATCTGTCATCAGAAACCTGTTTTGTTGTCTGAGTTTCCAAGTGCAACATTTGTCATATGTGCTAAATATACTCCCAAAAGCTTTGCTGTTTCAAAAACAAAGATCTAAAATGCCGTTGATAGTTAAAGGACAAACTTTTTAAACATGAATGAAATAGGAATTATCTATGCTAATTCTATACATTTTATTCTATTTACTGAAGACAGTCACATCCAGCAGGACTCCTGCTCAAATAAATTGCTCCTTGATTGCACCGAGAATCATGGAACAAATAAATAAAATATCATTTCTAGACAGTAATTTTCAGGGGGTTACTATGTATGGCTCATGTAGGATGTTTAGGGTTAATCGCACCACAGGTTCAAAAAATAATTTTTCTAAATTCAGTGCAAGACTTTAGGAGTATCCATTTAGATTTCTTTTTTTTTTCTTTTTTTTTTCTTTTTTTTTAACAGCAGCAAAGAAAAAGTACTAAGGATTAAGGCCACCCATGCTTAAATTTATTGTTTGTCCTTTAAAAATGCAGATATTCTATTTCCACTGCCATCAGCATGGAAGCATTTCTTCCATGGACAAAAATATGCCTCAACAAAACAGCCAAAAATTTGCACATGTTTGCCAGACTGACTGAAAATGTTTGTGGAGTCAGAAGGAACCTCTCCTTGAGAAGTGGTAGAGATCTGACTGTCAGTTAAGAGTCTCTCACTGAATGGAATGACTTCACATTTTTGTTTTTCCTTGCATGTGCTTTAAATTTATTTTACTAGACACATTTTGTTGACACAAACAGCCTTCAAGTGCTGTTTGTTCATTGGTATTTTCTTTAACATCTAAGATTCATTGGGGTCTATGTTGGAGACTGTTTTTCAATGCAGAGAACAATAACAAACAGTTCCACATTTACAGGAGACCTAGTGCATATACTGTATTCACAGCAATCTTATCTTTGTTTTTGTTTTTGTTTGTTTCTTTAAAGAGTCCCAGCTTTTATTGTTGAAAACATGTATGCATTTGGATGGTAAAAGGTTGATACATCCTTGTGTACATGTCCATATATACACACACATATGTATTTATATACACCTCAAGCTTTTACCATCCAGGAATAGATACATCTTGTATATAATCATATATTTATGTTCAAATTAGATGTCCTATGCATTGTCAGAGACACACACCATATTTTCATAAATCTAAGCTTTGTCATCAGTTATTAGTACCAAAAATTGATTTCATTTCCAACCTGGCCCAGAGCTTAATACCGGTTATAGTATCAATATTTGGTTTTGGTTTGTTTTTAATTTATATTTTTTTATCAGTAGAGAAAAGAAAACAGAGGAGGGTAAAGGCTAGTTTTTATTTTTTGGAAAAGCCTGTATCTAACTGGGGGTAAAGTTAATGCCAACACCCTTATATAGCATTTTACTAATACCTCTTTGATAATCTAGTGCAATAGAAGTGATACTTTAGAATAGACTAGGTAAAATCAGCAAATGCAGATGCCACATCTGGGGAATCTGAATTACCTATTAAAATCAATATTAATTTACCAAAAATTTGCTAAATAACCTGTTTAACTGAACTTCATTAAACAACTATATTCTGAACAGATGGTTTCTTTGTAAAAACAGTAACTCACAAGACCCATTAAAGACAGAAACGAAGCTCTTATAATTTCTGCTTGAGTCTCCTTCATTACTTTCCAAAGTATCTAATTTCACAATAGACTACAAGAAATAATGGAGAAAATGCTAATTAATGCAGCATTTCATTAGATATCAACCTTAGCATTCATTTTCTGCATCTGTGATCTTCTCCAGGATATCATGGTCATGTTTGGAGATCCAATGCAATAGATTATCATTGTTACCTTCCAGTGCTACAGTTCTTTCTTCCTTTTTCACTAGTTCCTCTGACAACTGTAACAAGGGAAAAAAAAAAAATCCAATTAACAACATGACTGAAGCATCCAGAGCGTCTTAGTTCTCATCTAATCAAGATTCTCATACATATGAGTGGAGATAATGCTTTTCTAGGGGCTGAGGATTAAGTATGGCATTTAAATTCAATTTGAACCCACTTATGTTCATAGGGTGGCAATTAGTTTTATTACTAATTTGTATGACACTACTCCCTCTACATGGGAAATATTTTAAACTCCTAAGATGTCAAATTCTGTTGTGCTTGTGATTCTGTAAACAGTGACTTTTATGATCTTGTCTATAAGCACAGTAGCTTTGAAAGGGAAATGTTATTAATAAAATTAAATATTTTTCTGTGGGAGCCAAGGGAACCATTGGTTTATTTCCACCCAGTTCCGTGGCAGGTGGGAATGTGCAGCACCTCTACCAGCCTTCCAAAATTGAGGCACTGTTTTCCTGTCATATTTTAAGCACTTTGAGCTCACTTTAATTTGCAGAACAGTGGAGAAAGGTTTATGGACACAAGAAGCTCAGATTTGCAGAAGTTAGAAGACACAGCAATGTGTTAGGAGGTTTTCAGCCACACACCCACTAATCACAGGTGCTCTGCCTGGCTTGGCTGGCACTGCTGAAACCCAGCAAGAGGGAGCTGGTGTCAGCACAGCTCAGCCAGTGGGAGGAATCTTCCTGCCTTCCAGCAATTTTGGATGAGGCTCTGTCTGATTGGGACTACAGAGAGAGGCCTCAGTGATTTCTGTTGTTACTTTAGCTGTGCTGCAAGCAAACAGCAGGGTATGCTTGAACAGAGAGCAGTGAAGTGGTCTCATTCACATTATCTGTGTATCAGATGAGTGGGAGGAATCAAATGATTCCTTTAGAGGGCAGTTGTTCATTTATTCACTGACTTTATTTCTAGAAAATTTGAAATGCATTATGTATGGGATTCTCCATTATTGCCCTTCCATTTATGTAACCTTAAAAGTTTCCAAAACATCATATTTTATGAAAAAGAAATTGCCATACAATGCTTAGGGGTTTGTATACAGCTGAAGAGTTGGGTTTTTTAAAATAAAGATACTGACTAAAATTCCCCTTTAAAATTTCAGAATCTAATATTTATCAGATAAATTATTCTGTGAGTAAAGTGAAACACTGTTTACAGAAAAAAATTATCATATTATTTTAAATCCCTATTTTCAACTTCACATCTTGCTGGAAAGCACACATAACAGTTTATATCACACAAATGTAGATGAATTTTACTTTTGCAGTGAGCAGTTGGTACAGTTCTTCTGGTCAGAACACTCAGGGACTAATCCAAAGCCCACTGAAATATGGAAAGGTTCCCACCGATTTTAACAAGTTTTGGATCTGGCCCTTGAACAGTCTAAAAATGACTTCTGCAGAGCTGGAAAGCCAGGGAGTTCCTAAAGTAGATCATGTTACTAGTTCTGGCACATAAAATCGTTGCAAACTTTTTATGAAAACTGTAAGTCAGCGCATGCATTACGTTGGGGAGCTGTGCATAGCTCCCATTCTTTCGTGCGCCGAGAATTTCTTAATCATCGTTCAAAGAGATACAGGGGCAGAGGAAGCACACCTATAAATTAATGAGGATAGCACATTCCAGAAACTGCAGCACAACAATGCCTAGGTTTTTAAACTAAAATGTGATCACAGCAAATCTTCAATGTAGTTGCTATTTTCCAAGCTGAAGTTCCTCTGCAATTAACACTTTTATGCTCAGAAAAAACAAGAACCCAGAATAAAGTGTCCAAGCTGAGGAACAACAGCAAAGCACAAAATGCACTCCCTCTCCAGCCTGCTCCTCACATTTTCATTGGGGTTTTAATACAGAATGAAAGCCCCCAAATAAACCTCACCCACTTAATCAACCCACCCATTCACCAGGAAACCATATATGTATTGGAAGTGTAACAAAAACTTGTTGGCCACAGGTAGGAAATGCAAAGTATTTCTCAAGTAAGTCAAATAAATATATAAAAGGATATTGCTGTCAAATACCAACTGAGGTTGAGTAAATTAAATTTATATTTGTTTCTTCAATGCTGCATTTGGTAAAAGTCACTGAACCTCTAAAACAGAAATAAAGTTTGGTAACATGCATTGAGCCTGAATTCAGCAGTGCTCCAGCTGAAATTAATGTCTTATGAGTTTGGCACCTCTGTCAGTCCATTAGATACCAGTCAATGAAAACAGCAGAAGGATGTGAAGATATAAAAGTGTAGTAGCCCACAAATATTTGTTCAGATTGTTTTTCCTTTGGATAAAGACACCTGCCTGATTAGTACTTTTTACCTCCAATCCTTTCCTCTCAGCAGTGATTTGCAGAAACAAGCTGGAGAGGGTGGGTAAACACAAAGGGGTTAAAGGGGAAACTGTTTAATAACAGTAGTAAAATGCAGGCTATTTTTGACATCTGGGTTAATGTCCATTATGCTCCATATGCTTTCCAAATGTTTGCAACAAGCACCCAGATACAAAAACAGATACCCATTCACATAGGCTTAAATTGCCCTCTCCTAACCTGTTACACATGGTACCTACATAAAAGGCCAACAACTGATATGGTAATTAGTGAGTAAGAAAGAGAGGGAATAGACACTTTATTGCAGGGAACTGGTATCTGACCAAATGTTAGTAGAGAAGGATATCATTAATGAAACCTGTGAGGGCTATTTCTGTTCCCTAATCTACAACAAGGCCTCTGCACTATAATGTGACATCCTTGAAAAAGCTGTCAGGATGAATTCCTCAGTTTCCTTCTCCAGACTCATTCATCATTACTGCAATCAGAGTACCAACAAATGATGGGAAGTTATTTCATTTTCTGGAAACAAGTAACTAGACTGGAATAAGGCTATAACTCATAAAGTCTTTCTCAAGTGATGTCCTGGAATTTGCCTATGCCTCTTGCAACAACATCATGTAAATTGTAGGAGGGAGAAAAAAAAAAGGCATTCTCAATTTTTACCTTTGTGCAAAACCATGAAAAGAATGACTCCATTAACTAAGAAAAAGCCCCGACACTCTAAATTCTGCCCCTGCTGCCAATCTATTGTGGGACTAAGGAAAAAGTCATATCATTTTTCTGTGCTTAAACTTGCTCTCTGCTACAGCAGGCATAACATCAGGCTCCTCACAGGAATTTGCAAGGCTTAATGTTTGTAATGCTAAAAAGTCTTGGATGAGTGCTAAGTATTATTATTTTTCAGTTCCTGCATTTGATTAAAACTGAAATAACACAGTAAAAATTAAATTAATATATTAAGTTACAAGTAAAGAGCAAGCATGTGGTTTGTGGAGCTACTTGTAACACTTTTAATACGAACATGTATTACAGAGTAGGTGATTCCCAAGGTCTGTACTGACATGTACCATGTGGGCATAACTTAACAACTGAAAAACCCCCCAGAAGTTTGATTCAGCCAAAAATCTGTTCGTGGCTTCTGTGTGAGCTCAGAGCTGGGGCCAGCAGGAGCCCTGTGGGCTGCTTTCCCCTGCCCCTGAAGTGCAGTTGCAAACACGATCACAGCCCAGATATTTGCAACTCAGCACAAGCAACAAAATTGGGTAGCACAGATCTGCTGCAGTGCTCGCCGCTGCAGAGGTCCCTTAACACAGGATGTGACAATGGCACGACATGGGCTGTTTGAACCTCCCTGTCATTACAGCCCAACAATAAATGCTGGTTTTGCTACTTCCTCCTGGCCTAACTCTTGAGGAAAGAAAGAAAACCCACCTCTCACTTTCTAAAGAACACAGTAACCTGTTAAAGCCTGTTATATCGACATGGAAATCTCTAGTGAGGAGGGCCAAGAAGAAAAATAATTAAGGCATAAATTTGAATCCAACCTACGTAGAAAATTTTCAATGCTGAGATGCCAAAGACACCTAAAGACACTTGTTGAGCAGAGTGAAAAGGTAAAATCTAGTTTAAATTTATAGCATTCCTTCAGTGTCCCTCTAGGAGTTTGGCTTTTTGCCAGTGTTCCTTGTTAAAAATTTGTTAAACGTGTTTGGCATTAATGCAAACACAAAGTGCTCATTTGTTACAAATTCTATTGGAATGCATTCATTTAAGGCAATGAAGTAGTTACCAGAAAAGAAAAAATGTTCATTAAGTACATTTTAAAAATACAATGATGTATGCGGTGCATAACTATGGCGCCCCAGTGGCTATATAAATATCTGACAGAATAACCACAAGTTGTGTTTGGTTTGAAATTGGAATCTCTTAAACAGAACCGATAGAACAAAAACTGGTTTTGTTTGTTGTCAAAACTGATGCTAGTCTTTCTTGTTTAGATCTAGTTATAATAACCAAAGTTTTGCCATACAATTTTTTTTTTTTTTGCATCTCAAATCAATAAAGCCCATGGGTTAAAGTAATGCTCAAGGAAGTTTCTTGATTCTAAAGGTAAGTGCAGCACTGCACATTATCTGGAGAACACTGGACACAGAAAGTAAACACCCTGCTTGGAGGAGAACAAATTTTAGTCATTCTTAAAAACTCCACTTGAGGAAATGTTACCTGGGAGATCTGCAACTGTCTGACAACATTCAGGTTCACCTCAGCAAAAAGTATTTCTACTCCTTTCAGAAAATAAAGAGCTCAGACCTAGTTAACATCCCAATACCAAATCCCTCTTTTATAATAATGTGGAATATCCCTGCTAATGATAACTCTTGATATTGAATAAGCAACTCTGAGGTTTGTTTTTTAGATATTAAAAAATATCTTCTTAGCTACATTGTAAAACTAAAACCATTTTTCTCTTTAGTTATTCAATGATTTACAGCTACTTACAAAAAAGTTTAAAAAGCATAAATACATAAGTAAAACGTATTCAAAAGAAGGATCCAGAAACTGTGTGATTTAATTAAATACTGAAAGATTCACAAAAAACCACCAGCATAAAAAGTTATTTATAAAGACAGAATTAACTTTGCTTCAATTCTGGCAAAGAAATTATTTATCCCATTTGTTGCTATTTATGTTTTAAATTCATTACACAGTAAACTTCAGAAGGATCTGCAGCTGGTGGTAGAATCATTGCACGAATGTGATGAACTTTCCATATTGCTATAATGCCAGAATTGTTAATCTTAGTTAGGGATAAAAGCAGATACCATTGGGATGAATAAAATCAAATGGATTCAAACCCTCTAGACAGCAAGAGTCCTTGAAAACTACTGTACAATTACATCATAAAATTAGATGAAGTTTATGAACCTTGAGACTATTTGGACAAGGATGCCTTCTCTACTGGGAATGTTTATAAATCAATATTAGACAAGTGTTGTATGAGTTAAAAGACAGCTATTTCTTCTTAGAACCTTTTTCTTTTCATAGAACAAGTCCAGTCCAAATCAAAACTCTCCGGAAATATCAGAAAACTCAATACATATCCTTCAATCTGTCAGTTGGACACTGAATTAAAAAGGGAAGTGTTAAGGATGGCTTCAGAGCAGAACTTTTCAATGGGCTGAGCTGGAGTGAAGATGATGGAAGAGTTTCCATCGATTCCAGGAGACCCCGCAGCCGCCCAGGGAGGCGGCGGGGATTCAGCAGCGCAGGGCACCGGGCGCTTTGTCAAGACGTTTATGACTTCCTAAAGATAGAGCACATTGAGATCATCGTAACTTTTTGTTGTTGTTATTTAAATCGAATTAAAGTGACAAGAAAAGAAGAATTCTTGTGTTTCAATGCCTCAAACAGCGACGCTCCCATCGTGATCCTGAAAGCTGTCGATAGCAGGGATCACTCGAAGAAATTGGAAGGTGCCTTTTCCATCCTGGCTGATGTGGAATGCCATTTATTCTCCTGCGCGGGATTAATTAGGGGCCTTTCTTTGGGGTTTTTTTGAAGATCAAGGTTTCGCGCTCGGTGCTGCCTAATAACACGGTGTGCCTGCCCGCCACCTGGCCCGGCGCGGCTCGCCCGGCTCCGGCGGCGGCACCGCCTCGGGCCACGGCAAGTGCGGGCAGGAAACGCCGCCACGGCCGCGCTTAACCCGCGCTCTGCCGGCCCGGAGCCGGCCCTGCGACCGAGCAGCGACCCTGCGGAGGCAATGGTGCCGCCGAGCGCCAGGTCACTGCCCCGGCGGGGGGACAGAGCCGCCCCGGCCCCGGCCCCGGCCCCGCTCGGGGAGGCGCTCGGAGCGCGCTCCGCCGCCAACCCGCGCAGCGCTGGGGAGCCCCGAGCGCGCCCGCAGCGCCCGTGCCTGGGAAAAGAAGTGGTTAAATAAACGCTGTGTCAAGCCCCCAATCTAATAAGTCATCTTATTAGGAAGTTGTGATGCCCTGTTTGCCCTCGCCTGTGGCTTGTCTGCTCCACTGAAAGGTCTCCTGCTGGGACCTTTGTGGCATTATACGAGGTAGAGAGGGCTGCTGCAATATATGAGCCTTGGTTTGGAGCAGCCAAAACAGCAGGAGAACTAAGCTGCAAAGAATTAAACATGTAACAACTTTGTAAAAGCACAGACAGTGATTGAGGTTGGCCCTTTTGCTGTTGACACATTCTGGCCCCTGTAGGTTGTGGTCACTAAGCCCATTAGAGCTGCAGTGTGGCAACATCTAGTTCAGCAAGTTCAATGTGTTTCTGGTTTATTTCTAAATACTGGATGCAAGCTGGCAGCGATAGGAGAGTGGAATATGGCACCAGAAATATGTCATAAACACAGTTGTCATTGTCAGGGATGTGAAATTACTTTTCAAACTATTTATTTTTGGCAGATGGAGGGTGGGTGTATTTTTGCACTTTGTTAACTGAAATTTAATTGCAACTTGCTACATGTTTTGTTTAATCAACGAAAAAAAAAAGGAGACAGGAAACCTTAAGATACTGTTTTCTCTTAAAAGACAAAATTTTCACTGGAGAGAGAAATCTTTGTTGCTAGAAATTCACTGCAAAATAAAACCAGAATAAAACCAAACCCAATAAAATCTCAGATTGGATAAGTTTCACTTATGAGCATCCACTTATTTAAATAACTACTCCCCACTGTACTTTTGTTTCCATTTCTTTAGGATAAAATATGCATTTAACTCAGATTTTAAAAACTGGGTTTTGAAATGGGCAAGACAGATTAATTAATTAATGAAAGGAGGTATTACAGACATAATGAGGGGTAGATTTAAGTTCTAAACCCTAATATGCAGAATAGAATGCCCCTTCCCATCTCCTTGTGGACCACACTTTTTCAGGGAACACTGCAAGGTTTCTGTTGCACATTGATGAGGATGCTCATGGTCCCTCAGCTCTGAGGGCTCTGTTTGCCTCTCCAAACTGTGTTGTGGCCCCAGGTTTTGAGTCCCTGCAGATTCACCTCTGCCAAGAGCTACCAGTCTGTGGATAGGGAGCAAAGGATGAGTTGGCTGAACACTTGTGCATCTGAAACATTTGTCTCTCCCTGGAGCCTGTCAGTGCTGCCCCTGCCCTCCTCCCCAGATGAGGCAAAGCTTATGTAAGAGGTGAAATGTGCAGAGAGGGATAAAAACAGGTCACAGCTGAAGGAGGAGGGGAGGGTTTGGCAATCTTCTGTTCTTTGTGTCTGCAGCACAGGCATTTCCCTGGTGCTGCCCCTCTTTTCTCCAGGGGTTTTTGCTCAGGCGTGGTCGCCCTTTGGGTGCCCCCAGCTCCCTGCTCTGGCAGCACAGCTGAGCTCCAGCTTCTGCTGACCCACAGAAATGACTGCCACTCCTTTTGGAGGGATGAAAATTATGTCAGGGGCAAAGCACATTCTGTCTTTGGCCACCAGTAATGAAGGAGCGCTTCTTTTCTGTTCTTAAGAGTTTGCCTGAGCCAAGCAAGGTCAGAGCTGTGGCTTTTCTCTGGATAAGGGAAATTTCTAGAATTTGCAGGAGGGGGTTTTTTCTGCCATCTTTTGAGATTTGCTGATAATTTGTAACTAGAAGGAAATTCTTAAAATCTCATACATATTTTTCTGGTTGTAGAGTATGATTTGGGTTTTACCTCATGCATCCTACCAGTCAGTCAATATTTAATAGCTAAAATTGGCTGGCTGTTGTGCTTGGATAACTCTAGTTACTGTGGCTGCTACCACACTGTTGTTAGAAGCATATTGGTTACTAGATGTTGTACCAGAGTAAATACTAATAAATTTGGTGGTTGTGGAGAGGAAGTTTAATCCAAAAGCATCCCAGCCAGTAAGGAGGCACACAAGGGCTGTACTCCTTCTTTTGATGCACCCAAAGGCAGGATGGAGTTGGGCAGAAGAGAAGTGGTGAGGGCTGAGTGCAGTTTTGAGGTGCTTTATGTGTGTGCCTATTTCTGCCTTTAGGAAAGGGGTGGATCCTTGGCCAGGCCTGAAAAGTCTTCTTAGAAATGCTGGACATAAGCATGGTGTCCTTCAGGCACACGACTCCAGTAGGTTATTGAAAGCTTGCTGGGGTTGTTTTTTCCTTTACCAAGCAATAGCAAGAAATTAAATAAAGATGCATCTCATGGCTTGTGCCTGCTTTCCCAATCACCTCAGATTTCTCATCTTCTAAAGCTGAGAATAAACTAAAGAGCTTCAGGGTATTGCTCTGTGAATCTGAATATCTGTACCAACAGCTGTATGTCCCACCTATACTTCATAATTTAGACAAACAATTAACATGCCATTTTCTTAGTTTATTCAGCTAGTTAATAACCAAGCACTCACTGAAGTTCTCCTCTCAGGTATATCTAAATACTGATTGTGCTGTGGAAGGCATTGTGAGGTATGCTTTTTGTATTAATAATAACAATATAAAAGAAATCCATATGTCAAAGTATAGTCAGAGTTCTATTGTACACAAAAAGTCTGTTTTACACTACATGAGTTATACTCTCACCTTCTTCCCCTCCAAAGGATCCTAAATATATTTTTTTTATTTTACATAGCTCATGATATGAAACTGCTGATATAAATGGTGCCTGCTGGTACAGTTGCATCTTTTAATGTTAAGAAGAAAGAGATACAACTAAGGCAAGTGTTAGTAGGTTTGGTCTGTTTGAAGACCAATGCTGGATCCATTTAAACTCCTTCAAACTGCTAAAGCATTACAATGACTGTGTGTGGCACTGGGAACAGGACCATACATGCTCGACAGCTACTTATTTTTTAAATACCCATCCAAGTAACATGCAGCATTTTGAAATCTAACTTGTGTGGTCTAATTATGCAATAATTTTTATAATTTAGGCCCCAATATTATGAGCTTCTCCACAATTATGGCTCTGCCCACGCATTTCTCAGTGCATGATAGGGAAGACATAGGGGCCAGCTCTGTTAAACATACAAACATATGCTTTAATTTTTAAATTTTCACTCTATGTGAGACTTAAAAATGCACTTAATATTAAGAAAAGGCTTAAGAGTCCATCCTGAAGGGGACCTTAGTGGCTTTCATTCAACTAAAGGCATACATATATAATTCCATGCAGACTGAGGACCCACATTTATCAGCATTCCAATGCTAATGAGTATCACATATAGGGAAATGATAAAATAGCAGTAAGCAAAAATTTGCTCCCTCCCAATCTTCAAACACCACCTTTCTAATCACTATACACTCAAAAACATATATGTGTGCAAGAGTTGGAGAGATCAGAAGGTTAGACTGCAAGATTTCCAAAGATATTCAAACCATCCATGCAAGAGTCAAATGACAGGTAAACATGTAGAACTGAAAACATGAACTTCATTACGAAATCGTATAAAACTACAATGGTGCATTTGCGACTTGATACTATTATAAAAAAAAGATGCATTGCAATTAAACTGTTTAGCAAAACAAGACAAGGAAATTAATGAGTAAGAATAATCACCACAATCCATTGCTAACTGCAATTTACTCTGAGCAGTATTTTTTTCTAGACACCACCTATTTCTCTATGCCTGTTTTCTTTCTCCTCTCAATCTCCCGTTTCAGACCTTGTCTGACTTCTCTATTTTTCTACTTGCTTAAACTTGATTTCTCCCCACTTTTTTTATTCCATTCTCTGCAGCAGAGCTCTTTCTGCCCTGTCACCAACCTCTACTCTCTGCTGAGAGGTGGCACTGGAAAACAGCTGGAATTGGTGTGACACCACCACCCTCTATTTTCCCTGCAGCTCTTGCAGAACAAGATAAAACATGAGAAGAGTAGTTCATAAAAAGCAGGTTTGAGGACACTAATTTGCTAATTAGAAACAGAAAATACTCTTGATGTGCATGCACAATTGTGTCAACCCCACTGTAGTAAAGGTAAAGACCAGAGTGGAACTTAATTAAAGGAAACAACTTGGAAAATAAGAATAGTGACGGCAGTACAAAAATTGTTCATTCCTCCATTAATTTTAGGGAGAGCAACAACTGAACAGGTACTTATAAAAAGATATTTCCCACTAAAACAACTACAAGAAAGACAAGATAGTTTTAGGGCTACTTTCCAGAAACTTTGTTTTCTAATTCAAGAAGGTAAAACCGTATTTGACAACATATCCTAATTTCTCATTAAACACTCTAAATGCAAACAAAATTATCTAACCCATTTAGTTCTAATTTTCTGGATTTTTCTTTTCTTACAGTTGCATATCTTGCCTCATTTTCTATAGGAACTTAAAGATTTAATATATAGGTCACCACTTCCAGGTACACCTCTACATTCATATTTTTAGAGTCTGTAAATGAGACACAGTGGCCTGTTCTGTATAAAAAACACTGGATTTGGACAAAAAGATGTGGGAAATTCAGCAAAAAAAAGCACAGCTGGATCATTATTTCATATTTGAATGCAGCATGTTGTATTATGAAAATTTGAGGATTAAGTAAAAGAATGCAGTTTCACCACATTTTTTGTGAGGAAATCTTGTTTTTAGAAACATTTTCAGAGATCAAATCAAGCTAACTTTTTATTAATTTATCTAAGCTACTCATTCTTTTGAACAAGTGAACAAGTCCTTTTTTTAGAATATACCTCAACTGTAATTTATCAATTCTTTTATCATCAAAAGTTACTGTTTAAGCCAGGAATAGCTTTTTAGCAGAGCTCAATGGTTAATCATGCAAAGCCAAAAAAAACCACCAACCAAAAATCCAAAAAACAAACAGTAATTTCTCATTCAAGTTACAAGGTCATGAACAGGAGATGTGAAAAAGGAGCAGAGGAGAAAGAGGGTCACCTGTGTCCTTTTCAGATTTTTTTTTCCAATAGAATATTTGGGGATCTTTCATTTAATTAAATAAAATCTTACTTTGAATTCCCCAAGGTATGCACCTTCCATCATCAGGCATTACCACAGTAATGATCAGAAAATATTTTGTAGGCTCATTGTAAAAAATGCAATTTGTTCCAGCAATAATTTCTAATTTATCTATCTTCCAAATTTCAAAGTGTGGGTCAGGAACAGTTCACACCTTCCAGTGTTGCTGTGCAGAAGGAAAGGGAATGAACCCTCCAGGTTCCCTGCACGCGGCCCTGGGAGCTCAGGGCTCCTGCTAAACCCAGAACATGGCATTTAATGGTCCTCAGGAGGCCAATACCATCCACAAACCACTTAGCACAGTTCCACTTTCATTCAAACTCGTGGTCTCTGCAGCTGGCATGGCAAGCCTGGCCAACAGCTCCATGATACCCAAGTCAGAATTACTTGTGTTCTATCCAGAGCCAGTGCCAGCCTGTTGCACTCAGTGTCCATACTGCAGGAAAATTTACCACTCAATTCATCTTCAACCCCTTTGGATTATTAATGATTTTACAGATTTATCATACTTCTATTTCTTTCCCAAACTGAGTATTAATATTGCAATAGCTTCTCTTTACATAGAAATAATTTTAAATCTCCTTTTTTTAATATTTTTTTTTAGCCTTTGTTGTGCTCACTGTTCTTTCTCAGTGGCTTATCAAAAATGGGTAGAATAGCAAAGATGTAGGAAAGCCTTGAACAGGTAGAGGGGTTAAAATGGCTTTGGGTTTAAATAACTTTTTCTTTTCCAACTATTTATTACATTGTTTTCCTTTTTTATTACTGCTGCAAATAAAGGTAAGCTTTTAGACGACTGTGCACAAGAATTCCAACTTCCCATCCTGAAGAGTAATTGCTAATATTATATCCTGATAATTACTATGCAGTCTTAGAGTTTGGGATTGCTTTTCTTCCATGTGGTTCATTTTACATTTATCTAAAGGTAATTACATCTGCCCAGTCCCTCAAGTCACTGCAACCTAGATTTTACATTTTCAGAATTCCTTTAGTCCTGCAGAACAACAAAATAGATTTCAAAACCATTTTGTGGGAAATTCCCATTAAATATATCTGGTTTCTCAAAAGAATGAGCTGAAACCTGCAGGGCAGCTGGGATGGAGGGAAGGCAACAGACACAGCTCCACTCTGTGCATAATTCAACAAAGTGCCAAGCCATGCTTGTGGAATCCTTTGCTGTGCTGGTGCTGCTGGCTGACACAGTGTCAGCATTTTTCAGCATTACACCACCATCAGCCTGCACTGGGACCCTATAAAACAGCTGAAATAAAAGAGCTCTTTCTGCATATTTATGCCATCCTGCTTTGAGCACTTCCTGTTGGCCCCAGTAAATCTCTGCTAAATTTCAATCGACTCTCGGGGTGTTCCAGCTGTTAGATAAACTTCCAAGGGTATTTTTGTGACAGGTACAAACCTAGACAGGAAATCTCAAGAAGAAATCCTAAATTAATTATATGTCAACATTCAAGCCACAAGAAGGAGCAATTGTCATAAATTTTTGGAAGTTAGAATCCAATTTTAGTTGTAAGTGCAAAAAAGTTCACTGACTCATTTGTGATTCAGTGCCAATAAAATATTTCATATTCTTCAGCAGTTCACTTTGACTAAACATAGAAGGGAAGCTAAGAACAGTGAGCTGTATATTTAAATCACATTAAAAATTCAGATGCAAACTAATATCAAATTGTAGATTTACAATTTATAATTCAGAATTTCATAATCTTATCCCATCTTTTTGAAAAAACAGATACTACATATAAACTAATTCTGTGTTAAATAAAAGCATTTAACTACCTAAAAATCTGATAACAGTACCAAGAACATCTTTCTGCAATTCCCAACAGCACAGACTCCATCTCTCTCCTCTCTCCCAAACACGGTGTCTTCCGTGTGTTTTGTGAATGCTGGCAAGGACAAGTAAGGAAGGGGTTCAGAGAGCAGAAGGTGCTGTAACAGTACTGACCCAGAGCATTGCCCACGTTTCCTTGGCTTTAGCATTGCTGTGGAATTCCTGACAGCTTTTCCCATCCCTCTGTAACGTGTCCCTGGAGAGCCTCAGTAGTGTCCAGGGCACACAGGGGTGTGAGGGCTCAGCAGCAGCACGGGGGGCACAGCTGGCAGAGGTTCCACATCCTGCTCCCCCAATATTCCCAAACATTTTCCTGCAACGCTCTGGGGGTCCATAACCCTTGCTGTGCTCCCCAGACGTGCTGCCCCAACAACAGTGTGGGTTCCTCTCCAAGTCCACCCCTGTGGCAGCCAGGGCAGAGCTCCCAACCCCGAGCAGCTGAAAAGGCCAACAACTGTGTGCCGACTCAGCTGCTCCAAAGCAACCTTGTGCTTGAACCTGGCAGGGGGCCCTTCCCAAACCTGCCTGCCTAAAAACAAAAGGGACAGTTTTGAGACACCTGTTGTCTCAGTACAGAGAAAAATGTGCCATGGCAGGGGGAGAGAGGGAGCGGGAGAAAATCCCATGAAGCTTTGCAGGCTGCACTGCTGGATGCTGCTTTGCGGCACATGTGGGAGATGTTTGTGGTCCTCGTCCTGGCACCAGGACGGTCCCAAGCTCTGGCAAGCAGCCGAGCACAGGGCACTTTTCCAAACCCTGCAGCCACTGCTCCAGCCCTCAGCAGAGCTCCTTGGATAGGGAGTGCAGGGAAGAATCATTGCTCCACACAGGAGAGCCCAACAAGGAGCTGCAGCCACCTTCCCTAGGCAGAGGCAGGAGGAAGCAAGCAAGGCAGGGGATCTGCTTTGCAGCAGGAAGAGCTGCAGGTCAGAGGGAGAGCAGGATAGTTCAGGCTATTGGCAGGAGAGGCAAGGAAACGATGATCACACACCGTGGGCACGAGGCCACGGCTGAGTATTCTCTTCATAAACAATGTTCTTTCACACAGTGCAGGTAACATTCCCTGTTCTTTACTGAGTACTTTCTCTTCCCAGACACTAAAAGGATCCATTCAGACTCTTCCAAATTATTTCAGTGGAGATATATCAAGTAGTCCCAGGAAGCAAACACTCAGAGCCCCATCTGCAGCCAAAACTGGGCCCACAGCACAAACACAAATACATCAGAAATCCTGCAAGGAACCAGCAGAAACATACTGCACTTAGCTGACCACCTTGATTCTGTGTCTCTCAAATACCGTGGATAAATAACTACTTATGTCACCCTGGGAGAAAAGGAATGTATGATATGGCTATGAAACCACCTGGATTTTTTATATATAAAAAGTGTTTTCACTACTTATGGAAAGCCAGACATGTAAATTACACTGCCTTTAGCAGGAAAAAATATGTGCCAAAGACCATGCCTAGGAGCAGAACTCGGGAAGAATGGGGGTATGGTCATGCCAGCTTTGCAATGTTTTCTTTTACAAGCCTGTTTTACTGCTGAGGTGGGGGAGACTAGTGTTATTGCTTCCTCAGAAAGCTGTTCTCACAGGATTTGACTATAGGTCATGAAAATCTTATAAGGTCAGGCAATCCTGCAAGATTTTAACAAATGGAAGGTTTAAATATATTCCCAAGATTTTGGTTATGTCCGTTTCTAAGATGGAAAGTAATCCCCTTAACAATGTCCATCGCCTGGAAACAAGAATTAAATAAAAGCAGATCTGGAGATCTAAATTCAGTACCCTTGAAAGTTTACACAAATTTGTTATAAAATAATTTATCTACTTTCAGCCTTTTCACATGGACAGATAGAGGTGGCATTACCAGCAAAACTACACCTGCATATTCAGTATGGCAGTAAATAGACTTGGCCTGCTCCCTTGGTGCTGATTCTGTGAAGGTCATTCTGCAAGAGCAAGAAGACACAGCCACAGCAAACTATGCCATTAGAGGTCCCTTCAAGGCTGATTGTTAGCATTAGAACATGAGCACTCTGGGTATTTATCAAAATGTGGACACCAGAGTGGCTTGAAGTAGTTTCACTTCCTCTTAAATGATAATAAATTGGCAGCATGAGTGTTGACTGCCTGCAACGCAACTTCATTACTTCAGAGGTTAATGGAGCAACCTCTCTCTGTTGATCTTCCTGTCACCATTGGCTACAAAAGACTCTCTGACACAGTGCAGTTTTCAGGAGAGACACAAGTACAACAGAGATTAACCACATCAAAAAGAATACTGTCCCACTCCATTATATTCTGCAAAGCTGATGTGCAGCAAATAGCAGTGGCCAGCAGTGTCATCTGCCTTGTCTGACAATGAAATCAGCATAAAAAAAGGTGATGATGCCGTATTAGAGACAAACACCTTTCAAACATCTTAAAAAAAAAAAAAAGGAAGAAGAAAGTAAAAAAAGTTGAAATAAAGTAAAAAGAAGGAAAAAATATAGGAAAGAGGAAAAGCAAAGAAATAAGGAGGGGATAAAATGGAAAAAAATTAAAAATAAGATAATACCTTAATTATAATGTAAATATTGGAGCCACTGACCTTGAGCTATTTTGCACTAATTCTAGAAAAATCCTCTTGTATTTCTTACAGAAAGCTACACAGTGAATTAATCAAGCTATTATCCTTTTGAACACTGGATTCGTGATTTTGCAGGAGATGAAAACTGACAGGAATAGAGTAGGAGGTGGCCATGAGATTCAAAGAGGACTACATTTAATGCTGGCTAAGTGAATAACCCTGTGAATGAAAATGTATTCATTCAGGGAAATGTGCCTCTTCTTGTTACAGGTTACTGCCCTGAAATGCCTGGCAGGCATCTTGACTTTCAATAATTCATAACTGCTGTTGTCACTAGCACAATGAACATGTCCCTTACAGCTCTGAACAGAGACCATTGCCCAGGGAAGCTGAACATTCTGCACATCCTATACACAAATACCTGGAAGTCACTTCCCAGAAGGGAGGTGACTCCTGTCCTACCAGCAGCATCCACTTTGTCAGGAGCACAAACCCAAATTCACAGCACACCCAGGTTAGTTTTCTTTTAGTGAGCATGTGCATGAAATACACTGTCTCACTGGAAATGTTTCATTTTGGTCAATATTTCTGTTCTCTTCAGCAGATTAGCAGATGAACAGGTAACTGGAAGTGCATCAGACATGCAATTACAGCACTGCAAATAAATGCACACATCCAGTAATTACATGTGGGGTTGTGCAAACCATTCAGGGGTGTTCCAGGTCACTTGTCTCCACTCTCCACTTTTCAACCCCACCAGTGTTTGGGATGGGACTTAGCCAGTCTGACAACACCTCTACAGCAAATACATCAAATTCTTGTTGAACTCTTATCTTTTGGAGGTTTCAATTAGAAGTGAATACTTTTGAGCATGAAACCCATCAGCCTGAATGAAAGCATCCACTTTCTACACACTCTCAGTGGCAGGTACTTGGACTTCTTGTTAGAAGAAACATTGATAATAAGGAGTGTCTGCTGATAGCAGAAGGGAGGAAGACCCTGCTGGAAATTATAGGAGATAAGGAAGATTGGGATTTCTTGCTGGAGAAGCAAACAGAGGATCAGATTCCAGGATGGAACTTCTCCAAACACCAGAGCAAGTGTACCTTCCCAGCCTGTGACCTAAATGTTATGAACAAGACAGGAGTTCAGTGTTCAGCTCTGATTGTGTCAGTGGCTCCTTTTGAGACCTTGGGCAAGTTGCTTAATCTCTGTCAAGATTTACTCAAGTGTAAAAACCAAAAAGATGCTACTGAAACTGGAGAAATCCCTTTCAAATTACAAATCAAAGCAGAATGTCAATTCTACACTTACTTCTGCACTATTACACCATTTTCAGTTTGTTTATGTTGATAAACATATACAGTATTATCTGAACTCAGGCTGATAATTAACCATGGCTTACCTTTAAAAGCATACATAGTGGACCTGGATGGCAATTTTGAAAAAAAGTTAAATGTTTTACTTTCACAAAGTATTCAGTCTCTCCTTAACTTAACATCCTGAGGTCTACCAGTTTGAAGTCAGGTTTTTAATAGCTGCTATGCAGCTGTGGAAAGACAACACTTTACAGAAGGATTTATGCAAGAATTAGAAAGAAATCTCATCCATGGAAGAGTTTAAGTCCAGGCTGGATAGGGCCTTTGAGCTACTGGTCTAGTGGAAGGTGTCCTTGCCCATGGCAGGGGGTGGAACTGGATGAACTTGAAGGTCCCTTCTGACCCAAACCATTCTATGATTCTATGAATTGAAAAAAACAAAAATTGGTAGTTCAGTGCCATGTTGGCTCCATGAATGTTTGAGCTGAGAGCATCTCTCCCATAAATATGCCAAAATCAAACCAGGCATTTAAGATTGTCATCTTAAATATCCTGCAGTGCAGCAGCTTGTAAAAGTTCCCATTTCTAATACCTCAAAAAGATACTGTCCTACTGAAAAGAGTTTGAGAAATTACACAATGGCATACCAATATGAATACCAATTGCATATGAGGGTGTAAAACAACTCTTAAAAATGGGAAAACTCCACCTCTGCATGCAAAGAATACCAGATGCAGCAATATACACTTCAAAGCTACATTGCTGCAGACAGAATCAGCCACAGCTTTCTTTGTAGACTTTCCTTTGAAGAAAGAACTTTATGGGTAAGTGGGTGCATAACCACTCACAGCTACACAAAGCTGTTCATCCTTATACCAGAACCCTTCATTTTTGCTCCAGTCAGAAATAGCAGCCAAAGAGTGGCTGGTCTATAAGTTAAGACAATATTTTTGGATATCAGTGAGAATTTAATTCCAGCTTTTCTTCAATAGCCATAGATTTTTTTTTGTACTTAGGTTTTTAAATCTCTAAATCAAGTTCAGCTCTACTGAAATGTTGCTGCTGCAACGCCAATATATATTACAATGCACTGCTAACATAATGTTCAAAATTGCATAATTCCATCTTGCATCACAATGAACACTGCTGTGGATACATTTATATAAAAGCACTTCACCTGAGCAACCCAGAGGAAGAAAAAGCCTATTAGGCATTTCAGAATCTCTTCAGTACCACCACCTAACAAAACACATGTGACCTTGGACAAAGGTAAGTTTTAAGAAATAAAAACTTGTATCAAAAATCCCAATTTTTGATAAAACAGCAAGTTTTATATTTTCTGACAAAGGAGATTATTACTGATATCAGGTGTCAGTTTTTATTGATGTTGTGATAAATTCCTTATCCCCCAAAACTGAAGCACATCAGGCACTTTTATCAGAGAGGGAGCAGTTCCTATTCTCAGCACATCATTGGAGTTAAAGCAACATCCTCAATTGCAGAAGTAACTGAGTATAGAGAGTTATAAAATAACTACGGTTAACTACATTTTAATTATATGTATGGTTGAAAAAATGTCTACAATTAGTAAAATAATTCTAAGTATTTGAAATATTTCACACTAAGGAAATATTCTGGATCTTTTCTAAAGATCCAGACTCTGACTTTCCATTTTCAACTTTTTTCTCTAAAAACTCTTCAGTTTTTTCTTAATTAGAATTTTTAACAACCAAAGGCAGGAAACTTAGAGGGAAATCTGTACCAATGTATTTTTCAATGAGAGGCAGACTTAGAAGGATTTTCTTTGTAAAAAAGCAACACTTTTTTGATCTTTATCTCCATTTGCATGGTAGAAGTATTCAAAGGAGTGAAGTATTACAGTCATTAGTAAGTAAAAGAGATATCAAGTGTACTAAACTCCAGATTATCCATCAGAAATGAAACAAAACCAAGACTGTACAAGTATAAGACAGCCTCTTTTTCTGCTGGCTGAAATCTTTCATATGGTATATAATGCTGGCAAAACAGAACTTTTCTATTCACCTTTTCCCTATTGAAAAGCAACTCTCTCTTTATCTAACCTTTTCTAAACCACCATTGAAAATTGTATTTTCTGACTCAAACAAAACATTGTTTTTCTTTCTGCCTCATATGGCTAATAATAAAGACTTGAGGTAAATCTCCCTACAGCTGCTTTCAGTTCATTTTAAGTCAATGAAACCTATATAATCCTGTAATACAGTCAATTGTTTCTTTTCCACTAGGCCTGAAGGGCTGCAAGCTTAGAAAGGGAAGAATTACTGTTTTGCTTTTAAGCACCTATTAATATTTTGCCCCTCCAGCAGTTCTTTTTTTCCCCTTTGAAGCCTTTTTCCCACTAAATTAATGTTTAACAATTAAATCAAGCTGAAGGAGATCTTAAAAGATCTAGACAATTACTGATTGGGTAGAAGAACAGGCCTTTAATTTAAATGGGAAACATCTCTGAAACGATGGTATGAGACCCCACAACTAATTACATAATTTTCTGCATCTGAGAAAACATGAGCTGAGAGAATGCAAATAGAGACACACATGGAATACCAGGAAGAAAAGCTGGAACTCTAACATCTTCCTATCATCTTTGAGAATAGAGCGACTTGTAGAAAAACAAGCTTTGAGCTACTAGATGGAGTAAAAATGTAACTTAAAAAAAATATTCAAGGGATGGCATCTCTTTTTCAGGCAAACATTGCCAATACGCCCAGAATGGCAATCCTAAGTCTCTATGTAAACATCACAAGCAGGCCTAAGAGCCCTTTCAAAAGTGTGTGTTCTTTGTATATATAATATACTTTTGTGCACTTGTGAGATAGAAGTGTTCTGCATTTCCCACTTTCTTCCATAGCAATGTGTACGTTACCTTAAAAATATACCCAGAGTAAGGTATGATAATGGAGGATTTCTCTTAGGCCTGGATAAACAGAGTTTGTTCTGAATGAAAATCCTTCAGCTGAACTCAAGAGCTGGCTAGTGGCCAACTCCTTTGTCAGAGCCCCTGAGCACCCGTTCAGAGTCCTGTCCTGCCCCCTTGGTTCAGGAGTTCTGTGGGCACTGAGATCTGCTCAGACCTCACAAATCAATCAATGGGTGCTAAGACCACAAACACTGCTCTTTTCCCCTCCTAGCCCAAGGAGAATACTGTGATTAGTCTTGCTTCTTAAAAGAGGCCAGACTGAACTATGGCCAGGGAGTGTTCGGACCAAATGTGCATTGCTGAGACTTAATTAATGTCAGTGACATTATCCTGCATCCAACAGAGGTGCAGAAGCACCTAAGGGCACCTGCTGGGACATCCAAGAAAATGATGGATTGTGCCAGGAGGAACTGGATATGTCCATGGTGTGAAACTTCCCACACTGGACACGTGCCTTTTAAGTTTGTCCATCACACCAGCATTAGGGACAGACATTCAGTGAACTGGACACCTAATTTCCCAACAGACCCTGTAAAGTATTTCCAAAGGAATCTGGCTCTCACTGATTCCAAATATACAAGAAAACAGCAGTTTTAAAGAGAGATACTTTATGTTGGTTCCAGTTAAAACAGAACAGTTGAACTCTCAGAGAACTTGAAGGTTTTGTTTGCAGTTTCAATGTTGACCAAACTATAGCTATTCTTTAAACATTTCAGAAATTGCGCATTTTTCTCTGGTGATCTCAAGTACTTCTTAGTACAAGACAAGCCACAGGCAAATGAATTAATAAAAATCCCAACAGATTTTCATGATTCAAATACGTGCTTAATATTTCAGATAGAGTTTTCTCTAATTTAACAGTTTTACTCATCCCTAGATAGAATCAAAACATGATTTGAGGGAAAAAGTGTTATTCAGGTTTATGATTCATCAAATAATTTTGAAGCATTGAGCACATTTTAGCTCACCATCTGTTACATAATACTCAATACAAAGTAAAAAATATTCCAGTTTTGGCTACAAACCTGAATTCCATTTTCAGAAAAAGGTTGGGATGACAAACAGACACTATGAAGGACACATTCAGCCAACAAAAAAACACTAGCACTTCCAGGAATTAAGCCTCTCATTCCTATAACAAAAACCATCACTAGCATAAAAAGGTCATGTCCTTTCCTGCTTTTAATATTTTTTTTAATATAAATTCTTTAGTATCTTTCTATTACCCATTGTAAATGTTTCATTTCACCAAGCCAATTATATTCACAATATATTTCCCAATACAGACTGTAACCGATTCATGAATGTGTGTGTAGCAGAGGCATGTGCACTGAAAAGCAATCTCCAGTCAAATGTCTTCTTTTTGTCCACAGAAAGAACAACTAGGTGACCTCACATGTGTAACATACACAGCACACTGTTAAAAATCAACAAAACTGAGAATCATGTATATTATGCAAAACCACCAAAACCACGCACCCACACACACACTCAGGAAGTTCTACAGTAACATTTCATTTATGTTCCTGAAAGGGATTGACTCTCTCAAGGAAATATAAACACTGAGGGCCACCATGAGCACCAGCCCCTGGCAGACAGCTCAGCACAGGCTCTGCTCACAGCTTTGTCTCACTTGTCCCTCCCTGCCTGAAATCCTCTGTGTGAGAGGGGCTGGCATGGGTGAGACCTCTGGGGCTGTGACCAGCAAGAGGAGAAGACACAGTCAGGGAAATCAGGCTGGAGCTCAGGGCTCCCACAACCGCTGGCACCAGCTGGGCGCAGACTGCGTTGGCAGTAGCTCCGAAATGACAAATCTGGGGTGTGGCTGTAGGGTTCTTACTGAGCAACCAGCACTGATTTACCTGCTGCTGCCTTCTCTCCCTTCTGAGTCAGTGTGTGTGCTGCCAGGAGCAGCTGTCCCACACAGCTGTCCCACAGAGCCCAGCCCCTGGGCCTCCAGGGCTGCCCAAGCGCTGCTTCCCTGCCTGGGCTGGACACATCCCTGGGGGCAAAGCCAGCCCTCCCAGCCAGCGACTCGGGAAGGGACACACAGGACAGCAGCTGCCAGGAAAAATGGCAGTGCCAGCTCCCACAGAGCCTCAGACAGGCAGGGGCAAACCTGTGCTGTGCCCTCACGTCCTCACTCTTTCCCCTCCATTCCACACCCCACATAAATCTGATGAGGACACTGTCCTCTGACACCTCTGTTCCAGAGAAACTACAGAACAAGCAAAGATGTTGCTAACACTCCAAGAATGTGCTGAGCTGGGCAGCAAGTTTGCTAAGGATTGCCTGAGAAGGCAGAACCACCCTCCTGGGGCAATCTGAAGGGAGCACAGTATTAAACACTGTTTTTAAATCCATGAAGATAGGGTGGGTCAAGAAGACAGATGATGCAAAAGGCAGGAGAGGGATGAACAAAGGCACAGGCTTTGGGCCAAAGAATAAACCCTCCTGACTGAGTAATGGCAGGGGTGAAGAGGAGCTGGCTGGCAGCAAGAAACGCCACAGAGGCACCGAAAGCTGCGCTCCTCACGCAGGCAGAAAGCGATGCAAGGACGCTGAGATGTTTCTGCATTTTGGGTTCAGCGTACTCTGTACAACGTCAAAAGTTCAGCGAGAAAATTTCCATCTCAGCCTGAAGAAGAAGAGTGCAAATATTTGAGTTTTGTGCTAGCAGGAGGCCGTTCCTGGAGGCGCAGTGTGCGCGCAGGGCCCGGCGGCGGCGGGAGCAGGCCCGAGCGGCCGGGGCAGCGCGCGGGGAAGGCCCCGAGCCAAAGGCAGCGCCGGGCCCTGCTCCGAGCCGGGGACACGGAGCCAGCGCCGGGCCCCGGCCGGGTGGGACTGAGCTGGGGAGCCTAGCCAGACACCTAGTAACAAATAAACAGCAAACAAAGATGTACCGGCGACAACAATCGGCTTTGGAAGTTAACAGGAGAAACCTGGAAAGTGTAAAACGTATTTGTGTTGCTAGGCAAAGGCACTGAAACTAATTCTAGAGTAATGCTGTGTCAAGTAGAGTTTTGCACAGACGAATTCAAAGACCAGAAAACAAGGAAGATTAATTGTTATTTAAATTTCCAGACTTGGATCACTCCCATAAGCTTGACAATGAAAAATTAATAATACGGATTCATGAAGTTTGCAATAAAAAGAAAGAGGCCAATGTTATGTTCTTAACAGGCATTAGCTAAGGGGCATGGAAAGGTTTAAACTGTTACCATTCAGAGCAGTGATGATGAGTGAAAAGTGACACAGGAAACTTAGGGACTGTTTTTAATCACTCTTGCATAGCTGTTAAAGGCACAATAAAATGGCAACACGACATTATAAATAGAGCATGTAAAAGAGCCTTCTGTGACAAGGAGAACTGTGACAGACGCCCTTATTAGACAGGTTGGCTTAAGCATTCACTCTGTCACCCTTCCCAGCTGCTCAAATGCTGTGTCCCATCTCAAAGCAAACTCAGCTTGTTCAGTTTTCCTTGGCCCATCTTTAGGTTAATATTAAAAGGGTGATTTATCAGACAGTTAGTTTAAAAAGCAAAGCATGCACCAGCACAAATGTGTTAAGACTTTTTCAATTTCACAGGAAGGATGTCAGCTTTGTTGTAAAAGCCTCATATGATTTGAAATACAATTTAAACAATCTGGGATGCTTGGAAGTAGATTTGTAGAAGAGAGACCATCTTCCCACAAAGACGCTGGGAGAGGCTGGAGCTTCCTGGAGATTTCTGGTTGTGTCAGAATTTTGCACATCTGTCTGCAAACCACCCCACAAAAACCATTGCACAACATTGTCTTTGCCCTGGTTTTCAAAGAATCGTAGTACCAATAATTCCCACTAAAGTCACCAGGAACATGCAACCAGTGAAAGGAATCTGAAAGTTTGTGCAATTTATGAAGAATAAATTATCATCAATCCATTTAGTCTTGAAATGTGGCCTGCAACCATATTAAATTCTAGATGTTATTCATAATTTACAGCAAGAGTTTCAGCATAGAGCCTGAAAGCTTAAAAAAAAAAAACAGGCAAATATTTCTGGTTTTTATAATTCATTTTGGATTCTTATTTCCTTGCCAGATATGAACTGCAATATTTAACATAAAAAGCAACTATCATTCAGAGTGAGCACTGAAGAATTACAAGGTTATTTCCAGCTGTTATTTCCTTCAGCTATTGCATCACAGATATGCACACATTTATTTTGCTAAAAACTTAATGCATTTAAGGCCACAGTTAAAGAAAATGGGGTCTCCTCCTAATGACTTGTTAGCAATACCTGCCCTTCATAATCACACAAGAATATATAGCATGGAGCCCATAAAAAGGAATATTGGTGCTCGTGTTGTTTAAATTTCTTATTCTTCCTTCCTTTCCCCAAATGAGTACTGTGTTCACCTAATCTCACTTGTCATTCTCAGAAATGTTTAAAATAATGAAAAGAAACTCCTTAAAGAGAAAGATGATTTCCCTTAAGGCTAGGCATAACTGAAGTATTCCAAGGAAATAATATCTATAGTGCTCAAACATGAAGGATCTTTCACGAGACCTACAGTTTTGGACATTTCCCTAACCCTTTTCCATTTTATTGTATTCAACTGTTTTTAAAGGAAATACATTTGAAAGTCTTTTTTCCTTAACAAATATCTCCTTATATAAAGACTGTCTGTGAAATAATTAAGATTGCTCAGTGCTAACCTAGAAAAGGATTGCACAACCCTGACAAATAAGTCCCTAGACATAAGGACATGGCAAATGACAGGATGTCAAAAGCAAAAGGAGGGAGACACCTACAAATTAATTCTGTCATCTGCTCCCTGCTCACCCACTCACATCACGTGGGGCTGAAGAATGAGAGACCTCACCTCAGCAGGGTGGTGAAAGAATCAGAAGAAAGAATAAAGCAGCAGCTGATCATAACAGTTACAATTGAAAATTGGAAAGGAAAAGCACAGGGAAAATTGAAAAACTGAATTTAAATACAGACATAGAGAAAGAGAGAAGACATAAAACACCCCAGGCAATTAAAGGGGGAAGACTGTGCTAGAAGAAAAGCAGGGGTTAGCCCAGCAGCAGACTTACACCTGAGGGACCCTCTGTGCCAGGGCACACTGAGGACACTGAGGGGTGGCACTGCTGCTTCTGAGCCTGCAGAGCCATTCCCCAGTTCTGGAAGAGGAAGAAGGCAGGTACAGGCATGAGTGATATCCACCACCCCTGCTGAACTCCACTGGAAGGCTGCCAAAAAGTGAACACAGTTGAGGATTAAACAAACTATGAGCAAACTACCATTGCTGAGCAAAACTGGAAGAGGGAAGGAAGACTGAAGTGCAGAGGTTGTGCAGGAGCACCCATCACCCTGAGGATGGCTTTGTGGCTCTGGGGGATTCCCTGGGACATTTGCTGCTCCCTTCATGCAGGCAAACCACACTGCTCCTGCTGCACTGCAGGCTAAAACATCCAAAAATGGAGCAACCAGCAGGGAAATTGTCTGTATTTCTTGTAGGCTTCTTCCCATTAGTGTTAGAGCAGGTCCTAACATCAGGATGCAGATGTCTGGCTGAAAATGTGCAAAGTTTACCTGACAGCATGCCTTTAAGGAAATATTTGTGTGGAGAAGGGCTACATTTGTGGGAAGCTACCTTAGGGTATCCTTATCAATGTGCATTTGCTTTCCCTCCTTGGGAGCAGGTACCACTATCAGTGTAAAATGATAGCTTAATTGTTGGAGTACTTACATGGTTTTAATGAGTAGCTGCTTAAATGGTCCAGCAATTCCACACACAAATATTTGACCCCAGGGCTACAGTAATTTATGGACCTCACAATTACAAAAAGTACTCTTTTGTCTTTTGCTTTGCACTTGGACTGTTTCTTTTATTACTTACTCCACATCCTTTCCCACTGTTCCCCTATGGAGCTTCAGGTGATTATGGGAAATGACAGAGGGAGATGTACATTACTTACACATAAGAGGGAAATGGAAAGGTCAATTTATCTACATACCTGGCAAACAGGAATTGTGGAGAAGTTTATGTGGAAAAGTTCTAGGTAACTTTTTTTTTTCTAGAACAGGGAAAAATGGATGTGAGCTAAAATATGGGGTCTAGAGCTAGAGGTTCAATATAATATATGGATTTGCCTATAGCTAAATGTGGAAATCCTGACCTTTTAGGTGTCAATAACTGCTGTAAATGTTTATGAGAGGGGAAAATGGAAATTCTCATCTAATTCAAGTCGTGCCAGAAACATATTTTCATTGTCTACAATGATATAAAAACTGTATCAAGCACAGCCTGATCATATTAAAATTTTTAATTACAAAGTCCTATGCAACTATGAACAAAGTCTTTGGATGTTTCTTCATGAAGTCCAACTTAAGACACACATTCCAGTACTTAAAAATTCTTGCTGTTTATGGTAAGGGATTCATTAAAGTACTTTCAAAATATAAGTTATGAATCTTTCATATAATATTTGCAAAATCTGCTTTAAATGTGTGTTTCTCAGTGCTGATAATACTACAATAGAATTGGAAAAGAAGAAAGCCAAAAGTAATCTCTGTCTAATGAATAACAACATTTTCAACTCTTTGGATGAGCTAAAAATACACAGCTTGGATGAGGAAAGATAGCTTTGAGCTAAGAATAGCAGAAACAAAAAATATTTAAGACAAAACAAAAAAAAAAAAATCCAAAATCATTCTTAAGAATTTGTGCAGAGCTTTAATATTTATAACGTCTTTTCCCAAGCAGAGCTTCAAAACACAAAGAGGACGTGAAATTGATAACAAAGGAAAGACGCCAAGAATGTACAAAATAGAAAGAATTTCTGCATTCCTTCTGTGAACATGGAAGTCCTCCCTCTGAAGCAATTTATCTTGGCTGATGAGGGATTGGTGGGTGTGCCCAAGACAAAACTCGTCAGACAAAGACATGTTTGTTTGCTTTTCATTTATCTTGAAGTCAAAAGCACAATATGTGTCAGTGCCAATGTGGGCCTTTCCAGATCTTCACTCTGCAGTGGGACATGAGATGAAGAGAAATTTTCTTCCAAAGGGAGGATAGGTCTGTAACTAATGCCATGGTTATCATAAATTTGTATAATGAGTAGCCTTTGGAATGGCTGTACAAGCATAGTGAAAAGCATTCTAAACAGATAAGACAAATAAAGCCTGAAAGCAGCATCAAAGACAGAGGTGACACCGTCTGTTCCACCTCCTACAGTAGAATAATGGCCCACTCATTGCTACAACTGTTGGACTATAGGGCCTTGCTCCCTGCAGTGATGTTCCACACCAGAGAAATGTAGATCTTTAAATTAGCATAAATTAGTCACTCAGAACCCACTCCAGCTAAAAACTCAGGCCTAACTGGTAGACAACCTTCCTTATTTTATGTTTTTGATTCCAGTCTTGCACACACTAACAATCTGTCTTTGAAAGGGAGATATTATCCAAAATCAATGACTTTGGGAACATGACAGCAGAAGTTGTTGCTTAGGAAGACGGAATGGGTTAACTGATACATGTAGTTTTTAATTTCAATTGTCCATGTTTCCATGTGGACAAAAAGTGACCCTGAAGACTGCATTCCCAGTAAGGTCAAACACAGAACAATTAACTTTCTGTTCAGAACAAGGTTAAAGATCTCTGGAAGACAGAGAGTCAACACTTTCCTTCAAAGATAGGTACACAAATTTATTCTGACAAAACAAAACAATATGAAGTGAAAAGTCAGAAAAAATTGTCTTGGATCTCTACTATCAAACATTGCTTTTCTCAGAATGGAAGTCCAAGAGATCCATCACCAAAAATTCTTTGTAGATGAACTACATGTTAAGTTACCAATTCAAATTAATTTATCAATGCCACGTCTGGATTTTCATGCATTACATCTGCTATTATTTTATGTTTTTAATTGCACCATGCTTTAGGATGTAAATAGCATAGGATTAATGCACTGAACAGTGATCTTCATTCTGTTTTGTACAGTCACAATTGCAAAGCAGAATTTCTGGAAATTGGGAAGTCCTGAAATCCTGAACTGTTGCTATACCACTCAGGGTTAAATTCTGTCTTGTTGGCTTTTGACAGATTGACACCAAGAATAAAAATAGTACCACGATAATATTTTCTCTTCCTGAAATTTGACTAATTCCAGTTACTTTTGTACCCTTATTAATCTCTTGGGATTACTAGTTTTAAACTACACAAAATAAAATGTATTATCTAATGCAATCATTTGATGAAATTAATGGGCTGAGTTATTACTACAGAAAATGAGTGTTCAGTACCCCTGGGAATGAGGGCCTAACAAGGGAATAGCAAGGCATTGCTATTTTGTCCAAAATTGAATAGTTACATAATATTTACTGTTACCCACCCATGTATTAAAACACATAATGCAGTTGGTATTTAACTCAAATTTGTCTCATTCTCAGAATAGCCCACGGAGATTTTATTTACTTCCAAAGACATTGAAGAAAGAAGATATCCACTGCACTTGCATAATTCCTGGTCAAGACCTAGGGCTGGCTTTAGGCTGTATGAGATTTAGAGGACTCTCAGCCTCCCTGCTGGAGTGTGCCAAATGCTACCAAAGCCTGAATTTTAGCCCTGCTATCCTCAATCCTGGATAAAATTCTATTGCAGTTTTTCAGTAAGAAAATAAGAGGGAATCCCTTAAACTCGGTGGCAATAAATGGTATTTGATAGTTTATCCATGGCCTATTTACCACAGGAAGAGCCCATGAAAAGGGGTGAGGTTTGTGCCTTCCAGAAGCAAGCTGGGAAGAAAAGCTTCTGCCTAAAAAAGATGCTTCAAGGAATTTATCATGAGTTTCAGAACAACAACAATATAGTTGGTTTCGTTACAATCCCTTTCTTCCTGTATTCAACCAGTTCTGTCTCACATGCCTGTTACTCAAATATTCAAAGATCACTATGATGCCCTAGACCTTTTTCTACAGGTTTTACTCCTGAAGTACAGAAACCTTGGAAATATTATATCTTCTCATAAGATTAATATAAAACGCAAAACATTCATAAATATGGTTTTAAGCTACTTCAAATATAATGCTGTAAATCTTATTACAGACTTCAGATGTAATTGTTCTGCTGTTTGTCTCATAACGCTGTGCCTCTTAACTTTATATGGTTACAAAGGGGATTAATTTTGCTTTAGTCCTTTGTTTTCTTTTGCTAATAAAGACCAGACTTGTTTATTCATTTTCTTTCAAGTACTTCTGTTTCTTATAGCATGAGCTCATACAGATGTAATATAGAAAATCAGTAAAAAAGTCTAGATGGTTCAGGTAAAGTACAAAAATTTGGACAACTGAAGAATCATCAGAAGCTTTGGGGAGCATTCATTCCTTTTTTATTTCATCTTATATTTCTCATAGTTCCTCTTATATTTATATATCGCTTTTTTAATATATATTTGTATTTTATTTCAAACTAGTAGAAACTTTTTTTGTCTCCTTCTAACTTCATATGCTTTTCCTCTCAGAATCCAATTTTCTCTTTCCAAAATATCCCCTAAAACTGAGAACACTTGGCTATTAAGGGCTTATAAGTCCATCTCCTTTAAAGGTCATATTGACAAGAAGGATGTACATTTCCAGAAAAGCCCATCTGATCCTCCTGCCAGCTGAAAGCCCCTGTGTAGATCTTTGCTGATATGAATGTGTAGGTGTATGGCAGATTTCCCATATGGCACACCTAGATCAGGTCTAACAGTAATAATTTTATAGACTTTGAAAAAAAAAATTAAAAGACATTTTGTAAAGTAATAGAGTAAAAATGCCTTCAAAGTTTAAAAATAACATAAATATTATTTGAAATGATTTTTTATTGCGTGCCCCTAGCCTGCGCTATGAACTTGAATACAAAAGAATTAGGAACAAAAAAAACACCTTAGGTAATTGCCAAAATGAAACAAAAAAGTGCAACTGAAGTAAGTGTTACAATCAATACAGATTTTGGTACTCTCTTCTGTTGCAGAATCCCAAAATATTAGTTACAAATAGGAGCTACACAGTTTACATTGACAACAATCCTTTATATTCTCTAGCTATAATTCCATTTTAAGGAAGAAATACTGTTTTAAATAAAAGAATCATGAAAGCAGGTCTTTTCATTGTATTCCTCTGACAACAGAGACACCTCTGACCTGTAATTTCCTGGACTACAGATTATGTGCATATTAATGAAGCTCTCACTTATTATTGGCAAAAATTTTCCTTAATGAGAGATAAGCTCTTAGAATGCGAATACCAGAAATACCAGAAGGTTTACTTATGGATTTTTTTCTTTTTTTACCCATCTCATGCAGTTGTCTAAGGCAGGATGAACAAAACCCAAACATTGCTATGCTGCCTCTACAGACCTCCATACAGACTCTGTGACTTCATCTCCCCTTCCCCTCGAAATGCACCATGTCCTAAGCACTGTACACACACTTGGTACTAACAAGTTTAAAGTAGGAAGTGATGGTGATGTGATAGCAAATGAATGTTGGCAAAATGTCAAATGTCCGGTGTAAAATTTTATGAGCATGCACATTCCAAAGTAATGTGGACACAAGCCATCCACTGTAGTTCATTTTGGCAGAAATATTGCAAAAATATATAATTTTAGCATATATTACAATTCACTTGCAGATGCTTAAAAACACATCCATCAACCTCTCCAGAAAGGTCAAAGGAACACATGGGCAGAGCACATACAAGAGGAACTGGTGCATCCAAAGTCACTGGTTGAAAAATAACACACAGACAGGTGAATGACAGCCTTTGCACAGGTTCCTCAGTGCTGACTAGAAGGAAAAAACATGTCTAACATCAGGGAAATGTAGTTGAGCAGGGCTTTGCTGATGCTACTGATGTTACTGCTAGCAGGCTGTGACCAGTCAGGCACTTCTGAACCAAAGCTCTGCACCAGGGACTACATTACAGACACTCAAACATACCTCTGAAACACCTTTATAAATATACTCAAGTCTACTCAGTGTAACATAGGCAATATCCAGTGGACACTTACTGAGAAAAAAGCACAGTAGAGTTAAAAACTTTGTTAAATCATTTGAACTGGTAGGTTTTGAAATGAAGAAATCATTACATTACCCAATTTTATACTTCTAAACACACAGTCATTAGCAACTAGCAGTTTTCAGAATGGATGGAAATATACATCCAAAGAATTTTATTATATTAACTCTTATTTATATAATCAATTCCAGTTCACAAAAAGAAGTGTGACATTTGCCACACTTTGAGACCTGTGGTGTGTAGTGTTTCTTCATGTCCCCAATTAAATTCTTTAGTTGGCAGAAAACATCTGATACCTGGAAGAATTGACCTCTTGGAATATTCATCTCTAGAGATTATTTAATCACAAAGCAATATAATATCTGTGAAAAAAGGGGAACCTAGCCAAGGCTTTGAGATCCTCTGCTATAACTTTGAAACCCACTGTCAGAAAAAAGTCTTCTTTTAAATAAAAGATATGACATCCCTCAAAGCTCTATCTGTCCAAGGCTTTGTGAGCAGTAAGTGATAAAAGACATTAACAGAGAGATATTTTTAATGAGCTTGCACATTGTGTGTCTGCAGGCAGCCTGACTCCTTCTTGTGGCCCTTGGGCTCCTGTCTTACCAAAATAGATCTCCCTTCATGCAATTCTGCTCCTTTGGCTTTTGCCAGCACTTTACAAACTGTTATGAAACAAATACACTAAAACCCAAATAAAATCCTGCCAAGTACCAGACAAAGCATTTATTCTGGCTGCACAAGAGTGTTCAAACCCATCAAATTCAGGCCCCCCAGATAACAACAGGTAAAGCTGCTTTTGCAGCAGAGGTTGTACCTCATGTGCAGAGAGTGTCCAACACCTGCTGCTAGTGACTGATCAATGGCAGGCAAAACCAGCCAACGGCCTTTGTGTGGCCAGGATTATTCCCCAGCAGTGGGAACCTACTGGTCAAACAAACAAACAAACAAAAAAGGCAATGATCCTAGTTGTGACTACAGAGGCCATGAGAAGTAAAGGAAATGCCCTGCTAGATCACACACCCACAAAATCCCTTTCATAGGCTGGTCCATAGGGTCAGCTTCAGACAGAAGCTAATGGGGAAGACCTCTGACTCTAGAGTGGAAATGGGAAAGTAACACTGATTGTCAAAGGTGCCTTGGGAACACTGCCCAAGACACTTAAGAACCACCTCAATGACTTTTTCATTTGTCTCCAGAGTTTCCAGAAGTCTAGACTTACTATCTTGGAAATGTCAGTATCAGACAAATTTATGGTGAGAAGCAAAGTTCATGAGATAATGTGGGCAAGGAAAAGAGGATGTTGAGGGGAGGGAGAGGGAAGAGAGAGAGATAGTAAGTCTAGACTTTATTTTTCATATATCTTCCATTTTGTGACATCATCTTGACTTCTAAGGATCTGGTTGATCTTGAGCTCATGGGGAAATAAATCCAGTTCATAAACAATGGCATCAGTTCATTTGACTATGATACAAATTGATAAAAACATCAAGCCTTGATTTTATCCTGTTTGAGCATCTAATGACCAGGGATTCATTGTCATGCACATACACCTAATGCCTAACTCAAAGTATCAATTCAAAGTTGCAGGGAAAGACTGCAAGCCAGGGTCACACAGAAATGCAAAAAGATGATGCTAAACTACCAGGATTTCCTTAAGTGAGTCTTTCAGTCAAAGCTGAGACTAAAAGTAATGCGGATGACAGTACTGCCCAAGGTTCCTTCCATTCTAAGCATTCATCAGTCCTTAATTCATGGTTGTGTTGAACTTCAGTTGCACTGTACATATTGTACAGATTCCTATTCAGCCTGAAAGCAATTAATGTTTAAAAATGTGCCCACTTCACCTGATGAACAGGCTGACCAGAATGAGTTTCCAACCTGTCTGGTTAAACAAAGAAGAAAAGCAAACCTGAAAACATTAAAGGGCTTAAACATTCCCTTTGATTGTCATTAACTGATTTACACCTAGAAAAGGCATCAGAGAACATACTGTGACAAAACTAATAGGTTAAGATGTTTGCAGAACAAGAATAATCCTTATGCTATAGACAGGAAATATTCAACTCAGAATAAAGTTTAATGAGGGCAAAATAAAGCCTAGGCATGTGTAAATGCCTCTTTGAGGATAGTCTTTATACAATTACTCTTCAAAGATAATGCGTTAATGTTTTTGGCAAAAGATTACAATTAAATCAGATTAATAGTTTCCAATGTTTTTGCATCTAATGTGCTCAAAAATGTTCTTTTGCTCATGTTATGAATCTGTCATCCTTGTATTTTTTACATATTATAATTGGTTATAGCTTTAGTTTTGCAGGATGACAGGATCACATTAATGACAACAAAATATACCCTCCCTTTGTGTCCCAGTGTATTACAAAGAATCTACAGGTAAATTCATATCTACAACTAGCATTTCATTCCTTTCCTATTGTGGGGTTTGTGCCATTCTCCCTGAAATTACAATGAAAATAAAATATATATACTAAGTCAGCTATCAAAAGAAAAGGAAGAAATTTGTACCTCTTGTTACTATAACAGTCTATTAAATTAGGAAAAGAAGATGGATTTGAGTGGAAACAATGTACTTTTTCTGCTCAAATACTGCCACAAATCTGACTCAACGTAAGTGCTTTATTCAGAATTAGTGTCAGGAACCAATGTCCTGATGCTCCTACTCCCTTTTCCCATCACAGTCTTCAGCACTGAGGAGCCCTCCCTCATCCTTGGGCTTTGAAGTGCATCCTCAGCCAGAGATCCACACCCTATCATACACCCTTGAGGAATCTGAGGTAATTTACCTTCTTAACTACTATACTCCTGTATAAGAGTAGAACAGAATTATAAACAGCTGTAGACATTTCAAATACTTAGGTCTTCCAGTAAAATTGCTGTAAATTTAGAAGGTTATTGGATGAAATGGGTTTAAACCATGCCTTCAGTGTCTGTTCCTACTCTTCACCCTTTTTGCTGCAAAGTCTTTTGGACATTGCTGCAGTTCTTTGCTTTTACCTAAGGCAGAGGAGCCTGCATTCCTGTTTAATCACTGTGGCCTGATGTGCCTTGCATTGTTTCCTGGGATATGGGGTGACCAAAAGCCTGTGGGTCACAGGTTAAACTTTCTGGGATACATGCATACATTTCCAGCATTAATCCTGATTTTGATTTTCAGGATATTCAAGAACTTGGAGGCTCAACTGAAAGAAGTGTATTGTCCCATTATAGAAAAGGGGGGATGGGAGGGGGAAGTGTATAGAAAACAGTTTTCTGAAAGGCAGCCTCTTTTCTGCCAGAATAATTTCAAAATACCAGTTGAATTGCAAGTACAATTTCTGTTCCTTGCACCTCTAAGTGGACTTGACTGTGGATTCAAAAAAATGTACCTGTTTATTCTCTAAGGGAAGACTATTTAGAATAAGTGTATGCTTACAATTATGGTAATGCTTAGAAACCTCAGTTACGAAAGGATTTGGTTTGGGGTTTTTTATTTTTTATATAAGTTGCAGTGAAATCTAATGAATTGCATTGAAAATGCGTGATTTTTGCATTCACATCACATTGCTCCTTCTCTGTTCACAAAGTCTCATAAATGTAACCAAGACAGATCAAGTTTCACTGAGAAAATTAGCCTAAGAAAAAAAGCAGAATTCCCTCCACTACCACCCTTTCTGCTTCCCTCATATAGTCACAAGAGAAAGACTAATATCAGCTGCACAGAGAAGGAAGAAATTAGGTCCAAACTTGATATTTCATGCTACATGTAGACTATGTATTTATGAGAGCTTTAAATGTGCTCATATTTGTCAATAAAAATATGGCTCTACCCAAATTCATAGAAACTGTGAAACACACTGGATATTGCCTTTACTTTTTACTTATCCTCCATATTTTGTCTCCATATGCAGAAGAATGAAGATTACCTGTCAAAATAAAATGCTGCAAGAATGAAATATACAGCATGTACTGTGGGAAAGTACTTGGTTTCCCTACAGATGCAGCAGCTGGTGTGCACTGCTCACAAGTGCTTATTTTATTCAGCCAGAAAAATAAAATAGTTTATGGCATATTTCAGTGAAGACATCTTGAATTTTTCACATGCTTAGTATTCACTATTTTTTACTTTAATATTCATAGGTCTTGACTGAAAATTAGTGCTCTTTGTACTATAAAAGGTTAATTTTTAACTCTCTTTCCCATCCAATTTAATATACTGTTACACAGGAAGGAAATCAAGATGCCTTTTAAATCCAGCTAAAAGTATCTATACACTTCATATTAAGCTGCAATGCTTAATTTAATATCTGTACAGGACTGGTAAACATTTTACACAATGGATTATGTAGCCTAAGGGACAAAGCCACAGCATTCAGAAGGTGGTATAATAGGTTTGAAGGATGACTGTACACTTGAGAGGAGGCAGAAAAACCCAAAGCAAGGAAATCTTTACCACAATTGCCAGAAAATAATGTAGTCACTATGTGAGCACACCCTCTGGCACTCTCTTCTGTTAGGACAGGAGAGAAGTCTACAGTACTGTCATGGTCCACAGGCTACAAATGTTCCCAATGTAGCTTTGTATTCAAAGCTTTTGACAAAAAAGGTCAACAGCTGTGGTTCACTGAAAGTCTGGGGACAATAATTCTGTGTTTTAATGACATAAATGACAATAGTTTTTCAACAAGAGAAAGAACAGAGAGAGAGACAGCAAAAATGGAAAATAAAATTAGTCTTATTTCATTTCCTTTCTACATTACTAGTTGGAATAAAACATAAAATATTGTTCCAACTTCCCTCAAGTGCTTGAACTCATTCTTCAAAATGAAAAGCATTAATTACCTGCAGCAGTTACGTTCATCCAATGCTACAAGATTTCATTTAGCCTGTCCAACCTCCGCAGAGCCGCTATTGGACTTTCATTTGAGCAGCGAAGGGAGGGTTTGCATGTTATTATGAAAAGACTAAATCCCAAATATGCAAACAAAAATTCCTCAAGGATCAAAGGAAATTAGATCATTAATATCATACTTGCATATGCATTTAAAATTTTATTGCTAAATACTGGCAGATAACAAAAGATTCTATAACTACTGCACATGACTCTGAAAATGCATACAGCACTTTCAGAAGTGATTTAAAAAAATAAGTGTCTAGGGAAGATAAAATGTTTCCTATATTATATTAATGTTATCATTTAGGATGAGCCAAAAAATATCCTTCTGCAGGTTCAATTAAAGTGCTTGGGAAACTCGGGGATCAAAATATTTACTAGATACAGATGTTATGAACTTAAAAACTAAAAAAAAAAAACCTTTAGAATCCTTCCTTCTACATTTCTACTGTTTCCCTGCCATTCCTACCATTTCGTGATGTGCTTGTGATTTTTCACAAGAGCTCAAAAGGTTCAGCTCAGCCAGGGAAGCAATGGAGTAACTTTCAGCTCTCCTGTTCTCATAATCTCCTTTATCCCCGAACACACCTCCCACCACTGGCCATGCGTGTCAGCTGTGCGATCCCTTTCTCCTTCACTGACACCAGCAGCCTGAGTGCCACAGTTTTGTCTCCAGTGTGATCCCTAGAAGCTAAATTCTCTGCTCCTAATGCAGATTGTTGTGGTTTTTTTTTTTCCCCTTCCTGCTCTGAGATTCATAACAAAGCCAATAAAAATGGAGGGTCTGCTCACAGAATCGGTTCCACACATACTTGTCTTATGGAGGTGAATAATCCTGCTGATTTCAAAAGAATGACAAATGTGCATGAAGTTCAACATAAGTGTAACTGATTGCAGGCTCGTGGCCTGGATGCTGATCCCAGGATTTGGCTCCAGCAGCACAACCTTATGCAGCTTGTGCTGATAAGCTTTATTTTAATATTAGTAAAGGGGGTATGGCACAGAACGTGTCTGTTAAAAGGTTTAAAATACATATGTATTTTATTTAAGAAACGTTGAATTTCTGGGCAACCTCCCTAAATTCCTTTAGTTTGCTGAACAATTAGAATCAGCTTTGGCATTCTTGTGTAATGACGCAGCGGAGAATTAAATGACAGACCATATGTATATGAAATGTATGTAAATTCATACAAACATGCAGTAAAGTTAGACATATTATAAAAGAACAAAAAATGCAAAAGTATATGCTGGTTTGTGCACACAAGGTTCAACACTCTGGTAAAAAACCTGCTATGCTTGTCTAGGAATTTATCTTGCCTCATCTATAGAACAAAACAAATGTTAAAAACTTTTTAAAAAATTCTCTTTTTCAGAGGAAGTGCACATTTGTTCACCAAGTCTGACCTGAATTTGCACACTGTATAGCATCCTTCAAAATGTTTTTCTGGAAACAAATTTCAATTTTTCAACAAAAATGTTCCTAATTATCCTCATGTAAAGATAATTTTTATACACTAGAAGACGCTGAGGCCCAAACTAGAAACAAATATCAAATCCTAGGGAAAGGAAGTACATTTCTCTCTTATCTGTGTGCCCAGGCACTTTTCTACAAGAGTTTGAAAGCCACACACAGAGGCACTTGTGCAGGCAATCAGGGGCAGTGCTGAGGTACAGCATTTCAGTCATGGTGTCACCCACACAGAACTCTTGGCTTACAGAATGTCACAAGCATTCTAACACCCACAGCAAGATGTCACACTGCTTACAAAGCAATCTCTCAGAAGCACAGGCAAACCTGATGATTAGCTTTCCATGGTTGCACTGGTGTTCCTTTCCTGACACTCCATGGGACACAGCCCTGCCTAACACTCAGGGAAAGGAGAGCCTGCATCTTCCTGCTGCTGCTCCATGGGCAGAAGGCAGCTCCAGCAGCTGTGCAGCTCCTCCTGAGCACAGCAGCCTGAAGGAATCCTGCACTTCAGCAGTGCTGATGATGCTGGGAAACAGAGATGGAGAGAGGGGCTGTCACCTGCACAGCCAGAGCACAAAGAGTGGCAGCTCCCACTGCTCAGGGGACAGCAGAGAAGTGACCAAGAGTGATCACCCAGAGCAGGCACCTCCTGGGCTTCCAGAAAAGCCCTGCAGCCCTGGATTCTGCAGTTTGCACCTCACATGAGGTTCTCTGACAATAGCACCATAGCACCTTTTGCTTTTGGAAACAGAAATGGCACTATGGCATTTGTAATCTCATGGCTTAGTTTTTGGTTGTGTTTTTACACAAATAATTAATAAAAGCTTTGCTTTCATGCACAGTGAATTCTGAAGAACATCAGTAGTTTAGCATAGAACTGGGAAAAAGAATCAGAAAGCTAACTTGCATTTTGAGAAACAGCACTAATCTGGAAGAAGAAAAGAGCACAGGAGATTTTGGAAACATTTCCCAAAATACTTCAGGCCAGAATTTCCACAGGGTTTCTGAACCATGATCACAGCATTTATGATGTATGTATGATGACTTATGACAGATTTCCATCTAGCCTAAGGCACTTATTTTCTAAATTTGTTATGTATCATAACAAGAAGACAGTGAAAATAGTTTGTAATGACCACCAATAAAGAAAGATTTGTAAAACACAGACCACATTGATCCATGACAATAAGGAACAAGAGTTGAAAGCAATTCTCCCTCAAAGTGCTCAAAAAAACCCTCTCCAAATGCAGCACTGATTTATCATTAAAGAACAGGGAAATTTTAAAATAAAACCCCATCTCTATTCATCCATCCATCTATCTGCTTTATACATCAATTAGGAAAAGAATACATCTGTATGGTTCAGAATCTAGATATAAGCACCTGCTAAAATAGTTTTGCTAACAATTCTACAGTCATTTACTACGTTTGTTATTTCAATTAAATTAATTGCTAATTATCTTTGCAACAGAAGAAACTCCTAACCAAGAAAAAAACCCAAGCAATCCAAATCCAGATATTATCACTGGTTGAACCCACTAGCCAAAACAGTCACCCTTACTGTGGAAATCCCTCATCACTACGGACAATCCTAACTGAGCAAGGAACATTTCCTTACTTGGTTAACTAAGGTAATCTCAAACTAATGTGTTTGTCCTTTGCATACCTTATTTCCCCATGAGCCAGTCCAAGCTCTCATCTGCTACTGCAGTTTCCAGCTGCTCTCAGAATTAGAACAACTCCCTGAATTTATGAGTGTCTGTTCGGAAGCTGGACAACTTCCAGGACCCAGGAGATGAATGTGACCCTCTGATCAGCACTCAGCAGTTCAATACTGCTCAAGGAAAGAACTTTCAGAGTGCTCAGTGGAAACACAAACTTGCACACACTGAACACAGCCCTCTGTGCCCTCAAAATTCTGCCCAAAACAGTATAGTTTGTGACCACACTTTCACACAGGGACTGGGAAATATAGCTGACATCTGAAAATTACCTGGTAATAATACAAAGAATTTATAAGACATGGTTCGTGCTTCGGAGAATTTTATATTCATTAAAATGAAAGCTGAATTGTGGAGATAAAAGAAATCACACTCCTATCCAAGCTATAATACTAGGAATTCAGTGATTTTTCTGGAAATTACTTATGTCATATAAACAGCAGTAATTTTTCTTCAAAAGGAACTTGTTCTGTGTTTGTACAGGGATTGTTCTGTGTTTGCTGCAGGGATTGGTGATGACAAAACTAACGCTGGTCACAGATTTTTGCTGTAAAACTATTCAGTTTACCAAAAAGGTAGGCAAAACTAAAAATTTTGCTGTTTCTCAGTATTTCCTAACAAAGTACTAAACCAAAATAGAGCTCTTTTTTACTTTCATAAAAAATGCCAAGTGGATTTTAAGCACGGAGCTTTATTCTTCAGCCAGATGCTAGAGGTATAGGGATGATCACTAAAGAAAAAACCCACCAATGGCAGAACCTTTCATCACAGATATCTGTCACTGCAAATTTATCAGTTTAATTATGGCATCCAAGAATGCTTGTGCAGCTGTTCTTGTTATTAACTACATATCCTGTGGTGGTGCTAAGTTAAAAGCTTTTGAAGGAACGTCCTTTACCCACAGCTACCTGTCCAGCAGCTCCATCCCCACAGCACAGCAGAGCTGTTCATGCCTTTGGCACAGTGCTCATTGGGGGTCATACATGACTGAGCTTTGATAGTCATGCTATGCCCTTCTACCCTGAAAGAAAGAATGCAACTCATGTACCAGTTAATTTCCTGTATTTTATAATTTAGATATTCTCTTAATGCCTAGTTTCATGCTGTAATATTAATAATTACTATCTGATTTATGAGGAATTAAAAAATCAAATCTGTAAGCTTCAAGAAACTTCAGATTTGCCATTGGATATTTCCAGACCTTCTGTATCCAAACTGAGGGTACAGAGCAGGAATGCAGACTAGAAATTGAAAACAGATAATAAATGCTTTCCTTGTGGAGGACACAAAAGCAGGGAAGGATTTAGATGGCTCTGTGATTGGCATTGTTTCAGTGCTACAGTAAATAATTTCTGGTCTCATACAAATTTAAAGTTGCCAAATGCTGTTTTTTATTTTTTAACTATTATAATCTTAAGTCATGTTGGGAATGAATTTAACAAATAATTAAGTGTAACTAAGGAATTCAGCAACCTCAGCCACCTTTAATTTATATATTTTCGTGGTTGAAAGAAAAAGCAATTACTAGGCTCTGTATAGCTCCTAAATCTTAAAATAAATGAAATCTAAAAGTAGACTCAATGTTAAATGCATATAAATGCATTTCATGCATAGGCATTTTGTACCAAATACATTTATAAACATTAAGCAACAATTATACATGAAGTTTTTAATTTGTGATAAATTCTAATTAACTGATGAAAGTTAGTCTAGAGAGCCCTTTAAATTTCCATTCACATTTCTTTATTAAAAGATGTGAAATACCTGGAATCTTGTATCAAATCTTATGTACAGTGAAGAAGGTCATATAAAATAGACCTTCTTTCAGGTATCAGCAAGATTCACTTTTTATTAACTATTTTATTTAAGATATGCAAGTTAAAAGGCTTAAGTCTGACTGATGAAACATTTCTGTACATTCTGTATTGAATAAATACTCATTACTGAAAATATTTCCTGAAATTACACATATAGATTTTGTATGTTGGGTCGTGAGGAGCTGAACGTTGTCTGGAAGATGCAAGGCTTCAGTGATCAGAGAAATTCCTATATGGGTGTATATGTGTAAAATGACTCTAAGTTCTCTACAGGAACAGTAAATCTCTCAGTATGAGGATAAGGGGAGGTGCTGAAATCCTGACTGGCATAAATAACAGAAAGCAAAAAACAGAAAAAAACCCCATAAAAATACAGTCAAAATAAATGAGGAAAAAAAGATATTAAATACTAGGAAATCTGAATATCTGACAAAAATCACTACAGGGCAAGCTTTGGATTAGACTTCTAGAAATCTCAATTCAATCAAACAACAGATGTCAAACTGGAAGTTGACACATCAGCCATGTCCTGTCCAGTGCTGTTCATCATGGGAATAACTACCATTTTATAAAGCAGTGTGAAAAATTCCCTCAGTAAGGAGCCATAGTGGAAATGTTGGCCCTGTGCTTTCCCCCCCATTTGTTATTTACATTAAAATAATGCCCAGAGGCTGTAAACAGGATTGAAACCTGGAAACGAGTTCTGACAGCTCTTTGCATGGTGTTGTCTAAGCTTGCTGAATTGGCATGTGTACACAAATGAACATGTTTGTGTACACACACAAACACAGCAGCCCTGCTCACTGCACATACAAACACACAGGTCTTATTTGCATACTCCAGCCCATGACTTTATACTACCAGGATCACAGATAAATACATTTTTTTGTATCCTACATAATGCAATGACCTCTTGGTCCGTAGGTGGGCTGAGCAGACAATTGTTTCATTTACAAAGCAACCTAGCACAAAATCATCTGAGACCCGCTAATTTTTTAGGCAAAGTCCACAGTACCCACAGGAATAGATGTCACATACATTTTGGCATTAATTATTTTCCTCACTCTTCTCCATTTTATAAATTCATTATATATAAAGACAATATCAAGTTACACTTCTTTGCTCATTATCTGACCAGTATTTTGAACATGGGATAAATTAGACATATTTTTCTGCTGTTTTCTCATTGCTGAGCCCCTGTAGCAAATACTTGATAAGGACTAAGTAAAAATCCCCTAAATAGGATTTTTCCCTTATACCTCATGTTAGAAGACATGGATTCCCAGCAGCTCTGTTAACTGGGCACATAAGAATTCCCTTCAGCTCTCCAGAATTACAGAGTATTGTCTTCTGCTGTGGCTATCAGATCCATGGATATTCTTAGCCTGGACATACAACTCCCTCTTTAAATCACTTTGCACCTTGGGACAATTTAAGTTTTATATCTGTGTCTGAAATCTGAAGGGGAGGGAAGGCAAAAAGATAAATCTATGGTATATTTATCTTAGTTGCATGATTGGACCTCTGTTAATTAGGTCTTCCCCAATCATCACCTCTTTAATTGGCACTTTTCTAGTATCAGGAAGAGACACCCAAGATTTAGATATCTGATGCTGCATAAAAAGGCCACCAGTAATGCACAGCCCTGTGCCAGCAGGGCAGCATCTATTGACAACAGAATTACTTCTTGTTTTAAAAACAAAGTCTAAGCAATGAAGTACTTATAGTGTCAGAAGTGAAAAAAAAAAAGGGGGGGGGAAGAAAAGAAGCAGAAAAATTGTCACAGGTATTTTCTAAACAGATAAATGTTCCCCAGCCAAATGGATGTACCACCATCAGATTAGGAAGACAGAAAAATAAGAGTTCTGTACCAATGGGAAAATTCTAAGCCCAGATGACAAACTCCTGTTATTCCATAGGCAGAATATTCCATGATATTTTCTAGGCAGAATATTCCAAGATATTTTCTGTTTTAAGATGCTTAGATTAAGATTTCAAATTTACAATACACCTCCAGGCTTGCATGAGCTTACTGTAGGGTTTTTATTTTGGGGTGTCTTGGTTGTACAAGGAGTAGGAAAATAAATTTAAAACATTTCAACATCTCTTTCCTTCTTTCTGTCTCTTGTTCTCTGCAAATATTTTTTTCTAGTCCTGTAATGTTTGCCTCATGCTCCTTTTTCATTCTATGGAGCCAGATCTTCTGGAAGAGCTTACCTGCTAATATTCTCAACCATTATTTAAAAAAAATCCTACAGAATTCAAAACAATATTGTTCAGCTATGTACTAATACATTTATTTATGCATTCCTTCATTCCTTTCGAGCAAAATCTGATTTGGCCCTACATCTTATGTTTCTTAAAGATAAACAGGGCATTATTAAAAAAAGTTCTTGTTTAGGCATAAGCCAAATGTACCTTGGTGAATATGACAACAATTCTTATTTATGCACAAGTAAATCAAGGCTGTATTTGCACTATACAGTTTTAAAGGTTTTCTGACATCATGAGTTAAACTGATTCTGTTAATTGTTTAGGAAAGATGAGAAATATTCAGCTCTTTGATAATATTTTATTGTAAATGACATTAACCTACTGACTTTGAAGGTTATACCTCCAGTTCAAGATAAATGTTTCTAAATATTTTTACTGATAATGTGTTCTAAATAAATGCATCTAGCATTGCATTTTATTCATCAACAGAAGTGATGAATAGTGATTAGAAGCTCATGATGTAGCCAATAGAACTGTTTGTCTGAAAATCTGCACATCTTGAATAGAGAAAGAAAGAAGGAGGGCAGGATGGAACATTTTTTTGGTTATCTAGAACTGGATATATTTAAGCTAAAGGTTTTTTTAATAGCTTCTCAGGCTTTGTTTCACATTGAAGGGATTTTGTCCCATATCAAAGATGTCTGTTAAAGAAAAAAAAAAAGGTTCTTAAAACCCTCCCCCACAAGCTTTGGCCAAACACATAGTTTTCAATTTAGGAGCAGGTGACAGTGAGGTATATCCCAAGAGCAAAGTATTTAGACTTCTACAGAACTAAACAACCCTGTTGTGATGAAAGCTGGACATTCCTCAGTGCTGGGATCAAATGAAAACATTGGTGTTTCACTAAACTTTGTGCCTGACAATGTAAGAGTTTTACAAAAACCATTAAACATTTATCATCGCATCCTGAAAATTACATTTAGATAAGAGAAATACTTAAATAAAGCTAAAAATCTAGCACAGAGTAAAAAAACCAAAAAAGCAGAAACTTCTTAAAAATGGATGGATATTTAAGAATGATGCCTCTTTGCAATAACCTGTCAGCAATAAGGGGTTTCCATAAACAGGAAATGCTATTTTAAAAATAGGAACATATTATTATCATTTCTGATGACAGAAAGTGCATACTTTTTTTCTTCTGATTATGTTCAGTGCAAAGTCCATCAAGCTGAGCACTTTTACAGACCAAATAACAGGAAATTGTAAGGTCAGAAGAGAACAGTGGAAGTTTCTGTAACACAACTGTGGCAGAAGTTGTGGCCACTGGAGATCAGTAGGAAAAGGCTGAAGAGGCAGGAGAAATGATGTAATCTGGGAAAGTGAGGTTTTAAGTTTGGAAAAAGAGGGTTTGAAGAGCCTGCAGGTTACTAATGAGGAAAGAAGGGAAAAGAGGCCGGATTGAAAAGAAACCAAATGAGCCTGAAATCCTGGAAGGAATATTGCAACTGGAAAAGGCTGTAGAGGGAAAGGAGCTAAGAGAATGAAGAGTCACTAGAGGCCCTAGGAAAAGAGACATTGAAATCCCAAATACAAAATTTTAAAAGAGCAAGTCTGGGAAAATAAGGATAAGGTGCTTCCTTGAATTAGGAAGACAAAGTTGAATATGAGCCATATCCATGCAAGTGTTGAGATATTAGTAACTGGAATATTGCAACATTTTTATTTAGAAAATTTCTCTTAATGACATGAGGCTGATTGTCTTTGACAGGTGGGGTTGGCAGACAAAAAGCTCTCGGTACTCAAGAGGAAAACGAGAAGACAAATTTGGAGAGATAGCACAGTTCATGATTACTTGGATGTCAAGAGCGTAGAAATGATGAAAAAGAAAATAGAAAGTGATGTTCGTGTTTGGCCTATAAAGTCTAGAACAGGAAGCTTCTATGTTTTAGAACAATGTCTTACAAATCTTACAGGTACTAAACAACATGAAAATTAGCTAAAACAGATCAGTTTTAGGAACATATGCCACCTTTTAAATTTGCCTTTAACTGCCTATAGAAACCCTTGCTACAAGAGAAATTACCCTCATCTGTTTTGCAAAACACCATTTCCAGAAGTGAAGCTTGGTCTCACTGAAACATAGATAAATATTTGTGTTCAGATGATGAATTCACTTGCTTGTTCTAAAGATTCATTATTTGATTCTGCATCTCTAAGAAAAACAAATTTGCACAAAGGTTTATCACTACTCCATTTCAATAGTGCACAGAAAACTGAAAGTGTTGGAAATGCACAACTGTGCTTTATGCTACAAAAGCCTTTTTATAAATTATGACTCTATACACAATATGCCTTGGGGATTGTTCCTGTTCTAATCAAATACTTTTGCAAATTTCTTGCCAAGAACTGAAAAAGTATTTACCTGTAATAGTAAGGTGAAAAAATGATACTATCAGGTAAAATATGTTTTCACATAGACTGTGGATGTTTTATTCACTCACTAGCCAGCTTCTAAAGGTTCCACAAAAAATTAAATCACATAGCTTAAATATTTGTCTGCAAATAACACTGGTTAAATAACTCTGCAACATCTGGTTTCCTTTTCTGTTTGCTATTTGAGAGCTTTTTCTGAGTATAATTAATCCTTATAAAATGGGAATAAAGCAAGTTATTGTCTTTTGGAAACTGATGAAGTACATTACAACTACAGAGAAAGGGACTGTACTTCATTCTGCACAGCAGAGTTAAGATGCCCACAAAGAGGGGAAAAAAAAGTTTATGTTCATGTGAAAATGGTACTTGGAGCTCAGAAGTCTAGATTCACTTAACAAATTTAGTAAAATGAAGCACTTAAAGTAACCACAAAGCTGAAGTGGAGAATTTCAGCAGAAGGACAGTTTGAGGAGTTGGAAAATAAAAGCACAGAGACACATGACAGGACAGTTTCTGTCTGCCTTGATTTTCCAGGGCTCTGTGCCAACACTGACTGAATTTGTGGGCCAGTACAGATAATCAAAGTGGGAGAAAAAACCCAACGTGAATGGTGCTTCTATGGGAGCTGTGGTAACATACAGAAGTATTTGCATGTTCATGACAGTATTGGTCTAAGATCAAAAACAAAGGTTTTGTCCTCCCTGTATCTTTCAGTCTGCACAGGAGAACAAAGCCACACTCCTAAGAAATCATCTTTGAATTGAGGATTCATTACTGTAACACTTCAACCAGCAGACCTTGACAGGGCGGCTCCAAAACCAAGCTGTTTAAAAAACTCTACATCAAAAAAAGTCTTTATTATGTTAATTACAGTAGGCAAAACTAACATATCCCAATCTTTCTTTTAGAAATCAAAAAAACTCTTGCTTTTGTTCTCCATAAACATAAGTTTAACATAAAAAGGTCAACAAGAGGCAGTGAATCTTGTTGAAAATACTGGTCTACCTCCTGTTTCTGTTACACATGGAAAAAAAAAACACTAAAGAAGAATTAGAAGCAAAACTAAATTTAGTACAAAAGTCTTTCCTACTTGTCCAGTTGAGGTACTTGGTTCACACATAAAAATAAATTAATGAGTGGATTTTTTCCTCCCCTTTAAAATCAATTCTGTCACCTCATCAAAATCACCAAAGGAGATTCATGTTGATCAGCTACTACATATTTATAATGCATAATATTTTGAGGTTGATCTGATTTTGCTTTGTAAACACAAAGTCCTACATTCATAACTTTCTTTGTGGCCTTTTATAATCAAAGCTTATTTTACATTTCAACAAGATATTACCCACAAAAGGATTCAGACTTTATGGAAGAGACTGGTCCAACCCCTTTGCCACCTACACAAGCAACAGCTTGAACCTCAGGCTCCAAAACATAACAAAGAGCATGACCTTTTTCAAGAGAACCTCAGCAGGACTCAGAATGTAACCTTGATATCCCTCAGCACTTCTGACTGTACAATGTAAATTGTAATGAAAGAAGAGTGGGTAATGCACGTAGGAGTCACACAGTCATAACAGACTAAAGCACAAATATTCACTGTTCATGGTATTCAGTTTAATAAACTCTTATTTTGCAACCCTCTTCATTGTATCTTTAGAATAGGATCTAGGCCTGCTGCATACTAGACATGTACTGGACTTTGCTTGCTGGATCAAATTAAAACCACGAATTGGCATCACCAGTTTGGTCAAAATTTATTAACTACTCTAGGTATGCCACATTACACCGTTTCCAAAAATCAGTTTGCTAAAGGAAATCTCCCCAGCGAAAATGTGGGTTTTTTTCAATATGCTTCAAATTTCTGCATTTTTCTGCCTCAATTTGTTATGGAACTATCTTTCATATTATCCCTGCTTTTATTTTCTTTGGTGTTTGTTTTTAAGTAGAGTCATAAATGTATTTCCATTTCATGCTATTCCCAGTTAGGAATAAAATGACGGTACTTCCAAGAAAGAAAATTACCCGGGAATCTGTTCTGCATTTGTAGACAGGAGAGAGGCACTTTGAATGGAGAAGAAGAATTAAATTAGCCCCAGATATTGGGGCTGAATACTAGCCATGTGTTTTTGAAGTGAGTATCTGCAAACCCTTTCCTACAGATCCTTTATAGTCTGAACTTTATAACAATAAAGGTATAATCTGGTAAAAAGTTCGCTGCCCTACAGCAAGCACAAAACACTTTTTTTTCCTTTCATCCAAAGGAACCACTGGTCTTTGAATAAAATATTTTTACCTTCCCCCACGGCCACCAGTTTAGAATGAAAGCATATTCCATGTTTAAGATTCTATATTTACTCAGTTTAAATATTTATGGGTGAGATGTATATACAGTATTGAATAAAACAGAAACCAGATTCATTCCTTAATGAGTGAGAAAGAATAAACTTCATATGGGGCAAAAAGTAGTGCTAGAAATTGTCACTGCTTTCAAGTCAGCAGCCACAAGAAATGTTGTCTTCTCAACTACTGTACAAAACAACAAAACCAAAAGCAAGCCTTATTAGTTTTTCTTCTACATTATCAGATTTTTATGACAAAGGTTAAAATGTTAAAAAATGTGTTTAAATTTATTCAGCTGTTCTCATAGTTTCATGTTTCACTGGGCTGCTACACTGCATTATGTTCCCATATGACTAGATTAAAGCTATCTAACAGGCTGGTGAAGTTATTAGTCCAGCATCTGAATACTTGTTCAGAACCTTCTTCAGAAAGTACTGACAAGCTGAAAAAGTCAGAGTGATTTGGTTTAAGTTTTCTCTAACAGGACATCCATGGTATTTGTCAGATCAGCGCTTCTAAAGAGTCCTCTTCCTCCAAAGATCCTGATAAACTAAAAGTGGCGTTAAACCCAGTTGTAGGGAGACTGGACAGCCCAAGGGAGAGGTAATGGGATACAGAGACTTTAACCTTTAGGTCATCAATTTAAATTCAGCTCAGGTTGATCATGACCAACACTTCCACATGATGAATGTTTGCTAGCCTGTGTAAAGAAATAGACACAATAAATATTGGTGAACACATTACCAAGGTAACTGATCCCTTTTGGTAATCTCAGAAGAATACCTACATTCTGACAGGCCACCAAACACTCCTAATTCCTCTGGTTTCATGGAATCCATCACCACTGCAAACTCCAAAACAATGTCCTAACCACCATCAAATTACTTTCAACATGTTTTGGAATGTTTTTTTCTTTTATTAAGTGGATATTTCAACCAGAAGTATCTTCAGCAGTGATCACAGAATTAGCTTACCATAATAAAGTTGAGTGTGCAAAGAATACAAAAGGCTATATTGAAAAATGGTGTTAAATTCATTGTTATAACCCAAGTGCTACTTTCAGGCAGATTTGGTTGAACTGTTAAAAGAATGGATATAGGAAAACCAGAAAAACCCAAGACAGCTGACAGGAATAACCAGAGGCATGGAAAGACAGCTCTAAATGGAGTCTGAGATTGAGATTTAGTTTAGAGTCCAGATTAACAATGTTGCCTGGTATGAATATATAAAATAATGATTATTACAGGCATTTCTTCAGAGCCTGGGGGTTATGAATAAAACTAAGCACAAAGGTTCTTTCCCAGCCTATAAGAATTCTGAAGATTTCAGAAAGGTCTTGTTAGTATTAGGACAAATCCTTTCACAATTTTCACAAAAGCAGAGATACCCAACCTTTTACAGACAATAGTCCAGTAGTAAAGACAGTTGCCTTGGATGCATTAGATATTCAGCTGGATTTAAGTCTCTATTCAGCTGGATTCAGAAAAGGAAATTGAACCAAAGTCGCATGTCTTAAAGGATAATGCCCTAACTATTAGGCTCTGGGCATTGTAATGCAGATTTCTCTCAAGGTTTCTTTTTTAGCAGTTCCATTTCCAATAAATTATTTACTTGCTATTTGAAATTAAAGCTTTCTAAAGGAATTTTTTTTTAAACTACCCTAGACATGAGAGAGGTTTTAGGTTTGATACAGAAGCAATTTCTATCAAAAACTCTGTTAACTTGGAAAGATCCCTATTAGCTTTAGCATTTCCAAGAGCAGATGCGAAAAATTTCAGACATTTGTACACAATCTTTTTTCTTTGTGGCAACACTAAAAAGAGGACAGCAAGACCATGCCATAAGATCTCTTCCTCCTCAACACATCAAGTGATTTGAGGCTGAGGAATTGTTGCTACTAATATACACAAATCAACTTCTCCCACTAAAAAAAAAAAAAACAACAAAAAAAACCCTCACCAAAATAGGGAATAAAATTAAAAATGTTTTCATGTAAAATTGATCAAGGGAAAACACAACAGCATTCACACTACTTTTTTTTTACCTAACTCAGAACGAAGTTGACTATTTTTATAGCTGGGAGGATAAGGTCTTTAATGTGGGCTTTCACTAACATATGAGTCATATTTACAGTGATTTACTTCTACCCTTCCAATCTATAATCTTGGAAGTATGCTGTTCCCAAATGAAATAGCAATTTTCATGTGATTTGAACTACAAGTCTGTTTTTCTTAGCTTGTTCTTCTATAACTGATCTTGCATTTGACTATTGCCTCCATCAAGATGCTTATTGATCACAACTTTTAGTTATTGTAGCTGCCTTATGCAGGGCTTCCCAAATTACAATGATTGAAATCAACAAAGTCATGGAATATAGTTTATCCATAGTTATACAAAAATTTATTTATGAAGACCTCTACTCACCTCCCAAGTTTACCACTCCACCAACTCATAGCTTTCTGTAGCAATGTTTTTTCCTCCCCCCTCCTTCTCAGTTTTCCCATTCTGGCTTTCATCCAGTCCTCTCTACTTTTCTCTGTCATCATGTGGGTTACTAGAGTGCATTTTTTAGCTATTTATCCAAATTCATAACAGTGGTACCTAAAGGCCCTCTTTAACACACCAACTCACACTCACTTCAAAGCAATTAACTCAACACCGTGCTAAGCAGTTCCCTGCAGCAATGCACACAGAAGCATTAATATGATTACAGTCTTTATCAATTTAACTTCTGTTCACTGGGAAAGGAGAGACATTAATGTTACACTGAGCAAATGGTAGCCCTGCTAAAGCCAGATTATGGGACAGTGAAAGTCCTGTGTGTGGAACCAGAAATGCTGCCAAAGGAACTGCAGCTAAACCATGAACAACTGAGTACAGACTGCATCCTTCCTACTTCAGAGTTCTCCTACTACATAAAAAGTTCCCTTGCAATGAAAATAGACACTAGCACAGCAGAAAAAACTTGTCTTTAAAACCAATCATCTGTCATGAATAGAAGTTTCTATTCCCACTTCCACCACCCCCAATTCACCACATTACAAAGCAGAAATAGTTCACGTTTGGATACCAAACTATGTGATACATCTACTACCAGGACAGTAATGTGTAATGAATCACATTATTTCTCCAGAGTTTTAAACAGGTAGAAACAATCAAAGATAACTGCCAAGGAAATCTACAGTTCCAATTTTATACTGTCTGTAGGTCTTCAGACTAAAAATAACGCACAGATGTCCTTTTCAAAATTAGCATTCCTATTAAAAAGAAAACCAGACTCATCCTAGTTGATCTTAGACATTGACTTATTCACCAGAATCATTCCATTGAGGCAGATAAATACATTTGCATGAATGAGGGCCTGCACTGCAGGACTTCATAAAAACATACACATGGGACAAAAAAAGAGCCTAGGAACTTAGTCAGTAATTTTGACAAACTTTTGTCTTATAACTGCAATGCAGTCAATTTAGTTGGCTATTCCTAAGTTCAGATCTAATACACACTGCTGTACAGCATTGCCTGAACAGCATTAATGTGTTCAAAGCAATTTCATTTTTTAAGCTTCAAAACACACTGTCTCTGGCTCATAACTGTTGATGCACTTTTGAACCACAAATTCTTCTTGTCATCTTGCCTAATTATAACACGTTCTTTAAAACGTAACTTTTGTTTGAAAAACAGGTTCATAAAATAGCTCAAGTTCTACATTCAAAAGAGCTTTAAAATTAAACTAATTAAAAACCTACAAATGTAGGAATTCAAAGAGAAGAATTTAGACATGTGTAGCCAAAATGATGATCCTGGAGATGTTCCTACCTGGAGATGCTCCTACCCCATCCTGCACAAGTTTCTGATGGCCATAAAGGTTTTGATGATAACAGAGGCCAGACCCAGAAGCTGCATCTCTGTTCAGGGTCAGAGTTTACCTGCACAGCCAGGGTTCTTCATCTCATGGCTCAGCTTCTGCCCAGTCCTGTGGGGAGCTGCACAGCTGATCTGAGGAGTTTGACCCACCAGGCACTCTCAAAGCCAGCCTAATAAACACCAACCAGGTGGGCTCCCTACAACATTCTTCAGGTGCTATGTTTTTCTAAAACAGGACATGAGCACCAGTCATTCCCAGTCTGGCAGCAGCTCTGCTCATCCCAGAAGCCAAATCCCCTGGTCCCATTCCTTCCTCAGCCCAAGACCCAGCAATGTCCTTTACAGAACGTTCCAATCAGTTTGCTACAGGCTGCAGTAAATGCTGAGGCAAGGAGAGGGAGATATCAAAGTTCTACCACTGAAACTCTTTCATTGTACAAAAAATAATTCAAGATTCATTGGGCTGGAGAAAGAACACAAGAGGGAGCAAGAGTCTGTAGCCTAGTGATTTGGGCACTCAGCTGGGAAAAGGAGTCCTGGGTTCCTGGCCTGTGCTCTGTAGAAGGTTCATGCAATTTATCTCACAGCCTTTCAACAATCTAAGTCTAAGCTCAAATCTGGCCATGTTTTACTTCCTGATCCAAGTCTATAAATAACACTTTGTTTGCAAACATCAATATATCTCTTGTATGCTTTTAATGCTAAATTTTAAATAGGAAACATCAATATAACAGAAATGTGCCAAAATCTGAAAGCTTATTTCATGTTCACTTTCCTTTATAATACTTAAAATAGAAGAACTTACTTGTGATTGGGTTAAAAATACTATAAAAATGCAAATACATGGTTTTACCTGTTTCAATAATGCTGCTTTGAACCACTAAATTGGAAGTTATTTTTTCATCTCATCTTGCTCAGGATGAGGTAAGATTTTTAAGGAGTTATAAAAATAGTAATAGCTTTCTAACATCTTTATCCTGCTCAGTTTCTGATTCTCACTTAACAGTATTTTCATTTGCTGGTTCTCATTCCCTAGAACAACAGTGCAATGTCATGCAGGCGACTTTAAATCCAAGCAAGGTTACCCTGAAATTCCCACTCCAACAATTTCATGGACATATTTCTGGTTTTGCTAAACATTCTTTTCATAATAGCTTCATTTTGGGCCTAAGCCTACATAACAGGGTCCCTTTAAATAATATTCCATGCCTTGAAACATATTACAAAAACTGTTATATCAAGGCGAGTTATGCAAGGGCTCTCTATGGTTTTAGCATATTTACTCTGTCACGCCATGTGTGAGACTGCAGCCTCCACAACAAAACCTTTACACACTGAAGTCATTATCTCTGTGAAGTCTGCAACTGGCATTTAAAACTTATTGATGGCCTGGGTATTGGTGGCTCAGTAGGCAGCACTCTTGCCGGAGGCCCAGGAGGTCAGGGGTTCACATTCTGCTCAAAGAACAAGTTGGACATATTCCAGGTTTGTGTGTGGGCTGTGCTACACTCCTGAAGGGGCAGTCCTTAGGACAGTAAGCAAAACCTTGGCTTTTTTGGGTTAGCAAAGTTCTCCCACAAAGGGAAGAGGAAGAGTAAGAAGAAAGTTTAACAAGTGAATGAACACGATCACACTGGCTGTGGACCTGGATTTGGTTGTGTGCTAAACACAGAATGGTCCAGCTAGAGAATACTGAACAGCTTTAAAGAATTTGCCACATTTTAGTCTCTGTGGTCAGCATATGTTCAAGGGAGAGGTACAGACTCCAGGCATGCTCAGTATTAGCCAACTTCCTCAATAGCAGAGTGACTTTGGGTTCAATTTCACACCACAGAACTATGAAAAAAGCATGTGCAGTTTCAGCAAGTGAGCAGTCCAAACAAAAACACTTCAACACTGGAGCAACTTCCACCCATACTATATAATCACTGAAAAAATATCCAGCCAAATATCCAAGTCAAAACTAGCAACACATATAGAGAATAATATAAATCAAGATTCGACCTGCTCTGGTGTTAAACTTTGATACTTGAATATCCCAGATGTCTCCCTCCTCCTCTTCTTCTTTATAGACAGGTAAAGATGGATCTCTTGAAGGAACTGGGGATCACACTCTAGGCAAAGGTTGGACAGGTGATCAATGTACAGCATGAGATTGTGCCGTGGCTATGTGCCTCCAACAGTGACTGGATCATCTGGTTTAGAAAAACAATTCAAAATTGTAATATTTTCTAAAGCACTTATAAGGGAAAAATTAGCAAAAGGGAGAACATGTAATTTTTATAATATGGAATATATCACAGAACATCTTTCCATAATTATATATTTAATTTCAAAAATTCATTTATTTTCTATTTAACATTTAGTTAATTAACTTTTCAATTCCTTAGAAGTGAGTCTTGAGAGGATTGCATCCCATTTCCACTGGCAGAATATGTTCAAAAGTTCCCAGTGTGATACAAAATTACTCTTATAAGTGTCACTTTATATTTTTTTGGCATCTAGATTTAGACACTACCCTACAAAGCACCAGGGCCAGGCCCAGCCCATTCCTTAATCAGGTTTTGGGGCAAGCCAGTATTTATCAGCCAACTGGGATTCTACTCTGCAGTGCTCTTCAGGAGGTAAGCACAGAGGCTAATGTTTTGTTAATGAAGATACATCTCCCAACACACCTTCAATGTCAATAGAATGAAAGAGCATTTTCTAAAGGACCCTTCAGAGAACTTGAATGATACCTTTTCTTCCAACATTTAGGATCACCATCTTTTATCTCCCTATCTTTTACATGCTTTTTTTTTTTTTTTTTTAACCATCATGGAAAAACAAATACTGCCCTCCTTCCCAGAAATATCCATTAGTATAATGGATCTTTAGGTTTACCTTTGGTGAAATCAACCTGAATTTAAGCAACAGTGTTTACACGCAGTAAAAGAGATAATTAATTATTATCATCATGGCATCTTTAGGCTATCACACAATTGATGTATAAGCAACGAGCTGCTTAAATGAAACAAGACATTGATGACATTATTTCAAGTTCAGAAACAGAAGAACTCCTAATATAATCCCAGTGCAAATTTGCAAAGAATTATGTGTTCATTCTGTCACTAAAATATGAAAAGGAGCTATTTCAAGGAACGAAGGATGTCCTCTTAACCTGCAACAACAAATTTGTTTGGTTTTTTCTCTTCTCAGTAAGAAAGCAATTAGGATTTTTTCCAATAAAAATATCCTTGTCCATATATAAACACTCCTGGTAATCATGTAATTACCTTACCCAATCAGATTAAATTGCTGTCAGTTGAGTTCCCACCATTGATTAACTTTTGTGTACTCTGAACCTAAATGAAGTCTTTGGTAAAGTCACTTAGTCATTTACAAAGGTGTCTCTATGATCCCATAAAGGGTAACAGCAGTATATTATTTGCTATAATCATCAAATATCCAAGGTCAAAGATAGATCACAGTGGACCCCTTTTTTAAAACCCAAAGAAACACAGAATTAAACTATGTTGCTTATTTTTGTGTTTCTTGCCATGACTTCTAAATGTAATAGTAACCTTTGACCCCTCCATATTAAACACCATAATTATGTAATTAAAACTAATTATGCAATTTAACATACATATTTTTGTCCTACAACAGGCAGGTCAATTACCTAACTCATTGACCTTGGAAGCTTTCACAGTTTAAACAAAACAATGAGGCTTTCAATTAATTTTAAAGTACAAACAGAGAAGGAGCAGCAGAACCACAGGTCCTCACACTGATACTGCATGGAGGGATCACTTACAAACCTCTTCATTTTGGATTCCACAGATTAAATCCCTTGATAAAAGCTGTTAAACATCTTTCTTCCATGTTGATATCATTAGAAATGTGAACACATTTGTGAACAAATTATAAATGCACATTATTTGCTAAATGCAGGAAAGGAGACCAAGTAATAGGCTTGCTTTGTCCCACTTCTTTTCTTCAGTATTGTTTCCTCTGCTTCCTCCCATACTTCATTGCCTCTATCCCTGTTTCACCACCTCTTTCTGAAGTCTCTTGCTTTCCCCTGTTTTCTTCATTATCTTCTCTGTTCCATTTCTAGCAGTAAAGTTTATCATTATATCAAACTGCTGTAGCTGTTGTCTTCTCCAGTTTCCATCCACATCCCTGACCCCATTCACAGGGTTTCTCAGCAGGTCTTGGCATCATGTGCCTTCTGATGATGATGATGATCCAGCTGAGAGGGAACTAAAATTTAGCATTAAAAGCTACAGCTGAAGCAAACATGGTACATGCTCTAAAATGAATTTTCCAGAGAGGGAAGTTTGGTACAAGTGAGAGACAATTTATGAAATTGTTGAAATATGCTTCACTTTGATAATATCTTTTTTTCTCTTTAAACACTTAGGTAAGCTCTATATACTGCACTAAAGGTTTTTCAAATTGTACAAGAGAGACTCATGCAATATTACATTGTGTCCAAAGAACTTGTTCAAAGAATAAAATTAGCATTATCATTTAACCACATGTTTATTCTTCAGTAAACTAAATCCTAAATCCCATTCTCTAAAGAATAATTTTTAAAGCAAGTACAAGCCCAGGAGCTTGGCATTAAAAAGGATCATGTTCTGCTATCCTGCTTTTTTCAGTTGCTATATTGACCACAAATAGATTCAGCAGAGTTAATAAGCTTAGGTGTGAAGTAAAGGGACAGACCACATATATATAAATAGTCCCTATATATATATATACACACACCCTATATATATATATATGCATATATACACACATATACCAATCATGCTTTAAGTTGTTTTCTCTAAGCCTTGTTTCATGTGGGGATCAGAAAATAGCTACTGGAAAAACACATATGAAAATCTTTCCTGACTTCTTGAAAGTAAGGCAAAAATACCTAAAGTGCACTTTGTGCTTTGGTGTCGTTTCTAACACCATTTTTGGAGTCCTTTCAGTTCTCTGCTTTAATTAGGCCTGACTTGCACAAGGAGCTTGAAAAGATTTCAGTAAACCCTTGACATAATGGAAACAAGGAGCACTGAACTCTGAATGAGGAGTTACAACAGGAAAGAAACAATTTAAGATGGTAGCAGGCCTTATTGCAACATTAAACCTCAAATTGGATCTGATTTACCCAAAGTAAACCAATATATTGAAATAGTGCCCCAAACTTCTGGACAAAAGTTTGAAGAAAAATAATACAGTGCATGTGTAGAAATTCTGTCCAAGGGACTGGAGGAGATTATTCCTTATATTCTCATTTAACAAAAAGGTTCCTTCTGTTTTGAACGGAACATTAAAATTCTAATTCAGCTCATAGAGCATCCCAAACAGAGCAGCAAAAGAATCTGTGAAGGAGCCCAAATATGGTGCTATTGAAACAGAGTGGATTAGAGGAATTGGGATAGAATCCTACAAGTGGCTAAGCAGCAGCAGGAGGTCAGCTTCACAAACAGCAGGATGCTGTTCTTGCCAGACGTGAGTGACATAATACAGGCAAAACAATCAAGACTTCAGCTGATAAATGTATGCCTGAGGAAAAGGCCTTGCTGTAGAACTTTCATAAGCAACAAATATTTAAGCAAATTCTGTACACCTAATTTACACTGGAGAGCACTTTTTTCTTATACAAACATGTCACATTAACCATATAGACCAGAATTCTTTATATCATAATGACAAAAATTTTAAGAGCCTAAATTTGGAAAATATAGGAGTCTTTGCTCAATTATTCAGTAAATGGATTAAACAAAGAGCTTTCACAGGTTGATGCAGCTTCAAATCTGACCCAAGCAATTCTGTGTAAATTAGGATTAGTACACATGAAAACATTAGCTCCAAATATCTAGGATACCCCAGAAAGAATAACAGATTCCATGTAGCCCCATTGGTTATCCATAAATTGCATACATCAGTAGTATTAGACAAGTTTCAAGGCTCTGAAGGGAACAGTGGCATTTATAAGGAGACATTGATATGCTAAAGTAAGATGATCAATAAATCATTTTGGTTTCTAAATGTTATGGTATTATATTAAATCATACTTTAAACATCTATTTTTTGCTTCTATTATTTTTAAAATATATTTTAAAAGGCTGAGATACCACTTATTTTCCATTTTATGCTATGAGCAATAAGAAAAAAATTGATTCAATTGCTTTTTAGCTAGGGAAGTGCAAAACATCACGTGTACAACATTAATCTGTCTACCCCAAATTCTTCTCTGTTCTCCACAAAATATCCTTTTGGGCTAAATACTTCTACAAGTCGGAAATCAATTGTAATTCTGAGGTCGGATTCCAGCCTGGAGCAGAGACCAAACTTCCCCTAGAGTTTTAGGACATTGTGAAATAAGAATTTCTACGTGGAGCAGTTGACTGTTTTCATTCAGAAATCAGATTAAGAGGCAGTTGGGCCTTTGAGAACATGAGCTACAGTGGTGAAGGAAGCAGGACAGAGAAGCCAACCAGGAGCACAAGGACACAGAGTTGCCCTGCCATGGCTTGGGCAATCACATAAGTCCACCATGGCATTGGCAGACACCACCTGAGGACACTGACCCTTCTCCACTTGGCCAGAGCTCTCCTACGATCTGAGCACAAAGGGGCATTTCCTACCCCAGGGACCATGACAGAGTGTGTCTGCACTTGGGTAACTTGATGGACATGGGAATGATCTATGGCCATTTCTGCTGGAGAAAGATCAGACTGCAGGGCAGGCCAAGCTGGCACCAGTCCGTGGATCTTGTAACAGCTGGCCATCTGTGATCTCAATGCGCATGATTTCTGGAGATCTTTCACAAAACCATTCCATCAGGAACTTGAAATGACGTGGACACAGCCATGGCATTCAGCAGCTCCTGCTCAGCTCAAGAGCAGGTGATGCTGCTCCTCCCTCACCTGCAGTTGTGCTGTTACTGAAGCCCAGAGCCATCCTGCTCTCATTCCCACAGGCACTGGGACTTAGCTACATGCAGGGGTGTGCTGCACATTGAAACCTGCTTGGTATGGAGCAGAGCAGCTCAAGTAAAAGCTGATTAAGACATGGTGCTGAGCTAAAAACTGGATGCTTTGTGAATATCTGTGTTTTGGCCTTTCCCCAAATGTCTTCCCCCAACAAGTGGGAGAGGACAGCTGGAGCAGACAAACTTTCTGTACCCAAGAGATTTTTTTCCTTTCTTTTGAAGGTATTACTTGCCTGTTATTACATTTACCTACATGACCTTTATTCTTTCCCATATATAGTAAATTGCACTCCTGTATGTGAACGTTGTGTAGCCATTTCCCCCCAAATACAAAACAGAATTATCTTCACTGTCATTCAAGCCTTTCTTTTTCCCCCATTACAAAGAATTGATGCAAATCTATTTTTGTTTGGTCTGGTTTATGCTGACAGCAATTAATTCTAAAGCCTCAGCATAAAGACATACAAGAATCACATATGTTTTTAATCTACAAGCAAGTTATCCAATTATTTTAGGTAAACTTTATGATCACAACCATCCTTACCAACTCTGATATGATAGGCTATTTTCTCCTTAATGGCTTAAGACTAATATACACTGCTACAGGGAATATACTCTTCAACATTCCTCAGGTTTTACCTCCTGATCTTGAAATAATAATATAGTAAATGAGCACATTTTGTTTATACTTGTTAGTAAAAAGTCACTAAAAGCATGCTGGGAAATAATATTCCATGCCTTAGGACTCAAACAATTTCTCTTTATAAATAGAGTTTGTGTAAATCACAGACAAAGTTGACAAATTTCATGGATTAGTCATGGTGAAAATATCAGATTTAAAACAGATTAACAGGAAAATCATATTACAATTCTGATTAACCAAATTCTGCATCTTGTTGAAGAATGAAATGAAAAAGTAGTGATAATTCTGGAGCGAATTCACTAAATTACACTTGCACTAAGTTGCATACAGAGGGTAAAGATTCCTCATTAACCTTGTAAAACCTCTGAAATCTATATTTAGCTACATTGGAATGAGAACATCACAAGTTAAAGAGATTACAGCACACTCAAGCTATTTCAGTGCATTTTTCCATCAAATTACGCTAGCATGAAATTATTTTGTCACCTCATAGAAAAAAAAAATCAAGGAAGAAACTGATTTGAAGTTAAAGCTCCTATTTTCACAATTATTTGTATTCGGTGCATCTACTTAAAAATTAGGGAAATAATATTGGAAAGAAGTCCCATTTTAACAGAATATCCCATTATTCCTGTAAAAATATAAAATTCATAACAGTGAAGAACAACATTTGGAGTTAAGCAAAACTATCAGCTTTCACGTAGAACTTCACGGCTTTTAAGTGTTTCATGATGATGTAATTTAAATTGAGGCCTTATTTAAAAGAGAGGTTACACACAACCATGTGATTCAAAGAGACTTGTTGACTACATAACAATTTGGCTTGATGCCTCCATGTCCTCCACTGAGCTGCACAGACCACTTGTCATCCTTGCATCTGAAGACAGCCAATTTGTCAGACATTTGCTTTAATTCTTTTTCTTTGTCTTCTTTACAATATCCTTCATATGCATCCTGGTCATCAATATCATATATCTGACTGGAGGATGGAAATTCATCTGTGTTTCCGTCTTATTTTCTTTGCATGCAATCCTCCTGGGTCTTATAGGATGTGCTTAATAAGAAACACATTATTCTGCTAAAGGAAGTCCTTGAGCAGACTTTGAGAAGCAGTATGGCAAATTAGTTTCAGAACATGGAAGGTCAGGTTGGAAATAAAAAGCTGCAGTTATCTACAGTGTTTTCTGCAGTTCAGAATGTAAGAAAAGGAGGCCTAACCTTCAAGAAAGGATTTGCTTGATGTTTTTCCTTTAGAAAGCCGGACTAGTTCATGCCCAAACAATAAAGTGTTGAACATTAGCTGAAACTAATTAAAATTAGCTTTTAGTCAAATTCACATTTGCAACAAATGAACAATCACACTTCTCTTCCAACTGCATTTAAATGTTTTTGTTTCCACAAACACGACATTGTTTGCAACAAATTCTACACCATTCAAATATTTAAATTTAAAAGCGTGCTTGAGTTTGAACTTAAATAGCCCTCTGCTTGGGAATGCCGGGTTTATGGGTGTCCTTGCAACCTTAATTCTGCCCCCTGGTGTCTGTAAATGATGGCTATTTCTAACTAATGATCACACGTTATTTTTCAGTCCAGGGTCTGTGTCACTCTGTCCACAGGACAAATGTTCCTTACACGGTGCAGTTGCTTTCAGCACTACCAAAGTTTTTAAAATGCTGCTTTTGCTAAGCATCTCCCTGGAACTATAGTGCTGCTTGCTTCCTGGGCTTGCCTGTGCTGCTCATCACCATATCCCATCTCTCTAGAGCACTAACAAGCCACTTTCTTTTTTGTGATAGAGGAGAGCATTATTATCTGTGTGGGAAAAGACGGTGCACAGACACTGGGCACAGGTTCAAAAGTTTTTGTTGCAGATGTCTTGGTCATTTGCTCTGATGTATTCAGCTTGCTAGTGTAAAGTTCTTCAGTTTTTATAGCCCTTTTCATTTTTAAAACAGTTGCATAGACTTCAAGATGTTATATTTGACACATTTCTAGAAAATAATACTGTATTTTTTATTTTCCTCACTTTGTAGATGTGAAAAAATTGATTTTTTCCTGGCAGCCCAGAAAGCTGTCAGAGATGGCCTAAAGCTCAGAACCACTCCAACTTCAGCACTGGTTCTGCTCCTGCTAACCAGACACTCCTCCTGTCATCATGGCAGAGTTTTTATCACTCTGAAGTTGCTGAGGGTGCTCTCTGCATCTCAGACGAGCCCTGACTGAATACAGAAGTCCACACCATACCCATTTTTTGGGCTACACAATTTTTTAGCACAAAAGGAATCTGAAGAAAGAGAATGGGTAGGGCTAAGATGCCCAATAACATAACTGCTTGTCCATCCCACAGTTACTGTCCCAGAAAATGCAGCTCAAGAACGGAGTCAGCAGCAGGGAGCAAGCATGGGCCAGCAGTGAAGGCAGTAAATGGCTGTGCAACTGAGAAGTGCTGCAACATGTAACCAAAAGGACACCTAAAAATAATTATATGGGGGCTACTTTAAATCTGGCACCTTCCAACTTCTAGGTTTTCAATTTACACCCATTTAATGAAACCATTGTCTTCCAATATGTATTTGCTATATTAAAAGACAAAAGTTACAGACGACTTTCATGATGGCTTGTGAGTATCAGAAGCAAAGTTTAAGTTTTTAATGGAGTTGAAATACATGTGCACACCATTTAAAATAGAACTGCTGCTATTGGGGATCACCTTAAATCAGTGTTGTGCTCTGAAAGAAATTCTCACTTATATAGACCTGAGCAAATGAAGGCATTTTGAATTGCTTTGCTTATTGTTAAGGCACACTGGGGCATAAATCCATCACTTGCTCTCTGAATAAAATCTGAGTTCCCTCTGGAGTTGTCATGCAAACCAAAATATAGTGAAAATAACACTTCTGATTCTTTAAATCTACCAGCATTCCTTCCCTACTTTGAAAGAGATCCGACCCAAAAACCAGCTGGACTTCTAAGGAACCTTTTTGCTGATTCCCCAGTGCAGATTGGAGCAATGCATTTGGTCAGGTTAAAAGTCAGATCTACTCTTTGCTTTTACCCTCTGGCTCTCAATCACACTCACAGACCTCAATGGATTTCTCATGATCTAACATCAGTAAATTAAAATCAGCTACAAAATTTAACTAAATAAATTTATTCATAGAAGCAATGAATGCATCATTAAGATGCAATAATAGTCTCAGTCACGTCTATCAAAAACTTTCTATTTTCTTTGGCAAGACCAGATTAAAACTGAAATGGTATGAAAAATCCAATTTACTCTCCAGTAGTGAGCTTATATGTCTTGTGTTTGTACTTCATTCTCCTCAGTCATGAAAAATATTACAGTCAGGTTTTGGTTCTTAATACTTTGGGGTGCAAGAACTGCAAAAGACGTGTTTGATTTTCTATTGACACTGAAATGAGAAAAAAAAACTCCACAATGTTAACTTACAATACAAACCAACCCACCCCCCTCCAAAATAACAAAGAAAAATCCAAGCAGAAAAAACAAAACAAACAAACAAAACCAAAACAACTTTGGACTATGTTTGGTCAAAATTTTGACATAATAATCTATTTCCCACTTCTCATGTACTGAAAGAAATCAGTAATCCATGTTTGTGAAGTGTTTTAATGACCTCAGATGAAAATTACAGAAATGCAAAGCAAGAATGATTGTTGTTCTGATGATGAAAATGTCTTATTCTACTCACCATGTTCATTGCCTAAAGTAACACAGTGGGTAGCCTGTTATTACTAAAGGAATAAACTTTTTCATCAAACACTCTTTATAAAAATATTTCCCTGGAAATGTAACACAGCATGTAGCAAGACTACTACAATTTTCCATCAACTATGAGTACAAGCAGCATAGGTACTGTTTTTAGATAATTTCACCCAAGCTTTTTGGCAATAGTTCCTCTCAAGGAAACCTACATTAACCAGAAATTTAGAGTCTGTTATCCCCAGGCCAGCTTCATTGGAATTTTTAATATGGCACTGTCTATTCAACAGTTGTGTGTAAAATGCCAATAAACTGGCCAGAAAAGAGCTGAAGGGCTAATTGCCTTTTAACTCCACTGTGATGATAAAGTCACGTAGAAAGAAAGGAAAAACTCCCACTGCTTTAACAAGTTTATCTGACTGCCACTTTAACATTCTCTGTCTGCATGCACTTTAGTGCATTCACCAATAAAAGGATAAAAGCATTCAAAATCCTGTACCCTCAATAACTAAGAAGTCCAGATTCAAAACGTCTGCTCTGCTGGAATCAGCCCATTAGGTCAGCCAGCTTTTTGCCTGGCACTTGATTTCAACTATAGAGTATGTACCAGCAAAAACATTTCCTTTTGATGCAAAAGATTATAAATCCTTAGGAAACTCAGTGAGAGAAGAAAAGGAAGGATACCATTTTGAAATAGTAATAAAAAGCAGAAACTGCTTCTCACAGATGAAGGGTGAAACAGTACCAATCAAGCCAGTGGTGAAAATCCCATTGACAGGTCAGAGAATTAACTTAAAAAAATAAAATACAGGAAAATATAGCATAATTTATAAGCTGGATAAACATACAATTTAAACTTCTTCTCTGTTCCCTCAAATACATTTTATATTATTCCCTTCCATACTTTCCTTTTCAAAAATCCAGTTTTATAAACATGATTTCTTTCACCTGAACAAGATTTTCTACCTAACTCTGCCTTTCTGAGCTTTCTTCATGGTGTAGGTGCTTCTTAACCCCATAATTAAAAGTAGACATTGAATAATATCACTTATGGAAGTCAGTGCTAGAGACAAAAGCATTTTCCTTTGCCAGCTGAGTGATGACCATCCTTGTCCTCCTTGATTCCACAAAATGAGACAGTTGTTAAAAGGACATTTCACTGAATGATTGAAAAGAAGAAACTAGTGGTCATTTCATTTTTTGCTGGACCTGTGTTTTTACTTTCACCAGAGAAGGAACACAGTCAGCTCAGACAGTGAATTGACCTGTTCCACTTAATAAAATAAAAGCAGCAGTAGAGGCACTGTGATTGCCAGCTGCAAACCAGAGTGTTGGTTTTTTCTATTAAAAATCCCTTCCATGTTTTTCTTATTGTAACCTGGAAAGAGTACAAAATCCAAAATCCAATGGAATTTCTATCTAAAAGAATACTGTTAACACTGAAAGTTCCTCAAGTACTCACCCAAGCAAATGTTGTATCAGATTACAGTAAAATTTAAAAGCAGAAGTTGAAACTAAAATGAAGTGTCCTTCAAAACAGACTCATGTGCATCAGAGCTTATGCATTAATGCACTTATTTCCATACAGCTCTGCACTTCCCTTCTCCATCACTTTGTAATTTGTTCCAGATTTTGTTATTTCTTTCAAATTTGAAGGTACATTGTTCCACATTTGAGTGATGAGCGACTGAACTGGATGGAAGTACACTGAAATGTTAGAGGGAGAATGAAAACAAAAATGAAGTTAAATTTTCAATTTATAAGGTCTTATTCTACTCACAAGTGAAAGAAATAAACAAAGAAACATCTGCTAACAAATAAAGAAAACTAATTGCTCAGGGAGACCCAGAGTGGTCATGTTCACAGTACAAAATAAACAACTTTGCTATCCTTCCAAATTTAAAATGCCAATACCTAAGGGAAGCAATGAATTTCTCCCTAACAATACCCTGCTTTTAGGCTGTCACTGCAGTTCAGGGGTATTCTTCAAGCTTAGATCTTTCTTACTAGATTAGAAGGCAGAGTAAACTAAAAGATCAAGCTAATCTAGGATAAACTTCTTTTCCACAGTTCAAAGGCATTGGCCTTTCCACAGGTTCAATTGCAGGTTTCTTTGAAGATGTGCCCTAAAGTTCATTAAAGAAATTTCACTGACTTGAACTGATTTCAACATAAAAAAGATAATGTGAGAGCTTCATTGCCATAAAGAACCTGACAGACTGACTTTGAAGCTTTTTCAGGTGGCATTAATTTTTTTATTCTTGGACTAAAAGCCTTATTTAAACATAGCTTTATGTTTAAGTCCTCATAAATACTTAAAAATTAATAGAAAAAAACCCCTTGGAAACACAGATTTTTAGAATCCAGTTTAAAAAATTGGTAGTTAATTATTTTTTCTGAATTCAAAGTCACCATCACTGATGTTTTTCCTCTCACTGACTGTACTTAACAATATTTCCAGGTGGTGCTGCACACAGTGCTTAAGCAGCAACTAATCTGTGCAGAGAAATTTGATAATAATCATATGGCAAGAAAAACTGCAGGCTTTAACAATATAAGATTTAGACAGATGTGCTTGGCCTTTGTCTTAGTAACAGGTCCTGCACAGTCTGTGACAATAGGAATGGGAAAAGGAAAACATTGCTTAAGGTTTTCTCAACCTCTGTTGAAATCCAGAGAGACACATTTTCTGATTTTAACTCCAGAATTATAGTTGATGCTTAAGATAAACCTTTGGTTTCTTACATTAGGATAAATGCTCATCTCCTTATTCAGAAAAAAAAACCAAAAACAAAACCAAAAAGAACAAAAAACAACCCTACAAGCAGAACTTGCAGACTTTTGAAATAGTTTGCAGCGTATTACACTTTATACCTCTTTTAGTGCTCAACACGACATTGATGACATGAAGAAAATGTTTCTGGGAACACACAGAAGATTTCCCAAAGCAAGGGCAAGCACCTTGGCATCAGTTTTCTGAATAACCAGATACTCTCTAACTTTCCAGAAGAGAAGCTGTGGTTCCTGGTTACTACAGATTTCAGACTTCTGCACCAGACACACAAAAAACGATTCTTGAATTCCCTTCCATTCCATCATGTTTACTCTATGTAGCACCTTACTGACCAGATTCTGTCAAATAAAAACCCCATTGTGGAGTCTGACATCCATTGTTTTGTAAACACTGCCCATGCATGGACCTTGTCTTCTTGGACAATAAATTCTACATATTTAGATAAACGAAATACTTCCATCGCCTGAAAAAGTTGCCTAAAGGAAAAGTCAGATATTCTGGCAGTACTCTATTCCACCTTTAAGTTTTCATACCTTGAACCTTTATGAGAAAATCCTAAACAGAGAACTGTCATTTGTACTAAGGTTTATTTGCAGCACGTCATCCTCAGCTTTCTGGTATATCCTCTGTTACTGTTTCTCTTCACAAAAGCACACAGATGTCTCTTTTAGCCTATTTGTTTTATTTACTTTGCTTTTCTGAGTTCAAGATTTTATGCTGTAGATTAAAAAAAAAATGACAGAACAGTTTGCCAATGTTGACACATTTAGGTTCTGTAGTAAAAGCTGTCAGGCCATGCAGCTCACTCAAGGAAACTGTCTTAGCAGAAGAGTGCAACTGATTATAAAATAATTATTAAAAATATTACAAGCTGACTGATACAGGGATACATACTGAAGATAAAACACATTACAGCTTTTGTTAATTAGCAGATCTCTTGCTGTATATTTATCCTCTTGCAGGGATGAACAAGTAAATATTTTAACAAAAAGATATTGAAAAGTTGATCTTTCTTTCTACTACCTACCTAATGTTAACTGCATAATACAATTAAAGCCTAGACATTCATCACATTTATCTTGCATACAATCTACTTCATGTGTTCTCCACACACAGGAAAAACTGCTATGGTATAACTACACTATCAGTTTATGACTTGGAACAAGCAAAATGTAAAAAAGTTCCAGAACTAAGATAATCTCTTCAGCTTGAATCTTGAACCTTATTAGATATGAGTTATGATACAGCCATAAACTGTGCATGTTTTGTTTTCCCCAGGACTCCTGCCTCAATCAGTACACAGAAGAAACATCAGGCCAATGACCAACTAGCCAAGATGTTTGATCCATGGTTTCTTCAAAGTGGTTAACTGAATGTTGCTCAGAAACAAATGTCAAACACACACATCGATTCATCCAGGCTTTTCTAGGGCATCCTTACTGTGACATTATTGCATCCATTTACCTGACTGACAGTGCCCACTGTTTGGTCCACTTGCATTTTCCTCATCTCTCCAGACCCTTCAGTTTCTACCATTAGGGATTTTGCTCTGTCAGTTCCAATGTTCCATCCATCTTCAATTTTTTCCTCCAATTCCAATCTCCCCACCCACTCCTGCAGAGTTTAGCAGCTTTCTCCTTGTCTCCTGAAGCCCCAACCATCATTCCCACCTGTTTACACAGCTCTATCTCACCCCAAAGCTGGCTTATCCTTTCTTTCATATGCAGATGAATTCCCTAAGAATCTCACAGAAAGCACAACTCTTCTATAGTAACCAAATTTAGCAAACATTTTCTTGGACAACACAAAATACATCCATGAAATTAATATCATCCAACTGCTAACACTCAGGACACCATGTTGAAGCAACTGGATCAATAAATCTTTTTAAACAAGCAATATTTACAAGTGTGTTTGGGTCTTTTTTGTTTTTTGGTTTTTTTCCCATTATTCTCTGTGTTGGAAATAGCTGAGACTTTCCAGCTCAGCACCTGGAACCATTTGTGTAGAGTATAAACTCTTCAGACAGATACCTCACTTGGCAAGTGTCCCAAGTAATTTTATAAAATTATCAGCTAAAAGAAAGGATTTCTTTAAGGGAAAGGTCAGACAACCTTTAAAAGAAGAAAGGATAACTAGGCAGGACTGTAAACTGGGAATATATAATGCAGATAAATAAACTCCATACTACTGCTTTCCTGTAATGACTTATTTAATTTCTTTCTTTCTTCTGTCAGAAAGGAAATTCTGAAGTGCTGCAATTATAAAATGAAAAAAGATGTGGAAAATATTGTTTAGTAATGATGTTAAAGTAGCTGAGAAACTATTAAAACTCAGCAGAACAACAATAAGTATAATTAAAAATCTAGTTAACAAATTTTGTTGATGATTAGTTTTGATTATTGATAATTGATTTAGGTCATCATGTATTTATACAATTTTGTTATTCTTCCTAAGAATGATAGAAATAAAAAATGATTGCATCTTTATATTCAGTAGAAGAAAAACAAATACATAGCACTTTCAAGCTACAGTATTGACTGCTCATTAAATATATTTAAATCTATCATAATAATCTTTTTTCTTTTAATATTTTGTACTATTTTAGTGTCCATGGTGAAATTAGGGACACAATTTGTCACAGACCAGGTCAATACAAATAAATCAATAAATAAACACCAAATAACTTATGTACAGGTCCTCAAAACTCAATTTCAAAATGGAAATGTAACTGCTCCTCCTTACAATTTATTTTGTGAAGTTTAAATTTATTGAAAAGAGAACAAATAGCTGCAATTAACGCCAAATACTGATTCTGGTTGAAGAAGCAATCAGAATCAATCAGAGTCCTCACAGAGGAACATAATGCATAAATTATACCCATAACACCTAAAAAGAATGGGTGCTTGAGCAACACCCTCACGCTCCAGCAGAGAAGGTAAAAGTTGCTTTTATGGTTTGATGTAAAAGGTAATGGGTGACTCTCAGCTGACATTGATGGATTGGACATCACACCCTCCAAGCCAGCTGGAGGAATTCCAGTTTTCATAGGTGTGATAGCACTATCAGTATTGCTGCCCCACTCAAATAATTGACCAGTGACATCACACCCAAATTGTAAGATTTTATTTGGAGGCCATGGGCTGCCATGTGTTTAATACTACAGTGTACCACAAGGGCCCTTAAAGCATTTCCTTTTCATTTTTTTCCCTCTGTTAGGTGGGTTATTAACGTTATTAGCAGTATTTCCTACTCTGCATATAGGAAATACCTGCTCCTACCAGTAATACCTTGTCAAACTGTAAAAAAACTCGAAGGAAACTACCCACTATCCTACACTCCATAAATACATCAGGCTCTTAGGCACATAAAAGTGAGACCCTGCAATCCCTAGTTAATACCAGACAGATCCTTGTTACAGTATTTTGGCTCCTTCTACACATACCCCCACCATTAAATTTGATTCAAATTAATCCTGCCTAAAATTAAAGTAATGCTAATATTTACTATGCTGAATTTGAATTCTTACTATAAGAGAAAAACAACTAAGTAGAAGAAGTGACAGGAATTAGAGACATTTGAAATATAAATAGTTGTCATTTTTCAATATATAATTTTAAGATTAAAATACAAGATATTTAAAAATCAGATTTGTTTTCTGAACAAAAAAAATGGTTGTGGACAATGTCTGTTGAACTCAACAAGTGTATCATCTAATTTCTTAGGACAAAGACAATTCACAAAAATACAAATACAATCTTCCTTGGCCTCCATTTTTTGTAAATTGCTTAGGCACAAGAGTTTTTCTAACTGTATGAATGAAGGAAAAACACAAAAGCCTTGGATTTTCTCACTTCAGAGGTAAAAAGTCCCAACTACATTTTAATCCATTTAGTTACACCTTGAGATCAACACAGTCTGAAAGCCCAGCTAAGTCCCCTGATACTCTGTATTTATTAAGTATTTGAAAGATGGGTCCTTATTTCTAAAAAGGTTACTTTTAAATAATACCAACTTTGAGAATCACTGTAGATATTGAGTTATATTTAGAATTGTAAAGAACTTTCTCTTTTGCTTTTAGAGGACCATGGAGAACCATATACATACGAAAACATTTTTATTTATTAAAATTTAGTCATCTCATTTCTGGTTTTTTGTACCATAAACAGATGCAGAAATGTATAATATTCAGTGTGTCTAAAAATGAAAGGCACCAGAGTATAAGCCAGAGTCAAATTCTTTCCCAGCATTAATTCCACCCTTTTTTCTTCCACCATGCATTCTTGCCCCTTCTACAACAAGCCTTGAAGTTTAGCAGCTTGAAATCATATGTCTGTCTGTTAAGCTGCTGGTATGTGGAAACAAAGTTTTTAGGAGACCCATAAAATCAAACAAGATCAGACTAAATTATCTGCTGCTGATCTGCACTGATACATTGCTGCTAGTCACTAAACCAGTCACTTAGGGTCCTCAAAAAATTCAAGGGCAATGAACCATGATGTGCAACTTCATTGAAAGCTAGTTAAGCACATTATCAGACAGAAAACGCATTTTGGACCCCCTCTGTTGTCACCCTGGCAAACAGTAACAGTGATAATTACCTCCTCAGCTCTGGGAGGGACCAGCTGAAATATTACACCACCAAAGCTCCTTCGTTCCACAAATTGATCTCCTACTGAATAGGAATGCATTCAACTATTTTTTTAATTCTGGGATAGAAGTTATGCTCCCAAACTTGTGCAGAGAGTCCCAAACTACCTGGAGAGGAGAAGGCTGCACTTCAATCACCTTCTCTACAGTCATGCCTGTGCAGGTCCCTCATCCTACACACCAAGTAGCTGAGATCAGATCAAAATGGGGCTGCTGGGCTTCCACCACTGCTCCTTTTCCTTTGGGCAGACACTAGGTCAGACCTTCTCCACCTACCACTGCACTCAGCTTCATCATTGTCAAGACAAAAAAAGGGACTGCATCAGTCATCCAAACATGGTGTGATGAACATTTTCAGATCACCTCCTAATTGAAATGAAAACTAACCATAAGCATAGAATTGATCACAACTCCCTTATCCTGGGTATTAAAAACTATGAACAGGTGTGTAAAAACTAAGTATTGAGTATGTGCTTGTGCATGAGCTGCCAGAGAAAAGTCTCGATCCTGGAGGACAGCAGTGTGTGGGTGGTGAGGAAGTTCAATCCACTGTTCTTTATAGCAAAATTCTTACCACTTGTCCAGGTCCTCTGCCTCTGTGTAATTACCCTCATGGCTAAAGCCATGAGAAAAGCACTGATAAGGAACCCCCACAGCATCATGCATTACATGTCTTCAAGTGATTCCTTCAACAGACAGAATGTTTTGTTTAGCTGGAACAGTGTATCTTAAGTGAAAGTTTCAGAATCCACCACAACTGTTCGATGCTTAATTCTTTCCTGTTGCAGATTTCTCTCTTATCTGCCCCAATAATTTTGTGTGTGTGTGAAATACATGCTGCAATTAGCTCCATTGCAGTTTTCCAGTGATCCTAAGTGGTTACCTACAATTTTCAGTCTGTGAATGTCACAACAGTGCTTCTGAGCATTTCATCCCCTATTTTCTCCTACAGATATGACCGATAGTTTTGCCTGATTTGTACTCTCCCTTCACTCATCAGACTCCTCTAAATTCTGCTTCCTGCATGAGTGTATTTCTGATTTCCACATTCTCTGTTCCTCCTCTCAATTTGCAAAATATCACTGGAAAAAGCCTCCTGCCCCTGTAGCTTCCTCTGTTATAGTACAAGTACAGAAAGGCCACTGGCATGCCCTGGTTATGTAGGGTTTATAATTTAAAATATGACAGTTTGTAGGTTAAAGGTATAACTACAGTAGTTTTGAACCACATTCCTAAACATGAATCTTGCAATCTGCCATCTCTCCTAATATTGAAATTTCCACCCTTGTTATTAATATCCCAGCCTTTTTATGGACTCAATTTAATTACCAACATTTGAAAAATATTTTGGCTCCAATAAAATTAAATTTCTTTATTGTTGTTCCAAGAGATATATCCTCAAAGACTCTAAAACCTTTGGCTACGAAAATAAGCATCTAAGTCTTTGATTCCTTGGATACTTATCTTCTCTGAATACATCAAGGAAAAGAAGCAAATAAATAAATAATCCAACTTTGAACTGGTATGTCTGAGACCTTCAGGTAGCAAACAACAATACTTGACTGGGGTATGTAAGAACCCAAATATCACAGATAGGATACCATGGAAATGCTTAGAACAGGGGAAATGAAAGCCACTATACACTACAATACCATGTTTTTTAATTCTCTCTAAACACATGCATAAGTGTGTTTCTCTCTCCCCACAAAAGGATCTACACAACAATGGACAAGAACTGCTATTTTACAGAATTGCTTTCAATAAACTTCCCTGAATGCACACCTCCTGATTTGTGATGCCCTTTGATTTACTGAAAGTGAAAATTCAAAATCACACAGATCATAACATTCAGAATTAGTCATTTCCATTACAATTGTAATTCCTATTGTCCTCAAGGACTTCAGTCCCTTCTGTCCACATTTTTACAACTTCAGATAAAATTATAAAGAAACAAATAAAGGTTAGATGAATAGGAAGATACAGTCCTGATCTGAATATTTATCAGCTTTGCTCATCACTTGACCCTCTTTAGTCACACAGAAGTGAATAGCCTTTAAGGATAATTATTAGGGATATAAAGGGAGACATGGTGGTGAGTTTATAGATTTGTACAGAGCTTCCTCTCACCTTGAAGAAATATGAGAGAAACTGATGGTGTGATCTGCTAAGCCACAGGGACTGAATGCTGACAAAACCAGGAGAGGACACCAAACAGTTACAGCACTTTTTCTTTCTTCTGCACTCAGGAAGCCAAGTTGTGTATATTAGAATACAGATACAGGTCTGTAACAGAGGCAGGTCTCTATAAACTGTCTCTGTTCCCAGACTAGAGTGCATCAGGCCCCAAACATGAACAAGCTAAATGTGAGTCCTTGCATTAAACAGATTGGATATTCATAGCATTGCATTTTGGGGGAGATGGAAGAGCCATTGATATCGGAAAAGATCACTTAAAAGTTGTAGTAACAGGAGAACATACCTTTGAAGAAGAGAAGCAGCTGCTTGTACTCCTGTGAAACCTTACATGAACATCTGGGGTTTCAGATGTAAAAGAGATTTTATTTGTATTTCATGTGAAATATATTTTATTCCAAATTATTTACCTAGTTTAGTAGGGACATGTATTCAATTATTATTTTGATTAAAGTAATGAGGTGACTTAAAAGCATTAATTTAAAATTACACATTTTGATTTTTGTAACGTTTTTAAATACACAGCTTGGACAAATGCACATGTAAGCAGCCCCCAAGCACATCCCTGTCTCTGTAACTGTCTCTGCCAAGTCTTATGTGCTAAACATGAAATTCATTCTCTTGACCTCGTCTCCTGCTCTCCTGCTGCAAGGGCTCAAGCATTTACTGCCTGGTGCTGCTTCTTCTCTCCAAACCCATAACCTGGTGTGCTGCAAGCCACTGACAGGATGATCAGCCTAGTCCATGCAGTGGGACTTTGATGGCAGTGGGGAAATGACAAGGGCAGCTCAGGCAGCTGAAAAAGCAAGGGGCCTGCTGGGCTGGGCTGTGTCTGTCCTGGGAGAAACACCCATCTCCCACTCACATGGCTCACGTGCCGGGACTCCAATAAACTGGGAGGGCTGGAGCACGTAGGAGGGATTGACATGTGGAAAATCAAATATGGAGGGGAAACACTTCTTTTATGATGCACAAAACCCATTGGTGTGGTCAACAGATGGAATGTAGCCAGATGCTCATTACAGCAATGCTATTGACATGGCTACAATTAAGGTAAGAGTCACTGTTTCCACTGTAAACTCCTGTTTGCAAGACCTTATAAATTGGCCGTAAAACTTCACTTCAGGCAGAACCTTAACACACAAGGTCTCAGCATTAAAGTATGTTTCACATATATTAAAAAAAATGGTGTGCCTTTCAGATTACATGGTAGCTCAAAACAGGTTTCTCATTCTTGTTCTAGTATTCTCTGCACTCCTTGCACTCAGAAAAACCTTTGTGTCTACTGAGTAGAATGATGGAATTTTCCATTCTAATTACAATTTTCCATAGTTGGGAGCAGTTCCATTTCTTATTTTACTGTCGCATTAATAAGCTAAGTCATTAGCACTGGAAAACTGGTTATCATCTTTTGAAACAGTATTTGTAATTCACAACAGCTCCTATATATGCATTTAACATAATCAAAAGGATGCATTATAGTTTTTGAGTCTATTTTCCTCACATAAACACTCTCCCTCAATGTAAAAAAAAAAATCCTCTAGTTAATACAGTATGTTATCCTTTGTCCCTGAAGTAAGAGGGGAAAAATTTCCTTGGATTTCAACAGGAGCAGATCCAAGCTTTCAAAATACATGGGTGCATTACACTATAATTACTTCTTATTTATGGAGTGCTGACAGTAGGCTCAGGGCTGTGCAAACAAAAGAAGACATGGTCCCTGCCCCTTGGGGCTTGCAATCTGAAAACACAACAATTGAGGCACATAAAACATCAAGTGGCGATACAGTCCACAGTGGAACACTAACGTGTTTGTTTTCCCATAAATAAATTGCTTTTTGGGAGCGGAGGAAAAGGGGCAGATAGTCTTCTTCAATTTGCTCTTTACAAGAGGATTTGAAAGAATTCATATTCCTAGCACTGACTTCCAAATTCCTGACTTCCAAATTCCCCATCAAGCATGACTGTGAGAAAAATAATATATAATATGTAAGGACTTAGTGGGCATTGTCACAGAAAGAAATAAAGTTTGCATTTCCTTTACAATGTAACTGCATGTTTGCATTGAAGAGAACACATCCCCCTGTTTCTGCACAGAATGGATCTGCCTTATTCACACACACACTGCTCAACCCACCACAGCTGGAGTCAGAGCAGACAAGGGACTTCTCAGTAGAGATTTTGTGCTCATGAAACTTGGATTGAGATACACAAACCCAGTGCACTTTGTCTTTAAAGAACAACTGCAGGCAGGTTTTCTAAAGCTCAGGAATGACCCTGCTCTAAGTGCTCCAAGACAGGGCCCATTTCAAAAGCCCTCCAGGAGACAGAGAACATTTCATTCTGTTCCCTCCAAGGCACATTCCAGGGACGTTCCCAGCGGACACAGACTCACCCTGAACAACAGAGCAAGTTCTTGGTTTAGAACGGTCATTTTAAATTTAATTTAATCAGACCAGCTTAAATTCAAACATTAGTGGAAGGCTAACCACTTCTTTCTCCTGATTTCATCTCCTCTGGCCAGTGACAGCAATACCATGGGCCCTGTATGTCTTCCCACTGCCAAATTAAGCGAGGAAAAATGTTGGAAACAGGAAGACATTTTGGCACATGCAACACAATCCCAACTAAAGTGCTGATGCTTAATGCTTCTGGAGCACTCCCCAGTTGTGTATATGACAAAATCCAGTCAAAACTTTGTAAGAGCAAGATCCTGCAGCTCATAAGCTTCACAGTGCAAGTGCCTGAGACTACAGCTCTGCATTCTTCACATAAACTTCTTATGACCTGTGGCTTATGGCTGGATACCGTTTTTAAATTAATCCAGCCTTGGTTATTTATCACACTGCGTCAGTGACAAGTTTTAAAAAAACTATTTGTTAAATAAACATTTACACTGTTAACTTATTAGACTGTAATGTCTTCACAGAATTATAAGGTGGTGGTTTTGTTGTTTTGTTGAGGGTTTGTTTTTTTTTAAGACCAAGGCCTAAAATCTGACATATCCTAGAAGGGATCCTCCTTTCCATTTATTTATTTTTCCTACACTGTCTGTCACTGGTGAAATTGAATTAATGAAAGGCAAGTGATATTAGTAACAAAAGAATTACTGTCTAGGGAGTACCACAAGAAACTATACATAAGAAGTAACAACAATGAAACAGTAGGAAATAATATGTAAGGTTATTTGTTTGTTGAAATGACCCCCCAAGAGGAATCCTGGGGCTTGGAAAATGAGCACATGCAACTGAAGGGAAGGATGTTGGTGGAGGGGAGATGACAACCCTGCCCATGGCAGAGGGATGATGACAAGGCCTTTGAGGGTTCTTCCCAACCCAAACCATCCTATAGTTCTGTGATGAAGCTGCTATAGTAGACTAACTCAAATTTGCAGGCTTTCTCAGCCAAAAAATGAAATAAGGTACTAAATAAACTTCAGTGTAATTACAGTAGGGATGAATGTTTTAGAAGACAGTGGAAAATCAAGGGGGAGAAAAAGAAAATGAAGCAGCATTTAAATTTTGACCTCCCAACCACAGTGAAGTAGAATTTGTCCTGACTGCACTTTGCAAATAGAAATGTAAAACAAAATGTAAAGGAACACTGTCCCTACATCTGCACTATAACACATGTTTCTGAGAGTTCTTCCTCTGCTATCCCCCAATATTATGATTAAACCCACTTATGCTACTTAAGACATCTTTGCACTGTTACTACATTCAGAGGCAATGAAGAGTGTTATTTACACACTGATTGGAGGTGGATGTGCATGGTGTCTAGAAATATAAACTGTCATGAGGGACATCTTAAGGATAAAAAATGAGATTTAAGTCAACACAGATAAGACTCTATCCAGACTTAACAGCCCATTCAAAAAGAGGTATTTGCAAGGTTTGGATTGATTTTTACCTTGAAAATATAACAGAATCCTTAAAGAGCTTGAATAGCAAAGAAAGAATAGGAAAATACACGGTGGGACTGAAGGCACAGAAGATGCTTTGTGCCTTGTGAGTGCATTTGCTGTGGCTGGGCACACGCTGCAATCCACAGCCAGGCACAAGAGCCACATGTGAGTCCTCCCCTGTTCCTGCTGGCCACGTACCCTGCTGGGCAGAACCTGCCTCCTCCTGCTCCTGCAAGGCTGTGCTGGGGGTGAAGGACACTGCATTCTGCTGACCTTCTATGTTGTTATTTTTTTTTCCCCTTAAAACTTCTGTCTCTGTTGCATTCCTTACAGACACTCCTTGTTAAAAACAGTTATTCATACAGGCAATATACATAAATGACTTTAATATAAGCACTTGGGAAAGATTCATTAGTAAGCAAACAATGACTAAATCAAACCACTTCAAAAGAAAACCACAACAACCATTTGGTCATCTCTTGCAAGAACACATGTGATAATCTCATGCAAAATTCATGCCTACAGACTTGCCAAATACCATGAGCTGAGTGTTGGTTTCACACATCTAAGCAAAACAATTTAACTGCAATTCTCAAGACTATTTTTAAACCTCTAACATCAGACTAAATTCTGTCACATTAAGATAAAAGAATCAGTAAATAAAGAAATCTGTGTAAACTGCATTTTTTCCTAAAACATTTATTGTTATTTGGAAGACCTATAAAATTCAGTGTTGTAATCAAGCACTTCTGAGTTTTCATGATCTCAGATGTCTTTTTCTCTTCCATGTTAGGGGACTGTCATGGCAAGCTAGAGAATTTGCTGTAACTTCTATTGTTTTTATTGAGTTCTGCAGGACCAAGGCTTTAAACTGTAGGTCACCTTTTGGAATGTAAATTAGAGCAGACCAATGGCTGTCACTTATTTATATATTTTTTCAAACCCTCGTTTCTAAAATTGGAATAGCCCATTATGTAGAACTAATTCTATTTCCCTCTACTTTGACTTCACTCATTGTCTTGCTCAGTTTTCCCTGAAAAGTCTGTACATATTTATGATTGTGAAAAACAGAAAACTTTCTCTGTGTTTAAAATAATGGATATTTAAATCCAATCCTAGTTCAAGTGTAAGCATCTTTAATACATTTAAACTTTAAAATATTGAATGCATTTCTACGTAAAGACATCTGTTGCCAGGGATTAATCTACCACTGAAAGAAATGTTTTATTAATGCCAACTGAAAAGCAATTGACTTAACTACCTGGAACAGGATACAAAACTCTCTTACAGAACTCCCCTTTTTGCTCCTTGCTGGGGTTGGCTCAGTCACAGGGAAAGGAGGAATCTTATCTTTTCTTTGATAAAAGGCTATTGCAGATACCCTTCTGATATCCAGGAAATATCATGTCTAATGAATAGGCACTTTGTTACTGAAGTTCAACTTCTGGTTAGAAATAATTTTTCAAGTGCTATATATAAGAAATGACAACTGAAATCTATCCAAAGAGAAACTAGTCTGAATGATTTACAGCTGGCAATGATGGGAAAAAGCCATTTTTGTTATGCTGAATCAGTAAAGCCATGACAGGATAAATTTTTATTTGACCTTTAAAGAATGGGTTATGTAGGTAAAATCCAAAGAGCTCGTGTTAGTGGACTGTTTACAGGAAACAAAACCCTCATGACTGGTTGAATACATTAGAAATCCAAACTCCTTGGACTATTTTTTGTTTGTTTTAGCAGCATCTTCCTAAACCAGCACCAACATGCAGTAACTCTGAATATTTCACTGGATGCCAGTGGACATAGTTTTATAATTGCCTTCAGTTTATCTGCTCCTCTGCTGCAAGTGGACATCCTGCCTTCCTTTGCCCCTCTCCCCGAGCCTCCCAGGCACAGATTGCAGTTCTCATCATTGACCTTTTTTGGCTTCAATATACTTTTTGCAGCTGGTGAGCTGGATAAACTCACTGATTCAACAGAACAATCTTTTTATTTTTTTTTTGTAAGGGTTATGTTCAGCCAGATCTGCAGGCTGAGCATGAGTTCTAATAATGGCAAAAAGGACCCAGGAGTCAAGGGAAGGGCAGGAGCATCCTTCACAGAAGCACCAGTACACTTAGACCAGCTTTCACAGTTTGTACTTCCCATATCCACTCTTCTGTCTCTCCTTTTTCATGCATAATTTCTGCCTTCTTAGAGGTATTTTTTGGTTATTCATAACACATGGCTATAAAATAACAAGCTAAGATTAATTGGAATGTCTTACTCTCATATAAAATATTAAAGAAGCTTGCAAGTTCCTTTGATTTCTGCGTTATGAAGGTAGGAAAATGGACAAGGCAGGCTATTGATAAAGGAATGTAAAGCTCTTCTTTAGGTAACAGATTCCAGTTGATAATTGCTGCAAAATTGCTACAGCCTCATACCATCCTTATAGGTGGATAACACTGAATTAGTTACTATCTGTGATCTGAGGTCTGAACAGACACTCAGTAGTACTATATAGTTGGCCAGTACTGTATTATTAGAAATCTAAAGGGAAAAATCAAGGAAAGAAGACAAAATTCAGGGTTTGCAAATAGAGAAAAGAGGTTCATTCATGGGGTTCTTCTGACTTCTCTAATAAATTCACATCCCAAAGCGTATTAGCACTTGTGGCGTCACCAGGAAGTTATGTGCAAAATTCCCTTCACAGCAGCTCAATCTCACATAGAAAAAGAGTATTTAATGATCTGTAGATATGCAAGATATACAGGTAAGAGTGATTCTTAAATTCCCTGCTCCTGACTGACTGCTGATGAACTAAAGTCTCTTTGATACAAGCCCCAAGTTCTCCTGCTGAGAAGACTCATTTAAATTTAACTTGTGATGCCAGCAAAGTCCTTTCAGCTACATCTGGTACTTTATTATAACTTCTGAAACTTTGCTTCACCTTTGCTGGAATGAAAGGCAGATAGATAAAATGCATAAAGTATTCCCACTTCTTTACTACCTGTCTGTATGTGTCTATAAATTTCATTGACCATATACTCTGAGTTCTTGGTAAAATATCTCAGTCCAAACGAGCCTAATCTAACTCTGAAGTCAGCACTGCTTCAAGCAGAAATGTCATCTTAAGTAAAATCTATTTATGCTAACATACAGTGGAAAATTTCTACAAAATATTCACTTCTGAGTTTTACATAAGATTTTGATTTATCCATGAAATCTGTCTGAACAGGACTGAGTGCCACAGCACTCCTGACCATGAATTAAGTTTGGCTCAGGAAACATTTATTCCCCTTTGTCCATCAATGAACATGCTGTTAAAAGGGATCTGAGCTGCCACTTGGTTTTGAAACACCCAGGCATGAGGGTGGTTTATGTACAACTGCCTATTCTCTGAGAACATAAATCAGCTGCAATTTTTTTGATATTACTTTCTGTGTACATGTGCACTGTTCAAGAACATTATCTGAGGAATTCCCTGGAGCTGCTTTCTACAAGAATGTATGTCAGCTTTTCCCCTTGAGCAGAGCTCCTCCTTTCCTGCAGCCCCACCTGAACCATGCCTGCTAAAAATTGTCACTCCCAGGTAACATAATCCCAGCTAAAACTCCCATGCAAGATGTAATCTCAGCAAGCCACTTGGAATCATCTCTGCCATGAGTAAAAGCCTGCATTCTTCCAAGGGAAGGAATCAATATGATAACAGTGTCTCAGATGGATGCCTAATCTGTCCACATGAGAACCTGCCAGGAGTACACTCACTCACAGTGTAAGATTAAACCACCTTTATAATCTGTCATTAGAAGGAAGAGGAATTCATTCATTTTCCAAAGCTTCTCTTAGACTCTCAGTTAAACCTTTCCCATTTTCATGCCTCTACAGAAACTCAGAAACAAAATGAATTGCAAAAAGTAAATTAAAAATCCAATTTTGCTCCCAAATTCCTGTTTAGTTTTGTCTCTAAAAATCTACTTCCATTCATATACTTCCTCCAAAACAAGTATATAAGGTTGAACCACTAAAAGAAGACATCAAAAGTTCCATTGTCTTTGAATTGTGACTATTTTTTCTTTTAAACTAACAAATACATATCTGAAAATACAACAGTCACCTTTGTGACACTGATCATATGTACAACAAACACTGATCATATGTCCAACTGATTATTGACAGTAATACAGAAAACTTTATATTTCCAAGACAAACTTCAAATCAGGAATTATTTTAGGGCAGACCAGTTAAAGTTCAACATGAAACAGCACAAACCAACCAACTAGTCAAGCATATCTTTAATCACTAAGAAGCAAGTATTTCCAAGAAAATACATCTACAGGCCAATGTAACCAAAAATATCATGTCATAACTTCTTCTGTAATAATATTTTCAAATTTTACTTTAGGAAATCCTTTGCACTTACATTTTTCTCATTACTGTTCTTTAAAGGTAAAAAATTTATGCCTCAAAAATTACCTCCTGGGAAGCAGAGATCTCTACCCAGAGGAACAGGAGAGGTTACCAGTTAGCAATTAAAGAAAGACAAGTCAGTGGCTAAAAAAGGCTTTCTAGAGGAACTAAATATAAGCCAATTCTGACAGCTCTGCTAATCACTTGATTAATCATCTTCAGAAACAATATCAGGGCACATGACAGTAGTTTATCTTTGTAACATCTGTCATCCAGACAGGTACCCACCCACCCTTCAAACCAAGTATATATGAACCAAGACACAAGCCACCCTTCATTTTGGGTAAAATCAACAAAAGTTAAAGAAAACTATCAATGTGATTGAATAGTTTAGGAAAAAAAAAAAAATTAAAACATACTGACTCCAGCAAAAAATACAATGGAGACTTTTAAGTGAAGCAGAATATCAAGAAAATGACTGGCTTAGTTAGATGTGACCCTGAGGAGGAAAACCTTCCTGAAAAAGGTGATGATCTGAAGACAAGCTGACAATGGTGACATCCCCAATAGGAGAGCAAACAACCTAACATATTCTTTTGTCAGAAGCAGGGTTATCATCACGATTTCACAATGAGCAAAGCAACATATTGGCGTAAAAAGGAGCTGGCTTGAATTCTCCATGGTCAGACCAGAGCAGCAGTAACCAGGCTATGTCTCTCTCATCTCATGCATCCTTTACACCACTGTGCAACCCTGGTGCTGTTTCACCATCACTTAACCCGGATACAGGCAGCACTTTTTGACTCACGAGGAAGCATCAAACTTTTCTCTTTATCTGTGACTCTTGTAGTCAGCACAGTACAGAAGCAGTGTCCCCTAGAATGCAATTTGGAAATTCCCTATCAGGGCACAGGATACTCTAGGTATATAAGCATGGAGCTCTAATCCCCCAGAAAGAATCTTCCCCCCAAAACTATTTATGTCTTATTCCAGCACAAAATACCAGCCCCAGCTTCCACTCAGAGCCAAAGGCACACCTGTGTAACATAAGGCAATACCTTGCTTTTATTAAGGTATTAACTTACACCTGAAGGTTTGGCCACCAGAAGCAGCACAGCTTTGCAACTTGACAAACATCTTGGGACAACTTGGCACAAAATTTTGTCTCCATAAGGCATGAAATCCTTGAAATCCTTCATTAAATTCTGCTTTTGTTACGAAATCACAGTTTGTGAGCATTAACCTTGAGATTTACATAAATTCCCATTCCAATAAGAAGACAGAAATCAATAACTTGCTAGAAGAACAAATTGCTGTCACTCACTCCACCTAGGGGGAATTTTTTTCTGGTCATTATTTTAGGTAGCACAGTAAAGCACACAGTAAGCATCTTTCCTTGCTCCAAGAAACACACTGAAACATCAGCTCAATTTCATTAAGATTGAGTCTATGGGAATAGTGCAGATCCCCATGGCAGAGGCTACCTGGGGAAGTGGGGTCCAGGTAATGCTTAAAGATGTCTCACGAATTCCAACAGAATAGGGAGCAGTTCACAGTCTGCAGTCTGTGCAGCTGTATCAACTCCTAAATAAAATCCAGCAGGATGCTTTTTCTAAACCCTAAAATCAACAGTGTATCACTTTCCTCTAAGGATCCCTGTTATAACTTATCCATGATACATAAGGTTTCTTGTATTCTGACACACATCTGCTTCTAAGTTTTTTATCAGTCACTCCTCCATACTGTGCACTTTGTTAAATCATCAAAAATCCCTGATTTGTGTTTCAAAGGAAGCACCATACTGCTTAAAAATTATGCTAAAAAATGAACATCACAGATGATCCTCCTAGAATGAACATATGCCTTTTGGATTCCCTGGACTTTTATTTTCATAGTTTAAGATGCAAATATTTTTGACCAGGGAAAAAAGCAAATAGAGGGAAAGCAAATTAATATTATATCGATGCTACTGAGAATAATTCTTTTTAAAAAGCACCACTATTATTTACAGTTTGGAAAATAAAAACCAGAGACCAACAGAGGTGTCAGTTCTTTAATTCACAGTATGACAAAATGATTACCAGGTGTCAATCCAAGTATGCAGTTGATGGGTTGGATTCAGAAATCAGGTGGGAATTTTTGCAAACAGTTTTCAGAAATTGAGATGGATTACTTTATCCCCATGAACTGAAGTCCCACCAGAAAATGCTGCCCAGCCATAAATGCCACAAGGAGTTGAAAATGGAGCCTTTCAAGACCAGGGTCACCCCTAGGAGCAAAGCAGGGGCATGGGTCTAAACTGGGTGGCAAAGTTACATACACAAAATTTCAAAATGACATTTCATCCTTAAATTCTAACACTGACCCAGGTTTGGAAATAGAAAACGAAACATATTTCTTAAAATAAGGTATGAATGTTACCAATAATAATGGGAATTGCTTTTTACACTAAAATATGGGATTTTTTACTCACTTGGATAGAAAAATAGTGATTAAAAAACTTGATACCTTCTTTCCCCCATACAATGGATTTAGGTACTCAGCCTAGCAATCTCCTTTCAACATTCATAATCATTGGTATTATTTAATATTGAAATTTGAAAGAGTGTTATTTATTATTGAAGATTCAAACTCACTCAAATTTCATTTTTGTGTAAGAAAACTAAAAGGGGCACTTGCTCCATCTTAGCCCCCCACCTGGTAAATAAATAAATAAGTAGTATTTTTATGTTTATGGCAAGTTGCCAATGCTTAAATTGGCCTCCTTGAGAGGCTGATAGAGCTGTTTAGTCACTACCACTTTGTTTGAAAAACTGAATGAAAACCAGGGAGGCTAAAAATGTCTTGGTTTACATTCACTAACACAAAAGAGAAAAGAAAGAGTGATAATGGATACAGTGAGGGTAGCTATGCCTAAATACTTTAGAGTCAGTCTCCTTAAAAACAATGTAGGAGGGAAAAAAGAGTCTAAAAACCTCATTGTTCTAATTGCTTTTCATGGGGCTAATTGGTTGGAAGTGACACTGGAGCTTCTCAAAAATAAACTACAGTCAGTCTCATTAAAATTGTAAAGGATTTAAAACAAAGCATAATTTCGTTATTTCATCCAAGTTCATTGTAAATTCTTTGCTTTCCTACAATGACCTCACAGTATTTCACCAAACAACTCAGGATTTTCCCACTATGGGGGCTCCAGTTCACTCCATCTTTTCATTCCCCTTAATGTCTGAGCATAATATAAAGTTGTTTAATGATACAAACATTTGTATCTCTCCCAGAAAGGAGCAGAAGGAAGAGCCTAGAGTCGAATGCTTGTTTCGGATTTCTTGTTTACTCTGTGCAGCTACTCACATTCCTGAGTGTACTGCAAATTTAAAATACCAAAAAATTATATATTTCTTATTTTAATTGCAATACAAAGATTAGAAACAGATCATCATGGAAACTAAACCCTACTGAAAACAAGTTTGTTGGTTTATTTAACTTTGACTGCAACTGAATATAAAGTTTTGTTATTTTGAAAATGCTTTCACATGTGTTGAATTAAAACTGAAACACAATTTCTAATGCAGTAAAACCTCATCTTGAGATCAACTGAAAAATTTAATGGTTCAATGTCATGGCAAGAAAATTTGGCAATGATACATATTTTTTGAAGTCATTAAAAAGCTGGGAGATTAGTTTCTCGCCTGGTGTATTGTGTGGAAATACATCTCACTAAACCCATTTATTCTTAATGCAATTTAAATGACATCCAGTGGATTTAAGCAGACACTAGAAGCAGTGCACCATTGTTAAAAGAATGCCATTCACCATTGTACACAACCAAAAATCAAATGAGATCTGAATAAACCAGTTCTGACCATTTCTTCAGTCCTACTTATATCCTAAAAATCCTCAGTATCTGCCAGAGCACTTTTGGGGCATATCATCAAGAGATTATTGGCCACTCCACTTCAGAGCATTTAAAATTAAGAGACAAAATTTCCTGTAAATTTTCATGTTCCTTATCTTCATTAGTATATTCCATCAGTAAGGCTTACTTCCCATTGGGGAGAATCCAGAAGCAAACTTGCTGTAAGTAATTGTTAATTACAAGTATCACAAAGTACAAAATGGTCTGTGAAAGAAGGGCTCCTTGGCAGCAACTGTGAAAACTGAACCAAGGTATTTGAGAATTAATCTGCTGCTGAATGTGGTCCTACAAGTGCAGCTTTGGAAACGAAGTTAAAAGAAGCTACTGCTGGCCAACCACAAATCACTTCAAATACCAAAAATAAAAAAAGACTAATAAATCATCAAAAAGGCAAATCATAATCATAAGGAATGACAAGAAAAAATCCTATAGAACTACTACCAAGGGCCAGATGAGGTCCCCTTATTCCATGCCTTTTATTTCACAATGACATGGGTGTATTTTGTCTCAAGCAGAGCTATGTGAAGAAAAATTTCTTGAGGTTTACATGACTTACAAGATTTTAATTTAAGTCAAGTACAAAGCTCAGTTTCAGCGTCCCTTATTAGTAGCCATGTTACAAAGACCAGCAAATTGGGAGGTAAAGCTGCTTTAGCAGTGATGCTTATCTGACTTCAACACATCTTTCTTCATGTTTCAATCATAGAACAGCTGCTGTCATCCTCCTGGGAAAACAGTGATAACAGAACATGGAGCCAGCCCTAAAGCCTGCTAACACAGGAGCCTTTGTGGAAATAACTCATCTGCCCTTAAACTTCACATACAGCAAAGCTTGTGACTGAGGTGAAAGGATGGAGGTAGCTGGAATGTTCTTTCAAAGCCTTTTGCTCCTCCTTCCAGAAGCACTCAGATCCAAGACCTTGGTCTCCAGCTGCTGCACCTTGATCTCCACATAACCACAGGGATGGTCTGTCAGCAGCCAGCCTGTCAGAATGATCACAAACTACTAAATCCATCAGTGCCCCATCAAAAACCTTTAGGACAAAGCATGGTGTGTCTTAATATTGACAATCATATTAGCAAAAAGTTATTTGTAAAATAAACTATTAAACTTCTCTTCAGGGTTTTTTTGCTTGTTTTGACTGATAACAGTTTGATGAGTTTTGGAACTTCTTAACAGGTGTAGAAATTAATTCCACTGTTCAGTGAATAATTTGGAGAAACACATCCCCTTAAGAAAAAGATTTAAACCCTAGCAGTTTCGGTAAAAATAACATTCTACAACAAAAGCAGTAGTGAAAAGAAATCACTTTAATGATAGGAGAGTGCATTGAGACATGTCCTGGAGGAAGGAGGGAATTCCTTGGACTTACTATTTTAACAAGGATCATCTGTAGGTTTTTATTTGGTGCAGACAAGAAGGTGAAAGTTTCGTAAACATAACACTTCAATTGATCTAATTTTATTCGGTTTTTATATGAATGAGATCTGTGTACTTTTTAAAACACATCTTCCTTAATACATGCAAAATATTAAAGTCATCAAAAATTTTATAAAATTTACAACTAAGGAATGAATTAATTTTAGGAGGCTGAGTAACATTCTCCTCTCAAAGGAAGATAGGGAAAGTGAAAAGTGAAAATCCTTCTAGGATTTCACATCATTCCTATAACTTCCAGGAAATAACTGCTAATACATAAAATCTCTAAAGATTTGAACAACAAACCACAAGCACCAACACATCGACCTTCAACCTAAAATAACTTTTACTGTATATTGACCTTCTTCATACAGTTGTTTCTTTGCCTTGATAAATAAATCAGCATATTAAGCACGCTGCATACTGTACCTTTGTTAACACGAGAAATTCCCATGAAGAAATGTGTGTAAGGAACACCTCAGAGCTGGATGTGCTCACCTTGCCAGTAGCTAACCACTTTGGTAAGTAAAACTTCCTGCCAATATGAACAACTGGATCCTTTGGGAGGGAAAGCTGGCGTGCTCAGCCTGGCCCTCACACCACACAGCAGCTAAAGGGACATTGAGCAGCACCTCCCCAGCACACACATGCACTGCCTGAGCCCTGGGGGAACAGCAGCTGGGGCTCTGCTCCTCAGTGTGGCCTTTACAAGCCCTTCCTTCTTTCCCTGCCTCACAGAGGATGCTACTGGTCAAGCTGGTCTCACAAAATAATAAACACTGTTTGACTACGCCTGCAAGAAACATGCAACCCATACAGCTCAAAATGCAAATTTAATGGGATGGGTAAATGCCAGATGGATTTGCATTCATGTGGGTTCAGCTCAGGTATGAGTGATTGGAATGATTGACTCTGAAAGCTTCCAGTCACTCTGTGTAAATAAGGATGGATAAAAAAATTGGCACCACTGCTCAGTCCCTGAGAGAAGAGTCAAGCCAACTGGCCAAAGGAATTTAGATCTGGACTTCCTTGAACATGTCAGGAGAATAAAATATTCCATTAAAAATGTATCTTAATCACTAAAGAAAGAGCCATGACATGCATTCTTTCCACCTCAAATGTTGATATATTTATTTTTCAATGCTTGTCAAATTTTCAAGCTTTCAGAAAATAAAATAATTAGGAAATTGCTAATCTAATTAGTACAATATATTTACAACTTGGGCTTAGAGTGTGCTTGCAAACGTAAGATAAACCAACAAAACATAGCGTATATATCCAGGCAATTAATGAGTTTTCTTTGAAGTTGTTGTAAATAGGAAGCAAATGCAAATATACCCTTATAGAACCAGGAAGTCATGCCAGAGGGCATCTTGTAATTTTTGAAATATTGTTTTAAATAAGCAGATTGACCAGTTGATTAATTTCCAGTGATGACACTGCAGGTATCTTGGGGTTTTTTTAGCTCAATGGCCATATTGTAATTTATTGAGTGCTAGATAACCTACCAGATTCCTACCTGGAAACTCAATAAACAGCACTGTCCTAACCACAAAACCAAAATAGCTGAGTTTATACTTTTAAGACTTCTGCACAACAAGCTGCCTTTTTACTAAGTGGCAAACCCTTGGGAAAACACTACAGACCCGATCTGGAATCTGGTAGAGCTGATTTCTGCCTGGACATAAAGACAGCTTAAATCTGGTGAATCAAACCCACTCACAGTTTTTAGCTTTGGGAATTCTTTGATGGTGCATGGGCATTTTGGTCATGTTCTTTACCATGATAGAGCTCTTTCACCACAGTAATGCAAACAGTGCACAATTCTGAGAAAATCAGAAGAAAAGGGAAATTTAGTAGATGTTAAATGGCAAAAAAGCAGCTATTAAAAGAGTATATAGGTTCTTACATAAGCATGAGATCCCTTCATCTGCTGTCAATGACAGTTTGTAAAAACAACATTATAATAAATGTAAATGTAGATGTTATAGTAATTTAAGGAAATCAATATTTTGAAATACAGATATAAAATTATGTGCACCAAAGGTATTGATGCTTAACATAGATTTGATTCATTATTTCAATCTGCAAGTGTGTACTGGCCTTTGTTCAGAAAAGGGGAAAAAAAAGGATTTGGACATGGAAGTCTTGGTGCACTACATCATAGTGCGCTCGAGCTTCACATTGAGATTTTTTATGACATGTTAATTTTGTTTTAAAATGGAATTCTTTCTGCTAAACCTGTAAAGCTTTTGATTATTGACTCCAAGCACAGAGATTTCACATCGTAAAGTTATTTAAACTATGTGCACACCCTACAGATTAGTAAGTGCCAAATTCTTCCATTGTTTCCAAATTTTTGTCCTGCTTTGGATATCATACAAGCTGTCCTATACAATATAACGTTGTCTCTGCCAGAAATTGCTAAAGTGAGAAAAGTGTTCAAGAGTCATTACAGCAGTTGCCTTGGAAATTGGCAATGAGGATCCAAAATTCTTTCTCTACCACACGCCCAAAGTTTTGAGTCATTCCTGATTTCATAGGAGTAAATTTATACTGTGCACTCTTTATTCACAGATTCTTTCTAAAATCTCCTCTTCATGTTCTACAGGAAAACAGACACACAGAAATTAGTATGCATCAGCTTGGAGGGAGAACAGAAAGATGGATTCCTATGGCTAAACTGCCTTTGGAATGGACTGGAAATGCTGCCAAGTAGCAGCCCTTGACTGTCTTTGGAGAGTGAAGAGTCCAGCAGACAAAGCCCTGGCTCTTAGAAATGAAAAGCAGAGTGTCAATGATGCTCCATCCACACTGAGGGAAAAAGTAATTTACTTTATCTTCTATACTCCTTCCTACACCATTCCTGATTACTCTTAGCTCCTGAAAATTATTTAGAATATGTTAAATTCTGTGAAGATCTTTCAAACTTTATTCTACCAAGTGGAAAACAGGAGACAGGGTATTATTAACCTTGAAAAGTTGAGGGCTTTAATTCAAAAACTCATTAAGTAATAAAGGTGAATCCCTAATCTTATTTCATGTTATATTTTATGTTCTGTAACTAACTGTAATGCACATGTGTGTTTCTAAATCCATTATGTACGTCAGAATTCTCCATCCATTAATGGATAATTCTTAAAAAAAAAACAACAAAAACAAATTCAAAACCTAAATACAGCCTGGATATCTTACTGAAGGTAGAGATATGAAAAGAAAAATCAGGTAAGATGTTTTTTCCAGTGTAGCTTCAGTTAGATGTGGAGAACAAAAGAACAATTTTTTAAACTTTCCTAAAGGGAGTAGAGCTTTTTCAAGAATTGACAAAAAGCCACAATGAAAGAAGAAAAGTTCTCACTGCTCATGTGTTATTGGTAGCTCACAAGAGCAAATAAAAGCATCTGAAACAAATAATATCAGTTACAATACTATTGGTTTAATAGTTTGTTGTGTTTTTGGTTTTTTTTACTTAAAGTTTGACCTGTTCTTCAGCTACTTTTTTTTCTATGCTCTGTTCTGTATAGGATTGAAGATAATTTAACTCACTGTGCCAATTATGACTATTTCTTACTGCCCACATAGTTTTGTCATGCTTTATAGTAGCAATGTAATCAATATAAATTGTCTAACTCAGCTGGAAGAGCTTTTCAGAAGATTTGCCTTTGGGCTGGCAAGATTCTGTGTGTGCTACATCTCCATCCATACTAAATCCCAGGCAGTTTATTTTGTATTAAAGCTTCTGTGCAGTGACTCACCTAGAGTAGCAGACAGTTTATTTGTGTTACTTATTACCTTTAGCAATGAATAAAACAACTGTTTTCTATTCTGAAAGTCAGTTTTCTAAAGGGGCTTTCATATTCATAGCCTGAAGTAATCACCAAAACAAAAGCTGCCTTAGCACAACACAGCCAAAATCAAAGGCAGAAGGAAAACCTCCTCCTCCTCCTTCTGTGTGTTCTAGATTTCACCTCCCTCTCCTTTCCTGCCTTCAGGTTTCAGCTGTGTGCTATTCATTCTACCTACCTGCAAAAGTAAATTACAAACTGCAGTAATTTGACTATGTGGGGAATCTACCAAATTAATTAAAACAAACTATTTTAAAAGTTAAATTATAAAATAAGGAAGCAGAAGCAAAAGGTAGATGATCTATTTTACATATATTTCCTTGAGTTAATAACTGGATACCTAAGGTTGCAGTAGGCAAGATTTTAATTGGGAGAAAACAAGTTGGAGCTGGGGTAGGAATGCAGATTATGAACTATAGCAAAGCCACAGTAAATAAATTTTACTGTCAAGTGAGATTAGCCAAAGACAAGAGGGAAAAAAACATAACAAAAGGAAAATAGGAGAAAATGGAAATAAAAGGAATTCAAAAGAATGATGGAGAAAATCCACCAAAGAGTAACTTGAAGAGTTGAAAGAAATTATGACTATTTTCCTCTCAGTCCTTTGTTGCTCTCCATGTATCCTAATTCTACCCTAATGCTCTTAGCACACAGTTTACCTACCCCTCTCATTGGATATAACCCAATAACCTGGATTGCCATTCACCTTTTCACTCCATCTCAGAAGTTCAATCCTGCCAAAACAAACTATGCCCTGCCCTAATGCTAAAGCTAACCCAGTCCTCCAGCTCCTTCCTGCCTCCCCCTGCTAAAACACACCCGGGACTGCAGCTCTGTCATTAATCACACACGACAATCAAAGCTTTGGAGGGGGCTCTTTTCCTCAATCTGCACTCCCACAAAGCCAATTCCCAACTTCACAACCAATCTCTTCCTTCTCATTCCCATCTCACCAAGCCAAATCTTTCCTCCTCACTACTGGCAGTGGGAATGAAAAAGCAGCAGAAGAAAGCCAGGATATTATTTAGCCAAAATTGCTAAATCTGATCCAAGTACAACTGTATAGTTTTTTGATGAAGTTTCAGTTCCTTTATAAGAATGGCAAAACCAAAAAGAAATTATTATTCTATAAGGCAGGAAGAATATTTTCTGTCACCTCATCATGCTTCCTTTCAGTTCCTGGGAATAGCAGTGTCTTCCTGCAGTAATTTTAATTCAAGGACCACTACCTTACACAAGCTGTACTCTTGTCATAGGCATTGAAACATTTAATAATTTTGCAGAATCCACACAATTCTTCAGGATCACTAAGTTTTAAAAGATCATCTACTACCAGAAACTACATCTTAGTACGTTACTCATATGGTGGCCCTAGGAGCTAAACTAGCAAAATAAGCCAAAAAGTCAAACACCCAAATCAAGCAAAAAAACCCAAAGGGGGACAAATTTTTTTTAAATTCAAATGCAGATTCAATATCATTTTGTAAGATAAACTTGAACACATCCCATATAAAAAAAGCACCAGTTGCAACAAGATACTTGGATCCTTCCTGTTCGTGGTTTAAAACTTTTTCCCCTCCTCATTTTCATTCAGTATTTCAAAGCAGCATCTGGGTGAAACATGCTCTAAATATTGTGATTTATTTATTGCCTGCAACAATACTTGGCAATAGGAATATGCATGCAACAACCCCAGAGAACACTTGCAAAGACACTGAGAAAAGCAAGCTCTTGTAAGAGACAATTAGTTTGCTGAGCAGTGAGCAAGCAGCAACATGCATTTTGAATGACACCTCTAAGTTTCAACAGCAGCTTGCAGGAAACATTTACATTTGAAAAATCCCTACTTTGACCTCTTTTTGCAGCTTGCTTGCTGGCAGATAGGAGTACATGACAAATGAAGCTAATTGAAGTGGGCTGGATGCCAGAGAGCACCTGATGGTGCTTTAGGTGAGAGGTCAGTGACACTGAACACCAGCAGGTGTAATAACAACCTCGGGCTCTCTGTAAAGGAAATGCAAACAAGAATTCAGCCCCGGGATATTCGGGACGGAGCCGACCTGTGATTGGCAGCCAGGGCTGCCTCAGGAGATTGGGGATGCTTTGTCAAAGCTCTATCGTGACATGGCTTTGAGCAGTGTGCCACAAAGAATGGAGTCTTGAGCTAATATCATGAAGCAACATTAAACTGGGCACTGAAGAAGAAAGCAGTTTTTCTAGTATTAAAAAAAAAAAAGCTCCCAAAGACACAGAATAAGTTGTTCTGATGCTCAGCTCCTGTTTTTACCTTGCCACAGAATAAATTATTCTGATGCTCTGCACCTGTTTTTACCTTTATCTGTCACCACTTAAAAACCACACTGCTGGAACTACCTGACCATCAGTCTTGTAACACTTGACAAGAGAGTAACCTGTTCTTGCAAACTCTGCACGCTGTAGCCACTACTTCTGAGAAGAATATAGAAAAACAATATGTAAATAACTTTTTAAACCAATGTTCTTCCATCTTACTAAATTGCATTATTTTGTCAAACACCTCTCCTGCAGATTTGGAGGTTTTATATTCCAACTATTGCTTTTGATCTAAGGAAAAGTGATTCACTAATAAACAATATTTTTCTTGCTAAAGGCTTGCTAAAATTGCATTATAATACCAAGAGTAATGCAAACAATTTGGACCAACCACAGTGCAAGTCTTGCAACAAAGCCATTAACCAGTGCAGCTTTCATAGATCTGGGATTATTTTCTAGAATACCACATCCACGCTTGGTTTTTTAAATATTTGCATTTTTTTTTATTTTAGATTTATATATTGCATGTTGTTTTAGAATCTGGCAATGGATCTCTGTCCATTTAAAAAAAAATTCCATCATGGCATAAAAGAATGTAAGACTTTTTGGGCAATGGGATAAATACTTTAATTAGTGTTTGCAGGATCCTAGTAAAAATTATCTGTGTCATATGTGTACCTACATTTGATCTCACATAATAAAACTATGAAAAAAAAATACTGGGCTTCATAATTATCATAATTAGATGAGTGGTCTCTGAATGATGATATGTGGTAGATCCTGCTTGGTGAGACAGATATCCTGATTTTCTTTCACATAAAATATCTATACTACAATTAATTCTTAATACATTTTTTTCTTAAGATGATGTTACATCAGGCAATTCAATTGAGGCCACTTATTAGAAAGACTCATTGATGAGATTTTTATATCATACCTGGAGTAGAATACAGCAAAGGTATGTTATATTTAGATTGTATTCATTATTTATACTGCAAAGAGAGTCAAAATCATGACAATGAGAACAGCATAGCTGACATTCTCTCCAAAAGTTCTGGTGTGAAATCTTGTCCTCCAAAAGTCAGTGGGACAATGACAGAGTTTACTGACACCAATGTGCTGCTGTGTTGTAAATCCTCCAGGACAGTGGAAGTTTCATGTGCTACATTCTTCCTCTTCAACAAACATGTATTCAGCACTTCATAAATAAAATATGATGAAACCATGAGAAAATAAAGATTTCTAAACCCAGTATTATAGTTTCAAAAAAAAAAAAAAAATTGAAACACCCACTGTCATTACTTTTGAAGTAAAAAGAGTCTGTGGCTTTCAGATCTTCCAGCTGGTCAAGTCTGTTTCTGAGCAGCTTTTCTGTATAAAACCATGTACCACCACACCCTGCAGGGCTCTTGCACCATGCTCCAAATTCATGGTGCAGTTGACTATTAATGAATTTTTCTAAATATAGAAAGCATACACAAATGAAAAATGTGTAACCATTTCCATGTGCAAAGAACTTTTTTTTTCTGAAAATCAAAATGCAGTTTCATAAGATGCTTAGCAATTCTTCCTTTAGAAAAGTTCCTATTCTAAGACAATTTAGTTGCACTTACATGCATCAGATCACATAAAACCATGAAACTGAATGCACAAAGACAGCATTTGAAATATTTCTAACATCAGTTATTAACTGAAGTTGGCTTTATGGGTGCTAAGCAGATACTCAGCTTTGTCCCTCCACCCATTTAGGGGAGAATGTAGTTATGTGTTAATCACCTGCTGGGTGGTGGTGGGGAATCTGTCCTTTGATCAAAGGAGACATACTGGTTTTACTTTACATCCTGTCTCTCTCACTCTCAACTGGCCCATAGCTGGAGGGATTCATTTCAGGATTTTTCTTTATTCCAAGTATTCTGTTACTGGCTGCATACCACCACTCAAGGCATCAGGGCTAAAACCAAACACTCTTTGTGGTACACCCATATGACAGACTTCAAAATGGAAACAATATTGAAGTTAAACCTGTAAGATCAAGTTCGCTGAAACCCTGCAATGCACGAAGCTTTTGAACACTTCAGCATCAGATCAAAGTTTGACAGACTCAAGGAGAGAACCAGTACATTTAAACCTATCAATCCTCAAGGAAAAACAGAGCACATTGGTAAAAGTACAGCTGACAGTGCTCATTTGGTCTTGGTGCTAACAGCAGTCAAATACAGCCAGAGAGCTCATGGGTTTTTCTCTGTACTGTACCTTTTTTTCTGTAACTAAAGCAAGGTTTGCTCACTCAGCTCATTTAAAGTACATTTTTGGAGCTCCACTGCTTTTAGAGGGAAAGACAGGGTGTTTTTCTCTTAAAGAATTACTTCCAGATAAAACTTTTCAAACTTCCTTCAAGCAATAAGACTGTATCTGTGAAGGATTCACATACAAGTTCAGCAGTTTTCAGACTAAGAGCTCTCTTCCCCACAAAACCAAAAGAAAAGGTATGCTAAGGCACTGCAATTTTTGAACAAGTTCTCTTCACTTCTTCTAATTAAACATTAGAAACTGACTAAGTAAAAGAGATAAATTTAAAAAAAAAAAAGGAATTAGTACTCTGAGCTCTTTTCTCACTTGCAATCAGTTGCTGGCTTTTTTGGTTGACAGGTTCAATTCAAAGAACCACTTTTACTAGCAGATATTTTTGAGGATTATTCATTTTCCTAAAAATGAAGAATCATTCTAGTTCTAAATATGCTTCCACCTATTAATTACTCAATGGAAATAGATTATAAGCCTCAAGGTAAAGAGATTTGCAACACTGAAACCGAAAAATAGCTCAATTCAATTATAAACCAGTTAACAATACAACAGTTTCTTATTAAAGTTTCTGCCACTGACTTTGGAAATGAGGCAAATTGACAAATGGAGACTAAGATCTCTTAGAAGATGAGTTGTGTAATAGATGGATTAAAAGCTGAATGTGGCTTGGTAAAGAAATCTGGCAAAGAAAAGCAGCTAGCAAATTTCAAGCAGTTTCACAAGTTTTTCTTTTTAAATGTCCTATCATTCATTAATACATTACAAATGACTGCTGCAGGATCTACAGAAATTTCTCAACAATTTTGTCAATCTCAGACATAGCATGACTTTGGGAAGTTAAATATGGTAGAGAAGGATGTTTTCATTAAATCTAACTACAGCTGCAACATAGAGTAAAGCACACAAGAGAATTTAGAAAATTGGGAAAAACATTTCTTTCAGCAGTATAACACTGAAGGAAAGAAACCTACATCATTTTTTTGCCCTGCAATTAATATAAGTAAGGATATAATGCTCAATTACTTTAAAAAAAACCCAAAAAGGCAATCTTAGAGCACTTGCAAAAGGCTTGGGCACAGTTCAATCAGAATGCAGGGATCTGTTATTACTTACTCAGGTATAAATTCCTATTGGCCTGTAGGACCAAAGTCAGACCTAAAACCTCTAACTGCCATAATCAAAATCATCCTAGCTAACAGAATCCCTAAATCATTAAAAAACTTACCTCAGTGTTTGCATTCAACCCTCACCATATTCTTGGAGCTAAAATGAATCCTCATGAGAAGTTCACAAGCAGACCAGCTCAGCAGATGGAGGACACAACACAAAGAATGCAACTGTGCTGCCTCGATGGCTCCAGCAAACTCAGACTGAGGCCTCAGCCACGTTGGGAACAGTAGCCATTTATAAGCTTCCAGATTTGTTTGAGATTTATCACCTAATTTCAAGGCACTAGAACCATGTGTGACAAAATTAATCAAATTATTAATATAATTGGCTCAGAAAAAGCTTGTTGCAAGATCTATCAAAAGATCCCAACCAAAAAAATATTTAGAAGAAATTGTTTTCCTAAAATGTGACACAGATTTAGTCTCCAAAATTACAGTTCCATGGAAAATATCATTTATTACTGATCTCCATGCTTGCATCTGGTAGAAATATGTCTATCTGCAAAATGAACAAAGAGTTTCTGATTCTGATTAGTTAAACAAGAAAACTGCTCAGGATAAATTTCTATTAGTTTAATAATCTGATTACCTAAATTGGTGTTCTAGCCTTTGAAGATAAAGCGATTTCAGGAAAGGTCCTTTTGTTTTTAACTGATGGGTATAATTCTCTTCCAGACTAAGCTTTTCCACTTGAAGATGTTGGTGCCCCTGGCTGCTGTGCCCCAGCATCAGCTGGATGTTATCACTGCTCCTCTGCTCCCTTATCCCCACCAGGCAAGGACAGCCAGGCTGGCCTGATGAATGGGCACTCATCACCACTGATGCTAACCTGCCCCTGCTGCCTTGAAGTTGATAAGGGATTGATTCCTTCTGCTGATGGATGTGGGGGTTACAATTCCAGCAGCAAAAGTGGAGAATGGTGGGTTGCAAAAACATCCTCAGCTGGCACAGCTGAGGCTGGGCACAGAAATCCTCATCCATTCAGGTGTGCTGTGAGCCCAGATTCTCATCTCTCTCCCCTGGGAGACTATGACCTCTTCAAACCCTTCAGGAACACTGTTCAAGTGAGTAGCTTGCTCATTTTAGTACACAAGTTCTGGTTTAAAGTAAAACTAGTACATAAACTGTGCAGCTAGCTTGGTTGGCTTTGGTAGAACTCAGAGCCAAGCTGAAGAAGAGCTCATGGCCTGGCCAGCCAGATGTGCTGAAAGGCTCCCAGAGGGAACCAGTGAAATCATCACAGCTCTTCTGGAAAACAGATCTATACATATTTTCACTGGTTATTTGTCTGTAAAGCAGAGATCAAAAGAGGAACAAAACGAAACAGCAAGGTTCTGCCATTTCCGACATGCAGGGACATTCCATCGCCACTAGAAATGAGCAATTAGCCCAAGAGATTTTTTGAAAAAATAGGAACACTGATGCCAAAACAGATGACTAATTAGAGTGGGACAGTATAGTGAAATCAGAAATATTAACGAGCATTTCTTAGCTTTTTCTAACTCATTGCATTGGTATTTACTACTAGAGCAAAATGACACAAATAGCTTAATATTGTCAAAACAATCCCAAGAGGCAAATACTGAACATAATTAAATCACATGAACCAGTGTTTTTCTTATGTTTCTGTGGTTTTACTCTCTGTTGTAGAATTATTTATAAATTATCCTGCTTCAGCCACTGATTTGAGGCTCATTCTCAAGACAATCCCACCTGCCCAATGCCTTTACTCTGTCAGAAAAAGGACAGGAGTATGCAAGGATGCCAGCTGGAATAGCCAAACAATTCATTTGTTTCTTTGCACCCACACCACCCTCAGCTCAGCCTGAGCTCCAGCCAGCACTCCCTGAAGATGAGTTCCATTATGGAAGGTGTGTGACCTGAAAACCTGCTCCCATGTAGAACCAGTGCCAGAAGAGCAGAAAGCACAACAGAGAGTGTGGATGTGACTCCAAACTGGCTCCAGCCCTGTGGCTGGGGGGACTGGCTATCTCTGACAGCAGTCAGCACCTCTCAGAGCTTTGCCTTGAGAAAACCAAGAGACAAATGCAATGACAACTGGTATTTCATTGATGTTAAGTAGGTCAGCACAAGGAGGCTTTCTCACTTTTTTTTTCCTTATTTTTAAGGTGGCATTACAGTATTGTAACCAAGAGAATATTAAAAAAAGATATTAGAAGATTTTAATTAGGTATAAATTTTCCATCCTTTGATAATCCTTTCCATCCTTTGATTTTCTCTTTTATTTTTTCATAAACTTCCCAGAAGTTATATAAATCTTGTTTATTCAAAATTGGGGTTTTTTCATCTTTAGTGTTCAATTGTAAAATCTTACATTCAAAAGTTTATGTCATATGACCTTTGATTAGATCAGGAGGTACTTTTGCTTCCAAACAAACCAGAACCTTCCAACCAGAATGATCTGCAGGCAGTCCCACATTCACATACCCTAATACTCACTAACAACCCTTCGAAACTGTTTTCAAGACAAATAAAATAACAGTAATTTCACACATTCTCATGATAATTTGTAGATGTGAAATCCAACAATGCAATTCATCACTGAAATCATATCTTTAGGGCAGATTTTTGCTACTTTCTGACAGCTTCAGATTTTAAGCAACAGCTAGATGATTTTATTACTTGTGTGAAATCAGTAATTAACTATTCCATTTTACAGCAACTATAGCATTTCAAAACAAAGATGAAAGCTGTGAAAACACATCCAGCCTTTTCTCACTTTCTACAGTGTTTAAAACTGCTCTGGTATGTTATTTATTTTTACTATGGAAGATTATAAAAGAGCACGACTGATGATGATGGTAGGCCCTGTGATTGTTGACATCAGCCTGACTACATCAAAAGCTTCAAAGTTCAGTTCATCAGCTACATTTTCTCTTTTTTGTACACCTTCTGCACCTGCAGTGAGAAAGCTGAGGCCAAAGTTCAGGCAGAATGGCCTGACTCACACAGCTAAAATACAAGGAAGAGACAAAAAACTGTTGAATTTATAAAATTAATTTCTACAGCTACACATGAGGGTGATTTGGTGTTTCATAAATACAATGTTTAAGATTAGATAAATGAGCATCTAGTTCATACAAATAATTTTGAGAATACATTTGTGTATATGCACAGGTGCAATGAATACTATGTATATGTGTACTATGAATAGAACAATCAAAAGGAAGAAACTGCTCTGAGTAAAAACTGAACAGAACTAAAAGAAAATAATAGAAATTACAGGGCTTTCATTAACTCTAACAGGCCCAGGGTTACAACTTCCAGCCTTAACTCTCATGTCAAGTGATTGACATACTGCCAGTAAATAATCAGTAAAAAATAACCAAATACATACAGCTAAACAAATCCCTACTTTTAATGAAAACCCTCTGTCTTCAGCAGTGAACAATTAATACCTAAAAAATACTAGCAGTAGTATTGAAATCTTTAGGAATCAAAGAAAGGTAACTTCTTAACTAATATAAAATGTCCCAATAAAAATAAAAGCTATAAATGTCTTCCATTAAGAATCAAATTATTTTAACATGAATAAAGTCTTGTCACAAATCTGTCCCTGTTTTGGAAAACAAACATTACTTGGGAGGTTCCTCCTTTTGTTTAGAAAAAACTAAGTTACAGTAAAACAACAGTCCTGCCTAAAAATTCACAAATCCAAAATGCCCTTTGGCTCCAGTCAATGTAGCAACACCCATTTATCTAATTAAGCATAGAGCTGGTATTCACACACTCAATGAGAAAATTAAAATGAACTCTGCAAACCATCATGCTCTTCATTTTTCCCTTGCCTCTCATGCTATTGATGCTCATTTCAAAGCCAGCATGTTTTTTTTCCAAAACAAGCCAAACAAAAAGAAAAATAAATTATTTACAAAAGTTCTAACTTGAAATAATGAAAACAAAAAGCAGAACAATAGCTAATAGTTAATGCCTTGAAACACATCCTTATATAGCAACATGACCAACGATTGCACTGCTTTGTACTGCTAGTTTTAGCAGGCACATCTTGGAAGGGAACTGTTCACCACATCCCAGCAAAGACAAATCTAGGCACCACATTTGTTTTATAACAGCCTTCTCCTCCTCCTCCCTGAAGCATATGAAACACATCCAATAGTTTGAAGTGAGCAGTGAATGTTTGCCTGAGCAATATTCTTTCATCCACGCTGCAGAAAATTTCTGTTTCGAAGGAGTTTTTTACTGAATGGCACTGATGCCTTGTGAATGCCTACACAGTACCGACCAAGGCTAAATTTTAAATGTACAGACTTCATGGGCTGCTCCTAAAACCAAATTTGGCAGTCTAGCTGTATGATCCTATTTTCAAAAGCACCAGCCATCAGCTGCTGCCAGGCACGGGCTTCAGTCACTCTCTGTTTCACGTGTGAAGGGAACCCCGAGGATGTCACAGACAATAAATTTGTCCAAACATCCGATCCGCTTCACATCTGACACAGAACACAGTCTACAGTACTGTACAAACAAAATACTGTACAAACAGGTTTTGTGCTGAGCTCTCTCTCACACATGGACAGCTTGTGGCAAAGCCTGAACTGTTTTTCCAGCGTCTGCTGCACTTCAGTGGTTGGAACTGGAAAGGGAAAACAAGCACTTGTGTTCTACCTGCACCAAAAACATTTTCTGAGGGTCACATGGCTTCAGTTACCCATGACAGATTGCTATATAGGCTTAATTCTTAAAACTTATCATCACCTCATGATTTTCTTTTTTTTTTCCTCTGTAAGGGTGAGGAGAGGGGAAGAGATCCTGTTTCTAACAAGACTCGAGCACTGCAGCTACATTGGCTACTAAATGGGCTGGCCAGGGAGATTTCCCTGAACACTCTGCCAGATCTCTACAACCTTACAGCACTTTCTCATCCTGAAGTTTAAAGGGACTACACTTTCTTTTAAACTAACTATGTTTTAAACATAATTAGAGGCCCAGCCTGTGCTATCATTACTGAGGCAGAGTCCCACCTCATGGCATCCAGAAAAGCTTTGATTGCATAAATCAATCATAACCATTAGTCTTGGAACAAAACAAGATCAGAAGCTAAATGTTTTGATACATCAGGCACTTATGTTTTTTGATAGGGAAAAAATCCTCTTGAAGAAAAATCGACTACAATTCAAAAGCATAAAATCTATTTTACACAGCTCAAATAGATGCTAAATAAATATTCCTTTAGTCTCCTGTCAGCCAGCTTTCAAAATCATTGTATTCTTTATACACAGATTTTCTTAAAGCAAATCAAATATGGTTTTGAGTCTCTAAAAGGGCAAAAATATGCTTTGGTTCATAAACATGTTCCATGTTGCAATGGAAATGCAGTCACAGTTTAAATAATTTGAACTGTATAACTACAAATTAGTTATACAGTTAGTTGACTACAAATATACAAAGTACAAAATAGTAAGGTGAAGATTTGTTTTTAGAAATCCACATTCTTGCAGTTCGAATACTTTTAAAATTATTTTTTTTTATTCTATTTTCCTCTCCAACACAAAACAAATTCCTCATGTTCATTCTCATTGGGTCTCTTGTTTTCTTCACATTCACAGTTAGCTTTTGATAGATGTCTGCAGTAACCAAAAAAAATACGTAGAAGCTTTTCTAAATAAGATGGATATACACCCAATTAAATTTTATTAATGTTGTGTTTTAATATACATCCAGTTGACTGAGAGATTTGATTTCCCTCAGCCATACTACATGTTATGAAAATCAGCAGAGTGTGAGAGGCAGAATGGTAAAATGCCAAAGGCAATATAATGTGTGGAAGTTTTAATAAAACATTAATCTTTGCTTATGTGAGTAGTTTTTGCTCCTCTGAACAGGCCCATTGAAGTAAATAAAATTGTTCCTCCTGTAAGAAGGAGTGAGCAACATTTTCTACAAGCAATCCACCAAAGCCTGGCGTCTTCAGCAATGTTGAGACCACGGTGATTTTGAGCTACAAATTACCCACAGCTCCAAAGGCAAGCCCCAAACAAGTGGATATGCATCAACCAATACCTGACACACCATAATAATACAATTTACACATCATTTGAGAGATAAACAATTCAAGCTGCACTTTGTACTCTGGAATATCACAAGCAAATTATTGTATGGATGTCTTTCTATGATAATATTTCAGGCAAAGAGCATGTATTGCACAGAGATTATACTTCCCTTACTAAATATCTGCTCCTTGTTTTAAAATTTCACTAAAACATTTCAGCTGAAGAGGTACTCTCATGTTTTTCCATGCATATCATAAATTCTATTCTAGTAAAGCTGCATGCTTAATCTGTGGGAAAATTTCTTAAGTATCAAACTTTCATACAAATTCTGCAAAGATATTACAGTGCTCTTCCAGGGATTTTAGAGATGGTACAGCAAATTAATACTAGATTAAAGAACTTATCTACTGAAAAAAAGAAAATTGTCTAGACAGATACAAATACATGTCTTTTAAAGTTCTGTACCCACCTACACCTTTAGCCACAATAAGTTAGGAGAAAAACAAAACCACTAGACCATGAACCATTAGACACAGTTTCCCATTTTTCACTGCATATGAGAAAACATCCTTACAGCATTCACAAACACACAGCCCCATGCAGTGTAACAGAAAACACAGCAATTAGACTGCAACATGAAAAAGAGAGAAAAGAGAGTTTCTCACCCCTCAAAACAAAACTGGAACTTTGGTTTATAGGAACGGCTATGCCCATATACCCTCCTCATCATCCTGTGTGCCAGACATGAGGAGATGCACAGAGGTGGTGTTGGCATTGGAAGGAAAGAAAGAAAGAAAGGTTAGTTACTTTGGTGCACATGAAATACAATTTTCTTGGCTTTTAACAACATGATTTTTTTCTAATGAAAGCCAGTGAACACTCATGAACAAGCTTGTGTTGCGTACGCAAGAATCTGCATCTATAGCAACCAAAAAACAACAACAGTGATGTAAAATTTTTTTCTCCCCATTAAAACAGTGTGTAGGAAGATGATTATAAGATTAAACATGAAAAGATTATCTGTTTTTTAAATGCACGCAATTCAAACCAAAATTGAGAGCAATGAAAAGCTCAAAACTTTAAGTAAGCAAAAAAAAAAATCAAATTGTCTTACATTTTCTTAAAAGATACAAAACTGCTGAATAACCAAAACCTTTTTCATTAGCAAAGTAAAAGTGCACTTTTCCAAAATGCTTTCAACTAAATTTATCTATTCAACACATGTTAAACACTGCACATTTTTGGACACTATTAAATAGTCCTTCCCCTTTTTTCCAGTTTTGAGCCATTAGGTTTATTCATTTTGAGTTTTAGGGATAAATAACATTAATGACAAATACAAAAATTCATAACAATTTCTTGAATTTGTTTTTAAAGGGGATTAATTCATGGTAGACAAGTTGAAAGCAGAAAGTCTTTCTTCAGAATTATTATAAACTTGAATTCAATAATAAAATAAATTTTAATAAAATCTAAAAAAAAAAAGCCATGAACTAAACCAGGAGATTGAAATGTTCTTCCCCAGATACACTAGGATGGCAATTTTACAATGACTCTGTCTATACACACAGAGATATGCATGTGCACAGCTATCTCTATATACAGTTCTACTGTGCCCAATGATGTGATACTCAGCTGCTAGAACTTAGAGGTGCACAACTCAATGTTTTTAATTTAACTCAGGACTTCAAAATCAAATAAAATCATATCATTTTACTATCCTTAAAATTTACCCATTAATATTTTAGAAATATAAAAAAACCCCATTCAATAATTTTGAAAACCTTGAAAGTTAGCTGGTGTAACATATTGCTGGAACTTAATTAAATCTAAAAATTTAATAAAATGAATGGTAATTAATTATGATTGAAATGGACAGGAATTTTAGCCTGAAAGTATACACTGCCAGTATCACTACTGTTCCTAACCCATTCTTGGAATAAAAAAGAGCTCCCAGATGTCAACTGTTATTAAAAACCAGATGTTAAGATAGATGTCTTGCATGTTGCTGAATTAAGAAATCTGACAGTCCACTATAAACTTAGCTATCATTTAACACAGAAGAAATGTGGGTAAATCTTTCACAGTTAACTTGGAACACATCTGCGTTCTAAGGTCTGCACAAATATACCACAAAGCAAAGGCAGAGTAAGGCCTGAATATCCTTATTTATTTTTGAAACAAAGGCACAGGTTCTGCAAAACTTCCAAAGAGCTGGGTTTGCCTCACTGAAAACACAAGTTATTCCTCTGAATTCTGCAGGAGCCACTCCTGCTCAGGCCCACAAATGCTAATTGAACTGACTTTCAAGTTGACAAGAATTTTTGCCAGAGTAAAGGTTGAAGAAAGAATGAAGGATTTCTTTTCCACTGAGTAGTTTGATCCTATTTCACTAACATAATGCATTAGGTTAATCTTTGTTGATATCCTTAAAAACAGCAAGAAATCAACAAAATGGAGAATACAACAGGTTTCCAAGTGACTCCCTTAACTACACATAGCTGGTTTGCTGTTCAGAGTATTGCAATTCTTCAAACAGGCAGACATTCATTTATTTGTGCCATCTCCTTTTGGCAGAATTCTAGAAGAGTTGAAAAATCAGATATTGTCAAATATTTGTAAAGATTTTAATGGGAAATTAAAGACAAATACAGTTTGACACTGATCCTGATATACAAAAAGCAATAAATTAAAAGCTGGAGCTCAGTTAATGTCAATCAACATGGCTTTATTGTGTACCAGTCCTGTCAAAATAACTTTCTATCTTTTCCAATTACAGAGAGACTCTTTTTTATAAGGTAAGTGCTTTGAAATAATATGCTGAGATTTCTGTAAGGCCACTGATTATGTGCCACATGACACAGTGTCAGAACATTTAGCTCTGTACTGAATGAACGTTTGCTGGAGAAGGAAGGGAACCTATAGATATCTTTCTCATCCCAAACTTGTTCCATATTCCCATGATCTGAAAGAAAAGCCTGACAGTCTTCTTGGAAAAATGAACAGATGTGGAATTATCTGAATAAATGTTATCAGACACAGGCACATATGCCTGAAATCATAAATACACTATCATAATTGGACAACTATCATAATTAGAGGTAAGGGAACTGCTTCTGAAATCAAGGACATCAAAAAAGTCTTTACAGGTCATGGCTGAAATGAACACATGGTACAAGGTTGGATTTACCAAGACAAATACAGGCAGAGAAAGAAAACTCAGAACTTTTCCTGCATCTCTGGACAGTAGCATAAGATCATTAAGAGAATTTCACATCTGGTCCTCATGTCACACTCTCATGAATATTTGAAAGACTGTAAACAGATCAGGAAACAGCTAGAAAATTATTGAAAAATAAACTTGGCAGCGAGAAACAAGAGACTCAATCTAAACGATCCCTCAGAAAACATTAAAAGATTTTCTCATCATTATTAAGTAACAGAGAAAAGGAGACAGATCTTTTCCCTAGTAAAAAACATCTAGATAGAGATTTTGGGGATGCAGTTACACTGCAAATAAAGGACATATTTTTCAGCAATTTATCATTTCTGGATGATTTGAAGACTTCATATCAAGTCTTAGACACTTTCTAAAATATATGGTTAATTACATTCAAACTGTTTTTTAAAGTACAGATTTGATAAAGAAATTGAGTAGTCCACATTATGATCACAGTCCACTTAACCTTCAACAGCTACAGTTAATAAAAATCCTCTTCCATCATTTTGTCCTCACATCTGTTTCAATGAAAATGTGTGCCATGATCCATCTTACCCTGTATATAAAAATTTATTACATGTTTTCCAATTTTTTGATTAGCAATTTCATAAAATTAAGCACAGTGTTCTGTTTTGACATAAAATTGAATAAAAATAATTTTAAAAACCAAAAAAACCCAAATAACATCACTGTATTTTAAATTTTTAATACTCAGAACAACCTCAAAACCAGTCTCAACTGGTGTAAATCCTAACTTACAGCTACAAATTTTTTCCTGTGGATAGGAACAAGTAGGCAAAAGCACTGAATAAAAAGCACATAAGAATCAGGACTGTAATTTTGAAGGTTCCATGAATAAAGTATTGTACCAAGAAGGTAAGGTTTGGTGCCTCAGTGCAAACAGATAATGGAGGGAATACAGAATTCTTCACTGAAGTTCCGAGACAAATAAAATTCACTACTTTTTTCTGCATTCTTGACACACAGTGAAGCAAAATAAAAGCTGCAGTTATGCCTTATCATTTATTAATATTGGAACACAGGATTCCAGAAGGAAGCTTAGTTTTTCATATCAGTGTGTGTATCCTACAAAATCATTAATCTATGGCTCTTTCAAACAATAAACTGCAATCAAGCAATTTTTCATTAATGTTTGTGTACATTAACTGCTTTTTAAACTTGGATCTTTCATTGGTTTATAAGGTCAAGAATAGCAATTCAATAACAAAAACTGCAAAGCAAAATCTCAGTTACTGACAAGCAAAACAGGAAAACACCCAAAATTTGAGAGATACCATTTGACTTGAGAAATTAGCATACACACTTGTCATAAAGTTGTTAACAATTCTGAGTGTTTAAAATATTGATTGCCTTGTATTTTTAGGAAAGACATCCCAGTATCTAATTTGGACCTGTATTTATAGTAAAGTGGAATAATCTCAAATACTATTAAGGCTTTTTACAAATAATTGATTTTATTTCATACCTTTTTTTTTTTTTAAATTTGTGCCGCTATTTAGTATAATTGCCTACTTTCTTAAAAACAAGTATCTGCTATCATTAAATGTGATTTACTGCTCTAATCCAATTGCCACAAAACCTCAAATATGGCTTCAAAGTATCAAAATGAGGAAGTTAAACAGTGCTTGGAAAACATTACACCCAGATGTAGAAATGTACAGAGACTGTTTCTGTTTTGCTACTGGAGTATATCTCAATGCAAGCTTTCTCAATGCAGGCAGATTTCTTAGCCATCAGCTCTCTAAGGCTCATCAGTCAGCAGTAAATTTGAGACAGTGGCCTTCAGGGAACAGGGGCTGCCTCACACAGCAGGTTAGAAACAAAGGAGAACTCTAATCATGGTCTACACAATTAGGTCTAGCTACAAAATTTTAATAATCAGATGCCAGAAATTGTCAGCCCAGTCATTGCCATTCTGCATGTAGCATATTCCTGATCACTGGTGAACACTGAGTAGCTGCAGGAGATAATAAATATTTGTGTTCCAACAGCAATAGTGAAACTCTCAGCCACTACAGTGGTCCTGAGAGTAGCCTCTGTACAAAACACCTGTCTTGGGGGGTATTTGGAATTAATCTTGCCCAACACTGTTCCCTTTAGCAATTTCACAGTGTTGGAGGACCTCCTGGAATGTATCTTTCATTTAAGTTGAATCAAAAAGGACTTGGGGTGCCCAATCCAACACCACATCTGGATATGAACCATATGCAAGAAGTGGGAATTACCAGGAGGATTTGATGCAAATTTGCATTCTTGATGAGAACTAAAACCCTAATGCAGGTGCACTCAAAGACTTCAAAAGACTGCATTACTATGAAAATATGTGTTAGAGCACAATCTCCTGCACTCCTGTGGCATGCAAGTATCTTTATAAATCTGTTCTTTAAAAAAAAAAAAGTCCTGATCTCCTTCTAGCTTTTGCAATACAGGCAACATTAATAACTTGATGAGTTAAGCTTTTCTGGCTCTCTTCCCACAATAGAAGACCCTTCCTGACAAAGCTCATCACATTTCCCTTTCATGTCCTGCATGCTAAGAATTAATGTCTTAACTTGGGTTAAATAAATCTAGCAATAACCTGCTCATCTCTGCAACTAACTTTCTGATGACTGATTTACACTGCTCTCCTTATTATCTACAGCCTCTAATGGGTCATTAAACGTGTAACTGCTGGCTCTGAACTGTGAAATTGTCCTACTTACAGCAAATACTTACATTTACAAATATTAATTTCCCCTTTTTACAAAGAAATCTACCTGCTATACAATGACATTTCTTTCAAGTCAAGAACTTAGTCTAAAAATCAGAATCTTTCAGAGCTTAGAGAGACTTTTATCTGCTGCTCAGTTTTTGGGAGCAAACACAGCTGAGGACTAATCACATGAACTCTCCATGCACAGAACAATTGACTACAGAAGAGTTTTGTGCGTGAATGATTTGAAGAACTAAGCCTGTAGCTAAAAAGTGGAAAGACTTACAGTGGATTCATTTAAGTGTTTGGGGCATAGAGCTTTAAAAGGTCTTTATTTTATGTTTCATTTGTATATTCAAAAAGATGAATAAATCTTAAAAATTGCTTCAGCAATATGTATTTGTGTCAGAGGTCTATTTTCAGAGTTATCCATAACAGAAGGGGTCACAAGTGACCATGCATCACCCAGTTATGAAAATGGCCTTAAATCCCATCTCACCATTTGTTCTATTTGTATATAGTTGGGTTAAAATCAATCACAAATACAGCCATGGGCGAAAGTGAAATGTGTTTCTGACCATTTACTTTCCAGCACCCAGACCAGTGTTCACACGAATAAGATGTTTCAGCAGATACTCATGCATTCTAAAGTTTTATCACTAGATGAAGCGGAAACTCAATGCTTCTTATAAGAAGTGGTCCGTGAAATCAGATTTGCAATGCAAAAATTTATGGTCCCCTTTGTAGTGAAAGCCTGTGACATGTTATCTCACTTAAGTAACCAGTGCCAGATATGCAACTTTTGTTATCAAGTTACTGTCTCCCAGAAATGCATTTTTGGCTCTCTCAGTTGGTCTAAAGACCTATTTTAGACTATGATGGTGGCAGATAATTTTTCTGCTAAGAAATGTAAGATAAATGTAAACCTCTATATAAGTGTTGTATATTATAACACACACATTCAGGGGAAATGAAGGGGAGAGATTTCTATAGCTAAACATGATCTCAAAAAATTCTTCCATATGTGGAAAAGACTGGAAAGCTAACATATAAATATAGATATATATAAATATACACACTGCTCAGTGTGTATACATTTATATCACATTCATTAAACCTCAAAATATAAAATAAATTAATTTCTGTAAGCAAAGGAGAGGTATAAATTTCCAATGTGCAAAATCCATCTCCTGAAGTATCAAAGACAGCAAAACCTATTTCCTAGTTCTTGTTTTTAATAAAACTCCAGTTTAGATGGTCTTTTTGTAAATTAAAAATTTATTATCATTAAAAGATGTATAAAAAGCAGCCTGGCTACAGTATAATTGCAATTAAGTGGCAGGAATAACAAAAGCATTTATAAATATTCCAAATTCCCATTGGCGTTTACTTTCAAGTGAGAAATCTTGAGTAGCTCACAACGTTTTTAACAGCAAAATGGCAGCAAATCAAAATCAAAAACCAGAGCATTCCTGAAAGAAAAATTCAGATTCAGAGATACTCTTCCAAATCTCAAGGCTCTTTCTTTTCTTCCATCACAAGTACAATGTAACTCACAATGACCTTTAGGTTTGAAGCCAAACCTCAAAATGTGGGCAAGCCTCTGTGGAAAGCAATTTAAGTTTTCTTCTTAGGACAAAGGAGACAGAAATACCTAGATAGATGTCAGGCAAAATTTTCTATATCTACTGAAATAAGTGCATGATAACACTGACAGAGTTTTGGGAAATGCTTAGACAGAAGTTATTTCCTCATTAGAAGAGAACTATTTGCCATTCAGTAGCTGCTAATAATAAACAATATAGCTATGAAAACTGCATACAACTTAATTGGAAAATTGGTGTTTTAAAGGCGACCATGATACAAATAGGATTTTACTGCATTCAGTTCAACAAGTCTGAACAATGTGTGATATGAATCACAAGTTCTTTGTTCCAGAAGAATAATATGTGCAGCAAAGATGAAAAATTGGATGAAAGATTAAAAATTTGAAAGCATTTATCTGACTAATTTGCACTGCACTTCTGAGCTCTCAAAACACTAATTCAGCACAATACTAGTTATTTACAGTGGATATGTCTGAGATTGTTTATACTGAATGTACTGACAAGCAAACCTTGCCCTGCCCAAATTCCTAAATTAAATAAATCCATGTGACTCCGATGAGCTTAGTGCAGGCTCAGCTCAGTGCTAATGCAATTGCGTGCTGCCCTGCAGCTTGAGGCACCAGCAGAACAAGTTCACATCCATTTGGGGAACAGACAAGAGCAAGCTCACACCTGCCTAAAAACAATGTGTAAACATACAGGATAAAGAAACACACAGAATATTAAACAAAATCTGGGTCAGGGAGGAAGGCAGTAATTCCAACTTCGTGCATTAGGCAGCTATATCATACCACTCCTTTTATGTAGGACAATGTCATTGGTTTTTTCCTTCTTTTCTCTTTTCTTCTTTTTTCCCTGAACAACTAAAAGACAAAGTTTCAATGATGCAGGAAACTCCCAAACAAGATATTTCCTTTTCCCAGGTACTAAACTTCTGCTCTGACTGAAATTTTTACTCGCAGTCTAAAGAAATTTGAAGAATTTTATTCTTTACAAAAAACCATGGTTATTTTCATTAGTTAAAATAGCTAAAACACTCTATTTTGTTTTGTGTTTTTATGGCTGTTAGGTTTTGTTGTTTGGTTTTGTTTTGGTTTTTTTTAAGGAAAAATCTCAGTTTCGATATCCCTGAGGCCTGTTCAGGAGTTTGAGGTTGGCAATTTTCCAGGGGGGCCACAGAATACAAGGCATTATGCTAACGACCAGGACTGCCAAAATACACAAAGTAGCATGCTCTCCCTTCCCCTAAAATTACATATGGATCAATACAGTGATTTGTAGATCAGGATCCAGACACTAAAATAATAATCGTTGTTTGACTGTCCTGTGGTTCTGATTTCCAAGTCATCCACCTCAAACAAAATCCCATCTGACCTGTTCAGAGTTTTTCACATATCGTCTTTCAGCAACTCCAAGGATATTTAGCAGTTCCAGCTGATGAATAAAGACCTGTTGCCAAGACCAGTCACCACTTTACAAATCAATAAACACTTTTTTTTCAGAGCACATGGTCTTCTTCAAAAAGTTAGTTTTTAGTGGCATACACCTACTTGGCGACAGTAAGTTTGTTGTCAAGTTTCACACATCGCTGCGTGTGATTTCTTTTCTCAAATGCTGGAGTTTACCAGCACACTTTTAAAAAGCCTGTTTAAAATGAGGCATATTTAATAGCAAGACAGCTACAGACTCATTCTGGAACAGTTGGCCTTGTGACTGGAGGAAGGGAAGCTCCAGAGATGCACCCTGCCCCATCTCTGTCCTGATAAGGAGGACTTTTCCTTTCAATAGGAGGATAGTTCAGAAACCTTGAACTGCCTTTTAGGCCTCCTTGCTGAGACCTCAGAGGAACAGAAAACTTGTTGGTGAGCTTGTAACAAATTACTTGCAAACACTAAATCTTGTAGAAGAGCCATCAAAAATGTTTTAAGTAGGAAAAAAAATCTCTGTGTAGTCAGACAGGATTAAAAGATGTAAAAGGACATCTTTTTACATGCTTAGGCACCGTGTGACATTCCATCCTCAATTATAGCTTCTAAGAATAGGGCCAATTTTTTGGAAAGCATCCAGTTCCTAAAGCACACCCTATGATATTCACATTTTTCTAAAAATCTGATTATTTTCTATGAGCACATAATCTCTCATAAAAGAAAATCAAAATATATTTGTAGCCCTGGTGACCACAGAGTAAAGCATTCAGCTTTGAATCCACTACAGCTCAGGTATTCAGGAAACTCTTAGGAGATTAAGACCACTGTACATTTTATTTCTTTAAAAATCTCCAGTACTATGGGAAGTAAGAAGATTTGATAGTTGTTATAATCAGGATTGGCAATAAAATCTAAACTATGAAAATTATTCAGATATTATACCTCCAGTCTTGCACTGGGTTAATTCATAGTCAAGTTCTTCCCTATGACCTCTCAAATACCCTGATTTCCTATTAAGAATGCCATCAAACTAATTTAATCTGATGCATACTCATGTCAGATTACCTACACTTCTTTTTTCCTGTAAAAATGACATTTTTAATTTCATAATCAACTACAGTTTTTTACTAAGTAGTCCATAAGCAGAATCTTGAACTTAGAACCTTCAACCACATCTTCATGCTCTCATGAAGTCAAAGAAGTCCTGGTTGATAACCAAAGATTGCTATTCATAATGTGGAGACTATCCTGGAGTTAGAGATGGGTCATACAAGTCTAGGACTGTAAGGACTTTGAGCCAGGAATGAAAAATGCCCCCAGAAATGAACAGTGAGAGGATATGGGTGACTAGAGCATCAAACTCAGAACAGGAAACAGAGCGGGAGGCTCTGAGAGGCTCCTGAGATTAGAAAACCAAAGGGAACAGTGGTCACAAATTGTTGAGGCCAAAACAAAAATGTTTTAAGGAAAAAGGATTTAGAGGTGAGAATACTAGAGGCAGGGAGCTGGACAGGTGGGTTTGGGGAAAAGTCTGTGCTGTGGGGCAAGATAGCTGCTAAATCTGGAAGTTCCAATTTATTTAGCCATGGTGCTTTTTTGTTCCAGATAACTCCTGGATGCATCAATCCAGATTAGATTACTGTAATGCATTCTGCAAGGGGCTACATACTACAACTCCTTGGAAACTGAAGCTAGAGCAAAATGCTTATTCAGCTCAATTTCATTCTAGGAGTATTACACCCGCACTTCAGGATACACACTGACTGCCAAAATGTTTCCAGGTGGAAATTAAGAAAGATTGCCAACTCTCAAGCCAAAACTGAAGAGAATAAATTTAAGTTTTTGTGCAAAGCTGCAAAATTATCTTTTTTTCCTGTTTTTTTAAAGACTAGTAAAAAATTGTTAATACATGTTACTGACATGGCAGCACTCAACCCCCTGAAATTTATTTATGCCAAATAAAAATCAGAGGTACCAAAATAACCAGAAATCACATCATGACCAATTGTAAAAAGACCATGATGAGAGTTAGAGTCTTCCTACTCTTTATGAAATTTCCTTAAAACTTGACCAGAGTTAGGTCCAGACAAGGATGGCAAAAAAATGTCACCCAACTATGCCTCTACCTAGAGAGCAAAATAAAGAGGGAATAAAGGCTAAAAGTGTCTGAAAATTTGTCTTTGTTCTCCAGCAGCAGCCAGAAGACCTAAACACATCCATTGTATCTAAAAAAAGGTGTTCAACTAGTTCCTTCAAGAGAAGTCAGAGATCCTGTTCTTCACTAAGCCTAGAGTCATTCTGCCACATGCTGCCCATGGCTGGATAGGAAAACAGGTAAGAGTTGTAACAAAACCATAATCATTGAAAAAATGTCAATACCTGAAGAGGAAAGCTTCTCATAAATATTATGCCTATTTCAAACAGGATGTGCATCTTCCAAGGTCTTCCAAGAACCTCTGGTACACTTTTGTCTTTACAAAGGATACAGAAATGTCTTATTTTTTGTTGCAAAAATGTACTCCAGTGCCCATGTACATACTTTACAGACATATAATAGCATGTGTTTCTCTATATAAATGTGGCATGTGGATTAGAAAATCCAGAATTATCTACAGAAATGAAGAATGTTTCAAATTAACACTGTTCAACTGTCTCTGCCTCCCAAGAAGTTGGGAGAAAATCCTCAAAATCCCTCCCTAGCATTCATCAAATTAAACAGCATTTATGCCACAACATGCATGACTTCTTCATCTCCTTAAAAAAACTAAAAATTTCCTCTGATGATTTGCAGGCTTATTATTTTTCCCAGCTTATTCTGTGACTTTAAACCATATGTTGGGTTATAGACACCTACCTAGAATCTGTGTGTAAGGTTGAATGGGAAATGCAGGTTTCTATGGCACACAGCAATCAAATTGCTGCTCAAATGAATGCTGTAAAGAGGGGTAAATAACAACATAAAAAGTAAAGAAAAAAGTAAAATCCATGATTGAAAAATGTAAGATAAAGCAATGTCTAGAGTTCACTCATTATTACCCTTGACTATGCTGTTCTCAAAGATTATTTCAGCAAGGATTTTTCTATGAATCTCCTGTTTGCTTTCTTAACAAGTAAACATATGCTGGGCTAATCCATTGTTCACAGTCTGTGGAAATTTTGGGATGACAGCACTTCAGGAGAACACCTATTCTGAGTCCAACACAAGCTGAAATAAAGCTCTATTCATCTAACCTGTTCTTAGAAACCTCCAAGAAAGGACCTTCCATTACATGTATATGAAAGAATGTCCACATTTTGTTTCCACTTACAGATTCATTAGACTTATAGTGAAAAAGTCTTCTTTTTAGAAACTAACCTAGTTATTCCTGGCAAAATTAAATTTACTGCTCCTAGCCTTTCTCCATTGGGCACTGGAATACAATTGATCATCGTCTTTTTTACAACAACATTTTATGTATCAGAAGACTTATGTCTCCCCTTTGGTACTTTCTAGACTAAACAAACCATGTTCTTTAAGCCTTCCCCACAGGTCATGTTCTCTAAAACTTCTATCATTCTTACTGCTCTCCTTTTGTCCCTTTCTACTTTGTCTATGTTTCCTAAAGCATGGAGATCAAAACTGTAAACAGCTTTTCAGATGAGCTCTCATCAGTGTTCCAAGGAACAGAATAATTGCTTCCTGCTTCTTCTTCAGTATTATATCTAGCCTAGAATTAGATCCAACTTCATTGCAATGGAATTCCACTGTGCAATTTTAGATTCCTTTTCCCATGCTATTACCTCAATAGCATATGTGACTTCTCCCCTGTAAGAGGACTTGCCTTTACCAAATTTCAAATTTCTTATTCTAGACTCTCTCCAGTTTATCAAGACTGGAGCAGCTTTTTGAGCAGTTTGACTGCACCTGCATACTTGGAGCTTCTTACACCTCTATCCATGACCAACAATATTAATGGCATCCCTATTTTACCACTGAAATACTCAACAGAATCAGATAAAGGACAGACCTCTTTGGAACCCTGCTGTAACTGGCCCTCCTGCCTGAAAATGAGCAATGGAAAATTTGTCTTTTTGTCTATTGTCATGGCAATCTCATAATTATTTAAATTTAAAAATACATTTTTAATTAAAGCCTTTATTATTGCAATTCATTTTACACTAGTTATTAATTACATTTCAAAAATTATGTATTTATTTGCATATTAAAAATATCTGGTGGGACAGGGTTAAACACCTGGTGAATTAAAGGGTACCACTTTCTGCTTTAACCACAAAACCAGTTACCCTATCAAAGGAAATTAGATTTGCTTGACATAATTTTCCTTGGCAAATTCAAGCAGACTAAATATAGGATGGATATGCTAGACCTGCATTCTTTTTTAGAGAGTGGCCCAAAACTGTCACCTAGGAAAAAAGCTGAGTACAAGTGCTAATAAATACTAGTAAATTAGCTAAGATTTTATATGCTCTGTCTTTAATCCTGCACCTATTTCCACTACTCATATAACATCTCAATGTTCTTGAATATGTTTTGATACTGATTTTCATTATGCTTCTTATACATTCTCTTCCCTGAATAAGCTGTTACCATGCATTGAAAAGCACTTGACTAAATGTTAGCCCTCTTATATTGTCTTGTGCCTCAAATTTCTTTCACAGGTTCAGGTTTCTTAAACTAGTTGAAAACAGTGTCTGGGTTTCAGTAACACTGTGGTGATTATTACCTGTTTTTTCACATCTCTTGCCTTCATTTTGGCTTTTTTTTCCCTTCCGTTCCTTGCATAAAGCCAAAACTTTTTTTATTTTACAGATATTTCCATACAATTTTTCCTTCTTTTATAAACTCAGCCAACTTATCTCTGTTAATCAGAAACAGAACCAAACCAAGACAGCAAGTCCTTAAGTCCCTTCTCCTCCTTCTGACAGAAAAAGTTCTTCTTAACATGTTCCAAGAATGCAAAGGATTATGTATTATGTTGTTCAGGTGTATGGTTTGGGGTTTTTTAATTTGTGTTAGTAGCCAAGAAATTGTGTTTTCTCATTCTTACCTGCTCCTGATTCTAACACAATTCCATTGGTCATCGTGTAAAAAAAGTGTGATTTGCCTCTTAGCCTCCTACTCCCAATTAAGTAGTCTATCATACATCCCCATTATATTTTCTTCCCTGTTTTTTCCCTTTTATTTCTACCCAGACACTATGAACTTATAACCTAGTTTAGTATCAAAAAATGATTTTTCATATAAAAGCAATGTTAAATTTTTCCTCAGGCTCCTTCATCTGAAAATGAGTTACTTGTTTCTACAGACTGTTTTTCTACTCCAGAAAAATAAGGTACCAGACCAAAAGCCAAAATTTTAAACTATTTCAGGACAGAAATAAATACCAGAGCTATTAGCTTCAGTTCAAAGAATTCAGCGTTGCTTATTAGTTCTTTGGAAAATTTATTTTATTCTGAAATAGCAAAACAACAAAGTTATAAAACTGAGGGTGAAGAAAGAGGTGACCAACCTGATCTGGAGAGGGTCTGTGGTTGTGTTGTGTCCTCCCAGGAGACCGATGGTGGTGGTGGTGGTGATGGTGGTGGTAGTGGTGATGGTCATCATCATAGTTATCTGCCATCAGCTTCATTCTGTTTTGTGTCTGTTTAAGATGTAAAGCAAGACAATTTTATTACATGTTGGAATGGATTATTCCGACAGTGTTTTAGGACTCTCTTGGCTCTGGGGCTTTTTGGGGAGTTTTTTTGAGCTAAAGGATCTAAGAATAGAAATCCAGACTGCTGGCTCACAAAGAAAAGGAAAGAGAAATAGAGAAAACAAGTATGTGAACACATCCTCTGTTTCAGTTTTCACATCCATAGAATGACATGAAGAAGTCTGAAAAGCAAATGATGACAGATGATGTGTTTGAAGGGCAAAAGACATTCAGCTTTTCTAAATATATTATTTTAGAGCTGTTTCCCATTTTTCCAGTCTAACATTATGTCTTAGCAATCGACTTCTTAAATCTCACTGAAAGGAATATGAAGTGTACTTCAAACATTTACAGTTGGCTACCAAGGCATGTCAGCAACAACCATGAATAGCTGTTCTAAAAGTTTTATTTGGGGTAATTTATTTTAATTGTACACAAGGATCACCCTGCTAAACAATAACGAAAATGAATCTGAAAACTAAGTGATAGAGACACAGGCACTTAGAGAAATAAGTGATTATGGAACTTGACACATTACTGAATGGAAGTAAGTCTAAGACCTAGATCTTGAAAAAGAGATCAACACTTCAGCTACAGCTGTGTACAGATAATAAAATCTATGTCACCATGGGATAACAAGATACATTGCTGCTCTTTATCACTACTACAATTATTCCATACCATGAAATACATAGACTTGAATAATTCAAACCTTTCTCATAACATCAAAAATATCTTACTACCAATAGTTTGACACCTATGGATACAGTTGTTATTTTTTTGTGGTACCAGGACTGAAGACTCTCTCAGGCAAACCTGCTAAACTGCAATCAAGTTTAAATTAATTTTGCACAGAAAAAAATGGTGTCAACTCCCAAAGTTCTCTTCCAAAATTAAAATAATCAGTTAGAAGCATATACAATTAATACCACATAGGTGACTGAAGGAAAGATAGCAGTCTCAGCTCACTTGATGTCATACTCCAATGCAGCAGGATTCATGGTAACCCCATTGAGGATGGGAGCTAAACACATTGCCCAGGACTTTGCCCAAATTAATGAGTTCCAAAGGACCAACATAAGCAGATGAATTTGAACACAACTCATTGGTTCAGTATGTCCCCATAGTAACTGGTCTAACTGCCTTCCAATGCCAAGTCCCCATAAGATAACTCATGTCCCATAGCTAGGATGTGGTAAATGTGGTAAATTCCAGGACTGTTCTAATTTGATTTTTCTTCAAAAACAATTCTATATCAAAGTGTCTGTTTGGAAAATTTCACTGGCAAGTATATTTTTATGTAAAACCCAGAGATTACTATAAAATTCCCCAACTTTAATGTTTTTTGCTGAAGTTGAAAAGGGACTTGAAAAAAACAAGCAAACTAAATATTCGTATTACATAATATTTCAAGTATAACAAAGTCTAATGTCAGGAAAACGGCCACAGAATCTTAGGAAGTCCTGATGTACCTTTTCATCAATTAATTTTTTTCAGTTGTCACAATGTTTCTCAAGCACTTCACATGATGTTCAATAGAGGATCAGACAAAACCGCTTTACAGGAGGGGAGCTGTACTCCGTTTAAGTAGCAACAACCAACTAACCCAACCAAACCCTCAAGGAATCCACAACAAAAAGATAGAGAAAACATCACAGGTCAGATGTGCACTATTAGACATTCTGAGCATCTCCATAGCACTGTAAGAGCACTTTCTCAGTATGGTATAGAGAAGAATCTGCACCGTTGGAAATATTTTATTCTCTCCCTCCCAAATACAAAGATGGAAGCAAACAGCTGAATGAATTTCAGTTGTGACTTTCTACTGATTTTGATAAAAAGATCACCTCAATCAGAATCATCATGGTTGGTCTGTTTGTCTTTAGATTCAAAGAGGAAGGGCTTTTGAACAAAAGAGTAGAAAAGATGGAGAATTAATAGACAAATAATAAGCCACTTACTATAAACACTGTCATACCCTGCCTCTTTGGGGAAGCTCCTAAAATTTTATTAGTTTATTTTCTTATCAATGAACAGCCTTAAATTTCCTACCTTTCAACTGTATTCCATAAAGAATGCAAAAGTTAAACAAGATGAGATATGCAATCCTAAAAGTGTCCTCTGTAATGAGGTGTTGGGGATTAGGCGTGTCATGGGATAAGAACTGTAAATGAATGATGTCATCTTTCTAATTTGGTGCTGAAATATAAATAAACTACTTCTAATGTTTCTTCCTTTTGCATGCCAGATTGCAGTAAAATCTGCACAAAGAAATGTTAATGCTCTAGTAGCCTTCCTTTAGTATGCTTGTTCTTTGTTCTGGGAGCAAAATAGACAAGAAATATGAAATGAGAATTTCTTTTCCACCCAAGTAACCATCAAACCATCTAAACTTCATCATGACTTGTAACTGCCATCAGTTTCTTAAAATGATGCAACTTACCTGGCAAAATAATACTTTTAAAAGCTTTTTGGTTTTCATTTGTTAGCTCTTCAACTGATAGCGGATGCAATTTTGATGTTCTGTTTGCCTTTGCTTTAGCTACTCCTAGTGCTACACTTCCACGCTGAACTGTATTTTCCAGGTATGCTTAGCTTTGGCTTAACAAGTACAAACATCTTATGATTTCAAACTTGTAAAAGAAAGATTTTTGAGGAGGACAAGCAGGACGATTTCTGGAGAAGAAAACCAAAGTAAAGCTATCCTGAGGAACAAGACAATCCTTTTCACATCCTTCTTAACAAAAATCTGTAACATCACTTCTGTTTTCTCCCTTTGCCAGCTTTTGATATTTAGCAGGCTTTAAAATGCCAACTATATTTTTATTTGAGGAAGGAATTAATTAACCACATTGGAATTTGTTCAGGACCCCAGGGCTTCACACCCCTACACCTACATACACACAGCAAGGTGTGTACGTGTTGGGACACTGGTTTATCAGTCAGAGGAAAATCCTCATGGTCTGGGTGCCAGAGCAACACATTCAGGGACTGTTCCAGTGCTGCCTGAGGGGGGAAATACCACACAGTGACCTGGCAATGCCATCACTTCCTGTCACAACTTCTGCCTTAAAAGTTCCTATTCAAGGACACCCAAGAGATTTTCTTATATTTCTTTAGAAAGCACAGAACATTATTCAATACTGACATTTCTGGATGATCAAGAAATTGAATCTTGAAATATACAATAAATGAAAATTATAGTGGTGATCACACATGCATTCAAACCGTGTAATGTCTAATGTGCATCACTGGTGCACCACTGCACCTTATCTGAAATAGTTCAATTGCACAGGTCAAACTTGTATTCACATTCTCCTCTCAAACCTGAAATGGGATTCCAAAAAATTTACATAGCCACAGCTCAGCCAACAGTTCTTTTTGAAAAAGTCTACAGAACATCAGGCCCTCACCTGAGAAGGAACATGTTTTAATTTGTATTTATACTAAAAAAGAAAAACATGTGAATTTGTGAAATGCAACAATTAATTAACTCTATCTCCTAAAGACCATGTAGGGCCTTATTAGTTCTAGCCTAAACAGTGCCCTCAGTTTTTTTTTTTCCTCTTAATTTATTGTCTACATTCAAAAAATACTGCATCCATTTTGAAATAAAGGAATGAGCAAGGAATTAAAAGCAGCTTAGATCTACTTGCACAGGTATATTAACCCTTAGGGCTTGAAACAGTTGTCTTTGATCATTCAATATCACTATTTGCTAAGCTGTCAAGGTCATGAATGGTATGTGTAACTGAATTTTTAACCCCCTTACCAAAGAATTTATGACCTAGCACTGCAAGAAAACTGACAGATATTTCTTGTCCTCCTAAAAGTCTGTTGAGTTTAAGGAAGGATATACCAAAGTGAAATGAAAGTCTTTGATTGACTGGTAACAGACTAAATAGCTTAACAGCAATCTGTAACTGTAAAACTGTAATATTAAAGCTGTCTTTTGCAAAATATTTTAGCAAGGTGGCAATAGGGAACTATGCTTTCATCTGTCATCTGGATCAAGTTAACAACACAACTCTCATGAATGAGGTTCAAATGAGGAAAAATAATAAGATTTGTTGCTCTGGGATATAGGTGTAATACAATTCAATAGCTATTACTTTCCTTTGGATTTTCTTCTCAATCTCTCTTCATTTAATGGAATTTGAAGTTTCTAGAATATTCACTTTCAATAGGGTAGGATTTTTCCCGAAATGAGAAGGAGGCAGATATAAAACCTGCAGGCTGTCCTGGAGCTATCCTGGGGTCTAACTCTTAAAGCACGAAATTCAAAATCCAGAGACCCACATTCATGGTTTGATTATGCAATGGCCTCTTGTTGTCTTTAATGACACAAACTCTTTTTCTTGCAATCTCACTGGTTGAAAAAAAGCATTCTTATAATTCTGCAAAAAAACTCTGAAAATTTCATAAGGCAGGCATTTAGTTCTAGTCTTCACAATTTTTAATAACAGGTGATTTTGTCTGAGCTTTTTTCCTCCTGATACAATATTTTAGAAACAGAAAAGGGGAGTGATCTAAAAAAATTTAATTCTCCAGACTACAGAGTTCACCAAGTTTATCCAGAAGCTGCATGAAGAAATGATTGGAATGAATCTAGATTTAATGAAAGCACGTGCAACTGCAATTGGTTTTCCTGTATGAATCCAGTGCTTCAAGCCTGAGTCGCATTGACATGAGGGTTAAAAAATGTTTGCTAATTAAGCCAGCTCTGGCCTTATGCTCTCCAAATAAAATCAGTTTTCACATTAGAACAATTTGCATTTTTGCATTCTTTGAAAATTGTTGTCATTTCAACACAAGGGAAGAATTTCTTACCATTTCTACTGCTGCACAACTCAGAAATCACAAACTGCCATGGAATACAATTTATACTGGATTTATTTGACAAGTTACAATTCATTAAATGTTGGACAGCAAATGCTGTACTTGCCCTCACACACCCCTAAAGTTCAAGAAATTACACTTGTCACTCACAATCTTTTAAGTGACTATAAAAGTTTGCATACAATCAAGACTTTATAAAAATGGTACCCCAAAATATTACAATAAAACAATGTAGACTACCACAGAGAAAGACAGTCTTGGAAAGTAGCTACAAAAGGCATTTGAGAAAGCACCACAGAATCCTGTGCTTGTAATAACCCTTATGGTGACTTTTGACAACAAAAGAGTCAACACAAGCTACAAAGAAAACTAGAATTAAATGCCATTTAAAGCCTGTATTTCCAGAACTTAATAAAGTTCACTAATCCTTTTTTATTTTTTTTAAAAACCCTCTTCATCAAGTTTTCCTTTATTCCACTTCTGTTGTTTCATCTTAACTAAATATTTTTCTGAAATCAAAAATAACAAGTTCAAGTTCCAACCTTGGAGCCTCTAAAAATCATCTTCAACCTCACTGTCATTGTTCCCCCTGCTTTAACAGCTCAAGCCTATAGAGATACCTGCATCCTGCACAAGTGATGGGAAAAGAAGCCAAAGAGTGAGATTAATTTGCCATCTAGAAAAGATACTTAGGAGAGAGCCCTTTGCAATGTTTCAGTTTAAACTTTTCATATACTTTGGGGCACTGTTTCACTAACTATCCAGCTGTAGAAGAAAAGAAAATTCCAAGGCTAGTGCTACAAAGCCAAAGCTTGAGACTGCTCCATTTTTAATGGCAGCACTTTTCTTGAATGCACACAATGAAATGAGACAAATTGTTAAAACACACCCATCAAGTATGGTTTTGACAGAAGGGTCCTTTTTCCACCAGCCAGAGGATCTGTTAACCTGTTATTGCTCTGAAGGACCTTTTGCCAGTATTACAGCTGCATGGAAGAAGTGGACTTGATAGACTTCCAGAGATTGTATTACTTAATGCTAATTATTCAGGCCACGTTTAACAGTGTAATACTAACAACATCATGCTAATTATTTCCAAAATAAATTATACTCTTGTCTTCAATGGGTATAAATATACAATAATATTCAATTCAGGCTTCTTCGTTGCTTATGTAGGGAGATTTTAGACACCAAGAAAACTCCAATGGAAAAAAATAAGCTTAAGACTCTTAAGTTTGCCAGCACTCATCAGTAAGTGAAAGATAACAAAAAACACAGCAGTATGTTAACTAACCAGCAACTGCAAATGCTAAATAAGTATGATAATCATAACGGTATGGGTGTTGGAATGCATCACCATGGGGCAGTGTTATGTTTTACTGAGTGCTTTAATTATGCATTTTCTTTTTATAACATCCCTGTAACGTAATCTGTTCTTATATTCTTACTCTTAACTACATTTTAACACGGGTTTGCTGCTTTGTTTCTTGCCTCCATTGAAGAACACAAATTTTTCCCTGTTAAAATTCCAAATGGGCTAATAAGCATGTTTTTCTTTTCCTGTTATAGTGTATGCCTTGTCTTGGAAAGTGTGAGAGACAGGATGCATGCAGGCTCAGAGTGTGCATGATAGCACACTGCAGAAAAGCTTGGCTACTCTGCATTTAACTCTTTTTAGGTTTTACCTCATTAAGGATAAAACTGTTCCATACAATATAAGGAACACAGTCAACTTTTCATGCTAAGAAAGTATACATATTTATCTTTTTCACATCTGTATTTAGTTAACTCACATGATGGTCTTACATTTAAAACTTAGAATTCTTATCATCTGTAACAGGTAACCCAGAGCAGTTGATGTTCAGGCCCTGTCTGCCCACACAGGACAGAAAATCAGGATTAAGAAAAGGTACTGACTATTTTCCAAGTTTTCATTAAATCCAAAATTCCACCCAGGGAAAATACAAAATCAATTGCTGGACAAATTAATACTCTGACTTGTCTGCAGCACTGCAAAGCAACTTCTATGTAAATTTTTTCAGAGACTTAGGTCTGGTAATTTAGTATTGAACGTGAGCATAGAAGCTTTACAGACACTTCAGTTCTTTTTTAATTAGAGCACTATTTAACTGGCATGAACAACCATTACACCTGCTGCTTTGCAAGATGACAAAATGTGACTGACTTACCCTGAAAGAAGCTAAAGCTCAGAGTAAGCCTCCCTCTTCACAAGCTGAAGGACAACAGCTTCCCAAACACCAGCTGGGACATTGGACACTTGGCAGACAGAGACAGGCAGCACTTCCAAGTGCCAAGCAGACACTTATCTAAAGTACTGAGGCCAAATTTCAACTTTTCTGACACTTGTGATTAAACAAAGCTATGCTGAATAGAACATGGACTGTCTGACTTTTTTTGTGCATTTTCCTGCATTTAGAATTTGTGGTTTTGAAGTCTTTTAAAGCTCTGAGAATTAAAAGTATGGCTTGAAGCACAGGAAATATCTTGTAATAATACAGCATACTCAGTAATATATAGGCTCAAGTCATGCTAAAGGTATTTGTCTGAGTCCTACTACTAACCTGGGTAATTACATAGAAGTATGTAAGAACATAGACACAAAGAAGTGGGTTAAAAAGCATAATTAAAGCTCTGAAACTCTAGCTGCCTGAGGACATCTCAGGCCAGGTCCTGCTAAAAACAGACAAGCAACAGAAGAAGGAAGGGTCTCTTTTTTTCCTTTTTACAACAGGAAATAACTCATTAAAAAGATACTTCCCCATAATAATTATTTAAAACCAGACATGAATCAGAAACTTCAGCAGCTAAATAAGACCTTAGAAACTGCAAATCTCTGATTAGCAGCACTGGTCATTTTTCACCATCTTTAATGTCTGATTAGTGAGTTTCAGCTGTACTTTTTACAATTTCAATACAAGCCCAGGTCTCCCATTTGTATCATACACAAAATATAGCTTAAGTTGAAATTACTACATTTTGTTGCATACATTGTATGCAACAAAAATTGCTAAATGAAACATACATTTCAATACACTGGTTGTACATTTCAATATGGACTGAAATGGTGATAACATCACACCACCTAGAGACCCCTTATATACAGCTAATTTCTTTTTGATGCTGGATTGTCAGAATTACCAGTTTTATCCACAATTACAGCATCAGAAATATCTAACAACCAGTTTTTTACAGTATTTTTTTTAATAGCTGGCTACTTAGCACTGCATTTGAGATCGAGTGTTAAACTATATTTAGTCTTATTATCATGGGGTACATTACAGTAGAACATAAGGATTTGTTTAAAACATGTCACATAGAGAAAAATCTTTTTGGCTTGGGAGTTCAGATTGTTGTAATAGAGATATTTACTATTCTTATTTGAGGTACTTAATAACCATTTTCACCTACCAAGCAAGCCAGATCCAGAATTACAAAAGTTTCAGTGTTAATATATATATTATTTTATATCTGCATTACCTACTTTTTCCATTTAAGATTTGCAGTCTCAGTGAAGTTAAACCATTTGTCTGAATAAAGTTATAGGATAAGTTCAAGACCAGATTATCACCAGTAAAAAAAGGCTGCCCTGAGCCATGGCCAGGCTTAAATTGTAAGACAGATCCTTCAAGAATTAAAAAATCCTGAACAGAGAACAAACAGAAACAGATTTTAAAGCAGGAAAGGGCTCTTGTACCAAGCTTGTGGTGCTTTCAGGGGCTGACTGCTAAAGGCTAAAGAAGCCCCTCCCATTGAAATGCTTTGTGTAAAAATACCACGCAAAAGACTTTGGATTCCTGAGAGCATAAGGAGGAAAAAGTGATGCCATATCCAGCCATGACCCAAGTCCATCAAATTTTATAATATAAAGTGTCAAATCTTACTGAGAATATGTGAAAAGTGTTATGAGAGTGCTGCCAACATATTCAGTATTTTTTCGATTAAGTTGTTCAGGCAGAGGCTCTTAGCTCCACTCACATATTGCCTTGCCTACCCTGTGCCCCTCCTGTGTTAAACTACAGGGAAAAGCGGCACTCTGCACTTCCAGCCCTACAGGAAACTGCACTGGGCAAAACTGAGATTCAATCAATTTGCAATGACTGTCCTGACCCACGTTCAAAACCATAGATTCAAAAATAAATCAGGTTAAAAATTAGGAGAATAAACCCCAATGTTAAGAGGTGCAGAAATATTACTTTAGATATTTCTAATTAATAGAAAAGTATCAACTAAAAAGGTTTTTTTAAAGACAGTAAGGCCACTGAATGCTTTCTATTGATATAAATGGGATCTGAATAGCCAGATTTAAAATCAGAGAGTAAAAGACATTTTACTACATTTTCTGAGAACTTTTAAGGAAAAAATAACCAGGTTGATCATGAAGTTATTAGAACATCTATTCCTACCTGTCCAAAATAAACAAAGAACCTGGGTACCATAAGTGCAATAAAAAACCCCGTGACTTAAGGGTCTCAAGACTTCTCTTTTGTTCACAATTAGGTGCTTAAAGCTTGAACAAGACCAAGATTATGACTAATGGTAAACAGCACAAACTGAAGAGGTAAAAAAGCAGCAGAGTGATCAATTAATTATGCCTGCAGTACCAATGTGAATGGCTTCTTAACATGGATTCTATTCTGTGATACTGCACAATTAAACTGCACAATGTCTGTCTGAAGCAGATCTGTGTCAACAACAGCAGCAATACAATGACACCAGCAATGAGAACATCAACAACAAAAAGAATAAAATCATATGGGGTCCTATAATACTGACACCTGTGAAACTCAAGGCAATCAGAAAGATGCATGGCATCAGAAACTGAAGCAACAGTGATTAGGAACCAACCCCAGAGTTGCTGCAGATAACAATGTCTGTAATGACGCTGTAAAAAAACAGTGCAGGACTTTTCTGCTCCCATGCTGGCTAGACATACAGAGAGCTTAAATGCAATTAATTAATTAATTAATTCACAGTGCTGCAGAAAAATGTTTTGGGCTGCCAGAATAATCACAATCACAACAACTTCTAGTAATATTCTTTTGCTCATACAGTAAAATAAACCCCTTCAATATCATAAAATGCACAGTGCAATAAAGCTGAATTTATCTATCGGGAAAAATACAATTTGGGGTATTTTGTTTTTCTTGAATGCTTGATATCACCACCATAAATATCAGAGTAGCAAGGTTTCTGAAGTATTTAACTAGAACAGGATATGTAATGCAACATGCTGCCTACAATTCCACTTTACTCATTTGCTGGTGAAAGAGCTTTTTAAAATATTTACAAGGTAATTAGTAAGAAATAATTCTGTGTATTGCATGCAAGAGAAAATATTGCTAGTTGTTAGTTTGCTGAGAAAGTGTGATTACACACATTTTTTAAATTCCTTGATGGTTTCTCACCCTTTCTGCTGCATTAGCAATATGTTGATGTGATGAAATATAGAGCAGTGAACTAAAAACTCTGCCAAACACCAGCTTTGCCTCTGGCCAGAGCATTCTGTACACCTGCAGCCCTGAGAGCACTGGAAAGGTTTCTAATTTCATGTTTTGAGAAGAAAAATAAAATGCTCTCAAGGAGTTAGAAGACCTTGCATTTTGGCCAACTGCACTTACATTTTTGGCAATATATCCTAGAAGTGAAAAGAGACAACTGGGACGTTTTCTCTCAGTATCCAAGTTCAGGATGAATCAGTAACATAGCAGTGTCTTCTGCTCTTCCCAAAATCTCTTGAGATGTTCTAAAAATTGACTTTTTAGCTAATTATTTCATGAATGATTGCATCACAGTACAAATTTATCTAAAAATACCTTCTTGGAATTCTCAAAAGGAATCTTGGCCAGGGTGATTATGCACATTATGTAATGACTCAGCCAAGCCCACATGGTAATTTTGTTTAATACTGTATTACTGAAAGGGTTCTTAAAGCCTGCTACAAAGTTCTACAGCTCTCAAAATATAGCATTTGGTGGATGAATCAAAGCAATTCCAGTGGTTTTGTTTTGCTGGGAGTGTATTACTATGCTTCCCAATTATTTAGGCAGTAAACAATAAATATTTAGCTGACAGATTGCAGCTGCTAAATTGTATTTAAATCTTTACAATTAAATGTTTGTTTCTTGTGAGAAAATGTGTTTGCAACACAGAGGTCAGAATTATTACAACTAATTTTACAGCTGAATACACTGTGATACAAATAATTTTTCTAGGTTATCTAGGTTTTGACATAAAAACAATTCTCTTCTTCCAGCTTAAAAATAACAGAACTTTTACTTAAATTCACACAGTCACAACCCATGAAAAGATGGCTCAATTCATTCATATTAATAACATTTTATTCTTCAAAATATGATATGCCTATCTGTAGCTTTATTAAAGTGAATCATAAATATTCCCATTTCCTGACAAAGGCAGAATATTTCATTTCCCTGACTCTTTTTATTTTGCAGTGTGAAAAATTGTGACAAATTATTTTAAAATCAATGTCTTAATCTATTCAACATTCACAAAGGCCAGAAAATGTGGAGGAATACATGAGAGGAATACAAATGTTTTTATCATGGACCAACATGTTATTTTGCCTCTCATAGCAAAAATTCCTCTTACAATATAGAAGAGGGATGAATTTAGGGCTTTATGTTAATGTTTAGCATTATCTAGTGATTCATCTTCTAATATTTATAAATATTTCTCCTTTGATAATCACATTAGGCTGGAGAAGTAGGGCTTTTTTGAATTCTCCCTTTCAGCAGTGTAACAGCTGTGGAAATGCAGGATGGGACAAATAAGAGCAGAAGAAAACAAGCAAGGCTGCAGCTGAACATTCACTGAGGCTCTTGAGAATCAGGAACATACTGAGAGAGAGCATCTCTCAAGGAAGGAGAGGAACTGAATCGCACAGAGGGAATCTGCCCCGGCCCTGCCCAGCACAGTCAGAGCAAACCTTTGTGCTGGATGCACATGAGAAACCTCTGGGGGTGGACAGTGCTCCCCAAAGGGATTAAACAAGTATGAGTGAAGTCTACAACCTCTATTATCAGATAATTCTTAAGTGTAATAAAGGGGTGACCTAGTTAAACCACATTCCTGTTCCTGGTGACTCTTTTTTTGTGGTGTCTGAGATAACAGGGAGATTATTTTGGCATCAATTTAATCTAGTTAAATAGCTTTACTGAAGATCTTTATCGCTATAAATAATGGAGGTATTTGAAGTATTTGGTTACAATTCTAACTGAAGTTCTCCAACACAATGCTTGTCTAGCAATCCTCTTCCTTCTCTCTGTCTGAAGAAACCAATCAATGTTTTGAACACTTTCCAGCAATAGCTTAAAGGTGCAACTCCAAAACAAAACAAGCACAACAACAAAACAGTTCTCAGTTGTCTGATGAACATTTTTTAAACACCCATGATATTTAAAGGTATCATGGAACATAGCAAAGGGGGGTATTCATTTACTCTTCAGTAACCTAAGATGAAGGTAAAAAAGGGGAGATATCTAAAAAAGAAAACAAGTACCCTCTCTTTTCCAAAGCAAACCAAAACTCCCTGAAATTATTTGGAATTCAACATCATCTGCTTTGGTGCAGCACAGTACAGTGAAGTGATAAAAAGCATGCAGCATATCTGCCTATCTATCATATAGATTTGGATGAAAAGTATCCCGGGCAGCTGACTGACCTCTTGACAATTGCATCATGGCCAGGACATATGTGATGATATCTGTTTCTAGAGAGTTTTTTAACTAAGTAGTTTTATTTAAACCTCAAATTACTTATAGTGTTGAAGACACAGTGATTTTTATCCATTTGAGAAGTAATTTCAAGGATAATCACAATTTCTAGATAACCTCTCAGAGCGCCTGAAGCCTTCTGAAAACACAATTACTTTACAACAGATAAGCAAATAACTCAACAAGAGCAGGTTAAAATGAGTCAACAGAATGGACTCTTGCTTCATGCAAAGAGCATCTCCTGTCCTCTTTCACAGAATTAAGAAGGTTGGAAACTATATGAAGAGGGAAAACAAAATGTATTGGCTGCATATAATGTGAGCCAAGTAAATGTGCAGCTAATTCTTAACAACTCCAGAGAAGCAATAAACACTTAAATGGAACACATCCTACCTTGTGCAACTGCTGACACAGGTCAGACCTGGCTTGAACACTTCCAAAAGGACATCAGCATAAAACAGTACAAATGAAAATAGTGCCAGTTTTCTGTTGCCATGAAAGTATGAAAAGTAAAGTCTCCCCACCTGCTGTTTTAACTGGTGTACTAATCTGTCCTTCTCTCGTTTAAGGGCCATTACTTCATCTTGAGTCTTCTTTTTCTTTGAAGCAGACAGCTCAAGCAAGGCAATATTTGCATCTTTTTCACTAATTGCAGCAAGCAAAGCTTCCTGTCTGATAAAATAAATAAAATTAAAATTGTTAAATTCTCATTTAAAACAGAATATATACAGCTATACCACACTATGTGAGATGTTTCTTTCAGTCACTAGGAGAACAATCACCTACCTTCTGAACCCTTTAAATAGCAAACATCACCAGGTCTAACCCAATCATGAAATAAATTAATTAGCCAAAAATTTCTCTGTATAGACTTTTCATTATTTGCTTCATCAGCAATTTATTTCAGTCTCTTTTACTACAATATGATATCTAACAACAGTTCTGTGAAATGTCTTGCTTTTAAAAATCTTTGATTGTTTTTGTAATTCACTTTCTTGAATTCTAGAATACCTTACACAAATCTCTTTTGACTTATGCCAATCATAGAGACTGAAAAATAGAAAGCAAAGTGATACAGATAAAACCAATTTTTATCCTGTTAACTTGGTACCTTAGGATTCTCAGTGCAGGAATCTCTGGATATCTTCCTCATATTTACTTACATGTTTATCTATGGATTTATTTTCATGTGCTGTGTCAATACAAAAATATATTTCTAAAAGTGAAATACAAGTTTTTTGATCAGATTGTTCACGAGAGATCATTTCCTTTCCAATCTTGACCCCTCAGTTTTAGAGAGCAAACAGAATCTTACAGTGCTCAGATAATAAGGGATAACACAGACACTCACAGGGGTACATCACAAATAGTTTGTGAGGACATAAGACAAAGGCAATTTTTTACAACATGCAGTTGAAAGCACAGATCTTGCAGTGTCTTATACCCTAAAATGCTCATGCTCTGGCAAGGCCATAATCTGTCCTTTAATTTCATAAATAAAAGAAATATATTCACCTTCTGCAACGTATTCAGAGACAGACTATGACTTATCAGCCAAGAAAGAGCACATAATATCTAACAGCTTTTAGAAAAGAATATGTTATGGCCTGTGCCTTTCCCCAGAACTATATAAGATCAATCATTAAAAAATAAACATGGATAAATGAATCATAAATTAATTTAGGCTCCAACTGCTAATAAATGTAAGAATACAGCTCGTGAACTTCATACAGTCAAGGTGAGCTAAATGTTTGGAATTGTCACAGTCCTTTGCTTGCCAGCAAAAATGTCAAGAAAGTTATTTCACTTTTATTTCAAAGTTCCTAATGTATTAATATAAATATTTATAGGACAATATTTCTGATGGAGCCAAAGAAAAACAACCCATTTATTTTAGGCAAAGTTATGCGACATGGATCAATTTTAGATAAACAGTTGCATTTTATTCATACACTTTAATAGTCTCATTTATTATTCTGTCTTGTTCATTCAAATCTCAGTTAAATGATGTTTAAAAGAGAATGCTGTAAGACTCCAACAGTCTTAATTTAAATTATAGTTACGAATTATTTTAAATAATCAATATTACACAAAAATACGTATCAGAGGGGCTGCATATCCATAATGCTAATTTGAAATGAAATATAGGTACATTGTTTTTTTATAAACCTCATAATAATACATAAAAATTGCTGCGTAGTAATTTGTAAAAGACTCTCAGTTTGTTCACATGTTGTGCTTAAGTACCTATTCCATAATATTTTCATTAAAATATTAGATTTTTAATGCATCAAAAATAGAAAGAAAAGTTGTTTTGCTACTCTACTCTGAACTTGCAGAAAGCAAGGAATTTATCATAAAATCTTGGAATGGTTTGGGTTGGGAAGGACCTTAAAGCCTACCAGTGCCACCCCTGCCATGGCAGGGACACCTTCCACTGTCCCAGGGTGCCCCAAGCCCCCATGGCCAAACTGGCCTTGGGCACTGCCAGGGACCCAGGGGCAGCCACAGCTGCTCTGAGCACCCTGTCCCAGGGCCTCACCTCCCCCACAGATGTCAGTCATGATAACACAAGGTCTCTGGCAGAAATAAAGGTATCCTGTGACTTTAAAAGCACAGAAAAGGAAACAGCATCATTGCATCTAGGCATAGAATATGTTCCTCCAAATTAAATCAGGTTCACTCCTCTGCAGTTTTCTGAGAGCATGCTGCCATAAAATTACTGAGAAAAGTTAGAAGAGCAACAATGCTGCAGTTATAATATCTCAAGTTAAACATTAATACTACCATCACAAACCTACCTATTTTCATTGTGTGTTAAAGAAACCTACATCTCAGAATTTCCAAGGCTTTAGAATCCTTAAAATTATGTTCTTAAGTTGTTGTTGGTTAAATCCACGCCAGCCAGCGCCAATGTAATGTCTGCTCTCTAACAGCAAATTCCACAGTAAATACTCGTCACCCATGAGGTTTAAATGATATATAGTTATTTCACACATATTACAACTGTAAAAAGCCAAAAATTGAATAAAAGGACTAAATTAAAGGTTGAAAAGGACATGAAGCTATAATGAAATTTTACTTCTCTGAAGTTTAGATGATGTCACTGCCTCTAAATTGGCAGTAAAAACACAAACCTGACTAGTGAGGAAGAAGAGTCAGAACTACTGAATTATTTGGTATCATTTCAACATCTGATAATAGGATTCAGTCACATCCATATTTCTTGACTGCCAGCCAAAATGATCACACATTCTTGTGATGTTAACTGCTCAGCTGTGCAACATTCTCCACTCCACTTTAAAGTAACAGATGAGGTGAAACCTTGCATGGGAGAGGAGAGCCAGTCAACATGCTTTAAAAAATCTGCACTCTGGATTCTGCAGCACCAAACCCACAAAATTTTGCAGACCCTAGCATGTATTTTCTCAGCTGATGGGGATTTTCCTATCTTGGGAAAATGATTTGGAAAACATGTAACCAAACACTTTATTCCCGGAAATAATGACTCATATCAAGCACTTCCAGGAAATGATGGTTCATAGTCATGTGAAATAACTGCTGTCAAATGACACCACAAGTGGTCCACTGAGACACTGCAAGGTTTGAATCAAACCCACAGCACATACGTGTTTAAACTGCCCCCCCCAAAATTATTGCCAGCATAATTTTTAAATCTTTGTAGTCAATTTAAATGGAGCAGGGAGTTTGTGACACAAGGGTGGGGATTTCTGGGGAAGTGCTTCCCCAGCCACAGGGAATGATGAACACATCAAATGCAAACTCACACTGCCAGGACCCTTGGAGCCACCCAAATGTGTGCCAGCCTCTGTTGAGAAGCTGCAAAGCCTCATCTGAGAGAAAAGGTGTTTGAGCTTGGCCATGGTGCCACACAACGTGCTGACAGCTTCCAGACTGGGGCTGGCTCCCACAGCCTGCCCAGGGTGGGCACAGCACCTGTCTGCACTGACATATTCCTGGATGTGGCAGTAGATTATCCATGTTTATTATCATGGATAACCTCAACTGCAATAACCTCAAATACAAATGCCATTGAACCTGGCATCCGGGTTAACAAGATGTTGGCATAGCTGGTCTATTCTACCAAATGATAGGTCAGTTGCTTTAATTCTTGTTAATTACTTCTGTTCAGAGGGAAGACAAAGAAGCCCAAAGATTTTCTTATTATTTTTCAGAGTACAAAGTAAAGATGCAGGTTGTGATAAGAGCACCTGAGGAAACCATTTCCTCCTTTACTCCTGCATGACCTAGGATCCAGCCCCCACTAAGTCCCTGGAAGACTGAGGTGGAAAAAGACCTTGCCCAGACTTGTGAGCCAGTGGAAGTGCAGAGATCCAAGCTTTTGTGAAGTTGCCTCTCAGGACAGATCAGGATCTCCACATTATCATATCCTATTGATTACATATTGCACATAGTTTACCCTCATCTGTGAAAGTTGTTATGCTAGCCTGTCATCATATTTCAAGTTTTCTATGGAAGAACAAAACCTTATGGACAGAAGAAATTTATTTTAGCTATTCAGTGACCTTGCTAAAAAAACAACATCACTGTTTTTGCAGCAAACATTTGAAATGAGATTATCTGGCCACTAGGAACAAGGTTAAGATGCCAGCAAAGTGGCTGGCAATAATGACTTCCTCACCTACAAACACAACATAACTTCATTCAGAAATGTAAACTGGTGGCAAGGTTTTTACCTAAATCTCTCAGGTAAGGCATACAATTCTACTTTGCTTCTAGAAAATAAAACTCATCTTGAGTTTTAGTGCTAGAATTTTTGAAAATCAAGACTTGATTTGGCACCAATAACAACATACAGCCTGATACACTCTCAGCTAACGTGCCTAAGAGTGTAAGCATAATTTATAATTCCTAATTATCTACTGTGTCAGGAAAAAAAATGACTATCCAAATACAGTTTTACAGAGATGTTATCACTATTTGCAGCCAAAATGTCTCCTTATTGTTTAATAAATTATAGCAATAAAATACATTTTAAAATAATTTATTAGAGCAGTGGATTAAATGACATTCTTTAACAGTAATATTTATAAAGAGTAATCCCTTTTGTTATTAGTAGTTTTTCCTCTCTTTTTTGGCAAACGAATCTGTTATACAAATATCAGGGTAGTATTTTTAACACCAAAAAAAAAAAAAAAACCAGTCTCACTTTTCACAGTAAAAGTAAGTAAACCCTCAAATTAAAAAATATATATTAAACCTAACAGCAAATGCTCCACGTTGGTAAATATTCTGTCAATGTTTCTTTCACCTGCATAAAGTAATTCCTAGGACTCCCAACTTGTATTTTCCACCATAATATGCTGCTTATTGCAAGGAGGGAACGGAAAAACTTTCCCTGGAAAAGCAAAACTTCTGCAATGAAATTTCTCCTCCCCGGCAAAGGCTGACTGCAACAACCCACAGCAACCTCAGGCCAAGTCTCCCTAACACAGAGCCCGTGAATACAACAGTCTCCTAATGAGCACACTCACAGCTGGGGGATCTGGGCTGACAGTCCCAGTGCTTCCACTAAGAGGTACCAAGGAAATTTGCACCAAAATCTGATTATACTTAATGTCACTTCATATACAATAGAAAAGAACAGATGAAAGAAACAGTACCACTCTGATGGCCAGGAATTTACACAAGTTGTGTTCTATCCAAGATACCAGTTTGTACAATGTTTTCATTAACTAATGAATGATGGACTAGAAAAATCTATTTGTTACATTTCAGTGAGGCTTCAGAATGGGGGAATTTTCATGTGTCACGAAGACAGGAATAAAATTGGTCTTTCCAAACCAAAGATGCTGTCTAGAAGAGCAAGGAGAAGTTCCATATTGGTGATCCGTTGTGAATAAGGCAAGTATCATACTAAGAAATAAAAACAAAAATAGATTGCAAGGCAGAAGTGAGTCTTTTCATCTACACAAAAGGTCTTAGCTGAAATACTTAATCCAGTACTCTGAAAAATGTGGGAAAAGGCAGAGAAATGACAGATGAGAAAACATCAGGAAAAACTACAATAAATAGTCTTTGAGTGACAACATGAGAGCCTAAAATGCTATGTCAAATTGAAACAGAACTACTTTTTTCTATATTCATGGCACACAGAACAAGAAGCAATGTCCATAAATTGCAGAAGAAAGCAGAAAATTTTTTCCTCCTAATATCTAGCCAAGGTGTAATGATAATGGCCATTCCTCAGGGATAGTCAAATACAAAGAGTCCTTTCCCTGCAGGAATGATCAATTATTAGTCTGATAAGAGAGATAGCTTTTAAACAAACAGAAAGTATAAAATAATATAAATCTTTTAGTAAAGTCACTGGAAGTAGTGTCAAATAAAAATATGAATTTAAAAAAAATTCCTTACTTAGGATTAGAGAGAGCAGGTGATAGCAAAGTAACTCAATTATAAATGTTACGTAACAACTGAAAAATGCAATCTTAGGGATCTCCAGCAGTACACATGCAGAGTTTGCATTTGTGAAAGCATCTGTCCTGGAGTGAAAAAATTACTTAATAAGAAAAGGAAGTCTTAGCATACTAGAAGGGAAGATAAGATAATGCAAGAAGAAATAAATCCATGAAAGTCTCTGTTGAATGCCAAACCGAAAAAGTATATTGTATACAGTATTTTATCAAACTTCAGCCTAAACAAATGTCAAATGGAATAATTTTTTTAACAAATATGGGCAACAACTGAGAGAAAAGGGTTGCTCACTAGCATATATTTAGTCAAGATTAACTAAGGATAAAAAAATGTACTAAGAACAGATTTAATAACCCTAAACTGTCATTCAGCTAGTAGGAGGTATTCAAGATACAGCTAATAAAACACAAAAAAATGGTTCTAACCACCCACAAAAAAATCTCAGTAGTATAAAACACTGAAGGATGACCACTAAGATAAATGCTTTCTTTTGAGAGCTGCCTTGCAGTTAACCTTCTTAAAGAGTCTCCCAGAAACCTCTAATCATAATACATTGCATTGCCACTTATCACAGTCAATTTAGAAGTGAGCTCTGTAAACACTCCTGCCTTACTCCCCACCTCTGTTAGTCTAAGAATAATTTTTTGAGCTTTAATAAAAGAACCCATGACAACTTTTTGGGAGGTGGGGTGAGTTCTTAGAAACAGTCCTATTGTAACCTAGCAGAATTCCAAGATTAAGATTTATAGAAACAAGACCTTCTAATGAGAACTTTTACTGCCTTTATTATTTAAGCTGTTCTCCACAAAATACAGAAACGCAATTTAGAAAGTCACTAATAAAGCTAAATCAAGTCAGAAATGTTTGAACTAATGATATACAGTACAATACTCAGCCAGCTTCTTACATGCTAATCATACTGAAGGACAAAAAAAAGCCCCAAAAAACAGTTCAATCAACTTTTTCACTTTAATTATTGTTTTCTTTCCCTTGTGACCCCCGGTATTCAACCTTAAGTTCAGTAGGAGGTGACTAGAGATAGACAGTGATGAGAGATCCTGTTTGAAACAGCTTCTCTCTGTCACTCCCAAAGCAAATAAATGGTTTGTTAAAACATGCTGTTAATCCATTATGGATGTGCATGCATCTTAGAAAATAAACTTCAGAATATTATTGGTATTTTAAAGCTTTTTCTGACAGAAAATTTATCTCTCCAGTTGCTTGACAAAAGCACATTTATAGATAACTCCTTTTAAATGAACAATTATCTTGCACTGTATTCAAAGAACAAACCCCTCTGAAATACTTTCAGAAGACAAAGAGAGCATGAAATTGCATTTTGGGTTGTCCTGGCTCCCTTAACAGCAAACACAGACAACTATTGATGCTCCACAGCCCAAACACAGCAAGAAAGGGCTGCTCCATTAAGTGTGGGACAGAAAAAGGGGGACCTATTCTTACACACCCACTCCACACTCCAACCCACCAAACACTTTTCCTCACATAATCTAAGTATCAAATCTTGAATTTCCCATCTGATCAAGTCTTCTTCTGGAAGCAGGTGTGAGGATGAAATATCAGTGCTTACACTATGTGAGACAGACAACAAATAGCCTCTATATTACACCTGTATTCATTTTATATTAGATGTAGATTAGACTAAAATCAGGAAGAAAAGGGAAGATCTGTCTGTTCCTAACATGAAATTTCAGAGTAAAAGGAAAGGAGCAAACGAGAGGACCTGATTCTGAATAACCTCAAGGGTTTCTTGACAAAACAGCTTCATTATCCATCTGTCCTTCTCCATTCTACCTCCCCAGAGCCACAGTTCATTACTCCCATAATCATACCTCTACTTACATCTCCCACATTGCCTTTACATGGGCAATTTCAAATTATTATCACTTTTCTCCTCCTTAATGGCAACTTGAAATGTGCATATAGGTCCTTTGTTAGGGAAAAAAAAACTAATCCAGATTTTAAAAGGCAAAGAAGGAACTTCATGCCCATCTTTCAGGACTAGTTTTCAAGTAAGAAGTAGCCACTCAACTGCCCTTTCAATTCTTGGAACTTTTTCAAGCCCTATAACATTGTACTCCTGATGTCTTGATAACTTATATTTATTAATGACAGATAAGTAAAACAGATGGCCTAGAAAAGACATTGTGAAAGCAATTACACCTGAGTTTCACAGATCATGCTTCCATAACCACTGCATTATCAATTCATTCAAACAGGCAGCATAGCTCACACAGGAGTAGATATAACAACCTTCAGATTGTGTGAGAAGTACAGAGGAAAAAAATAATTCACAGTCCTGCAAAGCACAGCAGAAGAAATTAGATGACAATTATTCCTGAGTTCTGCAGCATTTTACTGGAACTGACTCCTGTTGCTCATTTGGCTTTGTCTGATTCTCCACAGGAATGTCACCAACACTTGGATGAAATCCCTCTGCCTGCTCTGTGCCACAGCCCAAAGCAGGGCAGAAATGGGGATTGCAGGGAGGAGCAATGGGATCTGAGCACATGGGATTGTGTTACAGCACAACATGGCACTGCACAGGGTCCACCCAAGTTAAACAGGAAAACAAAGCTACAGGTAATCTGTCATTGTCAGCCCCCTCATCCTTCAACACCGCTTTTTTTGTTTATAGAAGACAAAGATAAAAGTGCTTTGGAGGAGGAATGGTTTGATCTTTAGAATATAGTTCCAATAGTAATGTTTTTGAACTGCCAAATAAAGGTTTAAGCAGGGAAAAAATGTTACTATTAAGAGCTATTATGGTTTTAATGAATTTGCAGAGAATTCAAAATATTTGAGTCAAAGACATATAACACTGAGATGTAGAAATGTGATATTAAAAAAAAAGGTATGGTATTGCTAGGCACAGAAGAAACTTTAACATATAATTTCTGATATAACATTTGATAACATATCATATGATATAACATAACATATGATGTTAGGTTCATTTCATATAATTTCATTATATCTGAAACTACTGGAACAAGCCATAGAAAACAAGTCTTAACACCAATAATTACTGGGGCTAATATTAAAAAAAAAACTAAACACCTGGATAAAGAAAATAAGATTTTTTTATTTCTTCTCTAATAGCAGGCCACAATTCTGGTGCAGGATATCTAAAGACCCAATTACCTAAAAATGTTGTATCAGAAAATATTTATTCAAAGCCTGCCCCATCTCAGTAGAAAAAAACCCCAAATTTCATTTTTTAATAAAAAACTGCACACCCAAAATACAGCATGAAATGAATAACTATAAAATAGAAAATATTAGTAAAGACAATGAAAGCCTGGAGTAGGAACAAGATATTTTATTTATAAGAAGAGAGGAAATTAGGCAGCAGCACACAAATATTTCTCTAATTAGTCTCTTAAAAGATTGAGAATGAAAGAGATAGGATACCACATGATGTTATTTAATTATATGACTTCCCTGCTAATGGAGCTGTTCACAAGCATTGCCAGAAGCATGAAGACCTCACATGATTCAACTTGGCATAAAGAGGTTTCCTCATTGATCTTCTTTGGTGGGTTAACTGTTTGGAAATCTGTTTCTGACTAAGGAGACATTTTAGAAAATGCATATGTAGAGTCTTGGAGCTCTAAAATAACCCACCCTGGCTCACTTTGACACTTTGTGCTTTCTCAGAGCAGACTAAAGAGGTACAAACCATTGTCTGATCCAGTTTACAGCCCACAGGATGGATGTTGGAATGGCATTAAAGAGTCAGCACAGTAGAAACAACAGAACTGAGATATCTTAATATAGTTCCATAATGAATTGTAGCATGTTTAGTCTTCATAAACAACTTTTTACACATCATGCCAACCAACACATGAAGTCCCTGATGATTTCAGCAACATTTCTGACAGTGTTTAGCAAAACTTCTTAACCTGAAGGACTGTTATTCCAGGAAAAAAGGCTTTGCTTTTGGGCTCAGATCAAGTTGGTTCAAATTCTACTAAAAATGGATAATAAAATCAATTAATCCATAAACTACACTGGCTACTGAAAATCAGTACTAGATGATACTTTTGAAATTATTACAATCAGTTAACTAGAATTAAAACACCATATGGCTCATACTGTTCATTGGGTAGATCAATCAAACTGGCGCTTCTTTCTTGTCAATATTTTGTCTATCATCTCTCTCCATTGTTAGAACACTTCCTTCTCAAGCTATCAGGCAGGTATGTGCCAGAAACTGACTGGTCTGGTTGGGTATTCTCATTATATGTTAAAATAACCTAGGTGAATCTCCCTGGGAGGGTATTGAGACTTTTCCAGAAGCAGCTACCAAACACAGGTCAGATAGCAAAGTCAGGTTTCCCCAGGGATACAAGAGGATACAAGAGGTATGTTTGCAAGAACATTTGAATTAATAGAAATTGCTGAATTTCAACAATGGCTGTGGTATCTATAAATTCCTTCCAAAATGTAAGACATGGACTGTACATCTAACAAAAACCAATAGTGCTTTTGGAAAGAAAACCAAAATCAGCAATTAAAAAAAAAAAACAAAACAAAACAAAAAACTCTTTAGAATCAAATAAAGGACATGTTCTGGGGCCTCTGCATGCCCATGGCTGATTTTTGTTAAACTCTGTACAAAGTTGCACTTACTGCAACCATGGATAAGCTCTAGAATCCATGACCAAAAAAAAAAAAAATTCTGAGCAGGATTTTGAACATTACCTGAATCAACAGCACATCTGGAAAGAATTGTGGCAGAATCAGCCCAAGTAGTTGCTATGGAAAATGCTGGCTGGAATTGCTATCCGGGTGGCCTTGTGACTCACACAAATAATGTGATCCATTTTCAGATGAGCTGTCACTAGAAGGAGGAATGCTAATAGAAGTGCCATTGCTATGAGAAATAAAACAGCAGCTGTTAATTTCTGCAATGAGCCCAGATTCAGTACAGGTGGGAGGAAATAATGGCACCTCAGCTGCTCAAAAAAGCCAGAAGTAACCACATCAAAGCCTAGATACAATAGTAGGTGTAGGATTTTTTTCCTGCTGCACAAAAGGGACCTCCTTAGTCACTACAACTCAACTTTGCAGGTACCTTTGCTGCTGAATGTGCACTGCAGTACAAAAGAAAATGCACACTCTCAGAATACAAAATGATGTGAAATATCCTAGCCATTACTTTAAAGCATATGAGAACCACGCTAGCTGGCTCCAACAATACTTCCCCAAATAAGAAATTAACATAAAAACTTGCCAAAAAGACACTGAAAGAGAGAATGCAGCATTATCTTTTCTGGATTAGAGGATCAACCAAAAACCAAAAATCACATCAGGATCAAGCACAATGAAATTGTATCTACGTCTGTCTTATTTTTTTCTGAAAAAAGAGAAAAGCATGCAGGTCATTATTGTATTCATTACAAAACACTGTGATTTAACAACAGAAAACAAAGTTCTAGTTAGCAAAGAACTGAGGTATTTTTAAATGTAGGAAACACTATGTAAAATAAAAATATTTAAAACTACATTCAAGTATTAAAAACTTGGCAAAGTCATAGTTAGTTTGTTTCTTCTACTCATTTTAAAGCTACCTTTTGAACACTGCCCATGGTTCTACAGTTGACTTCAGCTTATCCTTAAGGCAGAGATTGGTAATATGCAGAGTACAAAGGAACAAAGTATGTTTCTCCCCAAATTACTTCCATGCTTCTGAACATTAGTGGAAGTTACTCTATAATGAACAATTACTAACAGCTACAATTGTTTGGGAGGAACAAAGTCCATATGATGTTTATAAAGGCTGACATATTCAGTTCACATGCACAGGAAGCAGAGTAGCTTGAAGCAAGAGATCTGAACAAGGAACTCATCACATCAGTGCTGACTACCTAAGTGAAAAGTAAATCAGCAAAGTGTCTGGGAACACAGTTTCACATGTGTTGACAATACTTCCAAAATATGTTTTCTAAGAAAACACTGTCTCAGACACTCATATAATAAAGAAATTTTTTATTTCTCTGTAGTCACTACAGTGAATAAGAAACATGCAGAATATAATAAAAGAACTGCTAATAGGTATCTCCTCAATAGCTATTTTTTCAACAGGTAGAATAACTGTTACTGGTTATAACCAAATCCTGGTGTTAGCCAGTGAAATTTTGATGGATCTGGAATACTCAATAGAGATTAATTTTTTAGTTCTTTCCATTTGACTGTAAGCAATGTCACTAGTTGCCAATCCTTTGCATCTGAAAATCTCTTAAGGAGTAACGTCCAACTGAGTGCTCCAGCTTGATTCCCTGCCTGTTCACAGCCCCGTGCTGCTCCCACCTCTCTCCTGTCTTAGCAGGTCCTGCTGCCACCTCCACTTCATCTCAGTACCACCAGCTCCTCTGCTGCCTGCAGCTGTGCCAGCACTGTCCCTTGGCCAGGAAGGTGGCTGGCTTGGAATCTCCACCCCATGTGCCCCAACAGCCCCAGCTCCAGCCAGCTGATATACAGACCATTGATGAACAAACTGCATAAACCTAAAACCTACCTGGCAGAGCTCATCAGAGCAGTTTACTCTCTGTAGTACCTCATTATTAAGTTTGTGTCATTATCTGGTAACCAAACCAGCAGTCATAATGCAGTAAAATGAATAAATCAGAGCACAATCAAAATCTGCTGAAAACAATACCCAAAATTTAAGAGTATATTTAAAAATGATCAATTCTTGAACTGAGTGATGGACAGAACCCCAACTGTGTCCCCAACTCCTTTCCAGAAACACCTTAAATTCCTCCAAGGACAAAAACATATGTTTTGATTGTGGAGAGAGGCCTTACTTTTTCAAGTAACAGAACAGACTCAGGAACTATTTCCAAGTCCACAAAGAAATGATTACTGGCAATGACTACTGCCCTTCACTGGCAATTTGCTAAAGATTTGATAAAATGTGCTGGTTAAAAAGCTGTGGCATTCATTTCCTTAAGACTGATCTAATACAAATCCCCTTAAATTAATATATTCCAGCAGCGAAACCTCAGCTGCTGCAGGGAGGAGAGAAGCTCCCAAAAGAAAAAATAGCATTTCCCAACATTTAATGACTCACAGATCAATTTTCAATTGCCACCTTCAAGGTGATCTACTGTTCTTTAATATACAGTTACAAACCCACATATCTGAAATTATTTCATAATGTACCTAGTAAAATATGTGCCAACATATTCTTTAAAAAACCTGTAACTTCAGCCTAATTGATTAAAGAAAAATTATGTTATTGAAAAATATTCAATATATCCCACAGATCCTTTTTGCACAGAAACAGAAGTGGTGAGGAATCTACAAAGGGCCATAAAACTCTTGTACTGAGTTTATTGTTTTTTATTCCAATCAGGTAAAACCACTGTTTAGGAAATCCTAATCAAGAAAATATTTTAAGTAAATCTCATTAGTCATAGGCTGGTCAGTATGCAGCACAGTCACTGCTTCCAGGGGTTGTGTGATTACATCCCAATAATGAACAAAACCGTCTCTCTCAGGGTCCAGACCAGCTCACCTGAGCAGGATGTCCACACTGAAACAGGGAACAGGAGGGCTTGTTGGCAGGTTTTAGAGCAACAGGTAACACTCAAACACACACATGTAAAACACAAGTCCTCTGCTCCTTGCTTGATCTATCAGTGGCCCATGGACCTGTGAAAATGCTCTCCTGCACCTTCATGAGTCCTAACCACAGTAATGCACAAACTGCTCTAGTACTGCAGAACTTGAGGTAAGGATTAAGTTTCGTGTTGCTCCTGCCAGGAGTCCCCAGAAAAAATTATCAGAATGCGTCTTCTGAGTATAATAAAATAGAGATATTGAGAATTCCAGGCATGGGGTTTTTTCCTATTCAATACAGACCAGCAATAGTATAGCTTACTAAACCACAGCAACCCTCCAGAGTAAAAAAATCCAGCTGCTAGATCTGGTCCAAGTCTAATTCTGAAAAGGGACCCCAAGGACTCTAGTCCTCATAAGGTCACCATGTGGTATCAATTGGCCTAAAGTGCCTTTCCAAGCACCTTTTTTGGTCAAAGATTCCTGGTTCCCTATGCTCCGTGCAGCCTGCACAGCTGGGGCACATTATTCTTCAGCTCATCCAGACTAGGGGCCTGGTTTTAACAAGGTCACAGGATCAGAGGGCACAGCAACTCTCTCCTATCTCATTTATTCTAGAGTTTCCTTCCTGTGGAAGTTAAATGTAAAGGTGAGTTGATGGGATTACTTGCAGATCTCATCCTGCCATCCTTCAGAGAATCTCCATTTGCAGACTTTCAGCACTGTCCATCAACACAAGATGCTCTTGGAGGAGTGCAAAGCTCTGTTTCAAGAAAACACATATTTCCAGGTTCCAAGGAAAAGACCACATGTGTCCCATTCATCCCAGTTCTGGCTTTGTCCTTCCCTTGCAGACTCTCCATAGAAGGTGCACCTCATGTGAAACTGGGAAGGCAGTGTGTCCACCAACAGATCCTCTCCTACCAAGAGGTTCTCCCTCTGGACAAGGTCAATTGAAATGAAAAATACAGCCAGCCTGTCAAGGACATCTGAGTGCATAAAGCCTAAGGACTGTGGAGATTTTGGCAATACAACATCAGAGGTGCCAGGGTCAGAGCTTAAGGGTGAATCAAAGCAGTCCTAAGTCAAGCAGCTGCTTCAGATTAGCATCACCATGGGCATTCTGCTCCTTCAGAGTCCTTCCCTGATTTCTTTTGCATGGGATGACATGGGATGACATGGGCCTGAATGATTCACTTGAATAACCAGAACATTTCTATTAGATTTATCAGGAAAAAGTGAACCCTATATTTAAGGGAAGAAATCCTTAGCTGTTCCAGCTATAAATGACATGACATCTGTTTAAAAATGAAATGTATTACACATATGACAAACATATCTATTCAGTGAAACTCTCAGTACTTTTACTTTCCAAATACCATTGTACTCTCACTAGCAAATATTTACACACCATATCTCAATCCAGAAAAACAGCAGAGATTACAAAGAATTTCTCAAACATGGCTGTCATTCTCTCCCACTGTAGATTCAGCCAAACTTTCTATATGAACTTGGTGTTATTCAGTTTTATTTCTTTTCAATTTTTAAAAAAATTTGAATCTGAGGAAGATTAAGTCATAATATTTATAGGCATTCATAAAATATGCAAATCCACATAAGGAAACAAAATTTAAAATGAGTGTGAAGGCTCTGATGACAATTATATTGAAAGAGTTAATTACAGTGCAAACCAAGGACTTCTGCAAGCTGCAAATTTACAGTTCCTTAGAAATGATGAGACTCAAAAATGCAGTAGTGAAAATATTATTGCTTCTGTAAACTCCAAGCTCAAGTATAAAGTAGATATGTAATCTTCAACTCCCTAAACACTCCAATTTGGCCACTAAAGATGCTGTTTTACATTTCCAAACATTTTCCCCTGTCACTACTTTTTATACTTCAGTTCTCAGGTTGTAAGTATTTGTTACTTGCAAAGCAACTCCTTTTGAACACAGAATCATGGGAGGCATTTGTTACTAACTGCTAATGCAGCCTGCCAAACAAAAACTCCCTGCTGGTGACATGACCACCTAGTGACCTCTAAAAATGTTTTAACAATGTGAAAAATATCTCCCTCTTGTAGGAAACAGCAATTTTTTAAATTAAATGTACATTGAATGTTCGCTTACATACAGATAAATGGTATTCAGAGTCACCTTCTCTGTTTCCAATTTCAATCTTTTGAAACCCAGCCCAAACCTAAATAAATAAACGTTGATACTAAGAGGAAACTAAGAGCTCAAGAGCCTTGTGATTTCACAAACAGCTTTTTTCCATTTTCTAAAATCTAAACTTCGAGCCAGACATAGAACAGGTAATGAAAAGAAACAAGTTTGGCAGCTCCTATGTGGGTCTAAGCTGAAAATATGTCAGGCAAAAATAAGTGGCTATAATTTGGCAGATTTAAAGTCTTTAAAAGTTTGCAGCTTGCTGAACTGATTTTTTTTCAGTATGTAAAATTTGCAAATTGAAACACTATAAGTGTGTTGAAAAGTGACTGTTACAGAATGCCACCATGACCAAGCTTTTAAACATCACTTTACCACTAGCTACTCCTCATGCAATAGCATCACAAAGAGAAAAACTAATTAGGATATCTACTAATATGATAATGAACATCTAATGCCTACATATGCTATATTTCTTTAATATTCATTGAGGGTGTTTTTTCAAGTTACCAGGACACTGACAGCTTTCTAGGAAGTACTTTATTAGATAGATATCTCATTCATTTACTTCTTTAGAAGAGACTGGAATAAAAAATACTGCTACTTGACAGGTTTTTTAAAAAATATACGTTTCTGGAATATTAACCTGTAATTGCCTCAGATCATTTATGAAGAACAAATTTGCCAGTCTTACTCCATCAACATTAATGATTTTTACCAAAAATAATAAACTAGCTGAGGTACAAGCCTTGAATCTCTCTCCTACTCACAATCCTTTGTCCCTCTGGTCCAATAGTGTATCAGGCTAAGCCAGGCTTAGCAGGCTGATGCCACAAGGCTGACCAAAGTCACAGCTCCTTCCAGGTCGCTGCCACAACTGCACACAACTTCAAGGGTGACATACAAATTCAAGTCCTGTTTAAAAAAAATTGTTCACCTTCTCCTAAAGTCAGAAAAGCTGAGACATAGAGCTGAACAGCTGAAATACAGTTATTAATACCTCAAATAATCCAGAGGAACTTCCCACAGATTTTGAGCACATTGAGTAAAGTCCTTGTTACACCAACACGTTACATCAGTGCACAAGGGCATGCATTTGCTGATGTGTGGCTTTCAAGAACTTTATATTGCACTAATTAGCAGTGATTCCTATAAAGCATGGATAATTTTAATGGAGCCAGGAAGGACACTTTCTAGTACTCTAAGAGAACTTTTTATCTAGATAAAATTCTCATTCTGCATATAACATAATCAGCAACATACACAAGTTTTACATGCATGTGTAGCTACCAACAGCTTTTAGGGGAAGAATGCCTATAATGAGTGACTAAAACTTTTATTCCTAAACCTTATTCATAAGCTACAGGGTATGTCTGCTTGATTCTCCCTCTGTTCCAAAGGTAAAAGTGTAATTTACTCTTCTAAAATTGCAGGAACTGCCAAAAAAGTAAAAGGATACATTTCAGGTTCTGAGTACCAGCACAGAATGCTCATCAATAGAATAAGACCCAAGGCACTGAATTATTTCTCATCTTTGACCCCACCAAATGCTGCTGTTATTTGGGAAGCCTTACCCTGGTTCCCAATGTGTCTGGAAGTGATCTGGAGCAAGGTGTTCTCCATTCAGAAGCTCTCTCAGCCAATATTCACTAAAAGACATCTGATATAGACAGCCAGATAACTACACCTCATCTCCTTCAAATCTCATGCAAGGCACACATGCGAAAAAAAAAATAAAGTAATTAAAAAAGAAGGATAATCCTTGCATTTCCTAACTTTTGCACCAATGGAGAATCTTCTGATTTATGTGAAGTGATGCCCTTTTGATCCTTATACCAGAACATATTCCCAGAGCTAATTCTCACCTGTAATTTTGTTAAAAACCTGTTATTGCTTCTGTAGGTGATGTACAGAGGTTTCCATAATGTTTCTTGAATCAGATCTCTAGCTGGTACAGATTTATTTTGTAAATTCTACTAAAAAAACTGAGAATTTCCTACTTCAAACCTAATGGTCTGGTACATAAACCTTGCACTGAGTCAAACTACCTTACATCAAAATTATAAAGATGTTATGATGATTGTTGAGATTGTATTTATTGATGCAAAATCATAGAAATAAAGCATATTTTCATGGTTTTGTAAACTTACTAATATGTTTTATGCTTTTTTTTTGCTCTGCTGTGTTTCTTTATGGGTTTCATAACAAACTCAGGGCAAGACATGTCTCAAATTCCATCTCTAAGTAACAGATTACTGACTCTGCTTAATACATTATATGGTTTTATTCAGCCTGCTACAACTACTGCACAGGAAGAGCTACTCAAAGTTTTCTTTCTTCTTTTTTCTTTTTTTTTTTTTCACAACAGTGGGAGACATGCCAGCTGGGACATTTTAAGTCTCTTTCATTAAAAAAAGGTTAAGGTCAAAATAAGTATGATAAACATGGTAGTTCATCTTCTCAAAACTCAAGATGAAAGACTAAACAGAAGAGAATATTTTAACCTCACCAACTGTAAAATGTTCTCTTTTTTTCCTTAATGCATAATTAGAAGGAAAAAAACCTTTTTCCTATAAACTTTTTTCTTTAAATGTATTCAGTAGTTAATTTAACAACTATATAACTATTATATTTATTATGTGTTTTCAATTATCTAGATGACTGACATTTTCAAGTTTTATGGAGGATTATGAAGAGTAAAACACTTAAAGAGAAAAGAAATGCATTTTCCCATGGTAAATGGAAAAAAATTAAAAGAGAAACCACATTGTGTTTTAGTTAAATTTGTTGTCCTCTGTGTAAAAATTTCTAAATGTTATGTCTTTGAGATCCTTTCATGTAAGACTATATCAAAATAAAGTAAAACAATATTAAAATACAGTAAATCCACATACTTTCATTTCTTAAACTAAACTACTTTGTTATAAGAACACTAAAATATGTTTTCACTCACTTTCTCAAAGAAAAAAACAGCCCAAAGGTTATCAGATGAATGGGGACAATAGATTAACTTCCAAAGAACTATATTCTGCTTCTTGTAAAAGAAAAGTAAATTTATAGCACACCAAGCTTTTATTCCCAAGAGAATATAATAACTGGAATGTGAAAGTCTAAAACTGGCAACAAGTAAAGCTGGTCAAAGTATAAGTAATGAAACTTGAAACGAGGCACAGAGATTTGAGAGGTTAAAGGGAGATAGGGTGGAAAGCTCACAAGACAGACCTGTTCTCCCTCAAAACCTTAAGAAAAATCTTGAGTACAGCAAAAGCAGCATGGGTTGCATAAATTTGAAGTGACAGAGCCTTTTGGACTGTGGTGTTATTTAAAGTGGAAGAATCTTTTGGGGGTGGCAGGGACCCACAGAACATTACAGAGGGGCAGCTTTCTGCCCAGCCTTAAGGGTTAAAATGAAAAGAGAAATATCAAACAGATCATATTAAAATAACTTTACCTCAAGGACTGGTGCAGTGAATTACCCATGGAGATCCAGGCAGGAAAAAAGGCTCAACTAGCTATTTTCCAAAAGTACACTGCCACACAACTCCTCAGTTAACCCAATATTGATTTTTTTTTTTTGTGTACTTCTTTAAATCATAAAAAAACCCCTGAAATCACAGAAGCTTTAACAGATCTATTGATTATTCTTAATGGATAACACAACTCATTTGGCATCAGTGGGTACAATGCCACAAAAAGGCTGACATACAGTTTATTTAAGGAAGAGGGGAAGGTGTCTAGTCAGTAGTTACAGAGAACAAGCAGCTCACAATGGTGCCAGTTCAACAATTAATATCATAACTGTTCTGATTAAGACACCATATACCCTGGGATGGCTGGCACTGCAGAAAGTGTAAAGTCAGGTAAGAATTTAGTCTCAAGTGCCCTCTTGGACTAATTCCTGCGATGGTCTCAACAGGAGGCCACTCCAGGGCTGATGCAATGGGAAGTCTGAGCAAGTGCAGAAGCAGCAATTCATTTAGAAAATCATGTATTTTAGAAAAAGATCTTTACACCATTACTCTGTGACCTGCACTGGCTGTCTGCCAACATCTGGGTGAGACTGAACCTTCTAGTTTCGATCCACAAAGTCTTAAATGGCTTGGCACCTGACCCCTTGGAAGATTCCCTCTTTCCCTTCCTTTGTGCTGGGCAGCTTCAGAGACCTGGTGTGAGTGCACTCCCAATGGAAGTGTGAGGGTCTGGAGGCAGCAGGGAAGAAAGAGGAATAGGGACAAAGAAAGGAGGAAAAAAACTGCACATCTTGATGTGAACCAGTCCATGAGGTTATGCTGTAAGGACCAACACTTCACCTGAGTGCCTGATTTCCTAGTCACAACTGCTCAATGAACACACTAACTGCTGGCAAAAATTCAGCCTTTGACTTCATAAGTGTTGAAATTATTCTGAGGTTTTCTTTATTTCTTGGCTTCACTTATGGCATTTCCTTAAAAAATGATAAAAAAATACTTTGAGTGGTACGTAATTTTTTAAGCCATCATTACACAGCTAAATAACAAAAAATAATATCAAGTCTATGTTTTCACATGGTGTCTTAAATCCATAGTAAAAGTCAAATGTATGTTATTAAAATCCATATTTTTATCAGTGCTTAAAGCACACCTTACACCCAGTCCATTAAAGTCTCTGCATTCAGTGGCGCTGCTCTGAATTTGCTGCTTTAAGGCTGAAGCACTTAGTGTAAAGACAGACATTCAGATATAAATTACATAGCAACAATTTCCAGAGAAAGGCCATGTTCACAACAGCAATAAAAAAGACTCACAGATTTTTGCAACAGAATGTTTGGAATGGTCAATGAGTAGAACACTGATGTTTTGACTCTGAAAGACACATCCCATAATGCTTTTGCACTCTTGGCATCCAGCTTTTCCCGTAGCATAGAACAGTTAAAAGGTACCGAATCAGGATAAGAAAAAGCAGCCATAAAATTCAGCAGTTATTCAATATATGATTGCACTGTTTGCACACATTCCCTGAAGGAAATGAGAGCAGAAGGCACACAGTACACTGCTCAGTGATGAGACTCAAACAGGGGCTAAAGCCTGGGAGATGTCCCTCAGGAAACCCTTCCTAAATACTCCTCTGTGATTTAATCTAGTTAGCCACAGGGTGTCAACACTGGTCCACACAGAGGGAGGCTCACTAAATTTGTATTTGCCTGTTCAAAAATAAATCTTAAATAAAACAATCTAGAAATAACAGTTTGAACAATTTGACACGTACAATAAACATATGGAATGACTTACAAGAGAAGGAGACTGAAGCACAGAGCAAAAGTGAGTTCAGGAGACACCCAGTCCTGTTACTTAAGCAAGCAGTGAAAAGGCAAAAAAATCCTTTTGCTTAATGCCAATGGGACCACTACATGTCCCAGACAAACAGGGTTCAGCTAACAGGGAAAAGGAAGATTAGGATAAATGGAAAAGAGCATCAGGCATTTTCTTCACCCACTTATATTGGTGTTCTCCAGATTCTTTCCCCAATGACATCAAGAACCCAGGTTTTTTTCTTTTTCAAAGCTGATCATGCTATTAAACTTGTAATTGCACAGCCTATGTGCAGCTAATTAATCTGCAATGCAAAATCATCCAAAACAAAAGTTCCGTTTTACTGATCTCATGCATGTAAGATGGCAGTACCCTCTTTACTCTAACCCTTTATTGAGCAAAATATCTACATTTAGCTAAATGCACTAAAAATAGCTGTTCCCCTCCAAAGCTTATTAAGTCCTCAGGTGTGCTTTAAATACAGCACCTTTTTTTCAAATCTATTGATTCTGTGCTATGAATTAATAATGCATAATGCAGCAACAAAGCATATATTTATATATTCTACTTTAATAATAGAGAACAACTGTGATAAAGGAAAAGTGCACTAGAAAAAATGCAATCTTTATCACAAAAGTTATACTACCAACTCTTCTACTTCAAATGAACATTTTAAAATCAGTAATTCTAAGAAAGAAATTAAACATGACACAACTGAAACAGAATTAAGAGGTCCATCTACAACTTGAGAACTATAAAAATGACTTTGCACTGATCAGGGGTTTTTCACTATGATCAAAGCTGCCAAAATAATTTTCCTATCCAGAATTTCAACCTCTATCCAGAATTTCCATCACTTCTCTATTCTAGATTTTCTGGCTTATGATTATTTCCTTGTGTAACATATTTGAAATACACTGATTATACATGCTTTTCTCTTCACCACAAATGTGAAGTCCCTCCAATATCCACTGTTAAACAAACAATGAAAATTTTCCATCCAGTGGCACTGAGTTACAATGAGTAAAAGAAATGTTTCAAATTCCTGAAGACACAGTTCATAAGGAAAATGAGAAACACTGTAAAAGAGATACACATAGAAGTCTGAACTGGAACAAGTGGCTCTGAGAGTTCATTCAGTCTGGGGGTTCAACGATGAGGGCAAAAACCTGCACTCACCATTAGGGATTCTACTTCAAGTGTACAGAATACCTTTGAGAATTTTTTTTCTTGACTACTTGAAAGCCACAGAGTGGTCTGCTCCTGTTCACTAAAGCATTTCAGGGCATGCTTTCTCACAAGCAAATCACATGTGGATTCAGCAGAATTACCCACATGCTTCAGCTGATGAAGTGCTTAAGTGCTTTGCTAGTAAGGAACAGCAAGAGTGCTACTTGTAAGATCTTCCCTCAAATCCCATCCATTTGTGGTTGTAGGAGTTGGTAAAAGGTCACAAACATTCAACACTCTTCATATGCCTCAGAATCTTATTTAATCCTCAGATAAGAGCAACTATCAACTCTTTTAGCATCCTGATATCTCTATTTTGCTCCCTGACTCAAAAGTATATCTCCAGAAAAAAGTATTTTATCAGACTCTTTAAAAGAATAAACCTGTTCTTTTTAAAAGCTTAGTGGTCAAAAACTGAATGATGCAGCAGGTTAAGGAAAGGACACCTTAGAAAATTAAACTCCTTTGTAATCCTCCCTACTTCCATTGGCAAACCTCAACACTGGCAGGTAGATATGGCACTTCTGCCTTTTCCACAGTGGATGTTAATTCAGACCTATACAAGAGTCAGTCACTTGTCTGTGGTGCCCCCAGGAGATAGGATCACTATCACTTTCAAAAATACGAGCAGACAGGAAGAGAAACATTGTTCCAAACAAAAATCATGGTGGTAGTGTTTGTAAGAGGTGATGAACACACACACCTAACACTGGTGATGCCTGACTGCTCTAAAAAGCAACACACCTAAAGAAAACCAATTTTATATTAAGAATAAATGGCACCTTTTGATGTTGTGGCCAAAAATTGATTTCAAGGGGTTTGGGATTTATTGGTACCTTAGACCAGCTACACTGCACTGGTCCTCACCTGGGCTTCACTTTATGCCCTTCTTTAAAGCACAATGCAAATCTATAATTCTAGCACCTTTAGAAACTCCTTTAGGTTACAGGAATTCAATTTATTTCAATGGTTTTTAAGTCTAACGAGAATTTACACTAAGACTATTAATTCTAGACTGGAATAACATAAGTGATTATTTGAAAGTGTCATCTTTCCAGTCTCCTTAAGCAACTGTACTTTATGCAAAACCTTCCTGAAAGAATGATCACCCAGTCTATGTGTCAGAGATCAGTATTTCTCTGCAGAGAGAATTTACAGAGAAGCAGTGAATCAATTTTAAGATCTTCTGCTAACAGACAGTGCTCTGCATGACCTTGCTCTTTGCTCTATCATGTTTACATTTTCTACTACAGTATGTCTCTAATCCCCAAAGTGTCCCTAAGGGAACTTCACTGGTTTTTAAGTCATGCTCAACTGCTGAACTTTGCAAAAACACAGACAGGGAACCAAAAAAAAAAAAAAAAGACCAAAACAAAACAAAAATTACATGAACTACCAAAAAACTTGTTTTCTATCTTAATTTTTTCACAATTAAATATTAGAGGGTGGTTGTTTCTTAATTTAAAAGATCTAGAATTCTGATAGTCATTTGTTCTGTATTTTCCTCTCAGGAAAAACTACTTTCAAAAATATTCAGTGTCTTGTTGTTATTTATAAATTCCTCACTATTATGCCCAGTAATAAAGAACTGCAGCATAAAATTTGAGAAATAACTTTAATGCACAGTAGTAAGATCAAATATTTCGCTGCAGCTCACCACTTTTGGGACACAAATTTGACTAACAGGCCTGTAAGGATTTTGAATTTCAACAAACTCCTCCAAGCTGTGGGATAGACTACTCTCATTAACACATGTATCTTGAAATGATCCCATGTGAACTAACACTTAAGGCAGTTTCATTATTAATATCTTAACACACCACAAGGAAAATTTGTACTGATACCAGTGAAAATTTTAAAAATTAATACACTCTCTCTCCATGTTGCAATCATAAAAATAATTCCACAAAAGGAGGCATAACATCTCACATCTCCAATATTGCTGCATATGTGAGTGCTGTTTGAATAATTTGACATTATATAACATGATACAGTTTTATACTTCTATGTTCTTATATCCCTGCCAACATATGCAAAAGAAATCTAGGCTACAATTATTGTCAACAGCAATGCATTAGGCACTTTTGAAGGTAGATGATGAAAACAGGAAGATAAGTCAGCACCTCTTGCTGTGCAGACATGGAATGCTGGAGTGGAGGTAATGAATCTTTGTTACTGCAAGCAGGGCAGGGCTCTCAGAGAAAGATGAACTGCTAACATAACATGCACAATACAACAGGGAGCTGCTATGTGCCTGTGGACACAATGACTGAATATTGTCATACACCTTTGATGTCCTTACCTGCTCACAGCCCTCTTAACAATCTCTCCAGACACAGCTTCACATTTTCATGCCCAATACTCACTAGTCCAGAACTAACATGCCCAGTACTAGCAGCCCAGCACAGTTACAGACCAGGCATGAGATAATTATGTGCTTGTTACCTCTGTTCTAGGTTCTACAAATCACTTGGGTAAAGTTACTAAAATAAAAAGTAGGAAAAAATATTTAATTTTTTAGGAAAAAAATTTTATATAAATATTTAAAGCTACAGATAGAAACTCAACATAATTTCTGAAAAATATACCCTGGTAAGTAGTAACCAATCCATGGCAAACAGAAGTTTTTGCTACTTACATCTCAAATCTTCACCATCAGGGGAGCTAGAAACTCATGGGCTTTCAACACAGTGCTACACTTGGTTTGCACCTTTCCTACCAAACAGAGTTTGAGTAATGAAGACACTCCTGCACCAGAGGAAAGAAAAGAAGGCTACCTACATTAATGAAGCTCTCTTTTATATCTAGTGATAGATCTCCTGTAGGAACTTGCTTATCACAGGTGACCCCAGGTATGAATCACAGAAGCTGCTGCTCATAATACTTCTAGATCATGTCATGAAAAAGATTTCCATCACTGACTCTGTCATTTTAGAAAATACTGAAGACCTGTTTCTTAATTGTGCAGATATATATACAATTCTTCAAATCTGCTTGTCTCATTCTATATCAACTCTAATCTACCAAATAAGAAACACAATAGGAACATCACATGAGTTACCTACACTGATGTTGTTATGACACTTAAATGCAAGCACACCTGGGTGATATATGTATATAAAATAGAGATATTATGCCACCTAAAGCATTTTTTTTCCCTAAGGAAACACATCTTTAGTCTTTCCCTTATATTCAAAAAATCCTGAGTAAAAATTTGCACAAAGACACTGAGTAATTTAGACAGCAATCTTTTCATGCTAATATGTGGTTCTGTGACTCAGACATCTTCAACCCATCAGTGTTGGGTCCTCATACAGCAAGATTAGAAATATCAGACCTTAGCACTAAATATTATGAAACTGCTAAAACTTTATCATACTTGGAGAGCTTAGAAAATCTGGTTTTCACCAACCCCTACACAGAAGGACTGATGGCAATGTAAGGCATTCAGATATCAAGGGATGCAAAAATATCCAAAGTGCGAGTTCTTCTCTGTTTGCAGTTCTAGCTTGCGCGCTTGATTTTTTCCACCACCTGGAATGAGCAATGATATGTTATGGTAACTTCTGCCAAAAGGCATGTAAAATCAGCATACATGTACATAGACATACAACATTTGGCTGTATTCTGATACGAGAGAAGGTGATGGCTTTGGGAGTTACACTTGAGGAATGGGTGTTTTTATAAGCGATAAATGAATCCCTAGTGCCATTCTACTGATCTACCAGAAAAAAAACAGGGATTAATCTGGCCCAGGACACCAACTGTAATAGTAAAATTATTTTGTGGCTGCTTTTCTATGTAGATTTATTATCCCTCACTGTGCAGACATATATTGTCAATAAATAATGTCCCTGTTCACCTAGGAAAAGGCCTTTCCTCTTAAAAAGCTATGTATGGTAAGTCCGTGTTTGAGCAGTTTCAATTTTTACATCATCTTCAACAGAGACGTCAAAGCTTCCTCTACTAGCTTCATGAAACAACTCTGAACTTTGTTTTCTTTTCAGAGACATATTAAACATTATTTTCTGCATTAATAATGAAGTTTAGAGCTCTCATTTGGAAACATCCAGAAGCTTTGATTCTGGCAGTGATTACAAATGTACATGACAAAAATCAGGGAAAGTATTTACATTCTAAAAATCAAGCAATACTTAAATATTGGAAGGGGTGGATCCTAATTTGATTCCATTAAAATTTTTTTAAAAACCCAAATGGTATTTAATTACAACTATTTCTTAAGCACTTTCTTCTCTCACTTCTTTTTTTAGAGGAACATAACACAAAGGGAGAAGAGAAAAATTAACTGATCTTTACTCAGGAGAGCATTAACAGAATCTTTTCTCAGTTTCTACATGAATACATATAATATAACTTGATTTTTTTGTTGGAGAAACAGCAGTTCAAAGTTAATTTTGTACATAAAAAACAAACCACAATAAAATATTGGACAAAATCCTGAAATCATAAAAGCTGTGGTTTTAATATCAGGTAAGGAAGACTTTCTACTTTCAACATTTCAGTTTTGTTTTGATCACAGGTTTTTTTTTTTCCCCAGGGATCAAAAAATTTGGAAAAAGTGCAATAGTGAATTTATACTGGGATGTCATAATTTTATTAAACAAACTTTCTCAAGGGGGATGTTATTTTCACTGCAGTTTGTCAAGTTTTCCTTTTCAGTCATCAATATATAATCATTTTTCAAAAAGGATATATTGTCCAGCTCCCAAGGAAAGTATAATCATATTACATTGCCCCGGAACATTGCCCTCAGCTTGATCTTGAAATGACTGCATAGGAAGATAAATGATATTTCCATTGCAAAATCTCCACAAATAGTGGAGCTTTAATAGTGTATTCTCCAGATATGCTTTTTCCTTAGCCTTTCAAAACTACAGTGTCAGGCAATATGATAAACACAGCAATATACAGGTGAAATTGACTCTGTCAACCAAGGTCCGCAGGTAATGCAGGCAAAAAATAAGGCAAAGGCAAGAACAGCAGTGAGATCTATCTTGCCTCACATTAGGTTTGCCGGCTCAAAGGGCTTGTGTGCAGCCCTGACACTGCAGAAATGAAATAACTCCAAAGTAGGAGGACTCCAGCTCCACTGGCTCAGAGCCGCATCCCAGCTAACAAGACCTGACAAGGTTAATTGCTTCAGATGGTGATGTACTGCTGCAGTTTCTAGAATTCCTAGAATTCAAACTCACACTGCTCTACAGAACAGGAAGATCATCCTCAGTTAATAAGGGTGTTTCTGACACTGCATTCCTGCTAACCTTTCTGACAGCTTTCCATTAAAATTGAGTCAGCATTTGTAAAAATCATTCACATCCATCTTCCACACCAGAATGCATAAACCAAAGTTTCTCAGGAGAAGACTGGTCTGAATTATTCATTATTATGCCAACCACCTTAATTCAAAAACCCCCACCCTACAGAATCACCTACTTACAGACTCTTTTTGTTGTTCCATATTAGCAACATTTCAACACCATCGCAGAAGGCCTTTTCTGTTCAGAATGAAATTTATTCTGCACAATAAAACATTTTATTCTATTCACTTCATAGCACTCAATGGACCTTGGATGGATGGTCCCAAAGGCACAGCACCGTTTTCAAGGTCTGTCTTTTGATGGCCATGGACTTCTTAGAAAGGAACCAGGTGGACAAACACACCAGTCCTCTCCCACCATTCCACACTCACAGCCCCACATTCAGAGCTGCTCATCTGTGGTGGAGGACAGGAAAGCAGCCAAATTCTCAAATACACCAAACAGCCAAAGCATGCCCACAGTAAGACTAAAATCAAATTCTCCACACAGAATCTCACCAGTGCTTTTTACCAGCACTTCTGGAGGGGCACCACATGTCAGAACCAAAGCAAGACAGTGCAAGTTTCCCAAGTTCCCCTATGAACTCCACTGCATTGGAAGTTGTCTTTGGACAGATTGCTTCCTTGTTTTGAACTTGTTTCTGGAATTTTCTTTCTTTTTGTTTATTCCTCTATCATCTTTGACAAAATGGCAAGGATTGCCCTGTCACCTCAGTTAAAACTGTAATAAACCCTGAGGATTATACTTCCTCCACTAAAAGTCCAATTTTTTTTTAATTTAATCTTCTTATATACATCTCAAAGAAAGCAATGATTAGCTTCAGCTCTTCTGTGAAACATGAGGGGTCCATAACAACAGCATTATGCCCTTGACTTCCTTTATAAACCATGAAGTAAAAGGAAGCCAAATGTGGAAAAATAAAAGACAGAAATAATGTACAAGAATTTCTAGACACAGTAGTTTAGCTTTAATCTTTCTCTATTTAACAACAAAGATAAAACTGCTGCAAATTTTTTGCTTTCTAAAACATATGTATTCTTACAATTTCCAAATAAGTACAATTTAATCTGCATTGTATCATAAATCATATCTAAAATTAAGAGTAATCCATATGCTCATATAGTTGTTCACAAATCTTTTTAAGTAACAGAAAGAAAAACTGAGGTGTAGAATAGGATGTCAATCATCAGTACATTCTGTAGAATGATTTTTTCACTGAACACAATAGTTGTGTGCCAGTGGGATAGGAGATATATTTTTAAATTTTATTTATTTATGGGTTTTTTATGTTTTGGACTTGCCAAGTAAAACACAATAAAAGCATTATTGACAGCTTTATTTTCCACTTCTTACCATTTATTAAGGTTTCTACACCAGTTAAGGGGTGACAAGACATCAGAAAAAAACAGGAATGTGTTTTTATGCAACAACCACTATTATTAGCACTTAAAGTGCTGTACTTTCTCTCAAGACCCTCACCCACGATTGTGTATCTTATGTATCCATGCACATGGAAGCCATAAAATATATGTCAAACAAAATAAAGCAAGTTATTAAGTCAAAATAGACCCTAAATCTTAGTGGAAGTCAACAGATAAACATACTACAGGTCTAGCATAGCCTAAGTACACAATGCATAATTCAGAGCTGAACTAAGTTTATAACTTATTGCAATATTTCTTACTCAGAGAGAGGTCTGGTGTATTAAAGCACTGTTCACTCACTAATTCAGCAAAACTCATGAGAAATGTCCTTTTTTTAAGCCTCTACAGTGCTATCTCTCCCATGATAGGCATGCCTGGGAAGAAAAAAATGTGGTCTGAATCTGTGTATAATTAAACACAGAAATTTATTGCTGAATTATTTGTGCCCTGGTCTCACTGCCACATTCCTACATACATCTCTTTATGTCATTCCACTACCATTGTTTGCAAAGGCTTTTTCCCTTATCATTTCCTTTCCCAGACATCCATCCTGCTGGACACTGCCAGCTGAAATATAAACATCCTTGTAAAAAAAAAGACCCATTCATCTCCAGAGGGCACAATATGAATCCATCTTGCAGAGTGCAAGGAGGCTACCAAGGTGTTAGGAGTCGACAAAGGAACTGTAGGACGTGGGAATCCAATGAGAGGGAGAAGAATTGTTGGGGTGGGGACAGAAGACTACAATGTCTACTTCACACTCATCTCCAAATCTAAGCCAGGGGCTGTGGCTCCTGAGCAGTTCAAGCTCCTGCTCTCCTGCTGTCCAGGCAACATTCAGGATTCAGCTCAGTTCAGCTACTTGCACCACAAATGCTTTCTCTGTGGGATGAAGAATTTGGCACCACTTGTGACAATGCCTCTATCTTTATAGCCCACACATTTAAAAGGAAATAAAATGACACTATTTTTAAATCATAACAATAGGATCACATGAGAAACAGTGACCTCACATGATTCTTTATTGGTGACCCAGAGTTGAGCACTATGTAAAGACCCTGCAGTGAAACAACTTCCACAAGTACTTAACTGGTAAATTGCCACTCTATCAGTCCAGAGCACTGATGGGAAAAGAGATGAGTGTGACTTACAAAGTGTCCCTGAGGTGAAATAATCTGGGTTTAAAACACTTTATATCAAAATAAGCACTTATTTAGAAGCAGTGCTGCTCTTTAGTACTGACTCTCCTAATTGTTTTCCAGCATCTCCATACTAACCTTTTTTTCTCTCCAGTATTTCCTCCCTAGTTCAGCTATATCACTGGTATTTTCATTTTCTATACAAATCACCAAGAATTTGCTCATCCTAATCTTTTGCTTCTCTTCTCATTTTCTAACATTCTAAAATCACAGATTTATCAAAGAGCTATAGAATGGTTTGGGTTGGAAGAGACCTTAAAGACCATCTTGCTACAACCCTGCCATGGACAGGGACATGTTCCACCTTTTTCCCAACATTTACTCCACCTTCTAAATAAACTTAAATATTTCTAGTCATAAAACTTACAAAAATTCCTCAGGTAAAGTTTTTTATACAATTCTTCCCTCCTCAATTAATTATTGTGGGATAGAACTACTTGTGGTGTTCCAGCCATTTAAATTGAACAGCAGTGGTATTTCAATTTAGTCATGAAATGCTTTGCATGTTTCCATATTTCTTCCAGCCTGCTTTTCAGAGTGCTGCCCATGAGGACAAAGTCAAGCACAGTTGCTTAGGATGATAAACTCATGCTGTAAAGTACCTTTTATAAACTAAAAGATTTATAAAAGAAAATAAGTATTTTCAAGGTTTTTTCCATTTTCAATATCTGAGATTTGGGATATAGGGAGCAGTTTCTGATCAAGCATCTCAAAAAGGATGCCACTTATTCACACACTCTTAAAATTAATATTCCATTATAAACTTCAGTTACAAGAAATGAAATTGAAAGAAGTACTAGTCTTCCTTTTCTTTAGTGTCAAATTTCTTAATAAAAATTCCATGTTAAAAGAAAAAAAAAAGATGAATAAATGCATCACTCACAAGGCAAACCCAGGATATGACAAATTATGGGACAATACTTAATTTCATGCCAGTGCCCAAATGGCATATTTTCAGTGACAGGCTTGTCATCATTATTAAGAACTTCCCCTGTCCCCCAGTGATGAAGAAACACATTACAGACAAACACATTAATCTTTCCACACAGTACAATGTAAAACCTTAATTACAACCTCATGCTTAACCCCACAAACACACAACACACCACAGACCCAAACCATACATATGTCAACCCTGAATATCTGTTGATGTTCTTAAGATTGCAGCTAAGGCTTTGTGTTGAACTGTGAGGGAGATCACTATTATTGAACAGAGAATGCTTTCTCCTCAATTAAAAATTTAGAAAAGAACCCAGGAAATCCAGTCTGTCCTCATGAATTTGGAGCTGCAGGTTTGTGCACATATGCAGACTCCTAAAACAGAGGTTTCCAGCAGTAGGAATAAATTCTCTTCTTAAGTTAAAGGCAGAACTCAACACAAAAGTGCAGTTCAGGGACAAAACCACAAATCATAAAAGGAATACACTCAAATGCCACTTGTGCGCTGATCAGAGGGAACACCTTGTATCAGCAACTGAACTCAGCACCTCACTATCCCTGTTTTCCCAGTATCTTAGTCCAGTAGAAAGAAACTTGGACAAAAATTGACTGCAAATCAATAAAAAAAAACCCAAAATATTTTTTTTCATTTTCAAGTAAAACAATTAATGTAACTGAAGGATTAAAGTTAAATGCTTTGGGTTTTTTTTCTTTAAATTCACTGGTAAAAGGATTGGAATCCAGGTGTACCATAAACACCTGGATCTTTTTTCCTTTCCAAATGATTACTGCAAATGTATCAAGAGTGACTGCCAGTCACCAGGTTATAACATTTTCCAGGCAGATGAAGCATGTGGATTCAACCACAACCTATCAATTAAAATTAAATCAGTACCCTTCTTTGAGAACCTAAGCACTAACATTCTTTCTGCTACAATGACTGAAGGAGTGGAACAAAAAAATTCTTGCTTGTTTTGAGAAGAAATAAACCCCTTCCTCCCATCACTGGACAAACTGCAAAACAATTCTGTAGATATAAATACAAAAGCTTATTTGATTAGTAAAATGTGGTCACACACTGACACTTCTACAAAATAATTTTGATTCCTGCCTTTTGCTGAATTTCCTTGCACTTTACAACTCATTTTCCATTACAGCAAGCTTGTATTAGCCTTCTGCTGCTGAAAAATTGCAGGTCATCACTCCATTTGACCTCCATCCTGTATTATTGCAATGCTGCGATTAAGGATTACCCAGGAGATCACTAAGACATGTCAGTCAGCACACTTCAACAGGGCAAGCAAGGATTCCCATGGTTTTGCTCACAAAAGTACAACTTAATAAATGAGACAATGGGCAAGGATTGGATAACAAAATTTGTCTGCACAATGTTCAATAGATGTAACAGGATATGCCTTTCACATACAAAATTGTAGCAGAGAACTCAGGGCATTACTTTATTCCCATTTGAGTGGGACTCATGCAGCTTGACTTTTTCTGCCTGTGTTCCTAATGTAACTACAAGATACACTGCAAACACTGAACTTTCTCAAGTCAGACAGAGAATGTCAGAACAAAGAAATGTTGATTTCTCAACTACCAAACACAGGTAAACACAGACTTCTCTACTAGCTTACACAGGTTTTAAAGAACAGCTGTAGATCATGCTGCAGCCAAACTTACTGCTTCTGTTTTATGGATACAGGGCTATGAAAGGCAAAATATAGATCTTTATTTAATTTTCTAAAGTATTTTAAAATATTATAAGGGGACAGTAAAAAACCTGCTGGCTGCAGCAATATGCTGAGATTTCATGGTTTATCAAAACTTTCCAGGGAATAAATTATTTTCTTAGAAAAAATTTATTCCCACAAAACAATTCCAAAGCTTTATGGAATAAACTCACAGTTTAAATGTGTATCTGTGACATGCTCAGGACCTGTGACTGCCCCTCAGCAAAACCATGTCCTGCAGGACTTCTTCAGCACATCAGCCTCTATGAGATGAGACTGTGCTATCAGGTTCTGGTCATTTTTACAGGGTCTTAGTAAGACAGAGATCAAAAGAAATGTCTCTGGTCCTCTGTAGATTTACATCAGTTGAAATGCCAATATTTCTTAATTTGCAATGAAACTGCACAGGGCACCCTTCATAAATATTTATCCAAAATGTTAGACAAGTGAATTTTAGTAGTGTGCCAAGCTATAAAGCAACTGAAAGACTATTTGTTCTTCCAGGGAACAGACATCAAGGTAGCCATCTTCCTCTTTGTGTAGCAAATCTATAGGCATATCACTTCCACTTTTTTTTAGTAACTTGTTACTTAGCTGAATAGTGATTATTTAGTCTACTTAATGTGCTAGAATTCAGATTTTGTGGTAGACCCACTATTTGTATTGTTATAGGATAGACCTCAGTCTCTTCTTGAACTTGTGAATTACATGTAATGAGTCATTTCCTTAATGGAAGATGGCTTTATAGAGCTATTTATCCATTATAGTTAATTATTTTTAGTGATTTTCTTAAGTGAAATAAAATTTCAAAAGAAACAGGAACCATGCATATTCTACAATAGTTTATTTCCTTAAATATTCTGTAAGCACCATGCATTCAATAAAACCTGTGTTATGATAATAATCTACCTTGTGTCATATGAAATCTTTAGTTCTCAGTTTATACTAAGCTCAAAGGTGAGTAATTCCACATTAGGAAAAATGTCACTAATAGACTCTGTACACGTGTAAATGGTATTAAAAAGGTCAAAGAGACCAAAGTCTGGCTTTCATGAGGTCTCACAGCTACAAGGCATTTGTCTTTGTTGTTGGTGCCAGTTAAGGCATGTCTGGCTTATTTGATCCCCCAGATTAATACAAAGAAGATATCTGAACTGTGAAAAAAAAAACACAACAGGAAGCTTAAATGCAGCCATATGGACCATCTGATTCTTTCAACCTCCTAACAGATGAGGGTTGAAATAACTTCCTTTGCTTATTAGCTAATTAAATCATCCTAACAGTGTATAAAATGGCTATAATAAAAGTGAGTTTAACCATAACCTCCAGCTATGTTCCACTAAGTCTCACATTCTAGGTCATCTAACTGTACAGTGTACAACATACTGCTAACTGAAGTGTATTTTTCTCAGCTTAAAGAAAGCTCTAATTTTAAAAATAATACAGTTCACAAGAAGACAAGAAATATAAAAAGAATATAGAATTTCCATTAATATATATTTAAGATTTTTACCAAGATTAAATAATTACATTTACATGGCATTAAATAAAAGTCACTTATGTTTTTTCTCCTATTGAACATTCTATTTACAGTAGAACAGTTCTATTACAATATCAATAGTAACTAAAACTGTTTGTTTAGTTGGGGAGTTTCAATGTTTTCTTAACACAAGGAATACTGTGGAATCCATCATAGCAGAATTGAAATCTCTTTTAAAATAAAACGTGATTCAAGGTTGTGCATTACATGCATGAAGATACATTAACTCTTCTTGCTTTTCCAGGATGAAGTCCACTGCCCTTTTAATGATATACATTAAATGACTACATAGAAAATATGTCAGTGATTCTAATGCCTATGCATCACCATGAATCTTCCTTCTTCATTTCTTCCTTTATCAAGTTCTGATGAATTTTAATTAATGCAGCTGGAAGAACTCTACAAAATTTATTTTCAGAACTAGAGCAAAGCCTATGACTCTTTCCAGAATGACTGAAAGCTCCTTTATATTCTGTTATCTCCAAATGATAACTGCACCTTTCAATGTATATTTATTTCTCCCAGATAGGAATAGCTAAAGTACATTTCCACAACATATGACTTCCATTAGAAGATGTGATGAATGACCCGCTCTCAACAGCCCAAGGAAAAACTCATCTGTGCATACTGAAGTAATGAGACTACAATGAAATTTTTCCACACATTTCACCATATATTATCAATTGACATGCACTGTAATTTTGCTAGAGATACCATCCTGCTTAAAAAAGTAAAAGAAATTTCCAAACTGCAGTTTCCAAGGATGCTAAGTTTTTATTGATGCTTTGAAACCCCTCTTCCTTAGCATTTGAATGGCTTACATGCTAATGCTGCCAAAAGTGTCTAGTAGCCTATGAACCAACTATCATTTTACAAATATTGAAATAAGAAAATTTTCCTTGTAATTGGATAGAACAGTTACAAAATTTTTTCTCAGCTACACATACTGATACTGAGGCATGAAGAATCAATTCAAAGCACCCTGGCTCACTTAGGCTTGCACTAACTTGCTCTGACAAAGGTGCCATCAGGAAACTAGAGGGAGGTGCTTCCATATTTACTGCATGTTAGTGAGTTACGAGAAGGTGGATGGAGCAAAGAGGTGCTATTTGAAAAAACATGAGCTTTTTGTGATGATGCCAAAAGAAACAAGAAAGACAGTTGATTATGGTAAATGAGGAAGCTATATCAGGTGGCTCAGGGAAAACTACTCTGGCTCAAAATATTCCTGAAAATTAATAATCATCTAAAAATTATCAATTGCTCCCCTTCCTAGTGTGTGCCTCCTTCCTCCTGCTAATCTATCCAAGATCCTAACCACCCTCCAACATTCTTGTGTATGCAGGAAGAAAAGATGAGTCCATCTGTGCTGCTGATGGTTGCCTGCATTTTGTATTGGCAGAGCAGGCAGTATAAATAAATAGACAGCAAATACAGAGGTTTATCAGCTCATGGTTTTGTAACTCCAGCCATAACTTCATTTCAAACATTCACATGAGCACAGGCAGACCCACATATTGCAAACAAATCCCTATTATCTGCCAACTTTCACCAGTAGCTTCACTTGACACAGCACTGAAGATCTTGCAAAACGAAGTTGCTCATTTCCATTTTTCTAAATCTTAACTGCACAACTTCCCATAAGTCTCATGTGAAGGAGCATCCCCACCTCCTCACATTTCATAGTAAAACAACAAATTTAATTGTAAATCTGTTTATATCAAAACTATCTGTTTTAGAAAAATCATTCAACGTTATTAAAGAATTTCCCATAACTTTGATCATTTTGACAGAATTAGGATAGAAAGCAATTATAAGTACAAAGGATCACCACCACTAGCAGTGTATAAACTTGCAGTGCTGAACTCGAGGAGGCAACTCCATAACCAGATTCAGCTGCTGCCAGAACAGCCTGTATGAATGGAGGCTAAGACACACAGGATGGTTAAATCATCGTGGAAAATTTACCAGCATTTCTACTCCACCCACTGAGATTACAGAGCAAAGTTAAAAATGAAATCCATTGACTACTGCATTTCCAGACTAACTTAAAAACAAGCTACATTAAAAATAAACAAACCCCAACATGGATAAGATAAGCCATCTCTAAGAAAAAACACCAGTCAGTGTGTCCCTCTACTCCATTTTGGCAGTTTTATCAAAATAATATTTCAGTTCTACTCCTCTGTTAGTACAAGTCTGTGCTGTCAACAAGTTGGAATTTATTCTGAGGCAAATGTATAAAGAAACAGTAATGAAAAAACTATGCTATGGCCAGGAGGAGATTCCAGTGATGAAATAAGACTTCAGGAAATCAGTAAGAAAATTTTAAGCTGCAGTGACTTACTGTGACAGCCTGCAAGCAGCAGGATTGCACAAACTTGAATGAATTCATGCTTCAGGGTTATCAATATTATATAGAAGAATAAAAGAACAGTGAATTTTCAACATCCAGTCAAGTAATTTACTTCTTAGGTTACTCTTCCCATGTTACTGAGGTGCCATGTGCCCACAGGACCCACAACTCCCTAGTTCAAGAACCTTTCATTGCCACTCACCCAACACAAAGCTTAAGCAATACTATTTGTAGTAGAGTCCAATGTAAACATCAGCAGCACTATCTAAACGACCCTAACACAGAAGTTACATAATAACACAAAAAAAAAGAGATTTAATGAGATTAACTGAGCTAGGTCCACAGTGACTACAGCACACACCTTTGCCAGTCCCAGCCACCTTTCCCCTTCACTCTCCTCCCTGAGTTTTCCTTTTATCTTTGTGTCCCTTGTATGAAGTTGGTTTGTTCGGGTCATGGCTCAGAAACTTAACCAACAGGATGGCAGAGTGGAGAAAAAATAATGCTTTGACTCCAACTGTAAGATGACAAACCTTAAAAATCAAGATTAGAACCTTTGAAAGTCTCTACTAATCTAGTTTTTTTGCCTCCTTTTTTGAGTCCCCATCTTTACCTACAGTTGCACGTAATCTGCAGATGACAGTATTTTTCTACTGGTAACCTTGGGTTAAAAATTTGTTATTAAACTGTGACTTCAAAATCTTGAGAAAGCTGTAGAAAAAAGAACAGAACTAAAATATCCTAATCTTTATTCCAGTATCATAAATACTGTGTCAAGTTTTTGCTGTTCTTTTTCAGTCATTTAGCTTGGACTAAATAATAATGTTAGAAATATACTCACACTTGAGATATTATTGAATTTATAATACCACATGTACTAGTTAAAAATTTGGGGCACTGGCTAGTGTATGTAACACCTAACCCCCCCAAACTAAGCATTTTGTTCTTCACTGTTTATTATGGTCTTGTTACCATTTCCAGCTATTTCTAAATATACAATAATTTATACCAAGTTGTTCTGTGAAATACAGATGTAGCATAAATTCTATATAACAGAAGCCATATTCAGTGTTCACTTTATAATGTAAATACATACTACATCACAGCTATATACATTGTGAAATTCATACACACACAAAACAAAATAATTTAAGTGCAGATCTTCAAGTTTAAAAGTTATGAGAGTAGAGGACACAAGTGTATACACACAGATCTGCTAAATCACAAGTATTTCAATTACAGATTAGAATTACATTTCAACATGTTATATTTTTCTCACTTTAACTCTGTTTTCCATGTTGACTTTTTTTTTTTTTTTAATTTGCTTGGTATATTGAACCCTGGCTTGGAATAAATGGATTCAAATAAACACAATTCAGTGCCAGAATTGCCACAGGCACATTTTTTTCTTTCAGTGGTCCTGGGAAGTGGTTTGTTAAGCTATTGTTCTCAATTAAAAACTCATGTGTTTGTTCAGTACAATATGGGTCGCTGCTTTGAGTGAAAGATTCCCTTGACATGGCAAAACCTCTAATTGTAACAAGTCCATGCCAAGTATGTTTAACCAGATGCAGCCCCGGGTTTGATTAGCAGCCACTGGCTTCCATGTACAATCAGATAATGATGGTTTTGCTTCTCTGCTGAGCAAACATCCTCAGCTTTTAATCAAATATGTCTGTGTATCTATAATGTATGGATGTATATGTGTATATATCTAAAAACCTCTATACACACAATTATGAGTGGCACAACTATTTTAAAACTACAGCTCATCTCAACTTATTTGACCTTTGACTATTTAATCTTAGAAGGACCTGTGCAATACCAACTGCAAATAAATGGAATAAAATATTTATTTTGGCAGACACCATATAGATATAGTGAAGAGACATGTGGTGCATGGAAATTTTTTACCACACATGTAGACAGCAGAAAAGGCTCTGGAACACATTTTTGTTTTCCCACTTGTGGGATAGCATCTATTGGATAATGATGATATTAGAACTGCAAAGACACGTGCCATTTTGGAACAACATTCCAATACTTCTTAACTATGCCTGAGGGAAGGTGGTGAAGCTTGGTGTTTATTTTATATAAGAGTGGGTATTAGTTAAGTTTGCTAATATGACTTCAGAAATATGTTGGATTCTGCTATTTGCATTTTTTGCATTTTTTTTTTTACTTGTATGTATTCAATAAGGGCTTTTAGTGGAAGCTCATAAAACAAATTCCCATCCCCTTTTTAAAGCCTGGACAACTTTTATTTCAGAAATAAACACACGATTATCTCAGGTACCCAAATCAATCAACATAATTTTTCACATAAAGAAATAAATATCCTTCTTCTGTACACTAAATAACAACCATCTTGAATTTACCCTACCCTGCACTGGTTTCTTTTGTTCAAAAGTACAGAACTGAGTTCAAAGAAAAAGACAAAAGAGAGTTAAAAATAATAGTAATGGCCAGTCTAGTCTAAAAGTACAAAAAATTTTAAAAATCTAAATGAAGGGTATACACTTTTGTCTTTCAAGTATTTTTCTTCCAGAAACACCAAGACATATTCTGCAGTATTGTTAAATATATTTCCCTCTACACTAACATATAAAAGCTTATTCATTTCTATATAAACTAGCAGTTACACTAAGAAGAATGTGTGTAAACTTAGGCACATGAAGTACATAAAAGTATTTAAAGAAACTAAACAAAAAACTACATAACTAGTTAAAAAATGCTCTTTTTTTAAACTGACTTGCTGAAATTAATACATCTCAATCAATCCTCATTGCAAGGGTGTTGTATGTAAATGTATTGGGGACCTGGCCTCTGTCATTCCCTTTCATAACCAGTTGAGAGAGATATGGAAAAGTTACTTGCATGTACTTTCTACCACAGTCTTCAAACTATGGCTGGTTAAAATAGCACAGAAGATGTTTTCCTCACTTAGGATTTTCCTTTTGCATTTTCAAAAAGCCAATGCAATGCACTATTCTAGACTACAGTTCCACATAAAGTTTTACAGACATTTTAAGAGTAGCTGCATCTCCTTATCACAGGCTTCACAATGAATTTTCATCATGTAGATAAGCAGCTAAAAGGTGGTGGAAAACCACTCAAAAGTCAGTACACATATTTTATCTTCTCCAGCTAAACTTCTTTCTTATGTTTACTTAGCAAAGTAGAAGATTTGGGGGCAGCAAGGAGGAATTGTCCTGCTTTGTATCTACATTACAGCACTTAGTACTGTGTTACACTCCTCTGTCATGCTACATCATAACCCCATGGATACCTATTAATTCCTCCATCACAGTTTTCTTCATTCACATTTCCGTGTTGAGTACTGGTTCCTCTGTGTGGTCTTAATTTCCTAACGCCCTGAAATAAACCATGACGTGAAATAAGTCATGTTATGTTTGATTTAGAGGCTCATAAATTGAAATATGTATAATAGTAGCATATAAATGATGGCGATTGCAGATTTTACCTGGTCCTAAAAGAAACACTCAACCTTTAGGAAAAAAGTTTCCAGAGACAACCTAGGAGAACAGTAAGCCCTCCTCCATGAGGTTTGACAACAGGCCACAGCTGCAAGATAAATTCACTGTCTTCTCTTTGCTACTGCAACTGGCTGCTTGTAGTAGCTTGGTTATTTTTTTACAGTAACCTCAAGTGTTTTTGAAAACTTATCTTTAACACAGACATATTTTATGGGTGTGGTACAGATGGGAAAAAGCATTGCAGAACCATACCTGCAAAATAAAAATGAAGTCTTCCCATTTTGGGGAGATTAATTAAAGAAGCACCCCAGGAAACTGGGCAGTTGAACATAAGCTCTGGGATGCAGAACAGGAGAGCACACACATGCTGATTTCCCAGCTCCCAGCAGTGTACAGCCCCTATGTAAAACTGAGATAAATTCCCATGGAAGAATAAGAGAAATTCTGACACTGCACTCCCTCAAGGGCTCTGCTAGCTGTGGAGAGCTGGTGAAGAGCTGACACTGCTCAGCAGCTCATCCTCTGGCAAGACTGGCTGCAGCCCTCCAGGACAGCTCTTGTGAGGCAGCAGTGCATGCCAGTGGAACCATCAGCAAATGCTGCTGCCTGGGAAAGGAAATCGCCTGACACCGTACCCTGAGGATAAAAAAACTTTGGCTTTGTTAAACCATATATGTGTCTGTGTAAGAGAATTCCACAGTCAACAGACCTCCACTGAGAAAGCCCTGCCACCAGATGTTTAAATTGTTAGTGCACCAGCTGATCCCAATTGCTGCTGGTGGTAGTGGAGGCGCTTTTGGCTCTGTCCTTTGAATTGGGCTGTTGTCTCCCTAGGTGGGGCTGTCATTTTAATAATAGATCATTGTGTTTCCCAGTAGGAGAGCCACTGTCATGGTCCTGAGGAGGATGGGGAGAATTAAGCTCCTGTTTAATATTTTGTTGTTATGTCATATCTCACAAATAGCATTGTTTAACTCTGTAGTCCACAGAGAGATCTCATGCTTAGGACTTATATGGAAGAAACAGCATTTTCAGATTTGCTTACACAGAACAGTTAGCTTATGAGCCTGTGCATGCAAAACATAGAGCATTTAGGAACACTGCCAGTGATATGACATGTTACCAGGAAAAAAAAAAAACCAGTGCAGTCTATGTGTGGTCTAATGAAGGTCTGGTAGCCAGGAACAATTCAATTCCTCTGCACTCAGCTCTACTGTGGGGCAAAATACAACACTTGGGTTCCAAGGCAGCTCTAATCCAAGCATCTTATCACGTATTTTGTGGAGTTGAGAAAATCTCATTCATCTAAATGAATGCCAGTGTGATGAACAGAGATGGATATTTGCATCCCCAACACTCAGGTGTATTTCTGAAGAAATGCATAGACAGCAAAGTAGGAAATGCACAGCCTGAAGCAATTTGCAACTAGTGCATTCCTAATGCTCTCACTGAAAAAACTCCAGTAAAAAGTTTAATTTACATGAAAAGATGCAGCTTTATACCTCCAGTTACCTGTAGAGTAAAAACTGCAGAAGCACTATCCCTCTACTATACCAGGATGCTTCAAGAATACATCTATCATAGATCATTTATGAACTATAAAAATGCTGCTCTTTAAATAGGTAGGTGATGTTGCCTCAGATTCAGTTCTGCTCAATTCCCACAGATTGCTACTTTTAAAGACATCCTTACCTGCAAAACATGACATTTTTCAGGAATTTATAACATTAGCATGTGATCCATTCTGATATTTTGCCTCTAACCTGCTCACACATATTGACAACTCCAATGTACATTGCAGATGTCAGTGAACTCCATCATATGAACCATGTGCTGCAATGTCCCTGCTGCACTTGCAGCATTCACTGTAAATCATGTAATTTTCAGGAATCAGGAACTAAGATTCTACTGTACTGAAATCAAAGCTTAAAAAGTATGAATACCCTCACAGCCAGAATGTTTTCAAATATTTGACAGTGATTAAAGCATAGCTCAATTTTTTTTCTATTAAGCATTGATAATCATTCATTCTATCTTTATATAGATACATAACTTGTTTTGTTCCATATTTGTTTAGCATTCTTTATATGTATGTTTTTATCACACAAGTTAAAAGACAATAGAATTAAACAAATGAATGTATTATTTACAACACTTAGAAAACACTATTCATGGATTAAAATAAAGTATAACTTGTCCAAGAGAACTTAATCCATTAAAGACACAGGAAACCAGCTTAATTTGTCAGAATGGCAGCCATTAACTCTGCAAGGTTATGCAAATACAGCAGATGATTGAGAAAGTGCAGGCCATCCCTACTGTGTCAAACATAAACAAACTTTGTATGAAACTGGCAGCCAACATCTTTGTTGTGTAGAAAAGGCAGGTAAGGGAACACAAATGCTTTTGTCCTTAAATAGGAATAATTTCAGTAATTCCATAAATGTTGTAAAGTTTGTGAAATTATACAACTACTTCTGTTCCAAATGGCTAATATGTTTCTTGGTCTCTGAGGCTCCCTAGAGGGAGCAAAGCCTTAGAATCTCTTGACACTCTATCTGCATGGAACTGGCATGTCAGCTGGTAATTACAGACCTATAGGAAGTACTTAAGCATAGGCTAAGGATAAATTTAGATAAATGAACAATTTTGCTAATGAATAATATTCCTGACATAGAAAACCTTGCATTTTAGAAGTATGTGATTTTCCTGACTCCATCAAGTCAATAAGTGCTTTTAAAAGCAGTAACTCCTGAACCTATTAGAGAGCAGAAGGGGGTTAAAGAGTCTTTCACATCACTGACAAATACAAACGGTATGTGTGTGCATGTATATGTTTTATAGATGTAGATGAGCACAGAAAAATTGACAAAGATCTTGTAAATCTGAATTAACAAAATTCAAAAGTTAATCATACAGGTTCACAAGTCACTACATCACTGTAATAACTATAAATGTGCATCATTGCTCTCTATTGTTGTCATCTGGATCTTTCATGCCTGGAGCCCTTTCCTCTAAGCATGGCTGTGGATAAATACACAACCAAAGAACTTGGGAAGGGGCAGAGTGTGTCAATCTAGGACAGTAATGTAAACCTGTGTAAGAGCTGCTGATAAGCATAAACGAGGTCATTAAAAGAAATACAGAAATATGTAAGTCCACATGATTAGTCTTTATGAGGGAGAGGAGAAAAGGAGAGAAAGAAGCACCCAAATCAATTTGAACAATAGTGCAACAGTCAGATAACCCAGACACACAGAAGATTACATTGTACAGAAATAAGATCATCATGATCTATTATGTAGCATTAGGGAAAGAGTCAGGCATAAATTTCATTACACTAAACACATGTGCAACCAGTTTTACAATTCTGCTTTTTGGTTGTTTTGCCTGGAACAATTTTTATTCCAACTTTTCAAAAAAAGCAGTTCACATAACCAGCCACATGATCCCAAATGATGACTACAAATAGCTTTGAGGTAATTGCTATATATTAGGGAGCATATGCAAACAAAAGGTCAAAGAGAAGATAAATTGTGAGAGAGTGCTTGGAGCAAACTCTAGCTTTCACTGGGCAATTTCAGAAGGAAGACAGAGGGAACAAAGTTGTTTACATCCTCTGGGGTTTTTCAGTGCTAGAAACCCCCTTAGCTAACTTTATCAGTTCCAGTTATCACTACAATTGAACAACCCCTAATGTACCTCTTGACCAGTGACCTCTTCTTTCTACTTGTCCATCACATGTTTTTTTGTTTTTTTTTTTTTTTTCCTTTGGCTTTACCACAACTACAGGAAAAGGAATCATTCTAAACCTGAATACTGGTGGATTTTTTTTTTTTTCCTCAGCCTTCTCTACCCTTTTTTCTAATTTCAGCCTCTGGAAAGGGCATTTCCTCCCACCCCAACTGGCAACTTTGTTTTTCTTTCAACATTATACACACAACTTACAGTTCATGAACTCTTCCATGCTGTCAGGAAAAGACATCCTTGGATCACCTCTCCTTAGGCTGGCCCTAGCTGTGCATAACAGAAGAATTTGCTACCCTAACAGCTCAGAATGACCCAAATATCACATGATCTACTAACAGTGCTGCTCTTAATGGGCTACAACATGAATAAAAATATGGTTTACCACACAAGACACTCCATCTCCAACATACAAAAACAATTTGTCAAATATATTAATATCTTTTCATCATTAAAACACTTAAATATACTGTTTACCAAAATAATTAAAGATAAACTCTTCTTTTTATTGATTAATTCCACTGCTCTCTCTTCCCCTGCCCCAAGAACTCAGTCTTCATACTTCTGACTAAAAACTTTGCTTAAAAGGCAGAAGAAGATACAGAGCTATAGGAAATGCTTCTCTGAAGTTTCACTAATGAGGAAGCAGATTTTAAGGCTCTTGCTGCTATTGGGCTCATTTGTATTTTTTATGAGCTGATGTACTGGTGGGTAGAAAAGAGACAGACTCTCTCCTGGCAGATTAACCAGCCCCCTAAAGGTGCCTGCCATTAATTTCAGTTATTCATCTGCACATCTGTCTCTGCCCAACTGTGTCATGACTATTGCTTCTTGCAGCTCACTTCATTTAACCAGGAGCTTTTCCCCACTGAAACCTGTCAGCCTGATTTGTTGCATTACAAAATCTAAACTCTAGTTATAAATTAGCTGAAGATCAGAGCACTCATTTCCGCTAGTGGAAAAAAAAATCTAAAAAAAAAATAATCTCTGATACCAGGAATTTTAAGGTAACAGTTAACAACCACGTTTATTCACCACATCTTACTGACATGATGGCTCCTAACAACAGCTGGTACCTCTATTATTTTCCTGAGAAAACATGCTTTGCTACCCCCAGACTGTCCCAGCTGTGACTCTGAGGGAACAAGTCCCAGTCAAAATCTCTGAAGGTCATACAGCTTAAACCTTTCAGAGCATCAAAATTACCTGGGCCATTCCCCTACCTTCCAATGGAGGAAAAAGTAGCTTGTACCAGATTTGAGACAAATACTTTTTTCCCCATTGGATGGTGTTTCCTTCTGTTTTGCCAAAGCTTTTCCCTCTTTTACATCTTAATTAATTAACGTCTTCACCTTCCTTTTCTTGACTTTGACTTCAACAACTGATTTTGACTGTTACTGCCACCTGCTTACAAAGTGTAGTACATGAGTATTTCAGAAAGAATAAACAGTACATTACTATGCAGTTCATTTGAGCTCAGCTCTTGCCCCAATACTCCTTCCTTAACTTAGGGAACCATAGAGTTTTCCAGGCCTTCCATAGATTTGGCAAGCAGGACCCTGGGACCTGCTGTTCTTCACCTTGAGCTGCCATAAACTCTCCTATACAAACACAGGACTGATCCTACACTCTGTGTTACCAATGTCTGCTTTTTTTTTGGAGACCCCACCCTGACTGCTTTGTGGTTCAACTGATTCAGAAACAAGTGCTGCAGCAGCACTGGGATTAGAACACATGAAATATTCTCTGTATGCATTTATGTTGTTTTCATGTAAATTCTACATAGAAGAATTTATGGTGCTTCTCATCTACAAAACATGCTCCACCCACCATGGTCAGTGTCAAAACAATTACTTGGTACAGAAATTAGTTCGTTCCTTCATGAAGCAAGATATCTGCTCTCAACGGGAATCTTTTACCTGGTAGTCAATTAATCTGCCACTGTTCTTATCAGTCTGAGGTTTAGTCACCTGAAGGAATATAAATGAAGATTTTCTTCCTCTCCTAGGCTTACCAGATTTACCACAATACTGAGTCTTTCAAATCAGGCTATTTTCCTTACACTTTCTTTAAAACAAATCCCTGCTTACTTTACGATAACAGAATAACACAGAAAAAACCCACAACCACTGCTGGATTTTGCCTGTGGATTACCATGTATCTAGTCTTTCAATATGTTTTTTCAATATATTTTTGTAATACCTAATAATTATTCAGTCAAATTTGATTATTTTTACAGACTTAGATTCAGCTATCCTAGGTAGAAGCAGGCACACTGCAAAGCTCTAACCATTAGCAGATTCCCACAAATCCTACCACACCACAGCTCTTCTGTGCCACAGCAAAAGGAGCCACTTTATTCTGAACAAGAGGTAAAACTGTCATTCTGCCCAGATGCACTGGATCACTCATAGGGCTGACTCACACAGGATCAAAGAAAATAAGCCACCATAGGTACACTTCTATTATCTCAAAACCTGCTACTTCTAAAAAATGCAGGGTAGGAAAAAAGCTGTTTCTTATAAAAGTCAGCCTGGCTATCACCTGTGTCTGGGGTTTTTACATGCCTTTCCAGAGACTGATGTGGACAACTTTTATAATCAAATTTCAGTCAAGGATGCACACATACATACAGTCACACTATTTAAAACAAGCTAAAAATTTAGTGGGTCACTGAACACTTCCACGAGCAAACTCTTTTTACACTGCTTATAGAAGGCAAACTCAAAGACAACTGCAGATCAGCTGAGACAAATTCAGTGTAGACTGGTGCAAGTGTCTTATTTTAGTGAATATTATTTCAATTCTGAAGGTCTCAACAGATTCACTGCAACAGGATGTTAATATGAACAACCTTTGTAGAAAAGATTTTTCTCTTCCAAGTGTCTCTACTTGATTCAATAGTCATTACTGTGAACCCTGTGCCAGTGTTCAAGAGATCATTATTGCTTCATTTGCTTTGGTTTCTTGTGGTTTTTTAACCTGTTCAAACTCTGGAACTTCTGCCAAGTCAAAACATATGACTAAAAGTATCACTTTCCAGTGGCAGAACAAACATCTGGAATTTTTCTGGGAAAGCCCCAGTTGGCACAGTTGTCACAGGGACCATCCTAATGACACACAATGCAGAGAACATTCTAGAGGCACACAGGAAATATTTTGGCTGCCTTGTGTTTTATTGATCACAGCTGCTACAGGATCCATCTGAGAATGTTACAAGATGCCCAAGCAAGGGCAAACCAAGAGGTGTTTGAGTTAGGATTGCACCAGAAGTAACTCCAGAACTGGGAGCTACTGCTAAAACCCTCAACTTAGGAGACAGCTCTGTGCTAAAGGGACAACATCAGTGTCAAAAGTAGCTAATATTGGAGCTCTCCTTTTACAGGGATGTTTTTTATATTACATTTCTGCCAAATAAGTTAAAACCATGAAAATAAAGTTGTAAGGTATCATAAATGAAAAATAAACAGCTTCAGGCAATGGTGTATGACTACCATTAATTACATGTATTTAGCTTGAAAAAAAAATTAAATGGAATTCATATCATAGCCTAGTCTAGAATTCCTAGGGTAAGTATGCCTGGTCTTCACAGAATTCTTTATATTCTCCCTACATACTTTTACAAATGAAAGTAGTGGCACTATGCCTTTCTAGGGTATCACATGGACACAGAATGATAACAGCCCCTCCACTGCATTTTTAGAAATCTAGAATAACAAAAGTGATGGGGTTCATTTTCTGACCAAACCAAACTACTCTTGACATGTTTAATGGACACATATCGCCAGTCTTGCCCCAATTTTCAAATTTGTGAAGAACTTGTAAAACCTTAGAGAGATAAATTAACAGCTTTAATTCACAAACCACCAATGACTGCGTGGAGCTAGTGAAAAGGTAAAAGAAGACAAATATTTCTCTCAGAGGAAAAGTCAGTAATACTGCTGGAACTGAACATTAAGTTTACATAAAGGGAACTTAATTTTATTGGAAACATATATAGTTCAAATAAGATTTTTAGAGTTCATAGCTTTTTACATTATACTCTCTCTTTTCCTAAAAAAAAGCAATCATGGTTGTATTTATAATTATAAAGCTTGCTATTTTCTAAAGATGGATAGACTTTCAATGTTAAAATATGAATTGTTCAAAATCTCAGGGAAAAAAACCAGTTCTACTCCAGAAGAATAAGTAATTTTTCTTTCTCAAATGCTGATGGTGAGCCACATGCACTTTGTCAGAAATTATCCTCACAAAACAGTAAAATCAATTTAAATAGTGCAGGGAACCCACCTGCAATGGAGCAAAGAATGAATGCTGCTAATCTAAGGAAAATAAAGGATGGACTGGTTTTACGAAGAAAGATCATCTTACATTTAAATTAGCATTTTCTTAATAAGTCTATTTGCAAAAAATTAATGAAATTCAGGACACAATTTGTGTTCTAATACTGTGAATAGAAATCAAGTCACTGTTATTTGGCCCTTGACAGCTAAATCCACAACATAATTTGAAGTCAGTAAATATGAAAGGCTATCACCTAAAGTAAAATGAGGCTGTGAAATGATTACTTCCTTTAGCTGTGCTTATTAAACCATTCTTTAGAGTTACAAATCATTCTTTAAGTTAATAAAATTTTAGAATTTTTCAGCGCTTCTGAAAACATTATTCTCAGAGTCTTTGATACTGGTACCTATCTTTCTGCTTTGACTTTCCATAGCACCACTGAACCATTTGAGAGGCAATGAAATAATCAACATTTATTTTGATCAGTGAAAATCTACCCTCCACTCCACATTCATTTTATGATGGGTTCCTTAGATGCCCACATCAAGAGTTATGATAGACATTGTGCACACTTTCCCAAAAAAATGCCACAATGTTGCATGCTTTCCATCAGATTCCTGAGCAACTCAGAAATAGCTCCAAAATATGCCTAAATTTTTATCTTCAGACCTTCCTTCCCCAGAGGAATGACTACTGTGAAAACAACAACTTTAATTCTACTTACATTTAAAAAAACAGCCCTCCCCAAAAAAAATCAATAACAACAACCAAGCACAGCTCTCCAGGGTTGTACTTCTGTAGCAGGGGGAATCAGCTTGCATTACTTCACAGCAATATGTTCTGCCTGCTTAGCTCTTTAGTATATAAAGTCACTTCATCAACCCAATTATTTCTTTTTTTCCCTGTTTTTTCCCCCAAAGTAACTCTAAGCTACTTGAAAACACCTTCATTAGAGAAATGATTCGACAAGCACTGCTGCAAACCATGGAAATGTAAAAGCTGTTAAAAATGTATTAAATGCTGTCCATGCCACAAGGGTACTAGTGTAAAATGACCTTAAGTTTAAAGGCTCCCTATGAAGGCAGAACAGTATCTGCTCTGCTTCTCCTAATGAATAACAAATGGGCCTTCACAATTCATTTAGTTCAGTACAAGCTGCCATTACAACCCATTCTGTTTTTTTAACTTTGTGGTAATGTATCATCTTGCCTGACTCTATGTCATCTTCTTGAGGGTCACCAAAGGTATGTAACTCCACTCTCAATAATGAAAAAAAGGAGGAAGGAAAGAGAGATATGACAAATTTTGACAAAGCACCGACCAGTCCATTCTGATATACAGTATCACACAGTGAGGCGCATACTTCCTACACCAAAATGCTTCCTGAGCTGTAAAGAAAGTCAGAATTTCACTGACTTTTTGAAGTCTTCAAAAGGATTCTGTTTTTCAATTAATAACTAAAATAAAACAATACATGGAAAATAATTCTTTCTACTTACTTTCTCTTGATTTTTGTTATGCCCTAAAATATAATCTGAATCAGAGCATTTTAAAAGGAATTAACAGGCCACAAATATTTATCTTTATTTCACAGATATTTAGAAACACTCACTATGTTGCTATGGACAATTAGCCTTTTATCCAATTTTAGCTGGTAGTTGAACTCACCCACCCTAAGGTTTTAATTAGCCCCTTACTCTGCATGCTCAGGCCTCAATTCATGCAGCTGGAAATCTGCCTCAGTGATGTTATAACCTTGTTAATGTAACAAAAGAGGAGTTTACTTAAAACTGTACTGACTGTGGACTTAAGCCAAATTTACTTGAAAGAGGAAAGAGACTGTCAAAAATCCTACAATAAACACAGAAATGCAGTTCTTTCATAACCTTCACCTTAATTCATACAGACAAGCAATTTACATGTAAGTGGATTCATATGGCCTGTGAGGGGCCTCCCCTCTGGAGCTGGACTATTCTCCATACCCTACCCTCCTCTTGAACAAAAAAAGCTCCAACAGCTCACTTTACAAAAATGGCAGAGTATCTGCAATCTTCTTTAATCACAATAAAACATAATTAGGATAAACATTTATAAAGTTAGTCAGCATCAATAAAGGCACCATAATTTCACAAAGCCAATTTCACATAAGTTCAACTAGTCCTTCGTTAAATACATATTTAGATCAATAAAGGTTTTATTTGAAAAGTGGAAACTTGTACTAATGAGGTAATAGTTACATTAACCTTAAGTGGAACTTGGTTGTCAGATACTGATATCCCCTATTAATTTAGTTGCTAAATTACAGGAGGGATTTCCTAAAGTCATCTGTTAATTAGATTCATTTTTAGACTAGATACTACCAAAAACCTACATTAGACTAAACAAAACATTACAGTGTTGAAGTGTTGAAGGGAGATTATTCAGGGAAAAAATTATAAATTCTATTTCTTTATAGAATTGTGAAAATCCTGTAGGTAAATTTCCTTCCTGATTGGATGCTTGTAGTACTTTTATAATAGAACAGCGGGTACCTGGGTGGGATGCACAGACTCAAGAACAGGAACGCTGGTTTCATTTCAGCAGTCTGCTGACAGTTGTTGAGAAAATAATCCAGGTGGGCACAGAGGGTAATGGGCACCCAAAACAAAACAGGAAAGCAGTCAAGTTTGTTTCATGCCTGCTGCAAGTTCAAACATTCTTCATGAGGTATAAAGTCTTTTCCTTTAAACTCATGAATGTCAGAGCATTTTCCACTCTGCTAAGAGGGTATCAGGTTGCTGGATGTTAGATGATGATCTACCCTGCTTCTTGGGCTGCTGCTCTTTAGGTGTTAGGTAATAATCCCTGCTTTTTGCTACAGAATTCACACTAGTCTCAACACCAGCTCCTTTAAACCTTATAGACATCAATTGCTTAACTTTTATTTACTGAACACGCAGGAAACTTCTCAAGGTAGTCATACAAGAGATGGAGGAAGTTGTCCAGCCCATAAAAAAATATTCACAAGGTAACAAAATGACAGTATTCTGTATTTTAGGGCTTTTAGAGTGGGGGAAAATGCTTCTTTTAGTTTAAAAGCTCTCCATATCAACTGCACTTAACCAGTCTCTGAGACACAGTTTGCCATAACATGCAGACCGATGACCACAACCACAAAGTCCCCTCATCCAAAAAACCCCTCCTTTGGCTTTTTCTACTCAGTACCTATCTATGTCCCCTAGCCATATTAAAGGCAAGGAGGTTGGAAACCAAAAGAACAAAGTAGCACATTTAATGACTGTCTCTGTTAGAACAATCTACGTTTCACCCTCCCACCTAGAAGGTGAGAAACATGGAAGCTGGTTTTCAAACTATGCAAGAAGTTTTTTGGGAAGCAGAGAAGAATAATCCATCATAACTAGAATGATTTTAGCAATATGGTCATCATCATAGTCTCCTGTGTGGCCTAATTTTGGTCAGAGCTGAATGCAACAATGATAAACTACATGTTTGAGGTAGGAGTGGTTAGAAACTGGGAAGAGTTTAACCACAAAAAAAGTATTTTACATTTCTAATCTAAGCCAATAAATCATCATTTCCTCTTCAGTATCTGCACATTTACAAAACTGAAACTAGTTGGGTTTTGAAAAAATCATTATTAAATATGAGGGGGAAAAAATATATCAAACCTTTCACTTGCATCCCCCAATAAAACTTTTAGTACTAAAATGTAACACAATAAGCATAGTACTCCTACTAAAATTATGCAAGCTCCTCTACAAAAGTAACATTTCTATTTACCAACAACGATAAAATATTTCACTAAAGATATTCTGTGTAAGTTTGTACTGTCACCCAGCTTTTGTTTCACCCTGAAAAGTTTGTCTATTCAGTGGAAGCCACTTGACCCCAAGGAAGCAAGCCAAGGTGTCCTTTTAAGGTGATGTTTATGCTGAACTAAACAACTTGACTGCAGGACTTAGCACAAACTTATATAATGTACTTTCTTAAATAGGGGTTTTCTTTGCTGAGATACCTTGATACACTGCACAACAACGTGGACTTAGCTTTGTTCACAATCAGAGAAAATTGAAATGAGCTCATCATGATTTTCACTGTCATCACATAATTTATGATCTGTTAGTCTCTGCTAAACAGCAACACAGCATTGAAAGGAGAGGTATTGTTCCTTGAAAAGGTAGTGCTTTAGCACATTTTTGTGTGCTATGTCATATTTTACCAATTGCATTTGAAAAATTCTCTTTTTGCTGCAATGTTTCTGTATTCACATTGTTCAGATAGTGTTGACAGTCATAATGTCATGCATGCTTTTATTATTATCTTGTTTATTACAGTTATGATGGATGGGAACCCATAATACCTGGCACTGTATTAATAAAGGGGATGGATCAGTCTGGTCAGGGACACCATTAGTAATCTAGACACGTTTCAGTGGGAGGGCACAAACACCACCACCACAAGCGTGCCTCCTCCTCCAAAAGGCAAATTTTATTACTCATTTCAAGGTTTTGTTACACATTTGGTAGAAGTACAGTCCTCTAGGAGGATACATTCTTACAGGTGTCACTATATATGTTAAATAAAAGAGTAAATGTTACTTATGGCGTTGCAGGCAGAAGGGCTGCCTCTTGAGCTCTCACCTTACAAAGCATAAAAGAAGTAGAACTATCAGTGAATCCTCTTGGACAAGAGAGCACAAAACTTCAAGCACATCTTGCACCCTACTACACAAGAGGACACAACTAGAGGGAACTAAGGAATGGGAATTTAGATGGTTTTCCACAGCACAGAGAGAAGTTTTGCTTGGGGCCGTGGGGAGGACTAAGGAAGCACAGGAAGAAGGTAGCAGTGGATTTATTCCACAGCACCTGAGGAGTAATGGGAAGGCAGAGAAAGCTAATCAAACCTTTCCCTTCTGATGATAGGAAATCTGCTCCTGTTTGATTGCTTCTGACTCTGTTCTCTTCTGACCTTATAAGACCTTTTCCTTCTAACAGAAAACATGTATTTCTAAGCACATTTTCTATTTTGCATTTTTATATAATATTAAAGAATAATCCATCAGTTTACTTTAAATGATCCAAACCTTTAAAATTTCTTTGCTTCTCCATCTTCAAAGATCTGAGTTTACATTAAGTTCAGCGTTATCCCACTGGGGACACCTTCAGCTCATAATTCCTATCATTGAATTGCATGGCCTGCATCTCTAGTATGCAAGATTTGCCACTTGAAAAAGGGGAGAAAAAAAAAACCAAAACCCTGACCCATCATATTTTGCGGCTTAAAATGCAGAAATATCTGCTAAAATCATACTGAGCTGGCTGAGGTTAGGACTATGGGAGCCTGCACTTGATCAGTGCTGCCCTAGGTGTCACAGAGGCCAATGGGAATTACACTAAGAGGGTTTCAGTAGACAAGGGTGTAATTCAGTCAGCTTTAAGAAAATCCATGAAACAGAAGCCTAACTTTTTCTTTCTTTTTTTACTTTCAGCCTCCTACTCTTTCCTTTCTGACTTTTGAGCCATTTGCTCTTTTGAGTGTATTATCAGAGGTGGAGGCCTCTACTTTCCCATGCTGGCTGAACTTCCAAATAAATGCCATCCTATCTAATAGTTTTTACCATCATTATTGCTTTACCTAAGAAAAATATTTTTAAGGTCAGTTCAAAACATAGTATACACAGCTTTGTCAAGATCACTGATTGCAGGGTACCATCTTTTCTATTCCTTATAGTTTCTATCATTGTAAATAAAGAAATTATGCCATAGAAACCAGACAAAAAGTGTTTAATACTTAGTAGATAGCATTTTCACTTTTCTTCTTTATCTAGAAGATTGCTAAACTGCTCAGTAATTTAAATTCAGATAGAAATAACAAGCTGCCTTAGAAAATTTTAACCCCTAACATACATAAACATTAAAATACAGAAAAGCATTTTAATTTCAAGAGACTGATTTACAAGGAAAAATAAAATAATGGGAGAAGTAAGGGTAATGATTTTCAACTGCAATTGTTTCTTCACATTTTCATTCACATTACAGAAGGCTAGAATACTCTGCATCTCCACATCCTTCAAGCAGTTTGAAACACCTGAAACACTGTTAATCCTGCCTGTCTTCTAAGTGGTTAAATCACTAGAGAATGTCATGTAACTGTCATATCTCACTTATAACCTGCCTTTTAAACCAATCATTTTGTCACTTACATCATCTTGTAAATCCACTTATCCACTACAGGGCAACAGAAGACACAAAAGGCCATTCAAAGTGTGGCCATTGATTTTTCCATATTCTATTAGTGGACTCAATATAACCCATTCTTAAAAATTAAAATTAAAAGGGGTTAGAAATCATCTTATCACTATGTGTGTTTCAGTGAAAGTGAGCAATGTGGGAAGAAAGAAAATAAATTTTAGGAACACAGGTCAAGAACAACCAAAGAGTATAAAAAAAGAGCCAGCTCTTGTCTATGAATTTGTCTAACTCCTTTTGGGATCAGCTGTCTCTGTGGAAGCAAGCTCCAGAAGGTCACCAAGCAACCACTCCCCTTCAAATCAATCACTGATTCTCTTCAGCAAGTGCCTGATACTCCTCATGCTGGGAGATCTGGCTAAACTCTACACTGAGTTTATGCCTTCCTTTCTGAGTCTTCAAACTTCAAACATATCCTCCCCCTGCCTTACCCTCCCCAGACTCAGACGCCTTTTAAGTACCTCCCTCAGAAAGCAGCTGCAGAATCCCCTTGCTCTCTTTACCAGGTCCTGTAGAAAGCACTAAACAAAAGTACTGTAAAATACTTTATTTTGGAAAATTGGATAAGTATTGTAGAATTTCCAATATAAAATGTTTGCTGGAGCACTGACTGCTAATTTTCTATTGAAGCAAGGTACCAGAATGGGTAAAGAACAATGGCAACAAAACTGGAAAGCAAAGTGCACTCCTAGGATATGGATTTGGAATGACCACCAAATTCTCTGCCTGGCAGGTGCCTCAAATCATGTGGACCAAAGGAACCTGAAAGATCACTTGTACAACTAGAGACAAAATCTTTATGAAATGAAGAAAACAAGCCAGACTTGTTTAGTAGCTCAGAAAAGAAGGCTTCATTATTAAAACCATAATATGCATTGTCTGGAATATGTCTGAACTCCTGGTTTGCCTTCAGACAATGCCTCTGTGACATAAGCACTGCTACCTTTCCATAAAAGAGAGGAAGAAATTGTCTCCCTGGAAACACTTGGAAAAGGTTGCTACTGCCCTCTCCCACTGCCTAAACAGGACAAGAAACAATGGGAGAGGATTCAACTTCCTTTACTTGAATATTGATATAAAAGTAGGCAAAACACAGCCTCTCATACCACAGTTTGTAGAAATCCTAAACTGATCTTACTAATCTTCAACAGCAGGTGACAAGATATTTTGAAAGTAAATTATGACCTTAAAAACAGCAAAATTAAGAAAATAAATTTGTTTCCCATGCTGATGAAATTTCTAACATTTTGAATCTTACAGAATAAAATTAAAGTATACTATCCTTTAATCTGAACATAGGAACATAAGTAGGAACTTGGTGACACTCAGATGTCTTTAGGAGAAGCACTGACAAGTTAACAGCTCACTCATTCTGCTCTCACAGAGAGAAACATTTTACTGCTTAGAGCCCCTTCGTTGTTTACAAAAGAAAAACATCTTTTCATTTTAGTCAAGAAAGCTTCTGTTCCAGAGAACAAAGCCTTCATTTGGCCTTCTCTAATCTTTATGGTATTTGCAAGTTGGTGTCAAAAATGTTAGTCAAGGCATGCTGTGTTACAGGTCTGTAGGGCAAAAACAGTCACAAGAGACTTTCCACCAAGTTAGGAGACCACATTACCATTCTAACTACTTCCTATGGAAGTCACAGTTGTATCAACATCCTGCTGGTTTGTTTGTATTTAACTTGGGATATGACTCTCTACACTCTCACCATGAATCCTACAATTAAATTGAAGCAGTCCACAGGTTACTAAAAAACAGTCTAGTGTTCTGCATTTGAAATGGTACAATTTTTGAGACAATCAACTTGCTATCTGAACATGTTTGTAGTATACAATACCACAGCTGCAACAGCATCTTTCTAAAAAAAAAAGTACATTTCTTCCTGAAAATTATTTTTTCTTTACAGCTATTTACACATTCTGTTATCTAACCTATTGAGTAAAGACATGTTAAAGAATTCACGTTAGAGAAATTATCATAGATATCCTTCTCTATAAGCTGAAATACAGCTGGAACAGTAGAAAAAAATTATTCTTTCAAAATAATTCTTATGTTATTAATAATATAAGAAATCTGACCGTTGTTGTGTTTGCTTGAACCTCAAAAAGACTCATTTAATGTCATGTAGTCACTACTGCTCACTCAGCCTAGAACTATTCCCAAGGTATGTGCTGGCTGTTTTTAGAATATACCAGCATTTCAAAAGGAGCATAAACTAGGAAACTCTGCCCACACCTTTTAGTGAAACACCTCAGGTTCCAGGGGAGGGAAAAGAACTGATTATCTCCCTTCCTGCTTTTCTTTTGGAAAGATGGGTGCAGGGGAACGCTCTGCCCGGCTGTAACACAGAAAGCAGGCAGATCTGTAGGGAAGCCATCCTTTGAAGTGGTTTAAAGAAGTGAGTTCCACACATTTCAGAGAGCAGTTCCACCCCTAAATCACTTTGCCAATTTCTCCTACCTTGCTATATTCCTTTCCTCCTCCTTCATGTTGTATGGAAGAACCACAAAAAAAAGGAAAATAACTTCACGACTACATGCAAGTAGAGTCCCTGCAATTTCATCAGGGATTTCCCTGTCAATGAGTGTCATGCCTCTGGCCTGTGCTTGCCCTGAACAGGTGAATTGCATACATAATTACTCTGAGGCATTCCAGATGTACTGGATTTACTACTCACACAGATTTCAGAAGCCCTTTTCACTATTGCTGTACCCACAGCAATGAGGAAGAAACCACTCTCCTGTGGGTGTCAGATCCTCTTAGGGTTGAGCAATTAGGACATAAATAAAGGCAAACATGTTGAGTTCCCTCCCCAGGTGTCAGTTTCAGATGGTGATGGATGGAAATAGTAATCGGATAATGTAAGACAGCGACATGAGCTGATTTGTCCAGGTGCTGGAAACACATCTAGATAGATTCTCTGGACATCCAAGAGCTCTTGTCAGAGCTGAAACTCCTGCTGAGCTGCTACACAGATGTGAAATCCCCAACTTCTACTCCAGTAAAATTTATAGATGGAAAAAAGTGGTATGTCTGCAGAAAACCAGATGAATGGTAAACTTTCTTTTCTAGTTCTGCCACTAGTACTTCACAAAGCATTTTGACTTCTGTACAAATTCTGACTTTTTAGTTTTACATTTTACACAGTCTTTCCCTTAGGCTGTGACACCTGACTTCTAGAATCCATTCAAAGACCCTCTTCATCCCTGCAATATCCTGAAAAGTCCACTTGAAGCCATTTCTGTGCTTTTCCATGCCTGACGCTCTTGCTCTACAAGGCAGGAGGGCACCAGTCAGACCTAGTGACAGACAAGGGGACAAAGCACATTCTCCTCCCAGCAGGACAAGCTTCCTCCTCACCCCGTGGAGCTGCTCCTACCCAAACCATGGTCCTCCACCCAAGACTGGCATCTAGTGGCAAATCCAAGTGCCCTCTCTTTCTCTGGCAGAGCAGCTGAACCACTGACCCAGCAGGCAAAGGGCACTCTGTGTTCAGCACTTGGGCACAGAGTGGCAGCTGCTGGGACTGAATGCTTGGTAGAAAAAGCATTTTATCCCCTTCTTCCCACAAGTATTTCATCCCTGACTATACACAGGTGCTTTTAAATTAGTAAATCTATTAAAAACCAACAAGAAGCAATTTTACTGTTGTTTTCTATAGGCAATTCTATTTATTCCTTTTATTATTTTCAGTGAAAGAAATGGTGACCATACTTAAAGGTAGGGATGTTTAATTTTATACTGTCACTGTAAGAAAATTTATTGCAAAATCTAATTTAAAGTATATTTTTTGGACAGCACAGTAATGTTCTGTTTTTGTTACTGAATAAAATAACTAGTAGCTGGGTTTTTCTTAGGAGCTCTTTAATGCTTCATTACTAACCATCCGATTTATTTCACATAAGGGAAAATACATTTTCTTCTGGAAATCTGTAGTGAATTTCAGGGCAAAGTCAATTCCAACAGAACTGATTTAGCAATACCCACAGGTGATGGCATGAACTCCGTTTAAGGCAAGGAAATTGCCTTTCAAACTCTTGGCAAGAATTCTGAAAGCTTCAGAGTAGTGAGTATGCTGAGTTAACAGAGGAAACACTCAGTAATTAACAACTAAATCTCAAAAATTAAGACTTGTCAGATCTTCAGGTCAAAACATGAAGTTCTGTCTTTTGGGGGATAAATCACATGGCCAGTCATTAAGTGGAGTGTTTGCCACATGTAACTAAGTCACAGAAAGATCATCAAATTAATGCAAAACCACAATGAAATATACTCTGACCTTGTACTTAAACAATAAATAGAGTAAACATCCCAGAAAGTTAACTTAAAGATTTTCAACTAAGAAAACACTTAATTTTGATCACAAAGGGGGGAGCTTGTGTTGGAGTTTTGTGTTTTCTTTTTACCTTTAGAGGTTGCAGTTGAAGATAAAATGCATATAGTTTAAAACTTGAACTTGCAAAAAGAGTGACAATCATTTTTATATCTTCACCACCACATGCCATTAGAATTTCTTTTATGACTTTTGGGTCTCCAGGTCAAACTTTATATCTTCCAAAGGGAAAATAATTTCAATCATTTCTAAAAAGATGATCTGTCCCATGGAGCAAAATCCACTTTCCATGAGGGCAGGCATTTAGTTCACATACATATATATATATAGGGCAATTTTAATATTATATAAATACTCATTTATCTATCTATACAGCTACCTAATTTTGTTACAAGCAGGTTTATGAGTTTTGGAAGGAACCACCACATAGGAAAGGAGATCTGTATGAAAGCACTGTGGTCATGAAAGTATGCTCCACAAATATGGCATTTCTGAAACATCTGACAAACCTCCACCACATCAGAGTGCTGAAACTTCTCCTACCCTCAAGCTCTTCATGTTACAAAATGAATAAGCTTTTCTAGGCAAGCCTTGTGAAGTTCTCAGGAGGTTGTGCTCCTACTTGTGGACTCTCAGAAAATAAAAGCAATGTCTGGAAAAAGCAGTCTTCGGATATATTTCTAACTACCATATTTAAAGCTCAGGCCAACTGAAATATTTCTATGGATGATAAATACATTTCTTAAAAAAAACATTACCATGGCTTTGTCACACTATGCAATAGAGATTTTTTTGAAGTATCATTTACTAAAAAAATTTAAAGTGCACTGATTTTTGCTTTAAGCTCAGAAATAGAAAGAGTACAAAGCAACAAGACAATTAGACAAAATGATGGATTTGAACACATGCTGCATTTTACTGTTAACATGTATGCATAACTTCCATTAATGTCAGTATGAGTTATGTGTGCACTGCTAAAATAATATGACCATAGCAAAAATATTTCCCCCAGAACTAATATAGAAATATTTTAATTAGACATTTAAAAAAAAATTTGGAAATTACCATGCAACTGCAACTCCTTCTCCAAACTTATACTTTCAAATTCTTTAAAATAAACCTTATTTTTTCTTACAAATTTGCATCAAGTTAAGAAAGAATTGATTTTATCAAACTACTGTTTGTTTAATGGGTACTTATCTTCTTTCCAGTTCAAAAAGACCAGCCAGATATGAACAAGACCAGGCTGCTTTCCATTTTTATTCTAAACTTCCATAAATAACCAAATTTATATAGGAACAAGAAATGACAATTGAAAAAGTTTTCTAAAACTGACAACTGATTGTGACCAGTAAATTAAGATGGATCTTGACAATGACAGCCAGATGGGCCTAGAATGCAGAGTTATGGTTGGAACTTGAACATAATATAAGCATAGGAAATCATCATGAATGTTCTTAAACACACACTTCATGCCTATTTAACTGGAAACTTGTAGCCAAAAACTGTAATCACTGGATGTTGAATTTTTTAAACAATAAATAAAAATTATGGTCAATGCTTCCAATTAATAAGTTACCTTGAAAAAAACTGGGCTCTTTGCTACTGAGTCTTTCGCTTCTAATACCACCCACACAGAATAGAATAAAATGTCAAAATAAGTTCTACCTCACCAGTTTTTGCCAACCTTGTTTTCCAGATTGTTCTGTGAGGTTTTGTGTGCCAAATTTAAAAATTCACATTAACAGAATTAGAGATTTCTCCTCTATTTTGTTCAGCAATTGTTAATTATGATTTAAAAAAAAAATCTCATGAATAGGACAAAAAAAAAGACTCTTGAAGAAATAGAGCAAAGCACTATAGAGAAAATAGATAACTGGCACTTAGCATCTAAGTTATGATGGGATAATTAATATGTACATATAACTTAATATTTTTTAAAACTTTTAAAATGTATCTATTATAAAATATAATGTCCCAGATTATTCTAATTCATATGTGATTCCATTTTTCTGTATGGATGTAGACCTCATTAAAGTCAAAACCAGAAATTCTTTAGGTATCCCTGGAAACATTTGTGCTTCCATTACAGTATTCTGCACCTGTATTACCTGGCAGGCATTCTTAAAATCCACTTTTATAAAACCCTGCTAAGTATGTGACTCCATTTCCATTTTGCCTTATTTACAATAACATTACAAAAACCATTTTTTCTGATTATTTCCCTTCCTTTAAAATCAAGGATAACTGTAAACATTGACCTGAAGTTATATATGGCTTCCTCCCGTAAAATAACTGTTTCAAAATTACAATTGTGATTTTTCTTTGTTGAATGTTAACTACATAATTATCAGCCTAGCCAAATCATAGCAGGTTCACCCATTTTGCCAATTTTAAAGATCATTTCAGAGCTTTAATGTCCCATAATTATAGATACTTATTTTTCTTTGCACGGAGGAAGTTAGCTTTAAATTAAATGTCCCTCTTCCTTTTTCATTCTGAACACATACACAGTGGTAAAGTGTATGCAAAAATTCTTTGTTAGTTTGGGGGTGTTTTTAACCAATTCAAAGCAATCAGCTTTGCACCATCAGTAGAAAGTTAATAACTCCCTTCCCTTGCATGTGACACTGGCAGAGATTCCAGCATTGCATTCCCTCTGAGAGATGGGGTTTTACATTTTCAGTTTCTCATAGAAGTTATATAGTATTGATACTTTTACTGACAACTTAAAAAAATTCTGAGCCCTTCTAAAATGAAGACTTTTGCACTTCTATGCTTTTAAAGGAATTTAAGTGTCTTAAAACTATTAAAAGTCCTTAGATTGAGAATTAAATATATGCAGAGAAAAAACAAAAAAAAAACCACCAAAAGAAATCCATCAAAAATTTCTCCTATGGCAAAAGCAGTTATTTTCTTTTTTTTCCTAGAAATTAGAGAAATCAAGGTACTTACTTCATTTCTAGAATTTCTTCAAGCTGTTTCCTTCGCTCTATTCTCAGGTTAGCCAGATGTGCTTCTTTTTCAGCCAAAGACTGTTGTGTTGAGGCAAGACGGGCTTTGGTTGAATCTAATTCTTGTCTAGTCTTCTCCAGCGCATTCATCAGCTCTTCTACCTGAGAGAGAGGATATTTTCAACTCCATATTCTTTACAACACGAAAATATTAAATTCATATAAATAAGGGGGGGAAAAACACACTAAAGGAATTATTTTCTGTAAATGCTGCTCAAATTGTTTTCTATCATAACTGTTTTAAAAACTGACAGTAGTGTTTCAAAACCAAAAACAAAACCCTCAAAGTTTCCATTAATCTATTAGCAATAAACAATTTATATTTATACAAAATAGTGCTAACACCAGAAACCTATTTAACCTGGACCACTGCCACATACAGATACAATTTATAAATATGTCCTGCGCCATTTTTATTATTTAAATTCAGGGTGGTGGTAACTCTTCATCGAAGTTATTTCAGAAATTTTAAATGCAGCTATAGACACACGTTTTGATATAAAATTGTTAATGAAAACCTAACATTTTTCATGAAGAATGCACACCTTTGCAAAAAAGGTTGCCCAGGGAAGCTGTAAACTCTCCAGTCCTTGCATATTTTACGACTTTGAGTGAAGCCTGGAGAATCGGATCCAACTTTGAAGCTATTTCTGCTTTGACTACAGGTTTATAGTGCATTGCCTCTCGTGGTCCTTTCTAATCAAATTATTCTATCATCCTGAACTTTAAAGGTCTGTGACTGCTCTAATAACAATCAAGTTATTTTCCTCCTGATAACTGTGAGAAGCTCTGAAGCATGAAGTGTAGGAAAGTTGTGGTGATCCCATTTTGTCCTCAGAGCGGAGAAATGTCATGGAGAAACTTAAAGAATGGAGACAATATCATGACAGCTGTCTGGCAGCAGAAGCTTTATTTGTGGGGTGAAGCATTTTCCACGAATGGCCTCCAGTAACAAGTATGACAGTGGGATTTCCCCCTCTTTAAATGATACAGTTTACATAAAGTGAAATAGGGGTTTTTTAAGTGACACATAATGATTTGAATAATTAATGCCCTGTTTCCTGTATGTTCTTTCTCACCTCCTTTGTCCAAATATTATTATTTTATAAACTAGAAAGCATTTAAGGAAGAACCTCTAGATGAAATAAAATCAAATGGGAAGGACGATATATTCTATTCATCCACGTTACGCAAAGCATTGAAAGGAGTTCCATTTTGCTGTGAATTGAGAAGTCTGACCAAATTCCACAGTGCTCCTATCATCAGCGTGGCTACTTCTCCCAAGCTCATGCTTAACTGTTGTTCTCTAAAGCTTCCTTGCAGGCAATCAGTGCTTATAAGCCATTTTTGTTTCAATTCCAATAAAGAAGAGCTTCTATATAAAAAGTTCAATAAATAATATAAATAAAGAATAGAGTTGTCATTAATTATAAGGAGGACTCGCAGCCCATTTGCCAATGACACACTGATTACTTACTCCTTCCACACCATCTACACAAACACCCTAATTAGATCAATGAAATACTAGAACCTGTCTGATACCCTGCAGAGCATAAGCTGTATTTCATGAATGCAGATCAGAATTACCTACAGTATTGAAACTACTGATCTTCAACCTTCCACTCAGAAAGTAAAAGCAGTGTAATGGTGATTTCAATGAAATAGCAAGGAGTGCAACTCAGGAGTATCTGCAGATGCAAGATTCCACTGAAGAAAGCGAGAAGAAAGATGATGACTTGAGATGCCTTTGTAAAATGACTGTCTAGCGAATGTTCTTAGAAGCAGCAAAGAGAACATATACTTGAGGGAAAAAAAGAAATAAAAAAGTTGGATTTGCACTTAAATTTCACCCAAAATCCCAAAAACAAGAATTAACAGGCCAGAAGGAAAGAGATCATATTTCTTTAAAAACAGATTCAATTTCTAATATAACACCAGGTATTTTATATTCTGCTTTAGTGCAAGAACATAAACCCATGCTGTCTCCAACAAGACTCAACTAGGATATTTCTAACTGTTTTCTGGTTTATTTCTTAGGCTTTTTCTAGTACCTTTTAAAAACTGCATCTAGTTTCTGCTGAACATCCACTCTATCACTTATTTCCAAACAGCGCAGCTTAATGGAAACTGTAGCAAGAATCAGAACAGGAAAGTCATGAATTCATACAGACTCCAGCTTTGAGACAGTACCTTTAAACACCAAGACAACTCTCCACTTGCAGATTTGTTGGGCAAATGAGAATGCACAAAAAGTAGAATTCTTGAACTTCCATATTTTTAGTATCATCGTGCTCCCTTTCCATGTTCTCAATTTGGTACCCAAATTGGAATTTGATGATTGACTGAATCCTCACCCAAGTTCATATCACATATATCACATAATTTACATTTCAAAATGTTTAAGAGAATTAAAGACTTGTGGAATACAAAGCTGTGGATTTGTTAATGTCTATTAGTAACATACCCTTACATTGCCAGACAAAAGAGATCAAAGTTTAAAATAGAAGGGAAAAAAACTTTCAAAACTTAAATCTGAAAACTTTTTCAAACCACAAATCATTAACACGTGTTGACTTGAAAGTTTTACTTGCATTTACACTTTCAACACAGTATTTGCCAGCGAGTTCTTCCTTCATTTTTTGAACATGACCCAAGTTCATGGCGGCACGTTTTCCTAGTTAACTGTCCTACCAACACTTACAGCCAAACTCAACTGGCAGGCATGTACCCAAGAAACTGATTTTTTTGTTTTTAGATCAACTCCTATCAAATGTAAACGTGTGAATGTTGAAGTTGCACAAACAATCCTCTCATCGTGTTAATAATAAAGCTACAGCAGATGTTTTACAATGGAAAATTAAGTTTAACCACTGAAGGCAGCATTATAGATGAAATTTCAGGCAATCCCTGCCCCAGCCCAGCAGCACCACCTGGCAGAGGCAGAGGCACTGGGGGCAGTTCCCACTTGGAAGCTGCTCCTTTTTCTCAGTGGAAATGCTCCTAATCACAAACCCTGCATGTTTTGAATTCCCAGGAATACAAGTTTTGAAAGAGTTTACGGCAAGAACCTCAGTGAATGCACTTAGCTCAGGAGTATTCTATGCCCTGAATATGTTATTAGCTGGGTTTTCTTCCCTTTTGCAAGACAATGGCCTCATTTTATCCTTTGCATTTTGTAATAAAAGCCTTTTTTTTTTTTCATACTTTGAGAAAGAGCTTAACTGACCTCGGCACTTTGAGGATTTTATTAAAATCTGCACTAGAATTAAGTTTGCATTTCAGAATGGCAGAAACCCAACAAACTAAACTACAGTAATTGTTTCTTAGTTTTGAGTCTATTTTCAGGGAACACTTTCTACTTGTTCTGCAGCTTCACATTTTTAAGTGCTATCAGCAGTGTTTCACACCAAGATAAGAAAAGAAAAAAATGAATGTGGCTGAAGAATACATCTGCGCTACCAGATTCTGCAAATTAAAGGAGGTTAGAGTTCAAATGAATGACAGTTTATTAAAAATGCCCTGGAGCATTCTTAATTCCAGATTGGATTCGGCTCAGTACAGCTCAGGCTAACATAATACTGCTCCAGTTTGTGGGAATGAAGGGGGGGAGGGACAACTGCATGTTTTCTCAGTTCAAGTATAATATATTTCTGCAGGATGACAAAGAGCTGGCAACACTCCAGCAGTCAAGGTTAGTATGGTTAGCACTACTACCTTTAAAGGGTTGGCACTTCATTTTGGCAACAATATTGGTGATAAATACTTGAGTTTTGGATTTCCCCGACTTTTTCAAGTATCCTTTTTCAAGTATCAGTAGCTACACAAGAATTTCATATCTATTTTATTTTAAAACCTAATCTTGTTTTAGCACACAGAGAATTTATGAATTTTACATAGCAAAAGGAAATAAAGAAATCCATCTACTTAGAGACTCTTTTACTTTAATATTAAAACATTAACCATTACACTTTTAAAAAAAGTTTAACAAACAATTACATTCATTCAATAAAGTTGGATGCATTTTGATAATAAGTCATTCAGTGTAAGAATCCATCCACTTGTTTTGAAAGGTTTTTTTTTTCCATTTCCTAAGGAAATGCCTTTTTTTTCTCTACACCAAGTTACACACTACATAAATTTCAGTTATCTCCAGCTCTGTGAAGATTAATTTAACAAAAACAATATTTGGGGGTTTTCCCCTTAGATTAAGCATGAGATTGTGAAAAAGGAAAGACTATAATCCTCAAACTTTCTCTTTGTGGCTTTCCTACAAATTTATTCTGTCAGTGGCCTAAGAGGGCATAGAAAACACATTCACAGAGATGAGGGAAAACAGATAAAAGCTGGAATTTGTACACACCAAATATCCACCTACCAGCTCTTTTGACTCTCAGGCTGGAGACCTCAGCCGTTGCCACGAACACATGGTCCGTGCCTGGCACAGCGAAGGTGAGTGCCAGGCATGCCAGGATGCTGTGCCAGCAGCTGCTGCCCATGCAGGGAACCACTTTATCTCATGGCTAATTCAATTATACACCCACAGGAGAGCCAGCACCAGTCAAGTGGACCTACTGCTTTTAAAACTGCCAGTGCTGTCCTGTAGGATGGTTTGTAAATACCTTGTTCCTTCCTGGTATTAATACAACTTTTCCCAGTGGGCAACTGCCTCAACAGTTTCATTACAAAGGTGTTTCTCACAAAAGCAAACAGACATAGCAAAGTGTCATCCTGAGCTTTGCAAGACATGGAAATAAACTCTCTGTCACCCCCCCCTACTCTCTTCCCATCCCATTTGTCATTCATAGACAAATTCCTCACCTCTGACTTCCATCACAGTTCTTAAAGCCAGGAAACAGGTCTAACAAAACCAGGACAGTTCTGAAGGCTGATGCTCCTGAGCGTTGCCAAACAAAGAAATTAGACACATGCTGTGTCTCACAACTTTGGAAATTGTCAGAGAAGAGAAAAGTAACCATACTCTAGAATGCATAAAAGCTTTAAAATAAACATAATAAGTGAAGGATTTGACAGAATATTAAGCAGTATTTATAAATTCCAGGTTGGTTTTCCAACTCATAAAAGACTAGTCACATAGGGCCAAGTGACATCAGCCAGCAATGCAGTGGAAGTCCAACACCAAGCACCAGAAGCAGTGCAGCAGCAGTCCCCAGGGCAGGGCCATGTCCTTAGGAACACAACAGCACAATTATCAAATGGGATGCCATGATGCAGAATTTGACATCCAAAACCTCACTGAGATTACTTCATTACCAAACGTAGGATTTAAAGTATTTTAATCCTCCTGCTAAAAGCTATGTTAAGAACACAAAGTTTTTGTTTCATTCAGATAAAGAGACACAGCATAGAGAGGGTACATATTTCCCTTCCAGACCTGCAGGGAGCACAGGCAGGGAGAGAAGGTTCTTTACTTTCCTTCCTATTACCACACTGGCTGTCACATGCTGGTCACCAGCCATGTTAATTCAGATAAGCACAGTGTTATGACAGAGACATATGTCCATCTCTACATAGAATTATTTTGAAATGTAGTGGATTCCCACAGCTCAAAATAAATAGATATCCTAAGTGAAAGGATTACTAATGCTATGGTCTTCATTAAGTTAAGATTTTGAAAGAAAGTTTTGGGAATTGTATTCAAGTGGTTTATTTTTCTGGTACTGGCAGTTAGAACATTGATCATCTTATTCTAAGCCTCAGTAATTCAATAAAATACAGAACCACAGTTCACAGAACAGTATCATTCTTTGATTCATTATCTGTGATTTGATTTTCCAATTAATAGAGTGATTTCACCTATAACTGAAAAACACAATTAAATAATTTTGGAAAATACTGATCATAAACACTTAAATAGAGTGAATTTTTGAATCAGTTCAAAAAGCCAAACCAACGACTAAAAACAACACCTTTTTTTTATTAAATCAAACAAAATTATGACCTAAATAATGGTAACCTCTGTGCTCTAGTGTCATGCTCTTAGAAAGATGAAAACAAAAACTATTCTCAAGTACAAACAAAAATGATGCTTCCCCTGCAGTCCCAGAAATACTGTCATCTATTGAAACACTTCATTTTGTGAAACACAAGTGTCCCCCAGTTACAGTATTCTCACTTGCTTCAGGTAAAATACACTGTACAACAACCCAGTGACAAAATGTGAACGTGATCTTCAGGAAACCTGAACAGGATGGGCAAGAGAACAGAGTACTACCCTCAGATGCAACTGGAATATTTGTCCCAAACAGAACCTCCTTCATCAGCAGCAAAACACTTATATATATATATGATGAAGTAAATAACATCACATTCTGATATTTCAAGGCTAGCTGCAAGAATGAGTCAAAAAAAAGTTCTTTTTCCAAGGCAAATTTCATGCTGACAAGGCCTAATTCCAATTCACACTTGGCCCAAATCAACTTATTCACCCAAACATGCACTGTGATGGAAACAAGACCAAGCACCTGAGAAACTGTGCAAGCCCATTTTTAAAGAGAAGAAAAAAAAAAAAATCCATCCTTTCATTTTTGCTTTTACTTTGAAAATTAGTTATTTCACTGACCTGTCTTGTTAATTTTCTCCCCCTTTCCACTGAGCTTCCTCTCAGCAAGTCTATGATCTTTCTAATCAGCTGGCAGCCTTCGTTCTGCTCTTACACTTGTTTGATACTGACCAAACAAATTACATGGTACAAAGGTACCATGGTACAAAGGTACCATGAAACGTGTTTTAGAGCTGTGCAAGTGAAAGCAAATTTGATATAATGCATTGCTAAATTACAGAGCTCAATCTAATGTTTTCAGAAGAATAAAAGTAAAGTCAATTGAGTTGACTATTGAACATATGTTGATTTCAGTAGGACATTCAATTGTCCCACAGGATATTGTATCTGGAAGAGAACCCTTCTGGGCCGAAAACAATTAGGCTGTGTGATTTTGGTGTTGAGTCCTTTCAGATAAACCATGCAAGCAGAGCAGAGCAACTCTTTAGCTGGTGTTAGAGCCCAGCGCTGTCAGAGCGGCCTCCCTGGTTAATGTCAATAGCACTGCGTATAAAAGTGACTAAAGTGTGTACAAATGTTGATCTTTGGAGAAGGCATGCCTAGAATCATGCACACATCTACTATTTCATCCACCAGGTCAACTTCTGGGAGAGAGGGCAAATTGGGAGTTGTCTTGCCAAAAAGTTGATTCGTAGCACGCTTGTTAGGTTACAGTGCACAAAAGCTATTTTCTCACTGCTTTTAATCCATAATCCCAGTATATTATTAAAGTTAGAAATGCTTCCTTAGAATGTATCCAAACACAGCAGGGATTCACATGGTGTCTGTAAATTCTTACTGCAAAGAGATAGTTTATGTAAGAGATTTTCCACACCCTGAATTATGCTTACATATTATGAATTAGCAAGTAAAACTGATTAAAGTGAAAATATAATTGTATGAAAATACTTGAATAATTTTATGTGAGGAATCTTAGAAAAAACAATTTCCTAACAAGGTTTGACACAATGAATATTAATAAATAATATTAATAGGCAGCAATATAAAGATTCATGTAACTGTTTGGAAGATATAGCTTCTGCAGCAATAAGAATTTCATGCCCTCTTTAAAAGTTCCTGTGACTACTGAATGCCCCAGGAAGACACATCTGTGGTCTTCTGTTAATACAGATATTATTGCCCTGTTTACTTAATCCTAGGGCATTTTTGCTCTAAAATTATTTATGCAATATTTCATTGTCTTGGCATACATAAAGAAGTCAGTGGTATGGACATGCTACTTCTGTAAAAACAAAAATTATCTCCTATTGTTTATAGTGCAATATCAACTATATCAATAACTTTGAGACAAGTCACGTCTGTCATGAAAGAACCAAGTTTTACCTTTGGCATACCCAGTTACATTTAACTCTTAATAAGAAAAAAATTTAATACTTGGTTTATCAATTGATAGTTACAACCTGACTCAAATTTATTCAAAGCCATGAGGAAAGTACAGGAGAACACATGGATCAGAACTACAAACAGTTGACTAATTAAATTGTTTCAGATAGAGAAAGAACAATAGCAACACAAGTTTACTCAGAGTAATATAATAATTAAAAATAAAGCAATGAAAAACAGCTTTGGAGAGTGACTTCAGGAAGAGACCAGTCAATAGGAACAGAATTGAAGTGCTTATGAGGCTGTCCAGGGTAGGGCAGCCCATGGGACAGTCAGGGAGGCCTGAGGGGACAACAAAATGTCTGACAACTGGACTCCATTATTAACACATGATAAGCCAGGAATGATCACAATGGAGCAAAAATATCAACCCAGAATTTGTCAACAGGAATTCCTCCATGAAGGCAGTTCACAATCAGCATGTCAAATTTAAGTGCACTAAAGAGAAATCTTGCTCAAACTGTAGCTCCCTGTCCATGAAACTACCTCCACAGCTACTGCACAGGAATAATCTCACAGGGTACATCAGTGCCTCCCTCAACCAACACAGGAGAGAAAAATTCCCTGTGGGCAGGAGAAGCAGGGCTCGAGGGGCAGGATGCTGAGCTGAATTCAACAACAGCCACAGGAAACAGAACTTGTGTGAGAAGGGAGCCAGATGGGAGGTGGTGGCACAGGCTTAGCTACCTCTGGAAGCAGCACTGCCAGCACTTGGCAAAAGCCAAGGGCAGGAACAGAGCCCTTGGATGCTTCCGCAGTGCTGCAGGCACACCAGCTCAGGAGGAAACTGTGCAGCAACTGCTCAGGTCCTGACACACAACTGCATAGCCACACAAGTGCTGCAAAGGTGCAGACAGACAGACTGTGCACAATTCTACACACATGCATCATGCAGAATAGAAACTCTGTAATAATGGTTTGTTCTGATCACAGCAGAGGGAGAAGAAAATCAGATGGGGGAGAGAACACTGACAAGTGTGGGAAGATAGTCCACGAAATACCATCCTTCCAAAACTGAGCCTATTTTCTCAATAACCATTGGAAGGAAAAGGAAGCAAAAGACTTCAGAACAATGGTTTTATACCAGGTTAGCTCCCAGAAAGTTCATCTCCATCTCTTTAGGAAAACTGAGCAGTAGTTCGCATTTTTGGGGAAAACAAAGATGCTGAAGTATAGAACTTGCACTTTTCCAAGCCACAGTCTGACTATTACTAAATCAAAACAAATTTCAGTGAGTATACCCCAGTGAAGAAAAAGAACTGCCACTTAAAACTTGGCCTCACCTACAAAGAACACAAATATTTCAATTCTGTCACATCAGTTTGCAAGTATTTGGAAAAAGCATAAAAATGCAATACTGCAACTCAGTGTTGTAAAAACTAAACTGTTTTTGTCTCCTAGCTAATGATATACTAGCCAAACACACTTCCCCTGAGTGATAGATTTTTTTTTTGATAGACTGAAAAAGGGGAGCAGAAGGTTATTATACCACTCTTCACCTCATTACTGGATTCTTCCAGAGGATCTACCAGGTACAAGAAAATACTAGAAACAGGCAGCAGAAAATGGTACTTCATTCTCTGAAATCAATGAACTTCAGGCTTCAGGCATTGCCCCATACAGAGGAACATCCCATCACTTCAGAAGGCTGCAAGCATCTGCCCTTCTCGTTCTTCAGCCCAGCCTTTTATCCCCTCCTGTTGATGCCCTGCCCCTGTGTGCCCTCTGCTCCCCTTGGTGGTTGCTCAGTGCCCCTGGGCACTCCCTGGCTCATTGCTGTCAGTGCTGCTCACCTGCTGCTCACAGCTGTGCCCACTGGGGATGAGGCTGGGCCAGCCCCACTCCCAGTTACCCCAAACTGTGTGCCTACAGATCTTCCCAGTGGAAGTTCATTGATTTCCCACATCTTATGAAGCGGTTATTGCTCAGCCTGGGTTATATGCTCAAAACCTTGCATAAGGCGGCTTTCCTCACTCAGTGATTACAAGCATTTTTTGCACTGTGCTAAATAGTGAAGAGGAGCAGTTATCAGTATTTAGGTTGAGCATTTGTGCTTCCTAAATTGCACTTTACAATACATTACAAAGGAAAGCCCTATGAAAAGCAGTCTCATAAGATGCAGGAATTCTGTTTATGAAGAAATTTTCTGTACAGATAAATCATGAATCCATTAATAAGAAGAAACCCTAAAGAAATTATTCTCTAAAGCCCTAGCCTGAACCATAATATTTGCTCTGTGGAATTTACTAAAGGTTTCACTATTGTAATTCCTCTTGTACAGACACCAAAGTAATGGGCTTTATAAGTAAGGATTATATAAAAATATAAGTATCATACAGCTATGTATTTTTGTAGGCAAAATATATTAGACGAACTTTGATGAGAATAATAGTATTTCTCACCAGATGTAAAAAGGGAAAGTAGTCACAAAATCTTTAACTAACATAAACTGCCTTTTATTCCTCATCTAAGAGTTTTGTTTTCCTTTTAAGTCTCTCAAGCTTCTTCCCACATGAGGCAACATTCAGGAGAGTATAAATAGAAAACATGCAGATCTACAAGTTGATATTATTCACTTTGCTTTGAGGCAAAATATTCAGACAGCAAGCTAAGTGGCAGAACTTACAAAATTTACAGATGGGAGGATTAAACTGGCCTTGATGAGAGCTTTATTTTGGATCTGCCTGACCTTTCCTCTACACTAACTCACTTGTCACTGCTCATATTCTGTATAATAACTCTCATGAGGACATATATTTTATTATTTTTATCCCTCTCTTCCAAAGGCAGGCTTGGTTTTGGAGAACAAAGATGACTATATACACATCAAGCTGTGCATTTGAAGGATTTTTCAAAATCTAGAGTTTTTATCCAAGGAACATACAATCCCACAAGTGAGGATATATTATAACTACATTTGAGTGTGTTTGCAAACATACAAATTTAACCTGTTTTTACAAACTAATGCTTCCTTTCTTTTCCAACTTTGTACAGGCCTTTATCCCACAGAAAAACTTCATTACAGAAGTCTCTGCTATCCCCAGCAGTTCTTAAAGGAATCCCAGTTATATTTCACTTGTGCAAGCAGAACTTCGAATACAAACCCAAAAGATTCTTAGATTTATCATGTATTAAATAAGTAGCTATGCAGTATGAACTAAGATGTTCGTTTTTTTAAGGCAGAGAAGCTTTTCTATCCATTTCAAGATGCCTGATACTGCATATATTCCATTTCAGATGGGCTATTCAGTCCCTCAAATTTGCTACAGTACCCGCTACAGTAAAATAAATTTACATTGTACTGATGTGTTTTAAGAAATATTGTCTCCAAAATGTTCAGCTAAGTTTATTCTTTCATCTACAGCCCAACAGAAGTAGTAACCCCAACAATATAAGTGTGTGCTCACAACCTACGCTTTCAGTTAGAAAACTGCCTACAATGGCAGAAATTAAGCCCACAGGACTGTTAGAAGCAGGTCATATAGTTATTTATTTTATTATTTGTATTTCCAATCAGACACAAATATTTTTTAAATGTTTTGGAATGAGGATAGTCTAAATATAACATATTTCTAATGGAAATAACATTTGTTCCATTAAGGCCTCAGATACTGCTGATGGCAGAACAAGATTGGAATGTGCAGATAATTATCTTTCAGGCTAGTCAACAGCTAGAAGGCCTTCATAATATCACCTTTAAGATCAAGCCAAGACATTCCAGTCTGAATCAAGGTTTATTTATTAAAGGATTTAGCACTTTTAGATCCAATATTGCCTGGAAGACCACCAATTTCCATTTCCAAATATCTAATTTCTCCAGTTTCTTGGTGCATACATAACAACTTCAAAATCACTTCAGTGAGCACACACATATGCACATAAATGACATCTAAATTCCTTCCCCTCTCTAAGATGAATTCCACAGGAAACACCTACAAAGCAAAATCTCCACAGAGAGAGAGCTAGAGGAGCTTTCAATAAGTCTCATTCCTTTAGGCAACACAGTTTAGACCACTGCAGGTTTTATTTAGTGAAAGATTTTGGATTTTTCTTGATCTTGATTGGTATAAAAGATACTGAGAAAAATAAAATTGCAAATATATAAGATATACTTTGAATATTTTTTTATCTAGGAAGAGAGCTTGACACTTAAAACTTAAGTGTTTACTTCTTTTTTCTTTTAAGAAAGAACCTTTACAATGAGTAAATAAAATTATTTTTCAAAAGTAAAGATCAGAAATTTTCTTGTTCTAAGTTGGCTTTTTCAGTCTGGGGTCTTTTTTTTGTGCTGGTGCCACTTATCTAAAATCTACTGTTCATGACAAGATCAAAAGTTACAGTTTATAATACAACATCTGTTCTGCAAATTCATAGCATAATCTTACAGAGGGTCTCTATAAATGAACAAAAAAGATATATAGCCTTTCTACATATAACAGATTTGGTCAACAAAAAGCCTAAATAATCACAGTATGATCCTGGTTATCCAAACTTCCCTGCTGTACACGTCTTCCTGTCCAACAGTGACTCCTCATAATACAAACCCGCGAGTCCCCCGGATAAATGGGCTGTGATACAAGTTGTTTGAATAAGTGCTCTCCTACTGTACTGCACTATGAATATAGTTTAATCTGTCCTGGTACTTGATGTAATGTTATACAACATTCCAACTCAAGAGGAGGGAAAATTAGCCATCACCAAAGAGTAACCCTCAGCGCTATAAATGCACACTAACATGAGATAAAGTAAATAAAAATTGCGATTGACTTACTACATTTTTCTAATACTACAAATCAGCTAGTATTTCAGAGTCAAAAAGCCAAAATACTGGCAAAGAATGCTTAAAGAAGTTTGCTTTGGTTTGTTTTTTGAAGAAAGAAAAAAGAAGAGCATCTATTTTTCAAGGACAGTATTTTTTGTATGTCTCCCTTCACTTTAATTAAGCAGAGTTAGTAATTTAGCTACCAAAGGGAGGCCCAGAAGATAAAAGACTTCCCAAACCAAATAACATAAGTTTCCTAAACATAGGAAAGAAGATTCAAGTTCCTTATCTAAAAGCAACCTTCCTCCCTGACCCCTGCCTTCTCCAAATAGTATTTCCATTTTTCAAAAAGAAAAAAATGCCAATTAGATGCTCTGTCAGGAGGATATATTCTTCTCACATGTACTGCTCGTTGCTTCAGCAGGACAGATATAGTAGAGTTACTAAGGATAGCAATCCACTATTATTTTTACTTCACACTTATTTTTACTAGTATTTTTCATTGTAATTATAAACTAAAACCATTTTCCTATTCCCAGCACAAGCTTATGGTTAAAAGCCCACATGGTCCCATATACACTGTAATATCTAAAATGAAAGTCTTGAAAAAACAAAGAACTGAACCAAAGCTAAACGCATTGCTGTCTTTACCAGAGAAGTCAACTCAGAAATAAACACAACTGTTCATGAGAAAGATATTAGAAGCAATAAATTTTCTAGTGATGAGTGTTTTTAGGTGTATAATTTATGTGTGCACTCACTGGTGGCATGACCAGAAACACAGATACCACAGAATGAAAAGGAGAAAAAATAGGGGAAAGTAGAAGATACGGATATATGCTCTACTAGGCTGCTAAAAAAATAGCCAACTTATATGAAAGACTAGATTGTGACATATTTTCACAAAAGCAAAAACAAAAACGAGCGTTGTTGACTCAAGAATGAAGGTTGGCAGGAAGCTGCCATTAGTTCTTCTATAGTTTACACTATATTTTTTCCTTCCAGACGCTGCCAGTGGGAGGTTTTAAAGCATAATGATATACTGAGAAACTTATGACAAGCATGTCCAAACAAAGTAAAACATATTTTTCACAAAACAGTAAACTCTGATAGCTTTAAATCCATGGAACCAGAGGTAGCCTGAAGACTAATTACAGCAGAATTGTTAACTTGTAAAACCTGTTTAAGGTATTTAGGTATCCTTGACTTTTTTCCAGAAAATATTGTTGTAGCAGGAAGTTTCATAAAAAAAAACAAAGTTGAAATAGGAAAGACATTTTCATACCCAAGAAAAGCTTAATAGTAATTGGTTTAACAGCTTGATAGGAGCAAAAATGGCATCAATAAAGAGATTGCTGAAGAAAAACCAAAAGTATATTAAATAATATGGGTGGGAAAGACAAATTTTTTCTTTCTTTTATTCCTATTAAAAGACAAATTGGACCCAAGGAAAATAAGGTCAAATCAGTATTTTAGAAGTATCCTGCCACTTTCAGACAGAGAAGGTGAAGTATCAAACATTTCTCTGGATATACAATCCAGTCCCAAATCTATACCACAGACTCTTAGCCACAACCTGACCATTGGTGTGTGAGGAGGAGTGCTGATTATGTGCATTATGGTGATTTTCCCCCTTATTTCCTAATATAACAAATTAATATTTCTTTAATTCTAATAGACCCCAAGAGGGAATTAAAGTCATAGGAATCATGATGTGGCTTTTTTTTTTTTTTTTTTTTTTAGAGCTCTAATTCAATTCTCAGCTGTGTCTTGTGAGAACAAAGAACAAAGAAAATCTCTTGGCATATTTACATGGCACTTGTAGTCACAAGCAGAAATTTTGTTGTTTGTTCATGTTCTTCAGTGATCCTACCTAGGGAAATAATGAACAGGTTCAGCAATACTCAGACACAACACATCTACTCTGCCGAATACCTAGTGCATAACTTCTCTCAGAAATAAAGGGGCACACTAGAAGCCAGGGCCTTGAGATGGCTGGGTAAGGGATCAGGGCACAAGTGGCTTTCCCAAGGGCTGCATATCAGTGCCAGTTCCATCAATGAACACAATGAGGGGATCCAGGGCACCCCCAGTACATTTACAGATGGCTCCAAGCTGGGTGGGAGTGTTGATCTGCTGGAGGGTAGCAGGGCTCTGCAGAGGGATCTGGATAGGCTGGATCCATGGGCCAAGGCCAGTGGTGTGAGGTTCAACAAGGTCAAGTGATGGGTGTGGCACTTGGGTCACAACAGCCCCAAGCAGCACTCCAGCCTTGGGGACAGAATGACTGGAAAGCTGCTCAGTGGAGAAGGACCTGGGGATGTTGGTTGACAGAAACTGAACATGAACCCAGGAGAGCCCAGGTGGCCAAGAAGGCCGGTGGCAGCCTGGCTGTATCAGCAATAGTGTGGCCAGCAGGAGCAGGGCAGGGATTGTCCCCCTGCACTGGGCACTGCTGAGGCCACAGCTCCAATCCTGGGTTCAGTTTTGGCCCCTCACTGCACAAAGGCATTGAGGGGCTGGAGTGTGTCCAGAGAAGGGCAAGGGAGCTGGGGAAGGGGCTGGAGCACGACTCTGATGAGGAGCAGCTGAGGAAGCTGGGGATGTTTAGACTGGAGAAAAGAAGGCTGAAGGGGACCTTTTCACTCTACAACATCTGAAAGAAGATTGTAGTGAGGTGGGTTGGTCTCTCCTTTCAGTTAACAAGTGACAGGACAAGAGGAAATCAAGAGAGGTTTAGATTAGATATTAGGAAGAAATTCTTCACCAAAATCACTGTCAAGCACTGGGATGGGCTGCCCAGTGCAGTGGTGGAGTCACCCTCCCTGAAGGTGTTTAAAACCATGTAGCTGTGGCACTGAGGGACACAGGTCAGTGATGGCCTTGGCAGTGCTGGGTAAACAGTGATCTTAGAGGTCTTTTCCAACCTAAATCATATTATAATTCTCTGATATGGGATAGACAAATTGTCTTGCTATGACAGCTGTAAAAGAATACCAGGATCAGTTATTATTTTAGGTAATTAACTGTATTTTTCAGCTACTCCTCTCACACGTAGTCCTAAATGTACTGATGGCATAACACTTACATTCCACATGTATAATTCAGAGTTTAGTCCATAAATTCTCTGAAGTCATTCTTCTGCTATTACTGAAGTACTTCTTTAAATACATATTGACTAATCTATGGTTTCATACATCAAGTAGACTATTTTTCATACACAGACTTAAATCTGGCTTTAAAAACTGTACGATGAATTGTAAAAACAGTTTAAAGTTATGATTGGCTGATAAAGTGAAACTCTACTCCATTTCACTTGGATTAGTGTGCAGCTGCAAGATATAAATTCTGTGTGAGAAACAGTACATTTTTTAATGCTCTTTGAATTATCATGTTTTTGCAAAATGAAAGACAACTGGTTTCATATGCAGGTAAGAAATATTGGCATAAGGAATCTTATTTGATTTTAACTGAGTCATGTTGCCAGAATGCATGAAACAGCTGCATGAGATGAGTATCTGCCTGAGGCTACAACTTTATTTCCCCCATCTTTTACCACCTGTCTGTGCAAAAGTTACTGGATGCTGGTAGATATCAAACTCCACTGGGATCATTAGCTATCACAATTATGAAATGGATTCTCCACTATCCTATTCCCTTTTCATGTCCAAGTGTTTTTTTACTAGATGAGACAGCATTATCCCTTTTATTTGAAACCTTTTAAAAGAATGTTGTGAATAAACTCACAAACAAAATTACTAAAGCTATACTGAAAGAGTGAGACTTGCCTCTATTAAGTTTACTGTCTCTGGCACATCTGTAAATTTATTAAATGATTATGCCAAGACCACCAAAAGGCTCTTTTACATCATTCTTTAGCCAAGGGCAGCACTGATCCAATAGTACAATTAACACTGGGACGTTTTCATACTAGCTAGAAACAGGCAATTTTGCCCTAGGAGTAGAAATGACTGATAAAATCTCAGAGCTTTTGAAAACAAAAGTGCTTTTGAGAACTCTTGGAGAACAATAGTGATACCAAAACACCAGGGAATGAAAAATATAATTTTGATCTTAAAAAAAAAAAAGTAAGACTGAAGAGTCTTGGTTAAGTATGGATAAGAGTTTTGATTCTGAGACTTACTGGAACAAGTCATCTGCTTCATACTGTTTTCAGGCACTTAGAAGAATGAATATGAGCTCCCAGGCAGCCATATCAAATTAATTTTTTCATATGACAGAAAAATTGACTTAACTGAAGAACAGGAATAGCAGTTGCATCTGGTAACAAATTTCAAGATATTCATATAACCGAACTAAGGAAAATATAAGCCAAATGAAATCCACCTAACATGGATGCCAAACTTGTTTGGAAGTTGTGGTGAGTCACCAACAGTTTACTGTTAAAAGAGAAAGATGTTAAATAAAATGGAATTTTGCAGGACCATAGGATATTCAGTTCCTAAATACTAAAACTACAAAGTTGCAGTAAGGGAAAAAAAAAACCAAAGAGATCTTAAAGATAGAATTAAACAGCTAAATCTGCTATTTAACAGGGAGAAAAGGTCATTCACTTTAGCAGAACTGATCGACTCCACAAATCTAGGAAGAGGAATAACTGATGAAGAATTTGTCTTTTTCTACTAAAGAAAACGATCAAGAGACACTAAGTTGACAAGTCGACAGTGTCATGTTGTTGCAAAACACACACTATGAAGAGATGTCTATTTAGTAATAACCTTTCTGTTTTCTTTGGCACTGACAAGATCTCAGCAGGAGAACTGGATCAAATTTTACCCACTCAAAGATGTGAACAAACTGGAAAGACTACAAAGAAAAGCAACAAGCATAATAAGAAAACTAGAAAACAAAACCTCTGTGGTAATACTGGAAGAATTAGAGTCTATCAAGTTCAAGAAGAGAAAACTAAGAAGCAGGATATGCATTTGCACTTACAGGACATTACAAAGGATGAGGGAAGTCAATTTATTATGTCCAGTGTGGATAAAACAAGAAACAACTGCCTGAAATCACAGAAAAAAAGACTAATGTAAGATAATAGAGATTTTTTTATATATATATATACCTGTGGACTATGAATAATAAACAAAGTTACCATATATGTCACTAAAACCAAAACAAACATGTCAGAAACAGTGGTATAACTGATACTCAGTACTATGGATGCACTAAAAGATACTGTCTCATCCCTTCTGGACTTGTTTTCTATGAAATTTCAATTTAAAATATATATAAAGCCTGTTTATCTTATTTCCTAGCATGAAATGCACATAAGAATCAATAAACAGAACATTCCAGACCTGCCAAAAATAATTTTAGAAGAATCTACTCTCCCAGTTAAGAAAGGCAAACAAAGCCATCTGCAATGAGGAAAGGCAGACTGTCAAGCAGGACTTTTCACCTTGGAAAATGCACTACTGAAAAAAGAAGCAAGAGACTATAAAATGCTATGGGAAAGGTGAACTGGGAACTATTGTTCACTGTTTCTCACAACTGAAGAATTATGGGCACCTTAGGACATTACCAGGCAACAGGCTTAAAAACCACATAAAAGGCAAAACTCCTAATATGACATTTTACATTGTTACAACTCAAGGATCTGGGGTGGTTCTCAGCCCCAAAATGAGTGCCCAAAAGCTTTAAATGCTTTATTAATTCTGAGTCCTTTGGCTTCTAAACATGGCAATATATGTGCTATTTCCAGCTCAAAAGGTCCCTAAAGCTACCCACTGGTAAACTTGAGACAGGATACTGAGGAAAAAACACTGCCTAATCTTACTTTTTCTTAAGCACCAATTGATGGGGTTTTTTTTTTTTCTGCTGACCAGTACAAAAAAAAAATTAAGCACATGTACCCCTTATCTGATCCAGTTCTTACACTGATGATTCCTCCTTTGAAATCACTGCTCCAACCAACACGTTCTCAATTCATCAGGAAGGCATATTTATCATACCAATACCCACAGGGGTGGCTGTTATGCAAAATTACAGAACAAGTTTCCAAGCAGTGGGGACTGGTCACAAAAACCGCAGACGTTAATTTAAATTACTGCTGTACATGGCTTGGAGTCTAAGAGTCATTCTGGGGAAACACCTAAAAACCACTCAGGTTTGTGACACAGGTTACACTTATTTGGCCTCAGAGCCTTAGTAATGTAATGTATGACCTTATATGGAATCAGGTTTAAAAATATATAAATAAAAAAAACACAAACAAACCTAAAACCACCCTGGGTAAAAAGTGCTTAGAGAAATACAAAAATATTCATATCTTGAAGAAAATCTTCACTCAATTTTTGCATGGAGTGAAGAAAACACTTTTGGCAAGACTGTTACAGATCTTAATCAACTAAGTTTCCAAAACAGAAAAATAAAAATCAAATCCCTTTATGTTTCTACCTAAAAATCAAGGACGTATATCAAAGAGTTAGTGATAGTAACTAGAATAAAAGTACAAAACGTGCTTTAGTTTCATGAAAAAAAAATTAGGAAAGGACAGAATATATCATACATTTAAAAGGACTCACAAGTATGGAGAGTAAAGTGGTTGGTACTGAACACCAACAGGCACGACAGAAGCTGGACGTTGGTGATCTCCCCACTAACCTGAAGAATGACATGTCTCCTACCCTTCAGGAAAACTTCACTTCTCAGTGGCCAACTTTGTCTATAAATCAAGTTGTTTATAGAAATGTGTATTAGTTGCTTAAATACAGCTGTGAGTAGATAGATAAGACCCGACAGATCCTCTTGGTCCTCTGGTATTCAGTAATGTGGATAGAAGTGCCCTACTGTAAATCACAGTATGTTACACTAATGCAATGCACATTTTTCCTTGACAACACTGGAATTTAAAATGTATATATACCATATCATTACATACATTATTACTTACTGAAGTGTAATGATTGTATGAAAATCTCAGGAAACCATTTTTCTCCAAAAGACTCTGTACCACAGCTCAGATGACTCACGAAACAGAGTCATTTGAGCTGCCATTTTGGATTCCTTCCTTGGAAAGCAAGACACCAGCTGGATTGATTATGGGCCTTGATGTCCAGAGTTTATTCTGGGATTTTACAAGCAATTGGTGATTTACACAATGAAGTTTTTTTCATGTTCAGGATATGGTTGTGGGGCTGGGAGAGAAAAACAGAAAATTACATCAATTCTTCTTGATGTACAAAAGTGCAAGGCTTTTGTTCAGATTTAAAAGTTTAAAGAAAAAAAATTTAAAAGCTGTATGAAAACTACATTTATTTCACAGACTATTAAAAAGATTCAAGCATAATATTTTCAGGTTTTTACTGCAGTCACAGATTTTCTAAAACCTTTTTGTACACATTTTCATAGTGTTTTAGGAAGTACAGTGCTAATTGGTAGTATGCTCAATGTTATAAAACAGGGGTCTTAAATTTATTATATAAATCTTCTACTACCTAAGTCTGAAGTAACTGAGCAACAGACTCGATGTACCATGGAGAAGTTAAAGCAAATCCTCCTTACTTGGGCATTATATGGGCATTGAACAATTCCAGAAGTTGTGGGACAGGGCAGTACTGTGCACCTCCATTTCACTTTTGCAGCCTAACAACACCTTCCCTGCATATTCCTATTCCTTTCCACATTTGCAGCTTTTGCCTGGTAATTTCCCTGCCTTCCACCACTATCAATTTTAGGGTCCTGCAGAAGGAAATGGATCATCTTTTCATTCTTGGGGTCATTGTATAAACTATAGTTTTCCTGAATGTCATTAAAAAATTAATTTTACCCTTCTTACAGGTTACAAAAAATTCTCAACAATTATTTTGGTGCAGATTTCCCAAAAATGCTGTATAAGAGTACCATTCCTTCTAGATCAGTTTTACTGCTGCTTCTGTTGTCACCAGATAATTTTTCATGTTAATATATTTCCTAGATGTTTCTATTTTGCATAATTAAAGGGCCAATGAAATCAGTGTGTTGTGCTTTCATTTTAAAGGGAAAATTGCAATGGGTTCAAACATAGCTCAGTTAAGGTTCAGGTCCAAATGTATGCTCACTGAGAGTAGGAGATGCTTAATTCTTCAGTTATAAGAGTTTCCTTGCTTGAGTTGACTGTCTTTAAAAGATTTATACATGCTTATTTTTTTTTAACCTAAGGCAGATTTTGGCTGTATGTGAAACAGGTCTCCTGACTGTGACTCTTGAGCCACATCTATAGTGGATAGGTCAAATAAAGTTCTTGTGACCGGGTTTCATTACACAACTGATAACAGTGCTTTGCAGTAGGAACACAGCTGGATAATCTGAATCTCTGGCTGGCAAGGAAAAGAACCAGTTATAATGATGAGATTGATTTATATGCCAGTTCCATGGATAAAGCAGATTCATTCAGAGAACCCCTAGAGATAGAGTCATTTCCTATTTGGTAAACAAAATCAAGAGCTCATCGTCTACCTCCCCACTTTTGATATTCCAAATTCTAAGTCATGTGACTCTCATGCATATAATTTTTTGGTCCAAAGGTTTTTAGATTAAGGAATCCAGTCAGATCTGGTACACAGTCTCACACACCCTACAGACAAACCTCTATCTCCTTTTTAACGTACTATTTTAGCTTTTACTAATAAGTACAATGAGAAAAAGCATAGCTTATACACAATGTTCTTCAGTCCCAGCTCAGCTGATGAGATCGGGTCGTGATATACGAAGAGGGAATTCATAATATAATTTCTGTTCCTTCTCTCCAGGTGCTGACTTTCTTAGCTAAGTACACTGCACAGAATTCAACCTGCCATGAAAAGCTTCAGGTTTGTATTGGAGCTTTAACTATTGTTTCCCAAACAAACAGACATTTTCATTGTTTACAATAACTTGAGAAAGTAATAATCATAAACTTCTCTATGTTGGTAGCCTAATATTTCATATAACTCCCATGTATTTCTAGTATTTCGTCTCTCCAGAAACTTTTATGCCACGTCCCCCAAGGCTACAGTACGACGTGTCTGACTCCTTTTTCCTGGGCAGTTTTCAGGGAGTGCCCTCACTGATGAAATGTCTATTAACAGGACCAAACTGTCCAAACACCCAAAGTGTCAGTACAAGAGTGCAGAAGCTTTTCGCATGTTTATGAATCTACATAAAGGCCACATGCAGACAGAACCTTCTCTCTGCTGCCTGTCCCTGGAGAAAAGGATGCTGTGAAGAACATAAAATAAGTGGGGGAATACAATTTTTTTACACACATTCCTCAGCATCAACATGCCACCTTCTAGAAGAAAAACCTGTAACATCTTCACGTAAAGAAATAACTACACATCCCACAAGTAACAAGCTTTACCCAGCCCTATTTCTGCTGCTTACAAATTGCACACATCTCATAATGAAAAATTAATCTAGAAAATAAAAGAGAGAGAGACACCAAAGGGAACATAATTCCAGCTTTTTTATTCATAGTTATAACAGAAACCTACTGGGCCATTCTGCACACACTTCCAAAATAAAATAAAACAACAAAACGGGGCGGGGAAGTCTACAGTAAACTACAGTTTTCAACCACAGACATTTAGCATGAAAGAGTCTCTACTCCTAACCTGTTTCAGTTATTGACTTATCAGGGGAAGAGAACACAAAAGTAGCTGCACTCTGATGCATTCAGGACACAGTTCTTGCTTTCCAAGTAGCACAAGGCTGCTTATGCAGCATTAAGAGGAAGAAAATCTCTTTCTCCCTCCCCACGATTCCTGACACACTTTTCAAGGAGCTTTGTTTTCTAGTTCCTCCCCTCTTACCCACAGGTTCCTACTGCCATATTTTACTGTGGTAAAGCTGTTTTTACCTTGAATTGAAGGTAAATTGTTGCTTAAGAAATAGAGTTCCAAGATGAATTACAAACGTAATGTAAATTCACATTTCTTCAACAAAATACAAGCTTTGGGAAACTCTTCAACAGAGTAACTAATTTCAATCTTCTTTGAAGATGAAAACAATTTTGCCATCTTAAATTAAGTGAAAGATGTACAAAATTTATAATTTTTTAGATAAACATTTGATAGTTCAGCTGAGGATACTAAGTTGTTCCAGTCACAAAGCCAACACAAAAAATAAAACTATCATGAAAGTGCACATATAGTCATCAGACTGTCAGGCCTGAAACTACTTTTTTCAGATGACACCTTCATAATACACACAGTAAAATTCTGCAAAACTAAGTTTTCAAAGTTAACCTTAAGCTCAGCTGTTTTGAGCTGTAATATTTGGCTAAAGTTACATGTGAACTTTTCAAAAGTATAATTCAAAAATTGGCCGAACTCTGCAAACTTCACAAACACTACCCACCCCCTTTCTTTTCTTTTGTTTTAAATGACAACCTGAGTGTAACCAGGAAAATTTCTAGGCCAAAGAAAAGCTTAAGGTATGATCAGTTTTGTAACCTTATAAATGGGGCCACAAACATAACCCCTTAATAATGTGAAGAATAATATGTTTTTGATTTGACCATACAATGTAAAAAAAATAATGGGATAGGAATTCGATAGTCTTAACTTCCCAAATCCCATATGGTATGTTTATCATTTACCATATGTGTAGTGTCTGATGTGCATATAAAGACCATGGATTTGAGACACTTCTCAGATCAGCAGCTTGAACGTATCGTATCCCACAGCTTCACGAGATCCAAATGAGATGCAGAACAGGCACCATTCACTGCACAGGCGTGTCTGTCTTCATGGAAAGTGGTATTTACATGACCAGATTTAAGAGATACTTGTTAATAAGTGATAAAAAGAAACAAAACTTTATCCTTTCTTAAACCCTTCAGTGTTTTGGAAGTCTTAATTATGTCATTTCGTAACCTGAAACACACACAAGGAAGGAGAAGTATCTAACATTATCACTTCCACTAAAAAATACTCCCAAATGGACATGAGGACATCTTATCATTTGAGGCGCAACATTTTTGTTCAAATTCTGCTGTAATACAAAAAACGAGAACAAAACCTTCTGAGTTCTCTCTTCTCATCTCCTTGTACATGGACTGTAAAAAGTCTTTTACTGGATATAGAGATTCCTACCCATTAAGACTCGGAAACAGAAAAGTAGGTCTGGAAAAAAGTGTAAAGAAACAAAGAAAAGGGAAAAATGAAAATCAGAGTTGTGAAACTTGGCTGTTATGGAATGTATGGTTCATCCAAACCTTTTCTTTGGCTTTGGTTCACATCCCAAATGTTTCTTTGACTTCTGGGCTTGAAGAAAGCCAAAACTCCAAGTGAAACATTGCCAAATCCAACATATTTTTGCAGGTTTAAGGTCAAAACCATGCAAACCCACAGAATTCCTCCTACCATCATAAATCAGCCTGAGTTTGCCAAAATGTTCTTTTCTTAAAAAAACCTTTTATACTAAACTTTTCCCAGTGACATTTAAAATTTTAGCCATCAGTACTGCATTTAGTAACATGATTGCTTAGCTTCATATCATAATGTCTTTCTTATTCAATAGCAATTGTAATTTTTGTTTTAACTTTCTCTTATGTGGTTTCTTTTTTAAATACTATCCACTGCCCTGAGTTTGCAAGGAAGCACAACTAAAGTGATCTTTAGTCTTCAAGTCAATGATGCTTTATTTCTTTAAACTATTCACTCTTTCCAGGCATTTTAAAAACATGACACTCTCAATGCCTATTTCTATGCGACTTCTGAAAAATATAATTACTTGTAAACTTATGAGGAGGAATGACTTAATTTTTTGGGAAAGCACTGGGCTTCTTTACCAATATATTATATAGGTAAATTAGTTGGTCAAATGCCAACTAATTGTACTTTTTAAAAAAAAAAATTTTCTTGATTTTTCCAATAAGGATATCACAGGATATGTGGAGGTAGTCTTCCAAAGCTTAGATGGAACTCTTTTTAGAAAGAGATGACACATTAGTCCAGTTCTTAGGCAAGTTAGAAATTCTCAAATTTCACCTTTAATTTTCAAGAAGGTTAGCATGAAAACTGCTTGGTATTGAGAGAAACTTGGCATGACTACAAACTCACCCTACATTTAATAAGAGTTTGAACTTGGTGGTATCTTTCGACCTGAATTATCCTCAGATCCTATGATGACAGCATTGTTAATTTTAGTAATTGTTGTGCAGCATCTTCTGCTGTCACCTCACTCTGAGATACATCTTCCAGTACTTCAGCTGTAAAAAGGAGTTCTAGAAGGAGAACCGACCAAGTTATTTTTCTTTGAACACCAGAACAAGAAATATCTTTCGTTTTTTTGACCTCATGACCCCCTTTTCCAAAAGCACTCTTTATATACTTTAATTATCTTTGGCTCCAGAGGTTCTCTGGCTGGCTTCTGCCTTCTGACACATTTGAAAGTGACCAGTTTGAGTGCATTTCATTACTTATTCTGTTCTTCATGCATTTCATTGTTGGCCTATTTGGGCTTTTTTTGCTTGTCAGGTTTTATGACTCTGGTTTTTTCAACAAGACAAATTTCAGTTTTGAGAAGTTGTTTTTTTTTGTTTGTTTTTTGTTTTTTTGATAGCTTCCTTTATCCTGCTGTTTAATTGTGCTGGTTTCCGTTTGGTCTTATTAAAGCAGTTTATGATAGGTGGTATCCATTTCCTCTGAGCCCGTATAATTTTCTTTAAATAGCCTTCATGATGCCTGTAAAGATTTTATTCCTTTGACTGTCTTTTTTAAATGCTTTTTGACGTCTAACAGCAATATGGATGCTGAATGTGACTAAGAATAAAAGTCTCAGAAAATGCAGACTTCCATTGGTTCATATTTCAAATATTAATCCTGTGAAGTAGAGATACTTTCCAGAAACACACACACACTTCGACATTAACAGTAGTCTACATAATTTGTAAAATTCCTTCCGGATTCATACTACAGCTGACATATTCCTATTATGAATAGATTTTGTTCAATCATATTAAAAAAAGGTAGTGGAAAAGGAGGGGTTTTTTTCCCTTGGGAATACATATTCAGTGCTAAATATCTCAAATTTTCATGTAAATACCGAGCTATTTTTCAACATCCTAAGATTTTGAAAAACATTTACTCGCTCACTGAGTTCAATACCGATTACACTTTCCTTTAAAGCACAAATGCTATAGTTACATTCTGCCTGATTTACTGGCTTTCAATCACTACTTGAAACATCTGGCCAGCTGTTTTATACTCGAGAACTAGTTTGGGGAACAATAAATTTGAGAGGGAAAAATTAAGAAAGCAAATGACAAAACAGAACATAAACTCTATCAGACACACCAGGACCTTCAGAACCTTGCTAGATAACACAGGTTTATACTTGCTTTATCCATATCATAGAGAACAAATGAAGAAATGGTCACTGCACATGTGATAAAACCTGTGGAGCAGAATTTAATACATGTGCACCAAGGAGATTTCTAGGCTACCCATTAAAACTACTTCTTTCTTTCTCAGAACTTTCATGTAGCAATACTAATCCAATACCTCTTCATTGAAAAAGATAAGGAAAACAAATATACTACATAATAGCCCAGCTGCAGCCTCCTCACTGCCACCAGCACCAGCATGTGTACAGTCCCTGCTGCTCCTGGTATGACCAGGAGAGTGCTGCTGCAGGGCAATTCTGCACGGGGAAAGGGCAGAAATAAATGTTCTTCAAAGATCTTCACAGGTCTGCTATCATGTCCTGGCTTCTCAAAGCACCATAGTACAAAGAACAGGGAAATTACAATTCGTGGAATTATCCAGGACAACAAGTACATGAAACTTTCCCTTTTAAGGAACATTTTCAGGATGCATGACACATTATTTCACTTGACTGTCCTCTGGATAATTTGGGTTTTAATTTAACAGGTACTTCATACACATTTCAATTACAGCATCACACAATCCCAAATATGCTGAGTTGGAAGGGACCCAAAGAATCTCTGAGTCCAATCCTGGCCCTGCACAGGACCATCCCCAAGAATCACAGTGTGTTCCTGAGAGCACTGTCCAAATACTTCTTGAACTCTGACAGCCTTGGGGCTGTGACCACTGCCCTGGGGAGCCTGTTCAGCTCCCAGCCAAGAGCCTCTTTCTAATATCCAACCTAAACCTTCCCTGACACAACTTCAGGCCATTCCCTCACATCCTGTCACTGCTCACCAGACAGAAATCAATTAAATAAGAAAAGAATGCAATTTGCAGTTGAAAATTGGAATAGAGCATCTTAGAGCACCAGCAATACCCAAGTTAGCATATGTTAGCCAGCTAATCATAGCTTATAATTCATATCTAGCAGAACGGATCTAGGATACCTTCACCCAGGTGTCTATTTAATGTCTTCACAGCAAAGATTTCAATGCAGGAATCTACTAGGTGATGTTTTATTTGATAGATTCCTAGTATTCTTGTGCTGCACTTACCTCAAACTGAGAAAAAAGACACCAAAGAGGAGTTCAAGTTGCTAGTTATCCTGCTTATGACACTAATTATTTTAGTGTTTATCAGTTTCATAAGAAAAAGGTTCACAAAGCCATCGTGTAAAAAAGATCAAAGCCTATGTTGAAAGCACAAGAGCCAGACAGCAACCTCTGAGCAATCTTTTCTAATGTCTGTATTAGGAGAAATAATTATATTTGCTAGGACTTGGCAGCCAAATGTTCTTATAAAAGAACACCCAGACAGAAAAGCCAATTTTGACAAGCCTTACAGCTGAAGGACTTTCTCACAAATTACAATTCCCATCAACAGATCAGATGTAAATGATGAATGACAATGGACTGTTTCCATTTTTACTTGAGATCTGCTTTCTCAATGACCTTTTAAGTTTATTTTTTGTCTGTAAAGGGTTTTTTTAATTGTTTTTTCTTCATGTGAGAAATCTTTGTCTGACAAGGCAGTGGCAAAAATTGCATTAACTTTTGTAGAGCCAGGAATTCGCCCCATATGCAGGAACACACAAAATTCTTTCTTCAAAATGAAGAGACTGTAGCACTCATGTGACACACTATTCACATTGTTATAATGTCCCTTTCAAGTTTAAAAAAACAAAGAGAAGGAGGGGATCACAAACACCTGGCTTTTATCTCTGAAGGAACTTCTAGATGGCTAAATTATGGTCGTTCTCAATATGACAAAGGTATGTGACAGCTAAAGAGGAGGTGTAAAATGCTTCTTTCATTATGCCAATATGCAACTGTGAAAAGAAACATAACTATCTAATGCCAAATAATATTGCTCAATAAAACTCCACTAAAGAACAAATGAACTAGAAAAAGCATTTCTAATTCATGTCACTAAAATGTCATAGAAATACAAAGAGTAACCAAAAATGTATTATTAAAAGGAAATATGAAAAATCTGTATTCTGTGCATAGTTGGGACTTTTCAGATTCAAAGTTCACCTTTTTTTAGCTCATCTACATTGGACTAATACTTTTAAAAAAGGTAATTTTTTCCCTATTTATAATTTTTAAAGGTGTCATAGGAAAAAAGCTCTAATTGTATTAAGACATTTATTTAGTGAAAAGATTGATATTCAACAATATCCCAAATCTGTCAAGCTTTCTCCAAGGTGTTTGTAGAGGAATCTCTGTCAGATGCAGAAAGCTAAACAGACTTTCCCATGGAAAAGGATAAATGGAAAAATATAAACAGACGTAATGGATCAAAGAAATGCTTGTTAAGGACCCTAGCTGTAACTTGAAAGAAAAACCTTCTATAAAATTTAATATGCTGCACTGCAGTGTTTGTTGTTGAATTATCTGATTATCTTGACAATTCTGCTTAAAAAGACAGCTGCCTCTAAACTGCAAGTATCAGTACTCTTCTATTTCTTCATGTGCAGATATTATTCACCATCCTCTGAGAATCAAGAGACTACTAAATCACAAAATAACCAATATGATATGTTGTTTCCCTTGTCTTTCATGGCCTAAACAGAAACTTTTGATCTCTCACTGGACTAAAAACTGTATCAACTTCACCTGCACTAAGTACCTCAATCAGTAACAATTCATTAGCAACATTTTTACTGTCATGAGTAAAATATTCTGAGTCAACAGTTCAGACAAGTAAAGGGAATATTGGACCGACAAAGTCTGTGCTCCTTAATTGTTCCATCACCCATCTGGGACACTTTGCACACAACCTTTATTTCTTATGCCTCAGTTTCATTCAATATATTACTGACAAGTCTATTCTTCAAGATACTCTGAGATCTATTAATAAAGCTATTTTTGTGAAGTTTGGAAGTTCTTAATTTAACACCAAATTTTTTTTTTTATCTTTTTTTTTTACCTCACAAACATATTTGGCCCTGGATTTCTCTACTGAAAGAGCAGTTTGTCATCTCTCACAAAAAAGCTTCTCAGAGTAAAGAGGGGGTCACAATAAATAATAATAATTTCCAATTTCCACTATATATGAAGGTGTTTTGCCTTCCTTCACTTTCCAGTCTGTACATAAGAGAGTCTATAAATAATAATGTATAAGGCTATTACAGAATACTCATAATGAGAGTTAAATATAAATTGGTTTACTAACAACCAACCAAAATAGTTCTACTTAGACTTACTCAAGCAGAAATTTTGTTGCTGACCAAGTGTATTAGTACCAGACTTCAAAATTATCTGTGAAGAGTAACAAACAGCAGCAGCAGCTCTCACTGGTTACTAGGCAGGTAAATTCAAAACCAAATTATGGAACTAGGTAGAAATCTGAGCTTGATGCAGACCACAAGAAGGTTTTTGAAAACCTTTTTATATTTTCATCCAGCCTATCAAGCTTTCAGCAAAAATGTTATAGCTTGTGGTGGGCTACAAACATAAGGAAGTATATGGAGGGAGTTTGCACAGAAGTTAGGTAATTGGTTAGGTAATAGAACATATTTACCTTTTTTGCTTCTTTATATAGAGAAAAACAGCTTTCACTATATATCTATAGGTAACATTTTTAAACAATGCCTAAATTGGAAAATCTGGGCTAATACTAATTGCCATTACACTTCTTTTATATTACAGGGTTACAGATCCTATATTCATCTTATATTGAAAGCAGCTACACAAATAGGGTCAGACATTTTATTGCAATTTCACTTTGTAGAATTTCAATCTAAATCATTGCTTTTGTCATTGATTATAATTTATGTCATATAGAGTGTTTAAATACATAATTTAGTAACATATTAGATGAGCTGTAACTCAATGTAAAAGCTAAAAATGAGCTATATGTGGAATGCTATATTGGACAGTCATGTGCTGAAATACTAACATCTAATATAATGAGGTTATTGATGTAGAGTTGACATATAACTTGATTTGCAGATGCCCTACTGACTAACCTTTTGCAACTATATCTCAGTGTAAACCTGTGGTAATTATTGCTGGGTAGGGAGAGTTGGTTTAACTGAACTATTTCTTTTGATGCATGTGAATGCAATTGCCCCCTGGAGACTACAGGAGTCCTGCATGTGTGAGTTATTACATATTGAGGGGGAGAAAAGAAAGTTGTATCACATTAAATTTTTTTCTGTTTCCTATTGTTGCAGTTTTGTTTTTTTCAGTGCTTTGCCATATATGCTCTTTTCAACTAAGAAAACATAATAAAGCACATAGTAGAAATAACTGATTTAATTTAAACATAAAGTACTTGTCTATAGTTGCAGTTCACAGATTTCTAAGTAACTGCGAATCAGGAAATCCAGGTTTTATTCCTGGGTAACTAAAGCCAGGAAATTAACATTACATAGGCAATACTGAAAAAACTGACTTAACTGTAGAAACTGAGAAAGATGAAAAAGTCAGTATTCAGACTGTCTGATATGAGATACCTCACAAGTCTTTGTAATAATGCAAAAAGTGTATTAAAATTATATGTGCTTGCATAAAACCCCAAAATTAATAGATTGTGATATTTCTAAGAATAAAAATTATGTTCTTTTATACTTACTTGTATAATGGAACACACTAGTCAAAAGAAAGGTTATGACAACTGCATAGAACAGTTTTGCTGATAATGCTTTGCCAACTACATTTTTTTTCATATTCTATGTGGTTAGACCAACACAGCACAGAACACTGCAGGACTTCTGTCAATCCACCACTTCTGACAACTCACCAATTATAACAAAGAAAAAAAAAAGTTAAGAGGCTCTGATTCTAGCAGAAATTGGTCTGCAAGTGAGATTTTCACTTATTGTCTACAGGGACATTTTATGACAGGAGTGGTTTTCGCTTCTGGGGATTACACTGCACAATGAAAACAAATGTCAAAGTAAATCCCCCCAAAAAACCCACTTCTGGTATTGATCCTCAGACCTACCAATCAACCTTCCTGCCCTCTGTACATTCTCAAGTACCATTCTTCATCTGAAACCTTTTAGAAATATTTTCTTCAACATAATCTTAAACTACTGGCTGAAGTTCAACACACGTTTCAGCAACACATATGGAATTTATCCACAGCATAAGGAACTTCCACAGGCCAAGGAAAGAAAATTCCTAAATGTCCATCCATGCTTACAATCTGAATTTATATTTATATTATGTTGGAAATCTGAAGATAAGTACACTAGCAGTGTCTTGAATAGTCTTACATGTGTTTCAGTGGATTATCCTGAGATTTGTAAGTACACATTCCTAATGTGGTAATAATTTTTTAATACATTGCACTAGAGCATCACAGCTTTACTGATTTTTTTCCTATCTCCTGGTCTCCACTACTACACTTGTGGGGTTTTTATTGATTCATTATCAATGAGTACAGAAAAGACTTTTGTTAGATGTCTATTAAAAATGTATGATCAGCTCATTGAAAACAACCATGTCAAGAAAATGCACTTCCTGCCTTTTTCCTAGATATTTACTAGGAAAAAAAAGGTCCCCTGAACTGTGTGAAGTTTACAATATGCTACATATTTTGCTGAAGGCTGAACATTTTTGAACTTGTAGTTTCTCCTACACTCTACCTTGGCAAAATCCACCTACAGAGAAGCATTAGAGAGTTAGAGGAAACAGAGAATGCCAAAGTACCCATGAACATATCACTACTGCTCACAATTGTGCACTTTGCTGAGTCCTCCCCATTTTCTAGTACATAACTCTTGCTTTCTAAGGGTGAAGCTAACTGATAAAAACATGAACATTAATTTTCTTACAAATTGACTAAACTTCAGTTTAACCACTCAAATACAAAATGTTACAGTCCCCAAAGAAACTGTAGTTGAAAACATACATAAAATAAGAGCATACAATACCAAATGCCAGTTTTAAGGCATTAAAATGAAGTGAATCATGTAGATAAGTTAGAGAAAACAGGCATAAAATACTGACTTTCTCATTTTTTCATATGCTCATTCATTAACATAATAGACTATATAGAGAGAACTTAGCCAAAAATATTTCAAAAATTGCTTACTTGCACTTGAAATTAACTCACTTGTTAAACAGTATTTGCAACAGCTTGAACAAATAAACCCATTGAGAAAAAGAAACCAAAAAATTTAGAGCGAAACTTTGGAAATAAAATTGTTGCCGAGATTATTTCTGTATGGGCTGCAATAGTAAAGTGGATGTCTGTAACACAAGATGGTCACAGTCTTGAATCTTAAATGTCAGATGCATCATTACACTTCTGCTTTAATCATAGAAAAGTTCTGGTAAAATTAAGTTTTTAACTCATTACAACCATAATAAAAATTAATTTCTATTCTGCATTTTCCCCAAACAAGGCCATGGGTACTTTTAAGGGAGAACTTAGTTCTCACTGGTGCTTACCCCACCTTCTGAATTTCCCACTGAACTGCCTCCAACAAACACCTTACACAATGACTGAAGGACTTGGTGCATCTGACTCTTATGCAGGCTTACAAAACCACCAACTTTTATTTAAAATATTCATATCTGATAGCAGAAATCTTAGGGAGAAGGAAGACCTTCACAAGCATTGCAGTTCATATCTCATCTCCCTCTTGTCTCTGAACATATTTCAAAAGTGTATCCACAATATATCTCATCTGTGTGTTCTGATTGCTCATATTATTAAGAAAGGAAAATCGAGAGAGGTCACCTTGTTCCCCTCATCCTCTGCCCACAACAGAATGAGAGGTACCCAGAAATTCTGCAACTCTACACATCAGAGGTAGACCACAACTCACAATTCACACAGGCACATCATAGAAATCACAGGAGAGGTGTAAACAGGTAAAATCCCTATATTACCTCTGTCTGCCCCCCACAAAAATTACCAGCCTTTTAAAGACAGAAACATACAGAACCCTGAGAATTATTAAACACTGAGAATTATTAAAGCTGTCCAGAAATGTATTGGTCCACCTTAGGACAGATGCTTAAATTAGAATTTACCTTTAATACAATAGCTCACGATTTTAACCTCTTAAAAGGTTGTGTTTTGTCACTGCATATGAATTCAGCAGTACTAATACAAAGCTGTGTGTTTATGCAATGAATTCTCTCCTGCCTTGTGTCAGCTCCATACACTAATGCCTGTCTGCATAGCAGTCAGGACTGCTTCCTCTGTCTCTGAACTGATTACACTGCTCTGTTCATTTTTGTTTGCAAGACTTCATCTCACTCCCTAGCTTCCTCTTTTTTATTTATATTATAGTATCAAAGCTTTTGAGACAATGCAGTAGGAAATACACTACATTAAGAGAAGTCATAGCAAATTTATAGTAAAGTCTGATATACCCCTTGTTTAGGCCATGCTGTTTTATAAGACACAGAAATAACATACAGCAATGCGCAATGTCTTAGGTACATTTTGGATTTTTAGATCTATTATGGAATTGAGGATTATATGGTAAAGCCCACAGTGACAAATAAAGAAATGCAGGGTTAAGGATTCATGCTGACTAGCTGTGAAACCTCTTGGGAGCTATTTTCAGTGATTAAGACATCACAGATATTCACATGGCAAGAATCAGAAAGCAGTAATATTAACTAGCCAGTTTTTTTTATCTCTTTTGACAGGACTTCCTCCTGATCATGCTTTATTCATTACCTAAGACTAAATTTCCAGCCAGTACAGAGCTATTGGAAAACAGGAACTCTTGCCTTGCCTCACTATATCCCATGAAAAAGCATGACTGACAAGCTGAACTCTGCTTAAAAAGTGAGGTATTTACACCTGGAAAATGTACATGTGTACACAATCTGTTCTACAGTACTGCAGGCATAAACCATTGATCAAGCTGCCTGTATATGATATTTGAAATCAATGAGAACTACACATTGTCTCACTCAAAAACAACTTTGTTAGTGAAATATCTCTTTTCCACATGTGGATTTTCAGCCAAAGAAAACCCAAGCTACCTCAAAGAGAATTGTGACAAATTACCCAAACATTTAAAACATAAGGAGAGTCAAGAACTTTGCCAGCAGATGAACTGGAAGAAAGGGGGGAAACCCAGAAGCTGCAGATCAGGGCAGAATAGGGTATTAAACTTATTAAGCTTTTTTTCAGGTTCATCCCTGCACCTTTTTTTGTGACACATATGTATTGGACAGTTTGCATAAAATTTAAAAAAAAGTAAGCGTTTCTAGACTTAGATCACTTATTGATATATTACATCTATGAAAAGCATAATTAGACAACAGTGTATATTCAATTCCCTTTGAGGCCATGAGACACATGGGAATACTCTTATTGCACCCTCATTGCTTACTCTAGAGAAACAAAAAGACTTTGTTGTTGTTATTCCAGCAGATTTGAAAATCAGAATCAAAACCAAATGCACTTAAGTTCTCAATGTTATGCAAATGTTTCCTTTCCCAATTCTACTGAGGTACCAGTGTTCCTGGAAGAAACATGTTCCACACAAGAATCAAGAAAAAAAAAATTAATCTAAAGGAATAAACAAGTCTCACATCTAAGGTTTCAAGATCCTGTAGAGACTTGAAGAATTATGCACAAATCTATACATGGTATCTGTATATTTCTTAGCTCAGTGTTTCTCAAAAAGGCTTATCATTTTTAAGACAGACCAAAAAAAGAGAGAAAAATGAAAGCATGTTAGATACACCATTCTCAAAGAAATTCATGATAAAGTGTTCAAGGTCCAGCTCTCCTGCTGTGATGCTTTGTGTAATATATGACCATCATGTCTGGCAAGATTTGCACAGGTCTGCCCTTGATTTGTGTTAGGAAAAAAACAGAAAACCTCATAACTATTCTTCATTCCCAAGAATTAATCTGGCTTCCTGATGTTTCCAATTTTACAGTGATCCAAAGAGCCCCTCAAAACCACACCTGAAGCATCACTCACAATTACAGGTGATAGCTGAGGCAGACGAAAGTGAATTCCCTCCCCAGGCATCCCAGAGCACTCTCCATCACAGCAGTGGCCCTGGAGTGCTGTGGGATGGGGCCACAGAGACTCAAACTTGCCCTGCAAGCACTGACACTGGCACATGAACCAGCTTTGAGAGGTTTTTACCTGACACCAATACACATGGTGCTACAAGCTCCAGGAACAAGCACACACTATTGAAGCTTCCAAGAAACTCCAGCCTTCTGAACCTCTGCACAGCCATCAGAAACAGCTGATGGGTACAGCTTCAGCCCTGTGGGAGCTGTACAGAAAAGGTGGCACTTGATCACCTCAGTTTGCCCTGGGCAGCCCCTGGATGGTCCATGGACAACCCTGCTCACTTTCTTATTTCATCTTTTCCACTACTTCTGCAAAAGGGACTGAGACTTGGCTGCAGTAAATGTAATTTGACCAGTCTGACTGCTCTTCAGTTCTCAGCTGAGCTTATCACAGCCAGCCAACAGCCAGCTTATCACAGCTAGCCAACAAATACAGTCATTACATCAGGCCAGAGAATTTTAGGATACACTTTTCCCCTAACAGCTCAATACATCATTCACAAATGTAACAAGTACACCGCAGACACAGTGTGTTATAAATGCATATAAATGCAGAGTGTTTCCACTAAAAACAGAAGTTATTAAGAGCAGTAAGAAAAGGTGGTCAGGTCCCTATGGTTTACTAAGATGTTAATTGAACATTTATTGAAGCACCAGCTAATACTGTTTTTAATTAGCAGATGCATAATACTCCGAAAAGTTTTTTTCAAAGTATGTCACAGCATTTGTCTCCCCAAAAATGCTGCCTCATTTAAATCCTTAGATCACTGCTGTTACTTTTTTACACAAGCAAACTCCATGAAGGAGGAAAGATTGTTCTTAAATTATGAAAAAAATTTCCTTTCTTTATCAAGGCTAAGTGACTGGAGGATTAGAATTTGTTTGGCTATACAACAAGTCAATCACCAGCTTATCAGATTCATGTAAGACTTGATGCTCTCACCTAGCATTTGAAATTACCTTACACATAAAAAACAAACTGTACCAGTTTAAATACTTTCCCAGCAGCAGAATAAATGTGCAGTCATGTCACCTGCACTGTGACATGACTATTCAATGTCCCAGCATTTACTTTATTTGCAAGATTTACTACATTGTTTTTGTAGAGCAGCAAAACCTTGCAAAATCTTACAATCCCAGGGAAACTCAAGCTTCCATGCACTCTTCAGCACTTAACCACTTCAGTTAAGAAATGCTTGAGAAGAAATAAGGCAAGGAAATTGGAAGTGTTTGACAGAGGAAATACAACAACTGTTTGTAGCAGCAAACTGATAACAGCAGCTGATTGCCTGCATGGCAGAGAAGGCAGGATCATCCCTGCCAGCAATCCAGCAGCACAGACAACCAAGGTCCCCCCTTTCTCCTGCTGTTCTTGCAGCTACAGGGAAGGTAATATATTACCTAATATATATATATTACTGAAAGTAATATGCTGAAGGACATAATTTAAAAATATTGACATTTTAAGGCATAGTAACAAGAAATACCTGTTCTTGGTTAACTCATATCCAGAAACTGTTCCTAGTGTATAGATGCTTTACAGGAAGTGAATGGAACAGAAGAACTATACACCAAACAGGTATTTTCTTTCTAAATTCAAGCCATTCAGCCACACCACCTCCATTTGCTAGACCCAATCTCATCTCACAAGTAGAAACCTCCAAGTATAGCAGTTACATCAGGGATCCTGAGAATGGCTTCTGTTCTCCAGTCATCACCCCACTGTAATAGATTTCCAAAATACTGAAAAATAAGTTTAATTTATTCTCTTTACTGAACCACTATAATTACAAGTAGCTGCTCAACGCTGAAATTTAATTTTGATATATCATATTGGCAGACCAAATCCTTCACAAGCTTTTATTGCTCTGTCCTGTGCACTGGAATGCATGGTGATGCAATCAGTATGTAATGACCAAGGCTGTAAAGTAAACATAACACTGCACAGATGCATAAATAATGTATCATTTCCTGAACTTGATTCTGACATAAAGCTTCACCAACACAAGCCTAAAGAGAGATGTGGTGTTAATTTTTCCATTTTGCATATAGGAACACATGAGAAATACAACCATATGAAGCATGAGAGGGTCAAATTCCATCCACTGGAAATTTTCCAGAAACACATTATATTAACCAGATCAAGGCAAAATTGATATTTTGCACTGTAAATTGCCTATAAACACTGGGCATGGAGACATTGATGTTGTCAACAGAAATCAGCACTTCTCTTCGTGGTTTTTCACACTCAGATCTCAGAGAATACTTAAGTCAAGCATCAAATTTGTGGCCTTGAATACAAGTTCCCTGGTATGTTATGTATCACTTAAACAGATCAGTTTAAGAACATTCATTTCTCAACCACCAAACTCAGTAACTTACAAACTGTAGAAATTCTCCAGGAATAAGGATCAAAGTCTATCTGAAACATTGAAGCTATATACTTGAACCTTTTCTTTCCAACTGTAAGAAAGAACAGTTGCTGATGTAGTAACTTTGCAGAGGTCCTCAAATTCTTTGGTTCTTTCCTTACTCTAAAGAGGAAAGATTTCATGGATACAACTGAGGTGAGCAGTGCATCCTCTGGCAGAAAAGGAAGGAACCATCAGCTCTTTGTGGGAACAGATTCATTACACACTCTGGAACACATACACTGGAACTGAAGTGTATTTTCTTAGACAGTTTAAAAAAAATTGAAAAATAAACTCACTTGTAAATGTTGCGAGTTGTCAGTCATATTGTCCTCTCGCCTACGAACTTCTTCCAACAACTGTGCATTCTTCTTTTTCTCCAATTGCTGATTGTGCTTCAGATTGGCAACCTTCTTGTTTTGGTCCTTCATATGTCTAAGAATTGCACACACACACACATTAGTGTTAATGATTGCAAGCACTTCTTTTGCAATAGAGATTAATCCTGTGACTACAATACAGGACATCAATACTCCAATAGACACAAGTTTTCCAAGCATCAGTTGTAACAATAAAACTTCATCTTCTTTTCAAGGTGGCATATCAAAACAGCTTTCAATTATGGAGAGGTAGAGAAATTATTTAGGCAGACAAGATTTCCCCCTTTTTATAATTTCCTGACAAAAACACATACATATTTTGAACTCTATGCAGAAAAATTGTTGAAAGAGGGAGATGATCCAACAATCCTTACACACCCTGCATTCAGGAACAATTTTAATAGGTGCTTCATTTCAAAGGAAGCAGAAGGTGAAGGTGAAGACTAATGTACATTGTGAAATTATATTTTTTAAAATCTGGACTACAAATGAGTGTTTAGGGGGATTAAAGTGTGATGGAGTAGGTCAGGTCATAAATATGCCATGAAGAATAAAGGATGACTTTACAAATAGCTTTGTACATGACAAAAATCTTTCTGTCATTTTTTATAATGGGACCTCTTTCTAAAAAGGATAATCAACAAAGCAATTTATGAGCCATTCCTAAGGAAATTAAACCATCTTTGCCACTCTTACATGTTCTCTTTTGTTAAGATTGTATTAATAAAAATGAGTTATTGTTTCAATTTTAATTAACTTTTATTGTAGATGTCATTCATCAAGTTACCAGAAGCATTTCTGAGACTTAGCATACACTTTTTTAAGAAAGAAGGCAAAATAATTTTGTCTGTCAGGTAATGAAAACATATCCTTGCAGTAATACTTCCTACCTGCTTGAATTCTTAAATATTATTTTCCAGACTTTCTTCAACATGAAGGAATTTGCTCCCTTTTATCTATAAAAAATAAAATTCACGTGCAAATTCCTAATGAGATCTACTCCCTAATCCTCTTGTGGCAAATGAAGAGAATATTATTCAATGCCCAAAAGGATCATTAAAAATCCCTCCTTTGCTTCCACATCAGAAGCAGTGAAAAATCTGTGCATTTCTTGCACAGATTTTTATTATGCAAAAGAAACTGGATCATTCAATATTTACTTCTATCACTGATTTCTTTGTCATACCAGTGGTTTTTTTCACTATTTATTAATGACCAAAAATTAACAATTAATTTGAAATCAATAAAAGTGCCATGGTATTAAAAATTCTTAAAAGACACTTCATGTAAAAGTTTGTAAGTACAGCACATTAGAGAAAATCCAATCAATTATTACTTAAAAAAAAGTACCATCAACTTGCCCAGGAAAAAAAAAGTGTGGACAACTAGTTCAGATATAGGTAATTTGCTTGCAGCTCCAAGTGAAAATCCGTTCCCTGCCATGGGTCTGTCTCATAATTGTTAGCACAGACTTACTCAGCATAAAACCAAAATGACTACTGGAAAAAAACCACTTCCACAACTTCATATATAAATCCATTTGGCAGAAACTTTGGTGGTGCAACATGGCTTTGTGCTGTTAAAATATAAATTGGTTTCCAATCTCATGTTGAGTAAATGATAAATTCATTTGCATTTAATCTCTATAAGAAGTTCCATTTTATGCCAAGGCTAGCTGCTTCTTTCATCACCCATGCCTCACACAACTTCCCATTTCAGCTTCTCTAATACCACACTGAAAAGAAGAACATGGTAAAGCTGCAAAGGAAAAACATCTGGTGCCTGTGATAGGCAAAATCTTGAAGAGAGGGAAATAAAAGAAAGTTCTGTCATAGACTCTCTTTATGCCACAACTGGCTACATACCTATGGAAATGAACAGAAAATGCTACTGTTAAAAAGCCCAGCTGAGGATTTTTCTTCAGGCCTGCATTAAAAGTACTGGGGGAGTTCAATGCAGCAAATAAGTACAAAAACATATTTCCCACCAGCTTTTTTTTTTTTTTTTTAATAGCAAATATCAAATACAATCCTTGGTTCAGTAGAATTTTTGACTTGCTTGCTCTCGTGTGTTTTCATGTGGATCTACTGCTTCTAAAATGCTTTTGAATTAAATAGTGGATTAAGCTAAGTACAAAGTATGCATGAGAAATAGAAAAATATTTGGGAACAGTACCCAATCAGTATAAAATAGATGTCAGGACCACAGAGGACATATAATAAAATATTCACATAGCTTACTAGTAACAATGCTGATATGCACAGTTATGTCTACATTACTCTTTATCATGTGGAATTAATTTGTTCTGCTACACTGCTTGCATTTAAAGCTCTAAGACCACAAAATTCATCAGACAAAATAAAATAAAGACTACTGCTTAAGACTGATCTTATAAATCTGAAGTGTACATTTCAGGGGTCTGCTCAGTAGAATTCCTCCTATCACAAGTTAATAATTTTCTGCTTATGCAGCATTTTCTGATAGTATAATTGCCTCAGAGCAGGAAGATGAAATGCTCAGCTCTCTCATTCTCCACATTGTTATACTTCATTTTGAAGTTGGGCATCTACTCTCTTTAATGTTAATTTTATTATTTTTTTATTATTATTATTTATCTATTCTCTTTTAGGTTAATTCTTTTACCTCTGAGCCAGATATTACAGTCATCCCAAGCTAGTTAAAACCCACCACTCTGCTGCATTTGTGATTTTACAAACTTCACAGAACTTGAAAGCCAGGCTACAAACCAGTTCTGAAGCACTCAAGCCCACAGCACGCTGAAATAGTGCCAACACTACACTTAGCTTAAAGAAATGATGTTCTGAGCTCATAAACATTTAAGAAACAAAGCAGATGAAAAAAGTAGCATAGATGACTAAGTCTTTGCACAGATGCTTAATCTTGGCCAAACATTAAAAAGTAGGATTAATGACAGTTTTTCAGATAACAAATTTACATTTGTTTGTGTTCCTATGGTTAAAGCCAGTCAGCAGCTGTTACATTAGGAACAGAAAATAACAGAGTGAAACTAAACTGTCTTGGAAAGAGAGCTAGAACATAAACATACCTTGAATAGTGTAAAATAATTTGAAAAAAAAAAATAAAGAAGGAAATTAGGTCTGTTGTGTTCCAGAATTATAAATTAAAGGATGATATCCTAGGCATCTCCTGACTCTTTTGATAATTCAACATCAGAGATATGAAGATATGCAGTATCCAGCAAACACCCTGTGCCACATAAATACAAGATACTCATAACACTGGCAGTTAATAAAGAAGAGATGAACACCAGGAAAAAGAAAAAATTCTAAATAAAATCTTATTCTTTTAGTACATTAGACATTCTCTCACTCCTAAAGAAGAGAAAAAGATAATATAAAGTAATAGAACTCTTTTAGAAGCTGCCTTACTACTCATTAAATTTATTAATTTATTATACCTAGATTAACTGAATTAGATTACCTAGATTAACATTGCTCTTAACTGACTATTCATTCTCCTTAGATACGAGACTCCATAAAAATCAACCTCTTCCTGAATCTTTCTGACTTGGGATAATTTTTATAATCTTTCTGAATACACAGAATGTTCTACAGTGATCAATTTTCACCTCAACTGGGCACTAGACTTAAAATCAGGTATCTAAATGACAGCAATGGCACCACCTTTGTTTTTCTCAGCATCCAACAATTTTTGAGGAAAGTGGCCTCAGAATGCCAGCGCTGGAGTCAGCAGACTGCAGCAGGTCTGACTTCTCTGCTGCTGAAGAACCATCCTCTATGACTGCTAAATATTTAGATTCACTTCGTGCATCACAGATCCAAGCACGGGAAAAGACAAAACATCCTCCAAGAGCCCTTTAGCTTTATCTCTTATGACATCCAGTCCAAAGGACTTAGAGCCCATCAGTCTTCCTGAGCAAACAGCAAGATGCCCTTACCTCAAATGCACTTTTCATTCTATTTCATCTTTGAAGTGAAATGCCTCTGTAGCAAACAGACATCAGTGCTGTGGAGACCCAGAGCCTGGGCCAGCAGGAAGTTAAACAGCAAAACAGGAGCAGCACTTAGTTCCTGCTGGTATGAATGTAACTCTAATGACTACACTTGAACCACGTTTGGGGCTTTTTCTTCTTCTGGAGTAGCACACAAATTGATCTCACAGCCTAACTACAGGACATTTAATTCCTTCAGTTCAACTTTTTAAGACAAATATTAAGCACTAAGTTTCTGCATATATGTGAGTAGCATTCAGATTTTATTTTACAGTAGTGTGTGTTGTCTAGCCTCCAATGCTTTAATCTCTGATAGCTATAGAAAATCACACTGTTTCATTAAATTCCCTGCTTTAATTAGCCACCTGGGTACCTTGGCCACAAAGCTGGTAATGTCAGCCAAAAATAAGTGTTACATGGTTGCATAGCCTTTACTCTATTTCATAAAGATTTTTTTTCCCCTCAAAGCATCCAAAAAATGCAGACATGCAAAATACTCCCAAGAGCAAAATCTGTAACATTTTCTAAAGGAATATGTCTCTGCAATAATTTTAATCACTTTAAACAACATTGCAATGGGACCAGCTGTCTGCAAGTCAATCAAAAAATTCTCCAGCGTGTTAGGGAGCTGTGCTCCTCAGCAAATAAAAGATTAAAAAATCAGAGTGCAATGAATGTTTTCAGGGAAACAAGCAAAAAAAAAATCAACTCCAAACCAACCAGATCTATTTTATGAAATACAATTTAGTCAAAACAATTAATCTATATAAAAAAATAAAGCGTAAAAAATATGGTTTAAAATTCAATATAGTACACTTATTTTAAATAAACAAACATCACCCAATGTTCTAGGCAGGCACTGGGTAGAATATTACCATCATCATTACCTGAAATTATTATCTCTTTCTCCTTTATAAATAGTCCACACTTTTACAAAGAATTTATGTATGTGATCAATGAAACAAATCTTAACATTTCACTGGGCACTCTGGGTCTCAGCAGCTAGTCATGCAGAAGACCTGATCCTGTAAATCCCAACCATGTGAATGTCCACTCCAAATTACATTACTTCAGTAAGACTCAGTAGAAATATTCCTGGCAGTTCAGTTCTCACTGTCTTAAGAATGAGAATCTAGGCAGGTGCTTCACTGAGTCATGACTAAACCAGCATAAGGGTAACGTTTCAAAATTCAGGTCTAATTTCATTGAAATCCAGAAACTAGAATTTTATTAAGATATAAGCAACTTTAGTATTGTTTCTAGCATTTCCAAGGAATACAAATGCATTTGCTACTACCTATCTCTAAACCTGAAAAACAAAGCTGGGCTGGACTTTGAGAGACCAAAATCACCACAAGAGATGTTAAGAGGGGTACTGACAGACACATTCCTGACACAAGCAAGGACACTGTTTGTTCACTTACAGCCCAGAGTTGGATTTTTTCTGTAGAAAATCTATATTATCAGGATGAGAATGCCTCTACCTGTGACAGGCTGAATTTTTGCTATAACAAAGAAAACAAATCTCAAACAAAAGCAATTTTTTCTAAGAAAGACCTCATGCTTGACTGCTGAACTGATTTTATAAGCTAGGCATAATCACTCTAAGTTTTATAATATGATAATAAAAACCAAGCAGTGACTTTCTGTGCTGTCATTTGCACTTAAAACTTTCACATTGTTTTTTTTTCAATCAAGATCATATAACCTAAAGAATTATTAGCGTCCAAGACATCTTTTAAAAACTTGTCTCCTTATTCTTAGCTTTTCTTATTCTTCTTTTGTTAACAAATACAATTATCACACTGATGGCAAATTAAATGCCTCAAATAAACAAAAGCAACAATCCCAACCATTAAGCAATTAACTGTTCTATCAAATTTAAACATTAAAATCAGAAATACTCCTAAAATACTCTTTTAAAAAGCTGAAAGATTGATACAGACTAAATAGGCACAGGGGAGTAAAGTGTTTTGAATGAAAACTTCTTAAGGAACAAATAAGTAAAGAATCAATTAGTATTCCTTGGTTTTTTTAAACATACGCAAAATAAGCTAAATTAAGACTTTTTTCCATCTCTTTTGTCATAAAGGCCACATCATTTTGGAGGAATAATTTATCCCAAATCTCAAGGAATTCCTTTCTTTGTATATCTGCGTAACCTATTGGCATCCTATAAAAAAAAACTCCTGTATATCCTCTCTCAGCATTGTCCTTCTTACCCTCATAATTCCAAAGCAGAAAATCTAGCAGACCTATTTCCTCTATTTTCCTTTTCTCTTTAAAAGAACTACATTTTCCCCTCTCTCTTTCCCACTGCAAAGGAGCAGGAACAAAACTTCCACTCCCTTTACAATTGCCTAAACTCCTAACCTGTGTGACAACATAATCTATAACCCACAAAAATTCATTTTTAAAATTGTGCTATTTGATCCTGTAACTAAAAAAAAAAAATCTATTCTACAGTGACATAAAGGGAAGTAGCTCAGCTTCCTTAGCAGATCTATTATCATTTGAGATGAGAAAGCAAGCTTGAGTGAATGCCCCTTGGAGAGACAGGAAAATGCTATCAGCCTGTGGCTGGATCTGCCAGGAAGGCTAACAGGACATTAAGACTTTCCCACAGAGAAGAAGATTATGAAAACTGAGTAAAATTTTGGTGCCTTTTGAGCATGAGAATTTGGAGGCAGGTAATTCTCTCTGGTTAACCTTGGCCAAACCGGTATAAAGATGAGGTATAAAGATTTTCTATTTTCCACAAGCCTGAGAAAATACTATTGCAAGAATTGCAATAGTATCTCTGACTGCAGAAGGATGCTTGCTCCTCTCTCTGCCATTCACCCAATGCTGAGACTATGGCAAGCTCCACACCACAGTTCATCTGCTCCTCAGAACTGCCAGGTACCCCTCTGTGCTCTCTCCACATCTCTTTGACAGAAAGAACTGGAAACAAAATGACCAACACAAATATGGGACAAAAAAAATCACCTAAACCAAGTAATATTAAAATAATTTTAAAATATCTAAAAAAACTTTAATTCCTATATCCCTAATTCTCCAGTTGAATGCATCATGACCAGAATTAGCAGCTAAGTGAATTTTATTATATTCCATGTTTTCATTACATTCCCAGCTCGTGTTACTGGCAGGTTACATAGCTATTTCAGTTCCACCCAAAGGAGCCCACAGAGACATGTAGGTCTCAAAAAAAAAAAAAAAAAAACAAACCACCTTCTTCCCATCCCCTTACACTCCCCCCACTTTTAAGTCTCATAATTTCAATTGCCTGAAGGCTGGCTTCAGGTTCCTTACTTAATACTCATAGTATGACAATTTTTCAGTGAGACAATTGTTTTGCCCCCAAATGCCCCACAAACCATTATTGTCCTGGGACAACCAAGAACTCTGCCTGGCAGAAATCAAGCAAGCGTCACAGAAGTCACTGAAACATTTCTCACCTCACAGGCAAAAACGTGGGGAGGAAGGGTTTACCTAACACACACTCTGGGAAGTTTTCCAAAATCTTTATTTAAGAAGTGTTTAGTCTGACACAGTTCCCTCCAAAGCCCTGGAGAGATGCTTGAAATATCCACGTGAGGATAACGCATGAATGAAAGAGACGTACTAAAATCCTGTTCCAAACTATGGTTCATGTCACTTTGTTTCAAGGCAGATCTGCACTGCAACCACGGAAACTCCGACCCAGCACTGCTGTCTTCCTCAGCACATTCCTGCTGGATGACACTTTACATGAACATGTGTGAAATTTATACCAGAAGACTCATCTGTCACACATCTCTCTCCTACACCCAGGATTGTCGTGCATTTTCTTCTGATGTTCTTCTTTAAAAAAAACCAAAAAGCACTGCTGATGACAACATGCTAGATGAGAAGGATATTTGATCTGATTTAATATGGCAATTGCTTGCTCAGCTATTTTATTAATTGAGACCATTAGCAATAACTGTAACTAGTTACTGGAAATTGTTGACTGACATTCGCAACAAAGAAGTTGCAGCCCTGCTACTGGTCCATCAGGTCCTTCCCAGCTGTAGTCCAGAAAAGCTTTTTTCTTCAAATTATCAAACTAAAAAAGCATCTCCACACAAACAAATGAGAAAAAGCAGCTCCTGACTCTTTCCAGTTTTTCTCTGCATCCAAGTGCTCCACAGCATGTCCAGCCCAGCCTGACAGCAATCAGGATCACACCTCTTCTGCAGCACTCCACGTTGCATTGCAATTTCCTTCTGGATCAAATTATTTGACTGCAACTCCTGGCTCACCCTAGAAGTTCTCAGGATCAATCCAGCCATTATCATCCAATACATAAATCAAGCTTTCCATGCTTTTGTAGTAACTTCTTCAGACCTTCAAATAAATCAGGTACCCTTTGTATGATTCTTGTTTAGACATACAAACTTCCCCTTATTATAAATTCAGATCAGAGCACAGTCATGCTGCCCAGGCATGTTGCTCCAGCACTGAGAAAGCAAATAATATGAGTGGAAGGAGTGGTTCCACCAACAGCCCAATTCCTAAATTTAGTGCCCCTGTCTCTTTTCAGTAACAGCTTTTTAAGGGCAAGCTGTGCTATCTCACAAAGATTCTTCACCACACTGCCCTCCACCATGCACAGGGAATCCTGACAGCATTGAGCCCAGCAGTCACCAACATCCCCAGCGAGTGCTCTGGGGCTACTTCATGCGCAGGTTCAAGAGGTAGAGAAATCTGCCCTCTAGATCTTGCCTTTGAGGAAAACTAATGGAGGCAGCAGGTCTGGAGAAGCATAAGAAATATTGATGTCTTCCATCATGAATCATGAAAGGGAAGAAAACAGCTCCTTCTGTTCTCTCTTCCCCAACACAGAGTTGTGGTGTCACATCCAATCAAATCCAAAGTTGCCATTTTTCCTTCAGCGAGATAGAGCTCTTTCCTCCTTATATTCACTTCTTTCTGCATAAACATTCACTTTATGAAGTATTTACCCTCCAAATCAAATCTCAAAAAAAGCAAATCACTGAGAAATCATAAAATATCCTTACTTATTTAAATAATTCCTTTCTATTTTAACCTTTGCATAGCTTTCAGCAAACTGAAAGGGAAAGTCCAGAACAAGGCTGACAAGTTCAGTAGAGAGTGGGATGAAAGTGCATCATCTTGTCCCAGGGCCCTGTTTGTATCTTTAGTGTTCATCATTATGATTTCTGCTTATTTTGTAATATATTATTTCCCTTTTTTTCTTTAAAATAAAATAGCAATGAAATAAACTTTCTACTTTACTATTTCTTAAAAAATGAAATTTACAATCAGTTTAAAACCACACATAAAATCAGCTAAATCTATATAGTCTCATCTCAAAATGTCATCCCTTTCAAAATGTTTAAATGCTAAAACATTGGTTCTGCATATGTCACAAACAAACTAAAAGAGAATGACATGTCAGCAATCTGCCTGTTATCCAATGTGACAACTGTGTTTCTCACTCAGAATAACCAGTCTCTCAGAAGAGTAATGTATATCACAGATTCTCTCAGTTTTCAGTAGTACACTATCTCCATTTCTCCAGGGACATTATCTTTGAACAACATATCGCTCTGCCCTTGGAACCATCAAACTGACATTTGACAAAACTGTGGACGGCTTGTAGGTTAAATTTAAAACTCCATTGAACCTCCCCTTGCACATCTCACTGAGCTCTGGCCTCCCATGGAAACAATTAGGAAGGCCAACATCAGAGCTGGTGGGAAACTTTCCAGCACTTTCTAGTGGGAACTTTCTGGTCAGTACAATTCACATGGAAAAAATACCCATCTCCTGCTTATGTGCAGTTACAAAAGTTTGGGGAGTACATAACCTGCTGTAACCAAAAGGTGTGGGGATGCCACTGTACTGGTGGTTGTACTCAGAATATTTTTATCTTGTACAGGCAGGTGCACATGAGGGCATTATGCCAATATATCTGATTTTCTTGTTTTTCATCAGTATCAATAGCCTACCACGTTTTAAAACCGATGCGGCATTTTTCTAACCATAAAAACCTCATAGGAATATGGATGACAGAATATTTTTATCTTGTACAGGCAGGTGCACATGAGGGCATTATGCCAATATATCTGATTTTCTTGTTTTTCATCAGTATCAATAGCCTACCACGTTTTAAAACCGATGCGGCATTTTTCTAACCATAAAAACCTCATAGGAATATGGATGACTAAAATGACAGCTAAGAACATAGTGATCAGCAGAAATTATGGAAATTAATAGATCTGTTTCTTAAATTCAGTTTTGACCTTAATGAAGATTCAAGCTGAGAAAACTTAACACTTCACTGAATACCCACAATAAATTCTAATCATACTCTACAACTTCTCTGGGACTCTAGGGATGGAAGTTGGCAGGGTTATGCAGACAGTTTGCTTCAACAAGGTCAGTTGGCTTTTTAGGTCAATAAAACATAACAGAAATTGCACCTCCAACTGCTGAACAAATGTTTCTGCATACCAATCATTGAATTCCAGTGAAATCAACCATAATGACAACCACATAGCATAATACCTTTCTTTAGGCTCTCTTGAGCTAGAGAGATTTTCAATCAATGTTGAACATGCTCTGATAGAAATGCAAAGTGGTCACATTCAGACAATAATTTCATCATGGCCAACTCCATAATAAATGCATTTATGTGACTTCTGAAAGAAAGAAATACTCTGAAACTTAATTGTTGAAGTATGTTCACAATCTGGGTGTAACAATTATCCCCTCGAGCTCATAAAAATATACTTGCAGTAGATAGACAGTAAATTTAGCATTCATCCAATTCTTTACTGCAATCGATGAGCCTCAAATTTCAGAAAAAAAACTTTTCAGCTGGAAAGTAACTTGTGATTGTGACACACACTAAAGAACATCAGAAGGAAAAAAAAGTCTAGTCATCTTTTTGTAATGAGCCATCTTTAGCTGTGCAATTTGAAGACATTCCTGTCAGAGAGTTCTCTGACATGTCTGAACTGTGAATTGGGCTTGGTCTTGACTCTCCCAAGAGAAAACATCAAAAAGATGTTTTAAGACTTTGCTAACTTACAATTTACAGCCACCCATAAGCATGAGAAAGAAAATTAACACCAGGGCCTACTAAGAGAAAAAAAACCATCAACCAGATCAATTTTTGCTTCCAACAAGCACCACAAGACATGTAATACTTGAAAAGTTTACTCAGAAGCAGCGTGCAGAGACAAATGCCAGCTAAACTAATCTACAATCTGGAAGAATTTAAAATATGAACCTGACTAGATGAGGTTACATCCAAACACAGCATAAAAACACACACAGACAACTCCTTTACAGTTATGTGCTGGTCCAGAATCTGGCCAGCAAAACCAGCTACAAGTTTCTAAACCACTGAAACTCCTCATATTCTGTTTGTAAGCAGTAAAAGGGGCAATGCAGCATATTAAGAATAAGTCTCTGGTCTTCGGTATAAATCTCTCTGAATACAATTGTCACTGTTCATTACCTGCTGGATTGGGCTATCTACCAAAAATTATTCCCAATGTTAAACTTCCTAAAAAAAGATAAGCAAAACCAAAAGAAGAAAATAATTCACACAAAACAACATATTAATTGAATATGTTGTTAATAAACATTTTTTCTTATAGGCATTCAAGAAAAAGATTCATTTACTGGAAAGTTTCTGGTCTAGAAATGAAATGACCAAAAACTTCACAATAGGGACAAGCAGAATAAAAACAACAAAATACAAATAGAAGTTAACAATGTGGAATCAAAACAACCAAATAAATGAAGCATCAATGAAAACCTTCATTGTGGAAGGAGCATTAAGTAGGAGAGCAGAAAATACTGACCTGGAAGTCAAGCTGGTTGGAGTAGGGATGAAAGCAGCAGTTTGGAGAAAAACAGATAGGGAGGAAGACAGCAAAAGAGAATAAAGGGAGGAACACATTAGTTCTTTAAAAATATAACAAGCAGATGTTATATTAGCAGATTATTAAAAAGAAAAAAAAAAAAAAAAGAAAAGGAAAGGGAAGGGAAGGAAAAGCAGGAACTAAAATGAAATTTCTGCAGCACTACATCCTTCCTGTGCACTTAAGAAAACAAATTTTAAATCAAAAGGGTATCTGGTCATTGGTGGACAGCAGAAAGACATCCATATTTATAACTATCCAAATTCCAAATTCATATACACACCAAATAGAACAAATAAATTGGATTAATTTGGTAGCATTTGCTGCCCCACAAACACCTTGTCATATGCCACAAAGTCTTTCATTTGAACTGTCATGGGCTGGTTACCCTCATTCATCAACTCTTCCAATGGCAGTCAAAGCAGCTGAACAACTCGGCAACTTGTTCAAAGATATTTAGAAGTTCACAAAGCTAATAATCAAAGATGAAGCTTTGACACCGCACCCCAGAAATGCAGCCCCTTCCAATGCTGACAGCAAATTTTTAATTCAGAATGAAGAAGAGAATACTTCAGCACTGAAAATACTCTGATTTTTGACAACTTTATTTGTTAAAAAAATGCCTAACACACCCTTTTCAAAAAAGTAAGGCCAAAATAATCCCCACACAGCTTGACTAGTCCTTAAATCTGTCCCTGGCACACAGGATTTTGTGCTTTTGAGAAAAGGAGCATACTCAACAGCCATAAAAGTACTTTTTTTTAAATCCAATTTTTCTACATACTGATGTTTTTTCTCTTGTGCAATGACTTGTCACTGCTGTGTAGACTTACCTTCATGAGAATTCAAATCCAAATCAATTCAGAATTAGTTAACTGTAGTCTGAATGCCCTAAGAGCTTGAATACACATCCATAGTGTCATATACCCACTGCATATGAGAAGTAGATAACAGAAACAAAAAACTTCTTGTTTAAGAACCAACAGGTTTGTCTCATAGCATAATATTTTAAATGGACTTTTATATTGTTGCAATCTTTCCTGAGAAGCTACACTTGGCCAAGCAACTGACCAAGTATCTCACCACTGGAGAAACGTGGATCCAAGATTTTGCAATCTTTGCCACATTGGCATCACTTTCTCTTTTCAGTCTAAATTTACCAGTGGATGATTTATATTGTATCATGTGCCAGTGCTCTTTTACTGAAATCACTCTTCTTTCTGTGCAGTGCTTATCCCTTTCCATATTTGCCCAGAACATGCATCCCTACAGAGCTTTGTTTTGCCAGAGAAACAAACCACTGTTGCTTAGACTCCTCCTGTGACATGAGCACTGCATTCCTTCTTACCAGCCCTCTCTGCACCTGTTGCTAGTTTTAATTCAACTTCCAAGCATATGACTGCTGAGAAGTACACAGCAGAGCTCCACACAGAGCCTTGCCAGCACCTGATGACATTAATACCTTCCTATCCTTACTGCAGATATTTATTCTGACATATCAGGATTCACTCCTCATTATTTAGATGGCTCATAATGACACAGCCATAAGCAAATTCACCCTTTCTTTTCCTGAACTGTATCAAGGATTTTCCTTAGTTTATATCAGGCAGCCTTATTGGTCCTAACTTCACAAACATGCATTTTATGCCACTGTATTTCACTTCATTTTGTGATTCAAACTCTCTATCACATTTCATAAACATACTTCTCATTCTAATACCATTAATAAAAGCTTTAAACAATACACTCTTTCAATCCTGACAGTTCTGTTTCAGCTGCAGCTCCCTCTCTGTGGTGAGGCTCTTGGCATTAAAACTTCACTACCTTATCCAGTTTCAATTACATTCTTAAAAAAAAAAAAAAAAAAACAACACAAAAATAAAAACCTTGAACCACATTTCCTTCATCAAGAAAACCAAGAAGAAAAACAGCAAGCTAAATTTAACAAAAGTACATGACACATTAAATGTAATATCTTGCATTTGATTTTAAACTTTTTTAAAATTATAAACAGATAAATAGTGAAAATTGTAATAAAAGTTATCAAATAGCTTAAGTATAGAAGAAGGAGTGGTTTCTCCTGTGTAGTAATAAGAAACTGTAAAATAAAAAGTTAATATAGGGAGAGTAATTAAAGAAACAGACCAACATGATTTCATATGAGCAATAATATTAATCTGAAATGATGACACTCAGGAGTATGATAGTCTCTGAGCCAAGAAAATCACATTAAAACCAAAAGAATTACCATTCATATAAAGACTTCTTCATAATTATTAATAATGTTTATCTGCCAAGTAGTAGACACTTATAAATTTAACTGCCCATACCTCAAGGCAGATATTTCTACCCCTGAGTATTTGACACTTCATGTGGGTCAATACTTTCTGACTAGTCAAACATTAATATTCATCTCCTTGTTTTAATTGTTGTTTGAATTTGTAAATGATAACTTTATTACAACCATTTTTACTTTTCAAACTTATTTATACAAGCACACCTCATTATTTTGAAGAATTCCTATGTGAATATAACAAATATTGTGAGGATACCACAGCTCGCAATAGTGTAGATTATCATTTCCTCAGAAATTTATGTTAATATATTTTGAAAATTTATGTGGTTGCAATTATCTTGCAGTGTAAAGATATTGGCATAGAAGTGAATGTGGATCCCAGCAAGCTAAGAATGAAAAAATGCATTCTAATGTCACATTCATTTTCCTACAGGACCCCAGAGATGCCCTTGCATCTGAAGTTTGAGGAAATGTCAAATATATGCTAAAGGCCCCTACCAAGGTTTAACCACTCCATCACATTCTAAGTACAGAACATTCTCTTCAAAAGTCTGTGTTCACTCAGCAGTACCACATTATTTTCTGAGAAGTTATTTCAGGGTCAACACACTCATCAGCAATAACAGACTAGAAACTGCTCCAAAACTTCACTGCTAAGAGTATAACACATTTGAAAAGAAAATTAATACAAAACCAGAAAATTCTCACCCATTACAGGATTCTCAGACAACAGGAACAGAATGTATGCTGACAATGCTGTACCAGTATCTCTGGACCCATTAGTTCCTTGTACCTTCATAACTGCTGCTTTGTAATTAATAATTCTCAAATCAAATGAATTTACTGCTCTCTATCAATTCTTTACCTCTTTTTACATTAAGTATTTAAATCAAATTGTAAGTCATCCTCACTAAAAGGTGCTCTACATCTTTCTTTCCATGCTGGCTGTTTTCTGCCCCCCAAGGTAACCAGCATTTCTGACACGTTCCTCTCTTTCATAGTAATCCTCCCTAATGGGTGCTTGGTCTTGATTGGAACTACAGCAATGATCACAAAAATGAAATCACTTAAACTTCTTTTTTGGAACCATGAAACAGTTTTCTTCTGACTTGATCATAATTGAACAGTTACATAAATGATTTGAAATCACAGAATTCCTTCTTTCATTCAAGCAAGAGTGTCTAATTCAAGGAAGAGAACGAAGAAAACAGATCAATCAAATAAACAGCAGGACCCCATACGGGAGAAGGTTCCAAGATCTATTTAATCACAAAGGGCACAAGAAATCCCAAAACCCTCCTCTCCCCATTATGGAAAGCCTCCACAACCTTTCCAGACACAAGACAATCACTGCCTGGTCAACATCAGAAAATATTCTTTTGAAGCAAACAAAGACTAGGGGAACATTGAGAAGTAGTTACAACTATTATTAAATAGTCATGAGATGGGTTAGAAATACTTACCAACACTTTTCAGGACCTCTGAGAATGACTGATGATGTTCACACTTGAAGAAACACGTGGGGGGAGGTCTGATTCATCAGTTACTAAAAAGACAGGCTTGTTTCCCCAACACTGTTTTCTGGGGGGTTGTTGGGCCTGTAAATTGCATGTGACCTTTCCTATACACACTCGTTCTATGAAGAGTATTAAAAAACGGAAACCTTAAATTTTTCCAAGGTCAGCCAACAGGAGATGCAGTTCTCAAGTAGCTCTTTTTTGTTCTTTTACAAAGCATAACCAATATACTCTTAAAAAACATACTCTGCTTGTAACCTCTGCTTCTGAAATGAAGATCAAGTAAGCAAAAATGCTACTCAATGTAAGACAATACAAAAATTACCTTTCCAACTCAGCAATTTTCTTATCTTTGTCATTCTTCTCATTCTCTACTTCCTTGAGTATTTCTAGAAGTCTGTCAACCTCAGCCTGAGCTTTGCCACATTCTTCTCTATAGTACGATGCCTCCTTGTCAAGCTGTTTCATTCTGTCTGCAAATTCTGGATTCATCCGTGCCTCCTCTTCAGCTTCATGAGCCTTCAGAATCAATATTTCAAAAAGATAAGGGTGACAATAACTTAAAGAGCTTTAAAAGCTTTACCTCTTGAGTCTCGGAATTCAAGTTTACATTAAAAAGGATTATGGGTATTCCTGTCTGATGCATTATAAAAATAAATGAAAATATCTATATAGTCAAATTCTATCATCCTGAAAGGGGAGGAGATTTATTAAGGGGGGTGTTACATATTAAAGTGACCCCACTTGAACTTTTTTCAAATTTACCAAAAACTCACCTTGTAATTCATGAAATTCACATTAAGTTCAGTGTGTTTTGAATATATAGGCAATTTCTGAACAAATCATGTCCTGTTTCCCTATACAGAAACACATGCTCTTTGTCCATTTATAAATACACAAACACAGATACATATATACATATTGTATATATCTGTATCACCAAATGTCTCAAATGTAGTTTGATACAAAGAATTTTAAAAAAAGAAATTGTTTTTAATGCAGAGGTAATTTTAAAAGATAAACCAATAAAATAAAGCTGCTTTCAGCAGACATCTTACCCAATAATCCTTTTTAGCCTATCATTAATACTTAACCTGAACCATCAGAGGAACAAGCCCATTGGTGAAAACAGCACAAACCTGGCAAACACATGCATGGATGGGTGGGATTTCCACAGACAAGAGAGAACACAATGAAAAAACAACAGTGCAGAGCCCAGGCCAACTCCCATCAAACCTAATGGCAAAAACCCAATTAACTTCAATGGGAGCACGACCTGGCACCGAGTGCTTTCAACTGTTGGCTGCAATAATCACAGACAGATGGAAACAACGATGCACTGCAATGCTTAGCCTACCCCTTGCTTCCCATTATTCCTAATTGGCATCTTGAAAGAGCAGGCAAGGAAAAAAGAAGTAGTTTAAGGCAGTGCACATTAAACATAGAAAATTCAGGTAACATACAGGATTTTTTACAGAAATTCATGGTATTTAGAACAGAAGGTCCTCCAACTATCTTAGTATGAGAGAAGACATGGACTTACTTATCCTTCTTAATTTCAGGGAATGGACAATGCAAGCAAGCAATGAAAGAAATGCAGATCAAAATGAAGCATGCAGGTTTGGGAAAGAACTAATATAAACTACAGATACTAGAAGGTCCACATTCTTTGCAATGGTTGAAATTTTCTGTATAAATGAAGAAGTAGTCTGAGTTTATAAATACAACAAAAAATTGAAATTAGTAGGGAAAAAACTTAGGGGGGTTGCATGTAACATATCATTTAAGCATGAGGATAATAAGAAAAAGATAGTAGATTTGAAGTGCTATTTATCCTGTTTGGAGGTTTTTATTCAGAAGAAATATTTCATGACCAAAAGAAGCCAAGGGAATGACATGAGAAGCCTAATAAACCTACTGACCTTGCTCTTCAAAATCTGTTTTGATACATGCTCCAGTCCTGAATTCCATTCCATAGGACTTTTTAAACCCAGAACTCATTTCAACGTAACATTCAAGGAGTATCTTAATTTTACTGTTTGAATGAGATGTCAGCAACAGATTCCTTTTCAGGCTCATAATCTTCCTTAATAATAAACTTGGATTTCTTTTATACCAGTTGTTAATTGTATCAAGAAATTTACTTTCAACTAGCTTTGTAATTTTTTAAGTCAATGTAATACTCAGACTCAAGACCAATTATCTGAGAAAACACTTTGATTGTCCATCAACCCTATTACAATATTATACACTTTTTCATCATTGTGTAATTTTGCAAGGAATAATTAAATTCCATAAGAAAATTCACTTTAGAAAAAGAAATATAACCCAACTCCCACCTTCAAGATACTACAAAACTTATGCAAAAAGTACATTGCTCCCTAGTCTTCAGATTTCTCCTCCTCTCCCAAGGGTAAATCCAGAATTTCACAGTTCCTCTCTAAAGGCTATCACTCTTTTGTGTAACTCCCTGTCATCTTTCTGTCCCTTCACTTTGGTACAAAATTAGTTACATACCAGCCTTGCTTCCATCATTTCACAGAGAGGAGAAATACCCACCTTCCTTCCTCTAACCAGTCTTCACTTTAGCATGAAGTGAGTCTCAGCTTCAGCCCAAAATTTTTTCCCTAAGTACCTCTACCCTTCTCTTGCCCCAGAGCAAGAAGCAATGCAGTTAGGGAGAGAAGCCTGTCTCTTTTTTATGTTTCATTGCCACACTGCACTTTCTACAAGGAAAATGAGTAACTGGGCAAGGACATGATAGCATCACCAATGCAGAGGTGCCCTATGTTCTACTACCATGGGTATTCCTGACACACAGCAGCTCAGAAATGTTCTGAAAAAATTACCTACTGCACAGATGAGAAACAAATCACCACCTGAAATAATAAATATATTCCTCACTTTAGCCCTTTAAATCTCAGTTCAACAGCATGCTGAGGAAATCAAAATTAAGGTGCAAAAGTATTTTCAGTTCTTGTTTCCTGTGGTACTCATGCAATTCCATATTTGTGGGATGCGTTTTTGGAAAATTCTGCAGCACAACTTGGTCACTGCATTTCCCCAACATGAAGTGGAACTTTGAAGGTATGATTAAATGTGATTAAGTGTCCAACTAATGTCACATATAAATCAATGTAAGTATTAAGTTACTACAAGGTTGGTCTTAAAAAAAAAACTAATCTAAAAAAAACCATAAAACCAGTATTGCAAACCACCAATTGATCCTATTGCCTCTCCTTTTCAAAGCACTTAGAGAATCTTTTTTGGAATATTGTCAGGAACCAGATTTCTACAAGAGTATTTCCCAAATGAAGAAGTAAAGTAAAGTTAGTTAAAAAGGTAGAGCAAGAACAAAAAACCACAATTTTTACAAAGGGCTTTCTGCAGGTGGTACTTTAACCTGCAATTCCCTTTAAGGGACTCTTCCCATTGTAAACATGGCTGCTGACACTAGAAAAGAGCAAAACACAATCCATCTGACATGGCCAGGACAAAGGAACAGAATTACTTATATGGCCCCATTTTATTTTATGGCTTTGAAAGATGTGTTTGGATCTGAACTAGGCACCTTTCTGAATTTGTTGTGTACAGATCAGGGGTGATTTGTTGACAGATGGAACTTGACTTTTGAGGTCAAACAGTAGGCCCAAAGGAGTTAAAAGGCAGCTCAGTTGATATTGACCCTGCTCCTGCCAGGACAGGGCAGATTTCTTTGGCTTTTTTCAGGCTGTAGACTGAACTGCTGGATCTAGCTCTAGACAGAAGCTGCATGAATCACTGAATCAAAGTCTCTGCCTATTTCTGCAGTCCTCTCCTTTTTATGTTTAATTTCTGTCCCCTGTTTACTCCCTAAGTTCTCTGTTACCTTGGAAAAAACACTTCTGTTTCTGTGGGGCTTTTATGGGTAAGAGGGACTGCTTCATGTGTATTTTTCAGCTTTCTTAAATCTGAATCTGCAAATGATAACCCTTGTGCGTACAGATTAGGTTAATTTCAAACTAATCCACTCACTTTATGATGCTTTTTCCCCCAATATTATGACTGTGATATTGTATGTTATTTTTACAACTGAGTAAAAATAGCATATCACTCTACCATTAGAATGTCACAAATTTTTACATTAATTATACATCTGTTCTCATCTTTGCTTCATAAGCACTGCAAATGGTTTAGAAGAAAAGTAACATTTCCTTATGTAAACCACAAATTTCCTACAGAAATATCATAACAGTGTGGCACAGACATGCAACATGAATTATTTAGGCTATTAAAGTCTTATGCTATAGTCATGCATGTATTATTCTGCATAATAGAAATGGAGGGATAGATAAGTATTTCATTTTTAAAGCTTCAGACACAAACATACACAGAAATCAAGTGGGTACTTAAAATAAAAAAAAAAGAAAAGGAACAGCAGAATTTACATGCAAGATATTTATTACTTTGTAAGATCCTTCAAATTTTATTACTTTCAAGAATGAATGGGAAAAAAAAGGTTGCTGTCACACAAATTTTCTTGTCTCCTTAAAACTCAGGAGGTTTTCATTTAACTTTAGGGACTGCTCTAAGTAATTTATAGTGTATTCTGCAAGTAGTTTAAATTTTAATCTGACATTTCTCTTTTAGATCTTGGAAAATTTAGTCTTTAATATTCAGAAAAAGGTTCACCTGAACTCCAAACAATACAGCATGATATTTAAATGACAGCACAAAGGCAATAATGTAATTTCTTATAATCAATTTTGCACAAATTCTCATTGCTTATTTCAAAAAGTTCACCTTTAAAACATGAAGAAATATATATCCAATTCTATTTACAACTTATTCTCATACATGTAGGAGAAGAAAAAAGGTGAGCAAGAGAAGTTCTTTTTTAAAAAATCAGCTTGGGGGTATAGTATGATTGCTGCCTGGTGCCAAAGAAAAAGAATCTTGCATCCTTTTTCTTGCTCTATGACTTCCAACAGGCTGTCCTTTTGAAAATTGACCACATAAAGGCAGAAAAAACAGTTAAGAAAAGGACTGACTTTGGAATACTGCACACAAACAGATTAGGAAGTAACAAATGAATTCTATACAGCAGAATCACTAATATTGATCTAATGACTGGCCAGTATTTATGAAAACCAAGCTAAAAAACAACAGTGAAAAGACTCCAGTCTGAAAAGACACGGACAGGAGCAGTGCAAATGATGTGAATAGAAACATAACTACCACAAAAGTGACCCAAGATGATACAGAAAAAAGGGGGTTTATCATTGAAAGGGACAATCTCTTTCTCCAGCACTGTGCCAGAGGGTAGAGGTGATAATCAGGTTTTATGGTATTGTGCTACAACTTATGACTAAATTCTAAACACAGGTAACCAACAACTTCAAAAATAAATAGAGCAGATTGTATGGGAATCCCTTTTCCCATACAAAAGTCATGACATATCCATGACAGGGTTGGAGCTACAAAACCTAACTATAATAGATTCCAAAGCTGGAATCCTGGTCCATGGACACCCATGGCAAAGCTCCCACTGACTCCAGTGATGGCAATACCTCCTCTAATGTGTAGTATCACATTACTTAAGCTACAAACCCACTTCTTCTGTATATACACTATCCAAATTACACAGTAATTCTGACTAGGATTACTATGTAAACTATAGCTTTTAAATTGCTCTTACAGTTACATCATTTTTCTGTCCTGTGATGCTCACAGCACATTAAATGTAACAGTCTCAGCCAAAAAGATGGGAACTCCTCTCTGCAGAGAAAAGGTTTGTTGCTGCTCTTCCTCAAATTGAAAAAGGAGTCAAGTCAAAAGAGATATTGTGCAATTAAATCAGGCATTGGCGAGAACATTAATTCTAAACAAGCCAAAGTAAAGCTCTGCTTTTGCAAAAATTGCCTTTTGCATTTATCATTTTATATTTCAGTATTTTCTTCATTTAAATACAAAGTTTCCATGTTCCTAATGTATATATGCTAAATGTATACACTCTTTCATGAGTAGAACTGACCTATTTTAGTCATATGGACTTTTGAAAATACTGCCAGTCATTTCCTCGATATTATTCTTCATCTAATTAACTCAGTCACTGTAGATAAACTGAATAAATTAGGAGTTATATAAGTTTGAAGGATCAAATAAAGTACTGTACAAGGAGGAATTAAAAAGCAAAGCAAAAGGAAAAGAATTTCTGCATGCATTTTCTAATGGAGAAGTTGAGGACCTAAAGGATATTTGTTTTCTCAGAAACACAGTATGTACCTATTTAATACATTTCAGGTTCTTAAATTGGCCTTCAAGTCCACAAAGTTCATTTATTTGGATACAATGGATACAGCAGAGTGAGCACCAGGAGTGTTCTGCAAAGCTCCACAGAGGAAGAGCACAACACAGTAAGGGAATGGATCCTCATGCTTCCATATGTTACAGCGGGCATTTTAAAAATGAACTTACTGGATTGTACATCTGATTGAACAACTGCTCAGCTTGCTACATTGCAAAGTTGGTAAGGAGTGAAGCACAGACAGGAAAAGAAGGAAAGATCCAGGAAAACAGCATTAGCTCAACAAAACCAGTGCATTTGCACAGAAGAACATGTCATTAAAAAAAAAAAAAAGAAAGAAAAAAAAAAAAGTAGAAATTTAAGATTCTAAACATTCCTTGGTGAAAGTGAGAGGCACTGGGGAAACATAAATGTTGACTTTGGCTCCTAAAAAAGAATAGCTGGAGTAAGAAACTTAAGGTTTGTGTTACTTTCCCTTTCTCAAGTCAAATAACCCATGAAATAAAGAGAGGTGTCCACTTTTGATGATACATTAAGTGCTGGTCTCAAGCAATGAATCACGAGAAGTGCTTTTGGCTGAGGCTGCAATTTATCACCAAAGCTTCAAAGACAGTAATAATAAAAGATTAATTAAATAGTATCATTAAATTTATTACTTTCCTTTTGTTTAATACAATACTGAATTTTCTATGCAGAATGACTTTCAAACAGTACAGCTTGGCAAATAGTTCTTTAGCAACTGCAAATATGTCAGTAAGCAAGTAAATTTAAGATGATGAAAAACAACAAAAGGAGGAAATTCTGGAGAGGATAATAAAGATTATATATACACACGCGTATATAAAACACTTTGCTACCTATTAGGTAATTCTGCTGTTCTTTCACAAGCAGCAATACAAAGTAAGTCAACAAAAATCTATGGAATTTTGGGAAAAAAAAGCATTGACCATTCTCTGGTATTTAGAATTTTTTCTTTTAAAATTTTTATGTATTTCAATCGATAATATTTGTCACAAAATGTTCAATAAGCATGTCTAGAATTTAAAACATTACTTTTTATACCAAAATCTAGCACAGTCACATGAATAATTGCTTTGTACAAAAGTTCTCTTATTTTTGAAATGTGCTTACTGTGTGAAATCATGGGTTTAGAATCAGCATATTTTTTCTTGCCGAAATGCAAAAAATCCAGTTATGCAGTACTAAAAAATATTTGGATCTAATCAGATACAATCAAATCCATCTTTGTTATTAATAAATGAATCCTATTGTCTCCAAAACAAACCAGAAAGCAGGGAGGGAAAGCTGGGGAGGAGAAACTCCAGAAGTTGTTTTGGTGTTTTTTTATTTACAATTTTAGTTTGGACTTGCCTCTTGTGCACATTTTCCTTCAGACATAGCACTTACCACCATTAGTGCTCATGCAAAACTAATTCCCAGCAAGCGTGCACAGAGTACTATCTTCATATTTCTTAGTTTAATTTGTTAAAACTTATAAATCAACACCGAATTAGAATTATTTTACAGCAGCATAACTAAGTACCTGCTCTATGATATTTTTAGAGAGGAGTACTGTATAAACTATTTGGAATTTTTTCAAGGAGACAGCCCCTTGGAAAGAGAGAAGCAAACTGTGCCAGATGCCTCTGCTCCTGCAGAGGTTGATGCTCACACGTGAGCACACCCATGGGACACGTGGGCTCATTTATGACCCTGCTGCTGTCCCCTCCTCCTCTGAGCCAGACATGTGCAAGGGTGACCCAGGTTTCTATTTCACTCACTTTCCTGAGGACTGAGAACACGGTGCAGGTATTTTTCTGGGGACCAATTACTTTTAACGCAGGGTATTTACAGGTTTGAACATAAAGTATTTCATTAAAGAAAATGTGAATTGAAAATGACTGTTTGGAGTCTACTGTCATTAACAGTCACTGTTTCTGTTCAATTAAGCATGCCCAGAAAAAGGTTGTAACTGCATTTTATTGTGGAAATACCTGGTCTCCTACAAATGGTGGGTGAATTGCCATTGGGGCTTTATGCTGCATTTATGATATAATAAAACTATTATGTTTTCAACTTTCATTCAATAATTATTTGTATTTATACACAAGAAACATGCTCCTTTTTTATACAAAAGACATCCCAGACACTCTCTGACTTTTCTAAGTGCTTGTTTTTCCATGACTGTATGATGTGTTTATATGTACAGTCATAAACTATTGACTTAGGATTTCAAGTCCTTCAAGAGGATTTTGATGAGGGTTTTTTAAGTGATCTGTGCTTCCAGGGCTCTTTTACCTATATTTTTTTAAATTAAGAAAAAAGATATTTCAGATTGTAATGAACTATCTTTTGTAGTGGAGTGCAAAATAGACAAAAATTTATTCTAACAAACTAAAGTAAACTAAAGTTCCAGATAAACCTTTTTTTGGAGATTTTAATGCTACCATCAACAGCATCTTTAAGATATTTAAATTATTTGTGTTTCCATTTGTATATGTTTATTGAAAAAAGCTTCCCTTCCTCTCAACTAAGGCTCTAATGCAGGCACCTAATAGCATATATTCATTCTGAATTGTGACAGAATACAAGTATAAGGTTTACACGCTGGTATCCTTTATAATTTGCAATACCTTCTTCACAGGTCAGGTTATTGAAACAATGCTTAATCTGAGCAGGATACTACTCAACCTGGGTAAAAAGAGTGTCAGAATATTATGCTAACAGTGATAACATTCACAGAACAAATATTAATCACCAGAAAATGAAAAACTATATCAATATTTTTTTAAAAACCAAACAAAAACAACACTCGATGTACACTTAGTCATGAATTGCAGAAGGCAAGCGTAATGCCTGACCCCATCAAATACGTAATGAGAACAATGAGAGCAGACATTACTACAACACAGAGAAAGGTCAAAGAAACAATGGTATCAAAACACTTGCAAATCATTTAAGCAAAATCTAGTTTATTGCAGCAATTTAAGTAAAACCATGTAATAAAATACAGGGTTTGTACGTTTTCCTTTAAATGCTTGCTTCCACTTCTTGCTGAAGAGAAATACTAAATTGCCAGCTGATATAAACTTTTGATTATTTTGCTTAATTATCACAAACATGTGTTCACCAACAAAGCCAAAAATACATCAAAATAAAACCTAGCTAGAGTTTTCATTTCAGAAGCTGTTTTTTTAATTAGGAATTCCAGCATTTCTTAGACAAGGCTTTAATTTTTTTTCTCATCCTGCAAACATTTCAGTTTACTTCTAAAAGCGGTGTTAATTCACACACAAATTGCTGGTTTGATATTCCTTTCTGTCCTTTTCCCTCCAATGCCCTGCTCTCAGTTCATCTATTTGTTGCAGCTTCTCAGAATTCCCTCAAAGAGGTACTGAGGACAATTTCTGAGGCTCACTAGTGGCTTTTGTACAAACCACTTGAGAAAAAGCAGTACTTGAGGCAAGCATCAGCAAACAGCATAAGATGGGTAGATTCTAAATTTACTCCAGAAGAGTAAATACGTTCATCACTTCAAAATGAGGGTATGGGATGCTGATTTTTGTTTTGCTGATTGTTTGTTTTAAGATGGAACTTACCTTTTTCAACTGTGCTTCCAACTTACTACACTCTTCTTTCTTTTGTTCTATGGCTATTTCTAAAGACTTAAGTTTGGAGTCTCTTTTCAGCCCTGCTGATGCCAATGAAGATGCATGTTCTTTGAGATCGATTAAACTAGACTGGAAAACGATCAAGAGTAAAAAGTTAATTCCTAGTCACCAGGACACTAACTCATTGCCAGCTTAGCAATCACTTGGATCCTGTTCCCCCTCCCCCAAAAAGAGCTGACTCAAAGATAAGCATTGATAGCAAAAGACACAATTTTGTGCATACAGCTGGAACCACAGGAGCTGGCATGCAGTGAAATACAAACATTCAGAGTACAGACAAGCTCATGTCATATTCTGGAGGTACAAACACACTGAAAACTACTTCTCCAACCGACAAACAAAAACAGGAGCAGCAATAGAATATTGGAGACTAGTGGAAGCTTAGGTAAAGGACAAAGATATTATAATGCACAACTATGTAAAAATTGAAGCAATGTTTTATGTACGAATGCAGAGTGTGAAGAATGCTTAAGAATACAGCAGTTCTGAAGCTGAACAGTGAAGTGGCAGAATTTCAGTACTTGACATGATTCAAGAGTAATCCTAATGTACTTTCTTTCATCATAATGACATAGATAGAAGAGCAGAGTTTTTAAGAAAGGACTGACCTCTTTTTCTGTCAGTTCAGCTTGTAAAGCATTAACTTTCTCCTTCAGGTCCTTGTTTTCTTTTTTATAAGATTCAATTTCTTCAAGTCTTTCTCTGTCATCTCGATCCCTTTGCTCCTTCAGACGCTCTATTATTCTTTCCTAACAAGGGAAAGAATTACAAAACAGAAAAGTTGGAAATAATTTTAAGAAAAGACAGCATTAAATTTGTTTGCATTATGCAGCATTTATGAAAAAAAAAGCTGCAGAAGCAGAGGGTGATTGAGTTAATGGCATTAAAGTCAATGCAGGATTTCTCTAGATTTCAAAATCATAAGATCAACTTTTTCAATATTTGATAAGAGTAGCACAGTACGGGAACTTCATTTAAGAGCTATACTGATACAAGCATGCTTAGTTTTGTGATAGATGTGGAAAGATATTCACTTCAATAATGTATTTCCTGCATTCAATAAGTGATTGAAATCTTGAAAAAAAGGTCAAAACAATCCATGAATAGTTTCCTCTGAGGTATGACCAGTTTACTCAGCCTCAATTTTCTTATTACTCTACAATGCTTGCAATAAGATGTCAAAGTTCCAGATCTAATCAGCCACTTGATAACTATCAGCAACTTACAGTTTACATGTATCATATTTTGAGATGTCAAAAAAACAGTTATCCAAGACACAGAAAAAGTACCCTGATACAAATTAAGAAACCCAAAGGAAGATTTTTCTCTGTGTAAATACCAGTAACCCTACAGACATTTAAACTCAGCCATGTTTCTGCATATTTTTCTGATCTCCAATAACTATTTCAAGGTTTGCTGACAATCACCAGTCATTGATTGGGTGATTAATTCAAAGGGTGAAATGGAAAAAGCAGACACACTAATATGGTTTTGTTAAGCTCTGATTATGTTCTACAAAATCACATTTCATCAATACTTGAAGGATGCAAATACCAATCAGAGAGAAATACTTAGGGTACAATGAAATAACCACTAGAACTGCATTCCAATTTGGAGCAGGTCTTGAAGCAGATTATCAGGAGAACTACTGGTATCATTGAGTGGTGGCAGTCAGGTGGGCATAGAAGTAACACAATTTAGGTCCTGCACTTGGGTCAGGGCAATCCCAGACTGGGCAGAGAACAGACAGAGCAGCCCAGAGGAGGAGGATTTGGCTGTGTACAGTGACAAAAAGCTCAACATGACTCAGCCATGAGCACTCAGAACCCAGAGCACTACCTGTGCCTCCTGGGTTGCATCCAAACAGTGTGGCCAGCAGGTCAGGGGAGGTGACTCTGCACCTCTGTCCTGCCCTGCTAACACTCAGCTGGAGAAGAACTGCTCCAGCTCTGGGGCCCCCACACAAGGACACAGATGTGCTGTAGAGGCTCCTGAGGAGGGCCAGGAAGATCTGAGGGCTGAAACAACCTGGTCTAATGGAAGGTGTCCCTGCCCACAGCAAGGGGTTGGAACTAGGTAATGATTTTTAACATCCTTCCAATCTAAACTTATGACACTAAACAACTTCAGGTTTATTCCTAATAACAAACAATGTAAATTCTTAATACTTTGAATATTAATATTAAGATGCCAGCCTCCATAAAGTAGAATTATTTAATAATCATAAAAATTCAGATTGCACCTGGTTATATTCAGAATTAATTTTTTAACAATTTCTTCTTGAAGATTTATTTACCCAAATGATTTTTTCATCTACAAAAAATTAAACATAACACTATTTCATCTTTTTAATGAACAGTATATTTTTTCTCAGTCAATCACAATAGAAGACTAATTTATCTGTCAGCTGCGTAAGGCTAAATGTCAAAAACGTGTTAAAAGGCCCTAATAAACCATGTTTTGCTTGATTAACAGCTAACTTGCAGAAATCCCAACAATGTGTTCTTGTTTCAGTCTTGTTTGCATTGGGCAGCTTTCCTTATGCACTAATCTGGGACCTCACAGGTCTAATCTACTTGCACTTTATCACAGAAGCAGGAACTGAATTGCCCCAGCATATAGCTCCATTATCAGACATACTCCATTGCTTATCTACTGTATGCTGCTACAGTAGGACCAACTTTATAAATATCAGCTTCATGAAAGCAACCTCTTGAGCTGCTTTGGGCCAGTCCAAGAGCTGAGATATTCTTTGAAAAGTTTCTTGTTATAACATCAAGGCAGCTGATAGCACTTTTGCACAGTCTGATTTTCAAACCTTTTTTTTCTTTTTTAATTGCAATGTAATCCTTATTATTGTTGTTACAAATTTTCAGTGCTTAGGAGAGGCTCTGAAATTAGGGATAAATAGTTGAATGAATATGTTTTGCAGCTTAGCTCCAAAATGAACTCAATGGAAGTTGATTTGTTTCTGATTCCTGACAAGAGGACAAATCACAACAGCAATATCAGAAAAATTATAAGATTAAAAGCAGGAAAATTTGACATTGTTTTATTATATCTACATTAATTTCTCATTTAGTTTTCCCAAGATACCTAATCACTAAACAGAAAAGAAAATCAAGAGACAGATACTTGGAAAAATCTATTTGCATAAAAAATAAGGAGACACGTTTTCTAATTCAGAGCCAAAATCTTAATCTGTGTATTTCCAAGAAAACTGCAGGAAAACATTTGAGTTTTGGACTTTTAAAAACAGCTTTATGATACATTAATGTCATATGATCATGTTTTAATTTGTTTTTTTCTTCCTATAGATGCTAACAAAAACAATTCAATCAGATTTCAGTAAATTGTGGTTAGCTAAACTTGTATGAATACATTTTATTTCTATTTTTAAAGAGCTTCCCGTGACAGTCCTGAAGTATTTTATTCATTATTTTTTAATTAAAATTCTAAAAACTATTGAATGGACAAAGAATTAATATAATGCAAAAAAACAGCCTAATCTCAGAGTATAAACACAAAATTATATAGTTGAAAAGTAGGTCTGATACAATTTCTGGAAAGAAAAAGCACGCAAACGAAATGGAGACCAGGTATTCTTAAATGAAAGCATCATCCTTTCTTGACAGCATTACATACTGAATTGATAAAAGCACTTATACTGATGCACTAGTTAATAAACAACTCACTAAGGATTCCTGTTTTGTCCCACTTGGACAAACCTCTATTCCATATTTCTACCAGTATTCCCCATGGAAATATTAAATAACTATTGATAAAGTCTGTAGGTCTGAAGAATGCTGCTGCATAAGAAAGTTTTTGAGAGCAGTCAGGAGGAATTGGGAAGCTGGACACAGAAAGGAACGAGGCACATGTGTAAACAGACACTGTCAAAGTATTTAGCTGCCAGAAGACAGAAGAAAGCCAGGTGTAATTGTCCATTTGGAATTTCTAGAGGATGGCAACTGGCTTCTTTCTTTCTCATTTGAGAAATCACCCTTGACTTTGAAAAATCTGCCCTTCAAGGGACTTACAATGGAAAAGAAATTGAGGGTGATTTCCCTGTACAACAATCAAAATCTACAGAGAGACACATTTACCTTGAAAACTCTCTCCTCATTGTGGCTCATGCTCTCAGATCAAGCACCCTGTTTCTCAAAAACTAATCTGAATCCTAACTCAGCAGTGGTGCTTGCCTCCTACTCCTTTGCAAGTCTCCATTGTGACAGTCACTCTGCTTCCCAAAGGACTGTTTTAAAAAACCCTCAGCTGCCTCTGTGGGCATTTTGGGAAAGTGACTAATCCAGAAAAGATAGTTTACAAGGACAGAAAACAGATTAAAAAGTACTTTCTGCCATTTTTTTATTAACATGCCGGGAAATTGATGAACACTCTGTCCAGATTAGCAGTGAAACGTTACAGAAATGTATAATTTTTCTGTATAAATAAATGCTTATCCACATGAATAAGTACCAATAATAACTTTTTTCACTGTTGTTGACCAAGCATATGCAAGAAAATCAATTAAACACGCAAGAAATAAAAAATTAACCTGTATGTGTCAGTGCCAACACCACAGCAGCATTTTCAAATCATATGCAGTAATAAATACCTTCATAGGATTACACACTGCAGAAAGGCACATATTACTTTACTGTTCACATTTAAGTAGTGTATTTTAAAATCTGTGAGCTGAAAAACGTGGGTATTTGTACTAATTTTTTGGCATACAAATTCACTTGCATTACCTCGTATTCACAGTGAACTGAACGAAGAAACCTGACCTCACTGAAACTGGTAGGAATGTTGCCACTAATTTAAACAGTCCAGATTTATCCCTTCTCCTAGGCATTTCCAAATTAAAGGCATAGAGTTTGTAAAGGAAAAAAAAGGAATTCTCAATACTTTTTTTTATCAAACAGTTTCCCTTAAAATGAAGTGTAGGATGCCAATAGAGCTCAAGATAATAGTTGGTACAGCCAAGTGTGTCATGGTTTGACCCGGAAGTGAGGTTTTTTTTGGAAAGTTATGGTCAAACCAATCAGTGGCCAGATGTGAAATTGGCATTTGGTGTGGCCACTGAGGATTTGGGTACGCCTCCGAGAACACACTCAGTGGGTTAAAAAGCAGAGGATTTAGAGAAGACCTTCCTCTTTGGAGTCCGGCCGGTGAGTTGCTCGGACCTCTCCCCTGCCCAGCTGCGTCTGGGTGGGGGAGGGGAGGCCATGCGGCCTGAGGAGGAAGGCCGGAGCCCCGGCAAGGTGCAGGGGTGGAGGAGTCCTGGGATGGTTTGGGCAGCCCCCCTGGGAGAGAGGATGATAGAGACTGTGCAGGCTGGAAATTTGTTATCTTGTGCCGGGAGCACAGCCAGGAGGAGAAAGTGGGGGGGGCAAGGTGCCCAGCCGCCAGCAGACTGGGCCGAGCTTGTAACCTTTTTGAACCTTTGGAAGCTTTAAAAACACTGATCCTCCCCAGCTGAGGAGTGAGAGGGGAAAGAGGATGGGAAAGAAGAAGAAGTTTGATTAGGTGAAGGAATGCTTGCAGATGAGAGTGCCCTAGGTGGAGGAGATGAGTGGAGTGGCTTTGGCTGGACTTTTCTCTTACACAGCCACGGGCGAAACCAAGTTCTTCTGATAATACAGAGACTGCTCCTTGGGGGAGGCGGTTGGCTAGAAGCCAGGAGTGACAAGGCCGCGAAGAGAAGCGGAGAGAACAGAGACTGAGGGGGAGGGTGTGGTGGAGCCCTCTGCCTCCAGCGAAGAATCTCTGTTCCTGAGAACCCCAGGCCCCAGGGGAAATAATATGGGGGGGACAGGTGTCCCAAATGGTGAGAGGCGGCCACTTCTTGGAACTAGGCAAAGCATTCTTAAAAGGACCTAAGGAGCAGTTTGGATCCATGGACAGTGGTGAGAGCGCTGGACATGGAAGGAAGAATGGTCACCGCTACAGATTTTCTTCGGGCGGCTGCAGTGTGTGACGTGGAAGCACTGGGGACTTTGCAGTGTTTCCCTGGGGAGGCCCATGGGTTGAGAGGAAGACTCCTCTCTCCTGATGAACTGGGGAGAGTGTGTGTGAAGGAGGGTATTGGATTGAGAATTGATGTGTTAGAGGGGATTTGTTTGTTGGAGAGGTGGGGGGAGGAGAAGTGTTTTTGAAGATGTTCTATTGTGGATTGTTGTGTGTAGTTTTTTTCCTTTTCCCTTTTGTGTCTATGTAGATTAATAAAATGTTGGTTTTTTTTTCCCTCCATTCCCAAGTTGGAGCCTGTTTTGTTCTGTTCCTGGGTCACATCTCACGGTAACCATTTTAGGAATCCACCTTTCATGGGGGCGCTGGCACTGTGCCAGGGTCAACCCATGACAAAGTGTTAAACAGGATCATCAAGATCACAAAGACAGAAAAATGCCCAAAATTCTACCTTCTAAAGTCAGGTGTCCAATGCCTTTCAGTTCTTTCAGGGAATAACCACTGACCTCACTGACTAAGGCAAAATCTTCCCATGTCCTGGGCCATTTTCTCCATAAGCATTCAAAGGACATCACTCCTTCCCCTCCATGTTGTGTGCCAGTTCATCCCCTGACAGTCATTCCTGCTCATCCTACCAGAACAGGGCCACCTGCTTCCCTGACAAGGCCACTAGCCTCTGGGAGAGCTCAGGCCAACTTAGAAGCATATTTTCTGCACACACATCACCCACAAGAGCAGCACAAAGGTTTTCAAGAGAAAACATTACCTTTTCTGATAGGGCTTCCTCTAAGGTTGCCAGTGCTGTGTCTGTATTACTGGAATCTGTCTGCAGTGACTTCACTCTGTCTTTTAGATTAGTTAGTTGTTTGTCCTTGTCCCTAAGTTGCTCCTGTAGATTTTCAATCTGTAAATAAAAACATTACAATAATCATCAACCTTTTCATAATGTTCCAATGCTGAGTGCATACACATCACACATATGATACACACGCCTCATTATACTGCCAGGTGTGTAACTGCTACATCATCAACAGTTTTAAACTTCAGTCTTTTCGATTTTGTTTTCTTTTGCTGAAGCAGTATAATTTTCCAATAAAATAAAGGAAAAATCTCACTGCAGTCAGGTGTTTTATTATTTAAATAGTTTCTGATATTAATCACTCTAGTTTAAGGTACTGCGTTATCTCAGTAATTCAAAGTATGTCTGGAATTACCCCTTTAGATTATTCCTGTTCAAAAAGGACAAAAAACCGGTGAGGCAAACCAATTTGATTGAGCCTTAAAATGAGGAAGACAAAAGATTATAACCTGCCTATCAAAAAACCTCTTCTTCCATGATGCCTTGCCATAAGGAAAACTAAGCTGGGCAGAGATCAGGATGTTTATTCTTAAAAAGGCCAAACCCACAAACAACCAAAAAAAAAAATTCAAGGGACACCACTTCCATGCACTTTCTTCACCTCCACAAATATTTCAAGTATGTCACTCTATTTTGGATATTTTAACTTCTTTAAATAAAACTGGTTCCTCATCTAGAAAGTATTTGAACATATTGCTCAAGTACCTATAAGCACACTGTCATGATTTATAGCGGCTAATTCAGGAGGAGTTAAATCACAAAGGTTTTGTACAAGAAGCTGTCCACAGAGCAATGTGGACTTTGGAAGCAAATGTGAATAAAGCACTCAGCTTCTGATTGTGATGGCAGTCCCCTTCGGTGGCTGTAAGGCACTGTGACCTCTGGGCAGAAGGCAGGGGGGTTGTGTTGCATCACATGTGTAAAATTTCATTAATTGTCTGTTGGAAGAATCCCCCACCCTCCATCCTGCACCCTCATTATGCACCAACTGGCACAAACCCAAGATTTGTTACTTAAGGCTTCACACAAATAAATAGTAACAAGAAAATTAACTGGTCTGTTATTTTAGTATGCCATTTCAGATAATATAAGAAAATATGCCAAAATCCATGATGTATCATTTGTTCAAAACTGGTTTTAAATATGTTGTCAACAATAGACAAATTATTACTGTCAACAGATATTCAAACTCCTACTTTCATCAGTGTTTTTTTTCAGTTTGGATCACATTCTCTTGCTACTGAAATGAATTCAGTATTCCTGTTCATTTTATAATGTCATGATTTGTTTTTTCACATAGCCAGTATCTTTCCATTTAAAGCAACTCAGATTTTAAGAGAAGCAGAAGCTTTTACAGTTACTTTAAAGACTTCTTCTCAAACCTGAAGTTGAATTGAACTCATGTGCAGCTCTGCAGAAGTCAACAGTTACGTCAATAAAAATTTGATCTCCATATGCAAGAACATACCACCATAGTCAAATACACTTTAATTTGGGGCACACCTTGGTAAAAATTCTCCTCCTACTACATTATACAAGTGTGGGAGAAAAAATCCCAAAGTTTTGACATCATATACATCCACAATTAACAAGTCATAAAATCCACAGTACAGCTGCGTGCGCTGCATAAAGTGTGTTTCTGAAAAAAATAAATTTTAAAAGAATTTAAATAAAAATTAAAACAAAATTTGAAAGTAAACTTGGAGGAGCACAATTCAATTAGAAATTCTTTACAGTATGTCAAATACAAGTCTTGTACCTTTTTTTCTTTTTCCTTTTTTTTTTTAATATATACATCACTTGGTATATCAGATTACTGCTATGAGCCAAAGATTCCACTTGCTGTGTAAACTATAAAATACTAAGGAATATATAGAAAGGTCTTTTTGGGAAGACCTGACATAGAATAGCTTACTCTTGTGAATGACCTCTTGCAATATTTTTCTTCGTGTGTATATTTTATACAGATACAGAAACATGATACACGTGTTAATGAGTTAAGAACTTTTTATTTTATGGCATGTGTATTAGTCACATCTAAAATTACATTAACTGGCATTCAGAGGACTGCACACTATGTTTCTTTCTTTACTTCATCCAAGTATTAATGATTCCAGCAACTGCCTCATGACACCCTGTGGAATACTTAAGCAATTGCACATTTCAGCTTCACCAAAACAAATTCTCAAGTAAAAGGGAAATAAAACAGGAGAGTGAATATTGATTACATGTTCTTTGAAACAAAGTTAAGATCTGCTCCTTTACTATCATCAGCTTGACCTACCAATTCTAGGCACCCTAAATTAAAGTACTTATTTCCTATGCACAGTGCTTATCTGAATTCCACAGCATTTACACGATTTCCTTCCTCTTAAAACTAATTGAAAATATGAGCCAACCCTTAACCAAGAAAACATGTTCTAAAATTATTCAGCATTTACAAAATTCTTTCCTCAGAGGTAAAAGAGAACAGGCAGCAAATTAAAAACATCCCCATTGAATCACAACTGCTTTAAAATAAGTCACTCAATACATACTCCATAGATAAAATAGGAGGAAAGGATCTAATTATTCTTCTATTTGTGCTATATAAACCTGAAGGAAATACTTTAATGGGAACAGGACCACACTGGGCTATGCTAAAGTAGAATCAGTACCACAGAGTATTTGTTCCTTGGGATGGGCACAGGATTAGCCAAGACCTACTGATGCAGACAAGACTATGACCACTTAATCACAGAGTTCTCTCAACAAGATTGCAGGAGACAAAGAGATTGAGAGGTCTCACATGCTAAAATCTTGGAACACAAGATATGGTTTAGTTCTTCCTGAGATTTTTAAATCCAGAAACAACAAACCCTCTGGTAACCTCTGTCATTCTCCAACACACAAATGTATTTGGGTACAAGCATTTATGCAAGAGTACAATTCTATTATTGAATAATGACTGTTGAGCATGCCTGAATTCAGTTTGTGTCAAGACCATCTTAATCCTCGAGTTCTTATTTTTTCTGATAGGAAGTTAGTTACCGTGAAGTTTTGTGAACATCTATTTCTTACCTGCTGTTCCCTGTGCCAGGATGAAAAGAAAGTAATCTATTCTTTCTGCATTTCAGAAAGTGTGTATATTCCCAAGGCTTAACCCAGACTTTATTCCTTCTTTTAAAACAATACCCTTACAGATAAATGTCTTTCCTATGAGGCATCCTGTCAATAAACCTCAAGTGCTAATCTTGTCACCTTTTGGCAACAGTCTCAGGAATGCTTATTAAATGCTCAAGGGATTAAATTAAATCTCACCCCCAGACAGGCTTTAAAAGTCTCCAGTAACCCAAGTTCTCAAAAGAAAACTCCTTTCATTGTCAAAATTAAGGTACTGTACTATGGAACTTGCAAGAAAATTATATAATCAAAAAAATGTTCCATGCTGTAACAATTTGCCTTCAGAGATATGCATCAAAGGAGAAGAGAATTTAAGAACCTGGAAAAGAGTCATTATCTAAGACTTCTTGTTCCTACCTCATGAAACCATAAAGCCATATAGTTAAACTTAGCAGCAAGTATTTCACTCTCTTCTCTGTATTTGAGTTTTAAATAGCTCAGACAATAAGTATTTTGCAACAATGGGGTTTTTTTACTCCAAAAGTGCATTTTGCTCTAGTCTAAATTTCTATAGGCAGAAGTCTTCAAGATTTGTTTCATATTGAAGCACAGACTATGTCAATTCCAGTGAAGTAGATTAATAACATGTTTAGTTTTATATAAATTTAAAATTGAAACCTAGGAGAGAAAACAGAACTTTTGTATGTATCATTTGCATTAATTACAATAAAAATCTTTGTATTTTAAGAAATTAAATCCTACTAAACAATTTTGCAAGTACTGTTACAATCTACTTTAAACAAGAAAATGGGATTTAATAAGCAGCATTCGTCCAACATGAGCATTATCTATGACTACTTTAAAACTTAGTACTCATTTTCAGACTTTAGCTTCTGCCTTATAGACATAGATAGCAAAAGACAAAAGTAATGTATCTATTAATCAAAACAGAAAAAAAACAGGCATAGTTCAAACATAAAACTAAATGGCTACTTACACATAATTTCTTTTTATTAGTAAGACTCATGGTAAATGTTCTGGCTCATATGGTCCTTTTCAGAAACCTCTCAGGATATCCCAGAACATGAAACCAGCTTTGGTACTGACTCAGCAAAATAGATGTCTACAGACATCCCAACATCTCCTTCTGGTGTCTGTGAATGTGTGCACGCTTAACTTGTAATGAAACAACCAGAAAAAATGAAATTACTTTACCATGACTGTAAAAATATTACTATCTGAGTAGTAATAGTAGACTTAATACAGTGGTACAGTTTTTGGAGAGTGCTATTGATTTTTAGCAATTTTTTTTTTTTACCAAATGGTGTACAGTTATTAAATACCATATCAGGCAAAATATTTGAAAATTAACGGGCTCTACAGCAGGTATTTAGAGTTTAAGCCTATGGAGTGAGAGGGGAAATTTTCCTTAGAGTCATGATACTCCCTGAATGCAATTCTTAGTTTAAGTAAAATTTCCAGTAATAAAATGAGCCCATTGAAGGAGAAATTCTGCTTCAACAGTTTGACATTGCAGATTGCCTTCAGACTTGAAAGAGACTGCCCCAAAAGTGCTTTCTCAGGCAGTGCCCATAACTTTTCCTTTTTCTTCCCTGTAAGTAGGTAGATGGACAAGCCTTAACTAGGAATACTCTTTCAAAAGCAAAGTATCACATACTTTTAGATTCCAAAAATTGAAATAAATGTTAAGTTAAAAAATTGTCCCATAATACAAAACTCCTAAAAATATTCTAAAATAGGGGGTTGCTGCTTGCAGCTGAATATGTTCAATTAAGTGTAAGATTTGTACTAATCTTTTGCTTGACTGATGTAACTGGAAAAAAACTCGTTAATCTTAATCTTATAATGACATGATAAAACACTCTTGGATTCCATAAGCAGATCCAATATCCACTAAAGTGCTTGATTATGTCTCAAAAGAATACCACTTCTTCCTGATAGCTGCCTATTGAGTAATATGTTCTCAATTTAAAATATTTCCAGAGTGCCTTCCTATTACTACCTTGCAAATTTATATCTTCCAAATTGAAGCAATACAGCAGCATTTTACTTCCTTCAGATTACAATAGTAATCATGGTTCAATAGTACTTTTTAGCTTTATATTCTTGTGTTATTTTGCGCCCCACAAGGCTTTCTCCAACACCAGAGGTTCTAGATGGCCCAAAGCATATGGCCAGCTCAATCCTACTGGATTACCAAATCAGAGACAGTAAAGGTATTTTTAAAGCTGTCCATAAATACTACATAGCCCTTTAGGTGATGTAAAAGAACACCTCCAACTATGGATGTGCTGTGTGCCCATGGAGAAAGCAGTCTCCAGCTCAGTAGGTCTGCAAGGTTTCCACAAGTGATTGATGCATCTGAAGACTTTGTGCCCCAAACTGCGTTCAGGAGGACAGCTCAAAGTGCCCCAGCACAGCTGCAAAGGGACTGCTGTCCCAAAGGAGCTGCTGGAGCAGCCACTGCTCTCACAGCAGCCTGATGACAAGGGAACAGAGCAGTGCCATGAGCTGGTGATCGCCCCACTGCCACCTTCCAACCTAATCCCAGCAGGAAGAAAATAATCCTTCCCAATCTTGCTCTACTTGACAAGCTTAAAAAACAAAAATATACATAAGACCAGAATAGGAAACCAGAACAAAAAAAAGGTAATCAGAGCATTTTTCCTGATGTACGTTTGCACTGCTTCCCCCCAGAGTTACAGCAATTCAACACAACACATTTTCTACTTCTTTAAACTCAGATTTTTGCTGTTAAGATCACACAGCTGATCAGATTAATACTGGAGTTTGAAAACTTAATTTTATGGCTGATAATTATTTTTATATCTATATTCTATAGATGTAAGACTATTATATTCTATATATTTATTTACATTATCAACCACAGATCATTTTCCTTTTTCCTTTGTCTGAAGTTGCTGATTTTTACATGCAATTTGCCTTTAAAGAAGTACCAAGTGCTTTTGACCAGAAGGATGTTAGTTTACACAGTGTTCAGGCAAAATAAGGCTTAAAATTCTAACTGGTGTCTAATTGAACATTAAAGCTGTAGTAGAAACCAAACACAAAGAAAATACAAGGCAAAAAAAAGCAAGTTTACCCAGATGCTGATATGTGGAGATAGGAATTTTCACAGAATTAGTTGAAGAAAATAGAACAAGCAAAAAGAAGGGAAAGGTATAAACTGATGAAGTATGATGAAGTAATTAATACTGACAGAACCACAGCTGTGGGTTCAGCCACCTGAACAGCACTAAGAGTTGCTGTTATATAAAAGCAAAAAAGAGTTGCTATATTGTGTCTTACTAAAAATGTCACATTTTCTTACAACAAATCTCTGTCCTAAGGGGTAAGCAGTGGAGGAATAGAGGAATATTTTAAGATCTAGAAGACATTCCTGCTGTAAAGATTTTAGTCCCATTTGTTCATTCTGACTATCCATTCATTTGACAGTCTACCCAAGACATCCACCACTGTATAGTCATAGAGCTGCAAATGCAAAAAAAAAAAATAATTACGAAGACATGAAATTTACATTGATATCAAGCTTCTGAACAGCTGTTACACAGTAATTAAACTTTCCCAGAGTATGCTAAGGAAAGTAAGTCAGTCTGTGGTAGAATTCAAAGATCAACTCACATAATGTGCAACTATTTCCCACATCATTATTTGTTCTGTATGATTCAGTTTGTTAAATGCATCACAGGATTAGAGAAATCTCAGGGAAAACAGCACAGTACAGAAGCATAAAGTATTATTACAGTATATTAAAAAATCCAATAGGATTTGAACTTTACCTAAATAGAAAATACATATACCCAATAATTTCAGAGAGAGGGGAAAAACATATAAAAAGAAGGAAAAGAATCTATGAACTGTTGGTCAGTAGGGAAAAATGCATGTCATTTACTGGGATATGCAGTAATATTCTTTGGTCAGTACCTATTATATGTGACTTTTTAAAAATTGTCTTTATTCCATAATCAGAAACATCAATCTACTGTCTCATGTACACATAGAAACTGAGAGCATCCTATTGCATCAATAAATAGAAGCAAATGCAACTAAAATTGGAGCTCAAAAGTGATAACTATCTTTTCCTATTCTTCTTCCAAAACAAGCATGTATGTTTGTTTTATTGTGCAGTCACTGAAGGAAATAATTCATCCACTTTTACTTACTGTAAGATTCCAGATCCTTCCATAATACAGGATTCGAAGTACAGGTACAGGAAGGATTCAGAGGAATCAACAAGGATTAAGAAAAGAGGTGTGCAATGAGTTTTCATACAGAGAGCAGAAGAAAACTCCCCCAGGGCTGCTTAGGGAAGAGCTCTGCCCTCAAGTCAGCTGACACTTTTACAGGGCTATAAAAGCAGGTCAGTGGGCAAACCAGCCAAGAGAGGAGAAGGCTGTCACACAGAAAGGAGCTCCTGGATTCAAAGCTTGGCTTCTGTTGCCAGACTCAAGCTGAGAAAGAGCTGGAACTTAACGCTAAAATTAACCTTCCCCAGGAAGCTAGCCAAAAGAAGCCTGGGCTGATAATATCCACTTGTGTATCTGGAAATACTCAGTCTCTGTCTCCTTCTCCTCAGGGGCTAATAAATTCTCTGAACAAAACAGCTTGACTCTTGGACTCTTCTAAGCAGGACTCACAATCTTGTGAGACATCCATTGAAAAGCTTTTCCTCTCATTATATGTATTTACTGTGATGTAATTTAGAATGCAATAGGTATTTTCCAGATAGTAAATACAGAAATACAAAATAAACTAACACATAATTCCATTTATGACAAGGGATGCAGACATTCATTCTTAAGCTAATGCTTCTAATAAAGTCTGTCTGTATATATGAGGGCCAGATTTTCAAGCTGGGTTGGTCGGGTACCTACACCTCACAATATTTTATGAGTTACAAGCTGATTACTGAATTTTTTTTGAAGTCTAGCCCAATTTGCACACTGAGAGCACCTGACTACTAGTCAAAGTTAACCATGAAAAATACTACCCTTCTGCTGCTTGGAAACATCTGGGGATATTCTACTCATGGCCCATTTTGTACTATTTGGTGTATATCCCTATAAAATAGGCTACATTAGCTTACACAAAAATTTTTAGACAACTTTGCATGAAAAACTGCATATGCCAGTGAGAGAAGTACATCTGCTTTACTACACTGTAACATAAATTCACATGGAGGAAAAAAAAAATGCTTTGGCATTCTTATATTTTTAATACAGATCATTGAAGTTGAATGTGATTTTTAGTGTGTATCTTGTCATTCCTACTATGTCTGTATCAATTGGGAAGACTTGGGGGCCTCTGTCCAGATTGAAAAGTTACAGCACATATTATATAAAAGTTCACAGATGGTGAGAAGAGAGAGGCAGCTGACAAGTTGTACAGACAAGTGTTGGGCAACAGGGAGCACTGAAAAGGAAAGCCACAAAAGAAATAAAGATAGGCACCTCAAGAGGCTGTAGAAAGAGAGCAGAAGCCAGTTCGACAGTAGCTGGGGAAGTTTTCCAGAGCAATGAACACAGAGAAATCAAAAAGCTGGACAAGAACAGGGACTAACAAAAGGTGTATGGTGAGTGCTGTGCTTTACAATACAGAAATATATAAAGGGAAATACATGTAATAGAAAAGGAAAAACAACATAAGCTGGGAAACAGATGACCAGTCTGTTCTGAAAGCAGATTTCATTTGGATATCCAAAGTATTACAAGAAAAACACTAAAAAGGCATATTACCTTACTTTAAATTTCAATTATTTCACTTTATAACATGTTATTAAAATAAATACAGTTATTAAAGAGTAATATAGTCATTTTATATCCTTAGGAAAGTTATTAAGATAGGAAAACAGAGAGACATCCAGAAAAAAAGATTTCCATTACAGAAAAGAGCTATAACCTTAAGTTCTGAGTAAAAGGCAGAAACCTTACAAACTGCTTCATTTCAAAGTGAAAAGGTTGAGCAGGTTGTGATGTGGAAAAGCTTGAAGCCTGACTTAATCCCTAGAGAAAAAAAATGTTTTCATTCACTGTAAGAATCTCCTTCAAATCCTGCTTGTGGGCAGTGGAACATACTGTAATACCCTAAGATCCTTTCCAGGACTGCCTATGTTACCCAGCAATGAAAAACCTATGATAATTGAATTTCCTTTCCCATTTGAAGGCTATCCAATCATTTAATAGATGACCTTGTCAATCTGATTTCATGCTACTCATTTTCTAAGATTTACACTGTCCAAAATAATTTATCCTCATTTGTGGTATTTATACCTTCACAATGTTAAAATAAAAAACTAAGCTCTACTGACTTTAGACAGATACCCAAACCCGACAGGTTTTGACCATTCTTCTTCTCTGACACTTTCATATTTCCATCCTTCTTTTGACCACAAGATGTCTGAAATCACACATGGTTTTTCAGGTGGGATGACACAAAAGTCATTTAAAGAGCAGTTATCATCTTTTGCTCCACTACCCATTCTTTTTGCAGACAGAATATTGGCAATTCTCACTACCACATCCCGTTTGAAATACTTTTCAAAACTGTATTAATCATGGCCTTCAGCCTCCTGGCATTAACACTCCAAATTTCTTTTTGTGCTAGTCATCATCTCCTTTACTTCATCTGCATTCAAAGGTGGTTGGGTTTTATTTTTTCCCCCTAATTGAAACAGTGAAGAATATTTTCTAAATGAAAATGCTGAATAAAGTTAGATATGAGATAAAAGGAATTCTCACTCCAACTAAGTCACTCTCATCTTAACTGCAGTTGTTTTTATTCTTTTTGATTACTCTTCAATCAACGCCAATATTTTTTTTACTACCTATTTTTTCACTTGCGTTCTTTCTCTCTTGTATTATTTTTCCTATTCAATCCAGAATTATGATTTATAATAAAATATTTCAAATCTAGAAAGTCACTGCTCCACTGAAATACCATATACTTGAGGTTAGCAATCCCGTTAAGGAATTGACACCAAATTCAAACTCCATCATAATTTGCAGTACCCCAGTTTTTCTTCCCTCTTTTCATATTTTAGTTTATGCACATGTGCACTATAATACTTTAAAAATATCTGTTTTATTTTTACTAACACCACTGTATATTTCTATTGATGGCTTAAGGTTACTCTTAAATCACCAGCCTGAGTGAAAGAAAAGAATACCTTTACTTCCTTTCCTGGAAAGTTTAAAGAGATATTTAACATGCTTTGTAAGGTTTGAATTTGAAACTCAATACATTTCCCATTTAAAGAACTCCTGTAGTTTTGATTCCAATGCAAAGCTATAAAAGATATAAGAGTCTAGACAAAAGCAAAATAAATGCACATTCAAACATCATCACACTATTCCAAAGGCAAAGGACAGTGTAACTCAGATCACATACAATTCCAAAAATAGCAAATGCCTAATCCCAACATGCTACAACTAATTCTGCCAGAAGATTTGGCCATTAATTACATTATAACCGTAATTTCGTATCTCCTTTCATGAACACTTTCACAACACCCCTTCCACACAGAACTGTGTGACAATATTAAACATATTTGGTACAAAGACTTCAAAAGTACAGACAGATAATTCACTTAACAGCTCATGTTAGTTTTACTTGATTGTTTCAGAGAAATCCCAGGATACTTTCACTAACTGAGAAACTTTCAGATAAGCATACTGCTCCTAATTTGAAACAATTAATTGCATAGAACTTTTGTATCTGTAAATAACAGATATTTCACAGCTGAAGGGAAAAACATTTCAAGTATGGTCCTTTAAAACTGCTCAATCCTATTTAGTCCTTAATGATGTCTCTCCCCACTCTTACAAATTTTTTTCAGATTTCCCATAGTCTCTATTTTCCAGTTTTCTTATAAAATATTTTACTTAATAATATAATACATCATCAACATAGGAAAAATATTAAATGCTACACTACTTTGTTCTCAAATTAAGGCAGAAAGGGGCAGAAAGGTTGAAAAGGGAGGAGGAATGCCTTAAAAACTGAAATTAATTTTTGATAAAAAATCTACATTGAAAGTAAAAATAATAGCCCTGTTCCCTCACTACTATGAATAATGGATATAGGAATTTAATACAGCTATGTTTATTTCTACTATAAGAACACCCTGGCCTTCGAAATCACATTTAAAACGTAATGGAGAATCCAGTTTCACATGGTATCATTTTATATGAGTTTCCTGAAGTACCAGTGGTAAAAAGCAGGAAAAAAACCCCAGAGCAGCAAAGTTGAAATGGTTAGGCAGCAATTAATCAGAAATAATAATATTCTTACAATTGGAAAGTTTCTCTTTAGTTCCTTGGTTACAGAAACCATCTATATTCATATGTAAGAGACAGTGGAATACATTTACATGAAAGGAAAGCTTTTGCACAAGGATAACAGATCCCTGCCCCCTTATTTAGAGATGTCTTTTCTAAATCATTCTAAATTAACATATGGTCAATGTACATAGGTTTAGACCCTTTAAGAGTTGAAGTCTTCAAAAGGTTCATCAGAGAACTCAGATTCTTGTTACTATGAGAGGTAATTTAATATTTTCACTATAGCTGCACCAAAGACAATGCAGATATTGAGTTTCACCATTAGTTACTGCAGGCCAGGCACAGTCTTTAGACATATAAACTATCAAAGCACCTCTAAACTTAAACTGAAATGTTAAACGCATCAACTTGCATGTCTTTAATCAACATCTGCTGAACAGTTTAGTTTCTCTATAGCAGCAAAGGTAAGTCAGCAATGCTTTTATGGAAATGTCTGAATAGGAAGTAATCTGTAATCTGATATGGTTTTGTGTTTAAGATAGTTTGCTTTTCGTATGAAAAATGTCCTTTAAAAACTAAAACGATTGAATTTCCTTTATCTTGTATCACCTCAAAACCAGCAGGTTGGTATGTGAAACTCAGCTTCACTCTAATACCATCAACTACACAAAAATAAAGGAAAATTTTTCAAAATTACACCTATGAGAGAAATAATTCTCTCTCTGAATCAGTTTTCATTAGGACTTTGATGCCTACAATTTGTTAATCAATTTAGCCATCCTTCTCCATTTTGCTTCCTTCAGTTTTTTTTTATTTACTGTAAAAGCTTTGATGAAAGGATCTATGAACACTCACTATCCCTTTTGCAATTGCAGGAAAATCCCGAAGATGCATTTGAAGGTAACCTGCCCCTACAATGTCAGTGACACTGACATACTATACCAAAATATGTCATTTTTTTCCCTCTGATTTATGTTTCTTTGCTGAACAATGAGAAGTTTCAGCAGCTGTCAGATGCAGTTCTCTCCCACTGAGCTTCATGTTCACTCTGTGAGCCATGTGCCCCTCTGCTTGGAGGGGTTTGACAGACACTAGATAAAACCCTCACATGAGGGGTGAGTGCGGAGCTTGAAGTTAAGAACAAGGACTTGGAATTCCTTTAGTGATGATGAATATATCCATGTATTACAGGCTGTATCAATATATTACACAGATTGACTATCTCTTGACTTTGGCAAGCAAAAGAATTATTACCAGTCAATTTTTGTCAGGCTTTCTCTTCAAGAGCATGCACATAATTTTAACTGTAAAATACTCCAAAAACCTCGAGCATCACTTAGCAATGAAGCTACAACAGTCTGACAACAACTTCATTTTCAGTGTCTCCCATTCAGATAGTAGATACTCCTGACTGGATTGAATGATGCTACAAGTTCAATGCTACAGAACAGTCAGAGAGAGAAAAGAGCTACCTGTCCACGGAAGTATCTTCTTCCCCTGCCCCCAAGGAGGGCATTTATAAGGATTCACAGAAGGTGTTGCAAGCCAAAAACTTCAAGAAAGGATGAATTATATTACATTTCATAAATTGACAGAAAATACTGACATAGAAATCAGTAAAAGTATGCAAACAGTGAGAACTGATGAACACAAAAGTCATGTAAGAAATTATTGTAAATCTAATTATTGTCATTCTAACAGAAGACAAGCTCCCAAGGACAGTTTACAGGGGTGACCTATTTTGCAACTAAATTAACTAACTCCTGTTTTCTATTACTATATTCTAATGCTATACTTTGAAGTTCTTCCCATTTGATCAGCTGTTTACTATCCTCCCAATATTCCAACAATCTCAAAAGTCATGGATTTAAATTAAATGAACATTCAAAGCAAACTATTTATGGTTCGCCACAACAAAATCTCAGACTTAACCATGAATGAAGAATTTGGGATAGGACACAGCAGGTACTTCACTCAAATTTAAATTATGCTTTAACACCCTCCCTATCCTGTCTGTCAACAAGCTTTAAGATGAAAACTTGACAGATTCCTGTGGACTTTTAGCAGCTTCTCCCTCAAGATAGCAGAAGGCTCTACAGAGAAGAACGTGCAGAGGTTCCCATGGTGTACAGTCACTTTGGCATGGGGTCAAGCACAGAGCAATAAAAGACTCTGTGCCTTTCTGGGGACATTAATGCAGACTTCTGCTGTCAAATTAAGGTATCTCTTAGGCAATAAATATAGTAGGCCTGATTCTTCTCCCTGATAAGTAAAGGGCATTGCTGGCATAATTACCTTTAGCAAATTTACTGCAGATTTATTCTTAAGTGAACAGTAAATAAGCCAACTATTTCTGTTGTATATGAAGAATTACACAATGTTATGCCGTTTTTATTTTTTACTTCCCAAGAATTGCTTTACTCCCTCCTCTTTGTTTCACTTTGATCTTAGCACTGTGCCTGGCTGGGCGTTAAAAATTAAAGTCAGGTGTGTTAGAAGGAAGTGAATTAGATTCAGATTCCACTCTAAAGTTGGACTTATTCTACTCATATTCAAACATACCACTGCTGATTCTCCCACCAAGAAATACATACGGCTTGGCAACACGAAAATTATCAAAGCAATCTGACCAAATTGGCATCACTAGCTCCGGCCACATCTGGTAACAATAATATGAAGGGAGAAGTATGAAGATAACAATTCTCATTTATTGTTACCATTAAACTTATCTGCATGCATACTCCTGAGTCTTTGAACTTCGTGATTTCATAAAGCCAGTAACAGCTCCACTCGAAGGTGAAGGGTGATGCTTCTCCAAATGTGATTAAATACCCAGTTTAGTGAGGTATTAGTCTCTAGTCCCAGAGTGCTCAGTCAGAGGAACAGCAACGGCATACCACCAGGAAAGCACAACTGCCAACATCAAGGAGCTCTAGCAATGTGTAAATTAGGGTGGTTGATTCTATGCCAATAGAAGAATAGAGTTTTAATATACTACAAAAATGGTAATCCCAACTGCTAATGCATAACCCTACTTTTTATGCTTAGTAGGAAATGTTTCTTTTTCACTCCCAGATATAAAAAACTTGGATATACGCTATGTAAAGCTGCAGATCAAGTGTAACTGCCTACACTAGCAAGTAGGTGAACAAGGGCAGTGGGATCTATTTATTTCAGGATTAGGCAAGGATGGTTTATCCTGATTAATAAATTATTCAGTCACTATATTGCTGAATATTTTGCAAATCAGACTATAAAAAAAATCTCAGATGAAATCATACATAAAATGTATCATTTCTGAATCACTTCAGATTTAATACTGTCTGCTCATAAAACTGCATATAATTAACAAGCTGATTCATTTCTTTTCCTAAGGAACATTTCATAAAATTATGATTGGAGATGTGCCTATCCCTGTGAATCCCCCTCATCAATGCCTCTGTCAGTCACTGAAGGTGAGAAGCCACCCAACCTCCTTCCTCCTGCCATAAATCACTCACCTGGAGCATGGACCTTGAAAGCTTCCAAGAAAAACATCAGCATGTAATAAGACATACAAGCCTTTTGGGCTTATGCAATACTTTGTTCCACTCACTGCTTCTTAGGGGATCTGATTTTGTGTCATTTCAATGAGTTGTCAAAGATTCAGTGCTAAACTGCTGGCAGGTAAAAAACCAGCTGAGTCTGTCATGTTGAGACAGTGGGGAAATAGCCAGGCTGCCACTCAAAGATGCAGTTCCAAGAGCAGGGAATTACATGAATACACCCTCAGTCAGCAGCTAAAATTTCTAAGTGAGTCATGACAGCAGGATACCTCCATGTAAAATTATTCTATTACACTTATAAAACTTTCCCTTATAATTTTTAATTCAAATTAGTAGACTTCTATTACATTTTTTTTTGGAGAGAAATTTCATTTCCTCCAAGAAAAATATTATTTCTCCTAAACAATTCCAATTTTCCCTGATTTTTTTCAGATATATAAGTAACCATCAATTTCCATAAATAATTCTTTTATGGTCTACTGAACCTCCAAAATATGACAAGCTCCCCTTCCCTTTTGTCCAGTCACACTACACATAACTGAGCTCTTTCACACTTCAAAAGAAATTTCCCCAACTCCTATTTAATAGAAACTATTACTCTTCACGCAGCTTAAAATTCCCAGCATGTGAGTTGGCTGTTTTCTCAGCATGAATAAAACTTAATATCATATTTAAAGATAACTTTGTTAATTAGTATTGACATTTCAGAGCTGAAGGGCAGCTTTCTTTCCCCCCAGCAACGCTGGTGTCACACGAGCAGTGTGAAGCCCTTATGTAAGTGCCTCATTAGGCTCCATCCCACCTTGCAGATGACACACTGTGTGTGGGAGCACTTGTGTATGCTATGAACAACCTGAGGCTTCAACAGTCCCATTCTCTTCATCATCTGAGGAATCCTCTCAAAACCAGCTAGCATAACTTGATCTACAATAACTTATTATTGTAGTGTAGACAATTGCAGCCAGTATTTCTTACTTGAGAGTCTTGAGACTTACTTGAGGTTTACAATACACCTGATATTCAAAAATTACCATGTTTATCAAACTGGCATCACATAAAAGTTTTTAAACTTTGTAACTCGTGAAACTCTATTTGAGGAATTGAGTGATTTTCTTCTACAGAGGTAAGTGCTTATTTTCAAATAGGCCAGTAAGCAGAAGTGTGTAATGCATCTCTTCTCCTTTTGAAGTGAAGGCTTGAAAAAGAACAGCAGCAGCAAGGAGGTCGGGGAGAACAACAAAATTCTGGAATTCCAGCCTCAGTGGGTCCCAAATTCATTGGAAAGGACAATCCATTCAAACAAAAGCTGGAAAAGTTTATAACAATCCTGAATTTCAATCTACAAAGACCTAAACTCATAACTATGGTTTCAGACTGGATGAACATTCAGGTTGGCTTCACTAAGTGAATGTATATTGGATCACATATTTCTAGTGATCTCTATAAACTGTAAAATCTTAGTAGCATAACGTGTTACAAAGAATGGGAAACTAAGCCAAAGAAAAATTAAAATGATCCCTGCTTCTGATCTTAATGACATTGTTCTCAGTGGCTCTGTGCACAGATTGAGAGCATCCCAACAGTTGCTCTGGTTAGGATAAGGGGGATTTGTGTTACCCAACAGTCTCAAAGTTGCATTTGATTGTGCAGAATCCTTGAGGACACATTTTCTGATAATGCGTTTGGATCAGTAACACCACCACCCTGGATGAACAATTGACTATATTTAGTTCAATTTCACTTTCAGGCTGTTCTGAAAAGCATACCATGATTTGGCAAAGCTACAAGCCTTAGTAGCCAACAAAGTACAATTTTTTAATACTCAGTACATTGAACACTGTACTCTTAAAATGGACATATACTATTAAAGATTCAATTCTTAAATAATACAAAAGTTAATAGTCACCATAGCAATTTTGTAACATCAAAACTTTAATGCTTCACCAGAAAGACTTCCTAATCTTATTTTTTTCAACGCCCAATTCTATGGTGAGAACATGGCTCTATCTTGCAGAACAACTCATGCAGAATTTATCATCTGACTCCAGAATTACAATAGATCTCTGATTTGTGATTGCAAAATGCCAGCTCACATAACAGCCTATTTACAGTGTTCTGATTGAATTTGACACAGTCAATATAAAATGTCCTTTGTCATCATGCCCTGACCCTTCCTGGGAATATGAAAACATGCTCCAGCTGATTAAACTGTGAAAAAAAAATTCCAAAGGCATCTTCTATCAGCAACGTGTTTGCTCGTTCTACTTGTAGCCTGCATCAAGCAATAAGACCGGTGCAAATCTCTCAGCCCAAGAGTAGGACTCCTTTGTTTACACTAATCACTCCTAACCTGACCACTTGTACATTTCCTCTTTTTTAGAAGACAGCCAACAGCTATGCCTCCAATTAATTGTGCAACACAATTTAACACAAACTGGACAATATCACCTAAAGTGCATAGTCCAGCCACTCCAGATACAGATTGCAATTATTACAGGAGAGCTAAGACTTTATGACATTTCCTACAAATGCTAATTAGCTGGTAGGTTAAAGCCCTTAGTCATGTAGCACTTCATCAATCACAAAGATTAAACTATTAAAGATGGAAACTGTAACATTTTACATGAAAAGTTATGTAGCAAGTCAAGACAGAGTATTATATTAGCCCCTTTAGCTGAGTTCTTTTATGATAGTCCCCACAAAAGAATTTCCACAAGCTGTTGTCCTAATATGATCCAGGTCTACATCCTGTACACTGCTCTTGTCTCAACAGCTACTGTTTTCATCACTGAGACTCCTACTTCAGAGTACATACCTGGAGTTTTAAAATATCTGTAGATTCCTAGAGGACAAAACACTCCACTTCTACCTACTGTACCAAAGGTGAAATTTGGGAGCAGAGGGACATCATCCAGCTCAGCACTTCTGCCCTCCAGCCTACAACTTAGCCACATTCATAGAACTGGAACGTTCTGGTAAGAAATACATAAAGATTTCTGAGGTCTGCCCCTCTGCATGCTAAACTGACAGATATGAGGTGTAAGACTAGCTTTGCCAGGTTAAACAAGGCTATTAAAACAGCATACCCAACTTTACTGGCACTAAAATGGAACAGTGGTGCCAAAGGTTCTAAAAGAAAGAAATATTAAGTAATATTGCACCTCTGACATTGACACAAGTTTATTATTACTCCATGCCAATCTACCTTGATCCAAATCCTCTAAACACATGCTGCTCCAGTGCTGGGCCTCCCTTAAACCTGCAAATTATACCGAATAGTGCAGCAGTTTTTCAATTTGGTCAAAAATTACACCCAAATCTCTGTACAGAAGGACAATGCACCATCAGATCCTTATCTAGCCCATCAACTTTTCTGCATCTTATTACCCTGTGTTCATTTCTATGGCTTCCCATGGGCCTCACCACAGCTGTTTTGGGTTTGATTCTTCCCCACCTTTGGTAGGGAGAGTTCAATAGAACCTGTCCTTCCCTCCCAGTGTCACAGCTATCCAGAAAAGAGAAGGAACTGCTCCACTTTCCAAAGGGAGTTTCTCAGGGTTTGGTTTTATCTCCTTTGTATTTTTTTTTCCATTCAGCAGATAATGTATATAAGAAAAGGAATTCAGGTTAGAAATTGCATATTTCCAAGTTACATATTCTTCCTACTCACTTTAAGGTTATTACTGACAGAAATATTTTTAGGCACTATACACAAATTCTTCCTTCTTCAGTTACTTGAATACAACCATTAAAACAAATGTTATTTTAGGCTGAGTGAAGTACTTCAGGCTGAGTGGAGAGAGATGTAGCCATCTATCTTGCATCAACAACTGAAGGCAGGAACACAAGTGGTTATTCACAAGTTTCTTATCAAAAGTAAACAAAAATACAAGGGTATAAAATTTGGTCCTGAGTAGAAAGAGGAAAATGAGGAGAGCAATAAGTCAGAAGAATTTAATGTCCAGACAGAACCTGCAAAAAAGAACTAGAAGCACTCCCTTGATTTTCAGAAGGGCTTTCAGGAGAGTGAGAAGAACCAGAGCAGTCCTGGACTAGGGAGGGTCATTGTTCCATCTCCTGAGTGTCATTGAAATGGCTCATCCTGCTTTCCACTCCCTGAATTCTCCACATGTATGTGCACAAGAAGAAGTTTCTAAATACTCAACACAGACATGTCTGGCTGCCATCCCAAAGTGAAATCAATACTGGAAGATAGGACCAAAAGTTCAGATGATGAGCAAAAACTGGAGGAAAGCTTAAGTCATGTGCAATCCAGAAAGGAGTAAAAGATAAAGTTATAATTAGATTTTTAAAAGGGATAAAATTACTGTAATTAGGATAGATTATATACTTTTCTATCAAAATTTTTTCTTAGTTATGCTTGCAATTGGAAAGGCATATTGTCAAAATAAGAAAGAAAACAGGTATATTGGACAATCTTTTTCTAAAAGCACAGCATCCATTACTACACTCTCTGAAAACTCCAGAAAGGGGCCTGTTCAAAAATACTGCAATAACAAATTTATTATAGTGCTAGGATTTTGTACTATACATATTTCAACATACTTCTGAAATAACACATGACCAATCTGCCTGTGCCCCAAAAGGAGCTGTGCTCCTTTTGCCAGAACACATGGACTGTCCAAGGTATGAGTGCCCTGGGACACAACTTCATCTGCTGAGGGTAAAGTTATCTACAACTGAAAGGCACTAGTGCCAGGAAAGCTTCTTGAAAAAAAAAAAAATTACCCAGAACACCTTCCCTTCTGCATGCAAGTATTGTGACCCAGATGAGACTTCCTCTGCTGCCAAGGATACTGGAATGCTTACGGGCCCCAAGCATGAGAAGTCGTGATCTAATAAGTACTATCAAAATGAAGCTGAACACTTGGCTTAATCAGACAAGGAGATTGCTTTGTTTGGTTTTTTTTTCCAGGTGAATGTAAAAGCCTGAGTTTGCATTGGTGACATACAGCATTTTCTGCTTCAGAATTGTGCACCAGGCACATGAAAAAATAAACCCTGAAAGCATCATTTAAAGCATCATGCTCTAGATTTACTCAAATGAGGGATGAGCAGAGCAGGACAATATTTCAATCAAATATCTCTTTAGTCAAATGATGTGTGAGTGAATATTGGAAGAGAAGCACAAGCAAAATAAAGATCCAAACCTGAAAATGCCACCTAAGGGGAATTTTAAAAAGGTATTTTCCAAATATAACATTCTTCTCCTATAAAAAAAATTAATGGTATTATGACAATCTGGCATTAGTATTTTTCAGCATGCTAACATCTACACCTTAGAAGAATGTGCTTATAAGGAATGCTTCCGAGAAGCAAATCCACACAACTTTTGTGCTGCAAACATAATACTTTTTGCTTTTTTTAAAAATAATCGTCAAAATTCATCCTTCTCTAAGTGAACCCAGTATTCAGCCTACAGCAGAAAAACTAAACTTCACAAGTCCCCTAATGAAAGGAAATAAAAACCTCCAAGATAGGAAATGCTACTGGAAGTGCTACTTCCAGTTTTAAAAAGATCCGTTCAGTACTAGCTTCAATTTTCCACCCAGCTGTTAGCAGGATTTATCTCTGAATACTAAAGCTCACGAGGCTATGGCATATTTTATTCCATGATCTAGTGAGGAGAGAGAGCACAGTTTGAGAATGATTGTCCATTAAGAAGCAAGTGCAAAAGAGGCAAGACCATCTGCAGAGCCTAATAAAAGGGCCATGATTTCTTAAAAACAGGAAAAGTGTTATGCTGCATATTTCTGAGGACAAAGTCATGACAGATAGTGCTGATAGCTCTGTAATAGTTACTCATCACAAAATTTTCATCACTGAACACACATTCCTCTTACTGAACCACTTCCTCAAGATGTAAATAAAAGAGAAATTGTAAATTGTTGGTTTGTTCAGGGGTTTGGGGTTTTTTTAGAATGCAAACAATAAGAAAATATGCATTCTATTCTTCAGAATGCTCAAGAAATGTCTAAAACTAGTTGGCATTCGGCCTGAAGTTTGCTTTCTTTTACATGATCAGCGTTGCTAACAAGGCAAATATTCAGAAATAGGATTAAAGTGGATGAGTACTTATATTCCAGCTTTGATACGCCTTACTTCCCAATAAAAAAAGCAGCCCTCTCAGCTTCTGGAAAATAAGAACTTGGCTTTTTAAATTTGGTACTTAAGCAACTGCAGACAGAAGCACAACTAGAGCATGTGAACCCTGTATGAATCCTGGAGGAAAACCACAGTAACATGAACTACCTACATAATAATAGATTAAGGAGGAGTAGACATTCTTTGAGTGGCTGTAAAAGGAGGGGAGAAGAGTAAAATATAGGTGATGCCAGAAACCTTTCTTCCATTTCTCTGTATGCTCACAAGTGCATCTCTATATGGTAAACAGTGACACACAGGACACAAACAGTAAACACCTGGTAGCATAAATATTTTTGTGAGTGTGAGAAAAAGGATATAGAAAAGAACTCTCTACTGCTGTATGCAGAACCCTTGCAGAGCTGCCTCTACAGGAAACTCCTCCCCACTCCCCCAGGTGGAAACTGTAATGATTGAATCCAACTTCCAAGGAAAGCAAATGCAGTTAGTTAAATCTGTGGAAAATTAGAAATAACATAATTTGGCTGTTTGGAAGGAGCCTCCTTTCTTAATGTCTTTAGATCATTAAGGAAAGCAGATAACTGACTTAATTTAGGTTCCCTCTCCACTCCCCTCCTCTCTGCCCAGAAAAGAAAGTCCTTCAGGCTAAAAACACAGTATCCTGATCCTTTAGCAGGCCCACACATTTAACTTACATTATTTGGAAAGAGTAGTAATCAGTGTTCATAAGGATCAGTGTTCATACTGGAATCCCTTATGTTGAAGGATAAGAAGCTTTATCAGGATTTTTAGTACTTTCCTTTAACACCAATAATTTTATGACAACTGCAGCATCTAATATTTTTCTGATATAATATATATAATACTATAAAAAATGTACCCATAGATAAAAACAAGACATTTTCTATTAGAAAATTTTACTATTACAGACTCTCAGCATCTTTTTTAATATATTAATAGCAATACACTTTAAGAAACAGGAGTATTTCCTTTAAATGTGCCTCAAAAGTTGTACAACATATACTTTCATCAGCGATCTTACCTTTTTCTGAAGGACATTAATTTTTCTTTCTTTTACTTCCAACATGTCTTTCATATCTCGAATTTCTCCAGCAAGGGTTCCTTTCTCTTCTGTGAGGTCTTGAAGTTGTTTTGTTTTTTTATTCAGAAAGGTTTCTTTTTCTTCTAACCGTAACCGCAAGGCATCAACCTACAGTAAGTAAATCAAACATATTTACGGTTCAGTAGAGATCATTAGCAATTTTTTTTCTAACACTTAAGAAATGTTTCATTTCTCTTCAAGGTAATTTTCCAAAGTGAACTCTAAGACACTGTTTTACTTGTTACACTTTTCTCCAGTGTTTATTTCAAAAGTCTCTTACCAAATGGGTCTGACTACTTCTCTGCAGTAATCGCAAATCCCCATCAAACAAAATAAGGGATATTCAATGATTTTCTTAAGCAAAATGCTCTGGTGGTGTTTTCTTTTAAAATACTAAAAAGAAGAAAAAACCAAAACCCAAAAGTGTCAAGAAGATGGTGGAAGCAGGACTGACACCAAAGAAGACTTCAAGCATCTGCAGCTCTTCACTGATCTTCAGCCCAGCCTTTTATCCCCTCCTGTTGATGCAGGGCCCCTGTGTGCCCTCTGCTCCCCTTGGTGGTTGCTCAGTGCCCCTGGGCACTCCCTGGCTCATTGCTGTCAGTGCTGCTCACCTGCTGCTCACAGCTGTGCCCATGGGGATGGGGCTGAGCCAGCCCCACTCCCAGTTGCCACAAACCATGTATCTACAACACAAAGGAATTCCAACAGCCAGAATGTGTAAGTCTTGATTTTCTCATTTCTTGCTGTGCAAATATTCAGCATGCAAATTTGTTATTCTCTTAATCCAATTCAAACAGTAATAAAATAGCAGGGATCTCAATTCATTAAAGAAAGAGAATAAGTTTGGCTTTAACTATCATTACTATAAGAATCACACTGGATATGTTTTGGTGCCTTCAGCAACACTTCCACTCTGTTTACGTATTCTGGTTCAGAAAAGCAGCTACAAATGAATTGCTGAGCAGCTCTCAGCATAAAATACTGGGGGGTGGCGAATATTTGGGAGAAAAGAATAGATTTCATCATATATAAAGCTTTTGAAAATCAAGACTTTTTGTTTCACTGTGAGTTTTGTATTATTGAAAGCTGATTTGCAAATAAAGTAATACAAGAAAATGCATACCCACGAAATTCAGTCAATGCTAATAAACATCATGGAAAGTAGAGAACTAAGATAAAGGGAGCAATCATTTATTGTTACAGAGACAGATTTCCTTAAACAGAGGTTTTTTCTGCACCTCTGAACCATGAGGTGTTCACATTAAGTGGACTCACAGGCTTTCTTTGGCTGCAAGGCTCACCACTGAGAAGTCAAGGTTTGGATTGAAAATGTATGATGTGGCAATTTAGAAAAATCCTCCATCAAGAAGACAACTGCAGGCAGTCAGGCAAGTGAGAAATATTAGATTCACTAATCCAAATTTCAAACAGACAAATTTTAGAAAATAAAGAACAAGAGTTTAAAATTTGTATTTCGTAGAAATGCATAAGGTTAATTCATAATAAAAAGCTAGATGGAAGAAACTGAAAGGGCATAAATGGAGGCTTAACATTTTTTGGTTCTGCAGATGGAACAGTCAGAAAGGGTCTCCTCTATTAAGCAATTTGTTCTCTAGTTAATCAGAATACTATCAAAGTGCAAAACAATCATCAAATCTATATTTATGTATATTCTGAGTTTCGTAACACTAAATTTATTCAAAGGAAAAGTATTTTCAATGCCACTTTAAAACTTGGTTTGGGACCAATTTAGATGATCTATTGGATCTCAAAATGCATGTTCTTCCTGCTTTTAAAATGGCTCATTGCCTTTCTATACACTGGGAAAAAGATTTATATTCCACTAGATTTATTTTATTTTTAAGACTTTTTTTACAATATTACAGTAACAGGATCTCTCAGTTTGTAAGCAGCATGCAGTAAGGGATTCAAAGATGACTTTTTCAATTAGAAAACAAGAAAAAATAGTAGTAGCAAGCTTTCAGACCTCTTTTTATAAACATAAAAGACCTCATCTGAATCTCATTACCACATCTTCTTTATACTTAATCATTTCTTTGCTTCACGGCTGAAAGCAATCCCTGAAGTCAAATCACAGAAATCTCTGCTGGGCCTTCGTCAGGACCTTGGAGCAGCTCTCCAAAAGCAGCTCTCCCCATCAGCCATTGCCAGGCTCATTTCCCAGCTGCCACCAGGCAAAAGCCTAAAGCTTCAAGTCAAGGGAGCAGGAGGTGATTGGATCCCCAGACAAAAAAAGCACTGACACCACTCCCCTGTGGCTGGGATAACACAGCAGCTTCCACGGGTCTGATGCAGCTTGGCTGAACCCAGGAGTGTCACAGTCAATCTTTTCTGCTCTCTCCATCCAGTCCCCACCCCCAGGGCCAAGGAGACATTTCTCACTCTTCTTCACAAACCTCTGTCACACACCCTGTCAGCATGGCTCTCTAGATTCAACTGAGGAATGGGGGCGATTTTAGGCAATAAAACTTGGGAGCACAAAGAAGGTGGAGAGGATGAGCAAATGGCTCTGAACACCCAGTGACATCCTGTGTGGGAAACAGCAGCAGAGCTCCTGTGCACTCCAGCTTCTCAGACTCAAATCCTGCTTTAGCTTCAAATACAGTCTTTAAAGCATAACCAAAGTGTAGCTTCAACTGCACTGAAAAACAGCCAAAGAAGCTCAACCCCAATTCCCACAAGGACAGTGCAAGAGCTGGGAAGGAAAGAGCACAGTATGCCCACCACAGCCTTGGGTGCCAGAAAAAAATCTGCCTAATACATATCTAGTTTCTTACATCTTCTCATCTTGAGGCTGATACAGCAGAAAACTTTAATTCAAAAATCCACCTGTACAATGAAGTATTTTGATGGAATAAGTACATTATCCCCAAAATAACATTCACAGGAAGGAGCCATTCTGAAAGTAGAGGCAGAACTCTGACCAGTGCCAGCCTGGGAGAGGGAATAGAGAACTCATACTGTGTGTGGTCTTGGGTGTACAGATTGGTTTTCTATTCACAGGAGTGCCAAGTGGAGGTTTAGGAGAACATCAGTTACATCAGTCATCTTCTCCTTCCCTAAAGTTGTCTTTCTGCCTCTAGCAACCATGAGCCAAGACTTTTACACTTCTCACAATAGGAAACAAAACTACCTCAGCTTGAACTGCATGCAACCTTTCACTATCTGTTCAGCACTAAGCACGTATGACATCATCCCATAAGTCAAATAAGAACCTCCAGATGGCAGAAAATCAAAATGCTAAATGTTAAATCAGGTCCTCATCTTGTGGACAACCAGAAGCAAAATATACTACTTCATTTTTGGCCAGGGTGAATTTGCCAATGTAAAAAATTGTCTCTTCCCTGAAAATGGTACTGTGAAATCACATCTCCCAAAAATAACACAACAATGAAGTACTCTAAATGGAGCATGCCAGGACACCATGAGGAATGTCTGCCCTTTTGTTACTACCTCTTTTCCATCTAAAGCATTTTAAACATGATTTGAAAGGAAATTAAATCTGGGTCATTTTACAGGTACAGATATATATATATTTATATTTGAAAGGATAAGGATTTCTCGTGCACAAAACTTCTCTCTTTGGCTTTTCACTCAACACTATCTCATTTTAAGAGTCCTTCACTTATTTTTTCCAAGCTCTTGCAGTATATTTACTAGTAAAACTTGGCAGTCTGAAGAACACCATAATTTTCAAGAAAAATAAAGCAAAACCAGATCTGATAGCTAACACATTAAGTATTTCAAAGACCTCTCTCCAAGTAAATTGCTTTTTAATTTTGTCTAACTTCTTTTTCCTCAACAGCTACCTATTTCTACTATTTAATACAATAAACTCTGTCACTTGCTCTGGAAATATACAACACACTGTAAAAACTTTAGAATTGGGTTATACTTCTGACAAAAAAGAGTTCATGTAAGTGGCAAAAATTGCCAAATTTAAAGTCAAACTTTATTAATCTTCATGTCATCACCCGCCACTCAGGACCAGCTTCAGTAGTGATGTCTACTCCTTGAAGTTCCTTAGTGTTAACTGTTTAACTTAGATGCCATACTACATATTTCATTTAAGAAAGTGGTTTAGTGCTAAGGAGCTCCATGGGGAAGTAGAACATGAAGCAGCACTACTGTGTTTTACTGTGAAGAATTATTTACTTTTCCATCATAAATAGATACATTTAAAGCAAATGAAGGTCCTGATGAAGTCCTAAGTGTGCTGTAGTACCACAGCTGGGGTAATGAGAAAAAACTGCAACCCAGTGTTAATCCCCTCCTGAGCCAGCCCTGTTCCTGCACACACTGCAGCCAATATTCACCACTGTCCCAAGAGTCCCCTTCTGCACCATCATTCTCCCCCTTCCTCATCATCACTACAGACTCCACAGCCCTGTAGACATTTTCTGGGCTATTATTTGCTCTTTTAGTATATTATGCAGCCATCTTTTCAGGAAAATCTTCAGTTAATAAAAAAAACCTGAATTTCTATCAAAGATCTTTGTGCCTGTGTTTATGCACCCACATATATCTTGGGGAAGTTCTAAGCTGTTACTATGAAAACCAATTTAAACCAAGAATAAAAGAGCTGTCACTCTGATTTTCCATACAGAACTACTGAATTATTAATACAGACAGCACACTCTCAAATGGGTCCTTGTGCAAATATGAGAACTGAACTTCAGGTAGAGAAAGGATATCATGTGTCCCAATTGTACTCTCCAGAGCCATTTAAAAAAAGCCCAAAAAAACCCTATTCTAAAATAAGAAAATATAATGAAAACTACCTCCTCATCATATTTGCCCCTCATTTTTTAGTCTGATGTGATAAAGATTATCTTTTTCAAAGCAACAGCTGTACCTGGCAAGCCATACATTCATTTCTATCAAAAACATCTGATGTATGTAAAATTCAAGGCAGAAAAGGCAGAACATTTTGAAGCTGCAGACACCTGAATTTTGTACAGTTAATATCCTTTACCCTCTGTTCCAAATTGAAACTCTAGTGAGCTTGCTAGCTTTTTCACTTCACAGAAGAAAATTCCACTCACTTTCAGGCATTATCTCAAACATTATTCTCACCCCTCTACTGCTCTAAGTTGCTCTAGTTCACATTTTAATTCAGCTAATAGTTTATAGGCTTTATATTCTTTAGGCATAATCTAGTTTACTGTTTTATTTCTACGACTTTAGTATTTAAGAGCTGACCCAAGGGGAGGTGTTTAAAGCAGGTGAGTACTTTGTAGTCCAAGGAAACAGACAGGGGATGTTTTGCCAACAGAGACCTGTGTTGGCTGCTCCCATCAAGGGAACAAACTCCTGCCATTTCCCTGACAGAGTCCCTGTCACAAGCTCCTTCAGTCCTTCAGTACAAGGGCAGGAGAAGCACCCAGTGCTGGAACACCTCAAAATCACTTTACTCAATCCTTGAAGATGACACCAACATTTTCATAAACTTCCCAGCCTCCATCCTCAACAGCTCTGGCAGCTCTACTAATCAATCTTTATTTTTCTTACATTCTTCTTATCCACCAGTCCAGATTATGCTCCTCTTTAAAAGAGAGAACTGGTAAACTGATGGGTCATACTACACCAGAAAAGGTTTCAGCTGAACCAGAGATTGTAAATACATTAATGGGTCCTTGTGGAACATCATATGCCACAAGGAATTCTGACCCATGCACCTTATCAATACAGCCAACTGCCTACCAGCTGGTCTACTCTAATTTATATCCTGCTTATTCTTACCACTAAAATTAAGTGCTTTAAAGCAACTAGTCCAAAGTTCAGAATTTAATACTCAGTTTAGTTCCAGGAAATTTTGGAAAACACATGGGAACTGTAACTCAAGTGCTAATATTACAGTTTTTGTTAATAAAACTTCCAGCACTAACCTTACCTCATTGAATTTACCTCACTGATTTTTATGCTCACTATAAAACTATAGTTATTATAATACTTTTGAATTACTACAAAAGGAAGTCAGTCATTCCAGATTCAAAGTCATTTAGCAACGTAATGATAGTTATAAATTCAAAATACTTAAAATCAATTTACAAAACTACCAATCTTGGAAGCTTTTAACTTTTGAAATTTCTGTCTTCAGTGACATTCAAATTTATTGTACTGTAACAGATTAATAGAAAGTTAATTAGATAGCCATGGTGTTCTTTTTTAAAGTCAAGACAATGTGTTTAACTGCTTCCTGAAAAAAAAATGTGTAGAATTCCATGAAAGACTTATCAGTAAATATCCATTAATTTGAAATATGGTAAAAATATAGAGTTTTTACATGAACTGGTTTTCTGTTTAATTTTTTTTTTCTAGTAGGATTCAGTAATTAAAAATAGTTGACACAGCAATGAATGTGTGTTTTTCAAAAAGCACATTTATGTTTGCAACCTACTCAGAATGAAGGAGGTGCCTGTCGGTAAAACCTCTCTCCAGCTGAGCTAGAGAGGCTGTGCTATAGCTTCTAGGGATGAGCTGTGTCCTCAACCTCTCTCTCAGTTTCCCTTCTTTTGTGTGACACATCTCACAGAGGAGAATCTCATGACTCACTCTCTTCTGAAACTGGAGGACCTGGTTGTGTCACCTACTGGAATATCAGACATTCCTACAGCAGCAGGTCCAGCTGGAATCAGCTCTACAGACTACAGACTTATCTTCCAGAATCTACAGCCAGCTTACAGAGGGACATAACACAGCCTGGGCATTATTTTCATTTATTCTTAAGAGTATGGTAAACAGAGGGAAGGTTAAAATAACACACTAAACATATACTGCTTATTTTAAATACAACACAGCATTTTCTCCATGAAATATGGCATTTTGACTCCTGTATCTCTCCTGCTCACATTCTTCCAGAAACCAGGTTACAGCCTCTTCTTTGAAAATTGCTGAATTTTTCACAAGAGGGGACAAGCTTCAATGAAGTCCTTGTAATCCCTCCAATTAAAAATTTACCTCTAAAAGTTTCCAAATAAAACAGCTGAAAGTCCTTTCTCTCTCTCAAGAGGCTAGGCTCCATAATCTCCTGAACAACAGGAAACATCAGCTGGTTGGATAAGGACCTTGAGTACCAGGAAGAATTACAGATCTGCTTCCCTCCATGACACGTCCTCAAGCCAAACCTTCAGTCCTCTAGGCCCTTCTAGAATTCAGAACTTTCCCTCTGGCTCTTGAGCCGTGCAAGGCAAGGCAAACCAGCCCTCTTGCTTATTTCCCCTGCAAATGTCAGCAGGATGAAATTCAGGGATATTCTGAGCCCTTTAAGTAATTGCTCTGTGAATTAATGTATCACATGTATTAATTTATTTCTTAAAATGGCAAGGCTTGGTATTTTTTTAGTATGAAGCACCTCAACCAAAAAACAGACTGTGCTCCTGCTGAAACAAAAGTGCAACTGTTCTGGCCATCCTAGACACTGCAAAAAATATTTCCTTCCTTATGCTAGAAACAGAATTCCAAACTAGTTTCCAGAGATAGTGCTGGCTTGTGATAAGAATTCCAGACATGGAAAGGCTACTTAGATCATGAGAGGCTTCTGTCAAAAGACTGAAAGGACTGTTTCAGATTCCAAACTGGTAACTCCTTACTTATCTCACCTTTGCAGTAACATTTTTTAGGTATTTTAGGTAGAACTGGAGAAGGCATTTTACTCAAGAACGTCAATAATCACAGGAATGATAGCCCTTCATCTTGTATTTTAAATGTTTGAACAGTTTAAGGCAAGTAATGAGACCCAAACAATACTGCAAAACAGTGCATGAAATTGGAACTAAGGAAATAAATAATTCTTTTCATAAATACAGTGATATTAATAGAGGTTAAATGGTAAATTAAAAATAAAAAGTTATGCAAGAATTAAATCAGACAAGTTTCAGTTGCAGGCTGCGTAACTTTCTAACAGAGATTACCTTGCCAAATATTTTTACTGAATCCAGTCTGCCAGATCATCTAGCAGAAAGAGACATGACAAGATCTGATCTTGCATTTATTTATTATTCATCTGAAAGCTATAGGTTCACTAGTTTACCACAATTATATTCCATCTGGGACTAAGCTCCTCAGGACAGAATAGCATCTGCATGAGAAAGATAAAGCAAAACTGATAAGTGCTGCTTTCCTCACAGCCTTGACACTAAACAAGCCATATGAAGTCAGATATGAAAACAATCCCTATCACAGAAATGGTCTTACACTGTCAGATACGTAAGGGATGCTTTCAGGAAAAGAATCAGCAGTGAAATAACTCCCCAAAACCACTTGCGGAGAAAGAGCCATACAACCTCCAAGAACCAAGAGGGAGAGCCAAGATATGGGGACTAAATGAATAAAGTGTCCTCAACTGAGCTGAACACGGGCCAAGTCTGGGTCTTCACAGCAAAGTCTTCCACCCACAGCTCTCTCAACTAATTTCCAAGACCCTCTAAGTCCTGCAGAGGCTTTTTTATCTACTTGATTTAATGTACTACCTGCCAAAAGGAAAAATATGCTGGAGAAAAAACATTATTATTTTATATAATAATGAAGAAACAGAAACAATCAGTGGGGAAGTGAGGGAACTATTTAGCTGCAAGAAAACAACATTTTGTTAACACATTTGAAAAGTGTTTTTATGCAAGAAGTCAGAGGAGCACCATGCCACAAATGAACAAAAAAGTAAATAGTTTGATGGAGTTTAGAGTCAGGACAACAGGAAACTTGAACAATTTCTGGAAAGACCTTCAGGAGCAAGATGTCTTCCAAAAATTCCCAAGGAAACATCCATAGTCCCATAATGACAGTTGTCCCACTGAAACTTGTGACATGTTTTCAAGATTTCTGATAAACAATGAAGAACTACTATTATGATTTATAATAGCAGGTTGGGAGGAAACCTGCAATATGATGTGCAGCATCTACAGAGCAGACCAGCTTCTGTTAGTATTATTATAATTATGCCAAAAATCTCATCAATGCCCCTACAAAGTGCAGTGTACTCCTACTCAGGTAGCCTGTGAAAAGTTTCCCCTATTCAAAAGCTCAAGGCGAAAGTTCAAGTGAGCAAAAAAAAAAAAAAAATTAAAATGGACACTTCAAATCATTTCTTTCAGAATGAAACCTTTCCTTCCTTTTGTTTCCTCAAAAAAGTGAATGTGAGAAAAGCATAAACAAAACTCTAATGTAAAGAGAAACAGATTCCATTTTTTAAGGGGAAAGGAGAAAGAAACCTCTACATATTTTTGTGCACAAAGCAAACTCAAATTGTTGAAACACCAGAATATGACATCTTAATAATACTAAATTGTCATATAACATTTAAGCTACAAGATGCTGAGCATAAGCTAACAATTCTACCTTGGTAAGAAATTAAGATTTTTTTTTTTAAGTATTTTCGAGTCCAGTCAGATTACCTCATGTAAACAACCAAAGTTGTTTAAAAACTTGCTCATCCCTGAACTGGAAATTACTATTCCTTAGTCAATATATCATAGCTGAAAGAAAGAAGAATGTTACCAGTTCACAACAGTGATAAGCAAAATGAATTGGCTGCAATGATTCCTGCAAATGAAACCACAATGCAATGATAGATTCGAGCCTTTTTAGCATCATAAGAAGGTTATTTTGTTTTCCTGATCATCCCCCTAACCTTCCTCTTCCTCTCTGCTATCTGGAATTCATCTCTCTTGAAGCTGGATGACTGCATTTCAGACAAGATCTCAGAGAGTACATAAAAATATTCCCCAATTTCTGTAACAAATCTCTCTCCTGATACATTTTAGTATCAGATTTTCTACAGCCACATTTTATTGGTGACTAACAGCAACCCTCTAACACACTATTATTACTTTTACCTAAACCTCTATACTAAATAGAGGTTCTGGTTTTTTGTCCAGAGGGGCAAAATCCTGCATTTTGTACTACCCTAGCTCATGCTCATCCATTTTTCTCGCTTCAGAATTCAGGATCATCACCAGGGACCCCAATCTCAGGTGTGTGTCTCCAAATTCCGGCAAGCTGAGCAATGGCAATATGAAATAAGCCTCATTGCAGTATCAGGTCTTGAGATGTCACCAATAGTTTTGCCAACCTGGTCTTTCCTCTCCCTGCTATCTCCACTGCTCCTCTGTTAGCCAATATTTCACCACTTCTACTACTCTGGGACTGAAGCATGTCCCACCTGAACATGGTACAGCATGGAAAGCGCTCCTAAGATTCAGCTAAATTAGGCATTATGTATATTTGTTGTTTAAAGATTAGTAGTGTTATCAAAAAAAGATACTGCTTTAGCCTAATTTAGCCAAATTCATAACCAAAATGGATGCACAGTAGTTCTCTAAAACTGAAAAGGTTTTTTTTACACCAGAGAAATAATCTTTTCTAGCAAATCCAAAGGGGAATAATCAGAATATGTTTTTGCTTTAGACATTTTTACAATTTGTTCAAGCTTGCTATCCTGTCTGGGAATGGGAGTGGTAAAATTCAGTTCTAAATCCTATGTTACCAATGAAGTTGCAAACTTTGGATTTTGTTCCAAAAATACCACCAGAATTCCTGCTTTTTCAATTGATTACGTTCAAAAGACTTCTGTTGAAAGTTTCTGGACTTGAAAGTGTGTCTTTGAAATACTTCTAGGATTGAATCTTCTGGGATTTCAACCCTTTCAACAAAAGTTATCCTTAAGTATAAAGATACAAACAATAGTGGAAATTATTTTCCTAATGTGCTACAGAAAATATGGAAGAAAAATTAATTCTAAAAAAAATTACTATTTTAATCATTCATAACATTCTTTTTGTGTATATAGTATATATATTTGTTTGTATATATATATATTTGAGTGTATTCTTTTTAGTCTATATATAAATAGTACATATATATATACATATATATACATGTATATGCATATTCATGTATAAACAAGTATTGCTGCTAAAAAACTCAGGGCATAAATAATTTAACACAGAAGGAGAGGCTATATGAAATCAGACTTACTAGTCAAAGGAATGAAACCTGAGTATGAAAATTCATTCCCTGATCTCTGACAGCTGACATTAACATGGAGCCTTATAAATCTGCCCTTTAAGAAAATTCTGAAAGTAAATAAATAAATAAAGTACTATTCCTCATCTGTTTTTCTTTTCCTGGAAAGCATTCTGAAAGTAATCTTTTTCCCAGACATGCATAATTCTACACATGGGTGAAATTCTGCTCCTTTTTTCAATCTCGTCAAAAGATTGAGAAAACAAAGATACATTTCAAGAAACAGGACAATGCCAGGACACAAAAGGAATCTTAATGTAAAGTTTAGCATATGTTAACTACATAGGATCCTGCACTGCACTATGCAAAGTTAATTGCATTTATTAACATATAAGAGTATCACAATACCATCTCTCAAGTGGAAACAAAGCAAAAAAACAAAACCAAAACCAACCCCCCAGAAAACTCTCACCTTTCAAACCAGTAAGGTATAGAAGACATGTGAAAGAAGTCTTAACACTTCTTTCTGCAGCTGTCAAGCTGTCTTGAAGAACTTTGTTTCCAAGTACTCCTTTAGTAAGGATGTTTTCTAAGAAGTGAAGAGCAGTTGGCTGGCAAATAACAGCTACTATGTAAAACCTAATGAATTTATTAAATTTACATCTACTGAACATTGCATTACAAAAGCATATCTTTGTATACATTGGTATATTAGCCTCTTTGATTTCTACTTCTATAAAAAACATGGGAGTTTATGCCTATCATTCCTGAAAATTAAATTCAGAACAGCGAAGTCAGCCTTTGTTCTTCCTGCTTGTGTTATACCCCCAGTAATACCTCACCAGGTTGGCTGTAAACTTGTGCAGATGCAATTAAGTGCCTCTGTAACTGAAACTTTATAAACCTTTGTATTATTTATGCAAGAAGAAATATAACCTTTACCCTCATTCATCTCTGTACTGGACTAGAAGACCTAACAGAGGACTGAAAAAATTATTTAGTGCATTATATATAGATGTGATCTTGAATGTCAACCAAGTATGAAATTGATAGCACAGGGATAAAATAAAGCAGTCTCCACACTTTCTTGTGATTTCTTTATATATACATACAATTTTTTTAATTTCATAAACACATATGTATAAATATTTAATTTCTTCAGCCACTGAAATTATACCATGAAGTATGCTCTTAACTGGATGATTTTCCATTTTCTACATCTTAATTCCAAGTACCTGTCTAAAGATCTAAATTGGCATCATTATCCTAGGAACATGTACGACTAAATGAATCTAGGAATAATAAAATGCCTTGACCTTAACAGACCTCCTGTACCAAAAGCATTTAAAAGTGTACAGAAGATAAGACTTCAAGTAATCCCACTCTTTAACATAAACTATTATTTCATGTATGAATAAGGGCTCTTTTTCAGCACAACTGCTGGTTACAATTAATAATAGTAAATGCTAGTTTTATACATTCATATTTCTCCTGTGAGTTAAACAACACTAAGCATGCAAGGAAGACAAAGATACACTTAATTAGCCTAGAGGTCACATGCTATAAAAATCATTAAGACCCTGAAAAAGAGGAAACTTTGAAACAAAGGCAGGATCATGAGTTCACAGGTACAGTTCTACAAAAAGGAGAATGTACATCATATACCAAACCTCACTGTACAGAATTCAGCCTTGAAATAACAGCAGCAGCCTTGCCCTGGTCAAGTTTTCAACACTGAGTTGCAACCCTCAACACTGGTCAAAAACTTTCCTGTTTTATTAAGAAAGAAAATTATTCAGGATTTCTCTCAAGCATGACACTGGTTAAGAGAGAAAGTCAGAAAATTGTACGTCACACAAAATTTCCAGTCTTTCTCTTTTAGCTTTTAATGGCAGGTGCCTGATTACGACACTACAACAAATATCTTTGAAGTGTTTAACTTACTAACACTGTTAAAGGAAAAGAAAAACAAAAGCCTAAATACACTATTCATAAAACAGCATATTTTCCTTAATTAATTTTCTCAACATTTACAATATCTTTACTAATTCTCTGTAACTGGATATATTCTGGATCCATTCTCAGAGAATCTGTGTAGAATAAACATTTGAAACATCTTAAAGACTAACTAAAACCATCTTTCTACTACACTCCAAGGCAAATGATTTTTGGATGTTTTGCATTTTTATGCTAAATAGAGCAGCTGCAATTGATAAAAACCAATCAAGCTAATTTAAGTCAATCATGTCCAGGAGGTTCTCATCGCTTGTGTAAAAATGCTCTCACACTCACTCAAAGACTTTACCACAGCAAATACCTCCCCCACACTCAAATTTTGATACCTTAAAATCCCCTCTGCATCTTATGCAACAAAGAAAATACAATTCTTATGGAATAAGCATATGTATTGTTTTACACTACAAATCAAACTTCTGTGTTTCATTTGAATACAAACTTCAATTGTTAGTACCACTTGAGCACAAATATGACTCATCCCACTGCACCACTGTACCTTTAGTGCACATCAAGGCACCGGGTCAAAGGCAAAGTAAACTTCTAGCACTGAGAATGCACAACTGTTACCCTCTAAAACATAATCTGGATCACATTACTGAGATCATATGTTTTGAATTTATTTTTTGATTTATCAATATGGCACATCACAGCTGCCATCCTGAGTTCTCTCTCAGCTGCTCCATTTGACATTTTAAATGATGATAGTTTATATTTTTAAATTTTGCACTATTGCCACTACATTTTAAACCTATGAAACTATAACAACCATGCAAGAACTCATTCCTAGATGGGCAAAATCCAACATTACAGATCTGAAATCTGTGATTGATTCTTACCCGTTTGGCCAACCCCCACATGCATGTGACTGCAGACACTTTTCAGGCAGCTCAAAAAAAAATGAAATAAATAAAGAGAGGCCCTGAACTCCAAAGTATGCCATGTCCTTGCTCCTGTTCTCTTTGAGATGATTATGGGGTTCAGGGCAGTATCTGGAGATGGAAGCAGAGAATCACATCAGCCTGCCCTGGAACTCTTTCTCCTTCAGGAAGAGGTGAAACCAAGTGACAGCTGGTGCTATCAGATTGACATAAACGGCTGTCACAGCTTCTTTGCATGTTCTTTTTGAGAAGTGGCTCACCAAAACCATTTGCTCACTGTTCCAACAGAAGCAAACAAGGAAAATACAACAACATCAAGAAAATTCATTTTCCAGTAATCCTGCAACTGACCAAGACAGGGCTTGAAAAACATACCCTCATCTTCAAATCATAAAAACTACATCTATCTTTGTGGAGAAAGATAATTTCCCAATTATATTTGTCCTACAGTTGTCTAAAGGATTTTTGTTGGGAAGGAAAGGGTGTTTTTTTCTTGATAGACTACTATGTTGGGGTTTTTTTTAATACACTGAACTGTTAAATACCACATCAAGTATTACGATAAGCTTTTCATCAAACTGTTTATCTTAGAACAGTAAGTGGATAATAGTTCTTGGACTTATGTATGACTAATAATAACTATTGGAATTAATAACACATTGCCACTCCAAACTCGTGTTCTAGAAATGCTTCTTTTGGTTATGCATCAAAACACAAAACGCTTCACAACAATAGCTAAGCCAGCAGGAAACAAAGCCAGCTAACTGAACAGGCAGCACATGCCTTGGGGATGTGGAGCCAGTCTCTGGAACACACTCAGAGCTCAGCTTAGACTTGGTGTATCTCCAGCTGAAGGCCCCACCAGGATGGTTGGGAACTGACACACAGAATGTATCTGCAGAGGCTGAGCACCAGTCTGTGCACCCTGACAAAAAAGCCACAGCAAGATCTCAGTGCTGTCTTCAATCATTACTGAGTGGAAGGACATGAGAAGGCAGGGCCAGACTCTTCTCAAGGGAGCACTAGGCAGGGATGAGACAAGTGGAACATGGAAATTCCACCTTGACATAGGGAAAACATATTTTTGGTTTGGTTTTTGTTTTGTTTTTTTACCATAAGCTTGGTCAACTACTGAAGCAGGTGTCTAAATAGGTCATGGAAAATCCTTCCCTGAGGTAGCCAAAACTTGGCTGGATGCCATCCTGAGCAACCTGCAGTATCTAAAACCTACTTAGATCAGAAGCTTGGGCTAGACAACCTCTAACCAGGCCTGACATCACCCTGTGAAGCACCCACAGGCCAGTCCTCCCTGAGGACTTCCCCATGGGCACACAGAGTCCTCAGAGTCTCCCTGTTCCTCCCAGACATTTGTGCCTGCTCCCACCCCCCCGTGTCACTCATTTTCATTTAGCTTCATAATTACAGAAGTACAAATACTTCTTCAATACTTCTTCAATACTTTGATTATACAAAATTGATCATTTATAAAAATGCGTGGTAGCAAAATAGTCTCCTCTATTTTTAACAATTCCTGAAAGCATTCTTTGTCCAGGAAAAGCATACATCATTTAAGCTTACCCTCTCACTAGGTATGTGACAGCACACTTCAAACTTTATGACAGAAGATGACACAAAGTAGAGTGGAGCCTGCTGCCAGACTGCTGGCACACAAAATCACCCTGGAAGAGAAAAAGGTAACAGAGGCCACTGGTACCTCAGTGCAGAGAGGCCTGGACTTGTGTTTGGCTCAGAAGCTAACTCAGCTGCAGGGCTGGGCACAGCCACAAGCCACCAATGCACACGGGTCTAGGTCAAGTCTGGCAAAGATTTCCTGCCTGATTTAAAATGAGTTTATTTGGTCCAATGGCACTTTTCCTAGGAATGGAGGGCAGGTTGACTACACATGTGCCTGTCTTTATTTTTGGCCTGACACTTGGCTGGATAAACTTCATTATGTTTTTGGTTATGCTTAAGAAAAGTACTGTCAATTGTTTCCAGTCTGTTGCAAACATAAACCTCCAAGCTGTATTAAATATGTACTATTGTATTTACCACAATGTTATGAAATCATGCATAAAATCCTAAAATGGGATAAAATAAAGGGAATGTGTCTTCCCCTCCTCCCCTTTGCCCCAATTTCTGGCAACATTTCAAAATAAACAAGGAACAAACCAATGCTTCTATTGAAAGGTCAACCAGCACCTGAGTCAAGGGAAGATAAAACTAGCCTAAAACAAATACAAACATATTATTTAGTAAGTAGAAACCAATTTTCTCTTATATCACATATGCAGAAAGATTAAACAGCTCCAAAATGCAATATCTCAGTAATTACCTGTGCCTATTAAGCAAGAAAATGGAATTCTTTGGGCTGAAAGAGAAACGAAATTTAAACTTGACTAAAAAATTAAATCAATAGTAAAAGAAAAGATTACTTTATTTTAACTCAAATAATGTGGGACTGACTAGGTATTGAGGAGAATTAAGATTTCCATCTTTTATTCCCACACATTCTCATCTCGGGAACCTTATTACTCCTGACATAAAGCAGAGAAATTTAGCTATAGATATTCAAAGACAGAAAAGAATGTGGAACCATGACACAAAAATACATGTTCTGTTTGAAATTCAGTGTAGCAGGGAGTCCCTTAACAACTGTGCACTATGTTATGTTTGAGAGTTCCACAACATGTAAAAGATCAGTGAAGTGCACTCTGTAGCTCAAATAAACTGAGCACACCTTTCTCTACAGTTCCCTGCCTTGCCCAGTAAGGACTCTACTTATTTGTACATGGTTTTGCTATTTATCTAAATTTAAAGGTGAAAGATGAGCCTTCAGTACAAATCTTTCCAGCAGTAATCCATCTTCCATGCAAGCCCCAGACCAAAGAATTACTTCTGTTACACTGGATATGGCACACAGGCATCATGAACAATTCTTGTAGAAAACAAAGAAAAAAGAATCTTAGCAATTCCTGTTGCTGTTGGTAGTAATTGCTACTGAAAATTTTCTTATTTTATTATTTCTCCTAAGTTTTAAGACAAAATTTGTGTCCTCCATGCAGAGCATTTCAATGACAATGTTCCTCCAAATTTACTACTGAAAAACACTAAATATTTTGGAATAGAAGGTCACTTTCTCTGGTCTTGCTACAAAAATGCTTTAATTTCAACCACAAACAGTACCTATATTTGGAAAACAGAAAAATATTTATGCAAAAGATTAGGAATCTATAGAAATAGGCAGATATAATAGATACTGATCTTAATTTCATTTAGGGATTATAAGAAAACTCTACAGCATTTATAAATACTATAATCTTTTCCAGAATCCAAATTAGTGCTGTTCCAACAACATTCAGAACAATGAGTAAGTGATACAGCATAAAAGTAATTAACTAATGGAAAGTATTTTAAGTATTTTCTTGGAACTTCAACAGTTTAAACAGTTGAAAGGGAAAAACAAACATGCAGTGAATGTGAGCCTGAACTGTTTTTATTTACACACTCCTCATCTTTCCCATCCTGTACTGATCTTGTGCCTGATCTCACAGCACAGGGCAGCTGGAAGAAAGCAGTCTTTATAGATAAGAAACAGCTGTTATGCTTGTTTGACCTGAGGAAGAATTTGAAAAACAAAAGTAAAAGGACATGAGAATGAAATGAGTCCTCATAAAGCAATACTTGCAGAATTACTCCAGCCTATTTCCAGCCAGCCCTGCTAACAACATCTGACATGCACCTTGCTTGCATCAAACTTACTTCCACTGAAAGGCAGAAAAAAAGGGGATTGAGCAAAGGCAATAGTGGTTCACAAGCCCTATTTTTACTCAACGGGGGAGAGCAGGGACCAACACCACACATTAAAAAAAGTGTGAATTAAGATTTGCCTCTAAAAATACAGTCTGACTTCTTATGTTAAAACAGGCAGCCAGATGAACACTTCAATAACACAAATCAAAGCATCCTTATCCATTTTATTCCATCTTCTGATCTACTTCTCAATCCAACTTGACACAAGTACCAATGTTTTCAAAACTCTTAAATACTTGACCTGTAAACCCCAGATTTTATCTAGTTAGGTCTTAGTTTTACAATACTTAGACACATTTCTAACACAAACTGTAGCTGAACTCTACTGGTTCAGACAATGTTTAAGCAGCTCTATACATGAGCAGAGATGTTCCTGTCCCAGTGTTCTTACATAACAGCATCTTCTACAACCCCCCCCCCCCACACACACACAATTTCATGCTTTTTTTTCACTTATTTACTACTCATTTAGTAGAGTGCCTCTTTTTCTTCTATTGATTTATTCTTAATGCTTTACAAAAATGTCATTTCCTTGCAAATACTTTTTACCTAAAACAATGACAAATCTTTCAAAGATTTTCACAGACCGCATTACTTGATTTTAAGTGTGGAAAGTACTGGAGAAATGTAAAATATTATGTAATTATATCATGCTATCACTTGGGACATGAAGTGTAGTTCTGTTTGCCTGAGCTGATCTTATGCGAACACTTGTCTAAATATTACCAGGTTACTTCTGAAACCACTAATCTTTCAGCAGCTCAGATCCTTATACTTTCATTGTCCACTGTGATACCAAGAACTAGAAAATTCTGTCCTTCTAAAAATTAAAGGGAAAAGGAAGAAAACAAACAACCCACATCACATAGCCAGAAAGGAAAATATTATTCAGAATCCTACCAAGAAAATAATCAAAAAGCCATAGAAGGTCTACTGTCAGTATAAGCATCTCTAAAGATTTCTGGATGAGCACAGCTGCAGAAGCTTTTTCATTCAAAATGGACCATACTCCTATTTTAAACTCTGCTTCTGTTGTAAGCATGGGTGTTTTTTGCCTCAGCAGAGACAGAAGAAGGCTGAGAATCCATCTTTACGCCTTCTACACTTTGAGTGTTTGGGTTAAGAGCAATTGAGTTAAGGACTCTTACCTGTGTTAGGAAGAGGACATTCTGAAAAAGGAAATAACAAATTTAAGAAGTCTAAGTGGCCCTAGCCTTTTCTCCCAGTCATCTCTTAAGCAGAAAACCCAAAAATTATGCAAAACTATTTCAATAACTACTCCATGCACTTCATCGCTGTAGCAATAAGTGCAAATCATTAACTGTTGCTGACTGTTTATTGTTATATCTACCAGTTATTCTGCTAATTACAACATTTTTGTGTTCCCCTTAGGTTTTAATCTACCTGGTGAAATTTAAATGCTGTTTTGAAGTTTATTTTTCTTTGCATTTCTTGTATATGGTGCCACTACACCAGGATCATAACTAGGCCCCTTTAGATCAATCGCAATTTAACCAATAGTTAGGGTATGCAAAGAATCATTTTTGAAGCAATCCTACCCAAGTTCCTCTTCAAATATCTCCAGTTAGAGCAAAGCATTTAAATTAGTTGCTAAGAGTACTAATATTTTTCTAATCATTTCCATCCACTAGTGACTTATCAGAGTAAATTTTGCTCGGTTATAAAAGCCCATTAAAGCTGTCTAACCAAATACTGTTTTCAATGGCAACAAGGTGATTTTCTATAAAAATAAGAACTGGGGTGGTGGGCAGGAGGGAACTACACTTTAATTTTCACTTTAATTCAATAAAATTGATGAAAATGAGAAGTGTTTTGACAGCAAGATAAATCTAACAGTCATCAAACTATTTGTGCCAAATGAGTTGCATGAATTCTTTACACACCAAATACACAGGCCATTCTTTCTACTTTCCCATTTTCTCTTTGTTTTCCTGCCTCTGGGCACTACTTTCTACAGGCCCTGCAAATGGAACTCTCTACTTTTTCAGCCACCTTGCTCACAGACAATTCTGTTTCAATTTCTTTGAAATTAAAATAATGGTGTCCCCATAACAAAGAAAGAAAGACTATTCAAAGCAATAATGAAGAATAGATTCAGTCAAGGGGATGGGTTGTGTGTATAAGATGTATCAGGTATTTGAGAGAGCTTCATTTGTGATACCATAAAGCCACTGGAATGGGTCTTAGGAGGTCACAAGCACAGCGTCCAACACCAAGCACAGAGATCTGGAAATCAGACCAGCACATTAGATGTGCCTCTGAACAGTCTTGAAATAAATAAAAAACAAAAAGTCTCCCAGATTGCTTCACAGTTTACTTCTGTTTAGACACAGCATTTTGCTAACCTGTGTGTTCTTTCAGCTTAACTCTGAATTTACTGCTCTGCCACTACACTCCTCTCTCCTCTCTGAACAGTCATAGGGCGTACAAAATCTGATTGCTGTGCAAAAACTGAAATGTCTGGCACATTCCACCTGAGACCAAGCTGCACTTGAAATGTGGAACCGTTTGTCAAGAGAGCAGTGGACAGCTGCAGAGTGACAGAGCGTAAATGGTAGCCTGGTGTCCAGAACAGTGCTTTGTGCCACGGGTGATCCTCCCTTCGCACGCACAGCCCATCCACCAGAACAATGCCCTGGCAGCACAGCAAAGAGACCACACTGAAAGATCTGGCCCAGCCTGATTTGAAACAAAAAAAAATCACAAAACAATAGAAAAACACAATTTCAAAGTAAAACTCTAACTGAGAAAAACAAAAATGTGAGAGTGAAATAACCGTAGTTATACCATTATTGTTGTAAAATTAAAAGCAGATTTACATTTCAAGAAATATCAAATATCAACATTGTAATAGAAAGAAAAATAAAGGTTTTTTAGTCTTGTTCCAAGTACTTTGTGCTGTCTGCTTTTATTTGCTCTTTATGCAAACTAAGAACTGCCAAGAAGTCAATCATTTCACAACCCTTCTTTATAAACAGATTTGTTTAAACAAAAAAAGAAGATTGCAATAAATAACTTCTATAATCACCCTTCCTCTCAATTTTTATTAGGTTTTCTATATTAATGTGTATGCTGAACACATCAGTTATTCAGTTACAGTACAGACTTAACCTATTTTTCTAATCCATTTCCTACATTGACAGGACTATGCTCACAATTCACAAAACTTCTTTGTAGACATTTACTTATTTCACAGTTCATTAACTTTCAAACGGCACACCTGCCAGGTTGCAGGTGTGTTATCTAAAGCAATGATACACTAAGTGCTAAAGTATGTTTGTGTCAGAAATGCTTATGAAATGAATGTTTTTCTCCACTGAGCTACCCAGCTGAGTTGAATTTATTTGCATCAATTTATAATAAGTTTTTTTCCTGATGGTAAGTGCAGTAGTTAAGCATCAGTCACTGCAAATATGCACAAAAAAGAATCAAGCTCTACTGTCTACCACTTCTTAAAGCATGCAAATGGCTGTGTTTAATCGCTTAAAATAATTGAAATGGATTATTCACTCTTTAACTTCTTTCCATCTACAGTAACACTACATGGCTTCATTTAAAAATTAACATCTTTTAACAGCTTTTTCACACAGCAGGGAAAACCTCATCAAGTGTGGTATTCTTCCTTCTAACAGTTCTCTGTGGAGCACAGGGACATTTTCAGTTTTCTGTGGCTGGACTAGCCTTACATTGGCTCATTTTCATCTGACCTCAAGGTTTTCACATCATTAATAAAGAGATAATCAAAACAAAGGGTATATACATTAGAGTAGGAAAATTTTGCATAGTTTGGCACTATTATCATATATGACCTTAAAAATGGAACAAAATGAAATGCACATAGCAGAGGTGGTGAACCTTCTAAGGACTGCTTCCAAACATCTTTCCTACTGGCAGCAAACTATTTTCAGACCTCCCAACTCTGGCCACCGTGATAGTTACTGCTGTATGGGGTTTATTTCTTTTTGTTTCAGCTGTCAAAAAAAATTTCCAGCGATAGCTTTTTAAGTCAACTAAACATATTGAAATCAAAATAAAACACTGACATCACTGGGACAACAGTAACACGGCTCAAAAAGAACATTTTGTTTAGATTCTAGGCTTGTTTACCAATGGTTTTAACTTCTTTCGCATTATGTCCCAAAGTGCCATTGCACCTGAAACCTGATCAAAAACTCATTGAAAAAATTAAAGTGTCCTCTTATTTCTGATGACTTGATATAACCTGCGTCAACCAACTAAATCTGCTAGTCATGCCTCAATAGTAGTCAGTATTCTTCAGGATGAAGATCATCATAACTCTGCCTACACTACATTTCTTACTGTTGAAACCAACTGTGCAAGCTAGGGCTCAAATTTAAACTACACTTTTAAAGCAGTAATATTTTTCTGACCTAATTTTGCTAAGACATCATTAAAATTCCAAACATGAAATTATACCCAAAAAAAAATCCATTCTACTGAATAACAAACACTGGTAGAATTTGCCACCAAATAGAGTGAAACCAATTAACTTCCAGGGATACATGAACTAAAAAAAAAACTGTTAGAACAACATGTTACTTCTAAGCTCCATGCCCTACCAGACCTGGCTTGTAAGAATCATGCGGGTAAGATGGAGGGCTGGCTATCAAGTGGAATCAGGACACCCCAGCAGAACCAGCAGTGCATCCTAGGGGTTAATACTGCATCCAGTCCTGTTCCATGACTTCATTCATGATCTGGGCAATGGGGTAGGGTACAGCCTTAGCAAGTGTGCTGGTGGAAAAAGCATGGAAAGGGCAACTGATACACCAGAGGGTCATGCTGCTGTTCAGAGGGATTTTGACAAGCTGGAGAAATGTGCTGACATGAACCTCATGGAGTTTAGGGAAAGGAAAGGTAAAGTCCTGAACCAGGAGACAAACAATGCCAAGTACCCACACGTGCTGGAGTTCACTCAGCTGGAAAGCAGCTTTGCTGAAAAGAACCTCTGGGTCCTGGTGGTCATGATGGTGAACACCAGCAATGGGGCCCTGCAGGGACACACTAACAGCATCCTGGGCTCATTAGGGGTTTAGGGAGGTGATCCTTCTCCTCTATCAGTCACTGCTAAGGCCATAGCATTTGAGATATCAAATCCAGCTCTGGGCATACTGAAGACAGCCCTGTGAAAGGCCATAAGGAAACTAAAGGATTAATTAAGGGCTTTATAAAAGCATTGGAGCATCTCTCATATGACAAAAGCATGAGAGAGCTGAGCTGTTTAGCCTAGAAAAGTGAATGAGGCATCTTATCACTGTGTACAAGTATCTGAAGGAAGGCTGATCTAAAGATGGAGCCAGACTCTTCAGTGGTGCCCAGTGAGAGGAGAAGATGCAATGGGCACAAACTGAAGCCCAGGGGTTTCCCTCTGAACATTGGAAACACTCACACTGACCCATGCGGCCCAAAGAGGTTGTAGAGTCTCATACCTTGAGATGAATATCAAGAGACATCTGGATATGGTCCTGGACATCTGGATATGGTCCTGGACATCTGGCTCTAGGTGGCCCTGCTCAAGCAGGGGAGGTTGGGCCAGATGAGCTCCAGAGCTCCCTTCCCTTCAACCATGACATGATTCTGTGAATCACATCCCATTGCATCATACACAGCTGCTTCAGCAAAATACGAAGATAACCTGCAGAGTACCATTAAGCTAAATAATAATAAAAGGCTTCTTATGAAATAACTGAGAGCCTGTGGAGGGCTTCTTTTATTACAGGATTTACTATGCTAATTTAATTACAACAAGGTGATTACAAAGTAAGTAATCCTATTTAGGCAGGAAGTTGACGCTGCAACTCTGAACACCTTACTCAGCACAGGATTAGAACTGCCTTTTGGTGGTTACTTTCACCTCCAGAAAGAAGCACTTCAAGGCAAGTTATGAATATGTTTAAGGACACAAGATTGTACAAAAACTGTTCTACAAATAGACAGTGTAGACACACAAGAAGAAAGGGGTGTGGCTTAATGCAGGCCAAAATGTTATTAGCTTTCCTCATCTGAGAATGACCAACAACAATAGTTTGTACAGTACAAAATTTCTTCCCTAATGACTTCCACCTGCTGGAGGGCTGCCATTTGTCCCACATCTCCCTGCAGCTGCTCTCCCATCTACTGCTGGAAGCCACTGCCCTCTCTTTAGATAAGATCTGAGGACTGGAGATGGATGATACAGTTGCTCAAAGCAAGCACAAATCTTTTCCCAGTTCCCAGAGATCCAGGCAGGTCTAGAAGAACTGTGGGATTGTTACCACAGCACAGTCTAGGCCTGATCAAGTAAAATGTTCAAGCTCAACAGTCTTGTGCAGAAACTGAGAAGAGGCATTAGATTCTTGTCAGAAGCCAATTGTTCCTCCACCAGCATTGCAGAATCCCAGCAGCCCCTCATCCAGAACACTGTAATTCAGTTTTTGTACCACTGCCTATCAGCCAGCCAGGTTGTGACACACTGAATGCAGTGTGGTAAGGGATTAGGAAGTCAAATCAGTGGAGAACCAATGGAATTCATCACCATCCTCAGCAGTATGACAGGTCATACAAACCTTGCAAAACAGATTTGCAAAGCCCAGGATTTAAAATACACAATCTTTCCTACTCAAATGCTAGACTGAGATCATTGAAATTGCTGGAACCTTTACCCTCGTTCTGATTACTTTGTATTATACACATGTGATGGTTGGCCCATAAAGCACAAGCTGGAAATGCCAAATTTCAATTTCACCTTCTTAGCATGCAAAGCATACAGCAAAAAGGGATAATCAGAATCTTAGAAATATTTACTTCCTGTTTCCACAAGAAGGATGAGTTTAAGCATTTTTTTTCCTAGAGTTTTGCTAGCCAGACATTTGAAACATTCTATAAGATTCCTGTATACCCTAAATAATATACTTCTCTGAATAGAAACTATTTGCTCTGTATGACTAAATTCCACAGGTATTTGTTTCCTGAAAGAAACAAACACATTAAAAATAAAATAATGAAGTTTTAATAGCAAGAAATTTAATCAGTATTGTGTGCTCCAAGCCTATGAAGTTTTTTAAAACACCAGGAAAACAGTTAATGGACATTTAAACACTGGGTTTACATATTCCCTTAAAAGTGACAACTATCTCAAATGGGTATTCCATTTTTTTCCATATTTTTATGGTCTGATTTTGTAGATACATAATTAATACACTGGTCTGTTTTAAACATTTAAAATAAATGTTGACTGCACTTCAAAAAAATAACCACAGATTAATAATATGCACCTTTCAACAGATCCCTTAAAAAGACATCAATGGCTTCATCCTTCAGAACAGAAATACACAGAAGTAAGGGAGCATCAACAAGAGCAACCAAAAGAGAAACTCAGTCACCTAACAGACGAGGAATCAGGTCATGATATCACAAAAATCAAGTCATTAGGGTCCACCTCCCCCCACTGAAGCCAATGAGAATTAGACACAAACATTTTCTTAAGAGGCAATCATAAGCACTTTAAAAAAAGTTCTAGAATGAGAGCTGGTGTACTACCAACATTATATATACACCAAATACATTGGCATTTAAATTGTTTTAGATTATTCATTATTCTTTAACAACTTTTCTGCCACACAGACTTGAATCAAACACATCAGAACCTTGATACTGGCCATGAACTCAATATTTCTATTGCATTTCATGATTAGGAAATACAATACCTCTGTCTGAAGTATGGCAGCTCTCTGTTCTTTGGCAGTAAGGGACTCTTTAAGCACTTCAATGTGTTGCTTGCAATCTGAATTCTGATTGCTAAGGGTTTCAAGCTTAGTTTGTAAGGCAAGAAGTTCTGATTCTTTCTTTGAGAGTTCTTGTTTCAGTTGATCAATCTGCAGTGGGGGAAAAAAAATTAGGTCATTAATTTTGTCTCCAATTCATCGTTCCACTGGAAATCTGAAAGGTGTGAATGAACATGATATGACAAATCAGACACCTGTGAATTCTGGAAGAGAATTAAGGTTCAGACTTTTTACACTCACACCTTCAATTGTGTTTCTTGCAATTTAATGCACTCTGTCTTGAGAATAAATGCCCTGTTGTTGCAGAAGTTAAAAGGAAAATCTTAAAGATGATTTGGCCATAAATTCACCATGGACCTCACTTAAGTTCAAAGGCATGTATCCCATGTGTGGCAAGTCTGGCAGGACAGCAAAAATGCACAGGAAAAAAAATGTTCATAAAAGCATAAATTCAATCCTTCCAACAGCATGATTCCCATGACTTATCACTGGCCAGAATGAATCAGGAATTTTTTAGGAGTCTGATAAAGAAAAACCAGCATCTTAGGATAGGAAAACAGAAAAGTGGACTTTTAACCTTATGCTCTTTTAACCTTATCCTCTTCATGCAAATTTGTTGCTGCCCACCATCCCCACCTCCTATTTTTCTCCCTGGCAGTTCACATGGAATTCTCAGGTAGTAGAAAAGCCAAGCCAAGAAGACTAACTTAAGAGAAGTCTGGGGAAAACATTATACAAAATTCCACACAATGAAAGGGCTCCAAGATTATAAAAGCTTATCCCAGAGGAAACAGCAGAAACCCAATACTAAGACAGGGCTTCCGAATTTAAGTGAATTTAAGGTTCATCAGTAAGTGTCATGGAATTGTGATTACTCTCCTCTTTCCACAATGATAAATGAGAAGAATAGCCAAAGAACACAAAATTGTGGTGAATTTAGAATATATGAATCAGAGCAAAGCACTGGACTATATACAGGATGATGTGTATAGGTGAAAGGATGGTGAATTAATTGGCACATAACTACTCCTAAATTCCTGTGGTATAACACTGGTCACCAGCTGAATCCAGATGCATCACCTCATGAGGATTATTTGAAATAAAATGCCTCAGTACCTCTGCATAACTCGGAGAAATCCCTTCCTTTATATGAAGAGCTCTTTTCCATGTCCCAACAGACACTTGGGATGCAAGAAATCTAGAGGTGGTGGATGGAAGATGATTCAAAAATCCCCAGGGAAAAAAAAAAGAATATTCACAGATCCACAGGTTGATCCTACTCAACCACATTCCAAAGATCCACATACTAAAACATTTCACAAATTCAGTGCTCTATGGTACTGGAAATATTCGCTGCTGGTCAAAATGCCTCTATTTTGTTTTACATTGCAAGTGCATATTTAAAAATTAAATTTAAAAGCAGTGATTCTTCCAACTACAGTCCATATGCATGTCTTAATATATTTATTCCTTATTTCTTTTTATAAATCTTTTTCTAATATGTTTGCAGCATTGCTTAAGGTGCTCAGATAGTCACCCATAAGCTACTGTAGAGAATCAAGAATCTGCCTGGCACTAAAAAAACCTCACCTTTAAAGTCTGAAAATATCAAAATAAGAAAAGAATCATACAAAAACCAGACATGAGGAAAGAATGTAATTAAAAGCTGCTAGAGAAAGCTTTCTCTGGAAAGCAAACCACCTTCCTCCATCCCTTGCCAGAGCATGTAAGCAAGTATGGCAACCAAGAGAAAATGGATAGAAAATGAACAATGGGAAAATCTGTCTGCAAGATACAAAGACAAAACGTGGCTCTGCAGCCAATCTGAATTACATCACAGGCTTTATATGAGATACATGTGAATATCACAGATGCTTAATCTCTTCTAGAAACTCTTCCCCTTCTCTCCATGACACAACCCACACCCTGAGAAATAATAAAAAAAAAATATTCAAAAGGCTTTGCTTTCATTGCAGGTGTGTTCTTTGTGTTTAAGAAACAGAATCTGTTTAGTGTAAAGTTCTGGCTACAATATCTACAAATTGTCAGGAGTTTAAAAATGTTACAGCTCTCAAAAAAAATTAAGAGTTAAAACACAAACCAAATGCACAAAGATTGTTGAATAAATACGCTGATGTCTTTTTAAAATAAATTATCAGGGTGGAAAAGTACTAAGATTTCCATTTTAAAAACTGCCACAAAAATAAAGAGTTACAATAAAAACCTATAAAACTTATATTAAGAAATCTCAGGCATGGGTATATTCACTTTTTTAAAGTTCTGCAGTATCTCAGTGTGTAAAAAAACTAATTGAACAGGACATTAAATAGATTGTTGCCTCTAGCAGATATGCAAACATTTTAGCTGTATCTGAAGTGATGTGGAAGACCAGCTGTCATGATTCAATGAAACCTCATGATCTCATATAATACAGACAGAATAGATTTTTATTCTTTATAAGGACTAAAATGAAGATAACCTACAAGTCTGGATGTAAGTCCTGTAGCACAAAAAAACTCCAAGTTTGTCCTCTGACCCCGACCCTCCCACTATCTCACATATTTCATGTGTGTAATTTGACTGTCACCACTTTTTCAACATTGCCCAATATGATCTTGCTTCACCTCCTTTCCTGAAACCCTAATTCCTTTTTCTTCCTTCTCAATTTACGATTCTGTCACCTCCCGTAATTTCAGTTCTTTAGAACCCATTAATTTTCCATTTCCAGAAAACCATAATGGGTGTTCATCTGTTAGTTTTTTCACACCAAATTCTTATGTGACATTATGCAGAGTAACCAGAAAACAAAGAGGAAAAAATCCAAGCTTTTCTTCTGAATTTTGCACATGAAAATCAATGGGTTAAATCTTTAAATAAATAATTCTGTTAAATGAAACTATGCTGATTAATGCATCATAGGATTTGGTCTGATGCAACAAATGACAACTGCTTTTTGAAGTGAAGGACTTAAGAAAAGGCAAAGGAGTAGCAATGCAAATCATGTGCCTGCATACAGCAGACCCTACAAGTCTTGAAAATATAAGCAGAGTACAATTTGGTATCACCTACGAAACAAAAGTCCTTACTGCAAAATGACATCAAAAGCTAAAATCAAGTAGTTTTCATTTATCCAAAATGTTTTACTCCTTCACATCTACTGATTACTATATAGTAGAGATTTACCAAGAGGAGAAATGCAGCTTCTTGCATTGGAAATGGTCACATTAAACTTTTCTTTTCATTATTTAAGCAGTCTTAATCTCTTTTATAAATAGATCCTACCTTATTTTTCATGAACTTTGAGTGACTCTTGTAAACTTCTATTTGTTTGATTTCTTCTTCTCGGTCCTCTGTATTCAGAACTCCATTTGTCTTTAACATCTGTATTTCATCTTCAAGATCTCTTATATTGCGCTCAAGTGAAGCTATTTTTGTATCCTAAGTTACAAAAAAAGAAAGTATTGAAAATTATATGAGACATATATTAAAGAGTAACAGAAGCATATCTGTACTTGAATGAATATCAAATAATGAGACAGCAAAAAAAATAGATGGTATAAATAGAGAATCCACATAAACCCGAAAAAATTCTATCAGTTTTAGCTTAAAGAAATGCAGAATTCAGACCAGATCTCTTTCACCATAGTGGCACAGTGTGTAGAGAATACATTTTGGTCAAAATTCCACTTAATTCCTACTCAGAGATGAAGGGAGAAAAGCAGATGCCCTATTTTTCCACATATGTATGATAACAAACCTTGTTATCATTAGTAACCACCAAGGCCTGGCTATTCTTCCAAGCCCTCAAACACCAATTTGAGCCTGGAAAGACCAGCCCATGTCTCTGCAGGGCAAAGGCAGAGCCATTGTGTGCTCAGCCTGAGGCTCAGGGTCCCGTTTTCTCTGGAGTTCTGCCTGCTCTCAAGAGAGAGGAAGGTTGTGTCCTCAGATATTTTTGCTTGACTAATCCAGCCACATCACTAAGAGGGGATTTAGCACTTTTTATTGTGAGTCACAAGATAAACAAAACCACAACCATGAAGAAATTCTACATCCCAGCAACAGCTGCCATGTGTGCCAGCACCACACTGAAAAACAGTGATAATTTTTTGTTATTTCCAGCCATTTGGAAATTGTCTAAGTCCCTTTTGTGAGAGTTAGAAAGATTACAAAAGTGATTACACAAACTTGTCGCAAATTTCTGTTTGAAAGAACATTGCAGAATGACTCGTTAGGAAATCTGTTCCTCAACATAAAGGATCAACCACCCATAAAATATTAGAGATTGGGTGAAGTTCTTGTACCATTGAGATGAATATTATATACATTTTTTAAATAAAATTTTAACTTTTTTTTCAAAGCCACACTAAAACCAGCCTGATTGACTAAGACCAGGTTATTAAGTTAGAAAGCTAATTTGGGAAAAAAATACAAATGGAGTTGATCCTTTAACAGGGACAACCTAAGCTTGAATCACTGCAACTTTGTTCCTGTTGCTTTCTTTAGATTGCCTAAAAACAAGCAAAAACTCCAACTCCTGTAATAATTTCTTTCATAACAAAGCTAGGCATAAGTAGCACTTTAAGATACAGAGGAGTCTGGATGAAGTTCCAAAAATCATCTGAATTTTTGGTACTGAAGTGAAAAAGAATCTCAGACTATTTTTGAAAACCACTGTTACAAATCCATATAGAATGATAGCTAAGGACTAAGCAATGTCATTTAGATAGCCCACTGTCATTCCTCTAACATTTTTGCTTTTATCTTTATAGTCAACAATAAATGTCAAACTGAGAGAAGTTTTCTTTTATTGTTTTCTTATTCCAACAAAAATTAATTTTAAAATTAATTTCAATTCTAAAACAGAAAGTAAAGTATTGAGATGGAATGAAAAAGGGCAAGAATTCTCATTGAATCTTATCATTTAAAGAAGCTGCACAAAAAGCAAAATACTGCAGGAAAAGATACAGAAGTATTTAAAAGATCTCCAGACTTAACACAAAAATAATCGTAGATCTCACAGATACTATAAACAATTCAGCCTGCTCCATTAGACTTCATTTCAGAAATATTTTCATCCTATTTTTGAAGATAAAAGCAAAACCTAAGCTTCACTACACTTTGGAATGATTTTGCAATGAAATATATTAATACTTACATGACCTGCTGTGACATGACATCTGGGAATAGTCTTCATCAAATCTGCCCAGCTAAATCTATAAGAGTCTGCTTTTTTGTACTGCCTTTGTATTTTACGTGTTTGCAAATATAATATGGCAGAAAGAATTTTAGCACAGCCTACTACACTCTTTAGAAGATTTATACATCACAGAATAACATTTAAGCTTTATGAGAAATATCTAAAATAACTTGTGGAAGCATTTTCTGTACTTCTGCTTCATAAAACTGAAATCTCTGAGGAAAAGTTTATTTTTAATCAATCTTTGCATACTATGATCAGAGATGTGTAAAAGTTATTTTCCTGTGTCTTGAAAAATTGTCACCAAGTTCTACATTAGCTTTTTATTGAAACAGAAGCCAGAAATTTCACAAGTTTTGTGAAACTCAAAGGTACTGTTCCCTACTGCATGCTGGCTTGCCCAGGAAACCTTAGAGGTTGGACAACTGCTGAAAAGTGAAGAACTTCATAGGTCAAAGATAAAACAGAGAGCCCAGAGCCCCCTGTGGTACTGCCACAAGGGAGCTGGGCTGGCTTTGCGTTTGCCAAAAGTTCTGACACATTCCCATAAAATCTCCTAATTCAGCTGAATCAGCATTTTCTCAGAGAAAATTTCAACTGGAAAACTTTCAACCAGTCTTGTTGAGCCCAGGGTCCAGCAAGCTTTCAGAAACTGAAATGGGAACAGATGCAATATTTCCTTCAAACCTCTAAGACTTATCCCCATTAGCAACATGCTAAAAAACTACATAGGTCTGTCTTAAATCACAACAAAGATTCCTTTGCAATATTAAGGAAGCAGCTTAGTATTAAATGGTACTAATAACATCTTCTGAGTTCTAAAACAATACAGCATTTGTTCAGATTTTTTCAGTCAGGCCCTCTAAATCTGTTAAAAGACATAAGATTATGTAGCAGGCTTTGTGACAGAGATCAGGGCACTCACACTAATCTATCCCCTCCTTCCAGCAGTAACCAATACTTCTTCCTTATCTCCTTTATTAGAATAGTGTTGCAGATATTCTGTGAGAGGTTAGGGCTATTCAGGTTTCTGCTGGCTGGACCTAGTAAAAACCCACCTCTTTTGGAATGTGAAAAAAAGTAGTATGTGTCCTGATGCTGAAGAAAACAATATTTCACAATGGAAAAAGTCTAACAAGTGAGTTTCCACAATGATGTTTCATCAATGATATCAGTCCTTACAAGGCTCCCATAGTACATTTCCTTAAAACTGAGGGGCAGGAAAAGGGGAAAACATTTGTAAACAACCACAGAATCACAGAATATTCTGAGTTGGAAGGCACCCACAAGGATCAAGTCCAACCCTGCATAATACAGCATTCCAGGCTGTCTTACTCTGAAAGGAAAAGTAAGGAAATGCTACTGCTCATCATTTCAGATACATGATAAATTTAAATTACATCTGCAAAATTTTGCTTGTAGGGCATTCAACAAGCAATCAGAAAGAAACATTTGAAACTTCACATTTAATAAAGCTTTAATTTAAACTCTCTTATGTGCACAGACTGTCAACAGGCCATACACAACTACTCTTACTGTATGAATTTTTACCTTGGCTATTTAATACAGAGAATATTCAGGTTTATCTTTGAAGATAAGGGAAGTGAAAGTTCATGCAATCTTAACAATAGAGTATATTGCACTGCAAACACACACACACACTTCTCTAGAACCAAACCCGTACCTGAAATATCACAGCTGGATCAATACATAAAGATGGCTCTTTCTGCAAGTAAGGTAAACCACAAATATTTTCATTTACTTAACAGCTTACATTTATAAAGACTTGATAGTTGCTAGACTCTACATATTTTTCAATATCCTATCCTTAAGGTGAGTTCTAGGCCATATTTGTAGGCAATTTCTGATTTTCTCTCTCAAGTACTATCACTGTTTTAGTGATGATAGAATTAGACCTTAGGAACATGTAATGGCTGGATTGGAAGCAGCATTTAAAGATCATCTAACCCAAACCCCTGTCATGGGCAGGGACACCTTCCACTATCCCAGATTGCTCCAAGCCCCATCCAGCCTGGTCAGGATGGGGCTTGGGCAACCTGTGCCAGGGCTCCACCACACTCATCATAAAATTCTTTTTCTTTATGTGTCCAATCTAAATTTATCCTATTTCAGTTGAAAACCATTGCTCCTTGTCCTATCACAACAGGCCCTGTTGAAAGGTCTGTCCCCATCTGTAGCAGGCCCAGGGCCTGCAAGGGCTCCCTGGCGGCCGCAGCCTGAGACAGGAAATGCTGACTCATGATGGCTGGACCTCAGAAGGCCTCTCTTCCGCTCTCGGACCCTTGCTTATCTCTCTGTAAGACTATAGCTCACTTTCCTTTGACCCTTACTATTGGACAATTTCCAAAACCCCTGTAACCTATTTAAAGAGCTGCTTTTGCCCAGCTCAGCAGAAGAGCTGTCCCTGGGAACCTTCGTAGAAGATTCAACAAAGACGCTCCTGTGGAACCCCACGCAGCGCTTCTCCTCTCTCTCCCTGTGTCTGCCTGCCTGTGGCACCTGGCCAGCTAAGAGCTGAAATCACAATGAGCTGAGAACCACTAGAGCTGATATCACTTCAGCTTGCTAAGGCTGCCTGCAGCTGAGAACTGCTCGGGGACTCGGACAGGCAGGCCTGTGCCCAGCAGGGCCCCGTTATCTGGACCCTGCTGCAGCCCGCTGGGGACACCCTGAAACCCAGCAAGGGCCACATTACCCATCTTTGTTACATGTCCCCTTCCAGTACTGAAAAGCTGCCAGGCCACCGAGGAACCTCCTCTTCCCCAGGCTGAACAGCCCAACTGTGCCAGGCTGTCTGCACAGGAGAGCTGCTCCAGCCCTCTGATCATTGCTGCGGCTCTCCTCTGGACTTGCTCCAACAGGGCCGTGTCTTTTTTTGTCCGGTGGAGCCCAGAACAGAAGGCAACACTCCAGGTGGGGCCTCATGAGAGACGAGCAAGTTTTGACCTGATTCATGTGCTCAGGAGCACTTACCATAAAATCAAGTTAAAAGGGTGCTTCCTTTTAATGTTTTTTTACTATATTAAGAGGTGTTAATCAACCTTGAATATCACTGATATTCAGAATACATTCAAATATATCAGTCATTTTGTATGTGCCAGCACACAATATGCAAGGTGCAATTGCAAATAAAGGAAAGTATTTCCATGTACCATTTTATTTTATACTTTAACAGACTAAGATTTAGGCATGAGGGAAGAAATTGCAGTTTCATCATACATATCCACAGTCACAAAGTCAAAAGCAACCATTGCAACAAAACTAGACTAGTCTGAGGGTATAACAGGAGCATGTGAGAGAAGGAAGCATCCTACCCTCCCTCAGTTTTGTGACTCTGCTTTCTAGAAGAAGAAAGGGCTTCTGGAGAATAAGGTCAGTTGCAGAAAAGAGAACAGAGTAAAGAGTGCAGTGAGAGGCACTAGAACAAAAGACATGGGACATCTGGAAGCAAATGTGTCCATGAAACAAAACCAGAAAGTTAGGAAAGAACAGCCTGTGCAATGCATCTGAAAAGACAACAGATATCTGGAAAGGAATAAATAAAGCAAGAAAAACAGGAGTGAAGGCATAGGATGTGAATTTTCCATCTTTTTTTGTTTGCTTTTTTTTATTTTGCATGAATATACAGGAGATAAACACTGGTGAACAAGACAGCAGTTATACAGAAAATGCAATTGCTGTAAGAATAAGCAAGTATCTGCAAAGCTTTAGAGAGAAATGAAGAAGATGACAGGACAGGACAGGACACGTAGTGCAGATGATGTCCAAGACAAATAAACACAAGGGAGGATAGGTAGGAGAAATGGGTGTCCTTGATTGGATGAAAGGGAATACAGACTGGGAAAAGGGACAGCAAGAATTCAACAGTGGCAAAGGACAGAAGAAAACCACAGAGAGAATACAAGGATTTATGAAGGAAGGAAAGTTGTATCCTGGCAGAGCCTGGGGGAGCCATGGAAGGCACTCAGACAAAAAAGTGTTGAGGGCCTGGAAGGGGCTGGGTGTGGTGAAGAGAAATGCAAACTGTTTGGAGTCTCTGTGTGGGGGAGTGGATAGCCTGAGACTGCCATATTACAGCTAATCCTCTCCCTCCTTCTACCCTCAACATTGTAGGGAAACAATTCCTTCAATGCTTCATCATTCAAAACAAATGTTCCGCATTTTTTTCAAAACAAATGCTGTCTGGATTAAGACAATTTAAATTTACTTGAAAACATTCCAAATCTGAAACTTGTAATGAAAACTGCTGTTTAATCATGTGGATTTCAACATCTTAGATTTGTCCCTTTTTAATATTAGGCCTATTTTAGACAGGGGCAACCCCAAAGGGGCATGTGTTCATAGGGACAGAAAGAACTGCGTGCCTCAGAGGCAAAAAGCAGCTTTGCATCAGGACTCCAGCAACACTATTGCAGCCTCACTCACAACAAATGAAAGCCCTCACTATTAAGATCTGATTTTTGAAAAATGGAATATTGCAGCACACCCACCTCTCCTGGGAGTCAAACAGAAAACACTTCAGTGTCTCCAGGGATAGACACTGTCTGGAACAACGACAGTCATCACATGTGTCATTCATGGGTCCTGTACCGCCCCCCATCCCTGATCTTTTCAAAGACTTTTGGTACAGGAAGAGGAACTAAAAATTAACTTCAACATGTCCTTTACATTGTTATATAACCCACATGAAAGATTATACAGTATCCTAACATATTGCTTTTGTATCCCAGAACTTTTAAATTTATAATTCTGAATATTAATAGTAAAACCAAGTTTCTGAGCCAGCACCTTACTTTCCCATTTACTTAGGGTAGTGAGTTACCGCAGAAACATAGATTTCAGACAAAGACTTCTGAACTAATGTCCAAAGCAAATATACATCCAAAAATGGAATTCTGTAATAAATGTATCTTCTTTGTTACTCATTTAATAGATAATAATTAGTTTGGATTATAAAACAGATACTGTATTGATAAAGTCCTGTTGTTGTTTTAACTGTATGTTTACCACAATGTTCAGACATGCTGAACTCATTTGCTCATAACAGGAATCACTGGTAAAATGAGGCCTTTAATTTGCACTTCCTTTTAAGAATGAAATGAAAGACCATCATTAACGAATTTCAGGCAGCATTGCCAACTCAGAAATTATCTCAAGTCTCATGGTATTTTTCTTAAAGATGAACAATTCAGACCCACAGAATTATGCAAAAATATCAGTTTTCACTTTTAAAATTACTATTTTTATTCCTTGTTATTGTGGAGGGAAAAGCCACAACACTTTAGTAACATTATATAACAAAAAGAGTAAACTATGGTTAGGACTAAGAGAGCTGTTTCATCACATTTTGTCATACCTGCTGATGCACCTAATATTTTCCTTAGCTTGGCAGTAAAATTATGGCCTAATAACAACCAACAGAAGAACTGGTTTAAAGGTTTGAGGAGGAAAACATTTTACACTAGCCAGTTTATTCCATGTACTTTGGATCTCCTACACACACCCCCTAGTCTTTTTAAAAAGCAATATTCTGTTCTCGTTTTTCAGAAGTGCTACACTTGATTTTTAAAATTTTTTTAGAAAACAGACCAGGAGAAATAAGAACTGATTACTCCTAGCTACATAGCAAAATTAATTGACATGGTAAAGGAAACATTCAGTAACTAATGAGTAAAAGTCATAAATCAACACTTGCTAGGCAGCTGTCACAGCTGCTTGTTCACTCCCCCTCAGTGGGATGGGCGAGAGAACCAGAGAGCAGAAGTGGGAAAACCCATTGTTTGAGATAAAGCTGGTGTAATATGTAAGGCAACACTGAGCATGCAAGCAAAGCAACACACAGAATTCATGCACTGCTTCCCATGGGCAGGAAGATGCCTGGCTGTTTTCAGGAGAGCTCATCAGGCACAAGAGTTATTTGGGAACACAAAAGCTGTGACTGTGAAGGTCCTCTCTTCAGTTTGTGGAGGCTGAGCGTGATACAACAGTATGGATTATCCCTGTGGTGAATTTGGGTCAGCTGTCCTCCCTGCGCTCCCTCCCAGCCTCTCCCTACTTGCAGGGTGGGAGCAGAGCAAGAAACTGGGGAAGCTTTGACTCTGTGTAAGCCCTGTTGGACAACAGCTAAAACACCAGCATGTGATCAACACTGTTTTCAGTCTGAAATTCAAAACACAGCAGCAGACAGGCTGCTACAGGGAAAAGTAACTCCATCCCAGCCATACCCAGTACATGAGTTCATGCTGCAGAAATAACATACAGGGAAAGATGCAAAGACCATACCTTCATCTCGATGACTGTTTGCAGAGCCTTCGTCTTTGCTGGCTCAGGCTGAAGTTGGGTTCTTCTATGCAGTTCCTGTGGAGGGACACGATAGAAATAAACTTGACGACTCATCTTTCCATTATTTTAACCGCTCACATGAACTCATTGCAACAAAATAAAAGTCTGATGACAAAAAGCAGGTAACTCCAAGTGCTACAGGTGCTTCCCTGGCTGCATCCCCTCTGCCACCGCTGCACTCTCTGTCTTGTGTTACAGCCAACTCTGACAGCACATGCGCTATTTCTGAAACCCCTTATCAATAATTAACGGCAGGCGTGACAACCCAGCAAGGAATTTCTTAGTCCAGATACAATGCTGCTGTCGCTGCTTAAACAACAAAACTTTATTCAATTCTAATTCAAATACTGGAAAGTGTTAAATCTTCTACTGCAGTTTCTTCTTAATTTTTCCTCTATTGTCTGAAATAAGCAATTTAAACGCATTATATTCAAATTTGACATTTTAAGGATAATAATTATGTAGTGGGCTGACGCACCACACACTACAGTAGCATTAACATTTCAGTTTTCACGTTTTCATACTAGTTTTTATGCATCTTAATCCACAGGCAAAAGAAAAATGGATTGCATTGGATAAGACAAAGTTAACAGTACCAATCCATACTGGTCTTTATAAAAACAATAATTTCAAAAAATCCACAAGCAGCACTCAGTCTCATGAAACCAGAGCTCCATCTTGGTATGACATATCCTGATAAAAAAACTCACATAAGTAGCTGGAAAAAATGTAGAAAAGGTGTGACAAAACACTTTCATTTGAGAATTTGGTGATGCTTATTCTCTTCCCATAAACCATCTGAGAAGTTTATTAAAAAAAAAAAACCTGAAACAGGACAGATATTGTCTGATTTCTACTCCTTTGAAGTCCTTCTGCTCTAAAGGACAGAGTGCCATCCATGATGTCTTTATGTCCCAGTTCTTTCTACTTCAATGCTCCACACAGAATCCTGAACTAACCTTGTAGCCATGAAAAAGATGTTTATGCTTGAGGCCAAGGAGCCAAGGTCTTGCCTCCCTTATAACCCAGAAGATTAAAATTTTTTTTGTATCACAAACTATCAGTCAGTTTCTTCTTCTGTGTAGCAACAAACATATTGCTTATCCATGACTGAGAAAAAAACTGCTCTCAAAGACTAATTACTGTATGTTATTAAACTAAAGTCTACTGCTAATAAACATCTTTATAAAATAGATTTAAAAATGTGCGGCCTAATGTACTAAAATAACTGAAAGAGACATATTAGTATACTCAACACTAAGTCTGAACAGTTTTTTATTACATTAAATATACTGCAGGTACATATACATATATTTAAACTACCTTTAACAGGTAAAAGTCAACTTATAATTTTGCTTTTATGCATTTTTCAAATGCTTTGGCATTTATGAAATTCTTTCTGCGTTTATGAAATAGTATATCTGATTGGACCTTTTTCCTTGTGGCTTTTTCAATTTACATGCAACTCTCCATATTATAAAAAGAAAGAAATCACCTATGCAAGGAATCGCTCAATCGCCACCAGCTGTTTTTCTTAGATGAAATAAGTACCTTCACTGCACAAATGTTTTAAAAAATAAGAGTATGTAATGAATTTGTCATACAGTTACACAAAAGAATAGTTGGCCAGTCATACCACTATCAGATCAGCAAAAATTACAGCTAATTCTAAGACCAGACTTTGCTCCCCAGGGCCATATAAACTGAGCTGGAATATAAACAGGATTCCACACATTGCCCAGGGAGACAAACCAGAGTTTCCACCCCCTTAGCCAAAGATGTATAGACTGCCAAAGATGCGTATTCCAAGATGTCTATCATAGCATGAAGCCTTGCCTCATAATGCTTTTCCTGTTTGCTTTATGAATCAATCTGATGCTGGCTGACTTAAAAGCTTTTCTTCTCTATCCCTGACGGTAAAATGAAGCAGACTTCAGGATTCTGGAGAAGATCAGAAAATGACTCCCACTTTATTATTTTGTGTGGGTTTTCTTCCAATCAGATTCAAATGTTTGGAGACTCCCACAAGGCTCAGTTCTTGAATTTATGTTGTTCTATGTATGTGCTTTTTCATTTGGGGTACCTGATTCAGGGATAATCTTTTGGGGTACTAATTTAAGGATACACTTTATGTGCATGATACCTTACCCTGATTGTTTTACTGTCTGAGGTCATCTGGAGGCTTTCAAATTTGCCTGAACAGCTAAGCAAGAGATATTCTAGAGATTTCAGAAAGTCCTCATAGCCTAAGGAAACTAGATTTTTATCCATTACATCATTTCTGGAATGATGTCTATTTCTTGTTTTCAGTTTCTTTTTATAAAAAGCCCAGAGAGACAAATAAGAAAATGTGGGGGGCAGAAAAAATAGAAAACTTACTATGGATAGTTTATTTTAACCTTAACTGTATTGAAGGGAACTCTTGATTCTTATATCCATGAAAAAATTCTTGTGTCATCATCTCTGCAACAATCAGAGCCTATACTAAAAATCTCTCAGAGATGCCATCATTTATAAAATTAGATTTCCTTTAAATCCTTCTATATGACACCTGATTCTGAGTAACCACTTTACACATGCAAATTAATTACAATTAATTATAATTAATGCGTAACCAAATGCCCACACCTTGTATTTCCTGATGATGCTTAGTTGTCAAGGTGATTAATGCACCCACACAAAACTAGCAGGTAATCAGATCTCCTTCACATTAAATTTACTTGAATAGTCTTTGCTTTTAGACTAAAATGAGCTTCAATCCAAACTTTGTCATTGCTTTCTCCTTCCACATTAGCATCTTGTACTGGCCTCAGAAGCAACTTTAGCACAAAATCTTAACACTAATTTAAACACCAAAAAAAATCCAAAGAGGAGACAGATTATAAATATGATCTTAAAATACCGGTGGAATATGAATTCTATTGTTTTATTCAGAATTTGATAAGAAGATATTGGATTTTGTCATAAATCACTGGTGCTGAAAATCCCCACTACATAGCATAATCTGAACCTTATACTAATTACACAAATAAAACTGTGGTTTTATCCCACCTTTATTAAAAGACACTTCATCCCTTGGCTGCAGGAAAGTCAAGGTGCTGCAAACTGATCTTTACTCTGTTTCTGAAATATTTTATTAATGTTCCCAAGACATCAGTGACTGTGTTGTTCTCATTCAATGATACCAACACTGTCAATGTAGTTCAAGGTTTTACATTTATTTACACAAAACTGCCTAAAATACTGACATAAAGTGGTAGAAAGGAAATTTTAAAAATAGAAAAATAGGCAATTTATAGATAGTGTGAAACTGTGTCTGCATTGGAAGAAGAAAGAAAAATTATTAAAGAAGGCAGTATAAAAACTGGCATGAGCAACCACTGTGTCAGTAAATGTAGCTTTTTTTGCCTTCACAGACAAAATGCACAATCTGCAAATCACAGCAGACAATGGCATAAGAGCTGCTAGTTCTCTCAAACACCTCCAAGCACACTGGTTCCATTCCTCTGGAAAAGAAAGCCTTGGTAGTTCTTCTACAGGATCAGCTTGTCTGAACTATAAAATTTAGATCAGTAGTATTTCAATATTTCAACCAATTATTTAGGCAAAAGCACAGCACTTACCCAAAGTGTCTAAACAGTAGTGTTTCTTTAGCCAAATATACCATTAGAAACACTGATCAAATTCAATTTAACCAGAATACTAGAGAAATGGAACATACAGGAATTGATTCACACTAAACATACAGACTTATCTGCTGTTTTCTAACTCTTCACATCTACCCCCAGACAAAACAGCCTCACAGCAATTAAAATTAAAGTAGATTTAAGAAATCCTGATCAAACTCTTTGTCTTTCTGGAAACCATAAACTGACTACACAAAATTCCCATTTCTGTCTTCAGTGCACAGGAAAAAGAAGCCCTTTTATTGGAAAGGATTCTAAAAATCATGTTACCATTAATTTTCTTTTAAAAATTCACCATTATAGGTATTTGAACTCTAGGAGAACCTGTTAAAGAAGTTTTGTCAAATTTCAACAAATTTTATAGCTTGAAGAAATGAAAATGTGTGTACAAGAACATGAAATGAAAAATTAGAGGAAATGTGAAGAGCGGATAGCTACAAAACTTCTGCAGAGATTATCTTTGTAAATTAGGGGAATTAAAACTTGTTAAGTTCTCAGAGTTAAGCAAAATACTCAGATGCATACCTAATTCTCTCTCCATTTTTCATTTTAAATAAATAGATATGAATTTTGATTAATATGAAAGAAATTGCATTAATTAAGGACCACCACCAAACTATAAAACAAAGGTCAATAGTACATCATGACAGACAAGTCCAGCAATAATCTCAGTGGCCTCAGTACTACTCTTAAACAATGGGTCTGACACCCTCCCTGACCTACATTTAAAAAATTGGAGATGTCAAGAAGAGCACAAGGGAGAAAGGAGGAGTTTTTAGATCAGTTGAAAACCCACACTGAATCACAAGCCAAAGTATTTCTTTGCAATGATCAGACTTCCATTTATTCCTGAACTCCTGCATATAAGAGGGGTTTATGAAGTTTTACTAACAGACTATGAGGAAAAATAATCTGAGATTTAAGAAACTCAGCTTTTCTTTGACCTGTATGTCAAAAACACCTTAAGCAACCACATGCGTTGTCATACTGGAAGTTTGTCCTCTGGCAAGAGACCACATACAAAAAGTTTCAAGTGAAAACAAGGTTTGTATATGGAGCTTGAAATGCATGTGGGACAATTTAGTTTGTAATTGAAAGCACACAGAGTGTTTTCTGAAAGGAGCTACTGAAACTCCACTTTTACCAGAATTCTTGAAAATGTATTTGTTTTCTTTGTAGATGGAATAAAACTCCTAGGGGATCATTTCTGTTTTGCACAGTACCATTAATCTCTTGTCCTCTTACCAAAATTACTTCCCCAAATTTAGAAAAAGGGAAGAGCTATTGCTTTACACATATTTTCAGAAAAAGAAACTTTGACAATAAACAATTTTCTCCCTTTTCACCATTTTCTTTAAGAAGGCATACCAAAATGCTTGAGTGTCTGCAGTAAAGGAAGGCCATATATTTGTTTACAGGTGTGGTCCATCAGAATCAGTAAATAGCTGTTCCAACTGCTGCTTATGCTTCTGCAAAGCAAATATACTCTAGAAACATCCTGGCTAAAAATTTTTCTCTTTTCGGTGCATATAAAGATTAAAAATTGCACAGAAAAATGTGCCTTTTTTTAAAAAAGCTAAATGCTTACATAGTCATTTATTAGTAACTCAGGTGCACTAAAAAGAGTAACTTAACTTGCAGTAGGACACATAAATTAAACATTGTTGGGAGTTATAAACCAGGATTTTTAGCTATTTGGTTTTGGGCATGGGGATCTTTTTTTAGAAGACTATCTTTTAATAAAATCACATCTTCAAATTCTTAAAATGCAAAATCCTTGTTACAAATCCTTGGTGTAATCCATAGAGTCTAAAAACTCCTTATCCAACAAATCCATGATTTTAAAGACTTATTTCCACTACTTCCCTCCCATTTAGAAGCTTGAGCACACAAAGAACTTTTTAATAAGGCTGAAAAAGAAAGCAATATCCCATCAGTTTTGGAATAAATGTAACACAAACCATGGAGTAATAATGGAATTCCACCTTAGGGTGTAACTAAGAATAGACTTCCCTTACTCCTGCCATCAAAAGCATACAGGCAATGCTTCAAAGGGTAAAGTCACAACAAAGACTACTAAATACAATCCCAAGATCCAGAACACACAGTAGAGATGCTGCTGTGTGCCAGCTCCACTCTTCATAAACAATAAAAAACCAAAGCCATCTAAACATGGACAGTACTACAAGATAGGATGTTACCAGCAGTGCCAACACACAGTGCTTGTGGTATTTCTATAGCCACTTCATCTAAAGAGAGGAAAGCAGTTTTCCAACAGTTCTTTCTATACTCACACAGCTAACCTCCTGATAGCTTCCTTAAACAAACTGAAACCTAAGAGTTCTGTCCTAGAAAAACAAAAAGACCAAGGGTGATATTCTGTTAACTGCTTTCCCCACCTTCCAACCTATGCACACACCCAGCAATACTTATTTAATTTCTGCTCTGCACCAGTGCTTCTCTTCAGCCTGATTGCAGATGCAAAACCAATTTAAATTATTAAATTAAGAACTTAGTTTTCAAATGGCAGCAAAATAGCCCTGCCAAAACCAGACTCAAACTCGACAGCTCGAAGCCAGAAGGACTACATATTTCACACACTTGCTGCACAGAGTTCTTAAGGTTACTGCAGAATGTGTTAGCTGTTGTTAACACGCACAGAACTTCAAACATGTGTTCACTTTTCTGGTAGAAATCCTTTTATAAACTTAACATTGAGAAAACATCAATCACTGTAAACAGCCTGAGCCAACCCAGGGGAATGCTGGCCCACCCCCATGTTGCAGTAATATTTCAAATTTATTAGCACAGGATTTTTTAATTTTGAAAAGCATAGCTGTATCTACTAATGTCCAGACTTATTAATGGATATACTCTTTTGTTATTACCTTTTCTAGCCTACATTTTCATGTCTCTTTTCCCTTCATGTGGACTTGGTGAAATCACTACTAAAATAACTTACAGGTTTGATTTTCAGTTCCCTAATTCTTCAGGAAGTGCTTTTCTAAATATGGGTGAGTTTTACTTACATGCATTTAAAATTACTGCTGGCTTCGGCCATATAGTATTTAAACTTAATCAGTAAAGCCAGCAAACATCAGAGTTAATAAGACTTCAAATGTGTAAGTTCATTGGCTCTGTGGTACATCAAGTTTTTTAAAATGCAAATAAAATTTTGTGACAGTATTTGTGGCATCCAAGGGCCCATACACTGAGACAAATACTATCCAATAGCTCAGTCAATGGGATTGAGCACAGCCTCAGCAAGCTCACTGATAGAACCAGGCTGTTGGTTGGGAAGGAATGGGTGAGGGGGCAGTGACAGGCTGCAGGAATGGGCTCCTGGGAGCCCTCAAGGGGCAGGTCCTGCACCTGGGAGGGGGCAATGCCCAGTATCAGAACATGAGCATGGAGAGCAGTGCTGCAGAAAAGGGGTGGACATAGTGGTGGATGAAAACTTAAGATACTATTTTCTAACAAAGATTACAGTTATCATATCATCATGTAACAGAATATCAAAGCTCTCAGTTAACAACATTATCTCCCCTAGATGCTCAGGGAAATGTCATCCCTACATTCCCAAGTGTTCTATATAGCTGTTGGGTTATGCAAATGTATAGCAGAGAGGGACATGAGAGCAGTAACCTAAAGAGATAAGACATGAATATTTTTTCACACAATTTGAGTGATGAGCATGCTTTGGAAGGTGGGCATTTTGGTTTGTTTTTTAAAAAAAAACTTGTAAATAGCATACTTTTTAACTTAAAGCGAAAATTTTATGCTTGTCAAAAGAACTTGCCACACCACAATCAACCTAAAAAAAGAAAGAAATTAGTTTGCATTGACTTTTTAAAAAAATCCAGTTTTTGGATCTGCCAGAAACTGAATTTAAGGCACCCAGCAATTCAATGCAGCTATGCCTCTCAGTTGAGATTTGCCAACCAAGTCAGACTTTCTCAAGAGGGACTTGAGAAAAAGGGAAGAGTGGGGGTAATGTCTAAACATTTGAGAATGCAAAACACTTATTTCACTCTGAAATTATAGGAACACATTAAAATCAGAAAAATAGAGTTGATTCTACCTGAGAATATTGGAGTGAAGGAAACACCAATGTCCTCTACAACAGCCTTGCTGCACAGACTGTGTTCTACCACAACCACAGAAAAGAAATGTATTTCATATAGGAAATGCAGTCATATAGGAAACAACCTGCACAGGTAGTTTATTGAATATTTATCATCCTCGAAAGTTTTTCAAGAGTCTCTTAAAGTGAACCTCATATATCAGCTCACAATAATTTTTTTTAAAAAAGAGAAATAAAATCCACTTAGCACCTGCTCTGATTCTTTTTCCATTGCCTGGGAAACTAAGTGTTGCTTGGTAACTCAAATCCATCTGTTCAAATTTCCTCTTCCAGTCTTCCATTTTTATCAGAACAGAAAAACCCACACAAGAACTGAATATATGATCAGGAAAAAAAAAGAAACTAAAAACCACCAACAAAAAAACTACTTTATCACTGCATAAAAGATACAGCAGTTCCTTATCTGTTTTTAAATTATGGCAGAGTGAAAAGTGTCTGATGTTGTCTCTTAGGAACAACAACACTTCATATCACAGATAACTTTAAAGTATGGGAAAACAAATTCTTTATTCTATTCCTTTTCTTTACCTCAGGGCAACACAAGGAGCAAGACACTCCACTTCCTCACACTCCACTCCACTTCCTCACACAGTTCAGACTTCACCTTTCCTGTATCTACATGCTGCCATGAATACCTATAGATCAGGGGCTGAGGGACAGTTTAAAAACTACTTCCCTGTGCATCAGTACTCCAAATAAATGCTAAATGCAGAGATACTATAAATACAACCAAATGCTTCGTTTTTTTCCAGAGATGTAAATGAAAAGAATCTCGACCAAAATTACTGCTATTATTTCTTGTGATTAAAAACAGACCCTAAAGAAGAATTTTCAAAACTTTGTGAATCCATGTAATGATGCTTGCATAGGTTAAGACTGGAAAACTGGCAAATAGAGAAAAACTGCATGTTGACATAGGATACTAAATTCTGTGCAGAAGACATGATCACATGTATTTAAAAAATCCACCATGTTCCAAACAGAAGTGGTGGCAATAATAAACCACTGTTTTCTATATTTTCCATGTTTTACGTTTTTTTAGGCACAAAACTTACCTCAGTATAGGTATGGGGTTTGGTTTCTTTTGATAACTTTTTAAGTCTTTTTGATAACTATTACAGAAGGCCTGAATATAGCAGGTACATTTCAACAAATAAAACTGCCTTAATATACTGAGAAAAAAATTACATGCTATGTATTATGTGGTTTCTATATATTTTTAGACTCAAAAACTTAGAATTACTTCTATTATAATTATCTTTTGTCATATTTGTTTCAAAAGAGAGGCAGAGTCAGCTCAAGGCTTTTCAGAGTACTTTGTTTCAGGAGACGTTTTTATAAAGAAGACAGTTTAATGTTTTCTTCTCTTTGCCACACTGTTCTCTTTCTGACAAACACATTCTCTCTTTTATGCGGAGCACAGGACACTGTAATGCTCATGACCAGCCAGAAGTACTGCAGGGACCTCAATTCATACCCAAGAAGGAGTTTTCTCTTTTTTACCATTTCCCCTTTCCCTTTTATATTGAAATTAGAGCTTAACTTAACTCAGTCTAAGGCAAGTATGGGATGCATATACATGACACCATCAACCCTTCCAAGCTCTGGTTCATACACTGAAGAATATATAAAAAGCAGAGGGGTTACAAGCAGCCAGAAGTTTCAGCTTAGGTATTTTTGAACTTCCAGAATAAAAAAGTCTACATATTCATTCCTCCCCCCTTGCAGGATTTGCATATATTGATCAGCAACATTATTAAATAGACACCTACATGGACCTTTACCTACCTGCATACATTTCATACAATGCTAAGTATAGATATCACAATATCAGTTGCTATTCCACAAAATGGTCATTTTTAATCATCAAGGTGGCAAACTTCCCACTCTATACAGGAAACCAGAATAATTTATCCAGCCCACAGCCTCTCCCTTTCTGCTTATGGACAGTTATGCACACCACTAGCACTTTCATTAAAAACTTGCAACTCATCACTAATCAAAAGGCCAAAAGCACATTCATTTTATGTGTAAAAATACAGACATTTCCCATCCATAGGCAGACACATCCTGTCACTAAGTTATTCCAACAGCATTTTGATCATCCATTATATCTACTTCTCATTTTAAGGTGGGAGGGAAGGTCAGAACACACCTTCAGTGTTTTATGTAGAGTTACCTCATCCACCCAGTCTATCAATTGCACAACCCCAGCAGTCCCACTCAAGAACTGTTTCCTCATCAGGACAGGGAAAGACAACTCATGGGACACCTTATGTTCCAGAAGGAATCAGGATCCACAGTTTTAGAAATCCACAGTGGTGCCTCCTTCCAGGATCAGGAAAACACACGCAGTGCTCTCTTCAGCTTTGAGCAGCCCAGGGATACACTGCACTGCTTCCCAGGGGAGTACTAATGGCAATAGATTCCTTTTATTTATACCAGTTGGATGAACAAGTCTAACTCATTATTTATGAAAATATTTCTGAACTAGAGAAATTATTTTGATGCCATTTTGATTCAATTAGCTGGTGATCCCCATGACAAGCAAAAGTCTCAGTGGTAAGCAGAGATATGTAGAATAGAAAGAGAATTCCCAACATGCTTAAAGATTCTTGTTAAAGTCCCTGCAGTCAATAAGCCATTTCTTCAAGGTTTGTCTTACACTAAACATGTTCTCTAGTACAACTACAAGCTAAAATTCCACTTCAGAACACTTTTTGCCTCCCACAAATGCCAAAAACATAAAATGCCAGTAACAGAAATGAGAAAGGATATGCAATAATATAAGCAAAATGACCCATAAAAGTGTTGGATTACTTCTCCATTCTAGCTACATGAAAAAGACTGGTTTTATACAACTGTGAAACTACCTTCAGTTTGACAAGGAAATTTGCAACACAGGTTGGCAGAAGAATCTAGTGTTACTATGGAGATTTGATTTGTAGAGTTTCACTTCAAAAGAGCAATTCTCTTTGGAAAACACAGTATGTTGCTAGAGAATCCTTAGCCATAATGAGAAAAGCCAATCTAAAAAAATCTTGATCTCTATTTAGCACTTAATAAATGCACTAAGACTTCAGTCTACATACTGTTGACAAAATTAGCATAATGAAACTTGCAGGTAAGTGTATGCCAGATAAATTCTTTTCAGAATATTCTATGACCTAAAACTCATAATAGAAAACAGAGAAAACTTTAGTCTGTGTGCTAGCACATGGATTCTGATATGCATAACAAAGGAGAACCAACCTTTTCCTGACTTCTACATACATTTCAAAAAACATCTCACACACATATTAATAATGTAGTTCTGAAATAGCTGAGAAAAAAGTGTTAAATAAGTGAGAATTACAAAATTTAACTCAACAGTTCCTTGCCAAGTCTCCACCTTAAAGACTACTACATTTTAGGGGATGAAATAATTTTCTTTCATCATTTAGTCTCAAGCCTAGTTATTAGAACATAAATATTAATGCTGTTAACTCAGTGATTATCAAGTTAACAGAAAATGTCTGTGCACTGAGACTGCAATGAGCTATTGCCCCTCACTTAAATATATTTATGGTTCACCCATCCATCAATTTTACACTTTTCTTCTGATACTTCTGTTAGGAGTTAGGCATTTGTAAATGCTGACACTTCTCTTTAGAGATTCTGTAACTCATACTGACTATTCTTTTCTTTCTACTCTCCCTTCACACTACAGAGCAACAACTCTTCACCTCAATACCACCTGAAATGTTTGATTTCACATTTATTTCATATTTCTTTCTCAAAGTTTTTATAGCCTTAGACAAGGTCAGTCCTAACAATTCTTTCAAATGCAGCAGTTTGTTTTCTATGCCTTCCCAAACATCCCTGTGAGGAATTTGATCTAGGCCTTCTGTAAATCACTAGGGAGTTTGAATCTGACACTGGTTTAAGCACACAGGACTCACTGAACATGCCAAATCTTCAGTCTAGATAGAAATGCCATTCATACACATTCCATAGTTTCAACTCACTGCTTAAGCTACATTTAGAAACTCTCAACGAGTACCAATTTACCAAATTGTCACTAAATGACAAAAAAAATCTGCTAAATCACCCAGTAAGTCTATAAATTGGCAGATTTTCCTTAATTTAAATATAGCAGTAGACTGATTATAACTATTACCCAAGCTCTACTGGCATCAGATAAAAAAGCTTAAAAAAATATTTTGGCACAAGATAATTCAAAACAAAGAGTTCCAGATAATCTAAGGGTTAAAAACTATAATACGTAGGTCAGTTGTACAGAGAAGAGAGAAACTGTGTGGAATAAGAACAGAAACCTAGAGAAAAGTTAGCTGGTGGAAAATTGCCAACTACATAAGTCTGTTGACATATTACAGAAACAATTTATTCCATAGTTTACTTACTGCATTACTTCTTGGTTAAATACTATCTGGTTATTTACAGCTCTCTATGGACTCTCACAATAGAGTCAGGCAGATTTTCTAGGCCCCTATATCTTACACACAGCCTCCATTTTCAAAATCACTTCTTCACATATCCTGCCAATTGATGGACTTATCCCACTAACGTCAAAAATTCTTGGCATCAACTCCTACCTAACAGCAATATCTTCAGGAACAGGTCCACAGTCAGTACCTCATCATGCCAAAGGATCCCTTTACAGGCATTATTCATTTTCTATCTGGATATTGCTCTGTGCCTTTTTTCAGAAGGCTGGATTTCAGGGCTGAACTCTGGCTCTCAGCAGGTCTCTGTGAACCAATGGTTTGACTCCTTATTTACATCAGCAGAAGTGTAATTCTAGTCAGTGACATCACTGCAGCAAAGTCATTGCAGACTATATCATGTGCAAGTCTGTTAAGTATAACCATGAATATGAGGATCTTACTGTATTTAGAGGCAATAAAAATGAAATGGATGTAACATTTTCACTTAGTAGCAAACATGCCAGCAATAAAACATCATACTACGTTAGATCTCTTACTTGCGCTTGTCTCTCTCACTGCTCAAGTCCTCCACACCCCATATCTCTGTAAACACAGTTTGGAAGTGTATTATTCTATGAAAGACCTAACACAAAGTTTCTTTGTAATTTTAATAAAAACATACTTTAAAATAACTACGTTTTATATACTTTTATTGAAAGTTCTTTGTCTTATTGCATTTGGATGACAGCATTTTCTTTAGAACAGTTTACAACACAAGGACATTTTTGTAGAAAAAAAAATTAGTGCAATCTAATCCTTCTTTTCACAGGCTTCTTCTAATCCTCTTATTTTTCGTGTTTTCTGTGAGGAAAACGATGGTACACAGCATGAGCTCATCAGAGGGTGACCTAAGAGAAAGAATGTGACAATGATGGTTTAATTTATTTTATTTTACAGAGCAATTAGGTAAAATGATTGTGATTCTGTACTTCATTAATATCTATCATGTAGCATTCTAAGAAGCAGCTACTATATAGGCCTCATATCATATGGCCAGAATTACAAGCCAAGGAACTGCATCATTACCTGCCTCCATTTAGTTTTTCAAGTTGGGATCATCAATTCCTTTGTCTGACCTTCCTCCTATGCAATGCATTTCCACCAGATGTTAAGAATCTGGAAGACAAGAAAAGGGAAAAAGAACCCTAAATTGATCTGTAGCTCATATCATTATCCAGCCCCTTAAAACAAAAAAAGCAAACCAAGAAATTAAAATATAATGATAAAGTAAATTTAACTGAAAAATTAGAAAAGAAAAATATTCCCAGATACATGCACAAATTGTTAGCTCTGTGATCACAAACATAAATATGAGTGTGACTGACAAATAATTCATTCACTGGAGCAAACTTACCACAGAAAGGCTGGTAGGACTTCTGTGGTTCACCGGGAAGAATGGGCCACTCTGAGGGCCCCCCTTTAGTTCTTCTGCTACACCCTGATGTTCTCCTCATCTGCAAATGTATGCATGCAGAACAATCCCTATATTCAGAATAAGTACCATTGTATGGGGTTCTTCTGAATTTATCAATGACTGCTTCACAAAATGAGAAATGGTCAAGTTAATGAGGGTTTTCTTGCTCAGGAACCAGACCTGAGTATGGTTCAAAATGTCATTTGTGGGTTCTCTTACCTATCTATAGGAAGAGGATTTCAATCTCAATATCTTTCTCTCTTTTCTTGAGCATATTAATGCTACCAAATTTCTGTTAGAATAGCTTTTAAAAACAGTTCTTGGAAATTCAACTCTATCACAGCTTATCTGGTTGTAAACAAGTAATCTGTTTATTCACAATAAACAATACTTCAGAGGTTAGAATTAAAGAATTTTTCACACATTGCTGTTTTGCTTATGCATTTCTCAGGGGCTTGGCTGTTGTGTTGGTTTGGGATGGGGTTTTTTTTCAATAATTAAGACTCATATGAATTATTTTTATCTTAGATTACTCAACAGCCTTACTCATGAGGCAATGACTTCCTGATAGTCATATAGGTTTCCAATACTTGCAAACCAAATATTCCAGGCACAGTGTTTAAATATGGTCATGCTCAATTACCAACATCTAAATACAGATGTTTATATCCATATTTGGCTGTTAATCATTATTTACCTATACCCATCTGAATTGTCAAAGTTTACTTTATTGGCAACTACCAGGTGAAGAAAAAGTGGAATCTGTACTTCTATTATTAGATTATCTCTATAAGGTCATTAAATTTGAGGTGACAGTAGACCAGAACTTTCAAGCCTGAGTGAGAAGAGACTTTGCCTAAGGGTAAGGCCTAAAGAACTACTGAGACAAGGCAAGAACTACTGAGAGACAGTAGCAATAGCTGGAAAGAGGACAAATTGTTTTCTAGATAACACAACTTATACAATTAACCTCATGGGCTTCCCTTACTATTTAAAGACCTGTGACTTCAGAATCTGAGAAACTCAAATCTAAACCAAACAATCTGAATAGTCTTATGGCTGGAAGGTGGGATATCTCAAAAGTAAGTCTCAAAGATTTAAATGCAATTTTTAAGGATAGGTACTCAGAATAAAATATGAAAATGTCCTTGCAACAGTGGGAGGAACTGCAGGCATCCATCAGCTCCTTTTTGCATGTGTTCAGAACGTCTCTAATACTGCCAGCACTAAGATACAAATTGTTTGCTGAAAATTGAAATATATCTGAATTACAGAAAATTCTTTGTCTTCCTCTTGGAACTCAGTTTAATGAGGATGTTCAGAGCATGTTCTGTCCTTCCATTCTCAAGTAGCTCAGCTCAGTACACTTGTACTGACTACCTTCACTAGGGCTGGACATCCTCAAATATCCACCTGGGAAACATGAGATTGCCATGAATACAGAGCTTCTGTCAAATTGCTGCAAAGCTACTGAGTTTTCTTTCCAATAATTCTGAAAAATCCCAAGGTACTATGGAAAAAGCATTTACCATTTAAGTAGAGTTTGAGGACTAGAAGTCTCATGGTATATTAAAGTACCACAAAGAAAACTCTCCCCTTTGTTTTTGCAGATTGTAAGAGTTTTGCACATTTTTTAAGCACAAATTCTGAATTTTCACATGAATACATATTAAACTCACTTGTGCGGTCTTTATATTCTAAAATTTATTTCTCAAATTTTGCTCAGTGTCCTTCAACCATAAAGAAATTAAGATCATATCCTATTAAGTTCCAAATATCCTAAAATACCAGCAGAACCTATTCAAAGAAGCCAAGCAAAATCTGGAACAGGTACATCTCACTGCTACTTCTCAGACCACTTCTCTGGTGATATTACATGAAAACAAAGCATCTTAAATATTCTAAGTTATGAAATTAGACTTTGTCAAGATTTAAGCAAAATCATAAAAACAGTTGTTCAAAGGATTTGCCTTCATCAGAAAAAAAAAACCTGCTGAGATTTTAATGCCAGTAATTTCCAACAGAGAACATTTAACAGAAAGCAGTCTGGGCACAGCTCAGATTACAAGTGAATGTATTTTATACTGAAGCTTTTGCATTACCATAACACATTATCTCATATAATTAGATTTTTCCAAAACCTCTAGAAAATGAACTTTCCACATGCTCTGGATTTTTGTTTATTGCCTAAACATGGTGTGCATGAACTAAACAATGCATTGTGGTAATAGGAATTATGAAAGAGCAACACTACAGCCTAATGGCCTATAGAAACAGTTCTGTAAAACCATCATCTCTAGCACAATATGTCTTAAACATATCACAGACTTTTAGTCTTTTATATCAAAAAGGGCAGAGATTAAAAAAATCCCCCTAATATAAATCCCCCAAAATATCCTTAGTACTAAACTCCTTAGCTCCAAAACTATTCTGCTGCTGCTATGATAATGAACATGCAGTCTAAGTCAGTGAAGAAATTGCATTTTTCACATGCCACCCATGAAGCTGCAGTATAAGACTTTTCTCAGTTACTTTCTGATATTTTTGCCTTTCCTATTTTCTTGCTATTTAGCAATGAACAGATGGCCCACTAAAAAATAAATAAATAAACCACAGCCCATACTGTAAGAGTCCATGAGCTACTAAAAAAAAAGTTTAAAACCATCTTTTAATTCAGTGCTATTTTATCTTAACATGTAAAACAAGACAGACTTTCACTAAAAAGTCAAAGAATTGCTTGCTCATTTAACCCCAACTGAGAAAACAAACAAAAAAGTTAGATTTGATTTCTCAGTGCATTAAATTAGGCAAGATTAACAGATTCATATATAAGCGCACTATATTTTGGCTCAGCTGTTATGGTACAATGACATCTAAAACAGCTTTTGACATGTGCTTTCAAGACAAAGCAATATATTGCTTCCAGTTATCACCTGTAGTGTTGACAATTATGAAAAATTAACGACACCTCATTACTTTCCCTCCTTCCTCCACGATCAATCATTACTTCAGTTCCTTTTCAAGAAATCCCCAACCAGTCCCTGAAAAATCCCAAAGAACTTTGTTCTTTACAGGTCATTTCCTGCTTTTTTATCGTGCTGGTTTCCAGGTTAGGTGAGACTCTGTCTCGGTGTGACAACATCTAAAATCTCATGTCCTTCAGGAACTTGCCAGCAACAAGAAATACAAGTGTAATGTAATAACGACTTCCAGTTCTGTCATCACATTGAACAATCCCAATACAAATTACTTTGTTCAGGTACCAGAGTGCATTAATCCATTCTTAATATACTGGTTTAACACAGCTGAGAATACAATGAAAACTTTCAAATATATCAAATATATTTCCTTTTTCTAGCAAGCTTTTGATAGGCTGTTCATGCAAGAAAGCATTGGAAAAACTATTTTCTGAAGTACATGTCTATAACTGCCAGGTGTTCTGTAAGACTCCACAGTTACAACACGCTCAGTGTATGCATTGCCTCTCCTTCACAGGAAGTGTCATTTTTTAAAATTTATTTTAACACCAAGAATCATGATGTATAGTGCTTCAAATCTTAAATGTTGGAAGGTAAAATTTAGACATCCAGAGCTCTGAAGGCATGCAAAATACAGAATTAGTGCAAAATATAGACAGTTCAATTTAATTTCTGAAAACAAAAAAGGTGCTCTATAGAGAATTACATTCCTACACTCAAAACCTCACCATTTTCTTCTAACATTTACATAAATTTTATTGCAACACTAAGAAAAGTTACTTTTGCATTTGGAAACATTTATGACAGAAGCATTGGTATTATCACTGTCTCAGAATTATTAGAACACTTAAGGATGCAGTAAGCAAGTTTGAATTTACACTGGAGAAAAAATCAAATACTTGCCTAAAACATCTTTAAAAGAACATTTGTCTGTCTTCAGAATCCATCTTTTTCATGAGACATTTCACCTAGTACTTCTATCATGCAAGAGAACTAAAATAAATCATCCCCCAAAACATTTTTACAGATCCATTAATACCACAAAGATCACTTTATATAAGATGCTATATATGGTATATTACTTACATAGAATACTATATTCCTGCAGCCAGGAAATGCACTTGGAAAAGAAAGATTCAGAGTGTGTACATTGACATGGATTTGGTGCATGCCGTCTGTATTTATCTAGATGCAGCTGTCATTCCCAAGCAATTGCTTTAGGAGGAGGTTGGGAAATAAGTGAAGTCCAAGCTGTGCACCAGGCAGGTGTGAGAGCCAGGCAGCCCCACAAAGTCACTGCTGTGCTGCACACACCTGGAACAGAGCTGGGAAAACAGCTGCCACTTACTCTGCACCTGCACCAGGGCTACACTCCCAGCATGAGAGAGGGAAGAACAAGGCATGACTGCTGCTGATCTTTGGACCCCAAGCACAGATGAGAGTGGAGGAGGGCGTGAAGTTGAATACAGAAAGCGTCAAAACATCTCAAAGAAATACGGAGAACAGACAAACTGGTAAACTTTACTTTTTCCAAGTTGCTTGTCGTGGTTTTTCCCTCTCAGTGAATCAACCCAAGCACTACGTAACACTTCAGGAAAGAAAATTTCTGAATAAATTCAGAGACAGATACTTAACAGTAATTCAGAGAGTATTCACAGACACAGTAACATTTTTAAGCCATCCTTAGGACTAACAGTTAGGGAAGAAGGGCTCCAAACCTTCAAACAAAAAGGCTTTTCTGACATCTAAGAGTGCCAAGTAGTTTTCTCATTATTTCAATATGCCTCAAAAGGAATACAGGTTAGTATATAACCTGATTAAATGTTTAATTCTGAAACTTGTCTTCGGCAAAAACTCTGAGTATGGCTTCATCACAATCACCCAATGATGAGAAACAGTAAACACCAAAGCAAGCCTAAAGTATCATGGAAAAGTCTCAATTGTTTCAGCCTGATACTGGCTGATACTGTTATTGCTGAATTCCTCCTTCAAAGTGAAATGGAAAAGAGATGGTAGACAAAACTTCAAAACATTAGATCTGGAATATTTAACTCAGCTCTGAAAAAGAAGGGGAGGACGTTCTTGTGGAAAGAGAATTCATGCAGGCCTTTCATAAAGCTGTGAGTTGCTGCAACCTCAAGTTGCAACAGTCCAGGGAAAGGCCAGGAATGCCAATGACTGCCAAGTGTACAAGACATAATTGTGACCGGGGTAGAACACAGTCAAATAAATTTAGTTGTCATAATGGCAAATGCAATTGTTCAAATCATGTATAAAACCTATTTCAATCTGACAAGCTTTCTTCATAAATTCATTCATGCTGTAAATTGCCTAAATGTTACTTTCCTGTAGTATCTATCCAGAAAAAGTGCTTCACCTGGCAAGCTAAATATGTTAAGCCAGCTCTTTTGCTCCTCTTCCCAGGAGTTTCTGCTCAAAGTGTCAGCATTTTGTAAATAACTAATAAGCATTTCACAAATATCACAATATCATGAAGCACATACACTGCTTGGCAGCATTTGCAATTTTACAGCCTACACCTTCCCTTATTTATGGAGTTTATGACTGTCATTCGGCCCAATTATTCTAGCAGGAAGGGATCATAGGCAATATTCAAACACATTTGACATTAGACCTAAAGCTCTACAAAACTGAATGAAAGATGCTTGTGAAGTCATCAACCATAAATTCATATACTGGTAATATTTAGCCTGCTAATAATGCAGTCATAATTTGTTTCCAAAGAAACAAAAGGGAAGTTTTTATGAAAATTTCTAATGCTATTTTTTCTAACAGACACAAAAACCACTCAGGTTTTCTGCATGCTTAAACCATTATTTTTTTTAGACTTTGCTGGAAAGCAAGCCATTCAGAAAAAAAAATGGTTAATAAATTAAAGAAAAATTTTGGATGTGGCACCTGGCTTCCAGATACATGTGATAGAAGCAAGAAACTCCTCCTGCTGAAGGACACAGCAGAAACAAATGATCAAAGTAGGCCCAGTTTGGAATCCTTCCAGAAGCTCCATCTTACCATCCTGAAGCCCACTATTGTTTTGATGAATTCGATTATCTGAGTTGGTGTTAAAAATGAACTTTTTTCCTGGGGGCCTATGCTTGTCTGTTCCCAATCTCTTGGTAAGAATTCCTTTTTCTGGCCAATCATGCTGTGCCTTAATGGTGCAGATGGGGAGGAAGCACTGCCAAGACCTCTGTAAACACTCACAATACTGTTGAGAGGCTGAAAGGTAACATTATTTTGATAATGGTTTCTGAAACTTGTTATCAGCAGAAAATCTTTTCTCTGCCACATGTCCTCCTATGTGAAAATATGCCATCTGCAAGTTGAGAGCTGAAAATTACTCTCTCCAGGCAGATCAGGAACAAGTGAGAACAAACTGATTGCTCTGACTGAAACATGCAGGTGTTCAGTCCACCAAGGCTCTGAAACAGACCAACATTTTTGTTAGGATAACAATGCATCTGCAATAAAAATCCTTCTTCCTGTGCTACAATGGTAGAATTTAGAATTTAGATTCTACTTCCTTTGTGAGAAAGCTCTACAAGGGGAAAAAGTTGTTTGTGCCATGTATGTGTGAAGGCGCTGCAAAATCAGAGAAATTGTCTACCACATATTTGTTCATCATCTTGCTCAAGATATGAAAACCTGCACAAGCATCTTTCATTTAAGATACAAAAAAAATAATATTTTTTTAAATAATTTTTTTTTTGAGAGAGAATGAATGCTACATCTTATGGAACGATCAAAGTGGTAACTCCCCAAGGATACTGTAATTCTTCATCAAAACAGATGTTTAATAGATGACAGCAAAGACAACTGAGCAGATAGTATATTGGGTGTTCTCATCTATTTGACACCAGCACTATCACTTATGAAATAGCAAATAGCAGCAAGCTTAATTAATCATAGCTGGGGACAGAAAACTTCCTCAGCAATGACATTGCCTATGATTCTTAAGATGTAGCAGAGAAACGTTCTTTCTCCATGAAAACACTGTTCTGTTAAATGACAGCTCCTTCCTCCAGATATTAAAACAAGGAATGCTGGAGCCATGGGAATGCCCAGTGTCTCACAGGTGCCCCAAGCTGAGAGAGGCTGTGGTTTAATTCAGCACTGCTCAAAACTTGCTAACAGCTGAAATGAGCACTGCTGGCTCCCCAATGTGCTTTCAGATGGGTTGCAGTTGCAGTATCAGAGCAAATACGGTGAAAATCCAACCCATCCAAAGAGGAAAATGACCTCTTAGTTTGCTCTTTAACTTTTGTAAATCAAATTACAATCCTTGACTAACACAGTGGGACCAAATTCCACCAATCCCTTCAGACTGCATTCCTGATTTTCTGTAGAAAGCTGCACTATCCTTTTCAGTCCCCTTGCTTTGGTTCTCAGACTTAGCTGTTCTAAACTGCTTTCAGATCACAGACCAAAACAGAATCTGCATGGAATTGTCTTTGCATTGACTCCCACTCTAAAATGAGCAATAACAAATAGGGTGAGATTGTCTGTAAAACAAGGCTGAAACACAATCCTCGTTCAAGAGAGCCATCTAGTGCCTTCATGCTCTATGTGAAGGATGCAAATCTTCAAGTTAGCTACTGGCTGATTTTTAGGAATTATTTAGGGCCTCATTTTTTCCCCATACTTTCAAATACCTAGTAACCAATGCAGTGTTTCATGCTCAGTACCTGAAGACCACTGCTCTAGTTAATAAACCTTGCAAAAATTCAGCAGATAATGAAAAAGTAGAAATTTAATTAAGTCAGTATTTGCAGGAACTTGCTGAAAGGATCTCATGAACTGAGGAATTCCTGAAGTTCTCCCTCTAAAGATTATGCATGAGAAAAATATTTTTCCAATGTTTAGTTTTGAGTCAAATAATGAGCAAATGAAAATAAAACCATATATTTTAGCATGCATTCATTGTTATAAATCTCAAACCTAAGGCCTATGTACTTTTATAAATAAATTTATATTTAGGGAAATGAAATGTGCAAAAGTCAAAGCCAATTAAAACAATGTGACTATAAAAAATAGATAACTAGATGTTAATTATCTACTAGCAAATGAAAATAATGCATTCTCCACACACATACTTTAAGGAGAAAGGTGTGTGAAGCTCATTCCCTTTAATAAATTGCCCTTTATTAGCCCCATTTGGAAGTTTTCCCAAAAAAAATACTGGTCTGAATGCAACTAGGAATGAGACAACATTGCAGAGCAATAGCAGCATAAGAACTCTGTTAATGGAGCACACAGCAGCCAGTGAAACACCACTAAGAACCTGTTTGCAGTTAGCAAGTACTGCAAACTCTAAGAAGCATCACTCTAACAATTATTACATCATTTTCCTTTTTTTTCCTTTTTTTTAATTAATATCAGTGGAACTTGGACTACATAAAAAATCTTCCATTATCACAGGTCTCTAGGAGAGAATACAAAGTGTGTATTTAGAAAGAATACATTCAAGTGAATTCTATAAAAAGCAGGGCAATGAAAAATATACAGAGCCGGTAACTACCCTAAATACACTCATTAGACATAAATGGCTCTAAAACATGTGGGTTGTTTTGTTTTTTAAAGGGTTGTTCCAGGGAGAAGATGTACTGATATATGGAAATAAACCAAGCAGGTGAAGACATTGGCTCCACCTACAGAAAAGCTACAGCAAACTATTTCCTTCCAACAGTGTAGCCTACCAGTAACCAAATCTGGATTCATTTATTTTCTCAAATCTAATCCTATTCTCCTTATATCAGTCAATCCCACTGACCTCATCTGACTCAAAAAAAAAAAAAAAAAAACCACACATAAACAGAATTTTGTCCTCAGTGCTTTTAAACACATCCACATTTTTGGTGGATATGTCTTTCAAAGCATTATTTGGGTTATTCACCAATATTTTAGCCAAATACTTATAAGGAGATGAAATATGTTTATAGCCATTATCAAAGTTTTGTATTTGTGCATAAATATATTGAGAGCCTTATAATCATGTTGGAATACTAGTCTCAAACTGTTAACAACCAAAAAAAAATTTCCTATTATCAGGATTGCCTCACAAGCCAATAACTACATCTATAAAATTAGGATATGATCTATTGACTAAATCAGAAATACTGTTTTGTTAAACAGTTCAATCTAACATGATACTTTTCCTGCATTAAGCTGAGTTTTAGGGTGAAACTTCAGAAAGGGTTTACATTATTACCTGTGTTCTACTACCTACAATAAAACTTCCACTTTCATTACTAAAACAAGCCAGCACATACCAAGGCAAAACTCATTTTCTTACAGAGAGTTTAAGACTTGCACAAGGAAAAAATTTAGCAAATGAAAAACTTCTTTTTTAGCAGACTGAGGGGTCAGGAGTGAGGAGGTTTTTTTTAAAGATGAAAAAACATTTTCTTCTTTCCAGTCTTTGCATCCTTGCAAGGGAAAAAATGCACTCATACATATATATGTATATATACAGATATAGACTCTGGCAGGAGATTGGCCTGTTGCAGTTTTCTGCAACTCCAGCTCGTGCAACAATACTTGGATTTCCAATCCAGGTAAAAGGCTGAGTGTTTGCTAAGACAAAGGAATTTCAACTCAGCCAACAGAGAGGGTCTAAATCAGAGAAGTGTACACTGGAATTCGAGGGCGGCCAACTCGCCCCTTCCCTGGAAATTCAGTTCTGATTCTAAGAAAATACATTAACACCTCAGAGCTGTGAGTCACCTCCATGAGCTATAGTCATTCATACAAAAAAAGACAGGAAGATGGAGCTAGAGAAAGTTAATTACATTACAGAAAAATGAAGTTATTGGCACAGAAATCAGTAGCAGCACATTTACAGAATGGGGAATATGAAAGAAACCAAAATTTATCATTTTTCTCTATTTCATTGTGTGCCTCCAAAATCTTTTCATGCAACCAGAAAGTAGTAAATGTGTGAACTGAGCAAAGAGCCTTGCAAAGACAGTATTTTATGTCTGGGTACAACACTTGAATTACTTCAATTTAAGCCAGTCTCCAGATTGGCTTCTAAAGGATGCACTTTCCAGGAATGCTGGCAGGACCAATACTGATCACCTGCACACACAGAAAGGTACATAAATCCAGCTTATTTATGAATCTGGTTTTCCCCTCTTCCAAAAAATATTTTTTGTAGTTGTTAGTATGAGACATGGCAGTTGCAAACTGACAGCTTTCTCATATATGAGATTCCAAACTACTGGTGGTGGTGTCATGGGGGTCAATCCTGCTTTAAAAGAAAGTGATTTCTAAATGAACAAAGCTTTCCAATCCTTCATGGACTTATAAAAACGATTGCAACCAAGCACCCTGGCAAGAATATCACAGGGCATAGCAAAATCTGAATGGGCTATGTTAGAAGTAACAACTGTTCTCTAGGGCATAATCAGGTTCTATTTTCTCATGTCTCCAGCAACTGCCAACACTGCAGAGTCCTTCTGTATACTTAAGGGGTCACCTTAGAAACACATATTACTATTGATATTTTGATAAAAAGCAATTGTCTTTAGAGCAAATGATAAGATTAATATTTTGAGTTGAGGCAGGAGAAATAAAAGGAAAGAGGTACTAATGAACCTAATAAAAAAGCTCAGTCTAGAATGGTTGTTAATCTGTGTAACCAACTTCAGTGAAGAAACGTTTGGTGTCGATAAAGCATTTCCTTAGTAAATTACTGCTGGCTCCAGTGTAAGACATTTACAGTAAACACCAAAAGTCTGCAAGGCATCTGTTCTATTCACAGTGGAAGAAGGAAGTTTGCTCCATTAATAACTTTAAAAACATGCAATAACTAATTCATGATGGCAGTTCAAATCCTATCAGCAGCCTTCGTTATTTGACCAAGCTGAGTTCAAAGATAGAGCAGTTTTAAATAGCCCCCTGAAAGTTTAGAAGTATACTTTAAATTATTATAAAGATGTGTTGTTCTTCTTTGCACTAAATACAAAAAAGCTGTAACTTTAAACCATGAGCAACAACATTATTTTAAGAATAAATGCAAGATAAGAGTTAAAATGTGTATATAAAATCCTATATGATCTCAGAATTTGTTTTAGTGAAATTGTATGTTGTACAGAGAGGGCATGTGTAATATAGGTGTATGTATATATAATAAAATACTTGCTGGAATTTTAACATTTGACTTCACTAGAGACTTAGTGGGACTTTGCCTTAGGCAAGTTTTTAATAGCAATAATAAAAAAATACTTAATGGTACTTAGGGTAAATAATGTGTGGTCACTATGTTTAAAAAAAAGTAATACCAAACATCTGTGCTAGATTTCCACATGATAAAATCCCCATAATACCTACAGTTCTCCCAAAGTTATAGAGAAACAAATGTTTATTTAAAATTCTAGAAGAGACATGTGATAACCAATTTAAGAACTTTAAGACAGGCATCTTGTGTTTTCTGACAAGAATGTCTATTTAGTGATCTTTATGATATTTAATTCTGAAAATGAAGAAAGTCATAGTATGACGTTATGGCTTCAAGACAGATTTTCAATCACTAACAAACCAAGAACATCCTTTTCCTTAAGTCTACTTGCAATGACCACTATGTTCCCCACAGGATACATTAATTTTCTTATCAAAGCAAAAGCTATTTATTGTTGCTTTCTCAAAAAAACATGAAGTTCATCTACCTTTGAAAAACACTAACAAAAATACTTGACTGAATTTAGTCAGTTAAAGGCATAGGATTCAGTCTAACAGTGATGGAAAACCAGTGCAATCTGGGCAGAAATCCTCACAAAGCATGAAACAGAGCTCAGCACTCTCTTAAGAGGCTCCATCTTCCAAACTGCAGCAGCAACACATGCTCACATTGTTACTCAGAGCTACATTTGTTCTCTCTTGCTTTGTGAATCAGGAACTAAGGAAACCTTTGCTATAACTCTCTCCAAGCTGGGAATCCTGCTATCCCTGTGAAAGCTTATTGCCTAGATTTTAAATTCCTTGATAGAGGAAAGAAATCTAACCCCATTTTTTACACAGCTTATTTCCCAACATTTTAGTGAACCTTGCTGACATTGACATTCTTTGCTATTCCTGTAAAAGAGCAGGATTGCAACTTCAGCTTTATTCTCCTTCTCCTGCTCTGTAATGCACCTCACATTTGCCACAGCTAAGGCTCTCAAACACAAAGCTTGAGCAAAATTGTCATCACAAGTTTGCTTTTGTGAAACAAAGTTTAAAAATTCATGGATTGCATACTGCAGAAAGGTACAATCTTTGAGGGCCACCAAGTCAACACCTCACAGTTAGCCTGTATCTCCTAAAAGAATATGAAAGCAAATGAAGGAAAAAAAAAATTGTTTTATTTTCTGGAGTTATTTCTCTGCGTCTAGTACACCAGCCAATTCCATTACTCTTGCCTGTACTTTCTCTAAGAAATACCATCTAAAGCCTGGAGAGCTTCCAGATCTTTGAAGGCAACTATAATTATCAAATTCTGCTGAGGCTACTCACATGGGGGTGGGTGGGAGAAGGGCAAGAAGCAATCAATGGCTTAAAACCAAGAAATTTCTGCATGATTCTTGGATAACCAGCCAATCAGAACAGTAGGATATTTATTTCTGATAATGTGCATTCTTGTGTGAAATTGCCAGAAAATTAATAGTTGACAAGATGGTAGAGTGACAGACAACAGGAAATTATTTCTCTCTACCTAGTTACGTGAAAAAGTTACCAGATAGACAAAAGCAGCTGTGGAGTAACAAAGAACATCTCCCTTACTGTTCAATTCCTCGTAGGATCAGTGCTCAGGGGGTGCAGGTCAAGGAGAGAAAAATGACATTCATTTGAGATACAGGTGTGTTGAAGAGGTTGTCCTTAATTCCCAATGTTTCAAGACCACTTGCTTCAGTTTCTCTCACAACATGGTAGTTTAATTCCCTGATTAGTCAAAATATTACTCACCAGTGATTATAAATAGCTTTCTACACCACCATGTTGAATTATCTAAAAGATGAACAACATGAATGAACAAAAGAAGAAATTCCAACTTCACACTGTTTTAAAGCACTAAGAAATGAACAGCATAAGAGAGAAAATTATGGTTGCATGAGAACATAGTCAAAGCTCAACATGTAAGACTTTACCTTCTTCTAGCTAGGCCGGTACACAATTAGATTTCATGAACTGAAAAATTCAGATTGAAAGTAATTTTAAATTAAATACCAACAGCAAAGGGCTTATGAGAAGTCCATCTCTGCATTGACACTTTAACGTAGTGCTGAGGCTGTGTAAAATCAGCAGTCTTCAGTTAATTTTTTTCCATATTCAACTTCATTTGCACCATGTTAACCTTTTTTCCCACAGACAGCACTCTTTCTGCTGGAAACTACAGCAGAATCTATCATTGTAAAGGTAAACTGACACAAACAAACCCTATTTGTTGAATAACTTCATATGATGCTACACAGAATTTTATCATCCTTGTTTCACAGAATCACCAACTCAAAAAGGTTGGAAAAGACATCCAAGACCATCAAGTCTAAAGTCTTTGAAAAGCTCCACCTTGTCAATCAGACCACGGCACTGAGTGCTGAACCCTGTCATTTCTTGAACACCTTCAGGGATGGTGACCCCATCACTTCCCCAAGTTGTTCATTCCAGCATTTTACAACCCCTTCCATGAAGGAATTCCCCCTGAATCTCGCCTGGCACAGATAATTTCAAGTGTAGCAACAGAAACAAAATAGCAAAACTAATTAAAGAAAAGAAACAGCCATCCAGGATTTCATCAGACAGAACATTACACATGGCCCAATACTAGTTTCTCAGAAATACACTCAACCCTTGAGCTATTCTCCAACCTGTAAAAATAAAGAAAGCAGAATATTTTAGATTATGTTCTAAAATGACAAATATTTTGTTAAGGGTATAGAAAGATTAACACAATTTGAGTGAATTCTAAATAATTATGAACAAAAGTCATTAAAAATGTATCCAAGTTCTAGCTTACTTTTAAAGCATTTTCAGGAGGAAAAAAAATGTTCAGTAACTCTGCCAGGTGATTTACACAGGATGAAAAACTACCAACACCGTGATGGAAAAAAAAATCAATCCACTGGCAAGCTGCTGCAGAAGATTCAACCCAGTAACCTCTGTTTTATCACACTGAGAACCTGTATAGTGCAGGATGAAGACTAAAAGCAGACAGAAATCCAAATGATCACTGCAGAACAAGGACTTACCAAGCTACACATAAAGATCAAAGGTTGATCTATTTGGACTTTTAACAAATACATAATACTTTTAAAATATCCATAATGTCTGATGTTACTTCAAAGCATGCAGACAACTTTCCATAACAAGAAATCAAAAGAAAAAATTTGAACCTCAGTACATTTTCCAAGAGCCTACCAGAAGAATAAAATCCAGAGTCCTGGATAAACAAACAGGCACCTACTAAAACATTTTGTTTCTAAAGAGTTCCTACAGCCTACACATCATACTTCCAAGCTCCCTACAACTTCAAATATGCAGAAACTTAAAAATAAATAAAAATAAAACCTATAAATACTATGTGCAACAGAAAGAGAGCTGGAGAGAGAGACTGCACCCAAAGCCTTGAATTCTTATAAAAGCAATGAAGTCATGAGCCAAAATGTCCAAAACATTAGACAGTTCCTGACAATCTGGCTGGGACAGATTTCAGGCAACAAAGCCAGTAAAATTTTAAACCTTGATCACTTACCAAGGTATATCAGCATGTCATTAGCAGTAAATCCCATTCTACACTTGCAGCACTCCAGACAAAAGACAACCTCTATATTCTCACATAAACTGAGGGAAAAACAACACTTTTCCCTGCCCCTGAGAACAACTGGGGGGAACATCAAATTAATTCAGTATAAATGCAGGAGAAACATGCACAGTCTATAGGTAGTAATAATATCTCCTCTCAGCATGTCTTGGAGTAATCAGTAAACTGGATGCCAACTGGACTTGGAAGCTGACATTTCCTCTATTTTTTGAGCTCTATTTTTCATTCTACTTCTCACTGTCCTTGATAACCATTCTCATTAGAAACTTTCTTCAAATTTCCTCATGTCCCATATTTAGCCAAATTAGGGTTCACAAACTTAATTGGCAGTGATACAACAGATGAAATAAAATCACACAATCACCCATCTTTGAAAACAGAGTGTATGCAGACCTAAATCCAGAAACTTGTCTGCTAGCTTATAGAACTTATTCCAAAACTGTTCCTCATCACATATTATCATTAGCTCCTAATGCAATTCCTTTCAGAATCCATTAATGCATTATATCAGTTTTAATTAAAATTCTACCTGTGAAAAGATTCAGGATCCACATCTTCACAAGAAACTTTACTGAAGCATATAATGAAATTTTCCACATTCTAAGCTTCAAATGGGCAGCAGAAACTACTGAGTCCTCAATACATATTCTATGTTAGAGAGGAATATAAGCTAAACATAAAATAATTTGTCCACAGCAAAGAAAATATTTTGCCAACAGTCTCTAGATGTAAATAGCTGTTCTTAATCTCAAGCTTAATTCTTAAGCTCTTGCAGTAATTTCATTTGTGCTTTGAGCCATCAGGCAGACTGGTGTTTGCAGTGGCCACACAGCTGCTGAGTTTCTTAGTGAACAGACATGTTTCTCCTGACTCCCCTTGCTGTGTGTAGTTGTCCACAACCTCCCTGCAAATTTTCACCCTCTTTAGCAAGGTCTTTTTGAGGAAGACTGGCCCTGCCTTGTTTGCCTGACAGAGTCACATGACAACACTGCTGGAATCTAAAGGGGCAGATGGGCTTGACACCAGGCCAGATTTTCTTTCAATTGTACTAATCCAATCATCCTAAATCCAGTCCCAAAAATGCATTTACAAGTGATGTAGGCAGCTGGTGCAGGTGGGCCTGGGATCAAATTTAGGTTTTCTCAAAGTAGAGCACAGCCAGCAGCACAGTGCTTTTATGTGACATTACATATATTTATGCAAAAAGTTGGGAGTATCCCCACATGAAAACACATTAGAAATACACAAAGGCAGAAGCCTTTGTTTATATGCAAGGAAAATTATTTTAAAACACTCTTTTCAAACACTAGAGGCATAAAAATCCAACACAAAGGTAGCAAGCACTCATGACTCAGAGCAGCAACAGGTGTGACTTCCCTCTTCAGTAGGTCTAGTCTTCCCTTGCCAGATATCACTTCATCAAAAAGAAAAGATAAAGAAACTTTGAAAATCAACATTTCAGAAACAATAAGCCCAAATATACCTACTTCTCTTCCATATTTTCTTATTCTTGCTTTCAAATATCATACAGTCCTGCTGAGTTCTTATTACAGATGTAAAACAAATGCATGCTATCCTTTTCATCCAAAAATTAGAGCACAAAAAGAAAACTTAAATATTTTAATTATATTTCTAAAACAGCAACAAGTTCCATGACTATTTTTAACAAAAATATGTATTTTAAACAAATATGTGAGTTTTTCATTACCTCTCTAAGATGCATGTTTTCCTTCTCCTTCTGATCTAAAATCACTTCTAAATGATTAACCTGAGATTCAGCCTCTGCCATCCTTCGAGTTCTCTCATTGTCATCTTCCATTCCTTTAGAAGGCAAACCTTTACTTTGCAACATCTCTAGAAGCTTTTTTATTGATTCATCTCTGGCATTTAGCGTTTGCTTTTGTGTTTCAATCCTAAGCTCCATTTCTTCTAGAGTTTTTCTTAACAGGAAGAGCTCTTTAGCTTGTCTATCGTGCTCTGCCTGAAGTCTTCGAAAATTCTCCTCCGTGAGCTCAATGGTAAAATGCTCAGCCCCTCGGTTCCCACTTTCTTGCTGGAGAAGATGGTTAAGGTCTCTCTGGGTTCTAAGCTCATCTTGAAGTGCCTGGATTGTCATTTGCAGATGCTGCAATAAAGAAGACAAAAGACAAAAAATTAGCTTAGGATCTGATTGTAGAATTAGTATTTGATTCAAGTTTTGTTGGATGCTGTTACAAAAAGTCATTAGAATTAGTAATGGAAGTATACCAAATGATCCTATAAAATATCAAATGCAGGTGACAATATTTGTAATGATATCTTTCAAGTGCTTCTAGAAAGAAAAAAGAAGACAACATACACAGACACAAAATAATGTCAGCTACGGATAAAATTAATAGCAACAAACGCAAACACTAGGCAGTGACACATCCATTAGAACAATCAATGTGTACCTACAAAGCTCAAAGACTCAGTATTCCATGTTTTCTAAATTACCTCATAGACTAAAGATAAATCTGTTCTTCATGGTGTTCAACAGTACTGCTGTTCATCAAAGCCCTCAGTACAATTAAAGGGGACTTTGGGGAGGGGCTGAATTGGGGCTGGTTGGTTTCATTTTTTCATTTTGGAAGCTAAAGCTATTTAAAGTTTAGTAAACAGGATTACTGTATCTCTAAAAAGCAAACCAAAAAAAAACCACAATAAGCGATACTGAATTTTGAAAAATAAATTTACTGCAAGTAGTGGACAAACCTTTGTTCTTCTGGCATCCAAAAACTGAACAGCATGGTAAACGAAAAAATGAAGCAAAATCAACATAAATAAAGGTCAGATGCAAGCAAAGGACATTCAACAGAAAGAACTGAATTCAACAAAAAGTATCTTCAACAGAAAAAAATAATTTTATTGAGTTATACAGAAAGACAACAACAAATTCACAGTACTCAAATATATAAATTTATAGACAGTCTTCACTCAATAAAGCTGACAAAGAAAAGCATATTTTAAATAATCAGTCCCATGATAAATTACAACATTCCTATTGGACATTGCTGTTCTTTTACACTTACAGGTTTTTCAGAACACTGTAACTTGTCCTAAAATATTTATACTACATCTGAGTACAGGGATCTGTCTCTGTTCCAGAGGTGTGTCTTGCACTCCTTACTCAACGCAGGTCAAAATCAAAATGGATTTTTCCCACATTAAGGTTGGAGTACAGATAATTAGCCTAAATTGCTATGGCTTATGATTTTCATTTCAGATATATCCTCATCTGAATTTGTTTTTCATCTTTTGTTTTCCCTCTACTCATTGCCTACACAGCATACTGAGCTTTTAGAAATATGAATTCCTAAAAAGCCTCACATTCTGCGCTAAAAGACATTTAACTGATGGAATTAGGGGACTTAAATGCATGTCATCAGACCTTTTAGATTTAATTGATGTTCTGCAACTTCACATTCTAAAAAACAAAACAACAACAGAAACCACACCAAATAAAACCCAAAACAGCAACAACACAGATACCAAACTAACAACAAAACATTTCATTTGATACTACCTTCATGTTTTACACAAGTACAAGTACATCTGTTGAGTTTTAGCAATGATTTAAACTAAATGAAAAATTCTAAACCTTGAGAAACCAACCTTTTGAAATCACCTTAAGATACCAACCTTTTGAAATAATGTCATTTATCAGTTATTTCAAATGGAAAAGAAGTATTGCCAGTGGAGAATTCAGTAAGACACTTTGAATCTGTTCTATCATTAAATAAGCACTACTTTAATGTATGTCTAGATCTTAATTCTCTTATATCTGAACTTACTAAGCACACACTCAGTTGAGAGCATACACAAGTAAGCCACTCATTCACAGCCCTGCTTTTATTTAATGGCAATTCTTATCTTTTCTTAATCTCCCTATCTTTTTAATTAGCTATAATAAGCTTAAAAACTCCAGTAAACTTTAAAATCCTTTAGATGTAGAAACTTCCCACTTTGAATCTACTAATATGCTGACTGTTTGTGACCCCAAGACTGACTACACCTGCTGCTTCCAAAATTACTTCACTGTCCTACTTCTCACACCTGACCAAGAACTTTCTCTCTACTACTATGCTACAACTAAGCAACAGTAATATTCAGTAACTATCAGCACCCCAGAAATATTCAAAATTATTCCCCTGATCCGAATAGGTGGATGTATCTTAAATCATTAATGTTAAACCAGACAATATTTATTACTTCATGCTACAACCTATTTACAAATTAATGTTTTTCCAAAGTCAAGTAGTCCCTATATATCAAATGTCAATATGCCTGCAAAAATCTAGCTGAGCAAAAGAAAACTAATTCTAAAATACCATGTTCTAACCCACAATTGAAAGTAAACTTCACATACACATTGCTAATGCACAAACCTTCTGAATGTAAGCTCTAAAAACCAAAAATTGTTGGATCAACACAAAAATAATTAGAAATCAGAATTCAAATAACAATTCTGGTTCAGATAAATGAGACAAGTTCCTTTTCTGTCCCCAGCAGCCCATGCATGCTCTCTTCAGGCTCCACCCAGACCCACGTTTTTCACTAAGCACGACAGTAGTTCTGGCTGCTTCTCTGTAATTATCCTAAAACTAACAGCCTCAACTGTGGCAGACTACTGCTACTTTGACATAAAAGAATCCATTTTTGTACAGCTTCAAGACTTAGAACATGGTGGACCAGATTTAGACTTCTGCTGGCACAGATTTTTGTATCTGCAGCTTGCTAAGGAAAGGAAAGAACAAATGTTGTGAGGGTGGAAAGAAATTGTATAATTAACTGCAGGGGAAGGAATGTAGGAGTGCTGTGAATATCTGTCACATGGCTGTCATTACAGACACAGAACTTTACAGGATTTTTTTTAAAAACCATGTAAGATTTATCACATTTTTTATAATTTCTATTAAAAATGGACCAGTTGACCAGAAATATTTCCATGCCAATTTCTTGACAATATATAAATAGTTCTCTCAGAACTTTTTCAATCCTTCTTTACAGCCCAGCTCCAAGAAGCAATCCATGGAACTGTGAATTGCCCCATAAACCAAAAGAAAACTATAAAAGGAAGATTAACTAATGGCTCTTGCCAGACTTCAATTCATGTTCTACACAAGGAAGTTCCTCTAGTCTACGCAAACTAACTACACCCAAAAGAATTGCCTGCTGAGAACTCTCCTGGCTGAGTGTGCTTTGGGCCACATAAACACTTCCAGAGCATCCCAAAGCCACATATGAGGTGAACAGCAGAGGGGAATGAATTCCCAAGGAGATTTGCTGATTTTAAATTGCTGGTCCACCTACAGAAGCACACAGCTTCTTGTGCTTTGCACCATCACAGGGCCACCAAAAGAAAAGAACATGTTCAAGTACCCAGTCCACTGGATTTTAGCTCCTGACTCTCCTGTTTCTTTCCCACTCCAGTAAACAGAGAATTGGCAGGGCTGAATCAGCTGACATAGTCTAGTCTTTTGGCAGAGGCAAATATAAAATTATACAGAAGACTGTGCAAAAAAATCATCCTGTGAAATTGTATGCTATAGAAAGCTACAGCCATACCTGAAGAATACACCTCAACAAATATAACAGCAAATTATCCTGTCAACCATATTCTCATTCTCTAAAATCAAGCTTCCTTATTTATTCCATAATCTATTACAGTTCTATTTTAATTCTCCACAGTATGAGTCTCTATCATCAAAAGGAAAACGGACTACTGAAAGCTTTCTTATGAACTGCATCTAAATCAATTTGTATGTTAAATTTAGTTGTGCTACTGAAATAAGCATGAGCATTACACTTGCAAATATTTGTAACTAAGTACTGTTAAAGAAAAACATGCAAATCCTAATTTTCTTCTTTAAATAAAAAAAGAAAGGGAATTGGAGACATTTTCTTTATTACCATAAATTAAGAAATTAATCCTCTCACGCATTTCCTCATCTGCCTATTACAATTCACAAAATCTGGTATCCAAAAAATCCCACTGAAAATGCATTGACTAGAATTTTGCCTGAGTAAGACAGGACTGACAGAAAGAGTTGGAAGAAGACAAATCTAATTTGGGAGGAACAGCAAGAGATTCTGATCATACACGATCAATCTTCAGCATTAAAAATTCTGAGCATGAGATGTGAGAAAACTTTTGCATAACACTGTTTGCTGATATAACCACATATTTGAAAAGAGAGAATTCTTGTCTGATTTTCCTTACTTTTTCTTTCTTTATGCCTTTAAATTTGGTGTCTTGTCAATTCTATAAAGCTTGCCCTTACAAGCGTGCTTTGCAAGTTTGGTAAGGAATCTTGTCACGTACACTTGAATCTGCATTTCTTGACACAGATGTGGTGGGCTGAGCTTGGCTGGAGGCCAGGACTCCACCAAGCCAACCTGTCACTCCCCTCCTCAGCAGGACTGGGGGCAGCAGGGGAAGAAGATGAAATAAACCTCATGAGTCAGGGTAAAGGCAGTTTAATAAAACAGAAGCAAAGGCCATGCACAGAAGCAAAGGAAAACACAAGATTCACTCTCCATGTCCCACGAGCAGCCCATACCCAGGCACTTCCTGGCCAGTAGGGCTTTAGTACAGTTGTTCCAGAAGACAAACACTGTAATAAAGAACACCCCCTCCATCAGCTTCTTGCTCAAACCTTTCCTCCTCCATTACTCATCAAGTCCCTACCCAGCTGCTTTATCACTTCCCTAAGCTTGCCCCTCATCCTGGGCTTTGCAAGTTAAATAAGGAATCTGGTCATACACACTTACATCTCTTTTTTTTTTTTTTTTTCCCCATGGAACAGAGCTCAGTTCAGGAATAGAGCTCAGTTCCCTGTGACAAATGCAGATCTTAATTCACACACAATCCTGCTTCTAAATTAAATACTCCCATTATGTGCATTTTGTTTTAATTTTTTTGCCCTCTCTGATCATCACTAAACCTAATTTCTCCTCAGGCCCCAAACCAGCAGTGAGGAATGCTGATCCTACGGCATTCCACTACTGTTTAAAAGAACCCCAAATAATTATGTAGTCCCTAGAGTTTTCTGAGAGCAAAAACTGCCCTCCAACACATCAGTAATCTATTCTGGAACCTCACAGGACAGTGCTGACATATTTAAACCAAAGTATCAGACTTCACTACTATTCAGTCAGCTTCTCCAGGTCATCTCACCTAAGTATTTTGGCAAAAAAAACAAGTATTGTCTAAAGACTTGAGGTCATTGAACAAAAATGCATTCCCATACAGGCTAAAAAGCTTTAGTACAAAAAGCTTTCAAATTCAGAGCAGCTTTGCATCTATTTTTAAAGGAACAACCTGTAAATATTTCTTTCCTAATTCCCTTTTTTGCTGAGAGACATTGATGAGCCAAATTTTGTAGCTTGCAATCACAAGACCCAGAAGGTCAAGAGGAAGGGACTTTTAGAAATGTAACAAATCAAACAGACTTGAGAGGAATAATCTGCAAAGATTATTGCAGACTATTCTGCAAAGATGTTGGGGGGAAAAAAATCAATTTCTTTAGTTATTAAAAAGAGGTTTAATTAAAACCTTTGTCATCAGTATGATAGCAAAATGCAGGGGTTTGTATTTAGGTGATCCTTACCATGACAACTTTTAAGCAGTCCAATTATGCTATGACAAACTGGCCTCCTTTTTTTCACTTTTCTTCCCTTTGGAGAAATACTGTTAGTAGTGCCAGTGGAAGAATCTGTTTGCAAATTACTTCTTACAACTTAGAGGGGAAAAAATATAAAATATTTTTTAACAAGGCCTGGAAATCAATGCCAGTTTAAGAAAAACACATTATTATTTGTTTCCCAATAGTTCTGTCTGCAACATTAACTAAACAGCTAAGAACAATGCACGGTTTAAAAGTCCTGGATACGCAAAGATAAATCTTAGGCATTGATGTTTTAGAACTATTCTCAACAGATAAAGTAACTATATCCTGTGAGAAATCCTCCATCCCCTCACAAACTCCAGCTCCTCTGATACTCTTTTATTGCCTGCATAAAAAGTTTCTCCTTTTTTCAGTATTGAAGCACTTAAGGTTCCCCAAGGAAGCTTTTAAACCATTTGGGATGATAAACCTTTACCCTCTCCACACAAAATGTCCCACGTGGTCTTGGCTCTTTATAATCAATTCTTGTGATTTGTATTCTGACTGCCCATTGTTTACCAAAGATGAGCAGAATCCCTGTCCTACAGCTAATCACAGGAGTAACTGCAATCACTGAACAGAAACATGGTCTGAGTTTCCCACAGCTCAAGTCTAGGAAAATGAGAAAACACTCAAGGCCTTGTCCAAACAAAAAAGAAAATTCAACTGCCCCATCGATCTCACCCACAAGCCTCACTGGTAACAAATAGATACAAGAGGAAAAAAACAAAAAGCACAGGAGCACATCATTCCCAGCTCTCTGTTTCTCATGAAATAGACTTCCAGTTATCTCCTCTGCCTTTTATCTAGAGGAACAACAAGGTTTCAATTCTGCTGATGCACTATCTGGTACCTTCTGGAAGCCTTTGTTTTTGAGATTGCCTTCTCTGCTGTTAAAGCTTTCTGTGAAGAAAGATTTAACACAATAAATATACCCCTAAAGTAATAATCACAAGCTTTCAGAAGGTAACAGTACATTATCAAGGGTTTTCAATATGTTCTATTTAGACAAGATATTTGCTGATATACACAAACATTGTGTAAAAAATTCTTAAAACTGAACAAGTATTGTTCACTAACAAAACATTGCACTGCGTATTTCTTACAGACTGAAATTTTGTTTCTGTTTTACTTAAAAAAAAAAAGGAGAAAATACAAAAAAAAAAAATTTCTCCCTGATCTCTAAGTTCAAGTCTCCACACACAAAGCAGATTTATTTTTTTCCCCAGCATATAGATATTCAATGTCAAGCTTTTTATCAAATAGTATTAGATTCCTCTTTTGTTATAATTAGTGGGATACTATGTATTCAATGCCCAGCACAGAAATAACCATATCTGGATTAAGTCAGCAAGTCACAAACAGGTAACTAAAAACTGGTAAAATATTATTTGTCTCAGCCCCAGCAAGCTACAGCTTTTTAGTTCATTTTCACTCCATAAAATTGGTTACGTATTTTTTTATCAACATGGGAATTGATTAATCAAATGTTGGGAGAAGCTAAGAGCATGTTTTTTGTTTTGTGGGGATATTTTCAGGGTTTTTAAAGAAAAAAAAATGCAGAGCTCCCCTGAAAGTGAAATCACATATGTCCCCAGTGGACCAGCAACAGACTGAGCACTGCCCTGTCAGATTCCAGAATAGATTACTGATGTATTGGAGGGCAGTTTTCTCTCTCAGAAAACTCTAGGGACTACATAATTATTTGAGGGTTCTTTTAAACAGTAGTGGAATGTCATAGGATCAGCATTCCTCACTGCTGGTTTGGGGCCTGAGGAGAAATTACGTTTAGTGATGATCAGAGAGGGCAAAAAAAATTAAAACAAAATGCACATAGTGGGAGTATTTAATTTAGAAGCAGGATTGTGTGTGAATTAAGATCTGCATTTGTCACAGGGAACTGAGCTCTATTTCTGCTTCCACGGTCAGGTACGACTGAAATGCACCTGTCCAAAAATCTGGGAGTATTTGCCTTCTTACTTTCATATCCATGGGATTATGTTCTTTACCACCAGTTAAGTATGAACCATCGTGCAAACTGCAGCTAATGAAGAACAGAAAGTTGAGAATTTGTTGTTTCTAATTGCCAGCTTTAAAAAAAAAACCTAGAAATCAACAAAAATATTTGGCAAGTACTTTCTTCTTTCTTTTTGGACAGTAGAATGTATTGTGCAGCCTGCTGATTCAGTCAAAATAATAGCATAGCAAAAATCTTGGATGATAAACAGGCCTATTACTTTCTTATTTCTCAAAAACTGAGGTTGGCTTACATTAAAGGAATTTTTTTCAGGCACCAAGTCAAGAAATTGCTTACAAAAGGAGAGCATTGAGAGCAAACAAGGTCACATTTCAAACACTGAAAAACTTGTGGTATTTGATCTTCAGACCCTCCCTTTATCTGCTTAAACTTTTGCTATAGAGTTTCTCCTTTGGGCAGAGGACTGCCTATTACTTTGAAAAAAATGAAAATAAAATTAATCCTTCTCACAGATTTTTTAAAAAAAAGCAAACTGAGCTCTATTTTCCTATTTTTTAGTCTGCCTCTAATGAAACATCCCACTCCTTTCATTAAAGAAATAAGACCTGAGGAAGGAGATTTTTGTGGACAAAGTGCAGGTTCTGCTGAAGCTACCAAAGAGAAATGCAGATAAAGGAAAACTACAGAGATGTCCAAATAGTGTTTCCAGTCATAAAAGATCAGAACAGAAATGGTTGCTACAGTCAGTAAACAGCAAGCCACAAAACACTGGATGATGTTAAAAAATGAAAACAAGTATTCACAAAATATGAAGTATGTGCTTGTTTCTCAGAGGACTTTAATACCTGACACACTGTAAAATTCACATTTTATATATCATATCTAAGAAGCAATACAGGGAACGCCAACAGACTGAGAGAGCCTGCCAGTGTGTCCAGTGGAGATCTTGGTGATTATTTTACATTGTATTGAAAGACACAAAAGAGGAAAAGAAGACCAGAAGAAACCTCAGCACTGTATTGCAAACCTTGATGTTTAATTCACATGTGAACTGGGGGGTGAAGGTTCTACACAGGAAGTCTCCATTGACAGAAGAGGCAAATGCAGGGCATCACTGAAAGTTGTGGGAATGGGATATTTTAATATTTGTGCTGACCTCCTTACCCTGGCCACCTTTCCATTTTGTAACTTTTTAACTATACATTTTTAAATGCAGCCACAAGAAAAATCATATGAATATAAATTATTCACATGACAATTTCAAGCACAGCTTTTAGTGAGCCAGAAATACAAGTTCCAATTTCAACCTCCCCCTGGTCTATTTTAATCAGCAAAATACATAAAAGAGCACTCTTCAGCTTTCAATTCTTTTTCACAACTAGGAATAGTACTGTGAGTTGATTAACTATAATACATAATCATTTCCCATTGAAACAATCTGAAAAGGAGCCTTAGAACTATGTGTTCTGATACAGTTAAAGGAAAATGAAAAAAAAAATCAATATAGGGATTTCAGTGGCTTCACTCAAAACAGAGTTATTAGATCCAACAGTGACAAATGATGCATCACAAAAGAGGGATGGCCATCTGGGAAGACATTTCATCCTGGTTTACTGAAGAAACGCAGATATGCAGGAAAGAAATCAACAGGGCTCAAAAAGATCCCTGCAGTTAACAAATGTACACTTTCACAAGTCGGGAGAACTTTGGTTTCGCAGTGAACTTTGTTAAATCTGGATTTATTCTTGTCAGATTTTGTAGGAATCTCTTCACGGCCTAAAGGAATCCAGGACAACCCCATAAAAAAATCTGCAGCTCCGTAGCGTTCCCACAAGGTGGCACTAAATCCCCAGCTGCAGAAAATCCTGACGGAGCGCAGAAACGCAAGGGCAAAAACCCATGGCCGCGGACAGAACATCGAAAAACAGACTACGGCCACGTACATCACACAAATAAATAGACTACGGCCACGTACATAACATAGAAAAATAATACTATTTACGGATTAGAAATCGCAGGATAGAAAAATAAAAATAACAGCCTAAATCAGATATTTTAGAAAAGATTGTAATTTCCCCCTCATAATTCAACAGCTGAAGTGGAGGGCACACAGACCCATATACCACGTGCGTGTGTGTGTGTTTGTGTATATATATATATATATATATATATATATATATATATATATATTAGACACACTTTCAATGCTTTCAATGTATATACTGACTTACAGACAGCACTTAACACGAAACCAAGTTGAGCTCCTTGTTCAGCTCTTAGCTCTTTGTTCCAAGTTCTGATATAGAACCAATATTTCTGATGTAGAACAGATTTCCCTGCCCTGGTGACGCCCCTCAGGTCAGGCAGTGCTGACTCCCAGCCCTCTGGGCACTGCAAGCGCCAACAGTCAGATACAACCTTCTACTCATATGCAGTCAGTGTTCCACTTTAAACTGCTTGATCTTGTTATCCCTCATCCTTTCCTTGAATGTTGGTGCAGTCATTTCACACCAAGTGCATTGCATAACCTTAATTACTGAAATAGTAGTGTACCCATATGCTGGACTAATTTTTAGTGGTGTTCAAACTCCTGAAGTGTCCAGAAGCCTTCAGGGGGCCCTTTGTTGCCAACTTCAATTAAATAAACAGGTACTGGGTCATTTCAGGCCAAATGCATTCCACAGTGCTGAATTTCAAATTGTTAGCACTATCTACTTTTCCTCCAACAGTCTATTGGTTTTTCCCACATTTTTCACACTGCTTTAAGTAAGCATGCTGTAAGAATATTCAATTTTTACAGGTATTAAGAAAGAAAGGAGTTATTTAAATCTTTGCAACTACTTTGCAACCAAATGCAAAAGACAACTTTTAAGGTAAGAGCAGATAAAGCAATTTGATGATCAGCTCTCTGCTCCAAGCATTACATTCACACCAAAAAAAATGCTAAGTTCCACAAGCACACCACAACTATTGATTTCCTCTCCACCACCCCACATTAGGGACAAGACACCACAAGATCTGGGGGTGGATAAGGGATTTTAGAACCACCTTGAAGTACAAAATGTTTATTTAATTGTAACTGCCAGAGGTTTTTTTCTGCACATCACATGCTTACCCATCTGTTGGCTATATAATGTAAACTCATTGCAATTTAAGTACAGATTTGTGATCAGAATGAATATCCCCTTCAGCATATCCTGCCTTAATCCCCAGTTTTTGCACTGTATGACCAGACAGGATTTGTTCCATTCTGTATAAAAAGAAGTGAGAGTATAGAATCAATACTCCTGTTGTCATCCAAAACACTCCATGCATCCTGCTCAGCTAACGCCAGTTTCTGTCAATAATTGACTAAAACATATGGGCTCTTGTCTTTGTCAAAAGTTATATCATGTTATATCTTTCTACTTTTCCACTCATGCTCAGGTGCACCTTATATTTGACTTAGAAAACTCCATGATCCTTATTATGCTTGCTTTCTGCTGTTGCGAAGATTGGCAAGTTTTGCTGTTTCTGCTGTCCAGGTGCTCAAAGACTGCACTGACAATCATTTAGTGAGACAGCTGTTCCTAGAGGTGCTTCTCAAGGAAAGCATTTCAGTGTTTTCTCAATTCTGTTTCACCACACTGATTATAACTTGTATCCTGACTTTGATGAAAGCCTTAAGATTAACTAGCAAGCTCATAATCACACATTGCTGCACTTGACCTCCCAGAAGGCAGACTACCTAGGGTCAGTACACCACACTTCTTTTATGTTCTTATCTCACTTAATTATCACAATATAAATAATTCTATTGGCGGACACCATTCAGATTCCATCCTAGAATTTCAGGAGTGTTCTAGCAAAAAGCACACTTCTTACAGCACAGGTTACTCAAATAATAATCTGGTAAACCGAAGAACAATATTAAAAAGTCAGATAATCAAAGGTAAATTAATTTCAGTGTAAAGGTTTGGGATAAACATTTGTATATAAGGGCTAAGGGAAACAAAGCATCATTGCATTCCTGCTCTGGCCACTCTTTGATCCTTAAGAGCAAAGCTGTTGGAAAATACAAGTGGTCCCTCTCCAAGCCTGAGAGCTCGTACGGCAATGAGAGCACTACAACTGAAGGATGAGTGTGACAAGCAATATGATCTTTGTAATTGTTACTTTGTTTTCCCACATTTCAAACTATTCTTCATAATGCCTTCTCTCAGCCCAGCTACTGCTGTCACCAGTCCTTAGTATTCCTGCATCAAATCCAGAAGAGCTGATTCCAACCCCTCCATCTGAGGTTCTTCCTCTAACAAACAGAGAATTGTCACTCTACAAGGTGTTATTTTCACACCACATTCTTAGTAACAGAAACAGTATATTCCACTTTTTTGAACAGTTTTATGCACACTAATTGCACAGAAAAATTAATATTGATGATATTTCAAACAACTGCACTGCTTCCAGAGGTAATAAAATATTGAATTATTGTTCTCTAATTCAGGGCCATCTAAGTACTAAGAATTGGAAGAGATCCTGCTCTGAAATACTCTAATGCTGTACAGATGAGATCATTTGTAGCAGCAGAGGATTAGTCGCAGGGGAATTGCTCGCTACTATTTCACATGCTACAGCTCCCACAATTTCCAGTTTGCCTTCTCACTCAATCTATAAAGAAGCAAATGCACTTACATCACCTCTGAATTAAACAGTACTGTAAAATGCTCCTTCAGGTGTAAAATCTGTCCCAGAATTCTCTAGATCAAACCTGTATGCTGCTCAGCAAATGAGAAAGTCCCATGCAAAAGAAGTTTTTATAGAGGATACAATCCACCATAAATGAGAACTTATATCAGCTATTATAAATTAATTTAGAAGCCTGCATCTTAAGCTATTAAATGCAATTATACTTATGAAGAAAACTGCATTCATTTTTTCAACTGAAAAGGGGGGGGGAATCAGATTTTATGCTGTAAGTATTATCTAACATCTTTAGAGTCAAATCTATTAGCCCAAGAAGCCAAGCTTGTGTATAACCCTACATTCAAAATATGTCAAATAGAAGAGTCTGTTAATTAAACATTATCATCACTCCAATTAAGAGACATTTTACTAGAGATGCACAGAGAAATTAGCATTAAGGACAACACTCTTCTTTAGTTCTCCAGAGCAGACATTCTTACTTGAAGCCTGTAGTTCAATTTGGTGGTGAAATAAGTGGATTGATGCTGACAGGATAATTTACTTACTTCAAATTTACTCTACAGGGGGAAGATATAGTTGCTAACAACAACAGGAAGATACCCCAAGCACATTTATTAAAAATTATTTCAACACAAGAAGAAAAAAAAACTAAGGCCTTTTCTCCAAGGAATGATGCCACACTCAGTGGTGTGGAAGTGTCACCAATGAGGCAGAGGTACAAAAAGCATAACAGCCTGACTGTGTTCAAAAACAGGGAGAAGAGGACTAGACATCAAAGAGTGTGATCATGGAGTTTACGAAAAAGATTAGAAATCCTAGAAATGAGAATAAAATGGAACTTCAAAGGCCTTACACTACCTTTTATCCCTAACAAGAACACTTGCCAGAATGGTGGCAGTAAAAACTGCATTACAAGCTTTATTTTTTTCCTATGATCATTTTTTGTATTTCATACAAAGATGTTACATGATGAGAGAAGCAAACAGGTGGTCAATGGAACACTCACCTTTTGTCAAGTCTTAAACCATTATCTCAGACAACACAGGATATGAATTCTACACCTTTTTCCCTTCTCTTCCTGCTTCAATTCCTCTGTATTATCACTTACCTTATTCCATTTAAAAAAAACAAACCCAAAGATGAAAAGAAAGCCTACAGCATTAATACTGCAATTGTGCTCACAAACAGGACATACTGATCTCACTGATGTTTGCAAGAGTGAATCAGACAGCCTTAGCTCAAAGGCCTATTTCATACTTTTTATTTAATATAACTTTACTCCTAATTCAAAATCCAGGTGAATAATGAACCGCTTGCTACCACTTCTAACAAAAAACGCAGCACATTGTCTATTCAAGCCATGTCAAAGGTACTCACTGGGGTTTTTTTACCTCTCCCAGCTGTCTTTTACCGAAATAACCTTGATCAGCTCCATGATTCATCTGTTACTTTGACCCTCTCTTTAATATTCTCAGTTGTATTGGAAACACAAGTTCAATCCTAGATATTGAATTTTATCTATTAAGAGAAAGAAGTCTAGGCCACTTGTACTCTGAAACTTGGAGCACAAAAGCTTTTATAGAAAAGTGTACCTTAAAATAGCACTCTGCCATTTCTACTGCCAAAAACCTTAGTAAAACATATTATACTTTTTAGAGAGGATTAGAGGATTTTTTTTCCTTTGATACACAGAGCCTGTAGAAATCCTGAGTGTTATCCATATTCAATAAGAACCAAGTATCTGGATATGATAATGTGAATAACCATTCCATTTTCCTCCTTTCATCATAAATATTTATTGACAAACCAAAATCTAAAATATCTCAAGCACTTTTTAAAATTATTGATTACTTCAAAAGATAAAGGCTGTCCATTCCAAACCCCACATTTTTAACTTGTATGCACATTTATATATAAAATGCTTGTTAGTTGCAGTAAAATGTAAATCTGTATTGGGATTAGCCCTATTCCTTTTCATCTCTCAGTTCACCAGCACAGAAGCTGCCAACAATGTTACAGAGTAATCTGAGCTGATTCCTTGTGCCTGCATGGGGAGAACTTGCTGTTCCTCAGGTATTTCTCAGACAAAAATGGAGGGGGATACCCACATAATCCACCGGTCAAAAAATTCCCCTGGAAAGGATAACAGGACATGCTGTAATCACTGTAGGGCTCTGCTGGTTCTCTTCAGTTTCAAAGAGAAGGAAAAATAACCCTCAAGTAAACGTGTTTGGAGGGGCCCATCTAGCCTGCAATGCTTTGCTATCTAAGAGTTTAAACTGCTTTATTTCTTCAGGTATTTCTCCTCTTTATTTCTATCTCGCTTTCACCCTTCCAATGCTGTCCCAGGGGAATGGGTGTGTGGGGCTCAGGTGCCAGCTGGGCTTAAAACACAAGCAAGATAATTGCCCATTAAATAATAAAATAATTAATGTATATTTCTAAGTAACTGTTCTGTGATGACTCTATTGTGTTTAGCAAAAATAGTATTAAAAAGGGATGAAATATAAATTAAATTTGTATTGTCCTAAACTTAATTAGTCAGTAGCAATTTTCTTGTTTTAAGAGGTGTGCTTCCTTTTCTTCCAGTGCCACAGGAGGCTTAATCAAACTGGACCACAAAAAACAAATTCCAGGAATGATGAAATGCAAAATATCCTGACCTCCTTGGAGAGTAATACTGTTTACCTGCCAAGTGAAAAGCTTTCAGCCAGCTGGATCATTTATTTTTAACTCTCACTAAATAGAAGAGAAAATGGCTCCAGGCACTTCAGAAAAAAAAGGAAATTAAACATTTAATTGCCTTTGTAATCAAATAGATTTACATTATTATTTTGTTCCGTAGAATCTTTTATCACCTCTTTCCCTAATAATATCTAGAATGGAAATGCTAGAATCTTTGTAAGTTCAGAGCAAAGAGTTCAATAATTTCTTACTTGGGTAACCTGACAAGACCCCAGGGACCTGGTGTAAGACCTCTCTTGAGCTAAATGCGCTAAGTCTAACCGAGAATTTCAGAATAAATCCTAATAATCAAGCATCTCTACTCAGACTTATTGTGCAACTTCATTTGTATACTCTTCTATACTAAATCCTCTTTTCAAAGTTTCTTCAAAATGAAACTGTGCTGGAAGTTATCCCAACAGCAAAAGATTGATAACTACATACCTACCAACAAAAGAAAGTATGCTCACAGTTTTTATTGTATTAAATTAAATTTCATGAGACAAAATACCAGCAGGCTGTTATTACTGATGTACAGATACATTTTTCTGTCCTGAAGCCTGATTCAATGCAAGCATCTGATAAAACCATTCAATAAATAAATCTATGCACTGCAGACAGTTATAAATAATACCCAAATGTAGCATACTTCCACCAGAAAGAATTCAAATTTCATTTCAGCAAAAATAATGCAAGTATTTGCTATAGCTTCAGCTAATTAGACTTCTCAGCACATTGATGGTTTTCCTGGCTCTTCCTCCAGGAAGCAGTAAAATCAAAATTTTCATGACATCCAAAAGAAACATCAAAACATGCTTACTTAAAAGTTACAGGAAAAAGAAGCGCTTTTAGACTTTTGATTTTAAACTTTACAACCTTTTTGACAGTCTTCATCCCTCTGAACTCAAATTTATTTTCTTAATTCAAACTTATACAGTAAAATGTTTTCTAGTACTTTACATTTCTAGTACTTTATATCTGGTGCCTTGGATTTTGAGAGCTTTCCAAACTAAATGGCACCCACTTAAAGGAAGTTTTGTCTATAAAGGTCAGTCCTGATCAGATGGTAAACCTCAACACTTCTGTTGTTCCTAATAAAATGTTGCCGTTACTAAACCCAAATGCATTGTCTCCTAAAATATCCTGTAATGAATCTACGTGGAGTTTTGATATTATGCCTGTATTTGATAGAATTTGATCTCTCCTGAGATCAACATTCTTCAGTGTTTGAACAGCTTTTGTGAAGTGAGTTACCACAACCTGCCTGTGAACAAGAGTGTCTGCTCTGGGTTTGCCAACAATTAATTTAGGTTCACAGTGGGCATGGTTCCAGATGCAGGTGTCCTTCTGGCACTTCTCCCCCTGATTTGGAGACAGATTCCCTGGGTGAGGGAACCAGGATGAAAGAATGTCTGGAACACAGACTGATGTACTTGCCTGGATGATGTCACTGGTCATTGATGATGTCCTTATTTATGATGTAAGCACCCTGCTGTTATTAAGGGAGGGGTTTGGATTACAAAGCAGGAATACAAATTAAAATATTAATTACACAGATAATTAATCTTTTAAACTTCCAGGGAGAGGTAGAGTATGAATGCAGAGTAATTGAATGATTTAGTGAATGTCTTACAAATCAAAAAAAAAGGGGAAAAAAGGGAAAAAAATCCAAAACCTTCCTAGATCATGGGTCTCAGCTGCTAACTTGTAATTAACAGTTTAAATAACTGGAACAACTGAAAAACCAGTAACCTTAGATGAACTGCATAAGGGAAAGCATAGGCCCAACTAACTTTTAGGTGATAAGAAGAACAAGCACACAAGAGAAGCCGTCACAAAGTTTTATCCCAGGCTACAAAAGTATTTAGTCTGCCAATACAGATCAAAAAGCACAAGAGCCCAAAAAATAAATCAAGGGTCAAAGCAGAAGTCTCAGCTGTTTTCAAAAACTGCAATATAAGAAATTAAATCATTATTATAAAGCTTGGGGTTTTGTATTTTGTATTTTATTGTGTCAATCAGCACAGCAGCTACACCATGGAATTTGTGCATGTATGAAAAAAGCACATATAATGGAAATCTTTTAAGCACATCAAAATTCAGACCTCCTTAGATAACAAATTCAGGACCTCTTGGTATTTCTAAGGGGATAGCTCCTAAGGATTTTTCTATAATGGCCTCATTTTTACCCATTAAAACATACATATCAAAAAATGGCATTTTAGTCTATTCAATGCAGAGCCTTTAACTCCACTCTTTGGTAAATGCTCTTAACAAAAGAGATGAGCTCCCTTTGACTTGCTTTCTGTAAAATAACCTCTCACCTAAAGGTACTACAGAACACCTATAATAATATTATAATGCAAACTTCATATGTTCAAAAATCTAAAGTTGAATCATTGCTTTTAGCATAGATTCAACTTATACAGAAAAACTGTATTGAAAACACCACAAAGAACACAGATCACAGATGGGTATCAAGTTTTGCCCATGTGAATAAGGTTTTGTGCCTTTATTCAAACACAAGATTACACAGAATTTAACTTAGGTATACAGGAAATTCCTAGAGTTATAGTGGTACCAATCCTACCAGCCCTCATTAACAGGTACTTTGCACATGTTTCAGATTATTTCTCTTCCATTTCAGAGGGAAGTTCTCTTCATCAAGTTAAACACTGAAGGAACTTCAAGATCACTCTGCACATTGGGATATTCACCTGCAGCTACAATATGAGCAGTAAGTGAAGCTCTTTTAGATGCTATTTCAGTAAAAATTACAGAAGTGCAATATCTTGCCTATATGAAACTGGGAGGCATGTATTGAACAAGTTATTTTACTCATGCATAAAATAATGTGGGTGCTTCCCAAATTACTGTGATACAGATCATAAAATTAAGACAGAACAAGAAAAATCATTATGCTGATGACATCATTTTACATGTTTCTAATCTGCTATTTCAATATATTTGCAATTCCTAACACACAAACTCTATAGAATAACTCAAAACTAAATTCTTTTTTCTGCGGAGCTTTCTAAGATCTTTGGGGCTGTAGAGGGAAAGCTGTGGACATTTCCTTGCTTTTAGAGGTGGAAAAATCCTGAGGACTTCACAAAAGATTCTTCTTTTCAGACAAACTCAGAGACTTCAGAAATTTCCACAGAAATCCATCGTGCCTTCATTTCTCACCAGTGGATCAGTTTGCAATAAATACTAAACCACTATTTTTTTTCTTTTTTTTTTTTAATTCGAGGTATGACATGACAAAATACTTTACCAATAAATATACTCTGTAATTCAAGTAATTCCTACATGTAAACCTTAAAAGTAACATTCACATCCATTTTCTACCCTTTGCTATGGTAAAATAATTGGAGGCTGCCAGAAACAGCAGGGAAGTCTTAGCACATCTTCCACTTTCCAGTACATAAAAGCCATATAGGCCTTCTAAACTCCATTATATCCCCAGGAAAACCTAAGGACAGTATTAGTGTGGGATGCATGTACATTTGATAAATTCTTCACCTAAAAGTGTGCTCCCTCTTGCAAAAATAATATTTATACCAGCTTTTGATGCATTTGAGGCCCATTTCAGGTCTTCCCAATTGCCAAAAAAGCACACAGAAAAAAGTGCAAAAAAAGCCCCATTGTCAATGATTATAATACGGTAAACACTATGCTAAAGGTAGTTCCTCTGAATGAATCAAATATAAATTTGGGGCTTTCCCCAGCCCTTGAAAAAAGAAATCAATTTTACTTTTTTTTAGTATACACTTATTCTTGCATGCCTCATGGTTTTATTATAGAAAACAAGCGCACAGTAACATATGGTACATCTGTTTCATATTTTGTCTTTCTGCTGTCGTGCTGTTTCTCTCAACATTCAGTAACACACACTTCTGTTGGCTCATAATAATTATTTTTAAGCTGCATATGAAACACAGCCCACCTCTACTGTCAGTCCAGGGACACGATATTCCTCCTTCCTTCCCTCCTCCTACAAATGCACTGTGGAATATAACGATAGCAAGACAAGAAAAAGCAGGAGTCATTATCAAACATTTTACATTCCTTCACTTCCAGAAGTTTGGTTTTGCAAACACTCCTACACTGTAATTCACAGAGGAAGTGGTGGGAATGGAAAGGAGACGGTACCAGCCGAAATAATAGTTAAAACTCATTTAAGCAAACCTTAATACTCACTCAAATCTGTACAAAGACATATTCTCCAAGTGAATAGGCAACCTCAGGCACAACAGCCATGTGGAAACATCTGTGAGGCAAAAAGCAGGACAAGAGCGGGGAGAGAGCACTGAGAAAAGAATGGTGAGCAACTGAAACCAGGAACACAGCATGAGCCAGCAAAAGGCACAAGGGGGGAAAAGAGAGGATGAAAAGAGGGTGAACTGGTAGATTGAAGCTCTCTGAAAAATAATAAACCTGGCAGCAAAGAATATGTAATCTGTAGAAAATATGAACCCAGAAAAGGGCAATGAAAGCACAACAGGGGAGGTGAGATGGGAGCAGTGAACATGCAAATAGTCAAGAAAATTTGGAGCACAACATCATGGAGAGAATTTTTTACACCTGCATACATACAGAGTAGCCTGTGTCTCAAAAGAGAAAATATGAGGAAAATATAGAGAGAAACCAAAAGTAGCAATCATTTGTGTGAATCTGATATTGGAAGTTGATGGTGCTGGAATTGCATCAAAAATGCAGCAATAAATATAACCCAAAAAAATCTTAATTCGCCAAAAATTTGCCTCCAGTCTGTCCAAGAAAATCTAAATTCTTCTTAGCATCTGTCTATTCCTATGGGCTTTAAGTCACACTTCACAATAGGACACTGATTGGCAAACCTGAGTGCCACTTTGTTAAACAAATAAACATGCAATAAAAATAATACAGCACCGTTGCTGAAATGCCAACTTTAACTACAGGACTTCAACCCTCCCAGTTTCTTTGGGAAGCAGATGGTAGTTTTGCTGGAAAGCAAAGGACTGGAGGTAGTTGGATTTGGCACACTGAAAATTGGCACCAGAATTTGAAAAGGTTCCATTTCAATTTTGTCACAGGGAAAGATGACTCTATGAATTAGGTCATAAACAGCGAAGTAGAAGCTAAAGGAGCTTTTAACTCTCCAGCCACGTCACCAATAAAGAGTCTGAATAGTTTCCTCTTATTACACACTTTACAGTATGCTGTAAATACCATAAATTAATAAATTATTCCAGCTCTAACCTGAGGGCCTCTTACTGCTTTTCTTCCCTGTTCTTTGTGCATAACCACCAAAATAACTGCACCTTAATAAAAACTTGGCATGTGTATATTAAAAAAAGGCAAATTATTCTCATCAAGAAAGGCATTTCAGGCACATGTTGAGCAAATACAGCATTATTTACTGGAGGAAAAGGGTTTTTAGACATTCATTGATCCAACTGATAACACTGACATGAGATCATCTATAATATTTCATATTTCAAAAGAACATATGGCTTTCAGTAGATTCTTTTATGAATTGGACTGTTGACAAAAAAAAAAGCTTTCCAGATATGCCATTAGCACTACACTAAACTGAAATATTATATTCCCACACACCAACATAATATCAATATGCTTCCTAGCTGTATGGAAAGTCTATAAAGATATATGTGCTTAAAAATATCTAATCAGAAAATACAAAGTCCTATGGAATTTTTTCTACAGGATGATTCAGGATTCCAGCAGAAAGGGTATAGTAGAATATTTAAAGAAAGCTGTAAAAAGGAAAACTCAAAAAAACCCTAGATTTTTACAGATAGTATTTCAGAAAGTTTTATTTTTCACTCATAAAAAGAGAGCTAGGTCATACTTTCTCAGTATTTCAATAGCAAGTAAACAGGGCATTACTAATCTACAAGATACAATGAATTACCAACTTTCTTCTTCCTGGTTACTTCACACTGAAGATATAGCAGTGTAAGGCTACAGGGAGTGTATTGCATCACTTCTTCAAAACTTATGTTTTACTTTAGAATGGGATTTTGCAAGGCCGTAAAAGAATTTCACAGCATGAATTCAATAGCTAAATTTAGTGAGATCTGCTCCCAATTTCCCTAGGCGTTTTTCACAACCTTCCTTCAAAGCATTAAGTACAAACTTGCACAAACTAACTTTAAAAAGAACATTCTTCTCTATCTCAAGAAAAGATATATGAAAATACATTGCTTATCTCAAAAGTGGCATTGTTTGGATAACATTCACCCCAATTCAAGGAAGGAAAAAACAGGGTCCTCATACATCCTTGTTTCCTTCACGTGTCAGGACTATGTTTCCATTCCAGATGTTCTCAGAAGTGACCCTCCTATCTGCTATTAGATTTGGGAATTTTTCTTATTAAAGTACAAGCAGCAGCATTTACCAAAGAGAACCTACAAAAAACACATTTACAATTTTTCAATTCACTCTCATTTTTATGACCATGTATTTATAGTTCCACCAATATTTTTATTCCATAGCCCTCATCTCTCACATATATTCATTCAGTGCTGACAGACATGCTATTCCTTTACCATATATGCATTTATGCCACCAGCTTCAGTGCACAGTAAGGAGGATATAAACAGTCTCAGGGCAAAGTAAATTGAATTATAGGCATGCAGCTAAAATATAACAGAGCATACCTAATGAAACTCTCTCATTTCTCAATTAAATTTTTCAAAGTAAACATTTCTGCAGTCATGTTATGAACATTTTTAAATTAAGACAACCTTAAAATGAGTTAATACCTTTTTTATTTTAGTTGGATCATATCCTGCCAATTTTTTTGGTAAGCTACTGCCTGCTTTTTGCCATGGCTCCACAATACCCAGAGGATGTCAAAAATGAAGCAGACAAAATCCAGCCCTCCCAGTGAAGCCACCTCCACAGATGACACGAGCCCTGAGCTGACACTCAGCTGCTGCTGCAGCACCAGCCTGGACCTGCTCCAGGGCTCAGGGCTGGCAGCAGCTGCCAGCTCTGGCCCTCACCCTCCAGCACAGCCTTGGCCACCACAATGTCTCAGCCACCAGAGGCACCAGCCAAGCACCCAGGTGTTCACAGCACAGCAGAGCAAATGTTCAGGTGATAAAATTTCTTAGTGGTAGGCATGACCTCACCCAAGAGAAACTGGTTGAGACCAAGGGATTTGACCCATCAAATACACACTTCTTTCTCCATCTAATGAAATATTCAAATGAACATTCTAGTATTACCCTAATATGTTGGAAAAAGTCAGTTTTGTACACGTTAAAACATAAATCAAACAGAATTAATATTTTGTAAAAAGAAAGTTAAATTAGTATGCAAGATAAAAAGCTAAATTTGCAGAAACATTCCTTATTTCATGTTATAGAAGGAATTACTCTAGGGATTAATTTATGTTCTTATTCACAACCATTTTTCTAATACAGTCATTAAATTCTGTTTTATGAATCACTGTTCTCATCTGGGCTAAAGCAATTAAGTTCTCAAGACAGAACAGTAGGTGTGCTGGTGCTAATTAATACTCCCCTGAGGTGAGCCTAGAGTTTGCCTGTATCTCCAGTACACCTGAGGTTGGCATTAATCAAGATAACAATTCTTTCTTGCATCCCTCTGAAGGAATAAACTGGGCATTTAGGATCAAATTTCTTTCCTTAATCCCCCACCCTGGCACTCCCTGCTCTAGTCCTGAGATGTGGTGTGTGGTGCTACCCTCACTTGAAACCAGAATTTCACCCACCAACTGCAGTGCTTCCTACCTAATCCACCTTAAAGAATCCATACAACATGACTCTAGCAATTTTAGCTGACTATTAATTTGGTAAAATCTTGGTAAAATCTGCTAACACAGGAAAAAAACAGCCTGTACATGTGGCACTAAAGACAACACCTAAGACATAAGGAAGAAGTTTTTGAGTTCATACCAAATCCCACAAGTGCAGTTCTGGCTCTTTCTGTATGTCAGCTATATTTTTCCTCCCTTCTAATGCCTTATTATCCCATTGCTCCACTGACAAAACAGTAACCAAAAAAAAAAACAACCACCAAAAAAAAACAAACGCAAACTTGTTTGAATACTCTACTATTTCAGCCTCTTCCATAAAACAGGCCAAGAAATTCCTCTTTTTTGTTCTCCCTACAAGTGGTTGGTGAGTTTTTTATAAAAAACATTTTGGTTGTGCTTCAAAAAGAGTTTTACGCTTTCCAGTTATGTTATTCATGGATGTGCTGTATGTAAATACAGACAATTTCTGTTTCTCCTGTTGTTTTATATTTGTTATGTTAGTTTATTCTTATTGTGTGCAAAGCTCTATTCCTGTGTGCACAGTTAAGAAGGTGTACTAACAAAGAAAGTTTCTAATCCTCTTCTGTTAAATTAAGAGCTGGAAAATACTAACTGTTCTAATTTTTAAGTCTTAAGATTTTGCTTTAGTTCATTAATTCAAAGTTCTCAGGAAAAATATGCAAATTATAAAAATACTAGGAAGCCCTTTTGCACAAAATTCGAAATCTTGGAAGTTTCAATAGAAGAAGCTCTTCCATCTCATAACAGTTTATGGAATAAAAGAGATTTTCCACACAAGGTGGGGGAATCAAACAAAAAACAAAAAAAAAACCAAGCCCCTGAGACTTCTAGTTTCCCAGTACAGGGGAAGCAGTCAGTCTTGAAAGTACTTTTGTGTGTCAAGATATTTTTAGTCTCACAAAGAAGGACGCTGGAATTGCCAAAGGCTGCCAACCATCTAATGGAAGCAAAGAACACTACAGATAACTAAGAGTCAATGTAAAACTGGATTTCAATAAATGGACTTCTGTAAAGTGCTTTCATACTTCTATGGTGCTCTGAGAAGTGTCAAAAGAAATATCTTATTACATTGGTCCACTTCATTGCAAATAATGGCACTCATTCTTAAACACATTCACATTTCAGCTTACAAAACAGGGACTCACCATGAAAAGTCAGAGAGATGCTGCAAGGGCAGTGAAAAGGCATCCCACATACTAGACACACAACGTGCTAGGTGCCAGCTCCTATTCCAGACATTTGCACATTTTTTTTTATTCATTGTAATTCTATTGTCAAGGGAAAAGATACTTATGCTCAGGCATACCTGAAAAGTTAGTCAAGGTACACCAAGAGCATAGAAAAGATAGTCTCAACTTAGAATATTACTCTGAAGATTCCAGATCATCAATTACAAGTGGGGGAAAAAAAGGAAAATTAAATTCACAGTAAGGGATCTGATACACCAAAAAGAAACCATTTCCTGTATCCCTTTAGGCATAACCACTGTTCTGATGTCCAAACTGATATGAAACCTTCCAGTTTATATTTTAGCAATCAATTACTATAAAGAGATAAATTTCAACACAGGATAATATTAGCAAAAGATTAATGAGAATATTATTTAGTAAAACTTACAGTGGTCTTAAAGGTCAGATTTAGGTTCAGTTTTTGTAAGATTTAATCATGAAATCCCTTACAGCACAGCAAGAAACCATGCAACTAAAATAGTGAGAACCAGTCTGAGCTGATGGAAAGCTGCTATGATATTTCACACCAGAAAAATCAAAGCCTCAGTCACTAAAGTATAAAAATACTTTTTCGTGATTGACGAAGGCAAATTAAGTTATTTGATGGCAGTGATCCATATTCAAAAGCAATGCAGGAATTAAATTCATATGCTTGGATGCTATGAAACCTTTGCCAATAGGGTTTCTGAACATCAAGTTTTACACTAGATCCAAGAGGCTAAATCCAGAAAAAGAATGTATTTATCCAGTGAGTATTTCCAGATGCCCACACAGGACAGAGCATGAACTCATTTAGCTGCTGTACAGCAGTTTTTGTTTCTGAAATTAAACCTCCACACTTTACTTCTCAAATACAGACACTTCTAAAGCATTTGTTCCTTAAATACTCAGTATAGCACAGCTAAATTTTAAAGATTCTGTACAAAGAACTGAACACTCCACTTTCAACAGGAAATGTTGCTAAGGCCTCTTGGTTTGCTGTGTCATTCAGGTTTTGCCCAGCTTAAAGGAAATTGTAAACTAAAATGGAATAGCTCTACCAAATCCATGAGACTGTGTTCAGACTCATTTATTTCATTATTTAGACACTAGATAGTTAGATTAAAAGAGTAAACTACTGAAGCAAAAGAATCCACAAGAAGACCAGCAGAAAATGGAAAGGCATTAAAAGAAAAAGCTGCATCATCTAAACAACAGAGACAGATCAGGAGAGTTACTTCATATACAAGAACTATCAATTTAAAATGTTAAGTTCAACAGCTATGCAGAGGCAGAATTTAAAAATACCAGTACAGCAAATGTGCACATGTATATTTATTCTTCCTATCATTTATCACAATTTGCTCTGTTTTCCTTCATATTCTTATCTGGCAGCCTGGTAAATGGAATTGTGAAGTGCAGAAGTGGGTAAACTTCCCTACCCTGGCAAACTATGAAAAGCGCTACTACAGTTGTTGAGCATTACAATGCAAATTGTCAAACCTACTGCTGGGTTCTCCTGAATTCCTGCCTTTCTTCTTTCAGCTGTTTTACATGTGTTCCTAGAAGATATTTCAGCATAATTTCTTGAAATGCAAAAAATATTAATATCTTATTTGAAATAATGTTTCATTTATATGTGATATTATAAGAAATTTCCTCTCTGAAACAACCTGAACTTATAATTTATCCCATATTTTACCTACAGAGTAGCAGGAGTTGTGACAGATTGATCCAAAACAAATCAACTTCTGTCTAACATTTAACAGAAAAGCAAAAGCAAGTGACTTTATAAAACAACCTATTAGCTAAGTTAACCATTCCAAATTATAAAGTTCTCCTTAATAGTATATTGGTCTGCACTGGTTTTAGATATCTAACACTTGCAAAAGTATTTTTCTGAATGTCATTACTTGCCTCTGCAGGTGATATGAGAATATTCACCTTCCCTATTCTCCTATAATAGCTGTAGGAAATGCAGTTTACCCCCCAAAGACAGAATCACCTCTCAATCTGAAAAAAAAATACTTCTTTACTTGTTTTGTTTGGATTTTCTTGCTTCACAGCTAAAGCATGAGGTTTCACAGTTTCAGAATAACTTTATAATACCAAAGTTCATCTGATCATTCTGCTTGGAGTCTTTTCACAACTGCACTTCTTAGTGCATTAAATAAAGGAACACTTCAAGCCATGGTTATTTTATGTAACAGTTCTCTTTTGGACTGTTGGTGGGGTCTTGCTTTTTTATTAGTTTTAAGAGTGGTTTATTCTTTCCAGAATTTGCACCAATTTTTTTTTATTTCATCTACAGCTTAAGAACTACACATTTTAAGTTTTTTCATCCAAAAAACTGATGTTTGATTCATTTGTGTACATCTAGAAATTCACACTGTAAGAGGCAAGTTCAGCAGCTTGACTTGATATTATCTATTTTCCCTTATTAATTTATTAGAGAAAATAAATTCACTCAGAAGAACTTGTTGCAGACTATCAGGATGTTCCTCTTCTCTGAACTGTGAACAAAGCTGAACAGCACAACAGAGGAGAGGGGAATAACACTGAACGTGCATTTGTAAATGGTATAAATAAGGAGTTTATACAAATTTACTCACTCTTCTTAATCACACATAGTCCTGCCAGTAGCCTTTTGCGAGCTGAATTAAAAACAGAACAGCAGCAAGACTCATTATGTGTTTTCCTGAATTTTCTACCATCTGGCAAAAATGAATTAATTAATAAAATGAAAGGAAATTCATAGAAAATAGAGTAACTATAGTTTTTGCAGTAAAAACTGTTTGTTTCTGCACATTTTAGAATTCCTCATCTGTTATGATTATTACTAAAAAGAGATGATTACTTAATTCTTCAAAAAAAAATGTATGATGAAAGTAGGTCTTGAAGGGTGAAGTTTGTTGTAGACACTATTACACTAGGATTAGGGAAAAAAAAAAAAAGCCCAAAACAAAAAACCAACATATTTCCACACTATTAGGTAAAGATTGATCTTAATTATGACACTGGGGAAAAAAAAACCAAACACAACCCTTCAGATTATATAAAGATAGATTTTAAAAAATATACTTATGGACATTTGAAAATAAAGTGTCCAGGGCAAAAGCCAAACACACTATTAGAGCTAAAACACACTACTGACCTGCCAATTGTAATTCAGTGGCAAATTGTGTTGTTCACTGCACTCACAATATCTTCACTATCCAACAGTCATGAGCAGCAATGCAAGTGTGAAACACCTGCAGTACCCCAAACGTGACACTGACTCAGGAAAAACAGCAGAGAATGTGAGCAATTGCTGGTTGGCACAGAAATAAAGTGATTTTACAAGTAGTGGAGAGAAAGGCACCTGCACAAAGTAATTGTAGAAGTTGGGACCAATTTAGTGCGAGGCAAAGGTGTCTTCCTATATCCAAACTACTCTACTTTTTTGAGTGGCTTTTAATTAAGATATGTTAAATACCTGAAATATTAATAATGCAACACTGTGTAACAAAGTCTGCCATAAAATATTTATGTTAATATTTCAATTAGTTAATAGCACTAATTTTTTAATATATTTTATCTCCAAGTTATCGTTAAATTAAGCTTTTGGAATATCAAATGAATAGTAGATCCTACCTCACATTTGGAAACAATTCAACTGGACACAGGTGGCAAATGAAAACCTAGAAAAACTTGGGAACAAAATTTGGTTTTCAAATAAAATTTCCAACTGGATCAAGTTACCATTTTCTTCTGAGACCACTGTGATACATAGAAAAGGAGATCCTCTTTATGAAATAAGCAGGAAAAACATATTCCTAAAGCTAATTTTGTTTTCCTGTAAATTTGCACAATCTTTCCTCTAATACTTGATTCTATGTTTAGCCATCAAGGCACCACTTCTCTACACCATGAAGCAATGCTTTATACAAGACCCAAAGAGGATAATGGCCTCGCCATATTTAACACAGGATCACTGGTGCCTTCAATTCATGTTTCATTGTTACATCTATATATGTCCTTAAGAAAAAAAAAAAAAAATCTCTTCTGTAAAATGTTACTTACAAATATTTTTCCTTGGAGTTTGCCTGACTGGCACTGCTTGTTAATTCTGCAGTCCTGCAGCCAGGACAGTGCAGTGCATTCAGGTGGAAAAGTCTATCACCAGTGTCCTCATCTAATGGCTCAAATTCTCAGCCTGACAGTTCTCCCTCTTCAGGGGATGAGTTGCCTAAACAGGATCAAGAATGCCTGGTTTTGCTTTCTTCAGCAACTTCGCTGTTTTCTACTCCTTAGCTCTCTCCTCCCTTCCTTTACTGCACCAGGGAATCTGAAGACAAAAATATCTCTCAAGTGTAAGGAAACAACCAGATCATTCATACACAATTATGCAGCTCACTCATTCCCTTATTTCAACCAAACTAAGAATGCACAAGTCATGTTAAAAATAGAAAAATAAATATACTAAAAATAAATATACTAAAAAAACAATAATATAAAACTAAAATAAAGTTTATCTACTAGAAGGTGACATAGGAAGCAGCGGTTGTTAACCAGTGATGAAAAAACATGCCAAATCACTCTTGCTAGCAAAACTTACACCAGCATACAACCCAATGTTCTTCTGAAAACAATTTTTTTAGGAAGAACTTCAGATTTCCAGAGTATTGTGCTATCATTCCAGTGGTATATTGTAATTTTCATTACAGTGTTAGTTATCAGAAATAAGAAAGGTTGGGGGTTTATTTTGGATTTTTCACAATACATATTAAAACAGATAAGACAATATAATATGTACCTAAATGCATTCACGTTCTCATCAAACTCACTATAAACCTCAATAATTTTTCAATAGGTAGCACATACTCCATAGCCCAGAGAGATGTGCTGACAAGAAGGTACATTTTCAGAATGATGTGGAAAGAATTCTCGCTTCCAAATAAAGGGTAATTGGGAATTTCGATTTCCCTCAAGATACAGCTCAGTTTCTGTCACTCAGGTAAGAAATTTAGTGACCACTGAATGTAAAACAGTCTGATTATCACAACTTATGTATAATTTCTTAGTGTACACGTGTGCATAATCACATATACACCTGAATAGAACAGCAGGCTTTTATTACAGACATGTTGATTACAAACAGTAATTCTTTAAGTCTGGATTGACACTTTTATTTATGCTTTGGTTTATCATGATTTATATATAATCCACTAGTTCATCTCCACCTTCCAGAGTATCCAAATATTATACCACAATATTCAGGTATTTCTTCACTGAATTAGTTAGACCATTATTATGCCTTACCAGTAACCAGGTACCTGGAAGTTAATGCCACACACAAGAAAAAGTTCACACTAACAGGACTATTCTTTCAGCTTTTCTACCTACAAATTACAAAAGCTATACATCTGTTTACACAGTTTACATCAAAATACAGAGAAAAGATGTAATTTTCAAAGTACAGCTCCCTGCCTCTTTCTGTGATTCTCTCGATTTAAATGCAGGCTTTTGCAGTGAGACTGCATACAATTAATGCTGTAGTTAATTAAATAGAAGCTTGAGTGAGTTCAAAAAGCAGGCCCTGTTTTAGGGTTTGCTGCTCCTCTGAAGCTGCACCCCAATATGCGTTTGTGCTTTTCCTGCAGGTTCTGCTGACCTTGGCTTTTCTTCTACTGCAATGTCTGTGATGAGACCCCACCCTCTCATTCAATTATAGATGAGACTGGAATACAGACCTTACAAGACCTTAGCATTTTCTGCATCTCTAACGCTGAAATATTCACATTGATTTGCCTCAGGATTTTCCTATTGGCAAACCCATCATTTATTCCTTTTCCTTCAGGGTACAAAGAGTACTTACATGAAATCTACTGCTTCTTTTTAACATGTGTTTTGTTAGCTTTTTTGTCATCTTCCAACACCAAGAGTAATAGCAATAACTATCCTGTGGCAGATGCTTAAGGAAATTCAGAAAGTAAATATTTTCCCCATCCCACAGGCCAAATATTCTAAAATTAGTAGATTCAAAAGACTTATTTGCTCCTGCCACCATCAATCCAACACGAAGCAAAGTCATCCCTTATAAAATATGCCAAGGGTTCCTGAATCCTAGTTTCTTTACCCCCTCAGCTGGCAGATACTCCAGCAATAAATTCAAGTAACAAATACTATCTTGCAGCTGACAGCTTTAACAAGTGACTCACTAGCACCAGGGAATACACAGTCCATAGTCAGGAATGCCAGACACCTCCAACAGAGGAAAAGAAAAACAGCCCAAATCAGCCCAAACAGCCAAATCATGGCATTAACCAAGGAGAACTCCCAGACATGCAAAAACTCAGAAGAAAATTGAATCAATGACCAACAGGTTAAGTCACCATCACAACATTGTTGTCAGGGTAAGGGCAATCTGAAATGCATCTTCTGAATTCAGGAATATAACAGAAAAGAGAAAGGTTAGGAAGTGTCATGCAAGTTTATCTTTAAATTATATACATATATAAAATAAATAAATATAATGCTTTGCAGCACAGCCAAAAGGGTTGTGCTTCTCAGAAACAGCCCAGAGGAGGAATTCCATACTGCAGGCTAATTGAATGTGGCATTATCAATTGCCTGTTAGATGATTTGGGGATAACTGTCAGAAAATACAAGATGAAGGACCAAAAGGAAGGAAAACATCTGAAATTTTACTAATAAAGACTAATTTTACTAATAAAGACTAAAAATGTAAAATGAGAAAGAAATTACTCTGTTCACAGTACTTATTTCCTTTTCTCTCTTCCACTTTTTGTTCTGAAAAATTATTTCCAGCATTCTTTTCAGATTAAGTCTAAGACCTCAAGGAAGGAAGCCAGTTTAGAGAACCAAACAGAGAAATAAAAATATATATTTTTAAAAATACTCCATGAACTACTGGCTCCATCACAATCAGTGGAAAAGAAATTCACCAAGGATAATGTTTGATGTATTATCTATGATACCTGTGAAAAACTGTATTATTGATGAGATTAAAGGTTTAGTTAACATCAAGAGACTTCATTTATGTTTTGTAAAACTTGCTTTTCAGACAAATTCCTGCATTACAAACCCATTTGTAATTAATGTGATGTATCCAACACCACCCAATTCTAAGAAAAACTCAAAATGGTTTATATACAAATACCTCTCTTCTAATTTCCTTAAGTCATTCTGACAGCATAAAGTACCTACCAGGATAGAAGTGAAGCTGGACTTCCCTAATTTAAGACAGGAGGGGGTAAAAAGCAGCAGCTGTGGCTTAGCAGTAGGTGCTGAAGGAACACCTTCAAGCAGAGCTGCTAGCATAAAGGGTAACTTAAAGGTAGTTTTATCCCAACTAATATTCTGCTAGGTCTATGTTTTTTCTGAAGTGTTCTTTTCTGAGACCCTGTCAGAAGAATCCTGTCTTCTGTTAAAAGGTTTTACTCACACAGCAAGACAACAATCACCACTGAACAACGGAAGAAAGTGCATCAGATTGGGGAACAGAGAATGAAGTATCCATCTGATGTTGCAAGTGAAGTTTAACAAACAGGATGAAATTACTAAATTCATCTGAAATATCATCCTCAAAAACAAATAATAAACCTATAGCCTTTCAGAAAACTCCTCATGTGATACTTCAGTTTTAAGATGATCACCACCGTGACAGGACAAAAAATCCACAACAGACAGCAGCAGCTTTCTTAGTGCTTTGGAGTGCACCATCAAATACCAGTTAAGGAAGTGACTATGTTCAAAGCTGGTGAGTTCACAGTTTCAAGTCACAGAGCCTCACACAGTTCCAACTACCTTTCATTTCAAAGATCTGTCTGCTATAGAGTCATTCCACCTTCTCAGAATGTTACTGGTCTTGTCTATTCTTTTTTATGAAGAACACTCACTGACACTCCTTATTTGACTCTCCTTCTAAGACTTCAAGATGCAAATGAAATTTCATGCTAGCACTTTGACACTGGATAACTGAGAGTGACCTATATGCTGAATTTAGTAGGTATTTTGCAATATTCAATAATTTTTAGTTTCCCACATGATGAATAAAGTATCTTTTGCTCTAAATAAAATAGTACTCTTTCAGTTGACAGCTACACACAGTGCATCCTAAAGACTACAATTCATGATCTTTATCTTTTTTGAAATACTGGGGACAACAGAACAAAACAAAAAACTACTTTCCTCAGATCTCCTTATACTTCAAAAATGCCCAAAAGGGTGTAACTTATTATTACTATCATTTCCAATTTACCACTTAACATGTGATACAGTTTTCATACAGATTAAATTATTAGTTTCTATTTTTTAATGTATACATGAATACTACTATCTAAACCAGAACAGCACCAAAAAGCTTCAAGTTACAGAGTCACATTCCTATAATTCATTTTCTAGCTCAATACTTACCAAGCTTTTTCAGACAGAGGGTCTCAAAAGGTTAAAAGTAACTAAATTACCTCATTCACCCTCAAGCACTTTCAGGTTATTACTCCATCAAAATTTCCTTGGTTATCTGTAGTATCATGGCCCCTTCTTTATGAAATTCTTCTCCCCACCAGAGCCAGGAGCCTTTGCTCCTCACTAACAACAACAGACAGCAACACACACCCTTGTGGCACAGCTTATTCACTGTTCCTCACCCATTACACACCATCCCTCCTCAGCTGTCCAGCTGTTTTGGCCTCTTCCCATTTCACAGACATTATTATTTTGAATATAATATAAAATCCACTGATTTCATTCTACTTTGCTATTCAGGTAATGACCATTTGATCTATTCCATGTGGTTAAATGCTTAAGCACTTTGTCGCGTTTAATAAACAAAGTAAAGAAGAATATTTTGCACTTACCTAAATTGCCATCAAGGTACATGAGTTAAAATGAAGAAAACAGTGGAAACATGCAAAATAAAGTTAAAATCAACAAGTGTACATGCAGCTCAAGACAAATATTTTTTTAAAAGCTGGAGAAAGCAGAAAACAACAGTACAGTGAAAAACAGAAAACAAGGTGAATGGGTGTGATGAACCTACCAGCTTTACAGAATTATCCTAAAACACCTTCAGAAGCTTTCACTGGTTGTAAGTACTATATTAAAATTTGATGTCGGAAGTATTTTTTCTTGAAGAGACTCATTTAGTAAAAATACAGCCAGTTTATTTTTAAGATTATTACTATGAAAACATACCTCAGATAGTATAGTAAACCACAAGCACATTTCCATTCCTCAGGTTCCTAGCTTTGTGTAACCATGTACTTCGTTAATATTCCCAATAAACTTCAAAATCCCTGCTGTTTCAGACATTTACACAATAAGATGGGCTGAAAAATATTTATACCCAAAAAATCCTCCTCTGACCACAACTGCTATTAACAAACAATGAAAGGTCCTTTCCAACCAGTAATCAAGTGCATACTTTGACCCATTAAGGAAGGCAATACCCATCTATAGACTCACACTAAATACCCAAGTGTTGGAAACTGCCTGCATATTCCACTACAATGAATCTACAAGAATTTTAAAGGGCATAAACAATATATCTAAAAAAAATTTTTTTTTAATGTATACCTTAGCCTAATCAATATTTTATTAGGAACATATTTTAATTAGTACAGAGAAGGGAAATGCCATTTCAGAATATTTGCAAGTATACTTTCTCTTATTGTTCTATTTAGATACTTGTCATGAATCAAAGTAAAAATGAGGAGCACATTGTGAAATAACATTGAGTGGCTACTCACAGTTCTAAATTCATGAATACACATTCCCTTCTGTACTGATTATTTTATCAGCTCTATTCTGCTAATTGCAGCATCTGAGTTATTCACACTGCTACAGATGGACAAAAGTTACTTGGAGAAACTATTTCAAGAAAATTTTTTATTCAGAGCTATAAGCCTCAGAGGAACTGCTCACTATCCTTTTTATCTTCTCTCTATCTCATTAATCAGAAGTAAATTCCTGCAGTATCAGGATAGGAATTAAACTTCAAAAGATCAAAATCCGTAATGTGTTCTCAAAGAACACATTAAGTCAATTAAAATTACCTGGGCTTTTTTTAAGGGAAAAAAGGATCATGCTCACCCATTTATTTCTAATATAACCATGCCATGCCTGAAAAAGAACCACTATTCATGGCACACAGTGTCCATTTTGTATTAATTATGTAGTATTAAATGACTACATTTTTAAGTAAGCAAAAGGGGTCCTTAATTTGTGCAACAGGGCTTAATATGCATTTTTAAAAATATCACAGTGATTCAGTTTTTGCAATGTCATAAAAGCAGCATATAAACTGATAAACATTAATGTACTGTATTAGAAGCAGCTAATCCAAAGCAATAAATTAGTTTTCCCTCTTGGCAGGCAACAACCTTGGAAATTAATATTGCTGAATAATGCCTTGTGTCTTCCCAGCACTTCCCACCTCATGGCCTTCTGCTCTCCACTGAAGCCTTCCACACTAACACTCCTATATATTACATATGATTAGAAGCTTCTGATCAAGCCAAATTGGAGCAAATAACTATCCACCAAGGGGAAAAAAAGCAAAATCTCTGTTTGAGACGTTGTAAATGGATGACTCCAAGATGAAGAACTACTTTAATTAAAAACATGTAGAGTGCTTCCTGCCCCTATGTATACCAATACATATATAAAATAATGCCAGTTACACTGTGAGAAAATATCACAAAGAACATGAAAAACAAAAGCCAACTAAATATGGACTGTGATATCAAAGTACAGGTGCTGAAAGCATACACTTTCAGAAACATAACTTTCGAAAGAAAAACAGGAATGTCCAAGTTACTGTCCATAAACTTCCTCATGGATCTCTTCTGCTTCCAAGAGGTTTAATTTTATCAATTTTCCTGTGGAAGCAGATCCTACCATTTCAAACTAATTCATTTATTTGGAAAATTTATTTTCATTTATAATCCTACTTTCCAGGATGGTTTTAAGCATTCCCAATCTTGCCATTATTTGGATGGCAAATAACACATCCATCCTTTAGGACACTGATGAAAGCCTCAAGCACATGACAGATCCCTACCAGATCCTACTGGAAAATAATCCTAACTTTAAGCATAACAAGCTGTGATCTAAACTGGTTAGAATGAATGGTGAGGTTTTTTTCAGCTATGATAAATATTTCCATTAAGATATTAGCTTAGTACTCAGTAGCAGCAAAAATAAAGGCATCCAAAACTGGAAAGAACAAACTAATTGTTGGGAATTTCTGTGAGAGACATACAGAATAAAAGGGCAAACACTACAACATCAACACAACTCATTTTAGACCTTATCAAAAACATAAGATGTTTTGGTCCCCTTGCCTCTAAAAAAAACAAAAAAAATCCCAAACATTTAACAGGTCTTAAAAACATCATGTTACTGTTTCACAAGGAATTATCGCACATGGCAAGATGCTGCTGTCTGGAAAAGAGCTGAGGGAGGGATGTGATGATGGCACTGTAAAGTCCTAAGTGGCACTGAGACTGGCACCAGACATCAATTATTTATTGCTTCTTTCTGTACAAGGAGAAGGAAATCCTAGCAAAAGCAGACAAAGTCTGGTGCAAAACCAAATGAAACGAGTGGTTCCTCACAGGTACGTTAGGCTGTAAGAGCCTGTGGACACTGGCATTTTAAACAGGTCCAAAAGTAACTGGCTGAATTTAAAGTTCACTGAGCTGGATCACAAGGAGCACTTGCTGGGGATACCACTGGGTACTTGGCCTCTCCCGTGAATGACTGGACACTTAGCAATGGAATGGAGCTACCCAATCTCTGTGTATTATAGAGGGAGGATTCATGTTAAATATACACATAGAGCAAAACATATTGCTTTTTTCAGGTTTGCTTTTACAAGAAAATAAGAGTTTGTAAAAGAGACAACATGAATGAACTCATAACTAAGTTACTAGTTTACTTTCCCTCAAGATAAACAAAACTAGCTTTCAGGGGGAAAAACCAAAACAGAATTGTCACTGGTATGTGACAAAGTCTCTTAACACCAGATTCAAATTCCAAATGTCAGTATAAGATATTAATGTGACATTTCCATAAGACACACAGAGTCTATCAGAATAATTCTCCTCCTAAGGTGACACTAACTACCACCATTAAAGTATCTAACCAACAAAGTTTTTGATAAAACAGAACCTCCACCATGCATCTTTTTGTTAAAAAAGATCTATTCGTTCTAGCAGCATCCTAGTGCATCTGCTATAAATAAAACTTCTGTCAGTTTGGATACAAAAGTTATACAATTAATTCATTGCACTGAATTCCTGATGACAACCCAGCCAGGTTCCCACTGAAGTAACTGGTAACAGACTTGCCAGCTCTGTAGATATTTAGGTTCATGACATGCCTAAAGGTGAGAGAAAGTTTGCTGAGAAGCTCTAATTGATCACAAACTTGGAAGTTAATTCAAAATCTCAGTTGTTGCTGCCTGCCAGCAAAGAAGTTTAGATTTGGAATCTGGAAGTGAGAGAAACACAGGACTGTGTTTTTGTCTGGGGAAAGTTAACAGATGGTCTAAAAAGGAGCAGCTTTAAAATAAGACCAGAAGCCAAAAAGTGTGTGGAGAAAGGAAGGATAATTTTTTTATCTATTCTGTGCTGTTGTTCCATATAACTTGGTATATCTAGCTGTATATTTGATATAGCAGTCTCAAAGTTTGACTTCATAGATTTATCCATCCAGACTAAAATATTTGAATCTTTTTATAGCTTCAGGAAAATAATGTTACAATGTGAATAGAAGTATTTAAAATACATATTTACAAGATAGTCATTTACTACAATGCAGGTCTCTGAAATGTTACTGAGAACTTCATTCTGTAATGCAGAAGTACAGAAAGCTGAATATGAGGATTTATCTTCTTTTAATTTTAAAACTGTTAACTCCCTGTACAGCTTAAACAAAATATGCCTCTGGATATTTATTTCCACTTTTTCAAAAGTGGCTCATTTACCTCTTCAGAAAATGATGCCAAGACAACATTTAGACAGTTGCAAAAAACCCTAGAGAAAGTTTCAAACATAAGAGAAAGGGTAACAACAATTATTTTATCCATCTAAAATGTGAAGGGATGCTGCATGAAGGTAATTATAACCTGCATTTGGATTCTTATTAGTGTGCTTTCCTGAAGTTTAGCGGTCAGAAGCAGATAAATCAAGGTATAAAATTCTTGTGGCAAACAACAAAAGCCCAACATCAAGCGCTTGGTTGTAAATCAACACAAGGAAACCTTCATCATTACTTACCTGATTTTCTTCATGGGAAACTCTCATCTGTTCTTTAAGAACTGACATTCTGGCTGCTTCTTCTTTCCTTAACACTCTCTCTTTCTTTAGCTCAGGACTCCAGAAAGTTTTGATGCTGTTCATAGAGGACCCCAGCTTGCTGTCCTTAATGTCTAGTTCTTTTCTGAGAAGGTCATTCTCCCTCTGTAGATCCTTAAGCTGAGCCTGCAGATCTAACATGGTGCTATCCCTAACCTGTCTCAGCATGGAAGGAACCTGGTGGTGGTGGTGGTGTGAGGATGTGGTCAGCCCTCCATGCTGGTCAGAGTAAGAAAGGACATCTGTGTGTGACAGTCCAGCAGAAGCGATATTGGGGCTGCTCCCCATGGCTGTGACTCGGCCACCATACACAGCTCGATTTGTAGCCCTTCCAAGAGTCATTGTGCCCTTTGGGAAAGTAGTAGAAGCTACACCCTCGTGGTCACTCAGGTACATTGGTCCAGATGTTGCATAGGCTGCGTTAAGGGACTGGATGTTCTCCATGGACAACGTCTTCCCTGTCCCCCCTCCTCCCCCGCTGCTGGTTCGCCTGTGCCCCAGGCGGGGGGACCTTGGCAAGCGGGGGGACCTGGAGGGACTTCCTTCCAAGTTGCTGATTGTTCTTGCACTTCCATACATTTTTCTTCTACTTTGAGGTACTATTTAGTAAGAAACTAGTAACACTAAAGTTGAATGTTAAATTAATAATTCTGGCTAGAAATACTGGCAGTTTCACTGCATCCTTCCAGTAGGCAAAAATCTGGTTTTCCTCCCAAGACGGACCTGAAAAAAAATATTATAAAATTAAGTTTTCATTTTGGAAAATAAAAGTAATCATCATATATCAGAAAAACCAACTTCCCAGAGTAAAAACTACAAAAATAAAATCTGCTAAACATTTCATATTAAGGATGATTAGTTAAAAATGCATTTTCAAACTAATTTCATTTAAAATAAAACTCCTCATTTCTTTCTTGCCAGAAAGCTTCAAGCTAAAGCTTGTCAAACTAAGCCAGAATGAACAACATGGGCCCAATACAATAACATACCATACCTTACCTTGTCACTTATTTAAGTGACATATTTGACTGACAATATGAAATTTATATAAAGAAAAATATTTTTTATTGGCATAAAGAACTACCCTCTTAAAGCCTCCAGAATTCATTCCCAAGGCACACAGATATAAAGGAATCTTGTTGATTTACTTTTTTAAGTTTTGGCATTTTAACATCACTGTCCAAACCTGCCCCTCTTTTTCGGCTGTCATGCAGCATTCAAGAGGTGACCCACAGCTTGTTCCACCAAAAGAGCCTGTGCAGTTTTCTACTGTCTCAGCTTCAACACATTGACCAATAAAAAAAAAATTCTCATCTAATTCTCAAGTGCCAGCCATCCTCTGGCCAAGTAACTCATCAAGCCCTTTGAGAAATCCACCCCTGTATCTTTCTAGTTGCCTGAAACAGTTCCATAGCTCCTTCACAGAAAAATCTTCCATGGGACCAGAGCTGAAGATCACTTTCCTTCCACCAGCTCCTGGCAGATTCCAAGCAAAAGCAACAACAGATCTTCTGAATTGACAGAATTCACCCCACCCTCTTGCTCACTCAATAAAAAAACCCACAAACAATACAAAATAAACACCCCCTAAAAAACACTACACTCTGGTCTGGTAAAAAAAAACAATACTGCTAGCAGGAAATGCCAGTGACAATTTAAACTGCACACAATACAATATTTTTAGATACAGCAGATATGATACACAGCCAGGCAGTGGGGTTGGGTATAAATTTGTTGATCCTAAGAAGCAGAGGTACAGAATATTTTATCTTATATCATGTCCATAATGTTTTTCCTTTTCAGTCTGATAAAACAGTACATTTCTTACTTAGAATCACTTAACTTACTTAGCCTTCTGTTTATGTCTCTGATATGTATTTTCAGGTACTTGTTTTGTCTTTTAGAGCTTATTAGTTGTGGCCTTTCTTTCCTCAACTTGTGTGAATTTTTGGAAGTTCTTATATCAGAGAAAACTTATCTTGCTTAGCGCTCCAGTGCTTACCACTGAGCTCCACTGAAAAAAGGATCCTCATTCCTTATCCAAAGGGAGGCTAACTACTCACTGAACTTCTTAAACAATGTTCCAATGCTGATTGAACCTTGTAACTTCCAGAAGCTTGTGAAAATTCAGAAAGAAACAGGAAAAGAGAAGCAAAACACCACCAACCAGGGTTATTACTTCCGCAGCATTTCCAATTTCTTTTCTTTTCCCTCTAGAAGTATTCAAATCAAAACAGAGACGTCTGTGTTGTAAACACAAACACACTGATGATACACTTGATTTTCTTACTTTAACAGGCTATTAAGGACAGCTCACAGACCAAAAGCTGAAAACCCTGACTTTGCAAATTAAAATGGAGAAACCCTAAGAACTTTTTAGTTTGTTACCTTCTACAACTGGAATTGTACATACTGGCTTTCCTGCAAACACCTCAGAAAGGCAAGCACACAAAAATATGCTTTTTCAATGTGTGTACTTCTTAAGGATAAAACTGGAGCCTTCCTTTATGGCTGTGAAATCTCAGAGTAGAAGCCAGATGCCATTGCTTTATGAAAGGGAAAAAAAGCACCTTACATCATTTTCTGCTCTTTACTGCTTCTACATGTAGCCTTCCTAGCTTCAGGAAGATTTACTGGGTGTCTCAACACATCAGGAATTGGAGACATGAAGAAGCAATACCAGCCTCAGGACCTCAAAAACTGCCACACAGATCATCATCTACTGCCTGGAGAAAAAGAGAGAGGAGAGATCCCATCTTCCCACAGAACCAGCTAACAGAGCCATCCCAGTTGAACTGAGAGTGGACAGGTGAGATAAAGACCGTTCTATTTTGAAAGGTAAATTTATTTTATATTGCTATTTTAATTGGACAGAGAGGAAGGAATACTAATACTCTCAAGTAATAATTCTTTACCAAAGCTGCAGGTCTTGCAGTAGCCAGGGCAAAGGAGTCACAAAGGTCATATCCCACTAAAACCTTCTCTGAGAAAAAAGTCACCCAGCTTCATCGAGTCTGGTAGGGACAGACTGCAGACCCACCACACACATTTTCCTATAAGAGTTGAAGATGTAAAATCCAAATCAGCTTTCTACTAGAAAAAAACCCCAGATGCTCACCTGCTTGGCTCGGTATTTTCTTATTTTAAAGAAATTCCTTTAATGTACATGATGTAAAATTAACCATTATAATAATGAGTTTATTATTCTGCATTGAACAAAACTGTATTTTATGTGAATCCTTTTAGGATCCAGAAAATTAAGCATGCATTCTTAGCTGGGTGCAGGCAGGTAGGCACTAGACACTCTGCCCCATGCTCTCATTAGCCTGGAAAACTCCAGCAGACCTGACACCATTCATGCCAAAGTGTCCCCAACACCTGTTACAACTTCAGCTTGCCTCATTCTCCACATTCCTGCCCCACCTAATCACCTGCATTCTGCACACAGCAACATCACGGGCTCACATTACCCACACAGCTCAAGCCTGACAACTCACTTTGTCTTTTAGCTTTCTATTTTTTGAGAAACCTGGAGCATAGGATTCTGATATGGATGCTACTAGAAGATCTCACTCAATTTAGTTTCCAAATCCTTATTTGTACATCTAACATAATTACAGAGTTTGCTTGAAATACTGTATACGCAGTACCCCGCAAGCTCTGATTTTCACTGGTCACACACTTACATGCTGAGGGATGATTTCGGCTTTTAGTGTCCCCTCCTGTGGCCTGAATCACCTAGTCAGCAGGAAGTTTGGGTATCAGCCAAATACTTAATAGCTTTGCACAACTACTTGCCAATATTAACACTGAGCCAAGAGCTCAAACATTTGTAAAAGTACCAGAAGCTTTAAGGAAACCTCTTCTGCAGAGTTAACCTTCCCAAACAATATATGGTGACAGTTAAGTGCAGAAATTATCAATCCAATTCCAAACTGTCTAAAACTGTTTAGTGCTATACAACTCCCCACATATAAACCAAAAGAAGCAAAATAGGAAGGAAAAAAAAAAAAAAAAAAGAGGTGATGTAGAACACAATGCTCGTATTTTCTCTGCCAGGACTGCACTTTGAGGCTCTACAAAGGAAGGAGATTGACAGAAAAAAATCTGTTCCATAAAAATATGTCCTAGCAAACAATGGTTTCTTTTGATAACATCTTTGATGCTATCAAAACAATTATTTTGATAACATCTTTTAAATACTCTCATTTAAAACACAACCTCTCCGTACACAGAAGACCAGGAGCACAAGTGTATTAAAAGTAGTGACTAAGAGTCAGAAATATTTCTAGCACTTTCTTTTGCTTTACCTGTTCTCTACTGCGTTCATTGTGGCACAATACATTCTCACAGCAGAGAACATTCTTTTCTTCACGTTTTTTAGTGTCAGTGCTGATCTAAAAAAAACGCAGCAAGCTGATACAAACTAGATACAGAGAACCCAAATCTGTTGTAGAGGAGCCTGCCTTTCTTCATTAATCTGAGTGGGCAGCCTGGCATGTCTTCTTTTAATAAAGTAAAGGAAAAAAGATAAATACAATGCTCTTTATATGGTGTTAGTACAAGACCAGCATTGTTTCTATTACAAGGACAAAGGACTCTCTTTTCCTACTTACCCAGCTGACCAAGTAACTTCTTCTCCCCCCACCTTTTTTAATCCAAAAAAGAAAATAATTCATTTCTTCCTGCTACTCTACTATTCCTTACAAGTTTGAAAAACAAAGCCTTTATGAAAACTTCAAAAGCAACATTTTCATTTAGGTTACTTACAGTATCCTGAATCTGCATTTCTTATGCAAATTTAAGTTTTACTACAGTCTGCACACTAAATTTCTTTTTACTAGTTAGCAGACATTAATTTATCCCCTCTCTTGTAGCTTGCTGTAAAAATTACATATATGTAGTTGTAAATAAAATTAGTCCCAAAGCCTGTTTTAATCTTGCTAGCTGCTCATGTCCCTGAACTCCCACCAGTGCTACATGGAAGAACTGGCACTTATCACCTCACAGGAGCAGTTCACATCAGACCAGCCTGCCTTTCCTTTCACACAGAAGAAAATATGAAGGCAAAAGTAAGAGTGGCTGTTCAATATGCATCCAATGACATATATGGAAAATAAGGTTGTCAGGCATTCTAAAGCTGTCAGGTGCAGTGACAGCAATGAATACTTGTCATGCAATCAGAAAACTCCACTAATTGAAATATTTGCTCAAAATGCTGCATTAAAAATCTTGAAAAGCAAGCAGTTCTGACACCATTATCAGGACTGTCAATTATATTACTCTTAAATATACTTAAGTGAAGGGTCAACAATACATTTTTAACTCTTTTATACAAGTTTCATGGGTTTAAAATAAGCCTAGTGTTCAAGAAAGGTGCGCTTCTTTCAAAGCATTTAACTCTTTATTACAATGTTTGAGACATTGTAATTGTTTTAAAACATTCTCATAGTTAGAAGTAGGCTTTAAATAATATAAATATTTAAATACTATTTAAATTCCACCAGTTGACACCTCCATTATTTTATAACTGTTAAGTTAGGTCTCTGTTGCTCAAACTTCAATTCTTAATGTTTTATCTCTAACACTTCCATTAAAACAATTATTTCCTGCAGTCCTGCATGTGACAAGTATCCTGGGGTTTCTAAGATATCTAAGGAAAGTGAGAAATTTCAAATTTGTTTCATTTTATTTTTTTACATGTTATGTAAAACATAAAAGACCTGAAAATGGAACATTTAAAAAAAGGCTTCTACAGCCAGGCAAAGACAGAACCATCACATCTAACTTTAATTGTTAGGCCAGAGAACACACTGCATCTTTATAAAAAGCTATAGGGCAGCCCATCTGCCAAGTCTGGGCAAACACAACCACGAACAGTCTGTAAGAATTACCTGCCAGTGCTGAGACTTTCTCACTCTCCAGTCCCTTCTGATTTAACAGCCACCCCCCAGATGCAGGGATGTTTAGGGTTACCCTTTGTTTAAACCACAAAGCACAAGCACCAACAGTGGTGTGAACAGCTCCAGAGGTGCAGGGTGAAACACCTCAGCTGTAATTGACTGAAGCTCCCAGTCCCACACTCACTTTGTCATTGTTTTGCTGCCCATCTGCTCTCGGCAGCTCTTAACACTGGGGTTCTATTTTTTATTGACGGGTGGGAGGGTGGGTGGTGTGAATCACAAGCAACAAGGGATAGAGACACAAATTCCAAAACACCGCATGTCCCTGCTCAGTTTTTTGGTTCCCCATACCATAATGGCCTTCCCAGGACACAGATATTTCTAAGGACCTGGCAAGCTTTTGGTTTTCCAGAGAAATATTTCCTAACATTTCAGTCCTTGAAGGTGTGCAGGTGTCTTGTATGCTAAATTCTGCATCCTAGTCTGTATTCATCATGCCTTCCATCCTGCAATTGTTATTCACTTGCCTTCTATTCCCTTCTCAATAAGAATTCTCATTTATCAATGCAAGCCTGCATTTATAAGCTCCACTACTTTGTGGAGGATTATTCTAAGGCACTTGGTAAAGCGGGCAAACAGTACTTTTCATTTAATGACTTTTAAAGAAAAACAACAACAATCACGTCTTGAATTTTTACTAAAATAGTCTCCTTTAGGGAAAAATAATAGAATGTAACAGTACATAAAATTCTTCTGGATTACTTGAAAGTTATGCCTAATTATTACACAGTTATGCTTTGTTTTTGTCAGCGTTTACCTAACTTGAATGACTAAATAATTTACAGAAACACAGTTATAGACTGAGTTATCCTTTGAGAAAGTAGAACTTAAAAATAAACATGATTTAAGAAAACCTACAAGTTTTCCAGGAAAAATCTGAAAGACCAGACTTGTTCTGTCATTCCTATACTGTCAGCATTTACAAATTCTTTGAAACAAAAAGCTGTTCAGCTGGTAATATACATATTAAATGCATATTAAAGACTACATTCATTTTAGTAAAACAATCTAAGAACTGAAAATAGCGTAAAAGGAAATTGACTGAGTTTATAGTTTGACCTGTAAATTTGTCTATTTTTACATTAAGTATGCTTAAAAATAGTCTGGCGTTTACAATTATGTCATATTTTTAATTTTAAGATGCATTTATAACTCTTAATGGTTTAAAAACCAACAGAGATACTCCCACACAATGGAGTACTTTCAATTTAATTCAATAAGGCTACCCCCATGAATGTTACTAAACACGGGCTTATACATTTGCAAGATAAAGCTATATTTTTCTTTTTTACTACAAAGCTTCCATTCTCTGTAAAAAGGCAACAAAATAGTCACAGGATCAGCTATTAAGACTACCTATGCAGCCTCCAGCAGTTTCTTAGAAAATACTTAAATACTGGGGTATTTAGCAAACCTAAATATCCATTCTGCAGTTTACATTTATTTGATTCTAGAATAGCAATATGCCTATTCAAACTACAAAACAAGAAGCATATTTGTGCATTCAGCATGCTTTGAAACCACAATATAAAAACCTGTAGAACATCCCTCCTCTGTTGTCTTTGCCCAGATATAAGAGGATGCACATTTCAGTACCATGCCAAAGAAAAACTGGCTGTGCTTCAGCCACATCAGATCAAAGCTGTCCAAGGAACTTACAGACTCTGTAAGCAATGCAAGTGATTTAGCAGATTAGCTTTCAATTCATCATAGAATCAGCATCCTGGAACCATTAGAAGACATTGCACTTCAGGAATTGCCTTTTTATTTATTTATTTATTCCCCAAAAGAGTTGAAGAGTTCCCCAAGAACTTGGTGGCTGGCTCGTAATTTCACAGCACAGTCCAATCTGCCCCCTTTGGGCTCACACTCAGCTAAGCACAATCACACCAGTTCATCACAAGTGCAATTTATAAGTCCTCACAGGCATCTGACTTAACATTTGGAGTTGATGACAGATGTTATTGTAACTGTTTCCTTAAGGAAAAACAAATGCTTTGAGCAGATTTCAAATGAGGTCCATAAATGAAAGCTGAGGTACATCATGACTGCCAAGACTCAGCCATCAAAAATAAACTTGCTGTACACAGCAAACTGTCTTCCAGAGAAGCCCCTGAGAGTACCCATTTCTTCCACTATTATTGGACATAGGTAAACAAAAAGAACTGTGCTTTATTTACCAGGTCATATTTGTCCACTAATCTGAATTTTTCAAAGAACATAAGTGGTAAGAACTGCATTTCAGCAATATATTTTGAGGAAAAGAATGCGCTGCAGAAAGCTGTTTAAGTCAAAAGCCTCACCATCATAGAAATAACACAGACCTGTGCTGTTTTATAAAGTAATTAAATAATTCAGACACCGCACGTGCCAAGAGATAATGAAATATATATCTAAGCAGATTACCAGTAAATTAATTTTACTGACCATGGAAAGTGTTTAGATAACAACACTGAAAACTGAAGGGGCAACAGAAACATTTCTAACAGGACTCAACTCGTATTTGACAATGAAAAATCAGTTCCTGAGAATTCAAGTACTGTGGCCTCCAAGTCCTGCAATGAAACTATCCAAACATACCAAACAGTGTAACCACAAGTACAGACACGTTACACCTCCGTAAGGAATTGGAATGAAGTGACCAAGATGTGCTCTGTAAGCCTCTCAATGTATGGAGAAGATTATGCCCCATTAGTCAGCATCCCAAGTGATCCAAGTTATTCACTTGGAGGGAAACTGCCCCACACATTACCAATGCTCTGTGCAAAATTCACAAATGGCAGATTTGTTACATTTCTTTCACTTCTTTCAAAATAAATTGCACGTTATATCCAACTAATCATTCACTACAGACAATGTTTTCTCCAATGCCTTCCCTCCCCAACTCCACAGTACTTCCTGAAACTACAGTGCAACCTTTTTACACAAACCTATACAATATATATTTATATATACACACCACTTCCATCAATCCTTTTATGCCATACAATGTCCCATGTAATTTCTCACACAATGAGAGTTTAGCATTAAATCACTTTGAAAATCTCCCCATTTTCAATTTTTGTAGAATTTAGCTGCTAGATTCTACATCTGCATGGTGACTTCAGTTAGAGAATAGGATAATGAGCAGGACAAACAGTGGGAAGTATTTAAAAAACAGTATTTGCTGCAAGTGGGGTATTCTAACCAAATAAAAAGTATATTGATCATTAAAGAAGCCCCATGGTAACAAGCCTGAAACATTTCCAGTGAACGCCAGTCTGCAAGACTGTCTTAGAATGAGTTTTTAAGACAATCGAGAAAGCAAATATCACCTTTCAAAAACCTAATCTTAAAATTCACAGAAATGCTCTGGCTTTGCTAAACATCAAAAATGTTAAAGACCCCCACACATCCAATCACAACTTGAAACTGACATACACCCCAAACTCTTAGACACATTCTTCTGCTTACCTAAAAGCACAGAAATTCCAGCTCTAGGCACCTCCCCCATTATTCTCATTTTAATGTAAAGGAACAGCACATCACCTGCCCATTGCAAAGTCTAAATTTCTAATATCATGAAGGAATTCCAAGTTTCTGTAAATAGAAATGGTGTAGCAGTAATGAAGCCTTATCCAGAGAAGTGCTAAAACATCTTTGCTCCTCCTCTCTCCTTTGGCAGAGCTCAGCACCTGACAGACCATCCCTGAAAGGAGATGTGGTTCCTAGTTGTTGCCATTGCCCCAAAACAAGACCTGGTTACTTAAGATATTCTAAAGCTGGGAATCTAAAAGCCACCATCACTAAATTAATTACAAGAATCCCTGAAATAAACTGCCAAGAACGCAACAACAAAATTTAAATTCCACAATGCTAATTCATCAGACACCCACATTTTGTCATACAAACACTGGATATCCATGCTTAGAAAAGTCCTTGGACCTCCACAAGCAGTGGAGTAGTCAACTGCTGCTTTCCAAGGAAACAGGTTGGGGGTTTAGTTTGCATGTTACATACAAGCAGTAAGAAACCAACATAAGTCTATTTCATTTGATTACAGAAAGACTGTAAGCGATGGTTTCTTTCTGTAAACTGTGTTACATCTTTAAAATGGAATAAAACCAAAATGCTCCAGAACAACATTTAACTGATATTTCTGCTGATGTGCCTTTGTATTTTCTTAGTGTCAAAGTATCACTCAGAAGAAGCAGCACTACACAGTTCATTTTCAGAATTTATTTTCAACTATGACCCTGAAAAAGAAATTACAAAGTCATTTTACTTTCAAATAGCTCTTACCCTTTTGCCAACACTTAACAGAAAATATAAGCTAGTGTTAGTGTTGCAAAATGTAAGTAAATTGAGGGAAGCTAATCATTGCTAAGTACATATGAGATCATTCAAAAACTAAGACTTAAATCACAAAAATATTCTAACACAATCCTAAACCAAACAAATAAAATATCACAGATAAGAGGGGTCACATAATAATTTATAAAAAAAAAAATCAGTATCAGAGTAATATTTCCTAGGTGGATCTAACTACGATCCTCCACATATATATCTCCCAAGCATTAGAAACTAAATTAAACAGAAGATAACAAATACATCATAGTGGATAAAAATATAATAAACACCCTAAGAGATACAGGTGGGGGAACATATGTGGTCTTTGGAAGCAATACACAGGCTGGTTGCCTCACCCTCTTTGAGGGGTGAACAACCCACTCTTTTTTCTTAGTCATCCTTCAAAGGTCAGTAACAATCACCTTTCTAAGGCAAAAGAAAAAAATATCACCTTGAGCATGCTTATACAAAAACACACGCTGAATAGATAATTCTCTAAGTATCAAATATATTTGACATTCTAAAATGGTTGAATGCGTTCTTTTGGTATTTGGCTGCTAAGAATAGGGCCCACACCTTTCTACACAGCAGGCAAGGAATAGCAGGAGGGACCGACATGGATGCTGGATCTAACACTACCATGCACCAGAATGTGACTAGCAGTAGATTAGAGGAGGATAAAAGGCAGCAAGATGGGCCTTCTCCAAATGCTGGCAAACCACAAGAGCAAGGATAATGAGAATAACAAGGCACCCAAACACTAACCAAGAAATTTCTCAGTTCTTGAGTATCTACCCCAGCCTGGGTGCGCTCATAAACACAGCATGGGGTTTCCCCAGAGTTCAGAGGTGTAGTTGTTCAGCCTGAGCTGGACAGCCATAACCCCAGGGACTGCCCTTATCTCAACGAGCCTTTGGAAGAAGAAATTGTTCCCTTCATTCACTGGACAGAAAGCCTCTCCTTCCTCCCAGATTCCCCTAGGAAAAGGGAAAATGCTAACTCACTTTGATGCCTTTGAAAACCATTTTACACAGAGCTTTAAAACAAAAATAACAGCAGTAAAAATGCTTCCTTTAAGGTGCTGAGGAGATGCGGAGGCACTTTCACACAGCCCTTAACACAGTCACCCACGAAGCCAGGGCTTGGACCACAAGTTTCTTCCATCAAGAAACTAAGAAATCTTTTTCCCACAGAAAGATATTCCTTAAGGGACTTGGATATACCATTACACACTCTGCATGTGCAGAAACAGACCCTTAAAAAAGAAAAGGGCCCTTTTCCTCCTTCTGCTGGGGTAAAGTAACTAACGGGGAACGAACTGTTCCAGCACACGCGGCAGTGAGGGGACTGCGGCTGAGGGGCTGTTTTATGGCTGGTGTTGGCTTCACCTGAGCTGTGGGAGCGTTCGCCATCCCCTGCCCCGCCATGGGGACAGTCCGAGGAAATCCCCCCGGCAGAGGGATTGGTTTGGGGTCCCGGTGGGGACGTGCAGCCCTGACACCGCCGCTGCGCGGAGCCGGGCCGGGAAGGCGGCCGGGCTCCCCCAGCCCCGGTACCGAGCAGGAGGCTGGCAGGGCAGGGCCCGCTGTCCCCCCCGCACCGGGCTGGGGAAGGGCCGCAGGAGGGCTCTCCCCGCGCCCCCATCCAGGCTGTGGAGCTCTGCCATTCCCGGGGGAGGGAGGAACGGAGGAAGGCGGCAGCGCATCCCCAGCATCTTCCCTCAGGGCAGGGCGGCGGGGCTGACGCGGGGGATCCGCTCCGTCCTCGGCTCGGCGAAGGGAAACCAAGCGCCAGGGGCGAAGTGACTTGATGGAGAGGAACCTCCCTCCCTTCCCCGCCCTCCGAGGAGGGGGAGCCGGAGCGGGGCCTGCGCCCGGCGCGGCTGCCGGGAAGGGGCCGCGTTCGAGGCGGCCGCCCTGGACACGCACGTGGGGCTGGAGGTGCAGGGACGGGAATAAAAACAAATCCCGAACGACAACAGCTAACTGAAACCACTGATTTAGAAAGCCGAGCAGAAAACTAACCCTGGCAAGTAGGATTTGCCCTCCCCTTGGCTGCACTTATTGGCCGCGCTCGTGTGCAACGAGCTCCTGTCTGCCAATGCCAGTGGTCGGCCGGCGTGTCCATCACGAGGGGAAGAGCAATTCGCCGCTAAGGGAATAGATTCCCATCCATCCATCCATCCATCACAAGGCTTAGCAGGTAGCCGCCTAGAAATCAATCACACACTAATAAAAAAAAAAAAAAATCCTTCTCCATCAAATTACTACTGTAGTGCTCCCAGAAAAAGATCTATGTATCCTTGGTGAACATAGGCGTGGACTTCATCACATTCATCACTTGTCCAGCCTAAAATGATCTTTTCTTAAAAAAAATTAAACCCCAGCATCATAAATGAGGGACCCCAGTAAGTATTCATTAATTATATAACTGAAAAATAATACCCTGTTAGCGTCTGTTTCCATTTGCCGGCCACTAGAAGGGAACAGAAATCTCTCACCTTTTTTCCTGACATGGTTTTTAAAACACCAAACATTATCCATTATTTAGGTATAAAGCTAGGAATTTCCAAAACCCATCAATTCTATTCCGGAAAACTTTAACAACAACAATAATATTTTTAAACACTAGGCACAAAAAAAAAAAAATTTAAAAACATATTAAAAATAGAGTCCTATGGCTGCTTTTAATAGAAATTGCAAGAGAGGTTTCTGGTTGACGATTCTGTAGGGAGAGGCACTCTGTTACCAGAATAAGATGTGCACTTGGTCCCATTTATTACAATGTATTTCCAAAGCAATATAAAAAGCCTATTCTGCAAATTCATCTCCAGATTCAGCTACCAGACAGTTGTAAAAAGCAATATCCAGCATTTCCTTAATCACAGTAAATTTACAGTCATGCATCCCAGCCATATTCTTGTTCAAGCTTCTCACCTTTCAAATCATTGCATCTGCCTTTCGTCCTCACATGGATTTTACAACATCACGTTTAGCTGGCATCCCATTTGCGCGGAGGAGGGAGGCAGCAGGGAGAGCGGGAGCCGCGGAATACCTGCGAGGGGCCGAAGAGAAGGGACCTGCTGCAGTCGGGGGAGGTCCGTGTGCCCCTGTCCCTCGCCTTTCCGTCCCTCAGCGAGTCTCCCTCAGTCAGCTGCGAGCCCGGCTGTCTGGGTTGCCAGTCCCTGACTCAACATTCCCAGCATTCCCGAGGAGCCGGGGCTCCAGCGGCGCGGCTCGGAGCCGCCGGGGGCAGCAGCAGCAGCAGCAGCAGCAGCAGCAGCACACGCACCGCAGCCCGTGATCCCTGCGAGCGTCTGTCTCTGTCCATTCATCGCCAGCCCGCGGGTTCCAGTCCCCACCCAGCCAACGGCTGCGAGCGTGTTACTCATTGGGAAACGGCCTAAAAATACACCTAGGTCTGCGTAAAACTGCAGAGGATAAATTGCTTTCTCCCCCTGTTCACCGAAGGCCAGAAATGTTCAAAGGCAGGTGCTTCAGAGCATGATGTCTAAAAATCCATTGCTATATGTGTGTGTTTACATAAACAGAACAAACCCAGAAATCTGAATCTGTGTTTGGGCTTAAGTGTAAAAGAAATTAAGATGACATCCATATTTATTTGTGGTTTTTTTTTTTTCAAAAAGCAGTAAGCAGGGGAAAAAAAAACTCAGATTAGCTGCTACACAAAGCCTGAAAGCCTTTTCCATAAGAAAATTGCAAAATGCATTAAAAATTATGCCTAAGATTTTATTGCTTTTTATTAACAGGAGTAAAAGAAACTTCTGTAAACGTCACTGGCATCCTAAGAACAGAAGGTTTGTTCCTCTTCTATTTTTCCCTCTTCTCAAATTTTTTTAGTTTAATCTCTGTGGATACAATTATAAGTGACCACCTTCGGTCTTTAGCTTTAATGCACCTTCATACCTTACCCTACACAAAATTTCACAATTTATTTTATCTGTCTCCTCTTGATCTCATTGCCTTAACAATGATTCTAAGAAAAATTTAAGATTTGTAGTTGCTTTAATATAAATCTTTATTTTATTTCTCTCTTGCCCACATAGGCATCTATAAATGCCACTATTAAACAGCATTAAAAACAACTTTTATGGAATTATTGTTAAAAACTATGTCAAATAAAATTGATTTCAGCCAATCATGTTTAAAATTAACATAATCCCTTTATTGCTGTATCTGAATTATCCAAACCAGCTGAAATAATTGGCTGTCACAGGTATTTATTTGGAGATGCTAGAATGTCATTCCCAGCAGGAGCATAGCAGGTTCATATTTCTCCAAGAAAGGGACACACTCTTACAGTACCCACCTACTTTAGCTATAATTGCAAAAGAGGGCAAATACTTTTTCTGAGTTCAAAGTAATGAAATAACCCTGATTAAAATGCAGACTTCAATTGCTTTTAAACCTACATACTTATTTAAAGACATTTCTGTCCAAATAGTTTCAAAGCCATGAAAAATATGGACAGAGAAAATCTGTTCCTGAAGAAATTGACAAGAAGGGATATGGTTTTGGATACAAATAATTTCACTTGATCTGAAAAGCAAACAAAGTATTCCTCAAGAGTTAGCAAGTCTGCATCTGTAAAAAATGGATAAGCACTACAAAATGTGGGTCACTACACTGAATGCTTCAGAGCACAAGAAGTGTCCATTTTCAGCTTAGCCCTTAATTTGGATTCAGTGTGAAATAAGAACCTCTTCCAGACCTATCTCAATATTGCTAAATCCAGTTCTGTCTCAGTACTGCTAATGATGACAGGACTTTTGTTCTAAGTGGTGTCAGCTGCTGACAGTTTTTTAAACAATATGTCACACCATTCCTGTCTATATGAAAAGACAAGGAACATCAGGTTCTGCCTTATCTTTTTTGTGACTCATTCACTGGCAAAGACTGAGGGCCTTGTGATAGCCAGCCAAATGTCCTGACACAGGACCAGTAGCCTAAGAATATTCTTTCCAAGGAATAATCACTGTGGGAAGACAGAGCTGCCATAAGGCTGCAACAACACTGCAATGAATTAAGCTTGCTGTCATTGAATAAACTTTATAGCAGAGTTCATCACAGCCCATCTCAGAGCTGCAGACCCTCTGCAGGAGACTGCCAGCACTACTAGTGCCAAAGAACAGAATATACCCACCATGGATAAGACCATTGGAGAGCTTTGTGTGAAAAAAATATTTTGCCAAATTGTACTCAAAAAGACTTGTTAGAAAAATGTGCAGTTCAAGAGAAGGAGGGGAAAAGTAATCAGAATTTTACAGCTAATCTACTTATTGTATTAGTAGAAACAACATCCATGCAAAGAACCTCAGGGTCACATAATCCAAACCCTTCAATAATATTCATTCCTTATGTTCAAGACCATGCTGGAATCCAAATCCAAAGGGTAGGATAATAACAATTGTGTCCTTAAGGCTGAATTCTTTGCAGCTGATGAAAGTTCTCATTTCAGTCTAATCACAGGACCATCTGTGTTGTCCTCAGTGCCATGATGCAGGTAGGTGCCATTAAGCACAAACAGAGCCAGAACATACAAGTAAACTACCACTTTTTTTTTTTCTTTTTTTATTGTAAGAGGTTCCCATTAACTACTAGACATATCTTTCAACCAACTGTTAGAGGAAAGCAGTCTGTTGTAAAACTTAAACCACTATTTATAATATAAGGTGCCGTGTGATGCAGTGTCTAATGTTTGCACTTGTCAACAGTTTCCATCTTCAAATAGATTTTTGGCTAGCAGACTTCAGTTTGTTTTCTACCTTAAAAATGCAGTATATTCACAGTTCTTTCTGCTTTCATGTCAGGAGCTGTGGAAACCCCAGTGAAATAATTAGTTTTTAGGGGGTTTTTTTTATTTCAATTAGCCCACATTAAGGCCTTAACCAAGTAAAGTAAATATGAAATACAGATTTTCAAGTCTTTTCCTTCTCTATGCTGTACTGATTTTGGAAGCAGAAGAGTATAAAACATACTTATTACAACTCTTCTGTTTACTTATTTTAAGTATAAATAATTCAAAACAACATATAATATAGAATGTTACTTACTCTCTTAAATTCCTGTGCATCCCTCCATCTTTCCCAATTTTTTCTTCTCACCCGTGGTACTAAGACTTCAGCAGCAGCTAGCTCCCTTTCATGTTTTGGTGAAGATGGATGTTATTTAGTGCTTAATTTCTTTGAAAACAGAAATACAAATAGAAGCTTGGTCCCTGCTGCATAATTCCTAGCAAGCAACTGCAGGTATGCGCTTTAAAAACCCAGGAAAATGTATTTCAGCTTTAGTCATTGAACCTGGCCCCACCCGATTCCTCTGTGCTTCCCTAGTGCTACTTGATTTACACTGAAATTTACAGAACTAAGAAACCTACAAAATATTGCCTTTACCATGACATGGTGATCAGATTTCAAGTAAGCACTTGACCCAAAAGAAACAAAAAGCTCCAAACAAACAAAGTAATTGAAATACATTCAGTTTCCTGTCGATTTCAGAATGAGGCCCTATCAGTCAAGTCCACAGAGATGGTGCATTCATCACTCATTAACTATGGACTGTTCTTTCCTCTTTATCAGTGTCTATACTCAACTACAAATACCTGTCAAACTGAATTACAAAGCTTCCACTACATGTTAAGCTTCTGTTTTGCTTTCCTCATGACTTATCACCCAAGACTGCTATTGTGGTTTTAAAAATTATTAGTATAATTTATTATTAATTGACATGATCACATGCTTTCCAAAGGATGGAAAAGTTACTTGAATATACCTGAACACACAGGAGGCCATTAAAAAATTCATTATAATGTATTAAAATGCAAAAACAAACAAGGAAAATATATTATTTTGTAATTACGTAATTTAGCAGTTTATGGTGTACTGCACAGCCTGTATCTATTCAGGATAGAAATAGAGCTACTCTGGCAGATACTATTAACATCATAGTTAGAAATAGAGCAAAAATACTAAAATAATTTAATAGTAAAAATACCCATCTCACAGAAGATCTCCTGCTTCCACATCTCAAAACAGGGCTATTAATAGGCTTTTGCACCAACTCTACAACATATTTCAGAGAGTTAAAAATACTTCTTGGGAAAACTCAAACTCCAGGAATTTCTAACAGTATGTAGCAAAGACAGCTTAAACATCTTGAATTAGGTTTAACATTTTAAATTTTACCAATGGCCCTTTATTTTCCTGGTTGGAAACAGTATCATTGCTACCACTATTGTACACATGAATACACACAGCCTGTCACAGACAAGTGCTGCTAAATGAGCACTGACTAGCAAACTCTCAGATACTGGTCTGGGGTTTTTTTAATCATTTCAGAGCTAATGTCCAACTGACTTTTCAGTAAGAATTAAGCTTTCAAATGCCAACCTCACTCCTGAAAAGTAAATCTAGATACCAAAATTTTACTTACAAGTGTCAACATGAGGCACTTCATCTGAAGGCAGCTGAGGTTCTCCTCTCAATTCTCAAGCTGCAGAAAACACATCTCCTTCCCTACTTACAATGTCAACCTCTACAGCAAACCTGGCATGTACAAACACTGGGATTGGAGGACTGTTCACCCCTACCCATCACCTTTTCCCAGCAGAACTACAGGGCAGTTGTTCAGTGAGGGAACCTTCTATTGGCAACATAATCTCCAATTTTAAACAGCTGAGTACTGAAACCTGAGGCACTGCCTTAATCACATGCACATACCTCACAAGATTACACAAAGTAAATTTATGGGGAATTAAGTTGCATTTATTTTATACATTAATTTAAACAATTTACAACATGGTCTTATAGGTACTTTTACACATACAGTAATACTCCTCTGCATGCAAACATGAAAAAACCTGCACAAATTCCACAGTAAAAAAAAATTCTATGATACAAAGGTTCAGGTTGTCTCAATCTTGAAATCTTCTTCACTACAAAGTCCCAGAGCCTTTAAGAAGAAAACACTTTTCCTGCTTCTGTGGTTCATCCAAAACTTTTGTGGTACTATTCAAAAGAAACAATCTAGAGAACACAAGAACATTAGATTTCTACCCTTACTAATGTAGTTTTTGTTTCATGTACAACCTAAGGCTAGACAAGGAATCCTACATTTCAGTAACCAGACAGTTGTCACGTACTCCTTAATCTTCACTGAAGTAACCTTAACTTTGTTGTCCCATTTCACTCACAACAGGATCTCATAACCATTGGATATCCATTTTGTCACTGAGATTGTCAGTGCTGTGACACAGAATAACAAATAGCACAAACAATTCTGACTACTTCATTTAACTTCTGGTCTTTAAAATTGAAGAAAGATAAAATATAGGCTTTAAAAATCAAAGAAAGATTAAATATAGACTTTAAAATAAAGGCTTTAAAACATCCTTTTATCAGTATTTCTATGTCAATCATCTACTAGCCTGAGTTTGTGAACTATCAAGACTTTTCCCACATTTGAGCAAAAACTTGGCCACTACTTGAGGATCTGACTTCAAGAGGTTACATCCCATTATTGTACCAATTCTAGAAGTAAAAGGAGATGATGGTCTTCTTCTCATTTATTTTATCACTTAGAACCAGCCCTGGAAACCATTAAATAAGCATATGTAATTAAATTTTTGTAGAACAACTCTATGGTATGAAGAAGAAATGGCTTAGCATTATCTTGATTTATGCCTCTGGACTCTCTCAACTCCCAAAATAGCATATTCCCATGAAGATTTCCAGTTGAGAATATACACAAACTTATGCCAGTTTCCAAAACATGCTTGAGAACTGGGCTAGAGGGAGTTTGTCCAGTCCAAAACATGTTTTTTTTAACAATTCAACAGTTCAATTTCTGTGCCAAGAAGTGCTTCCTGTTTAATTTACTAGCAGAGATGTAACTGTAGGTGAAGTTCCTTCTCTCTGGATGATTATCTGACTACAAAAGCATCTAATGAATAAGTTCCCCTCAGAACCTGAAATGTGCCTTTAAAGAAAGCCTATTCAGTACTGATGAATGCAGATGAAGCACTTTCCTTAGGGGAGGCTTTAGATCCAGGATCCAACTTGGCAGTGCCTTTTTTGCATTCTTCCCCTGAGAGTTTCTGCTTTCTTCATTGCTCCAATCCCACTTTACATCCTATTCCACTCATAAAGTTTGCTGATTATCTTTCTAAGAGCAATCTATGACTTCAGTGATAGAAACACAATCACACATTGCAACAGAAGAACGTATGTATATACCATTAATGGAGGTCGACATTAAATTCAACTGATGACTTTTTATTTATTGATTAATCTATACAGAAAAAATATGAGAAGGCTCACAGGTTAAAATAAAAAGGGAGAAATATTTTTAATTGTCAGCTTGAAATTATATAACATTTCCCTACAACTGGGTATGAAATGGCTGCTAAAGTACAGGAATTCCTCCCTGCCAGTCTGGCACTTCTATTTCTTGTGGGCTGCAAGAGTCAGCATGTGCAGATCGTGAGCGTGACTGTGCCTGAGGTGTAACTGTGCCACGGGGGAGAAGGTGGCTCTCCTAATGAAGTTCTTGCAAATTCAAGGATTTCTTTTTTTCTTACCACTTTATCAAGTATTGCTTAGAGAAAAAAAAAAATGTGTGATTATTACTAATTTGGTTTGTCCATTTTTGTAAACTTTCTCACTGTTCAGTTAACTTTATTGGGAGAGTCCAATTGAAAAATGACAAACAAAAGGAAACTGGCAAACTTTAAACTTGGTAGAAATAAATAATAACCTGGGGGGTTTGTTTCCCACCAGTTCTGGTTATGGATTAACTATACCATAGCAACTTTCATTTCCCCATAATTTTTCTGTTCATTTAGACATAATCTTGGGAAGAAAACTTCCTTGAATTGGCTGAAAAATTATACACCTGAAAACACAGGATGAAAAATGAAGCTATAAACAGTGGTTATTCTATCCTTCACTCACCTTTAAGGGTGAAGAAATATAGGTGCTCCTGTTGATGCATTCGTATTGAGGATTCTTTTGGCAGATGTGAAAAGAACCAGAAGAAAACCATAATCTATGCTAAAGCAATATAGAAATGATGAGAAGCAGATTTAGAACTCCCAGAAAAAGCCAGGCAATAGAAACAAATAGAAGTATTGGTAAAACTCTTTTTGTTAAATTACAAGCTAGAGGAAGCAATGCAATGCAAAATTTCACTACATTTATCAGCCACAGAGAAGGTAAGAGAAAAGCAATGGAAAACCTCACAAATATAGCTTATTTCCATTTTTTGCTCCTTCAGGATGTCAGACACCTATATACAAGTGAACTATTGACTCTAAACAAAAAGATTTTTCATGTTGGGGAAAGCAGTATTTTGCCATGCAGTACTGAATTTATTCTGAAATCTTCAGGGCAATCAGAAAACAAATAAGTATAGTACAAGAGAGACAGGCAAACCATATTTTACAGCAGCAGCCACTGTGAAGAGAAGGATAAATGCATTAATCACTTGAATATAGCTCAGTTAAAAAGATTTTTATAAACCATGAAAGATCAGACTACAATACAGAGCATGATTTCTTGATCCCTGAGCAGACTGTGATGCTCTTGCTGTGTGAGAGCTGTATATGGCCATCTTTAACATGAATTAAGAACCAGAGAGATCTTGGAATAAAACAGGAAGCAGAAGTAACAGCAGCAGTATTTTAAATAACATTTCTCTGCATCTTATTTACACCTACTTAAATTTCTCTGCTCCTTATTTAAATGTATTTTCAATTTTCAAATATATATTTTTATTTCCTGCATTAAATCTTTTTCAATTCCTTGATCATGCAGCCATGAAGAGGAGTACATTTGAAAATTAGTAGAAATATTTTGCAGCTACAGCAATTGGTCTAAGAAAACATATTACCTCTCTGCACAAACCTTATCTCACTGGAAATATTTTGTCTGCTTCTTTTATGCAGCTAATTGGATTCATGATTTTGGGGTAAAGGTTCAGTTGCAATTTTAGGATCGTAAACATTTCCATAACCTGTGTTTGACAGAGAGAAGGGTTGATTTAGAAATAAAAGCTAATGTAAACTACTTTAGTTTTTAATGAGAAGAAAAGTTAGGAACATGGGAGCATAACTAGAGAAAACTAAGTGTTTTGGAAGTTTACAGTTATTCAATTTACAATAGTTTACGATTATATTAATTGAGTGAAATAGCACTTCTGTGGTATCATTACAGAGCAGAGATTATGGTGATTCACAATGTATTATAAGGAACACAAGTGAAGAAAGAAGATCAGGCTTATGAAGGATTTAGTTTGGTACAGCAGCAGGTACTCAGGAGTGTAAGGTGAGTTCAGGTTGTGAGCACATAAACCCCCAGATCTCCAAGACCTCGGACAGTGCCTGCCCAGCACACCCATTACTGAACTTTCCTGTCATACCTGCTAACACAAAAGGTTGGTAGGCAAGGAAAAATGCTTGGCAGAAATATTCTGGTCACACTTTTTCCTGCAGGGCTCCAACCTGGATTCAATTTTCATGAGCTCTCTGTAAAGCAGATTACGCTGCCCAAAGGCTCTGAGTGTTGGTTTCAGGCCCTTCTCAGACCCTGCTTGCACTATAGCACAGGTTTGCTTTTTCTTGCCAGGCTACTTTCTTTGCTTCTGAAGAAGCTGCAGGTTGCTGGTTTTTTTACAGTCCTCTTCTTCCTCACAATTTTTTGGATAAACACAACCCATCAGCAAAGGCAGCTGTGGAACTGAAGGATAGTGTCTGACAGGTAGCTCCCGGTGAGACAAAGCCAGCAGGGGTATAAAAGCCCAAAAGCATGCCTTTGAAAGAAGAGTCATGTTCCTAAATATTGAGAAGTGATTCTCTTAAGATAATACTTGCAATCAGCACTCAGCATGTGCAGCAGCCACGTCTGCAAGACAAAATTGGCTGCTTCAGAGAGTTCAGCAAAAAGCAGATGGCTGGGGTACTGCAGTTCTCCTACACTGAGTTATTAAAAGACAAATCCTATACGCTACCGAAGCTTAAACTGAGGTGCTCCAAAATCATGCAGTTCTGATATAGAACAGAAAATATTCAAGATCTGCATATTGCCATTTGAAATTTAAGCTGTGGTCACCAAACCCACCCATGTAATTAGCGTGGATCTTAGAGATGCTTTTGGCAGAGCAGCTGGGAGTGTAGAACGCCTTCAGAGGTGTAGAAATGACTAAGACACAAGTAGAGGAAAAAAAATTTAAGGAAGATATGAATAAGAGAGGTGGGGGAAAGATCAGAATAAAGTACTGCAATCATTAGAATTTTTATTTGTAGAAGAAAAAAAACTGCATGTTGCAATGGAATGATGGCTGTGGTTCTGGACTAGATACCAGAAGAATTAGTGGAAATTAATGAGTTACTGATGAAGTACTTTTTATTAGCCCAGGTGCAGCAGTGGTCAGCACCTCAAGAACAGGGATGATGATGCCTACACCAATGACCTCTGGCAGTGAGATTTTGATGGAATTTAGTATTATCCCTGAGATTGCAATTTTCTTCTTACTGTAGAACCCAAGGTGGACCAGTATCCCTAAGTTTGCACAGTTCTTGTACCCAAAAACCAGATTGTTTCCTAGCACTATTCTAGCACTATAAGTGCTATTTTTTATTGCAGAAACATAAACTAAAGATTCATTTGTTTTACTCAATCTCTCAACATGATATCCCCCTTTTCAGAAGACATGGTCTTTTCATGGTCTGATTTTGAAGAGAAGCTATCAAAAAACCCAAAAATTGTTGAAACGTTATTTTCATTTTTATATGCTGTTCCCTCTGCTGCTCTCCTGATGCAATCATATTTTATAGGAACACAGTAAGGATACTTCTGAGCATTTTTATCTTTCCCAAGTTATTTATTTGCAGTTTCAACTTGTTTGTTAGTCATAATTTCAGTAAGCATATATCTAAATTATTGTTTATATTAAATACATATTTCTCTAGGAAAAAGGAACAATTATTGTCTTTGAAGTGCTGACATACACTTGATTGGATAAATTTACAGTAGATCAAATAGCATTTTTAAATCTTAAATAAATGCTTGTGTAATTTTAGTTTTAAATTCCATTTGTGTCAAATTAAATACTCATCAAAGGCTACAGAGCATCTATGTGCTCTATACAATAACAGACATTTGGCTTTGTCATCAGAGGAAAAAATATCTATTTACTGATAAGCCTAAGATATATTTTAGGAAGTATTACCATTCTGGTCACTCAGTTGTTTCCAGACATCCTTTGGACAATCTGCTATTATTCAAAGGTGGTGTGTCCTAAGGACAGTAGAGTGCAACTGTGCTTTTTCTTAGTTGTTTTGTGATAAGCATTAGCAACCAGAATTTAACAACCCCAAGAACAAAAATGGCCCCTTGTAACAGGGGCACTCCTGCCAAGTGAAATCCATGGGTCCCACAGCTTCTGTCATATGCAGCCTGTTGGTTGTTTAGTTTGTAAATACAAACACTGCATAAATCAGGAACATTTTTAATCTAAACAGGGATAAAGTATGACAGATGGCTGTAGAACACAGATGGAAGGAGGGAAGAGAAAGTCTTCATTGCTGTGCCATATTTATTAGCAAGACAGAAATAGATGTTTCTGAAGCACCTGTATTTTGAGCTTGGAACTCTCATAAATCACTTCCTCACAAATTACTCAGCAGCTTCAGCCCTTTAGGCAGTCAACAGTCCCACTGCCCCTATTTCTCTCCCTTTTTAAAAATTTTGCATGACATAAAGTTCTAATTGTCACAGACATCATCTTTTTATTCACCAAACCACGAGTTAAATGTGTAAGCATTTTATGATCTCCCAAGGGGCCTTAAAATTTAATCCCATGGTGGTGTTCTTTGGCTTATTCAAACTTCACAGGTATAGAAAGGCCATTCAGAAAGATGTCGAGTGTTCTATGTTGTTGATTTCCTCAGCATGAGAAAAGAAAACACAGTAACTCCTTTTTTTTAAGGAAAGAGATGGAAGTGAAAAAGACAGAGGCAACAGGTCCCTTCTATCTATTATCTCTCTCTCTCTCTGTATATATATAGAAAGGGAGAGATCATTCAGAAAGGGAGAGATCATTCAGACAACCACCCCTCCTATACTGCAGCTATCAGGGGTGATATGTATACAGCAAGTTCTGAGTAAGGAATCCCTTTCAGAGAAGCTCTTGTGCAAAGCTTCACTCCTTCAATTTGCCAATTATTTAAATCATTTATGAAATATCAGATATCATACACATGAAGAGCCATGTAGACTTTCTAATACTACTATTTTCAGTATTTTACTTCTCCCTGAGACTGAACAAAAGAATTCATTTACCTTAAAAAAAAAAAAATTACAATTTTTCAAAAGCCACATTGCATAACGCCACGTAGCCATAGAGATGAGATGAAACTGCATTTTTCTGTGTTACTGGAAACAAGAGCAGTGTACATGCTATGAAAGGGAGATGCCATTTAGAGTATAATCTAACATATTTGAAGAAAAACCTTATCAAAATCTTTATTAATACTGGTCTTTTTTGCAAAAGGAAAAGTGAAGTAGGGAGGGAAGAGGTTACACCCCCGTTATCCAGGATCAGCAAGCAGTGTGTTTGAGCTCCTGGCCATAGGGCAGTTTCACAGACTATCTTTGGAAATTCCATTTGGGCATTTCTGACAGGGTAGTAGCAGCACACAGTATATCTAGCTCTGTAATTTAACTCCCAAAATAAGTCAAACAGCACTCACAGACATACAATTGGCTAAGAATAATCTTCCAAAATTTCAGGGAAAATATTTGTAATCACTGTTAGAAATAAATGGTCATTACTGTGTCAGTGTGCAGCCTCTAACTTGCAGCTTTCCAGACACAGATTCCTTTTCTGAAACATTCATTGGTCTGGCAATAATCCTTTTAGATCCCAATTATTTTCAACTTAGTGTACATAAAAGTGACAGAATTCAGGTCATTCTTATGATTACGATCCAATAATGTATGTTTCTGAATTACCCATGTTGTGAAAGCATACTCAGTTAAAAACCCAGGTATGACACAGCACTACAGAACTCCCTTTCAGAAACTGGTAACTTTTTATAACCCATAATGATTTGTCCAAGTATGAAGCAATTCCTTGTAGATACTATAATAATGGCTGGCAGATCTCATTTGTTCCAGAATATAATACAGCAGCACTATCAGATGTGCACTTGCAGGACAGAAAAGGAACTCCCCTGCAGAAGGAACTCCAGCCTGACCTGAGCTCCAGTAAGACCATGATGGTTCCATGTCACACTTGTCATCACCACATTCAGGCTTGTCCTGCAGTAGCCAGACAAGTGTTTTTTTCTTTGAAGAGAATGCCAATTATATCTGGAAATAATTGTTTTGCAGAAGCACAGAACATTTTTGAATGCCGTGGCACAACAGTTTTATCTCCTTTTCTTAATAAAGCTCCTTTGCCTATTCAGAAAGAATATCCTGAATTACTGGTGTCCCAATCTCCTTCTATTCAAGCTTATCTAGTTCAACACTGTGCAGCTTTCAGAATGAGCAGAAAAGAAATACAGTAAATACTTATATTTTTGGGTAAGTATGCTTATAAGAACTCCATATATTTATATATATTTAATATATGTATGCATGTGTATACACACCCCCACATACATAAAGCTTTCATTGTAAAAACAAAACAGTTGGCAGAGCTTACTCATGAAGTGGGATTGAATCACAAACCGTTCAAGAGATCCAGGCTGATTTCCCAATTTTCTGCAAAACAATTATTGCCAGATATAATTAACATTCTCTTCAAAGACTGATAAGGACTACAACTAAATTAATTTACATGCTCAGAAATTCTAAAGCACTAATGAAAATGATAATACTCATAGAGTAGCATTTGTTGAGATTTATTTAAATTATTTTGAAATATATCCAAGATCAAGCCTAACTTGGTTTAAGAAGCAAGTTACAGTTAAAGAGCTTTGCTTAGAAAACTTGAAAAAACGGGACATTCATACAAAAGATGACAGAAAGCATTACATTAGCATAGGTCCATTCTTTCCTTTTTTGTTAAACCTCTACTATGCTGCATTTTCTAAGGTTTGGACAGGTTAAAAACAAGGCATAAGCATAAAAGCAAAACATTTCCAATTCTAAAAGCCTTTTTCTATTGTTAAATTTAACAGGCAGGAGGATTCAGTGAAGTTGATGGTTTTTAACCAAATCAATTTCTGCAATTATTTTTTCTACTCAGAGCTGAATTTGCAATTACTGTCTTGGTTCTCTTTTTCGTGCATGATTTAGGCAGTCAAAGATCTCCACAGGCTCATTTTTGCCTGTGGCCCATGGATGTATTTCCCTACCTTTATCAGACAAACTTTAATGTAGATTGGTGATCTCAAAAAAACTTTTAAATACACAAAATAGTCCCATATTTCCTAAACATCACAAGGGCATATTATTTATTTTCCTAAGTCATATTACAATAAAGTGTAATATTTGTACTTACTACACCTTCACTGACCACTTTAACATGTGCAGCATTTCTGTAGTTGCCCCCCAGTCAGAAATTTGAAAAAGCATGTAAACATTCATTTTTGAAGAAAAAATATTTGTCTGCAGATACCGTCAGGGCTCCATTTTTTTCCTGCACAAAAATAAGCCCCTTTAAACCTGCCCTCACTTCTCAAGTTGAGGGAGCTCTGCAGCTCAGTGCTGAGTCCACCCTAAAATCCCTGGAAAATTTGGCTTTAGAAATTGAACAGAAGAAGCCCCAGGAGCTCAGAACATACTTTTCACTTTTCAGATATGATCCATTACAGTGTGAACACACGGTTTTACTTTCCCTCAGGGCTTCTTCTGAACAGTCCCTTTGCCCAAGTTCTAACAATCAGAATGGTTCAGACTGAATAAGTTCAATCTCATCCCAAGAAGACAAACAATATAATAGAAAGTGATGGAAATATAATTACTAGCATTCATTTGCCAAAGCTATAATTTTCTTTTTTATTTCTGCAGTTGGTTTAAGTTTGATTGTTTCAGTGCTTTCTCCTAGAATATTCTCTGCATAATGATTTGTCCAAGCTCTGATGAACATTTCTTATTGAATGGATATAGTTGTTTTTATCTTAGGAGTTTTGAATTTATGGCCATTTTCTTTTTAAGGTAAGTTGCACTTTAAAAGTGTATGTATACAAAAGCAGAATAAAGGAGAGGGAAGGTATAAGATTTGATCAAGTGCTTGCTCTGAAAAATTCAGTGGCTTGACCCATTTTTTGTATGCAGAGGACTTAACTTTCTCCCTCTTTTCTCCACTCCTTTGGTCTCTTTAAGACAACATTCTTAATTTTTAAACTATAATATAGTTTTACTTTATTAGTATTTGATTTACCACAGTTTTTCCTGGTTTCATGAAAATCATTAATATTTGATAACAATAACAAACAAATATCATTACTAGTTGAATTATTTGGTTATTTTCTGCTGTTTTGCTAAGGTTCTTGGTGTTTTTCATTTAGCTTTCATTGGTCTATATTCCAATCCATACTGATTGATTTCTGATTTACTGAGGACAGTTTCTTCAGTCCTCATATTGGACATTTATTTCATACCTGCTGTGAGATATTAATTTCATAACATGAAATGCTTCTATGTGACAAAAATCTCGTCAGTTCACATGGGCCAGTTACTATGCATGAAGCTGAACTCACCAGTGGCAATCTGATGTCTCTATCCAAAATAAGGCTCCTTCAAGAAAAGTAGTAGATGATTTGACAGCCTGTTGGAACTTTATGAAGGGGAAAAATGGGAGAGGAAAAAAAATCAGGCTTATTAACCTGGAGCAAAAACTCTGAGCTGTCAAAGGCTAATCCTGAGACGCTTGCCATGTCTTAATTAAACACAACATGGGCTGATAAAATGCAGAGAACCGACCTAAACTCCCTGCTGTACTGTGAATTTCTGCCTAGACATCAAAGACTATTTTGAATTCTCTGCAGCTTGCAAATTGTACTGAGCAGTTGTCAGATTTCTGCATAATGCATTTCAGTCAAGACTGCAGAAGAGACTAATTTGTAAGTATTTTGCAGGAGATGCTTTCCTGACAAAAATGAAATGTTAAGTGGTAATCCTTGCTTTTATAGTGTTTAATTATAAACTACATCAAAATATATTTTTAGGGGTACAAAAAAATGATACATTGTTCCAAAGGAACACTTGTCCATCCCCACTTAATAAGCTGATCATTTGTAATTTAATTTTTTTAAAATCCAAAGTTGACACTACATATTAGCATTATATAAATAGCACTCTAATCTCTCATTACCATAAAATATTGCTATTTTGGTGCAAAATTTATTCTTTCCCAACACCTGTTGAGAAATATATATTTGTCAGGAACATGACAACTTCATGTTTTGACAGTCACTCTGTGTAACAGTAAAGGACCATGAGGTTTTAGGACCACCATGTTTCTTTGCTAGTAAGAATGCAGAAAGAACACTTGTAAAAATCTGCAGCCCCTCAGGTTCTTAACTTAGACTGCAATACATTCTTTTCTTGATAGATTTTGCCTTACCATAAGTTCTAGTTCTACACTTGATATCACTTCTATCATAACTCTACACAGAAATCCTTTTTAGTCACATAAATATTGAAAGTTTTTGTGATGGATTTGAGAATTATTTTTTCAGTTAAAATTTCCATGTGAAGAAACAGTACAGGAATTGGCTGTGAGGAGAACTATGGCTACGTGCAATTTGAAAGTGCTGCACACAAACAGATCTGCAGCTACTATACCTGTCCTTTTGAAGCAGGCTTGCTTTAAAAAGTGAGTAACCTTTTTGGGAAAGATCCATTTATGTCATCTCTGAATAATTCCTACAAAGGTGAGTGCAAGGTTACCATTCTTAGGTGTGCATGAGATACACAAAATACTTATGGCAAATACTATAGAGCTCAAGCAGCCAATTAAAGGGTTCATCTCAAGTGGAAATTAAGATTTCTTGTTCTGATATGGTGCAACTCCACTGGAGCAACAACCATTTTTACCACTCATCCATCTGACTGCAGCCCAATCAAAGCCATGGATTTGTATGTTACGGAAGGAAAAGACTGCTGTAGGTTTCAATTTGCATAAATTTGGGTTGTTTACTCCCAAGTCTCTCCTCCCAGTTTAATGATGCAGTTAGAACATACTTTCTTTACATTCCTTATGTGCTTCTTGGTGGTCTAAACTGTGCATATTTGAGAATATAAAAGTATTAATACTCCACAGAAAAAGTTATGCAAACACAATGCCCATGTACACAATCTCAAGCACAGCTATCATTCAAACCCATCTGTATGAAGGAAGGAAATGTGCAAAACCCCACACTAAGAACAAAAGTATGATATGGATGGCCTGCACATTTCTTGGCCACAAAGGCAGGTTTCAGAAACTAAATTCATCTGCTACAGAGAAATATGTTTTAGAAATATTCTAGTGTTCATAAACTTCTCAGTATGTAGTAATCTATGATATCAGGTATAAAGACTAAAAAGCCCCTGTTTGGAATTAGAGTTTAGAATCAGAACACGCAGTCCTGTGTCAAGTGGAGTATCAAAAGGCAAATTATTTTCTTTAAAGAAAGATTTTTTTTAAATTTCAGCACTCAGTTTATTTGGCACACAGATCACACGTTCATTCCATTAATCATCAAGTGCCTGCTGGCTAAAGATTAACACCATCTCATGCTAGCATTTGATTGCATTCAGCTGATAGTTACTCTTCATCGTGTTGCTTTTGCAGGAAGCAATCAAGGAAACAAGTCTAAAAACTTCCATTTGCATTATCTAAAATGTATTGGAAGCAAGGCCAAAACTGTTTAGGTCTCCCATTTAACTCCAGAAGCCCTGAAAGCTACATATGAATTTGAAACTTTAAGGACACTCCTGATTTCCTTTACTGCAATGGCTGGGTACAGAAACTACATACAAGTATGAAGAGGAAGGATAATGATTTCTGCCCACCATTGTAGGGTATAAGGATACACTTTCTATGAAAGTTATATTATTCTGAAAAGGTCTGGGAATCCCTTCCTCCAAAAGTAAGTTAAAAACCAGAAATTAATGGGCTCAAACCACAGTAGCAGCATATTCAATTATTTAAAAAACACTTGCCCATGCAGCAACAATGCCAAATACAAATCTGGCTGCATTCCATATGCAAGCCCCAAAGAAATGTATTCTTGGGGGACCCTCTCAGCTGCATTTATATTGTAAATACATTTGCAAAATAAATTCCAGGCCAAAGCCCCATTGTTCCAGCTTCCACAAAGCATCTCTGACTGTGCTGATTTTAATCATTGTACCAATCCATTTATCCACCTGGAAAGGAGATACAACCATTCTGAGTGGGGTTCTCATGAGTAAGTGATTGAAAAATCAATGTGACTTGTTCTCTTAAGTCAATTACTACCAGATATTAATGGTATTTATGTGTCTGCAGATCAAGACAGACACCTGATGGGGCTTTCATAACACCTACCTCCCACTGAAATCTCATCCTCTTACCTGGCTTATATGAGCTATTCAAAAGTTTAATTAATGAGTGATTGAAGTGCTTGCATAGTGTTTCATGAGCCTTAGAGAGATGCATGTAGCCTGAAAGCATTTTTATTCAGTCCTCTAGAATGATAAATCAAAGACTTAGGAATGCTGGTTGTGAAACTGCAGCTCTGTTAAGGGACTTTGGATATTTTTAGACTTTGGCCTCTTAATGCAGGAATGACACAGAACATTCCCAAGGCGGTCTGAAAGCAAAAAAGAAGTTATCTGGCCCTCATAACATAAAGCTAAGTGTGCAGTATGGAATCAATAATTTTTTTACCGTGTAGGAAGTCCTTTTATATAATTTACAGTCTGCTGGTTTGCCTAAATAATTTTATTTTGCGTGGTATTTTATCAAATACCTGAAAGACTTGCCAGTTTTGAAAGATCCACTTCCATATATGCAGGACAAGTGTTGTAGGTAGTCTTGATTTGTCTACAAAGAACATAACTGTTTTTTACCCAACTTCTGAAACCACCAGTCAGCTTTTTGAAACATATCACTTGCCTAGCAAAACTAATAATTAACAAAATATTAAAATGAAAAGAAATATAAATGTACTGTGAAACTTGTTTTATAGTCCTTATAAGATGATTTCCTCCATGAGAAAGTTTTGAAAAGAAGCTTGAAATGATATTGCCACCTGCTGTTTCTGACAAAAAGCAGGAACCAGGTTTGGTTGGATATATTATTTTAAATTCTGCAAGTATAATGGAAATCTATTAATTTAGGGAATCCATTGTGAAGCAAGGGATGAAATCTCACTGCTTTTATCACCTATCTTGTATGTTCTGTGCTTCACAGGACTTCATAAGCAGCCAACTACAATGAAAAACTCCAGGCTTTCTTTTCTTTTCTTTCCTTGTTCTAGTCCCTAAATGAAAGTTTCAAAGACTTTTTAGCTGATGTATAGAAAGTACCAAACAATAAGCTGCAAAGGAATACTTGGAAGGGAAAAAAGGTAGTAATTTTGTCTGATAAATGATAATTTTACAGAAATACAAGCAAAGTGGTTCAGAGATTTTGTGCACACAATAAACTCCACCTCAACTGTCCATTTCTCTATCATTGCTTAGTTTTCTGTGCAACCTCACAAGGGCAGCACTTCTCTTACCATCAGCTGGAGAACACACCAGAGGACGTCTCCCTTTATCTATGGTACCTCTGGCCAAAGGTCTTGCCAACCACATTTAGAAGCAACATTATTCCAGACAGATCTTGAGGTCTTAACCTCCTTTGGAATAATGTGATTCAGTAAGCAGTAAGCATTTGACCTTAAGCATAAGCATAAATGCCATCTTGAATAGTGAAACAACGGGGTCTGAAGCATTTTATTGAATCCGACTATATTCTTTAACACAATCAAATCCTCCTTTGCAAAACGTAGATTCAGTTATTTTGCAGATTTACGGGTCCCGTTATTCCAGAAGGCGTACCCGCACAACAGCAGCGCTCCATCTACAGCACTCAATCTCGGCAGGAGCGGGACGCAGAAACCGCCCCGGGACTCGGCAGGGACGGGAGGGCTCCTACCGGGACACGGCTCCGCTGGGGAGCTCCGCGGCCTCGGCTCCGGCCCGGCCCCGGGCAGCGTCCCGGCTCTCCCTCCCTGCCGTGCTCTCCTCTCCTCTCCGGACGGGACCGCGCGGCCGCGCTCCCCACGCAGGGCCGGGACACCGAGAGCGCCGTGCCGTCCTCAGCCTCAACCTTCAGCCTCTCGCCCCTCTCCTACCTTGTCCGCTTTGCCCTAACCGCACCAGAAAATAAATCAATTAAGAAAATTACATGAAAGGCAATGAAATTAAATGAAAATGCGAGCGAGCCGCCGCCCTCCCGCGCAGCGCGGCCGCTCCGGAGGCAGCGGCCGGCGCGGACCCTCCCCATACCGATCTCCTGTCTCCCACGCCCGCCCCTCGTTCCCCTGCTTTCCCTCCTTCCTCCGCAGCTGCTCGAGGCCGGGAATAATCGCCCGGCAATTGCTTCGCACCCTCGGCCGGGCTGCGAGACCCCATCGCCCGGCACGAAGGTGTGCGGGACTCCATCCCCCGGGACAGGCAGGTACAGAACCCGTCCCCGGGGCTGTGCAGGACACCATTTCCCAGCGCTCCCGGCCGCGCCGCCCCGCAGTGCTGCGGCTGCCCATTGGTGGAGGCTCGCCGCGGGCAGCCAATCGGCGCGCGCCTCCTTCAGCGGGGCGCGGAGCCGAGGGCGGGCGATGCCCGGGACTCCGCGGCGCTCCGCGGCTGCCGGGCAGCGCCATGAACCTGGGGTAAGGAGCGAGCGGGACCGGGCCGGGCCGCGCTCCCCGCGGGACGCGGCTGTTCGGGGAGGGATGGGCCCGGCCCCGCGGCACGCGGTAATCCCGCGCCGGGGCGCGCAGTGTCGCGCGGCTGAGGGAGCAGGAGCGATCTGCGGGACAGAGCCGGGGACCAGCGACCCTTCCTGTGGGAGGGCCTCGGGACGGGCTCCGGGGAGCGATGCCCGGGACACGCGTTCCGCGGAGCGGGGGCAGCGCGCACCCCCGGCCCAGAGCGGGCGGGCCGGGCCCCGCTCACCAAAGCCCCGTTCTGAGGTGGCCCTTAGGAAGTGCGTGCGAGCCCCAACTGCGCCGGGTTTTTTCATTGTTAACGTTTTACAATGAAACGTGAAGATAAAGCGCTGTTTGGAGCGCTTACCCCCACGTTGGATTGTCCCAGCGCACGGAGGAAAGGAAGGCACTTGGGAATTGACACTGCCACGTTTTTGTCTTCTCCCAAACGCTTCTAACTGCGCTTGTTCCACTTGTGAAGGTGAATTGTTGTGCATGGAAGCACAACCAAAGGCTCTGTCCAGAACACATCCCCGCTTTGTGATCAGCGCTGGCCTTCCCGGAGGCTTGCTTAGCGATTTGTGCAGCACCCAGTTTGTGTTGTTGGATTATTAAATTCTTGAGGCGTATTGCTCTGTATAATGATATAGAGTGGCACCTTTTTGTGTTAAGTAACTTCTCAAAATATAGCTTGGGTAGTGAATTACTATCTGGAACAACAGTAATTGTTCTTGTTATGAATGTTCAAATCTTACCATTATCAGATTACTTAATATCTCAGATTCCTCTCTCTCTCTCTCTCGTTTTGCAGCGATGGACTGAAGCTCGAAACTCAAGTGCTGGATGGAAAGCCTAGGCTAATTTTAGCTTCTTCTGGTATTTTTTTAAATTTAATCTTTAAAGCTTCTTGAAGTTAAACCTAATATCCAAGAGACATAAAGCCCAGCTTTCCTGAAATATTTTTGAGATTAGGAAGAATGTTTGTGCATTGTTATTTATAAGTCCTCTCTCTCACCAGCTCGATTCTCAACAGTAGGTTAATGATGAATTCTGAGTTGTCTGTGCACCAGGGAACAGCTGGCAAACAGTCTCCACTGCTTAGCTTGTAATTAAAATTAAAAGTTGAGTGCTATTGTGTATCAACTGGCATAGCTTGATGATAATTTCTGTAACTTTATAGCAGGTCACTTGCCAGGATAAAAGAGGCTTAATAACATGTTAATTTACACAGCATGACATCATTACAATCACATTTTTAAAGCAGCTTCAGTATTTGTGGTAAACATTTTTAAATTCCAATAAGCTGTTTATTTAGGCCAAAATTCACTACTACCATCTGAGATAATTATTTTCCAGTATAAGTGTTAATCAATTCTGTTTCTGTGATTTGTCAGATACATGTCTCTGCAATAAATTCCAACTTTGTGATTTGTCAGACATACATTTCTATACAAATCTGCTTTTCCTAACTGTTCTGCATAGTCAGGGCAGATGGCATGGGAAAAGTACTTTCCCCCTGATTTACAGAAATCAGATGACTATAATGTTTTACTAATTTCTCAAGATTGTTTTTCAGGGACAAGTTGTTATTAAATAATTCTTTCATATGTTTGTGTTTGTTTCCCAAAAGATAAATCAAAGCCTGCCATGAAGGTAAGTGTAAAATTTTTAGAACACACAAATTCACTATTTGTTAACAGAAAATTTGAGAAATTGAACTGTATAAACACCTGGAAACAATTATATTTATGAAAAAGAAATATGTGCTTATGAGTCTCTTTTAACTTGAGACATTCTGTTATTTCTCAGATTTATAATAGCTGTTCAAAAGGTTCAGAGTTTTGTGACTGTTTTTACCTTTTCAAAATGCATTTGTTTCCTTGGCTAAGAAGTTAAAGCAGCAGAGGGAATCATCTAAATGAGAACTTTCAGAGCCTGAAAGGAATTCTGGTAAAATAGAGATCTGAAATGTGTTTAATTTCAAGTTTGGTCATACAGGCTGTCTCTGAGTAAACTGCAGTGGGTTGGTTTGGGAAAGGAGAAAAAACAGAAAAAGGTCCCAATAGACAGGAAATAATTAGAAGTTTGCAGCAAGGACCTTGGAAAGAATAAAACTTAGTTCAGAGTGGAACAATCAAGACTGAAATACTGCTGGCTGGATGGTGAAAACATGTACCTGTGTGGAGCCAGGAAACACCTCTTCCCTATTCAGAAACACCAAAGTAAAGCAGAATTAATGCTTGTTAATTCTTTTAAATGTCATGCTACATAAAGTTATTATTCATACTGTTGTTTTGAAATACTCAAATTCAGGTCCTGTGTCCTCTTCCAGAGTTTTCCTGGTACTTGTGAAGATGTTTCATTAGCTTATACAGAGTTTCTACTGATGGAACAGAAAAGAAAAATGACACTTATTTTCCTTGTTGCTTCAATCTTGTTTTCATTTGTTACAAATACAATTTTTTTTCCTTATTTAATAGATGGTGAAATCTTTTTGCTTTGACAGATGGGTAATAAAGCCAGAGCACCTAAACAGGCATTGAGAATAAAGCACACTGGACTCATCTTGAGGCCAACACAAAATGCTTGTATCAAGCAGGAAAATTTAACAAAACCAAGGAGTGAATCAAGCTTATCAATGACAAAAGGTGAAAAACTGCAAGTTAATAAACACTCCTCACATGAAGCCACAACTAGAAGTTACTCTTTGATTTTCCAAAGAGATAAGACAAAGAGATATCCTGATTCAGAGGATCCTAGTATTGTGAAAAACACTAAACACAAACCTCAAGCCCCACATGTATCAGCTGAAGACTTAAAAAGCTTGGTGTGTTTAACACAAGCACAGCTTCAACAGATTTTGATGATTGTTAAAGAAGGAAGAAGCATTTCTGAGACTCAAAATGAAAAGCAAGAGGAAATGGGTAAGATACCAGCCATTGGATGCATTTGTTCCATGGAAGCAGAGCAAAATGGGAAAGCTTAACTTGCAATTTCAGGTTATTTGCACGTTGTAGAGATGTTACACTTAGGTTGGATGGTCTCAGACAAAATACCGTTTGCCATTATGAATGTGACATTGTTACTGTGAGATCCAAGCATTTCAGAGTTATCACAGTAAAAAAAGATCACTTGTTAGAGTTCCGGTATTCTGAAGAGCAAACCAGCAAGAAACATTGTCACCATTCCATGCAAAATAAAAACCATTTTACACTGGGGGAAAAACATAGACCTGCACTGTACCACTGCCCAAGGAGAAGGGCCCTTCTGGTTTGTGAAGACTTCAGGCCTTCCTCTGTGTCTCAAGAGCAATTTTGCCATTTTCCTGTGGCCAAAGTTGGATTTGTGTCTTTTAGGCTAACTGGACTATTAATGGTGAATAGTATTTTTCTTTTCCCCTCCTCAATTCTTACACTCAGAAGTGTAAGAACTGTTGCTTATGCTGCTTTATTGCATCCCTCCTCCTGTTGGTTGATCTGTGGAAGGGGTCAGCTTTTGCACCAAGGATAAGAAAGACATCCTGCAATTAATTAGAGTCCCAAACTCTGAGCCCTTAGCCAAGAGTAAGTGATTACTACATCTAGCATTTTAAAAATACCCTGTGAAGGTCTAATTTATGTGCCTTAACTATATAAGCAGGACTGAAAACACTTTTGTTAAATTGTGGGGAATCTGCAAGCTTTTACTGCTCTCAGAGTATTTACTCAAAGCTGAAGCAAGTTTAGCGGCTATATATACATTTTTTTATATTTATGTTCTACCACAGCTACTAATGAGGCATCAGAGCAAAATGTTATAGCATCACTCCAAAAAGATTGTGAAGTGTCCCCAGTTCCAGATGAAGCAACCTCTGATTCAGGCAGGAAACAGGAAGCACATCCACAGCCAGGACAGAATGTTGTGTAGGTACATTTGTGTTACTGTGTACAAAAATTGTGTCTCAACTAGAGGTTCATATGTTCTTAATAACATTAATATTGTTTATAAATACTAATTTAAAAGTTACCTCTAAAATTTAACAGATCAGCTTTCTAGATAAAAATCTTCCCCTCCTTCCTTTTCTCTAGAAAGGATTCATGGAAACCTGCTGACTTGTTTAGTACCTTGGGTGAAAGAGAAGGGGAGAAAGCCCTATTGGAATTTAAAAAGGCCCAATGGAAGAAGGAATTAGGTATTTATGATGTATAAAATACATTTTTGATATATTTTTATTACACTCAGGATGCCAAGAAATTTGGTATTCATCATGCCCTTTTAAATTTACTTAGATCAGTACAGTTGCAACAAATTGAAAAGTAAATAATTAGTCTCCAAGACAGATTAAAATTCTTGAATTTCAAAAGTTTATCCAAAGATTATGAATTCTTGCAAGAAACACTTCTTTGCCAATTAAATATTAACTCAAATGTATTGTTATGCTTTGTATTTTAGGTGCTACTTGCCAGCAGTTTTGTCACATTCTGACAGTAATTGACAGGCATTATTAAAAAATGCATGTGTTTTTTAATGAGAACAGCATCACCCCAATCTACAAGCATGACTGAGTGCTTGAAATTGCAATTTGAACTTAAGATGAGTTTCCAGTCCAGCCCCATCACTGGTCAAGGGGAATCTCTGGAGGAAATGAAAACTGCTCAATACAGTACTAAATTCTCTCTGACAAATTAAGCTTTTTTATGATTCACATGGAGGAGTGCTGTGTTTGGTTTTGAAATTGGATTTAGACCATTTGGTTTTAAGGTTTAATTCTGCATTGTCAGTAGCTTCCATTATGGCTCCATTGATTTTAATAATACTAAAGTAGTTCAAGACTGATGTAACAAAAGAGAGAGAGTTCATATACTTGGTTATTTGTTGGTTTTCTCTGGGAAATTTTTACTCCAGTATTTTTAGTCTCCCTAGAGAGACTCCTCACTTACCTCTGCATCCCTGGGCAGATGCCCACTTTGCTCTTAAGAGCAAGGTCATGAATGATTGGTCAGACTGATTGGTGACAACTCTTATGTCCATTTCACAAGAGTCCAAGTGACAGGGAAGACATGCATTGCTGTCTTTTTAATTTTTTTTAACTGAATGTGTGCGATAGGAACTGAATGTGTGCAACAGGAACTCTAGTAAGTGCTTGGTTTTCTTTAAGATGAACAGGTAGCACTGAAGAAGAAGTTGAAAGAAACTGTGGAGGGAGAGGTGGGTTATTTCTGGGCAAAACTTGGCAGCAAGAAAACCCCTAAAGTGGAAACACCTGACCCAGACCAGGTAAGACTATCTATAAACAAAAGAGCACAGTTTCCACAGCACTGTTGCAGAACAGTTTAACTTCCAATTCATAGAAGATTTTATTTCTGTACAAATCCTCTAGAATCCAATATTGGTGGTGCTTTAAGCCTTCTCAGGGCATGAATTGCTGCAGCTCCCTGGTCCACACTTACTTGTTGGTCCAGGTCATAACTTTTCAGCTTAAGATCTTTATAGCAGGAACAACCCTTTCCTGTCCCTCCATTTGGATTCCTGACAAAAGTATAAATCTTTTCTTGTTCTGTTTGAGGGAATAATCTCTAATGGAATTCCTGGCTATATAATTATATACATTGTTCATAAGCTTTCACATATATTTGATTGCTTACATAATGAGCATAGCCACTATGACATCTAGCTTTTTAAAAAGCTGTAATTATGAAACCAGCGTGTTAGATAAATGCATTATACTCACAAGAGACTTCTCCAGTGAAAATTAATTGCTGTTCAACAGAAGTTAGGGTTGTATCTGCTATCATTTCTTTCAACAAAAGCAACTTGCACTTTTTCATGGCACATTCAGCATTCCTAGCAAAGTTTTCACTCTGTCCTATAAGAATTTGTTTCAATCTACATAATTGATAAATAGTGGATAAAAGATGCTTAGTTACAAATTTGGGCTGAGGTTTTAACGAACAGCAGCTTCTAGAAATATAATTTTGTTAACAAACAAAACAGGTGAACTGAATAAGTCTTAAAATGGTCCCTTTGTCTGCAGACAGTGCTTCCAGCTGACTCAGTTCATGGCACAGAGAACTCTGCCTGTACAGCTGCTTTAGCCACAGAGGCTGATGGAGTTGCACTGACTGTTCCAAGAGCTCCAGCTGGGCAGTCTTCTGATTTCAGTCCCTCTGACTTTCCAGCTGGCAGATGCACAGCATTGCCTTTCAGGGTAAGATCTTTAACTGTATGCAGGGTAGTTTTACTTATTTATTAACAGTAAATGTTTGTCTCAATAAGAATCAGGCATTACTTTATTTTCTGGGCAGGATGTGCCAAGGAAAATGTTCCAAACACACGTTTTTGCAGGACTTTCTCCCAAATTTTATATATTCAAAACCCATAGAGATGCACTGTTTTAAAGTTAATTGGGCTAGAGTTGAGCAACCCCCATTATTCAGTTTCCCACTGTATACTAATCTCCTTGCCTCTGGTGTTAATTAGATTTTCATTCTTACCAGATGTCTCCAGTTCTGCCAAAGGCAGCATCTGATGGTAAATGTTTTTTAGATGGCCACTAATGTTTTACTGATGGCCTTTATCTTTCTGGATGTCTTTGGGCTACTCCTAGTCTGTTGCTATGTTCAGCCCATCTCCTTAGAGTGATGCTACATCTCCTAAAAATGAATCAAAGAAAGAAAATTCCTTTACCCAAGGCCAGGTCAAGCCAAGCCTAACTAGAGAGACAAAATAAAAGTTTACAAGTTATATTGTTTCCAACAGTAGTGTTTCTTTCTCTTTTCCACCACGTGTAGAAGCACTTGGGTTTGCAACCTGGTGTAGAGACCATAGCTAGACACTTTGTAAAAAGAAAATTTGTGTAGACTACAGGAGGTGAGAAAAGAGAAACTGAGGGCAATGCATCTCAGTGATGGCAAAATCTTGTTTCTAGAAATATTTTTTTAAATACACATACAGAGTCAGGCAGCTATAAAAAAGTTTAAAAGCAAGTGTTATAAATAAGAAGCTTGACTAGGTCCATATTCAAGCAGCAATCAATTTATTAATTAATATGGTAAAGTATGAGCAATACAGTGCTGGGTACAGTGGGGGAAGTTTTCCCTCCAACTGCACACCAATAGTTGAGGCTTACAGGTATTTATAGGGGTACTCATAAGCTTTCTCAGCAGTTTCTATTCCCAGTTTTTACGTCACAATTCTATACACTATTGTGATTTAGTTTTTCTCCGGATGTATCCCAGAAAAGGAGAACCCCAGGTGGTGGTTGTCCGCTTTCGGAAGGAAGGAAGGAAGGAAGGAGTATCCCATCTGGTGAGGCCCAGCTCTCCAGATGTGGGTCCACCTTTTGATTGCAAGGACCATAAATCTCTTAACAGTGATGTCCAGCTTCCCTTGGTCAAAACTATTAATCCTTGAGTTGATGTCCATCTTCCTTTCTCAAGCTGCACGTTTCCTTTTTATGTATACTAAAGCTATAGTTTCAAAGATCCTTACTACAAGCAATATTCTAAAATTATACTTCAAAAGGTTATTATTGCAAAACTCTTTAAGGCTTAACTACAAGCAGAAAATTCCTGTCAAAAAGCAACGTCCTTAAAGCTTTAGTTCAACTACTCCTAAATCAACTTAAGACTTATAAAGGTTAATTGCAAACAAAGGATAGGTTCAAAGCCTTCTTCCATGCTTTATTTTTCTCAGTTATTATTAGAATTCATCTTTATAACTGTCCGATGGTCGGTTTCCACACATATTACAATCACAAATACACACATTGCCTGTGTGTGCCTGACACAAAACACAGCTTTCTATTTCACACAAGTACTTTTCCAGAAAGTATGGAAGAAAATAGCCTTACCTTTCTTTAGCCTCCAAAGCCAGCCTTGCTGCCTGGGTGGTTATAGACCTGCACACAACACAAGTCTTGTCTTTTCCTGAGGGGCTGAGGCTTCCTTTGTTAAACTGAGTTTTTAACTGTGAAGGGAACACAGCTGGGATATGTTCCTTCATTAGCTGCCTTGTTAATTGGGTAGGTGTGCTGTGGAAGGAGGGCTGCAGCCACCAGGGAGTGACCCTTTCCTTTTTTCCATGAAAAGGCAGTAGCAGTATGTTTGTGCTGACCAGGTGTTAGTGTTCAGGAACACATAATCACAGAATGATTATATGTAGGTGCTTTTATTGAACAGCTCTGGGTGTCAGGGGTAGACCCAAATCTCACTCCAAAATGGGTTTGGGATGAACACGTTTTTATACCCTTATTGTTGTATAACTACATATTAACTGTTAAACTTCTATTGTTCTATTGTATACATTGATCTCATCCAAGCATGGATTCTTGTCATTTCCATCAAACATTGTTTCTCATGATTCCTGTTACAATTAAACAATAATTATATTCTATTACCAAACAATCATCACACTTAACAATCACCACTTATCATATAATTTATCATAGTCATTAAATTTATCATAGTCATTAATTTATCATAGTCATTAAATTATTAAACAGGTGCAGTTTCCTATGATCCAGTAAAGCCTAACATTTTCCCAGGGCCTACCAAGCCCAACCTTTCTTTCCAACTCCCCTAATATCCCATGATTTTAGAAACATTTTATCCCTATACTATCACAGGTATAGATCAGCATTATAATCTGTGATTTGACATACATTTTAATTGTTTTCTCACTTAAGGAATTAACTGCTGTCTGCATTTCAAATGTAGTTTTCAAATGTTCCTGGTGTACAAAATGTGTATTGTCTGTTTTATTAACCACACTTTACACAGTGTAACTAAATGCTTTTTCTTTTTTTTTTCTTTTCTTTTTTTGTTGTTGCCTGATACTTATTTAGGCAGAAGAGCATGACAGATGGGAAATGCATTTTGATTCTTTTAAGAACCACTTTAATGCTAATGCACAACAGCCCTTAAATGGAATGCACAGAAAGCCTGAAAGTCTTTCCTTGTCACCTGACCCCAAGGACCCGACTGCTTTCATTCACCCTTCGTCCCCTGCAGCTTTGGGCAACCTCATGCCCTCACAGATGGGACCTGCAGAAAAAGCTGCTAAAAATGGTGCTTTGGAACAAAGTCAGAGAGTCAGGTGAGTGAGCTTTGTAAGGGTAATTATTTTCCCAGCCAGTACATTTATGGTACCACCTCAGGAAAAAAAAAAAAAAATCCTTTACATTCATTTGGCCTTTTTTTTTTTCAAATACCCATTGTTTCACTGTTGAAAGACACAAGTGCTGCCGATGTTTACTAATAAAATTTACTGCAACTAACCTTAAGTTATTCCTTAATGAAAAGGATTCCCTAATCTATGAATTAATTGATATATTAACTTATAATTAACAAAATTACCTCATTATGAAAATGCAGCCTAACTGATTCTAATTAAAGAAGGCTTAAGGATTATTTTCTCCTGATTAGAAACATTGTCCCTTTGTTCAGTTTCCTCCGTTCCATGACGGCTCTGCTGGACCCTGCACAGATTGAGGAGAGGGACAGGAGGCGGCAGAAGCAGTTGGAACATCAGGTACACTTGGGTGTTAAAGCCTCACACTTGTTTAATAAGCAGAAAGGATGAAAGGTACTGTCTCATGAATAAAGCATGAGATTTAATACCAGAACCCGGGGAGGCACTTGACTTTTACACTTTAGATGACATGTGCATTGTTTGGCAGTATTTCCTTCAGTCAGCCTCTACAATTCTCTTTCAATATTTGCACAAGATTATTGCACTTCTGTTACTGAATTCCTGCCTCAGAAAAGGTACAGTTCAGCCCTTAGAGCTCTAGCAGGTTTGTGTGCATTTTCCTTCCCTCTCCGCTGTTATAAGGAGGAGAAATCTGATATTTACAGATTCCCACTCCGTGAACCTTTAGCTTTTTATCTACTTCACTAACATTTACCTAACGTCTGTGGCACCCTAACACCATGTGTCTCTGTGCTGCATGGTGTGGAGAAGTCTCAATATAAATGTAGAGACTGTTCTGATCACACTGTTACTTTGCTGGATCAAACTCCTGGATTACCAGGAGCTTTTTCACCAATAAGGTGAAAATCAGACCTTCATCTCTTTACAAGAAAAAATAAGTGTCTTCTAAAACATGAAAAGCTCCTTATTTCTATCTGAGTATTTCAGACTGCTCAATTGGGCTGGTGGTTTTCCAGAAACAAAACCAGGAGTGTTTGAAATACATTGTCTTTGGTTTGTTTTTTTTTCACTTGTCCAAATCCAATCCTACACATATACAAAAATATGTTAATGTTGTATCTTTTACTTTGTCCTTTTTTTTTCTGATCCTGCCAGAAAGCAATAATGGCTCAGGTGGAAGAAAAACGGAAGCAGAAACAACTGGAGGAAGAGCAGAGAAAGTGGGAAGAGCAACAGGAAGAGCTGCGCCTGGCACGAGAAAAAGCACAACTGCAGAAACAGTTTGAAGAGGAAATGCTGAAACAAAAACAAAAGGAGGTGGGGCTTGCATATCTTAGTGCAGATAGTGATAACACTGAATTTTGAGGAAAATAGTTCTTGTTCCTCACTTGCAAAATTTTGCTTATCATTTTGAAAATGAAAACTATCCAAAATGTAGAGTTTCTTAATAAATATACAATACCATAAGAGAATAAGGTCAGATTCTTTTTTTTTTGAACAAGGGCCTTTTCAGGAAGAGAATGTAAGAACCAGCAGAAACAGAAATGTAGTTTTAAATAGTGCAGAAACATCCATTTTAAACTGCAAATTTAAAATTAAAAAATACCTCAAAGTATGTGGTCCAATTCTTGTTATTGGTAACTTGATACTTTTAAGGTGCTTCGGTACCATGAAGTTCATCCAAGTGAATGTGCTTTCAGTCTGAATGAAAGACTTCTTAGGATTGGAAAAGGCATTTTAAAAGTCATCCAAGTTCTCCATCTTTCCCATGCATAGGTGTTGCTGAGCTTTACACAGTGCTTTCATATAAAAGTTAAACCAAAGGTATGTTTTTACCTTTGGTAAATACAGATTTTGCATTTCTATCTCTCCTTTAACCCCTGTGGAAGGTTAAACACTTGGTCTGATGTTTCATTCTTCCTTTTGGAACAGCAGAGCTATTACTGTTTGTTTCCTCTTTGGAATAGTAGCAGATTCCATGGTGTCATAAGACAAGGTGATTCCAGATTTGTCTTCTCCAAAGCCTGCAGAAATGTAGATTCCTGATTTCTCTGCATTTTCTGGAAGGAATTGTGTGGCATCTGCCTGTAGATGCTTGAACAGACTGGTTCAACATGGGGAAAGTCATCCTCTGTAATTGCTCAGCTCCTTTGGTGTCACAGCACCAGTTGTTCTTTCCAACTGCAAATGCAGCAGGGATTGGGATCAGCTGCTAATAACAGTTGGGAAATGAGATTTTCCTTGGCCCAGTCTCCTGCACCTTGAACCCCTGAGTCAGGGAACTGTAACCCCCTGACATTTGCTGGGGAGCTTTTACTGTCTCCTTCCTGTGCAAGTAGGGGTAAGGTGGGGTTTGTTACTTTTATTTAGGCTCCTTTCATTTCATTAAACCATGTTACAGGAAGTCACAGATGGCTGACATCAGATGGCATCTAGAAAAAGAGGAATTTATTAGAAGGGAAATAAATATCCAGATAACTAGGAGGATATAAATGCTCATTTTTTAATGCTAAGACTGAAGATTTTCCATTAGTACAGCAGAGGTTCTGAACTTATAATCATAGAAATTATAGGTTACATACTGTACTTACTCAACTGATTTTAGTTTTGAAAAAAAAATACTTTCCCTAAATAAAAATACATATAAACATTGAGGTTATATGGTCATTAAATAATCCAATTGACTTTATTCTAAAAATAAATAATCACATATTTACCTTTTTTGTTTGTTTTGTTTTGAAGGAACTTGCAACCCTTAAAGCCAAAGAGCTTTGTCAGACAATGGAGAAAGCTCAGGAATTAGCCCAGGGATCAAAACAAGACCAGCACATTCCAGACTTGGCTCAGAAGGCACATGACATTTCAGAACTTCAGAACAGTCTTGCTGGTGGCAAGTATAAATCTCACACTCAGTTTCCCTCTTCCTTTGGTGGTTGAAAGCGAGTTGTTTCTGGGATTGGGGTGGTTTTTTTCAGTTTTGTTTCCCTGTCTGAATTTGGGTCACAAACCAAATTTCATTACAATTTATTTACCTTTCAAACAAATCTAAGTATTAACTCCTATGGAGAATATTGTGTTTTAGTAAGTTTCAAGTGCTGTACTACATAAAAGAAGAAATGCAGAGCTATTGGCAGGAATGCACAGGAATATTCAGACTTGTGTGCTGTCCGAATTCCAGTGGAAAAGGGAGAGCACTCGCATTTGGACTAGAGTTCTCGGTATTGCTTTGAGGTCTAAACCACAACAGTCTGATAACTCTGTAGCATAGTTTAAATTGAACATGGGTTACTAAATGGAACAACTCTACCCCTTTTCAGGTGATGCAGAGTTTGAAAACTGTAATTCTGGCATTTCAGCACAAAGTACTGATTTCACTGCAGGTGTGGAGAGCCCCCCTGAGCTGCAGGCCTCTCCTCGGAAGGACACAGCAGTGCAGACAGGTACAGAGCCACACCTGACTTACTTTGGGACCTCCACACAGGCAGGGGGGGCTTGTTTGTCAAACTGAGCCAAATCACTGACACTCCCAGGGAGTAGAGCTAGAAAAAAATACTTGCACAGACACAGTCATGTTGCTGTGTCACAGTGTACCACTTTATTCCTCTATTTATCACTACTTATTCTTCTCAATAAATGATATTTCTGTATAATTGTTACTTACCAGTTACAAATCCCATAGTCTGGAATAGTGTGTCAGCTTAGGGTCACAAGTCATGTAGGTCCAAATTTTTAAGGTAACTTGATTTGGTTCTCCAGTCTTCTGTGTTTTATCCCTTCCTGACCAAGTTTGCTTCTACAAGTCCTATCTGATTTCCACAGAAAAAAAGAATAAAAAAGCATTATAAAACTGTAGCAACCATTTTTAAAATAAAATAAGTAATAGTAGATTGATACATATACAGAAGTCAACCAAGTAATTTGAATAGCTCAGACTTGGAGTTAAAATACAATTTTTTTTTTAGATAACTTTAATCCTTCAGCATACACAGAGTCAGCTGAGGAAAGAACTGCATGTTGTGAATCGCCTGATATTTCCATAGAATATAAAGAAATGTCTAACAGCAAAAAATACCAGAAGGAAATGCAGTATATGGATAAAAATAAACTTCCAGGAAAAGGGACTGGTGGTATTTACAGTGATCTATATGAACAATATGCAAGAAAAGAAAGGCACATTAAATCTTCGGAAAAATACAGCAAAAGACCTGACTGGAACATAAACAAGCCTGGGAAAAGATACATTCCAGCCTCAGAAAGGTACCCCAAAGCTCTGCAGAGACAGAGGGAGGAGAACAAGGTGCGCCGCCAAATGGAGCTGCTGCAGCTGGTGGAGAGGAACAGCCCTGGGCAGCTCAGTGCAAGAAGGGGGGGGCACTCAGCCAGGTCCCTCTCACCCCGGGAAGAAACAGCTGTGAAGAGTAAGGAGCACAGAGGCAGAAAGGTGGGTCACTGCCTGGCCTTTGAGAACAATGGTGTGGTTTTAAAGCTCTTGTTCCTCACAGTTTTACCTGGGTGGGACTTGGGTTATGTAACTGGAGCGTTGAAATTCTCCTATTGCTTGTCCTTGTGTCAGCGCTCTGTTGTTCATCAGGAGCAGGAGAACATACTCAGATTTTGTGACTGAGTTTTTACTGTTCTTTCAGTCTTCCCAAGTGTTAATTCCTTTTCATTTGATCACTAACGCTGATTCATGATGTAAAGAGAGAGCTTAAATATAAGCAGTGTGCAGGACACAGTGACATCACTGACTTGCTCTTTTTTGTCCAGTCATTGTGTTGTGCTGACAGGTGAGGTACAGCAGCACCTGCTCAAGAAAACAATGTTTATTTCTGCAAAGAATATGGATTACTGAGGATGTACTCCATTGCCACAGAAAGGCATCCTTCTTAGTGGAGTCATTCTCCATTTGCAGTAAGCATTATATCAGTAGAGCTTGTGGCTGGAAAAAAGTCTTTTGAAGAAAATACTATCAAATATATTTTTGGCTTCTGTCTTGCCCTCTCTCTATATCCATAACTTGTTCACTCTCTGTATGCATAAACACCTCACTCTCACACATTCAAATAACACAGCTCTGGACCTTTCCTTTAATATCTTGGATTGAACCTTTTGGGTTTATAAATTCCTATGCTCCAAGGACAGGGGAATAGACATAATATTTTTGATAGTGCTTAGAGCTGCCAAATTCAGAAAAATGGAATTTGTTGATTTATTCCATGGGCACTACAAGTCTCTTAAATGCAAATCTTTGATAAATATCTTTCTCCTGAACCCAGGTCAAACAAGTCCTTTTAGAATTTCAGAACAAACTTTCTCTGAAAAATCAAAGCTTTTAGTATAAAAAATATGGAGACTTTTTGTTTTACTTTTGACTTTTTCGGTTTTCTCCTAGGAAGAAAAATTTCGTAAGAATCACTTGAATGAAGAAAGGTATGATAATTTAGATACATCTAATAGTCTATTATTAAAGATACACAAGACCATACAGACTGCAGGTATAAAAGCAGAATAAATAAACAAAAATCTTGTCCTTCAAAGATCTTAGTCGCTGTAATTTGAGAAAATCACATTACTGAAGTATTGTTTTTTCTGACTTCATTTGTCCCATACAGATCTGAATCACCACCTGTTCCAGCAGTTAGGAACAGATTACTCCAAGTACAACAAAGACAGACGCAGGCTCCTCATTTCGCGGTGTATGAGCAGCTGGCTGGACGAGAGCAGGACGCCCCGGCAGCCTCCCCGCAGAGCAGCTCCCCCGCCGCCGTCCCCCCGAGCCCGCCCTGGGCGCGGTTCGTGCCCTACGTGCGCACACGGGAGGTTTTCTGCCTCCCCCCGGAGGCACCGCCGAGCCGGCCCTCGACACACCACACCCACGGTACTGCCAGCACACAGCACAGACCTCACCTCGGAGTGCTGCTGCTTGAGCCAGTCTTGTAGTTGCTTTTTACTGAATTGTGCAGTGACCTCTCTGTGTCACAGCAGTGCACAGAAAGGCTGTGCAGCCAAATTATATTCGGTATGAAAAAAAATCAAACCGCAAAGTTTTAAAAAATCAGAACAGCAACAAATATGTTGTCAATTTTTTGTTGGGGTTTAGGAATCTAAGTGTTGTTTGATTTATAACTAGAGATTATAATCTCAATAGCAACCAACCTTAAAATCTGCTGCTTCAAAATTAAAAGAAAATTAATAAAGAGTTTTATTAACTGATTTGATATACATTTACTTTTAGATTCTTATCAAATGCCACGACAGATTTTCAGCTCAGATCATGTTAGAGATCCTCTTCTAAATCCTGATGCAGTTACAATCAGAGAGAGACAACAAGAAATTCTCAAAGGATTGTCAAAATTACGACAGGTAAGCAAAAATTTATTGGATAATTGTGCATGTGTATGTGTGTATATGTGTGTGTATATATACCAAAGTAAAAATTATCACATCATTATCTTTAATTCTATTTCCATAATTTGATTTATATTTTGGTCCCTGTCTTCTACTTTTGTTCCATTTCACTAATTTTGTTTTTCACATGTTGCTTCCATCTTTGGACAGTCCTTAGAGAGAGAATATGGACTCCTTAATCCTTAAATCAGCTATGAAACAGTGAAGTACCTGAGCAAACTGGAAACCAAGAGCAATTACTTTGTTTGGTGTCCAGGTTTCTATGATTAGCATTGTTTATAAAGAATGTATCAGTTTCAAAGGAACAGAGTTTTAACACAACACTAGAACCCTGTTAATGAGGTTTCTCCTGCGCTGTTCCCAGGTTAGGACAGAACAGTGGGGTTGGTGGGGTGGTCTCATGTCAGGCCTGGAAAAATACTGGAATTTGCAAACTGGAAGTATGAACACTTAAAAAATCCTTCCAAGACAGCTGCTACTTGTTAACATGTAAAAAGCAAACTCAGGATTTGTCAATCAGCCAGGTTTTCTGAAAAGAAAATGAAAATTAGCTTGATGCCACAGACACAGGAGCTCCTGAGCTAAAAGCTGTGTGTGTTGGTGTCCATTGCTCTCTCTGTAGTCAGGCACTGGTGATGGCAATGGTTATCAAAGCCTGAGTGATTTGGATACTGCACCTGTTGGCAGCAAGGTGTGGCTGCGGCCTCTGAAGCCACAGGTCTGGACATGCACATGAGCACTTCTCTTTTATGCTTCCAAGTGGCCTGACAGGACTGCAAGGCAAAAAAATACTTACTTCAGGCTTGCCTTTTCATTGTGAAGAACCTGAAAATAAACATGTACCAGTATCTTACCTTGCTTTTGAATGGGTCCAAACTAAATGTACCTTATTGCTAGCAGCAGGATTTTTCTCTGCCTTCAGAGAGGAAAATTTCATAAATAATCAAAGTGAAGAAAATCTGACAGTGAAGCACAACAAAATTAACAGTAGTTGAAACTATTGATTACCTGTTGTGCTTTAGAAAGACAGAAGCACTGCCATGTACACTGTGAGAAACAGAGCCCACTCTTTAATTTTTAAGAGTTTCAATAAATGATAAGAAGGGATAATTATAAAGCAAAAGTTACAGGCCTGGGTGCATGGCAAAACTAGTGGCACACCCACTTCCTCAGCTTATGTTAGCATTCAGGAACACATACTTACAGAATGATTATATGCAGGTGCTTTTTGAAGAGCTCTGGGTGTCAAGGGTACAGACCCAAATCTGACTCCAACATGGGTTCGGGATGAACACGTCTTTATATTCTATCGTTATATAACTTTTGTGTTAATTATTAAACTTATATTGTTCTATTGGATACAATGATTTCATTCAAGCATGGGCTCTTTGTGACCCCCCTCAAACTTCTAACGTAGTTTCTCATGATTCTTCCTACGATTAAACAGTAATTATATTTAATTAGTAAACAGTCATCACATCTAACAATTATATCATTTATCATATACTGCTTACGCAGGTGCAATTTCACATGATCTGGCAAGCACAAAGCCTAACATTTTCAGAGTCTATTTTTAACATTTTTCCAGGGCCCCACTATCACTTACAGTCTTTTATACTGTTACAGTTGTATTACTTCCTCAAATGCCTGCAAATTTATTTTGAGCTCATTGACTACAATCTTGCTTCAAGTGTTTGCACAATGCAAATGTCAGCAGTCTAGGGTGGTCTTTGGATTCTTTTAGGCTTGGTAGTTCTCCTTTTAGGGTCTTTGCTCTCCACTTTATGCTATCTTAGATGTACATTTTGCAATGGCCAGCATATCGTAAAATACATCTTTTGCAAGCCCGCTTACATCTTGTGCAAGCCTGGCTTTGTTACTCTGCCCACAAATGATTACAAATGTTATCATACTTAAAAAGCAGTTTAAAAGTTTAAATAATTATTTGCAAACAATTACAAAAATTTAATAATTAAAGCAAATAAATTGTAGCAAAAGCCAACTACTACGGAGCCATTTCTAACATACCCACAGTCCTTCAGTGGTAGGTAAACTCCTCGTGCAAAAAAAGGCTCATGACTCTCCCCAGGTCAGTAAGAGAAGTTGTTACCCAAGTTTCTAACAGCTTCTACATCAGTTTCGCTGGATCTGGTCTTCCTGACTGCTCATTAACATCTCTGTTAAATATCTACAGCTTTTAAGCATTTTGGCTTCTGATCCAAAGGAATCTACTCCACAGCAGGTACTGCAAAGATACCTTTGCTGGTGCCAGGAGCATGCAGGGGTCAGCACACCCATCTGCACATCCCAACATTGTTCATTTCACACCAGCTTTTATACAAATCTGACACCAATCCCTGCCACTTACTTATCTTGAAGTCCCAGATCTGGGGGTTGGGGCCTTACATAACTTGTGGTTTTCTTATCTTCAGCTTACAAATACAACACACCGTTCCAATCTAACTAACACAAATAACTACATCTTCCTTTATGACATAGAGATCTTCATGTTAGACTTATGGGCCACCTATGCCTATTTCACTGATTGCACTCTAGTTCCATATCTGTTCTAGCAGAACCTGTGACTTTGCATCTTCAGTTTTCTGCTGGTACTTTGGGAGTTTTCCACTCGTTATCACTTTCAGCTGGCCAGGGCTAGGTCCTTGTTTGGGAAGCAGTTACAGTTATCCCTCCTAGCACAGGGTAGGTCCCTCCTTGGGAAGCAGTTCCTTTGCAGTAGCACCCCCTAGGTCCTACTGGTTCACCTTGCTGAGGCAAGTCCATATTCTGTATTTCACTTCACTTACCAGTGGCATTGTGTTTAAGAGTGAAGCCAGATTCAAGGTACAGTTTGATCCTTGTGCTTGCTGAGGCTACAAAAACCCTGGTTATGTAAACAGGTTAAACTTGGCAAGCTCAGAGAAGCCACGTGAATTTACAGTCAATTTTGCAGTGGCTAAAAAGTAACAGGTTAGTTTTTCAGTAGATCTTGGTTCTGCAAGAGAGTTAACTCAAAACATGTGGAGTTCCTTTTGAAATACTCTGCCAGCTGCAGAAGGCAGTTAGGACATGAGCTGTTCCATTTCAGTATACCTTGTATACCAAAGTATTGTACTCCTCCTCATATACAGATGACACCTGTTTTGCTTCAGTTATTTCACTGAGAAAGTATGAATAGTGCAGGTTTTTGTCTGAAATACAAAAAGCTGAGTTTTCTGTTTCAGAATGTAATCTAGTCTTGTTCTTCTACATTTATATATACATATATAGAGGGGCTTTATAGTTTCAGACTACATACATACCTACCTATATTTACAATATATTTAGCCATTGTTTTGTTTGGGGAAATTCAGCTAATAGTCACGATTTCAACCAGTCTAGTCTTTGAACTCCACACTGAGGCAGTGATAAATACAGCTGGGCTGGTGCAGTAAGAGCCCAGTGGGACTGGCTGACCCAGGGAAAAGAGGAGGGAGGGTGAGTTCTGTCACTGCATTTGCTACAAGACAGCAAATCTCTTCCTGTGTCTCAGGTCACAGCAGGTATAGGAGCTAGCAACAGACTCTCTTTCCTCACTGAAATCAAAAGTCAGTGGATAAGCTGAGCAAAGTGAATTATTTGTGAAAAAGAAGGGACAAAGTTTAAGAAAGAGGACTCGCCCCCAGGTCAGTACTACCAGAGCACCCCATTGTTCCTGAGGCAGCAGCACTGCCAAGGGCTGCAGGGGACAATGGCTGGGTGGGGACACACCCCCACGGTTCACTGGGGAGGTATTTCCCATTGCTGAGCACCCTTCCAGTACCTGTGCAACCCTTGTGATAAACACTCAGCTGCCAGCTCTCAGGGTTATTTGTTCCTCAGCTCTTGGTTTATTTAGGGCAGTTATAAAATAAACTTGGTTTTGTGACATGCTTCTAAATGCAAAAACTGCTCTGCAAAAATACTAATTATTGACACAGAGACTGAAAACACTGACCCATTAATAGAAATAAGTAAATCCTGTTGGTTAATTAGAAAGCAATTCATCAAGATTGAAAGTAGGCAGCTGCTGCCTTAGAAGGAGCCAAGGTGAAGTCTTGCAGGCTGCTTTGCTGACTTTTCCTTTGGTGCCACCAGGAATCCATGTCTAAATTGCTGTAGGAGCTGCTGCCTTGCATTAGGTCTTTACTGAGCTGTGCCAGCAGCCTGTAACTCTTATCTTTGAGAAAGGCCTTGTAACTCCTGAGAAAAATAATTACCTTTTCTTTTTAAAAAAAACCAAACTTTTATGGTATTGAATTATTTCTGACACATCTAAAATAGATGGAGAGCAAGGGGCCAGATGTATCAATATATATGATCCTGTTAATTACAGTAAAAAACCTTGGTTTTAATTTATTCACATACTTGTCATAGTTCTATCACGTCTGACTTGATAGACAGGGATTCATTTCCAGGAGGTTTTCTTGTGACAGGTTTTCTCTATCACCACTACTTACAAGAACCATTGACACAGCAGGAACCTTGAACCTTTTCACAGGTAATCTGTGCCTCCTGAAATGTCAGCCACTGCTCTGCTTCCAGTGGCCCTGCTGCCCTTGCTCTTTTGTTTGTGTTAAGGCTAAAAGCCAATGCCCATCAGGGTTCTGGGTTCTACTTCATTCAGGAATTCACTACAGTAGTGCAAATGCAGAGACAGTGCACAAAGGGATGAGACAGTTCCATTTCATACAGTGGAAAAGTCCTTTTTCCCTCTGTATGGTCATCCCTGGAAACTGGCCTGGCTTCCACTCCAGGCACACTTGCAAGGCTGCTGTAGAAGTTCTCTCTTCCCTGAGGCTTTACTGTTTTTTTCTGAAGTGTACTTAAAAACCATTGGGCCTTAACAAGGAAATTGTTTTTAACTATGAAACAATGATTGGTTCAGGCTGCTGAGAAGACAGAACATTGACATTTGTATTTATTTCAGGGCCTCCTGCAGAAGCAGAAGGAGTTGGAGAACACTCTGATTCCCATTGTAGCTCAAGAGAACTTCATGCCACCGTTCTGAGAGGAGCATATGAACGTTCTGAATCCTTAATACGGAAATGCACAGCACTTTGCTACTGTAATTAATTACAAACCACCTCTAGCTTTTTTATGAAAATTAAATTATGAGAATTTTGATAGACTACAGGGTCATGTGACATTTAATATTGAAGATAATTTAGACTCATGATGGTTTGTCTGTTTAGAATGGTTTTCCTGCTACTTGAAGACAAGTGTCAATTTAATATAAACCACCAAAAACCATGAAAGTAAACGGTTACATGGGTTTTTGTAGAGCTCAAGTGCGTGAATTTTGATAAATAAAAAGATTAAGATGTATTCTGCATGGCTTTACTTATCTTTGTTCGTATTTTTAACTATACAAAACTGCCTGTAATTTCAATATTCAGCCACCCTTCAGCCTTACACTGTGAATATCAACTCAAGTACTCCCAGATTCTAAGACCACAGTTCATCACACAACTTGGTACAATTCATTGATAAAAGAGAGATATTTCTTCAGAAGAATTACTTGCCATACTTAGGGGGAGGGTAAGAAGTTTTACACTAGTCTGGTACTGGTTCTTAACTTGAATAAATCAATCCACTGTTTACAGAGGGAAAGAATCAACCTTAGACAAAAGTCTATGGGTTTTGCTTGGTTTTTAAAAACTGCCCTTTTTAACCAATAATTTTGTTCCAACTAATTTTGTGGATTTAGAGTAATGCAGTTTCAAACACTCACCTGGTACCAAACAGCACATCCCAGAGAAAAGCACTAAAATCAAATTACAAACAGGAAGTCCCCCAAACACAGGACTTTGGGCAACCTGAAGATGAGCACTAAAAGCCAGTGGTGTCTCAGCCAAGTGAGCAATGCAGCAACTCCACAGCTGCTCTCTGGGGCTGCTGCCTCTGCAAGCCTGAGGCAGAACAAAAGGAGAGAATCGCTGAGGGGGAAGAGGTTGGTAACTCAGCACATGTGAAATTTCAAAGACAGGATAAGAAACAGATAAAACTCTACTTGCTCCAGTGCTAGTTCACAAAACAAACAAAACCAAATTTAAAAAAAGCCCTGAAAGCCCCAGGAATCATTAAGCTGAAGTGGGAGAGGACTGAGGTTTTTCTGATGCAAACTGAATTCCCACAACCATTAAATTAAGGTTTGTCCTTCTCTCATTCCAGTAATCACAGTGGCCAGATAAAAGCCATGAGGACACTGCTGGAGCTGCTATGGCACAGAGCACCAAGTGAGACACACAGATAATTGCTGTGCATGAAACCAAGCTTGGGTGTTCCTCAAGCACTTTGCAAACAATGTAAAAACCACAGAGAAAGCAATGTGTTACCAAGTCCCTTGTGCATTAAGAGTTTATTTGATTTTTTGTAATGGAACTGCACCATTGGTTACTCTAATTGAGGTATTTAGCCAAAATCCAGTATATAGTCATGAAAATAAGTACACTGCCTTAGAGCTATGTAAAAACATTGTACAAAATTTGTGTCCATGTCAAATAAATACATTAATTTTAATATTTATGTAAAGAAACATGACTCGGATACTCTTTTGGTTAAGAAAAAAAAAAACAACTGGCTCTTTCACATATTTTAGGCAAACATTCAGCTTTACATTAAACAGACCTCAAACTGAAGTTTAGGTAACAGGTCAAATACAAATGTAGAAACTTAAAAGTGCCAACAATCAAGATAATTCAAGTACAGTAAACGTTAAAAAATATATGTATTTATTTAAATTTTCAGATGGTTCCAACAGGGACAGGCCATCAGGGATTTAAATAGAACATGAAAACATCTGAGATAACAAGAACAAGAAACATTTTGTTCCAGAATAAAATAGAAATCATTAATCCAACATTTTAGAAACAGAGAAGTCCACAGCAACTTAGAAAAAGAGACTTAAGAGTTCATTTCTGTTCTGAATATGGCCTGGAAGGATCACAGCAGCTATCCCAGCCACCAGGTGATAATGACTTTTCTGTATCCATGCTCTGATTGTAGGCAGATAGAAAATAATTGCTGCCTTCTTGGTTTTGATTTGCAGGAGAAACTGGGTATGTTGTTCCCAGAAAAGTCTGATGAGTGAGGACATGAAAGTGGCTGAATTGATGGAACATGTTTAATTGTCTGCTATAAACCTGGAAGTTACTGAAAGGAGTTTGTTCAACTGCATTGTGTTTTTCTCCTTCAGCAGAGCATGTTGTAGAAACTGGAGTAATTGGCTGCTTCTCTTCCAAGTCAGTTTTGTAAATCTTTTCCCCAAGGCCAGTTTGTGCTTCAGGAGGTAACTCTGTAACTGATAAGCAGCTTTCTTTAGCATCTACTCCATGTGGGCCCTTGGCCTTTGTCTGCAAAGCTTCCACATGAGTATCATACTTAGAGGCACCACTGCAGATTTCTATTTCTGACAATTCATCCCCTGAATCCAGAGACATGTCCTCCTCATCCTTCTCATCCTTTTCTACAAGAACTACATTAAAAGAGAGAGAAAGTTCTATTCTATTGAAATATAAACTTTGGTTAAAAAGGCCATACACTACTCACAGTGTTACACTTCAGGTCTGCCAGTCCAACAGCACTTTAAGTCTTGGTCTTCTGCCACTCGTGTTCACTTACTCAACACACACACTTAACCCTCTGTGGGAGTGTCCAGTTACTTGGTGCTAAAAGCTTCTGCACACCGTGCTCATATTTAGTGCTGGGAAATCCCAACTCCCAGCTCCAAAGGGGACAATGTCAAAACAGCATCTAAAGTTACACAGCAGGTGAGTATTTGATCAGACAAATAAAGGAGTACAATTACTGACATCTCAGTACAGTTTATGTACTCTAAGTAGATAAAGCAGGTAGTGACAAGTTTACCCTTTTCCTGAAAGCAGATGCCCTGTCTAGTGCCTCAAATACCACATTAGCCTGTACTTCTGTGTTTAAGGTCTCCATCCCCACTGCTTTTCCTCGATCATTTCAAACAGAAGAGTAGCTTGAGAGTTGGGTTTTCCTTGCTAGCTGCAGTGGCTGTTGACCAGAGTCAAGGCACACTGTCCCAGCACTTCCACCCCACACATGCAGTTTAGAATGGAAACTTTAAGTGTGTTTGACCTCACCTGATTGTCTTTGGCCATCACTGCAGGAAGCAAGGTTGTTCTGCTCAGTAACAGAGTTGGGAAACCCAACAAGACTTTTAAAGTTATGCATAAAGTCATCAACAGCAGCAACCACGATGCCATTGTCAACGTAACTCGAGAGCGTCTTGAGATTCTTTTCTAAACACATGAAAGAGGAGCTTGTATTAATATTTAGCACCTATTGTCAAAAAAGGAGGAGAGGCATTGACAAATGTGGGGTTTACCTGTTAGGAAGACAACATGTCTCTGTTGTATGTTTTGAGCTTGAAGCCTGATGAGACATTCAAGTTCTGGAGCATTTCGAGTTTGTGAATCACAGTTATGGTAAGACAGAATCTCAACCAAGTTCTTCTTTTGATAGGTGTTCAGAAGGGTGAGCAGGTTCAGGGCATTGGCATTCATCCTGCAGTGGGGGGAAAGCTCACTATTAGAAACCATTTAAGGTCAATCTAAATAGCAACTGACAAACTAAGAGTAAGTTCTATTTAAGTGTTTTGGATGGCATAATGAAAGCTGAAGCATTTTAACAGCTGGTATTATAGAACCTTACTTACCTCCCCAGCTCTTTCAGTTTTTTTTGTATTTTGCAGTGGACTTTCCATTGCCATTTCCCATCTGGAGTATTGAGATCCTCCAGAAATGTTAGGAACTGTTTTAGTTTATCTGTTAGAGAGATATTGAATAAAAGTTAATTTTTGTGGTATGTAGACTGAAAATACTGCTTCAGTGTATACAAAGAGCTGTTTCCTGTTTTCATCACAGTACCATCACACAATTACAAACAGCAGTCACTCACTTCAAAGTTTTATTCCATGCAGACTGGCCAACAGCAGTATCATAAAATTGAGCTGCCCCAAGTGCCCAGCAGTGGTATTTGAAAGCTGACCTCAGCATACACACTCTGCCTTGCTAAAATATTTCCAAAAATTGTAACTTCATTAACTATTCAATTTCAAATGAAGAAAAAGTATATATAGCATATTTGTGGAAGGAGTAGTAAGGAATAAAAGGCTCCACAGACATAACTACACAATGTAATACAAACTGAAGACAAAATCTCCCTGTTCCTGTGTTCTTTAAGAACACCACTGGGCTGAGAAAAGAGACTGAATTAGCTGAAGTTCTCAAAGAACATCACAAAAAGTGGAAGACCTGAACCTTCACTGTGGTGAGTATGGGACCTCTCACATACTGAAACGTCAGGATTTTAGTTCTAAAGCTTCCAGAAGGATCCCACCTACCTGTAGTGATGGACTCTGGGTTAAGGACAGATTCATCTGACACAACAAAACCCCCAGACACAAACAGGTCATGGTAAGTGCGATTCTTCACATCATTCAAACTATCAACCCCGGCAAAGCTGACACAAGGGAACCTCTTCAGAGTCACCAGGCCAGGGATCTGTTGAAAAACATTTGAAATCAGAGGTGTAACCACAGGTCACACAGAAAAAGGAATTACAGAACTCTCTTACCTACTAATGCCAAGCACCAAACTTCAAAACACATTTTCAAAAAATTTCTGTATCTTCTCTTGCTTAGGGAGGTGCTCTCTCAGGAGCATTACAGGAATAAGGTAAATGGACATTGAGCACTTGAGTAATTTTACTTTCTGTCCAGCACAGGGTCTTAAGCTGGCAGGAATAGCTCAGGTCATATGAAAATTGCCTTTACCTCCTGTTAGAGCATCACAGAACCAGAAGCAGAACTACATAGGCCTCTGCACAGCTTTACAACTACTAACAATAAATATAAATTATGCATGGTGGTGAAAGACGTTATGAGTAAGTGTTGAGACAAGACCATTTTTACTACAACCATTTTGTTTCTTCAAACAGCAGCTAAACACAGGGTACTGTTGAATGCTGTGCTGTTAGAAGAAAGCAGCCTTGCTCCAAAATGAGCTCCTCTCACTATTGCCAACAGGTTTCTGAGCTCACAGTTACTTACGTGGGACATACCTTATGGATGAGATTGGCAATGTCTTCATTTTGGATAATGATCAACAGTTTATCTGAATTATCTCTTCTTTTAAGGAACTCCTCTGGATGGCACTCTGTGTTCCCTAACTTTCTCAGATATTCCTGCCACCACAGAGAGAGGAGACAAAGAAAAAGTCAATAGGTGGGTTGGTAAAAACAATGCCCAGATAACACCCACAGCAAGAAGATTTTCCACTTCAGTGAATCCCAGAGGGACTGGTTGCTTGATCTCTCCCAAAAATTAATCAGAAGGATGCAGCAACACAGAGTAGCTGTTTCAGCAACTCAGTCGTTCTTATCAAATCACACAGACAAAACCAACTGACAGTATCAAACTGCCCCAATTTTCAAGGAAGGCCAGAAGTTTACAACTTTCATCTTACACATTTAAGTACAAAAGCACAGTGATTTCTCAAAGTTCTGTCTACTATTAATTAGAGGGGAAGAGAAAAAACCCCAATTTCTAAAATGATAGCTATCACATTTCTTCACTTACCACCTTTTTTCTGTAAGCCCACCCCCTGGCAGGATCTTCAGACAGGACCAACCTACAGCCTGTTCTGTTTTCCAGCTCAAAGAAAAAGACTTATGTAAAAGCTAAATATAAGCAAGACTACCACAAAGCTCACTGAAGAAATGGGACAGGACAGCCTTTTGCCACAACTCACTTTCACAGCGGAAGTGAGTCCGGTTTCATACAAGTGGATTTGAAAGACACTCTGTTCTGACACTAGAGAGAGGTTGAACTGAAACAGCTTTACCTTGATTTCTCTGCAGAGAACACTTTCTTCCTCTTCATGAATATAAAATTTGAGACTGTTTTTCTGTACATTTTCCATTATTTGGACCAAACCGGTAAATAATTCAGGTTTTAACTTGCTTATCAAATCAGAAAAAGCCGGTTGAGTTGAAATGTTTAAGTTCTTAGGGGACTTCTGAGTCTTTTCTGGTGGTTCCCTGAGATCACCACCAGAAGAAGTCAGATCCTCTGGTTTAGCATTCCCATGACTCATTTTCTCCTTCCCATGGGGTAGGCTTGCTGAAGGCTGCTCCCGGGAATGCAGCTCTTCCCCCAGGTGATTGCAGAGCAGCTCTGTGCCGCTGTCCCTGCACACGGCCAGCGTGTCGGGGGCAGTGCTGCTCACCACCTCCAGGGCTCCAGGACTACAATAAACTGGGGGAGTCTGCTTCATGCATGAAGAAGCCAAAATGACACTGTCCAGCTTCTCAATCAGGCTCTCCACGTATTCTTGGACAGAAACCTCTGATGCCTGCAAACAGATGTGTTCAGAAAGTCTCATTATCCTCTCCTGGGCAGAAAGGACTGGCGTGGACATGTCACTGACATAAGGAATGTTTTTTTGCTGCAAGATTTCTTCAATCTTTCTTGCAAAGAGCTGATATTCTTCTAACAGTGTTGTCTCTATTACTGCACTAATGGAATGCTTAGCTGTAAAAGGTTGATCTGTTAGCTCATACTGATCTTCGAGTTTCTCCACTTGTCCTGTGTAATGTCCATCTTCTGCTGTCCCCTTCTGTGTGTCTGAAAATGGAGAGCATGGCAATTGATAATCAGAATTTCTCTGTCTATTTACTACCCGGGGGTCATTAGGAAGTGCATCCGTTGGTGGCAAATACTCCAGTGGCTCTTCTGGTGATTTCAGACCTACAGAAGAAGAGTTCATCATCACCATCACCATCATCTCATGTGTGAAAGTCACACACAGCTGATACACCAAAACTTCCAATTCCCAGCCTGAAAACAGCATTACTGTTATGCCTTCCCTACCAACCAACTTCAATCCCAATACTCAAGTGTTACAGTCTGCTGAGGTACAGAAGCACAGTACATTTAACAGCTCCTAAGACAGTCAAACAGCACAGTCCAAGTCTGCTGAAAAAGCAGAATACAAGTAGTTTTCCAAAAGAAAATGTAGAATAAGCATAACAGGATATACCTCCATTACAAATTAAAAATTAAATTAGAAATCAAGCAGGGCAACATATGATTCAAGTATTTTCATTTGCTACTAGGTTAAAATGCTCACTTTTAAAAAGCTTAGACACAAATGACCTCGTGGAGTTGGATGCAAGCTGCACCTGATCTTGTAACAGTGAAAACAAGTTTTTTTTCTTGAAAGGGGAGGATATCAGTCTGATTGACTGCTGACACAGCTTCAGAGGTGCTGCAAGAAGTGCTGAAAGACCCTCATAACCCCAGCTCAGTTTCTTCACCATCCATATTAAAAACTATACTTTTTAAAGCATTCACATTTCTAATTTGTGTTAATATGAGGCCAAACCAATATTCTCCACCAGTATCTGTTTTCATCCAGCAGATTTTTGTATTAATCAAATACAAGAAACAACTGCACAAGCTACAGATGTGCTTGTGTACCAGCATGTGATCCAGGAATGGATGTATGAATCCGGGTACAAACCTTTAGAATATGTTTTCATTCACTACTTGTAGGAACAGAGGAGTTAAAATCCATCTTACCTGTAATTGGGATAAGTTTCCAGTGCATTCCAACTTCCCCTACATTATTTGAGCAGGGATGTTGCCTGAGATAGCCATGTTCCATAGGTGCACTAGGACAGGGATTGCAGTCTTCAGTGGTACTCCCAGAGCTTGCTTCCTAAAAACCAAGCAAAATGCTCATCTCAAAACAACTTCTTTTGGATTTGCTCACTATTAAGTTTTTGCATTCTGAGCAGTTGACAGAAAGAAGTAAGTTCACTGTCAATTCTGCTATCAATCTAATCCAGTCAAACCTGGAAACATTTCCACAAGGTACTTCTTGGGTTTTTCATTACTAATGCAGTCCTGAGCACTGGTTTTACAGTATGGAAGCTGGGGGTGTCCAAGGGGAAGGGAGGGGAGAAGTGGCTGCACCCTCACTCTTTCCAGGCTGATGTCTTGATACCTGACTAAAGCCATGAGGCACTTTAAATAATAGAGTTTAAATAATTTAAATTTAAATAATAAAGTTACTGAGGCACTGCCTACAACCAGTATTGGGCCCTTAAAAAAAAACAATTTCATCTCACATTCCAGACGGGTAGAGGCAAAACAGCAGAGATTACAGGTAGGACAAACTCATTCCTGCTCTATGACTTAGAAACTGGACTTTGTGTGGAAGTACCACTAAGAGATCATGGTACAATCACTCTTGTAGGGTAAGGAACTGGGGCACTGTGATCCCTAAGCTCAAGGGAACTCATATACAGCACTGCACCAAGAAGGCACATGAAGAGAGCTGAGCATGCAGTGAAATGCTCAGAATTCTTCAACTCTGCTCCTTTTTTATTACAAAAAGAATAATGAACCATGAACACACACTTAAGAGTGGAGAAAATTTCCACCTATGCTCCTACCAAACAGAAAAGCTTCACAGAAGAGTTAGTACGTATCTGTGTTTGCCTCTGTAAAAAAACAGAATGTTTTTTCATTCGGTCTCATATTTATGGAAACAGTACTTTCCCTGTCAGCATGTCGGCAGTTTCACTCACTTGTAAATGTAGTGTGTGCTCAAGGGGTGCTTCATTGGGTGCGAGCTGCAGACTGACATCGACAGGGTAGGGCAAGCACGGCACGTCAGTTTCCAGCATGGCCGGGCTCTGCGGGTCCTTGAAGGCAGCACTGTCAGCCTGAGCAGCGTTAGGAAGCTCATGATCATCTCTGTCCTGAGCTGGAATGGATTCATACTCATATTTTTGTCTCACATCCTCTTCAATTTCCTCAGGGCCTAAGGCCAGGGCCTGAGTGACAGACTGTGCCAGCGCCGGGTCCCAGTGGCCGGCAGCAGCCAGCATCTCCAGCACGGCTCTGACCAGCCCCTCCGGCTCGGCCGCAGCATCCGACACGTCCTGCCTGAAGTCACCCTCGTGGCCGCCGTGGCCAGAATTCGTTGAGAATGCATAGTGTGGTGAATCCAAGGTTCTGCCCTCTTAAGAGAGGGTGAGGAAGGAAAAAGGAATCCATTACTCAGTCTTAAAATAAAAACAAAATCAGATCTCCCCACAAACATCTGCCACGTACCCACAGTCTCAATCTTTACATCAATTTGTATGTACACACACTTATTTTCACAAAAATGTAGACATGTTTTCATCACGTATTCTACATCATTAATCAATGTCAAAAGACCTTTGAAGGTTCACAGAATCTACCAAGCAGGAATCCCAACCATAAAGTCCACCCTTTGCCTCCTTCATCCTCATCCCTACAGGCCAGTCAGTTTCTTCTGTCCCCTCAAGAGGACAACTAAGGACAACTAAGATCAGTCACTTCATCCTCCCGTGATTCACATGCACGAGAGCGACTGGTGCTTGATGGAAATCCCCTCTGCTTTGTGTCACCCCGTTCCTATTTCCCCCTTCTGCAGGAGGCTTCTATAATTGCCTTGAGAAAATGGTCAAGGAAACAGAAATCAAAGGGTTTTTTCTGGCAGACCTTAAGTGAGAAGGTATCTGTGATCTTCTCTGAGGTTTGGATGTAGATAATTTCATGTAGAGAATTATTTAAACTTATTAGGTTGTTTCCTTTGTCCCACTACACACATTACTAGCTATTTCAAAACTGAACTATGCTTCTTCCCTTCAATCTAAACTTGTCAGGTATGAAATAGGGTAGTGGACACAAAGAATTACAGCAAAGTCAAACTCTGCAAAAGACAATATCAAGTCTGCTAAGTGGTCTGTATTAGAAAGCCTTTGGACAGCTCCACAGGCAAGTAAGCTCTTTGAAAGTCTGCTTTCTTTCCAAAGAGGCTAAACAAAAGCAACTTCCAGAAAAATTCCCCTTGTCTCCTAAAAAGTGGAAACCTGCAAAAAATAAACTTTATCTCTATTGACAGATCTCAGGCCAATGCTTAAATGAATCACCATGCATTAAATTGCCACAGTGTGCAAGAAGATAATCTATGATGATTAAGCGTTAAATATGCTCTGAATAACAATGTTTAAAGAAGAACTCTAAACAAAGACTTTCTTACCTTCACACTGACATATATTCTCTGAAGAGTCACTCATTTTTAGGTATTTCTGCAAATGTTCAGATTGTTTTTCCAGCTTTCTTTTCAGACCACTCCTAATTCTGGGGTCTTCAGAATCAGAATCTCCACCTACATTTTTCTTCCTACACTGGATCAAGTTAATAAGATCCATGATTCTTCCAGGATCACGGTCTCCAGAAGGAGGCACTTTTTTTTTGACAGCAGTGGCTTCATATTTGGGATGGATCCTTTTCCTGCATCTGGCCTTGGCAAAGTCAGAATAGTCTTCTGTAGCTTCATAATCTGAGATGGGGCTGAAGCGCTGAGGCTTCCTATTTCTATCCAGCAGTTCCTTAGCTCTGGAAACGGGGAGCTGATAGGCCTCACAACCAAAAATATAGTTCTGCAAGCAGGTGCCAATATGACCTTTGTATCTTGGGGCAGGGAACAGAAATCTTTTGTCATCCAGCTGTGTTGTGTACTCACGAAATATAAATTCTCTACCTCTTCCAGGGCCACTGTAGAGTTTTCTAAAGTACTCATGAATGTACTTTTCCACAACATCATTGTAAGCTACACCGCTGTGTCCACAGGACCGGAGCAAAGCAAAATGCAGAGACTGAACCAACTTGGTGAATTCTGGAACGATTTCCTTTTTCTCTTGTGAAACCACGGAAGTTGAATTTTTCTGTGTTCCATATGGACCACTTTTTTGCGCTGCCAAAAGGAGAAAAGGGAATCCACAATTAAAATCAAACCATGAAGCTATAAATAAATGATGACTAGCTCGCAATACTCTACGTTAATACATGCTGGGTGAAACAAAGTTTGGAATGACCATGAAGAAGTAATTCAGAAGCCAGGGATGCTATATCAAGAAATTTCAACAAGTTTTAATTTCTCAAATATGAACAAATGAACCTACAATGTGCAACATTTGCTTTTGTGAAGAAACAAGTATTTCTAAACACTAATACCATGACCATAATCAATGCAAACTGTTACTCTTAGTTCACACTGACTGGGTACTACAAAATCTTCAACAGAGTATCACCTCTGTTTAAATAAACCTGCACACAACAGTGAGCAAACCTACCTGAGTTAAGGACACCTCTAGACTCTGGAAACAAAAACACTGCATGAAGCACACGGGACCGTCCAGTCTGGTGCTCTAGAAAACAAAAAAAAATAAAAACAGTTAAAAAGGAGAGGACCACCCAAAGTCAATCTAGTATGTAAAAACCCACCCCCCTAAAAAAGGCAAAACAACAAACCCAACTCAAACACAAAACCAAAGTACGCTTACCATAAGGGGACATCATTTGCCAAGGAGAAAGAAGAAAAAGAAATCCTCTGTCCACAAGTGGTTTCACAAGGACCTGTTTTCAAGCAAAAAGAGCAAACTGCTTCAAAGACATTTGCTCACCATGAATACTCTTCTTGACTGTAAGATAACTCTGTCTTGGGCAGAGAAGTGCCCTGATACTTAAGAGTATGCCAGGTAAGGAATTCCAGTGAGACTGTGGATCTTGTAGTATGCCTGGAACTACTAACTAGCAAAATTATTTTTAAAAATAGGAATAGTCAAATCTGTTGCACTCACAAGTTTCTCTTTCTCTAGTTTTTGAAGTAAACCCTCTAAGTGACTCCCAGAACGGGACTTCTCCACAACTTCATACAGGCTACAGTACACGCCATTCTTCCACACTGACAGGATACAAGGGGAGAAAGAGAGTGTAAAGAAAAAAGAAACAAAATTGTAATTCAGAAAACTTGAAAATTCTGAATATAAAGAAATTAAACCAGAAACAATTTACCTTCTATTCTTTCTTGGTAAGTTTCTTTCAAGAACAATGCTGGTGAAATTTTTTTCTTCAACTGATCAATGCTTACAACTTTTTCAACCTCAAGCTTCTCAGGACTGCAGAAGAAGAGTGGGGAGAGATAAAAAAAGAATAAAGACTTCTTTTTTCACCTTCTGTCTTCCTACACTCACTGATAAAATAAGAACCACTAAATACATGCTCTTAAGAGTAATTTCTTTGGAAAAGAGCCAGGGGTGTTTATTCCTGCAGAGGAGTGTGCGTCACTTGAATGGAAAAAAACCCAACAAACCCACAAACAACAAAACACCAAACAGCAAAGAGATGCTGACAGTCATGTGCCTGAGCTCAAGAAAATTCTGGACATATATGACTCAAGTCTTGTTTGATGTATTTAAGGCACTTAGTCAGTATTTCAGATTTTCACCTGAATGTATCCAAAACTCACCAGTTTCTACTCAAAAGAGTTTTAATAGAGCAGTATTTTAAACTTACTGTCTAAATGGCAATACTCACAGCTTGCATGGAAGGAAAGGTCGTGCTGCTGATTTTAGGGAAACGTGGCACACAAGTTTGCCTTTATTCCAAAGCTGTCCCCTCCACAATGTAACACTAGGTTTCTCTAATTTAAGATGGAGAAAGGAAGACTAAGTGAAACCACTTGCCAGCTGTGACTGAAAGAAGAGGCTGCTGAATCTCCAAAATCAGCATAGGGAAAATTTCATACTAATACCAGACAATAATGTTAAAAGGCGACAGAAAGGATGTTATCAACCCTGTTATGTTTTGATCTGCTCTGAGCAGAGTAAAGGAGGTTGGTTTGTTACCTACACCTGTCAGTGTAAGCACGCCCTTGATGCTAATTTCTAAAGAATTATATCCTCTTTCCTTACCTTAACTGTCAACCACTTTCATACATATTAACTTTGCTTGAATGAGGTTCAAAACAAAGCATGACAGAGAATCATATTATTTGAATTGCAACTGAACAGGAGATTCAAGAACTGAAGATCAGTTCCTACTACACTCTAGGAAAGGAGGGAAAAAAGACTATTGATTTTGCTCACTTGTGGTTCATTCTGATAAAAGAACATACACATTAAGGTGTCTGTTTGATCAGCCAGTATCAGCAACCAGCATGGTTCAGGATAAAATTCAGGTATACACTCAGCATAACTAAACTGGTCAAACATAAAACTATGGGGGAAAATCATCAAAATCTTCCCTGTCTGTATCATAAAAATAAAAAATGGAATTCATTCTTACCTGTACTTCTATCTGTGTGGAAGGTGTTTGTTCTAAACAAAAGAAGAGACACAGAATGACTAGGCTGGAACAGAGAATTCTGACCACTGAATTTTACATTAAGAATAGTTTATCCGTCTAATAAAATAGGAAGACTGCCAAGTCCCTTTCTAACCTCAATTTACCACTGCTCAGCATCTTGTACTATTTTAGATACCTTGATAACTGCTTTTAGCATTTCACAGTACAGTCCCCACACCTGGACATCTTTCTATCAGCACAGGTATCACAGTGGATCTGTGATCAACTAGCCATCTTATTCTCTCCACCAGCAGACACCAGTGAAGGGTTCAGAGACAAAATATAGAGAGTATTATTTTAGAGTACCAAGCAAGATAAGGCTGTGAACATTTTTATGCCCACAAATTTCCTCAGTTAGGTAAACCCCCCCCACTACTTGTGGATTCCACCCTGGCAAAAGGCAAGCAGGTGGGAAGAGCAGCAAAACTGCTTCCACAGGGGCCACCCTGCTGCATAAAACCAATTTTGGCACCTCCTGCTTTGCATTAGAAGTATTTAGTATGCTAAGTCCCTGTGACACATTCATTCACTTCAGCACTGTTCATTTCAATCAATTCTAAGCTACTGCCAAGAGCTATGAATTCTTCCTGCTACATGCAGATTTTCCACAACTCATTTCCTAGCTTACCTTGATGGGGGCACAAATTTTGGTCCTTGTACCATGTCGTCTTTATAAGTAAATGAAACAACAGCAAAAGGACAAACATGTCTTGGTCTTTGCCTGATCTCATCAAAGCCGTATTCATAAAAGTAGTACTGGGAAAAAGAAGGGACAATGTTAAATCAGAAGCCTGGAGCAATCATTATTTTCTTTAAATGCTGGTATTCAAAATAAAGACGTTTTCAAATGCTCCTTTCATATGTACTAGGCTATATAATAAATTAAGGTAGGTTTTTTTTTATCTTCTCCTTCCTTTATTAAACACTTAGATATGGACAGTACCTTCAGGAGTGAATCAAGAATAAAACATTACTGAAATGCAACATTTACTTGAAAGTATTTTTGGTGCGAGAAGGGATTAACTAATAAAAAACAAAAAAATTCAGAGGAGAGTAAATATTGCAACGAGTTTTTGAGTCTATCCTTAGCTCAATCACCAAAATAAAATGTTAATTTAGGCAAATTTGCAAGGAGAAATGAAAAAATACATTCATTTTTTAGCCCTCTGATTCACTGATTTACAGAAGACAAAAGAAGTTAATACTGAAGAGAATGCTTTCAAGCAAGGATCCTGAAATCTGCAGACTTGGTGGAATAATCTGACTGCAACAGATTGTTGCAGTAAGAGATAGAACACCTGGAAGAACATAAATACTTGGAACTGATTTCATTGTGTCTTCCCTCCTCATCTCCAAACCTGAGAATCTGGAAAGGGGAATAAGCGGGGAAAAAAAAGAAAAAAAAGAAAAATGCTATTCTTGCCTAGCCAACATTTTCCCTTTTAGGAGTCCCACTTGACCACAAACCAGTTTTACTTTCACACCTCAAACTCCCCAAGTCCTCTCTTCCAGCCTCCATTCCAGTCCCATGTACATTCCCCAGTTACTTCCTATTCCATCTCCACCCTAATCCGAGGGAGATCTTTGCCTGAGGTTCAGGATCACAGCAGGGGAACAGCAGAGGCTGCCATGCTGTTCTGGGATTTGTAATGCAGGCACCTGTGGGACTGCTACACACACCCAGCTGCAGCTTCACAGGGAAGCTCAGGGACTGTTCTAACTCCAGTGATTTTCCCTCCATCATTCAGCAGTTCTGTTTCTGGAGGTTTTCTGTCAGAAGGTAACACGGGCTCGGCTGTACCTGAGTGAGTTCGTAGGCTCGGTAAGCCAACAAGGAGGCGACTTTAGCTGCGTTCTTTGAAACATGACACTCGTGGTTGGGGGTGGGATCCAACACGCTCTTGACAGTTGATTCCACTGCTTTCATACCAATGTAGTCAGACATGCTTTTCATTTTTCCCTGTAATAAAGCAGAATTGCCAGCATGAGCTTTGTCCTGGAAACTGACAAATTGCTTCAAGTACCAAACAAAGAGCAGAGAAAATAAAACAAGCCATTAAGAAAGCTACTTCTGGAAGTACATTATTTTCATACTTTCAAAAAAAACCCAACATATTTTTGCCTTCTAAAACAACTTATTAGGCTTTATTCAAGCTTAATATCAGTACTGGATTTTAAATCTAGTAGAGGTCCAGATGCACAAATTAAAAGTAAGTTAGGTTAAAATCACCTGTGTGTTACCAGTAAGCAATGTAATCCTTCAAGAACAGCAAGATAAAATTACCTTTATTATTTTAAAAACAATCACATCTCCAGTTGCTCCAGATTCTAGAGGATTAGGCTGCAATAAATCAGCATGCTTGGAGATATATACACCTGAGAAGAGTATAAAAATAAACCAAAACACATGATGCTGAATGTTAAAACATTAGAGATTTAAAAAGCCTTACATGGGATTAAAGCTCAATGCACACAAAAGAATAAAGATACAATTGACACTCAAGCGCAAAGGTAAAATAATTTTGTGCTTTTCTGTACTTAGTTATTTCATAGATTTTACAGCCTCAAACACACATTGTCATCTGTTGGTCTGGCTGACTACCTGAGATCAAAGAACTGTAACTCAATTCAGATACTCTAAAAAGCATCCATTTGGCTTAGGTTCCTCTCATTCCAAGTCTGTATTTAACTGCTTTGAGCAAGTTGCTCCAGACTCTTGACCAGCTAAACAGTAAAAAATCACATGCTCATAAAGCTTTGCTCTCCATCTCACACCTATTTCTGCTTTCAATATTCACCTCTATATTCATTCATACTGTCTGTTTCCCATGTTCATGATACCTCCGTACCATGTTCCTCTCACACAGGATGACAAAATTAGTTCCTAATTTTCTATTTGAAAAGCTTTGCAAAAGGAACTTACTGTCTTGCACTCTCAAAACTCTGTAACACCTTGTGACTCTTCTAAGTCTCCAATTTATCTACGCTCTTCTTGGATTTGTGGATTCAAGAATTTTAGTTCTATCTACATCAAAACTGAGCTGAGCTACTGTGTCCATCTCTGAATGCACACACCTACAAACAAACACAGAGGCAGCCAGCCACACACTGCATTAGCTCTTTGGCCCCCCAGGTTTACTGGAAAGACATGGGATACTGGTTTGACTTAAAGCCAAATGAGAATTAGGTGTTCCCTTTGGAAAGGGAATTTAACTGAACTACTCAAAAACAGAGCTATGAAATAATGTTCTGATGTCTATTTCCTTTGATAAAAACATCTTGCTGTAATATTGCTGCAGTGATACAAAAAACACTGGAAGTTCACACAACTGCATCAGATTATCTGCCAACTGCTACTGAATAACCAGCACTTCTAATCAAAAGATAATTACCCATGGAAGGGCTGCCAAGAATTGTGATTTTGGAGTGGCCAACCTGCAGCCCCTTTTCACATATGCTCCGGATCTAAAGAGAACAGACAGTTTTTTATGCAAGCGTGTTAGGAAAGCCAGGATATGAACAGAACAAACAGTGAGAAATTACAATTACAGAATATAAACTGAGATTTAAACAAAACCCCAACCCTTACGAACACAGGCAAGACTAGTCTGAATTCTCTATACAACTATTAAACTGTGTAAGTTGAACTCTGATATAAAACAGCTACATAGACTCACCTGTATCTTAAAAATCCACATTCTCCCTATACCTTAAATACTGTATATGAATATTACTTGCCTTTAATACAGAAAATTTTAATATTTAAAACAGAAGTACACCTGTCAAATGACTGCATGCTTAAGAAATCCCAACTCTATAATAGCAAACAAAGCACAGAAATCACCTTTCCATCACTTTAATTAAAAGTACATGATCAAAGAAGAAACAGAGAAGACAATGTCCCTTTTCAAATATTGTAGGTTACATTGTTGATGCAAAAAAAGAAGAAAAAAACACCAAAACCCAAATGCAATGAAAACACAAAACATTCCTCAATTAAAAAAAACAAAAAACAAACACAAACCAAATAAAAACTCACATGTCATCCAGAAAATCTATCCTTCTATTTATAAAACAGAGCCTAAATCAGAGAAGATAGATACAGAGTCATGTAAAGGGAGTACCTGAAGTAGCAGGGAATAGAGGATTTAAATGGTGACAGATCCCTTTCCCATCCTTCTACACCTTCCAGTGCTGAATTGTGCAAAAGTAACTTTAAGATTGTGTCAATAAAACCATTCTGAAAAAACCCAAAGCCCCAAAAGCTCTTGAGTGCTGAAGAAAACATTTGCCCTGCAGGGCTTAGGGCTCACCTGGCACTGATCCACCATGAGGAAGGCGTGACTCTCCGAGAGCTCCTTGTCCAGGCGCCCGTCCCGCTTCAGCTCTCTGCGTTTCTCTGTGAACTGTTCACACACAAAGGTGTTCATACACAGGCACACACTGCTGCTGCCACACTCAAGTGTCAATGTTTTAAGGCCCCATCTATGTTAGCAGATCCAAGTGTACAAAAATAATCAAAAGATAATCCAAATTAAATCACCGGACGCTACAATTAGATTTCAAGAACATTATAGCTGTGGGAAATCTAATTGGCTTCATCTGCCCAAGTATTTGGTTTTTTGAGAGACACTCTTCAAACAAACCAGTTTAGTTTGATCTTTGTAGCAGAACTGGCTAGAACCATCCAGCCCAATGCCTCTCACATCACCTCTGAAACTCCAGAAATAAGACTTTTTTTCTTTTTAGGAGACAGATGTCTTACACTGTGCAAATATTTTTGCAGATGCACCTCACTGCTGCTGAGGTGGTTTTTACCAGTATTTCTCAGCTGTAACCATGTATAATTAATGTAATAGCAGAAAATGCTTCAGTTTACTTCATAATTTCGAGATAATAATCACAGCAAACAAATTATATATTATTCAATTACTTCATATGTGAAGCTTTTTGGCACTGGGAATGAAACTTCATTTGAGAGTGATGAGAACAAGCCAAGGCTGGATTTAAGAGGCACCACATAAGGCACAGCAGAGGGGCTTCAACCAAGGTGCTCCAATTACTAGACCAGTAATCAACTTTAGCTAAAGTACTTCATGGAAAACAACAAAACTACAGAGATTATGGAAACTTCTATCAGGCAAATATTTTAATCTTAATTTTCACAGGAAACATGAGCCCTGTAATAAAGACATTAAAACAAATTTCTGGGTTATTAAAATACCTTAATAAAAATTAAGAAAGTTTTTGACAGCTAAAAACACACAGACAAGTGGTGTCAAATAGTTTTTCTTTTAGTCTTCTTGGAGTACCTGGCAGGCAAAAGTTTAAAACTATGCAATAATAAACTTGCCTGAAAAATACCTGCTTTCATTTCTGGGGATGTGAGTTCGCCATTAAAGACCAACTGCATAACTGAAAACAATGCCCAGGTCTCTGCTTCTAGACTGAGAAGCACAGTCATTTGACTGGCACCTTACTGAGAAGCAGAAGTCACAAATATACTCACTTCCTTTTCCAACAGTTCACTATGAACTAAGCTGGCTCTCTTGTATTTAAAATTGGACACTGAACTCTGATCCAAGTAGGAACGATGCAGAATGTTTATAATCTCCTCAAATTCTCGAGACCCTGGATGTACTGGTTGAAAGAGTGCTATAAAAGAGAAGAAATAAAATAATTAGCGCCGATAGGGTCTTCCCATGTGAAGCCATCCCTAAGTTTCCAGTTCACTGACAGTTTATGCATGAAGATAAATGGTTTGTGATTCAATTTCAAACACAAAACACCTACTTGGCAAATATAGACATAAAAAAGGTTATCTTAAAATTTCCTAGAATGATAGCATCTTTTAAAAATCACAATTGTGTTCATTTAATACTGCTCTTGAACAGCTACTAGTTCTTAGAAGTTTCTAAGGGAAGCACCTCAAGTCTGAATTTACCCCTTGAAAAACATCTAATATGTACTGCAAAACACTGTAATTAAACTTTCAGAACTGTAATTTACTAATTAACTCCTTTAATTAAGAAGCAGGAACAAATTGTCCTAATAAAAACCTCAACAAGAGTTTCATAGCTTGGCCCCACCTCAGAACTATTATGAGGTTTTGTGTTTGTTTACTTATGGCAATTAAGCTAAATAGGAAGAAATCCAATCCTATTTAAAGAAGACAAATAAGCTCCTATTATTAAAAATGCCAGGACCCCACTGCCTGTGTTCATGCTTGATGATGTTATCCCTTACTATACCTGCTTTAAAAGGAAAGCCCTTGATGTGCTAAAGTACAAATTCCCTCCTGGGCAAACCTTTACCCAGTTCCCACAGGGAAGCAGTCATGTACCTGAGCTTCTTATCTGTGTTTGGGTGCCAAGGTGACAAACTGATCAGAGGAGCAACCCCCAGGGGAGCCAACAGAGGATGGCAGTGCAGATTTTGAGAGTAGTGGCCAGGAAAATAACATCTCTGGGGGAACTGAACTAGCACAACACAAGAAGTGGGTTTTTTATCCTTAGAGTAACTTCCAAAACCACCAAAACCCACGAAAAGCGCACAATTTTTACTGCAGTTACAACAGTTAGGAACAATAATAATACCAATCTCACCAAAAAAACACAACAAAACAAAGACAAAAACAACAAAAAAGCAACCTACCATTACTCTAACAACAAATTAAATTTAATTCTATCTTCAGAGTATATCCTCCAATTTCATTAAGTAATATGGCAGTAGATTTAGGCAGCAATCTTTCCCTCATTTGCAGAAAAGATTTACTGCATAAGCCTCAATATAAAACAAATGTTCCTAATGAAAACCAAACTGTTCTGTGTTACTTAGTAAAAGCTGCACACTTCAGAAGGCAACACTACATCTGCAAACTGAAATCAAGCAAGGATTCCAAAACCACCAACAATAAGAAAGTGATTTTTTTAAGAGCGGAAATTATGAAAGTGATTTAGAAACCATACTTAAGTAACATCCTTTTCAGTAACCACACCTTCATTCTTCAAAAGCTGACAGCAATATGGGAGGAGACAGAATTGAGAGTGAACGGAATTCTCAACTTAGTGTAACTGGGACTGAATGCTCTTGTACTGAAGAGGTAATAGAAAACAAGCCTGCTGCAGGTACACACACCCTGGAAAAGCACCCCCTGTTCCACCCCAGCCCCAAACATCCCTTGGACACTCTCACACAAACTGCCTGCCGGACAGATCTGGGGCTCACACACTGCCAGCTCCTCAAAACAATCAGTTAAGGCAGAAGGTTATCTGTGCCAGCTGCTTGACTGAATTTCCTGTTTTCTTTCCAGTGTTTACTGTACCTTATCCCCTCTCCCTCCTTCCCCCAGGACACAAGCTCAGTAAAAATGAGCCTCTTGCTTCCATCTGGAGCCCAAACAAGTGGAAAGCACTGCAGGGTGAGCTAGAAAGAGCCACCACACGACATACATAATGTCTCACTTTCCCAGATGCAAATCTAGGAAAAGGCACATTATTACATTAATTAAGATCCTGTCATACACACAGTATTATCAACAATGCTGTTGTTTGTGTTTAAACATCTTCTGCTCTGTGGAAAGCTCTGGGGAGCAAGCTGAAACAGACTTGCCCTAAACCAGCAAGTTGCCCTATTCTCCTGATAGGGAGAATCTGCATAAACTAGTACACACTTAGTGCTCAACACATTTATGGAAAAGCCCTACCTAATCATTCAATTATGGAAAACAGAAAATAAGATTTTTTTATAGACTGTTGCAGTTTTTTCCTCCAGAACCTGAGGCACTGCAGACTTCATGGTCTCAATCAAAACATGAAACACTGCCCCAGGGAGGTGAGTAGTTAGGCAGTACTTTTCAGTTTGCCACTTGAGCTGAGGTGTTCAGGGACAGTGGTGGTCTAAGATGTTAATGTCACCACAGCAGGGCCTGTACCTCACTAAAGGAAGGAGTGCAGAAACAAGAAAAAGCTAAATTAAAACCGTGAAGTACTAAACTAGACCTTGTACAGCAGACACCAACTGCCTGTGCCCCCGGGCAAACCATGAAATTGCTGAGCTCAACCCCAGTCCTCCAGCACTTCAAAGACCAGCCATGTGCACATACATATCTTCCAGGCTTGCTGTACACAGCTGATGGGGATACACTGCACCTTTACTGCCCTGGCTTAATCAAACAGTAATTAAAGTAAGGATTAACCTGCAGCATCCATATAATACAAGTCAATTGTTCTGGGGTTTGCTGGCTTGTTCAGAACAGGTAAACATAAGTAAATAAATACTGGGTTTGCTCATCTTTACCAGGGCACTGGAATCTATGTAATTGTTTTTAGGTGGCAATTGAGTTTAGCTAATAAGTACTAGTCAAGGGACAGGGACTGGACTGGATGTTTGGATGTATGTCATGTCTGACAGGCTCTACTTTTTTTTCACAGCTGTCTGATGGTTCAGCTTAAGAAAGCTGAGACTGAAGTTCCTGGGTTTAGTTGCCCTAAGTCAGAATGTGAAGACAGAGCCATCCTCCCAGAGCAATCCTGAACAAAGTTTGAAGGGAGGTAAGTAAATTAATGATTTTCCTATCAGTGAAGTTGGCAGAATGCTAGCATTCTTCACACACAAGTGCTCCTGCTACAAAAGCTCTATTGAGCTACACCCTTTTAAGTCTCAATTTCTTTCTCTCTTCATTTTTTAAGACTAAGACAAAAAATCTGTGGTGTTAATGAACTGTGACATTTTTACCTTTACTTTTTCAGCCCAAAATGTCTTGTGCTCTCAACAGGCCTAAACAGTTACCAAGTTCAGGGACTGAGAGTTCTCCACCTAGAAATATCGTGTAGCAAACAGCAGATGCACATCTCTACCAAAGAAAGGGAAAATTAGAGGACGAAAGACAAGGAAAAAGGATGAATTAGAAAAGGGACAACCTAGACCTTCATTCAAGTATTGCAGAGTTTCATGGGTAAAAGCAAGACCTTTTTTCCCCCCTCAGCCTGAGAAACAGCAGTCATTTGCTACTTTGACAGACTCCAGAAAGAAATTCCAGCTTTAATCAAGCAACGCCTTAAAGGCACTGGCTGCAATGTCAGCATCACTGGTGGAATTATCCTTTGGTAAGGGGATCACTGATATCGTTCAGCAAGTTAAAAGTGCTCTTACACTGATTTATCCTTAAAATTTGCTTTCCTAATCCTATGAAGGACCTCTCAGGTTTCAAGTAAACTTGGAAACCTGTGAAGATCAGACAACTGAATTAGAAGAGGCCAGGAAAGGCCTGAAGACAAAGGACAGATAAGCAGTTCAAGAGATCTTAGCACCATTGCTAAACTCCATGTACCAAGAAAACAAACCTCCAAGGAACTTCTAAGGAGGAAGACAAACGCAGGCACACCTTAAAAAAATAATGTTGCAGCCAACTTTTCTTTCATTTGTTTCCTGAATTCCTATGCCAGCAAAAAGAATGAGAAAATCAGAAGAATTCCCTGTGCAAACTGATCACAGCTCTTAAGGGGTATCTTTCCTTCAGATTACAAAGGATTTCTGCTGACTTTCAGTCCGGACTTAAGTCTCGGGAAGATAAGAGGGAAGAAAAATTCTGAAGAAGATAAACAAGCAGCTAAAGCCTAAATTTTGGCAGCTAAAGCTTAAATGTTCTCTTACATTTGTGCTTTCCAGATTCAATTTTTAATTTCTTCACTACCAAAAATTGTTCCTGAAACACATTTTGGTGTTTAAAAATACTTAAAAATCCACCAAAAAACCCACCTCCAAACAAACTCAAACACCTCCAACAAGGTGATCCTCTGTACATGGCAGCTAAGCCTTCACAATCAAGGCAGCAGCTGTGTCTCAGGATAGCATGACCAGGAAAGACATGGTGGTTTAAAAAGCAGAACAAGGACAACTGCAAGGCAAGGAATGATGGAGGAAGTTTCCATATGTATTGCTTCATGCTGAGCTTCAGAACCAAGCCAAGAGAGCTCTTTTGAGAGGAACTGGTGTCATTATTTTGCAATTTAACAAGATGTATTTAAGCACTAGCAATAAAGATGCTGCAAGAGCCACTACCTATGGCATCAGATGATCCAGTGCTAATCTTCCAGTTCAGTTCCAGAACTGACTGAATTGCATCATTCCAAATGACAATACAAATTTCCAAATCCCAATAGCAATTTAGCTGTCCTCAGCCTGCAGCTTGGCAGTCCATGCCTTGAGAACAAGACTCAACAGCTGTAAACACACAAGCATTGTGGGTTGAAGGAGAACCACGGTCTGCTCCAAGAGCTTGGGAAGCTCCAAGTCATCAGAATGATCAAAATACCCGAGAGCCTTTCTGCAGGCTGAAAGGAAAACAGGTGACAATGGTTCAAATGACCTTGCCATTAGCAAGTCAGTTTTTGAAGTGAGATAAGAATGGCTTCCTCTTCTACCTTAGAGGCCACAGAAGCCTGAGGTTTGAACTACACAATCCAAACTTTTTGCACACTGCAGATGGCTCAGCATAGTCAAATGACGAATTAGATGACCTGAGGAGGTATTTTGCAGGTTTTCATTCACATTGGAACCAAATGCTAAAGTGGAACTTCAAATAGCGTTGGTTAAGTACTAAACATTTCTGAAATACATTTAAACCACGCTTGGGTGTAACCACACTTGGGTGTGGCACACAAGACACTTCCATTGTTCATGAGGCACCAAGTTACATCCAGGTATTTTTCTGTCAGACGAATTATACAAGACTTTTTTTCTCCAAATCAACCCAGTTCTTTTTACAATGAATCTCTGCCAGACTCGTATCACCCCAGAGTGGGGTGGCAATGGGAAAGACCAGGAAGAAAAAGGGGTCATTACGGCCAAAAGGAATTAGTCTATTACTGGAGAGAAAAGACTGGATAATGAAATAAACCTACCTTCATCTCTTCATTACAGAAGAAAGCATTTCAAGAAGTTAAGATGTTACCCTCTTCTCTGAAGAACAAGAAGCCTATTCAAACAAGTATTTTTTTTGATATGGACTAAGTTACTGACTCCATATTGCAAAAGGGCAAGAACTAAGATAAATTTCAGGGAGGAAATCAGATATGTCTTCAACTCCACTTAACAAAAACAAAGTTAAGCAGAAACCAGTGGAGTCTTGTGAAAAGCAAGAAATACCACAGGCTTTTAGAGGAAGAATTACTCAGAAACAAAAAAAACCAAACCCTGGACACTTGGAAGCAGAATGCTTCCAAAGCGAGGCATAAGAACGTGGGATGCTCCCTTTCTCCCTGCAAAGAACTTTCACCAGATAAGAACAGTCTTCTGCATATCATCAATGAAAGACAACTCTGCTGGCTTTGTTTCGTTGATCCTAACCAGGATTACACCCTTCTCCTGCAGGGAGGAGGTCAGGGAAGAGAAAAGCGAACCGTCTTCGCTGATGTCGGCGTTCCAAAGAAACATCTTCTCCACATGCCAATGCATCTCCAACAGCAGAGCTGAGATCAACTCAAGCCCACTCTGATTGCATCCAGCTTCTCCTCCTTCTAAAGTAGAGGTCTGAAATTCAAGCCGAGCTTTGGTTTTGGTTTTGTTTCATCCTCGTGACAAAATAAGTGAGAAAGGAAAGAGGAGGGGTAGGAAAAGAATGTAACATCCTGACACTAAAATCGGCTCCTCAGCAGCGTCGCGAGCCAGCAGAGCCTCCACCACGGCGCAGGGTTTGCATGCAGCCGTGTGAGGTGTCCGAGAGCTGCCTGATGAATCGAATGGAGAGGGGAGCGAGGTAGAAAAGGGAGGGGAAGGGAAAGAACAACCTTTCTTTTCTCTGCTCTTCCTGGGGATCTGAAAGTTCTTCCTAACAGGCTGCTGGTCTTCTGAGGGCTTAGGGAGAGGGGGCGGCCCCCCGAACACACCGCTGGGCGGCTGCTGCTGCTGTTCATTTGCCGTCGAGATGCTGCTCCTGCGCTGGCTGCTGCTACTGATGCTGAGGTTTGTGGGGACCTTGTCCTCTGCAGCAACAGCAGCCACCAGCAGCGCCTCCCCAGCAGTACCGCTCTCAGAGCGTCCGCCATTTTGTGTGGTGTCCTCAGCGGCTCCTGCTCTGTTACTCTCCACTCCGAGGACGCCCGCGCTGGTCTTCTCCATCCGCTGATGCTGCTCCGGCTCCATCTCGCCGCCACTGCGGATCACGGCATCCGCCATTCCCTCCTCAGAAGCGAGCCCGGCAGCCCGCGCCTTCCCTTCTTCCCTGCACAGCGCCCCTGCCCAGCGCCAGCAGCGCCCGCGCCGCCTCGGCTCGCCCTCCGCCCGCCTCACGGCAGCCCCCGGGCCGCCCCCGCCCCACCACACAACATGGCGGCGGAAGGGGGGGCGGGTCTGCGGCCAGCCCGGCCCAGCCAATCCGCTCGCTGCACACGTTATAAATAGGGGCGCGGCCGGAGCGCGGGCAGCGCCCACGCGATGGGGCGGGACGGGCCCGTTGGCGCCGCTCGGGAGCCGCTGCTCCCGCCAACGGGGCACCGCCCGGGCACCGCTCGGGAGCCGCTGCTCCCGCCTCGGGGCGCCTCTCCGGAACCGCCGCCCTCCCGCCAAGCGGCGGCACCTCCGCCGGGGCCGGGCGAGCGGGGTGGGAGCGCTGCCCTGAGGGGACGCCGCTCTCCCGAGAAGGCCGCAGCCCGCACAAGGCTCCTGCCCTGCAGCCGGGGCGCGGCGCTCGGAACGGGCTCTCCCCGCAGCGAACCCGCCCTTGGGTGGGCACGAACTGCCCCCGGCATTTCGGGCCCAGGAACGCTCCGGCTCCAGGGCTGGCACTGCCTTCTTTGCCAACTCCTAACAAGTTCACTACACTGAGTGCCAGCGCATACTTCTTAACTCTCAGATTCAAAGGTTTTTTCCAAGACACTGGACAATATGACAACATTTCACCTTTGAAGAATAAAAATGCATTCATGGTTATAAAAGGCAGGCAAAAAAAATCTCCATTTACTTCAGCAGAGTTCTTTCATAGGTGCGTAATGAGAACAGCACTAAACCTATATTGGAGGCCAGAAGGTTAACATTTATTGTCCCTGTAAGGCTCACAACTTGCAGTGCAAGAGGGATGTGAAAATGCAAAAGCCAAAGCAAAGACCTGAATTCGGCAGCTCCCAGGAATGCACTGCAGTGAACAGTGCCTGCTGAAAATAACCATTCTTGCAGTGCCTAGGAAATCCAAATACCAGATTTTAGTTTTACAAGTAACTAGCACAACATTAAAAGCTTGTAATTTGTTTTCTTTGTTAAAAGTATACTAGTGCTGTAGTTGTTGAACAGACACATATATCCGTTAGCTTCTTATACCAATTACCTTCAATCCCCATAACTGTAGCTATTCATGTCACCTTGAAAGCAGACACTGACCTTAAAAATAGGAAGTTTTCATGCTTGCAGGGTGGACAAGGAACAGGTAATTTAATCTGGCCCTTTTATTAATCTCTTTTTAGATAAGCTCTAGATCCAAAAATATAAATAACCTATCAGCTCACAAATGGGCTGGTGCTACTGGTAGCCTCCAGTGTTAAAAGAAGATAAGCTAATAATTATTAGTAGTTCTCAGAAGTATTTGGGGAACCAGCAAGTTTAAACAGGGTAATTAGTATCTGTAACTATAATTTACATAAATTGCAGGAACATAACACCCCCAGTATTTATCTAACTGCGGAAACATAATGTTCCATTTTCTAGAGGTAATGAATGCCACAAATGCAGTGTTCATCCTATGGATAAATTAGGACATCTCATCTGATGTCCTGCCTCTGTGAGAATTCAGCAATGGTGAAGAGAATATTACAGATGTGCTGATATATTATTGAAATTATTTTGCTGTGTTTTACATTGCTTAACTAGAATTTCCATATACAAGAAAAAAATGGAAATACCAATCTGGTCCAATTTAAGGCTGTGTTGATGCATTATATATCTCCAATCAGGTCAAACTGCTTTATCAATTTTGAATTGGCTGAGCTGTTAAAATCACTTTCTGACTGTGCATGTCTTCAGTACACAAGCAGTTCAGTTGATTGGTGTTTAGACCATACAACCTCTGAAGTCTTGCTTATTTACCAAACAGAACACAGAGTTTTCCTCATAACTTGCTTTAACAAGATATGTCTTTGCAGAGGTACAGAGGTTTTTTTCCTGCATTAATTAACCTAAGTCTGGGAGAGATCAGAATAAAAATTACCCAGTACTAATTGATAAATGCTCCAGCAATTCCAGATTACTGCACCACACTGGGCATCTTAAATCCCAATAGATATCAAACAGGTGCAAAGAATCCCAGTTCACAAAACAGCAAAAAACCACCAAAGGAAGAGGTTACTTAAATACTCTGAAGTGAAAAAAGAGGTTATAGAATCTGTCACCTTATTCTCTCTCTAGTTTCTGGTTTCTGTGGTTTTTGATACTTGCCAAGCCTTCCACCATGACTCCAGGGCTTGCACAAAGTGGTTTTCCACCTCAGTACCTTTCCACCCCAGTGCAAAGATCCCTTTGATTCTGAAATCAGATTATTTTAACACATTAGTAATACAGATTTAGATCAGATTAAGACCCACAAAGTAAGACAGAAGGGAGGGTTGCATGCTCAAGGAGCAAACTTGGGTGCTTCCTCCAGACATTACTTCAGAATCCTTTTATGAATGCAAATTTAAGAATTTGAAAACGAAATTAGAAATTTGAAATTAATCAATCTAAGTATATAGTTACAATTTAAATAACCACAAATTACTATTTTACTTTCCCTTACTACTGTAATGATGCAAAAAACATCTAATTTCTTCAAAAGCTTAAGGAGCCAATTTTGTGCCAACTAAACTTCAGGTTCCGGGAGATTAAGGATAGAAGAACTGTATAATTAATCTTTCTTCCTAGACCATGCAAAGAGAAGAATCTTTGGAAAATTCAGGAAAAAAACCCCAATTTACACACTTGGAAAGAACTTTAGTATAATTGGCCAGCCATGGAGAAAATATGCCTATGATATTAAAAAATGAGACAAAATGGGACAGTAGTCGACCTGGCTCTGTAAAACCAGGAATTAGTAGCAGAAATTGACCTAGTACATTTTTTTTCCTAACAAATGTGTGATCCTCAGGTAAAAGACTGAAAATATCTACTTGTATTTTTGTAACACTTTCATTTTATTATTAATACATGTAATATCTTAAAATATTTTAAATTTCCTGTAATCAAAATCAGCTGTGAAACTACATTATTTCCAAGAGATGGCAGCACCAACCTGTAGAACACATTACAGTATTTTAAACTCAGTTTCATTAATAAGCATTAAACATGGAAGAGGTGCTCATTCTGGATCTGAAACCCCCTTTTAAAAGGAAACAAATTATCTTCTATGTTTGTGGAACTTGGTTTCAGACTCTGTTAGGTACTGGGAACCAAGATTTGTCTAAGTGCCAGGCAGTGTCAGCATAAAACCTCATTTTTATCAAAAAGTGCATTCCATTAAACTGCTATCTGAAAGTTCTGATTCAGCTTTCAAATTCTGGAAATCCTGTGAAACGTCAAGCGACCTGGCTTCCGCTGTCACAGAAGCATTCCAAAGGCAGACACCCTGGTTCAGGTGGCTCCTGCTAAACAGGAGAAATACTTTTTGTACCCTGCAATTTTGGCCCTATCCTTATCCAGATTCTAGCAACTGTTCTTGGCACTGAGCTTCAAAGATCTCAAACTTACAGTTCCTGGTGTCTCATTACAGACCTTGTGTTCCCGTCGTCATCCTGGCTTTGTTCTTTTCAGAGCTGCAGAGCAAATCTAGGGAAACAAAGGCCACAGATAGTTCAATTTTGTGTTGCAGTCTCAGAGGACCCACACAGTTCCCAGAGTCCCAAGGCCATTCTCTTTGCTTGCCTTTCCTTCTCAGTCAAAACAATTTCTGCTTTTACCTTTATTGCTTTTGGTATACCAGGTCCTTTATAAGGTACAGCTAACACTGACTCCTCATCAGGAGCAGAAGAGCAAACAGATTTGCCACAACAGGATGGATCTGCCCCCTCAGACCACTGACATCCTGCTCTTGAGAGCAGGACAGCTTGTCACTCACCCTTTTCCCTGAGTGGGAGATGCAGAGTGCTCATCCCTCAGGTTTAGAGGAGTGTCTGTATCCCTCTCCTCATTTTGCCATCTCCTCGTGGTGATCCTGGAAGCACTTGACACCTCAGGCTTTTCACTCACTGCCTCTTGCCTCTTCACTGCTGCAACCTCAGACTGCCCTCTGGACACCAGAATTACTGTGACAATCACTTGAACATATTTATGTATATGATTCTTCCTCTTTACTTCACACTCCTAAATTTTACATTTCACCCATCATTTTTGGTATATTTTATTGTCCAAGCCCACCCCTCCACCACCACCCTCCTGCCACAATCAAAAGTCATCCTTCCAAAAGCAGTGGCATTTTAAAAGCGCTAGAACTAAAACAAGCTTACCAAATCCAGCATGATATCAGTATTCTTAACTGGAAAGCTTAATCCTTAGGATGATTTGAAGAGAAAAACCCAGCATCATTAGGATTAGATCAATCAGTAGCTAAGTTCAGGTCAACTGCAAAGCACAACCAAAACACTTGCACTCCAGAATGCTGAACAGTGAGTGGGTGGCTAAATTATAGTAAAAAAATGTAAATGAATCTTATGATATTCCCTGGCTGGTTGAAATACCCCAAAATTAATAATTTCAATTATTAATTGTGACCCACAAGGAATTATGAGAGAGAAATTGATGATAGAACAGTACATTTTTGTTCCACCTACTTACTAAATTAATTATGCCATACAGAACCTTGGGGAATGTGGTGAATTGAGTGTAGTGACTTGTTTCTGTTACTACTGTGCATTTAGAAAATTAGATCCAAATACCACTTTATCAGAAACAAAATACAAGCTTTGGTCAATTACATTAAAGCCTCACTGCATATACCACTGAAATCTTTATGTAGTCTTCTTCCACAACCAAACAAACCAAATAAAAACCAAAATGGTTTAATGTAATTTATTTGAAATGCTTCCAGAAAAGTTTAAGGCCATTAATAAAAAAAGTCAAAACCCACATTCGTTCTTTCTTCTCTACCTGAACATTTTACATGCTTTTTGCTCTTTTTCAACATTTTTGCTTAACAACTTCCCTATGCCTTTTCTTTTGCAGATTTTTCCTTTCATCTTCACTCATTCAGCTCTAAAAATGAAGCAGTTGAAATAAATTACAAAGCCTGAAACAGAAAAGAAAATTGATTTTTTTTTAAAAACTATAAATACAGAAATATGTTCTATAGGGTAAAAATGTCATTTTTTAAAAAATAAAAATACCTTGTTTTATATTGTTTATCATCTTGTCACACTGATTTCTGTAATGCATATCAGCATATATATATGTAAGATAACTAGTAAATTTTATGTAAACTTGTAGAACACAAGAAAAAATATTTTTGGCAATAACTTAGCGGTTTTTCTACTTTTGTTGTTACAAGTACTTCGCACAGGTTATCTTGTGTAATACCAAGAATCATTTAAAATTTGTAATATATCATTTTCATAGCTTGCCATACAGCACTGGCATTATTTCTTACAGTAAGAAATAAAATACTACCCAGGGAATTCCTGAAAAATAACAGGATGATCACTACATGTTTTAGACTGCATTTAAGTGACTCATCTGCTTCTCATCATAATGAGTAGGTTAAATCAGCCACCAGAAAACACAGTAACATTTCCAATTACAGTATGAAATGAAACAAAATGCAACAAAACAAAATGCAACAAAAACTTTTAAAACAAAACTTGAGGAAAGTAAAAAGGATGTAATACATCCTAAAGGACAAAAAATTCCCTTTTTGTTTAAACTCTCTCTACATAATCCCACAGGGTATATATGTAGAGCACCATTTGTATAAAATCATCATTTAGTTTTAAAAACCAACTACATGTAATTGTAAACAGACATTTACAGAAAATTAAATGTTTTAACATTAGCGGTGCTTAAAACCAACAGTGGAGGTCAGTGGAGTGCAAAATGCTGAAGAGGGCCTATTCACAAGCAAAAGCTCCTTTCCATTCTTATTCTGTTTGGGATAAGATATATATATGGCACTGAAAGCAAATTACCAGCTTATTTACAAACATCCAGTATTCTCAGCATTTCATTTAATTCAGTGCTGGCTGTAAAGATTTGGTTGTGGTTTTTTCAGCTGATTATTTTTAGCATTACATTCTTTGAAAAATAAACCATCTTACTATGCTGACCATTTGAAATGTCCAGATTTTAGTAAGTCTGGCTGCTGGATCTTAGGACAGTGCTTCATCTTGAAAAATAAATCCCTAAAGAGTCCCTGGTTTCATGGCCCGCTGCTTGTAGTTCTTGCTGATTTTATACCACAGGAGTTTGGATAGCTTATTGCAAGATAGTTTTCTTTTTTGTTCCAAGAAACTACTTTTTCTTTCCATACCTTTAAGAAAACTTATCTTGAAATTTCATATTAAGTCCACATCTTCAGCTGCCCCCTTGAAAGGGCAAATAAAGTACTTAAAAATTAGGGAAAGGTTATTTATGTAATGCATATATAAACAGTAGTTTAGAGATCTTGTTTACAGCAGGACATTGAGAATAACTGGTCAAGTACCTCTTTCATCCACCTTGGGTGTTTATGGAATATAATCACAGGACACGAGTTGCAAGAGATTCCAGCTTATACAGATGGGCAGTTACAGTACGACACTCACAGGTACAAATACAAGAACTGCATTGACATTGTCACAAAAAATATTCTAAAAGTGCTTCTCCAAATGGTTCCGTGTATGGAATGCAAATACTGTACAGGTAAGAGACAGACTTTCTTCCAGGAGCTGTAAGTTTGTGTCAAACATTGGTTTCTATTTGCTTTTGGCTCTCACAGGAGTTCGTCTGCTCCATGCGCTCGCAGTCGGCGCCGAGCTCGCTGGTGTCCATGCTGCAGTCTGACTCACAGTCCGACTGCTCCATCCGCTCCAGGGCCTCTCCCCGGGGGCTCCGCGCCTCCAGCCCGCCCGCCGGGCCCGCGCACGCTGCCGCCTTCTCCTTGGCCTGCCGGATGCAGTTCAGCCACTGCTGCTTGTTGAAGGAGTCATTGGCTTGGAGAGAGTGAGTCTGGCTTTGGGATCCATTTTTGAAGCTGACTCTAAAGAAGTTTTTGACTGAAAGAAACAATATGTATTAAACCACTGAATGCTTTGGCTGAATGGATTTTATAATCAAAGAATATATTTAAGTAACAAAATCTGCACAATTTTTGCCTTAGGGTCAGACAAGAGCATGTCAGACCAGAGAAAAGCATCTGTGTATCTTCTAGTTTCTGGGAGAAGACCACAGAACACTACAAGCACTTCTAGTGACTTCATATTGCTGGATTAAATCATTTTGGTTCTGCCATGCATGAGCGATCCATAAAGCTTAAGGTGAATCAGCAAGATGAGGGCTCTCCCACACCTCAATGCCTCTCCTCCAACTTCTCTGCAAAGTGAATTTCCAGAACCTTCACTGAATGCAACATCCTTCTGCCAGCCAAAGACTGCCTCATCTTTTCCTTTCACTTCACTAACACAGTGGCTCCATACAAAAACCCCTTGAAGTTTTGACCAGATGAGATTTAAAGGACCCTTGTAATAGAAAAAATATCTTCCATAATATACTTAACCGGAAGGACATAAACATGAATAGCTACAGTCTTGACCCTGAGTACTACAGTATCTGCCAGGTTAAAGAATTATTGAATAGCAATCAGTGTCTCCAGTACAAGGAAAGGCAAAACAGCTCAAGATTTCAAAATACACTTGCTTATAACTTTGCCTTGCAAAGTTTGCAAAACTGCAAACCTTTGCAGTTTTGCCACTATAGTCTGTGTGGCAAAACTGCAGTTCAGTACAGGAGCAGGTGTGTGGAGAAATTCTATTATCAACGTAGTGAGCTTTGAGGAAGAATTTGAGGAAGAAACAACTTAGAACGTAATAAGCTAGTCTGAAACGAAATTCAATATGTTGGATGGAGACAATTTTAGAGAGACTATTCCTATGTCCCATTGGCTGGTATCTCACAGTTCTGATGACCCTGCATGAGCAAACAGAAGAAGCTGTTGCCATACTTCTCTCGTTGTTGCTGAAGGCCCCGCGCAAGGAGCCGCCCAGGCGCACCTCCCCGTCCTGCAGGTCCTCCAGCAGCAGCTCCCGCACGGGAATGGGCTGCCGGTACAGCTGGTAGCACAGCTGCTCGTTCTGGGTCACGGCCCGAGTGATCACCAGCACCTCTTCAAAGAGGAACACGTGCAGTTTCTGTTAAAAGATTCATAGGTAATACAGCGTTATTCCTTTCTTGAAACATCATTAAACCAAATAGAACAAATAAAAGTTCACCAGAAAGATGAAAATCGCCAGTTTCTTCCTGGTAGTTTGGTACTGAACTACCTGCCTGACCTTCATCAGGTGAGCCAGGAAACAGCACCTGTTTATACACCTTTCCCTCTCAGCTGTGTGGTGAAACAGGACCTTTCCACTGTATGCAGAACCATGCTCCATAGAAGCAGTTCCAGAGCTGCAAAAATGCACTCCTTACTTTGTTACTTTCTAAAATAAATTTTCCCCAAGTTTTATCTATTTCCATAAGTGTCATACTTCCATTAGTGTCAGTAAAGAAAAAAAATCTTTTTTCATTGTTTGTCCATTCAAAAGTTCTGTTTAACATTGAGGGGAAAAAAGCTAGGAAAGACTGGGTTCTCTTCTACTAATATAATTTTTTTTTTCCTTTTTAACTGAAAGTTCAGTTTGTGAAACTTAACAGTAATGCAGCATCCCAAAGACTGGAATTCAAAGTATCAAATTTCTCTAGTCAATAAATTAACCTTGATCTCAACAAAGAATCAAATAAAGCATTTTGAATAACCACAGCCTTTGACAAATGTAAAGTTTGTTGGTACATTTTTGTCTATAAAGAACACACATTTTGTGTGTTCTTAATAGACATTAACATCACATTTCTGAAACAGAAATTTAGGGGTTTTCCCTGGAAGTATTGAAATTGATCATATTTACAATTTATGCAGGATAGTTCTAGGCTCCATAAGAGACAGAGATACCTAAAATCTTATCTCCCTATACAGATACTTAATTACTTAAAAAAAAAAAGTGTTATATATAATCATTTATATTTATCAACTTCCTTTATATTAGAGAGTGATGTTTCTCTATGTGTGCTCACAGCTCTTTTAACTGTCGTGCAAAATGAAGATATCTTTTAAAGTTATTTATGACAAAATATTTATTCCTTACCACTCCCCTATTGTTCTTCAGTTCCCCATGACAACACACAGCACGTGAATTATCAATCAATGAATCCCTTTGGCCTTCTTCAAGATAAATAAGTCTCTCTTTGTAATACTGGCATTCAGATTCACCAGTCTTTATGTTGATTTCAGCCACAATGCCCTGAATTATATTTATCTGCAGAAACAATGAAAACACATGAATTTTTCATTACATATCCAATATTCAGCTGCTCATTTCAACATTTATGGTTTTTTATATTTTATATAATTTCCCTTAATTCACTAGTAAGATAGAACTGCTATAATCTCCTAAAAAAACCCAAACCAACAGCAACTCACAGCTTCTTCCAGATGCTGTTGATCTGGATGATCATTTGGTGTGTGTCTTAAAATCTCTCTGAGCAGTAGTGGGTATTTCACCAAACGGCTTCTGGGGATGTCAAGGAAGTTCCAGAGGTCCAGTTTGCGGCTGAAGGGAGACTCCAAGCAGCGCTGCAGGAAATCCTGCACTCTGTGGTCTTGTTTCTTGTGGTCCAATAAAGCTTTGGCTGCTACTTGATTGCTGCAGTAGCTGTCATAGGAGTTCAGGCATGGCAGCTGAGGAAAGAATAAATTATTCTGTAGCTGAAGCAAAGCACAGTTTCCTGCACTGAAAGGTTCAGGTGATTCAGGACATCAGAATTCCTGCTGAGACTCCTTTAGCTGGAGATTTATTCACATGTAATATTTCCAACAAACATAACCTTTACAAGGGTCCTCAGACCATCTTGTTCAACATTTAAGTAATTAGAAGCACTTGCTCATCACTCAGATCCTACAGATCTCTGTTACTTATGCAAAGCATTAAAAATATAAATTACTTAAGACTGAGCACTATTTAGTGCAAACAAAACTAGGCTTTAATTATGAATGGAAATAAAAGCCTAGGAATGAGTACTCCCAAACCTGGCCTTTTTCAGATCAGCAAATTCCTACAATCAAACTTCTGTATTGCTCACAAGAACCTTGACCAAACTAAGATAACAAAACTCTGTCTATCTGTCTGTCTGTCTATCTATCTATCTATCTATCTAAATCTGAAAAAAAACCCTTGACTGTTGATTAGACCAATATGTACACTTACAAAACCTGCTGTATTAACACCCAAAACCGCAAAATCTTTTAAGAAAGGAAATTAGACTTGAATATTTGAACCAAGAGAAGTTCACTGATGTTCAACACACATCAGAAAATATATTTTAAATTACTTAATGCAAAGAAGACATTTACAAATTATTTATCATTAACTATTTTCATTATATTATATTTCATTATATACATTATATAATGCTTCCCTTGCCCATAGGCCACACTTTCACATAGAGCTGCTAAATATCATTACTTAATTCCTTAAAACTTTGACCCTTTTTTTCCCTACTAAATTTCATTAATTACATTTACTTAAAAGCATACTTCTCACATATCTAAAACCAAAAATAACTCTTTCTGATAACAATGAACAATTTTATCAACAAAACTAACAAAAGTTATTTTCAGTATTTATGCTATTGGATGCTAGTGAACATGAACCTATCTACTTTATCTTTTATGAGGCAGCAACATCTCCCTTGTATCCCTATCTGACTTTCCAAGGAAAGCAGAACAGAAACAGGAGGAGATTCTCAAAGGACCTACATAAGAAAAACTCTAGTCTGACTCTTGATTTTTATTTAAAGTATATTAAATAGTGCTCAACTCCTGAACAGCAAAACCTTTAAAACCAATATCCCAGTCTAAATCTTTTCATAGAAAAGACAAAGTATTCTATTGTGTTCCCAAATAGTTGCCTTACATTTTAAAAGTATTTTGAGAATATCTTCTTGACATGTTATAGAAAGGAAATATTCTGAGAAAAACTACATTACAGCTCCAGACTGTAGTCCCAAAATTGGTTATAAACTGTGCCTTACCCAACCCACAAGGATGTGGCCAACATGATCTGTTGATCCATCAGGTTTCCTGACTTCTTGAAGTCGCCTAAGAAGATCTGAGAGTGAATAGAAACAAAGAAGACAAACCTCACTTTAATAAACCTGACTTTAAATCTATCTGCTATAATTATGCAGCCAAAGACTATTAGAGTTTTACCTTCATGCAGAGGAATTAGTGAGTCCAGTGTTCCAAAAATTTGGTTCAGCTCTTGCTCTGTCATTATGGAAAGCTTAAGCATTGGGTCATGATAAGCCTGAAAAGAAAAACAAACATTTGTCGTTTGTTGCTTGCAAAATTAATTATAGAATTTAGTGGTGTCTATAAGTAAGTTTCATAACCATATATTAAACTATCAATTTCATATTTAAAAAGAAAAGGCAGCACACTTAAGTGTTTCAGAAAGAATGGGAAGATTGAAATACGTTTTGGATTTTTTCCTCTTTTACTGTCTTAGCAATTATAAAAAACAAAGATTGTTTTAAATGGGTTATGAGCCAATTAGTACTCTTCGTTGTGGTTTGGTTTTTGGTTTTGTTTCTTAAACAGACCTTTTTTGCCAACTTCAGATCTTCTATCAGGTCTTCTTCTCCCTGGGAAAGTTCAAAGATAGCCTGTAAAAACAGACACAAATATTAGAAAGTATCTTTATTTAATCTATACTCCACTTCTTGGGTTGATGTTATATTCTGACCAGCTGTCTTAACACCATATAACAGCATTTCTCTGCTAAATCTACAGAAATAAAGCTTTATTCCATAATTACAGAATCAAGTGCATTGTTTTTTAAAACAGTTATACCAGAATGTTCATTAAAAGCTTATCTCAAATAGACAAAGAACTTTTTTCCAAAGGGATGTGTCCCCAGATGTAGGAAACTACCTTCATTTTTGTGGTGTTTTGACTTTGATATAGCCACCTATACAATTGCTTGCATAGGAGTTTGTTGTGTTCCATTTTAGCACATGCAGTGGCAGAACTTACAGGGGATTCTACCAAGTAGAAGAGAGATCTTAAAGCATTTCATGGTACTGAGCACTTTATTTTGGTACCAGTTCATTTTTTTGTTACAAAGGCTGAGCTCTAAATAACCAATGGCTGATGTTAGTTACTCCTCTTAAAGCATATCTGAGACTTTAAAGCTGGCAGATTAAAAATAACACCACCCTAATTCACTGGTTTATGAAACCCCCATTGTTATTAACATTTTACCTCCTTAAACTGGGACACAGGAAGAGTTAAGGACATTGTGGGCTGGAATTCCTTGCTTTACAGTCAAAGCTTTCAACCAGTATAAATCATGGAAGCCCATTCCCAGCAGGAGCAGATTGCTGGGGCTCAGGAACACCCATTCCTGCCAGGTTTGCCCTAGTGCAACTCATGGGCAGCAGGTCAGCTGTCCCAGCAACGCACACAGGATGGGAACAAACACACAGCAGAACCTTCCTGCTAAACCTGCTGGGACACAGCTCACTTATTTGGGTTGTAGCAAGGATCCTGGCTCCTGCCCCCACACAGCAGTAACTGCTGTACACTGTGCAAACAGTTTCTACAGTTTAGTTTTCAGTAAGCTGCCTTTGAAGTTCTCAATTACAAATTTATTTCCTATGAATTCCTGTACAATGTTAAAATGTGCACAAGAAATGCTTGACACTACTGTTGTTTGATTTATGACTCAGTCCCTGAAATATTCCCAGGGAGATTGTTACAAGCTTTGTTGGCACTGCTAGAAATTTTTTTAGAAAATAAAAATACCTTGATTCTGAAGGAGCTCTGTGTTAACTATAATATGAACTATTTAGACTTTGTCTTGTCTGATACATTAAAACCCCGTGGCAGGCTTCTGTTGTGCTTTGGAAGACACATCTTTTGATCAGTGTGTCATCTGTCTAGCACTGGAAACTTCCTCAAACACAGTCTTTTCCAAAAGGGAAATGATGGTGCATTTTTGTGTCTGTATCACCTGATGAACACCTGTTCCTGGCACAGCATGCTCACCTCACATTACTAGAACAACAAAATGAAACACCAAAATATCAACCATGACTACAGAAAGTGTCAGACGGAACGTTTGTTCAAGGAATGAGTTGGATTGAACAAAGAAGACATTAAAATCTAATATTGCTTGAGTCATGAAGACTAGAGGTGGAATTCTGCTTCTAGAGCAGATGGTGACACATTTGAATTGCAGGACACCTTCAAGTGCTGCCCCAACGCCTATGAGTATTCCCAACTCTACACTTTAAAGGCAACTTTTGAACGTGAAAGTTATGGTTAAAAAAAACCACATGTCCATATCTACACCTGTACCTCTTGCCTCTTGATTTCCTTGGATGTAAGCATGTGATTGACACAGACATCAAAGGTCTCACTCCAGAGTTTGCTGTCCCTCCTCTTGGTGTTTGCAGGGGGCACATTGCGGGACCACGGCCGCGGGCTGAACAGCTCGGGGCGACTCTCGCTGCGGAAACTGATGGAGCGCTGGGGAGAGACAAGGGGGTTTGTGTTACATCAGCTTCACTTTGCTCATTTCTAAGGTTCAGTACAACTAACAAATGTTCTCTGATCAGTTTTTCCTTTGAACTTCATAGCAACACTTCGTACCAGGAACGCAAGAGAAATTATTTCAATACATTCTCATGGAAGGGCAGGGCCTCCATTCCTGCAGTGAACTCTGTCCATGTCCTGTCCTCAACGTGTACAAAACTGCTGCAATGCATTCCCATACAAGAGGCACCAAGAGTGTACTAAGGGGAAAATGCAGAATGGTGCAGAACACTAAACTAACAGAACTGATCAAATACAGAATTTCAGTTCAGTGAGCAGACAGGAATTACTTGTACATTTCACTTCTGCTTCACCACAAATTTAGAATTAATGCAAATATTAGACACTCTAGCACTGCCTACCAGCATCTCTGTATCTACTATGTGGTCTGGTCCTAAACTTCAATAAAGCCAGTTTGAATTTTAAGAGAGACTTGAGAGTTCTAATTGCCTGTAAACTCTTAGAAGGACTTCAGGCTAAGGATGGATACTTTATGCTCTTACTATTCTATTTTGAAAAGCTTTCTTTTTCACTTCATTAAAATGCAAGGCTTCTTTTTGAGGTCATACCTCTGAAATGCTTAAACTATCTCACATAGCTGAAATACTCTACATTTTTATTGTTATTTAAAACCTGCCTTACATAACAAAATCATCTTTCAATTGCCTTGGGTAAAAATATTTAAAACAAAATAAATTCTCTCAATTTCCAGTTTGAAAGCAGCAAATACAAAGGACAATATTTGAAATTCTTCTCTTATGATAAGAGCCCATGAAATGCAAACAGAGCCTATAAATACTGTGTTTTTACCATATCAGAAGACATGATATAAATAAGAAACCTGTCCTTTAACAGAAGCCATTCTGAGTTGTACTTGGAATTTATAAAGACCTTAAAAACAAACACACACACACACCCCCTCAAAACTTTGCAAGTCAGGTGCTAGTCTTCCTTCAAGAGTTAAGAAGATAAAGAAACACACGTGAAATTACATGCTTAATTGCACTTGTTATAATGAGGAATCATGGAGCAAACTCAAATTAGGCACTATTTTGGGAAAAGTGACCTTTCACATGCACTGACAGAATGTTCCTCCCTGTTGCAGGAAAACACTCTATACAATTCTCCACAGCCCTAAATTGTCCTCATTGGGCAGAAGGGGCACAAAGAGGCTAAAAGACTCAAAATGAAACCAAACTCCCCAAAATCCTGCTTGCTTAGCATCCTTGCTACCTAGACACAATGAGTATATATTTAATTGATTCTCTAATCCATCAGCCTTTTCATAAACCATACAAAGTGTACCTTGCTTAATAAGGGACACAGAACTGAGGTTATTTATTAGTGGAATACAGCCCTAAATTGAAGTTCTACCAAAAATTTCTAAAAATAAATTTGAAGATACTCTGATGCTATCTTTGCTTTGTACTTGTCAAGAAGGAAAAATTTTAAAAAACCAAAACAATCAGGCATGTGATAGAATCCCATGAAGGAACTGCAGGAATGTCACAAGAGCATTTCTACATCTCCAGTCTTTTAAAAATATTTTCCTATAAGGATGTTTCTGGCTTCTTTAAAAAACATGTCCCACACACTGCTTAAAAATTATGGCCTTGTGGGATGATTAAAATTTTCGTGTAATTCCAAAAACTAAAGGAGCTGGGGAAAAAAATCCATCCACAGCCCCTCATTTTGTTTACCATATTTCTCTTGTGGCAACAGATTTCCCTGGCTGTTATAAGACTGTTTCTTGAAGGGTCTATGTGTTACTACTGTTAATCAATGCAATTGAGATCCCTTAATTAGAGCTGCAGTAAAACAAACAACTTCATATACTGGGCAAAGGCCACTACTGATCAAAGCTGTGGCATTCAGAACTGATATTAAAAACAATTTCCTTCTTGAGGATTTTTAGAAATTTTTGGTGTCCTAAGACAGAAAAAAGTAATTTGGACTCCCTCCTTAAATTCAAGACACACTGATTAAAATGGAACTTGCAGAGGAAGCCAGCCAGACTTCAGTTTCTTTCTTCAGCATTTGCTGGATTTCTTTTTCTGATCTTATTTTCTGCTTTAAGCCAAACAGCACAGCTGTGCATAAGACCAGGCAGATCATCACAATCATTGGTGTAGCTTGATGGAGACTGGAAATACAGCTAAATAAACTGCCTTCCCAGGTGGGTTAACAGGTAAGAATACCTGCTTGGCATTGGGTCTCCTGCAGGTGCACTGAGTGTCACTGCCAGAGATGAAACTAACAGCATTTTATTAGTCAGCTGCTCTACACTGCCCTACATGACAGGAACACAATGACTACAAATAGTCAATAACAAACAAACAAACCAGCAAAAAAAACCAAAAAGAAGGCTCAGAAAGAAAACCTGAAAGACTTAAAATATTTTTTACTTGGAATCCTTATGAAAAAAGTATTGAAAATAAGTGGAAAAATTGGAATAAAGTGAAGTATACACCAAAAAAATCAAATACTTCTATAATCAATAAAATATGCAAAACGTAAAAAGTAACCAAGAACATATCTTAAAAAAAACTACACAAATCCCAGACAGAAGTTTTTTTTCCTCGTGCTAAAAGTCCACTAATGTCAAGTGGAAGTCACATGTACAGAGATAAGGAAAATGATACACAATAAGTTTTTTTTTTTTCTCCTGCATGTATCTTCCATTTAGAAGAATATCTAAAAAGGTTTGTTTGAAATACCATAAAGGAATCTCAATTTTCTAACTCATTTTACTGATGCAGTTGGAGTGGTCTTTTTAGATGGATGTTCTGTTGACTTTGTTTTGTTTTCTTCCAGGGGAAGAAGTTGTTTGTTCTGCATGTTGTGGTGATGACAGAAGTTTTCTTCATTTTACAGACACAGAACATCTAGCAGCAATGCAAGAAGAAACATGGGTTTTGACTGAAATAGCAATGAAAATACATAAAAGTTCACTCAGTTAGAAAAATCAACATTTTTTTTCTTTTTTACAGGAGATCACATGATGAAAAGAAACCTATACTGTTCCCAAGACACAGTGACAGCTGTGTCAAAACATAATGAAGTGAAATAGCTACATGTACTTCCCAGAATGTTTCTAAGTAATTCCAAGAGGGACGCCTGAGCACAAGGTCAGTCTTTTTTGTCCCTGCTCTATAGCTATTGAGAAATTCAGAAACATCAATTTACAGCTGGGACATCACCAGCAGGATCTGGAGAACACAGAAGCTGATTTCTCATCCCAGCTCCTTCAAGCACACAGTTAGAGGGGATGGTAAAAATAACATCACTGTTTCATCTGCTAATTAAAATATATTCTTATGGGCAGTATGAGCAGAGCAAAACAGAAATGCTTGCAACAGTAGGACTTGCAACAAAGCTGTTATTTTCCATCCTATTTTTGACAAAGTTTACTCTGAAATACATTAATATAGTTCTCATTTTGGGAAGCTGCCACTGCATACATAAAAGGATAGTTGTTTTGGTTAGTCTGAAACAACTTTATTAAATGCAATATTGTTCTGGGCACTGCATTGTGCAGTCCCAGAGGCTTTCACTGCAGAACAATAGCACAGGTACCTAAATGAGGCCAACAGCTGCCTAAGGCTGTGGAAAGGGAAGCACCCTGCTCAGCAGCAGTTTGGCCAAAAACTAAATCCTTTTCCACACTCCTCACAAGTGGAACTGATGTGGCCCCTCCAGAGCAGAGCCAGTTTCCCCTGGAGGCAGACTGGCAGACTCTGCAGGAGATTCACAGAGCCCAGGGGATTCAGGGAGCTCTGCTCCAGTCACGCAGACCTCACCTGCACCGAGCCAGGCAGGGGATCAGACATTTGGCTGATCCTCCAACCCCGAGCAGAAATCTGCACTTTCAACATCACAGGAACCAAAGACAGGAAAACCAATGTCAGAAAACCCTGTAATATCAATTTTCTAGGTAATTACAACTACAGAAAAATTGAGTTCTTTCCCATGACCTTTTATTTCTCGATAGACTCTGAAGTTTTATTTCTTTCCATCTTAACAGGTAACTTCAGTAAAGCTCTAATTTAGGTAATTTTGATTAAGGAACATTTCTAACACATTCAAGTTCCTTTTACAGTTCCTCTCAAAGAAATTAAGCTTGTTAAATAATTATCTTTAGATCTTTGACATGCCTTCTTACATAAACTCTTTCAAAGAGGAAACAGTGGCTTTCTGAGCCAGACCCCAAGCAGTGCTGCAGCTCCCTGCTGTCACTGCAACTAGGAGTTGGGCACCCCAATACTTTGCCATCTCTAGGTCTGGAGGCACAAATGCTTTATAAACTAAAGTTTCATTAGTCTCCAAGTATGTACAATATTACATTCCTAATCTGTAACATAGAAACTGTATTTAAAATTTGCTAGCTCTTTATTAATTTTCATCAGAAAATGACTTGGAAATTTCCGATTATTCACTAACTCTTTTGTTTAGCTAAGGTCAAAGTTCACTCTACAGGAGGAAATTTAGCAACTGACCAACTATACCAAAAATAACACTTTCAAGGAAACCAACCAACATTAAGAAAACACATTATGGAATATTCTCTTCATCAAATTTTAAAAGCAACAGTAATCCTTTAGCAAACTATTTTTATATGCTACTGGTGCAATACTTTTCTTCCTGGTAAGTGAAAAACATTAAAGAGAGAAGTGGTTTTTTTGAGGTGAGAGTTGAGAGTTTTAAGCTGAGTGACCTTGTGGTGACAAGGTGCCTAAGCCTGTTTGGCACATTGCAGTAGTGGGTGCCTGTGTGCATCCCTGCTGCAGGAAGGCAGCTGCAGCTGAGTGGGAGCACAGGAGCTGCAGCTGAGGGGGAGCAGCAGCAGCAGCAGGAGGTGCTGCCCTTACCTGCAGGGTCTGGCTGAAGCGCTTCAGCGGAGTGGCTCGCACAGGGGGGATGAGGTTGGCCAGGGATGTGACTCTGGAAAGAGGCTTGACCCGTTTGTTACTGGGCTCCTGCAGCACAGGGAGGAGGAAGGAAAGGAAAAAAAGTCAGCAGAGTGTGAGCATAATCAGGTAAAGATTGCTCACAGTTCTGCTGATTTTCCTAAGAAGGCATTTGTAGCAAGAGTGTTTGCAAACCTGGTCTATCATTAGGGCAGTAAATAAACAAAAGCAGTTTCAAATGCTGACAGTGACAGATTGCTCTTGGCTGGTACATACAGGTCCTGGAAACAGCTGAAAAATGTAATGATGGAGAAGCTGCCATGGCCAGGAACAGGGGAAGGGTGGCAAAGAAAGAGAAAATAATTTGATAGTTTTTACTCATTCTTAGCAGAAAAAATTTCAGCAGTACTCTGCAGCTAATGCACATTATGATAATCTCACTGAAAGGAATGCTTTCAAATATAAACAATTCTGTGTGTGCTTTTGCTTCTGGCACTGTCAGCATGTGACTCTATTCAGTTAAATGTATTTTATTCCAGAATATAAAATTTAGACAGAAATCATTAACTCTTATTGTCTCTGAATGCATGTTATGAAAATACATATACAGACAAACACATTAATAACATGCTTACATACACCTATTTTCTGCATAAAATATAAAGGAAAATTAACAAAATCTACTGTAAAGTACTCAATTCAACATTGTCCTTCTCATCTATATTTTAACAGCACAACAGCACCCAAAGTAACCCATGTATAACCAAAATAATATACCAATTGTCCTGCATATATATTTTAAAAAAATAACAAACATAAAACAAAAACCATAAATTTTAACACAGAAAAAAGTGATTATAAAAATAGAAGTTACCCTTGGCTTCCTAACCTCCATCTGACATTTAATGGATCTCGAACAGCACATGCAAAAGGCAACAGAAAAAGAGCCAAACCTTCCAAGTGAAGTTAAAAACCCCATCCAACACCATATTTCAAGGACATCCCAATGCAGTTCATCTTTCTTTTTCAGCCATGCTTATAAAGTTTGTGTAGGTTTGCTATGCCTCCAATTGTCTGGACATAGCTTTAAGAAAATGAAGCATGCCTATATTCCTTTTCTTAATATAAAGAAATATAAATCCTTCTGGAAATAATGCAGATTTGTCATCCTTCTTGATACCAAATAATAAATCTCTGCAGCGATGACCACCATCTGTATTACTGGCAAGAAAAATTCTCTTCCATTAGTGCAACAAGAGAGGAAAGGTGAGAAGCAGCTACATATTTAATTTACTTCTCAGCAGGCAGACCTAGAAATCCATAAAAGCCAGCTGAGATGAGCGACAAAGTGTTTAACCCTCTAGCAAAAATAATGTATTCCATCACACATGACACCTGGCATTAAAGAACCGTAGCAGTCTAAAGCAAGTTAAATCTTTATCTTCATCACTGCACTGTTACTCATAACCCTTCCTTTTCAGCAACCATGTCTGTGAGGCAGGTTTCAGAAGGAGCATTTTTACGTCATTGCAGCACTCGCATGCTTATATACTCACTCCTCTCCAGCAGCAGCATCCCACCCCCTCCTCCACCCCCCAAAAGAGAGGGAAAACCTTTGAGATTCCAGTGCAATTCTCTTCTAACTGGTGGCACAAGCATGAGCTGTTTGTGCCTATTCTGAGGGCTGGTGCCCAGAGCAGAGCCCCTGGCAGGGCCAGCTGGTCAGGAAGGTGCTGCACTGCAGTGCAGGGACACAGAGCCCCGGGCAGTGCCAGCAGCACAGCCTGTGCCAGCAGCTCTGCCTCAGCAGCACGGGCACTCAGACACCAGCACCCCAGCCCTACTGCAAAACCTGGAAATGAACATTGTATGGACTTGCCAGGAGATAGGGAGAGGAGGATTAGGATTAATAGAAATTATTGCTCCTTCTTTATGCTCTATCCCTTCTGGTATCCATTGCCCTCATCCATTTCAAGGAGAAAAGTGATAAGGCAGTAGAATATTTACTAATGTTCATGTTGCCAAACCTCACTGAAAACAAACTGATTTTAAAGATGAACTCCAAGCAGAGTTTCAGCCACCATCAAACACCATTAAGATCTTGTGAAACCTCTTGCTTGGAGCCACTAGAGGCCAGCTGCTCCCCCAGCAGGCAAAGCCAAGTCAGGTAACTGCAGTCCTGCCCTTCTGTGCAGCACCCCACCTTGAATTCCTCATGCAATCTATCGTGTTCTGATTTCACATGGAAAATTCTGACCAGAATCAGAACAGTTAAATATGCAGTCCAAACTGAGAATCCAATTCTATGGAAAGAAATCAGCATTATTACAGGATTCTCTCAAATAACATTACTACAGATAACTTCAGAAGCCTGAGACTTTACACCTTTACCAATGAGTTCTAAAAGAAAATCTTGTTAATCACAAGTTCTTAAGTATGAGGAAAGCTTTTCTGAATACTTACAACATGATTTTCCCCTTCACTAGAAACTGTGTGGTAGGTTAAGACGCTGAGCTGGAAGTGAAAACTCATCAAATCTTAGTGTTCCAGGTGTCATTTTATTCAGAGAAGTCTCACAACAAAAGCCATCAGCACTTCTACTGTGTCACCCTTTCTACTGTAGCAAAATGAAGTTTGTACAAATAAGGCTTTGACTGTGCAATGAAAATACAGCACTACCAGAGCAATCCTAAAACTGCCAGACATTAATGCTGAAACTGCTGCACATTTGATCACAGGATTTCTGCTGTATTGTCTACATCCATTCTGCCTCTGCCTCCCCTCTCATCAGCACCCTCATTCTCAAGCTGTGTCACCTCTCCAAACCAGCAGAGGAGCTGAACAAACTACTGAGACCAACAATCTGCAGAGGAAAAAATTCCACAGTGAAGGGCAAGTTCTGAACAGGTGGGTGTTTGTCTCACCAAGGACTCTGCTCATCACAGCCAACAACACAAATGGAAAGAGGTGACTCCAGGAACTGTTCTGCTTTACCCAGAGATACTGACCAGAATCTGCACTTGCACATTAGTCCAACATGTTCATTATCTCACTAATTTGTCTCTGAAGACTCTCCAGTTTTCCAGTTAACCAGAAGTCCCACAGCCATAAAACCCTCTGGGGTATGAATCTTGACCAGTGTCTGCCCAGCACGAGGAGGCTCCATGAGGACACACTGCACTGGTGGAATGAACACCAGACTCCAGGCTGTCCTCAGAGCTGCCAAAGGCATCCCTACTCTTCTTCTCCTGCCTCCCCCTCACAGCTCTGGGAACTTGGAGGGGATCAAGAGAGAGGATTTAGGGACTGGATCCACTGCAACAACCATCACCTGTCCTGACTGGGAAGCAGGCCAAGTTATCACAAAAAAATTCAGGAGTTACAATGTGCTGCCTGACCTTTTAAAGCCATTATGATTGGTAGTTTAAAAAAAAAACCACCTTATTTCAGAGTTTTGAAATTATTGCATGTTTTTTCAGAGTTATGAAGGCTTGCCAAAGCAATACGGGAAGTAAGTTAAAAAAAAAGATGCAGACTACAGTTTGGCAGACTTACCAAAATGTGGAGCTGGTATATGTGAATAAGTAACATTAATCTGACAGGGCTTTAAATTTGATATAAGGCTAAATAAAGCTGAGGGAAACATGAGTGCAGGAACTTCAAAGGCTGAACAGTCAAGTGAAGTCAAATTAATATCTGACTAGGCTAGAACAATGAGCAGATGGCTTTTGGAGGGAGCTGTATATTTGAACTCAAGATGACTTTGGGAACATTTGAATTCAGAGACAAAAAAAATTTAAGCTGCAAATACCGTGAACACATGCAGCCTCAGAAAGAACTTGAAACTGTGAACAAACTGATAAAAGGAGCAAATCTGTGTCCAAAATATAGACAGCTCTGAAAACCAGACAATGGGCATTTCAAACACCTACTATGTCCTTCTTTGTACATTTTTCTAATATACTTTTCAGAAAAATTAGTAGGAAGAAAGACGAATCACCGTAGTACAATCAGTGATTATCACCAATTTAAGATAGGAAGCTATCAAACAAGAAGTTTAAAAGGTTCCATGCCTCTAATTAGGCATGAAGGACAGAGGGCTTCCAATTGCTTCTTCATTCTAATTTACTTTTTATTTATAGGTGCAATTATATCTCCAGTATCTTCTATATATTAAACTCTAACCCAATGGTTTAGACTACTAAGTAAGCAAGGAAAGCTCTATCTTCTAATGTATAACTCTCAAAAAAGACCCTTCTGCTGTGGGAAAGGCAGGAAAATGCAGCATTCAGCTCCAACCAGAGCACTGCTGGGAAGCCACACTGAGCAGACTAACAGCTGCCAGCTCCTTTTTCAGTAAAATTTAAGCCCTTTTCCCTTGCAGACCCAAGTAATGTCTTGCTTTCTAAACTGTGATATGGTCATTTCAAAATGATGACATCCTGACAAAAAGGTAACTTTTGTATCATTATTTTGGGTCTGATGCACAGACCCAAACAGATTACTATTTAAAAGCCTGAATCTTAGCACACAGCACCTGCTCCAAGGGCAAGCTGAGCATTCAAACAGCCATGGAAGTGTGTAAAAGCAGAAGATCTATGAAGAACTAGGCACTTTATCTGCAATGCACTGACAGCTAAGCTCATGCTATTTCTGCTTCTTCATTGGTGAAACCGGCACCTAATAATTGGTTATATTGTATCCAAGAACACACTACACAGATATGAAATCTTCTAGAAGGCTATTTAGGGTAAGAAGGTAATACTTTGGTGCTCTTCATCAGCAAAATTTAAAAAACCTCTTTTACTAGTAGAGGTAAAGAATGGAATATTCCCAAAGTTCAAAGCAGAGCGAGTTAAACCCATTTAATTGTGTCAGTTTTCGATACATTATCATTCAAGACCACACACACGCTAATTATCACTCTTTGGTGGATAAATTACTCTAGCAAAAGACTGCTTTTCATTTCCTAACAAACAGAAAGAAAGGAAACAAAAAGAATGAGACCAGTTTCCCTCCATATTGCCCTAAGAACATCAGAACCAATGACCTGGATAACACACGCTGAATAGTAGTCTAGGCGCCATATAAAAGGTCTTCACTTGCTCCAGTACCTCACTTCAAAATTCTTCCACTCTGTGCCCCTCAAGGGCTTAGCCAGTGATTTCCTGCCAGTGAAGAGCCAATTATGTTCACTGCTGCTATGATTGTTTTTCCACCTGACTCCCATCTCTTATCAGCAGCTTCAACAGCAGTCTCCATGTTGGAGGAGTGGTGCTGAATCTGACAAACAAGGGAAAATGTTTCCCTGAGGGGCCATTACTCTTGTGTCTGCTGCACTACTGTGACCAGGATATTGTGTTGATTTTTCTGATTGTATGTAAAACTAAACTCAACAAAAGGAACTTACAAAGGTTTTTACCCAGCACAGAAAATAAGTGCTATGTGAAAACTGGTACAGAAATGTAGCGTTTTAGAATAGTAGTTTACCTTTAACCTTCAGAGGCCAACTGAACCCACACACAAAGTGGCTGAAATTGCCAATGCCTGTTAGAATCCCAACTTACTGGAGTTCAGCAAGTTCTGAAACATTTACAGCAGTAATTCTGGATTTAAGGTAGCTACCTTGCTTAACATTTTATAAAAATCATGCTGGTTAACGTTTTTCATTTCTGATGTGAATCAGGACAAACAGACATCCAAAGCATTCATTCTGTGCTATGGCAGCATTCATTAGGGAAAAATGTTTTAACTTAAATTAGTCTCAAGAGTGTTGAGTGTAATAAATAGAAGACACTATAAATTGAAACACTACAGTAACCTTTGTTTCATACCTAATTCACAAGCAGTGCCAGTAAACTCAAACAGAACCATTCTGTTTCAGATTTCAAGTAACTGGCTATATTTCCATATGCCTTAAAGGTTTCCATACTTTAAAGGTTATTAGTTTTTAGTCAACTTTATAAGGGTAAGTCAACATTTGTCATGGCAGGAAGCCCAACAATATTATTTTTGTTAGTCTGCTACCAGTTAAATTGGCCTCAGATTAAACAGCTCTAATAAATGCCCCTGAAACTTGGAGTTTAATAAAAAAACCCCACATTCAAGCTCTGTTCCACAGGATGTTATCAGTATTTAACCTTCAGCAGGATTAAAAAAACAAAACAAAACAAAAAAGGTTAAAACAGAAAAAACAACCTATGTTACAACAACCCTTAACACAGCAAACACTTAAGTCTAAAAATAAATTAAACCAAGCATCTCAAGCTTTATGTATCTTCAGAGCGAAGCAAGTCTAAAACCAGAACAACATTCTCAATCGATTTTGGCACTAAGACTGGGTTTTTATACTGAAACAGCAAGAGAATTTCCCTTTGCTTCATAGTATCTTAAAGATTCTGACTGAAAATTATAGAACAGTGCTTCTTCTAGAACTGAGGTGTATGGCAATGAAAAACAAAGTAGGTGACTCTAAAGCAGTTCTAAGTATAGTTCAGTGTTGTACAAAGGTAACTAAATCATCCACATGAGTCCATACTAAAACCTGGGGCATCCCTCTACTAAAACTGCCAGCATCTCAAGGAGAATTTAATAAGCAATTTTAGTGAATTGACACAAAGGCAACTTGATCATACAATTAAGTGTGTGCATTGGTGATACAATTTTCCTTGAAATCCATAAGGTCCCATGCACCACCTGCACTCCC